>NC_045428.1:199183371-200436228 GCF_902635505.1 Sarcophilus harrisii
TGTTCCAACACTAGGGAAAAGCCTGGTTTCAACAACATCCCTACTCACATCTTCTCAAAAATAAAAACAAGCAAATAAAATACACACACACACACACACACACATCTTTTATCAAAATATAAACATAGCAAGGTCTATACAGCATTAGGAAAGTCAGTGAAAGATGAAAGGCAAGGCAACCAGAAGTAATTCTTAGTTCATGTTGCCAAGAAACCCCAAATTCCAGCCTAACACATGGGAAAAAAAAAAACCTGCCAATATTAGAGTTCTTCAAAAGTAGAATAGGTTGCCTTGGAATATGAGGGCTTTCTCACTAAAGTCTTCTAGGACAGAAGTCTCAAATAAGTATACTCCTGGCCCAGGCTGGATGCATTTAGACTGCAACATATCCAAGTGCCTGGTTCCCATTCTTATTTGAATTTGACCCCACTGTTTTATTATGGAGTAGAAGACCATTTCATGTGTAGTTTGAAGAGGAGATCTGGGGTCAGGTCAACATTAGAGTGATATCTTCTGAAGTCTCCTTCAGTTTTGAGTTGCTATGAGATCAGTTAAAAATCGCAGAGATTTGAAATGCAGAGGTAACGGATTCTAAAAGAAAAGAAGTAATTGATAAGCAGTTATGAAGGCAGTTTGAATAGTATTTGGAAGCAACTTGATTTGAGGAGATGAAAGGAAAGAGTCCAAGACCAGAAGACATTTTTTCTAGAATTGTGGTTCTATTAATATAAATATTAATAACTAATTAATAAATAACTAGTCTGCATTTGAAGGAGAAAAACAGAACAAAAATTTAGTTTGAGTTTAGGGGTAGGTAAGTGGTACAGTGGATAGAATCACTTGTTGTGGAGTCAAACAGACTTGAATTCAAATCTGGTTGCAGGCACTTACTAGCTAAGTGTCCTTGGGCAACTCACTTCCCCTCAATTTCCTTAAAATGGACTGGAGAAGAAAATGACAATCCACTTTAATATTTTTGCCAAGAAAACTCCAAATAAAGTAATGGAGAATTGGACAAAACTGAAATGACTTAACAATATGTTGACTTTAAGTAGATAGTTGAATATTCAGATGGAAATGCCTGATAGATACCTGTACATGAGGGATCAGATGTTGGATGAGAATCCTAATTCTTGGTGATAGAATGAAATCATTGAAAGTTACCAGCTGATAGAGATAAGAGGTGGTAGAGAGGGGGGATAAGAAGAACAGCTCTAAAAGGAAAGACATTACTCCAAAAAGCATGGGAATCTAGGGATTGGATTGTGGCTAAGTTTGTATCAGTATAGGGAACTCCTAGATGAGGGTATTCCTAATAATGTAGGCTTTATAGTTGCCTAAAGAGGTTAAGTGTGTTTCCTAGTTTTATTTAGTCTGTATGGGTCACAGGTGGGACTTTAATGTTTGTCTTACTGATTCCAGAGATCTTTGTTACACACTGCTTTTTAGGAATTCCTAATTTTTTTTTCATGTTACTGACTTTTATTATTCAATGTATATGCCTTTATCTCCTAGCTGCCTTTCCAACAACAATCATTTATTAAATACCAAGAGCCTTTGGACAAGGTGATATAAGTTTATATTAGACTTGTTTTTAAATAGCAGAAGATAGGACTACCAACACAGATAGCTATGACAGACAATAATGATGTTACATGATAAATGCATTTAAAGATTAACAGAAGACCTTAAGCATGAAAAGAAAGTCTATTACTAAGCTGATAGTGATCTCTATAGAAGACTTGGAATTTAAGTCAGGCCTTGAAGATTGGGTGGAAATTCAACAGGCAAAGAAAGGAGTGAAAAAATTCCAGGAACATGTGAACAAGGGGAAGGGGAAAAGTAAATTTACTAAATACCTATTAGCTCATTTGATTCCTTGTAGCTGTCTTATAGGGAAGGCGTTATTATGAACCCTGTTATACAAATAAGGAAGATGAAATTGGTGGAGGTACTTACTTGCTTAGGGTGACACAACTAGTAAGTAAGTGCTAAAGGCAGAATTTAAGCCCAAAGTCTTCCTCACTTCATACAATACACACTATCCAATGTTCCACTTAACTGTGAAATACAAAGGCATGGAAATATGACAGTTTAGGAGATGTAGAGGTGGAGGAGCAGGATTAAAAAAAAAAGTAAACTTAAACATAGAGTACATGGGTTGGGAAAATAGGATTTTGCCAGATCCTGACTTCTATTTCTTCTCTGCCATGAAGTACTCTGTAACCTTGGGAAGTCACTTACCTTATATGAGGGATAATAGCATGGCATATACATATGAAAGAGGATTCTGTGCTCTGAATAAAGCAGTAGCTCAAAAGAAACGTGAGATGTGCAAATTTAGAATCATCTCCACTCATAATATTCATCTGGATTATTTGTTCCTGACCTGTGGTAGCACATTTCAAATTTGTATTGGTCTGATTGGCTATAGTCAGACATACTGTATATTGATCTCAATATAATGATGTCATTTTGGTCCTCTTTAAGCACAAAAGAAAAAACCAACCAATCTGATTTGGGCCTCAGTTTCTTTAGTTGTAAAATAATAAGCTTTAACTCTGAGATCCCTTCCACATCTGAAATTACATGAATTATTACTCAAAGGTCTACTTTATTATTTAAGAGATTTATAAATAGTCCCTCCCTTTTTTCCCTCATCAAAATACTTGCCAATATGCTTAAAAATTAGAGATTATAAAACCAATTAGAAATTCCTTTGAAGTAAAAATCTTGACTCCTGAAGGAAGAGCCAATCATTTACTACCATATAATTACTATTATACCTAGGTAGATTGTTTTCCTAGCAGCCTTTTTATATGTTCATTTTTGGGATTTGGCGGTGGGAGTTCTAAAACTTCTCTAGGGATATTATTGTTTTTATTAATTTACTAGAGTGGGTTTTTTATTATTATTTATAGTCTTTACAAAATAAAGCATTGGTGGAAAGCATGTTTTCTTTGGCTGGAAAAATGTGATGTTTCTTTAGCAATGCTGCCACTGAGACTCAATCATTCCCTTTAGGATCATATTTGTATAACCTCATATAATTCAAGTTATCATCTCTCCAATAAAGGGCAGAAAGTTGAACTTTAAAAAATTTTTTTTTACAAATGATGTGTAAAATGAAGACCTGGAAACTACAAACAATATAACTTCACCTTTAAAAATCAAAAGATGAGATGGGAGGAAATATTTGAAATCTTTCCCATTCCCCTAAGTGGGAAGTTGTTTCTACCAACCCTACACATTCAGTTTTCTTATCTCTATTTAAACCCAGATTTAGAACATTCTCTTGATTTAAAAAATCATTATAAATGTGATGATTAAGGGAGGAATTCTTGGCTTGTGACTGAGTAAGATCTTGAATTTAGAGCTGAAGACTAGATAGGGGAGAGTCTCATTTAACTCAAAATTACATGGATAGACCTGGTGTTGGTAGAACTGTGGCCTTGGACCTCAAATCCAGTGTTCTTTCTACTATCCAATAATGCTTTTTAGAAAATAGATACAACTTTTCACCTTGTTATTTGATTTTGAAAAAAAGACTTTCCAAAAGCAGGAATTCTTTTCCTTTTTGTTTTCTATGTGCCATGGACCCCTTTGGGACTCTAGTGAAGTTTCTGGGCTCCTTCTTAGAATGTTTTTAAATGTAAAAATTTAAATGGAAATTATAATGGAAATGATATTGAAATATTGAATATCCACCCATCCATCTATAACTCTATTGTTCTAGCTGTTGACCTAAATTCATGGATTCCAGATTAAGAATACCTGTCCTAGAGGATTTTAGAGTTGAGAAAAAGTCATATAGATTCTTTTTCATACTGGATAGTCATATGTCCATTTCTCTCTCCTCTTTCTCAATATGCTTGAAAAGGTGGCCAATTTGAGATCTGTACAAATATTCTGCTTGTCAATGAGTCTACATGGCTTTTAGAGTTCCAAGGGGTGCCTTCCCCCTTATAGCTTCCTTCTCCACAATTGAAGAAGCTAGTATTTTTTTCTAGATAAAATATTCTTAACAGATTAAATATTAAATTTGGGGAAGGAATAATATACTACCTAAGTACTCTCTCTTAACCTCCTTTCCCTCTTGAAATGACTCAAATTTCTCTGGGGTTGAGCCATTGGAATATGAGCGCTGATGTACTTAAGAGTTTTCAATACTAAACCATGTAAAGAGCTGAAACTATGAAAAGGTGTACTAACATGTACTAACACTAAGCATATGTTTTGGATAAATGGCTCTTCTCATTGTTTGGTGCTTACTCAATGTTTGATATTAAGATAATCGTAGGCAAGGATTAGAGGGTGGGGTGAAAGAGACCGAATTTCACTTGGTGGCAGGAGGAAGAGGAGAAAGGTGGAGATTCTGGACTCCAGAATCTAGAAGAGATCTTTGGCAAAACTTCTGGCATTTTGCCCACTTCTTTCCCTTCTCCCCCTAAAAACCAAGGACTTTTACTGATCCTGACTCTGGCCGATCCTGAGGCCTCCAGGAAGGTAGCTTGGACTTAACAAAACCAGAAAGAACCAAGCTGGGAAAAAAAAAAAAAAAAACCTAGATGTCCTTATTGGTAAATTCTGTGGGTAGAGATTCGGAGAGTGGCCTTGGGAAACTCAGCACAGTGGAATAAACAAATTCTTAGCCCATTGCAGAGATTTTTTTTTAAAAGAACTATCTTATGTCACACTTTTCAAGAGAGAGAGACACTTTTAAGTAGCATTGTGGAGGAAACAGAAGGTCAGATAATCTGTCATTTAATTACAGCAGTGTTTAGAATATGCCCATTTTCCTTTGGATGGTCACACAGATCTACAAAGGAAGGAGCAAATTCCACATACAAGCAGAAGTCTCACATGAGGATGAAGTCACCAAGGCCAGCATTAGTTTGCTATAGAATATGCCAGAGCTAATTTGTTTTTCCTTCTGAAATTTAAACAAAACAGTCACAGAATAGGAATAATCTCCAGGAATAATGGTTTTAGAGGGGCTCAAAACTCAGTTAAGTTAGAACCCTGATTCTAGCAAGGTGAAATAATAGAGGGTCACCAGCTCTTAGCTTTTCCATGATGAACTTCAGGAGTACTGAGTTGTTGTTTTTTTAAATCTGTTTGAAAAAGAAGTATGTCATGTGTATATGTGTGTATACGTATGTGTTTATAATACAATTCTAGAATAACAATAGTGTATGGGAACAAGAATAGCTCCATTTTAGACTTTGTGTATTATTGTGAAAAAGACAACATTCATCCTAATATGAGTATATAAAGCTGAGATTTTAGGTATCATTTAATCCAAAGCCTTTATTCTTGGAAGGTAGATAGCACGATTGTTTGGGTCTTCTTGATTCCAAGTCAGGTACACTAATCTAGATTCAAATTCTGCATCAGTTCCTTCCTAGCTGTGTAACTTTGAGAGAATCACTTAAAACTCCTTTGACTTCTTCCATCAGATCAATTGAATGATCTTCACAATGACCCTAAAAGATAGGTGCTATTATACACACAAGCATACCTATACAATATCTATATTAGCCATATTATACATACATACCTATATATATATATATATATATATATATATATATATATATGGATATGAATATAGGTATGTGTGTATACATAATAGTGTGTATGTATATTTGTAAATCTTTCAGAATAAAAATTCCATTTATAACTATTATGAAAAATGAACAAAATGTGACTTGCCCAAAGTCAAATAGCAAGACTAGGGCCAGGATACAGGTGTTTTTTGATTCCTATTCTAACATTTTTAGTCATACCCATTTTTTTTCAGATGAGAAAACTGAAGACAGAAAAGTTAAATGATTTACCCAAAGTTATGTAGCTACTTAGTGATATGAAGAACATTTTTTTTTTGCCTAAGAAAAGAATAAGTGGTATCACAAGTAGAACACAATTTTACTCTATGGGAAGAAGAGTAGATAAATATGAATGATTGACCAAAGATGTGATTCAATCTCTTATTTCCCCCAGTTAGACTTTTCTGTATTGAGAACCTTCATTTATAATGTCCACACAGAACAAAACAGGAAGTTTGAAATGACTGTAGAGTTCTAACCATAATAACCTAGTTGGCCAATAGCCCCAAGAAGTTATTAATAACACCTGAAAAGGTTTTGTTGTTTGTAGAAAAAAGTATCCACTTTACTTTCCTGGACTTCCTTGGCTTTTTTTAGCTCACACAAGAGAGTTCATTCTCTTTTAAAAAGTGAAAGAACATTGTTTGTACTGAGAGATAGAAAAATGAATAAAACATGATTTCAAGGAGTTAAATTCATGAAGCTAAGAATACCTGTATTCAGGTACTTGTATGTCAGTCCCAAAGGTTGCCTTCACATACTTATTTTTGAATCAAATTGGCTTGCTAGCTCTTCCCCTTAAACCATATTCCATATTCTATCTTTGTACCAGTGGTTCCCCTTCCCTTACTTGTAGAATCCTCAGCTTCCTTCAAAGACTAGCTTTCTGATTCTCTCATTTTCCTCAAATACCCACCATTCTTAGCATTGAACTACTCCTAACTTTGCTTTGTCTATGTTAGTGTTTATTTATTGTTGTTTCTTTCTCTTGCAATGCATTTCTTAAGATCAAGGATCTTTTTTTGTTTTCATTATCTTCAGGACCTAGCACAGAGTCTTGCTCTTTAGAAAGCAATTAATAAATATTTGAATTGAATTGTAATTTACAGATACGGAAATTTATGTCTACATTTATTAGTAAGTGTCAGAGTCAGGATTTAGACTCAGATATAGCATTTTGTCCAGTGCATAATACTGTCTTCAGGGCTTTAAAATTCCATGCTCCTCCTTAATTCTGTGTAATATTCAGCTATCCTTCTTGTGCCTTCAAAATTAACATCTAAACTTTGCTTCTCAGTTCCAAAAGTAGGTAATTCCAAATGAGTACACTGTTCTTTCTCCCTAATCCTGTCCCTCTCCATCCTTCCTTCTTCCTCCTCCTCCTCTTTTTTCTCCTTCTTCTTCTGCTTTTCCTTCTTTTTCCTTCTTTCTTCTTTTTCTCTGTCTTTGTCTCTGTTTCTCTCTTTCTTTGTGTGTGTGTGTGTGTGTGTGTGTGTGTTTTAAAGATGTGATGGGATAAGAGGGGTCAAATGTTCATTTTTTAGGCTGGAAATTAGATGTTACTTATGTATGCTTCACACTGTCATTGCTAAAAAGATGCACAGTATGTTTGAGAGCAATGTTTTCTACTACCAGAAGTTTACAAGGCTACATTGTGGAGCAGAAGGAGCTCAGATTGTTCATTGTTCTGGGATCCCTAACTTGGCAGGCAGAAGCAAATTCACTGGGTAGTGATTGGTCTGCTTTGATTCTGTTTGTTTGTTTCATGTCATGAGTACAGTAATGCTTTATCTTTTATCTACAGCCTCTTGTTTAGTTTAATAACTTCTTACAATAGTCTCTCCTTTCCTTCCAGGCTTAATCCTTATTCTTCTGTCCTATCCTATTCCACCCCACCCCCCAAAAAACCTGAGGTACACAAACTTGTGTCTGATTATCCTGATATAAATGAAATAGTTTGGTTAATTTTTCCCAACTTAAAAAAAAAAAGACTTATTTCACATCTGGGGCAAGTCAAGCAACACATATTTATTAAATGCCCCCAGAGTACATACTCCTGTCTTCAAGATACCTTTGAGGGATGGCAGGCTCACACAAACTGTCCAATAACACAGGAAGTACAGTTTTTTTTTCTTTCTTAGAGTGTGATCTCTTGGGCTTAGTTGAGAAAAATTGAGAAGTAGTATTCCCTAAATTACCATTTCCAAGTTCCTTTGGATTGCATCTGAATTGCTTTGTGCAGTTAAAAGAAATGATTATCATTTAAAGGCAGAAAAGTGAAACCTAGTCCTGCTCTCAGATTTTCATATGTGCTAATGTGAAACATGATTCTTTTCCTAGCTGAAAGCTTTGCATTTTCATAGCTGGTTTTTCTAATGCCTTGAACGGTGTCATTGTTAAGTTTTGGGAAATTAAGATTTTCTTTTCCATTTGTGAGGAAGAAGAATGATGCCCCTTGCCTTTTCTTTTTGTCTGTTGTACCTCATGGTATATATCCTACAATCTCCACAATAAGCATCCTGGCAGAGAAAGATCCATGGCCATATGGAAATGACCTATTGGTCACTTTTGGCCAATAAGTAAGTGTCCACAGAATTACTTATATCTTTGTCAATGTGTGTAGTCAGTTTCCCATAGATAATTCTTCATTAAATCTTGCCTCAGACACTTACTAGCTGTGTGACCCTAAGCATATCACTTCAACCCCAAAATGCCTCAGTTTCTTTATCTGTAAAAAAGAGCCAGAGAAGAAAATGGTAAACCACTCCAGTATCTTTGCCAAAAAAACTCCAAATAGGTTCATGAAGAGTCAAACACGACTGAAAGACTAAACAACAAAACTTTTTTTGAAGATGGGAGGTGAGAGAATTATTAATTTGATCCTCTGAGTTCACCTGTGTTAGGAACTCCCTCAACCACTCCAGATTAGCAACTGTATTGGAAATTTCAGTCTGAGAGAGCTGTCTGCGACAGGGCTTCTTAAACTTTTTCTACTAGTGACTTCTTTTTGCCTGAGAAATTTTTATACCACCCTAGAAATTTAAAATACGTATACAAATCAAACATTTACTGATAATAAATCACAATTTCATGACTCAACATTTGGTTATGTGATCCCATGTGAGTCATGACCTACGTTTTAGAGAGCTTTGGTCTTAGGCACTAAGATTGTTAAGAAACTTGGTGAGGGTCACTCAGTATCTGTAGGGCAAGGATTGGAGGGCAGTCATGAAACACACTCTTATTTATATACTCACATTTTCCTTCTCCTTCCTCTCCTCCAGTACTTTCAGGTCTTACCTATCTGCAAAAAGTAAACAAACCAACCCTTTCTTTGAGGCCTGCTATTAATACCTCAGATTAGTGCCTCTCTCTTTATCACTAAACTCTCAAAAAATAATTTACACTGGGGATTTACACTGCTTGCTCTTCCTCATCACTCCATCTACTTTTTCCTCAATCGGCTGTGGCCTGGCTTCAGTCTCTGTTATTTCACTGAATCTGATTTCTCAGAAGTCATCATTTATCTCTTAATCATTAAATTCAGCGGCCTTTTCTCACTCCTTTCTACTTTGCAGCAAATGACACTGTTTCATTAGTTTTAATTGTTGTAGTTGGATCATTTCACGTGTTTCTTGACCTCATTTGGAGTTTTCTTGGCCAAGAAACTGGAATAGTTTAATCATTTCCTTCTTGACTTGCTTAGGAATTAATAAGTATCTGAGAAATCTGGAACTATGCTCAAAAAGCTATCGTACTATGCATACCCTTTGACCTAGCATGTTTCTACTGGACCTATGTCCCAAAGAGATCTTAAAGGAGGGAAAGGGACCCACATATGCACAAATGTTTGTGGCAGCCCTCTTTGTAGTGGCAAGAAGCTGGAAACTGAATGGATGCCCATCAACTGGAGAATGGCTGAATAAGTTGTGGTATATGAATGTTATGGAATATTATTGTTCTGTAAGAAACCACTAGTAGGATCATTTCAGAGAGGCCTGGAGAGACTTGCATGAACTGATGCTAAATGAAATGAGCAGAACCAGGAGATGATCATATATATCATTATATGGTGATCAATTCTGATGGACATGGCTCTTTTCAACAATGAAATGATTCATACCAATTCCAATTGTTCAGTGATGAAGAGAGCCATCTACATCCAAAGAGAGGACTATGGGATCTGAGTGTGGAGCAAAAAATAGCATTCTCACTCTTTCTGTTGTTTGCTTGCATTTTGTTTTCTTTCCCAGGTTTTTTTCCCTTCTTGATCCGATTTTTCTTCTGCAGCAAGATAACTGTATAAATATGTATACATATATTGGATTTAACATATATTTTAACATATTTAACATGTATTGGACTACCTGCCATCTAGGGGAAAGGGTGGGAGGAAAGAGGGTAAAAGTTGGAACAGAAGGCTTTGCAAGGGTCAATGTTGAAAAATCACCCACGCATATGTTTTGTAAATAAAAAGCTTTAATAATAATATAAAAAAATGTCTGAAGCTGGATCTGAACTCCAGTTTTCCTGGCTTCCAAGTCAATGCTCTACCCACTGTACCACCTAGCTACTCCCTAATTCTGATTGGGCATTTTTCTATTCACTTACTTTTCATGACAACCATATCACCAGTCTTGTTACATTTCTCTGTGTAACTTGAGTTCTTAAACTGGCTCCTCTTTTTCTGACCCACTTAATGTAGTCATTCTCCAAAGCTCTGGCATTGGTCTTCTTCTCTCTCTACTTCCACCCATGATGATTTCATTTACTTTCAACTTCAACTATCTATTTATTCAACTTCCAAGTCTATGTCTCCAGCTATGACTTCTTTCCTGAACTCCTCACTGGCATTCTTAGATGCCTTTTTGATATCTGAACATTATCCCAAACTTCAAATTCAGCATATCTAAGATGGAACTCATTTTTCCTCCTATACCACCCTAATCTTCTTTATAATTTCCATATTAGCTAACAATACCACTATTTTCCTTTCATCCTTGGTTATTATCTTAAAATCAGTTATTTTTGATATTTCCCTCTTCTTTATGAATTACCAAATTCTGTTTATGCCACTAAAGTTTGGTGGCATTTGTCCTTAATTCTAGGGCCTTCTCTCTGTTGATTATCTCCATTTTACTTTATGTACAAGTTTATTTGTCCATAGTTGTTTATATCTTGTGTCCCCCACATACTGTGAGCTTCTTAAAAGCAGGTGATTGCCTTTTGATTGTTTTCATATCTTCAGTGTTTAACAGTGCTTTGGACATAATAGCCATAAACAAATGTTCATTAACTGACTTTTCTACTCTTCCTAACCTGGTGAATATAAATAGCAGTTGTTTCTCTTATAACCAGTAAGTGAATAGACGTGAGACTCTTCCCTTACTTGAAGGCAAGTTAGGTCATCTTTTGCCTCAGTTATTCCTAGCCTTTAATTAATAAATGAGTGTTATTTCAGACAAACTGGAACTCAGGAAAGACTTAACTTAAAATGGCCAAAGTCTCCCTGTGATTCTAAGGCCACTGCCAAGTGTCCTGATCTATGTCTTGCCATTGAATTCCAATGACTGGAGGAGATAGTAAGGCTGATGACTTTGCCCAATTCTGCTTCACTTCAATCCAAATCACTTGCAAGTCACTCTCTTGATATCATTATCCTCTTTGAGAATGAAGGACAAATAACGTCTTCTGTCATCTAACTTCATCCTCCCTTTCTATCCATCCAAAACTATTTCCTTTCACATATTATCTAGTATATTACCTAGCATAGCTTGACTTCACACCTTGTTATCATGCCCAAAGTTTTTTTTTAAACCGCCACAGGTTGCTATTTCCTTTCTCTATGCTGTTTCTCCACTCTCATCCCAATGTTCATTCCATATTTTCCTATGGACATCTGTCCTCTGTCTAAGATCCCTCTCAAATATCATACCTTTTTCACAAATCTTTCCCTGATTTATATCCCACTCTTTGTATCTGAAAGTGATTTCTTCCTCATCTCATTGTACTTTCTTTCTCCATAATATATCTTAACATATATTTTGTATGTCCATGTTTTTTCTTGCCCTACCAGATGTAAGCATTTTGGAGGCAAGGTCTATATTTTTTCTCTTTGTATGTCTCCTGTATCAGCCCACATTGTTTGGGCAAATTAATGAAAGTAAAATGAATGTATGAATGAATGAAAGTCATTTAATGAAATTAAAACATAATATGATTTGTATTAACAGAGTTCATACTGAGAGAAAAGATAACTGCCTCCTGTTTGGAGACATCACAGACAACCTCCTGGAGGAGGCTTTGAAAAATAAGTAGGTTTTTAATAGACTAAGATACTGGAATTAGGGAGAGATAGATGCCCTACACATAGATAATAGGATGCACAAGGACATAGAGAAGGGACAGTTCAAGATATAAGAATCCTAATGAGCTTTGTGTCAATGAACTTCTTTTAAAAAATTTGATAACTGTATTTCAGTATCATTGGTTTCTTTTGAAGTTCTATGTATTTTATGATTTGAAAATATTAGTCAGGCAATGTGTTCATTAGGTTTCACCAAACTGCCAAAGCGGTCCATGACTTACAAAAGATTAAGAATCCCTACTCAGATCTGATCTGCTTCATGAATAATAGAAAATGCACTAGACTAGAGGAGTTGGGGCTTAGATGCTATTAAACTTATTTTTGTTGTTTAGTCATGTCTAACCTTTCATTTGGGGTTTTCTTGATAAAGATACTTGCAGTTTCCTTCTCCCATTTTACAGATGAGGAAACTGAGGCAAACAGTGAAATGATTTACCCAGAGTCACACAACTAGTAAATATAATGAGGCCAGTTTGGAACTCAGAAAGTTCAGGTCAAGCACTCTATCCACTACACCATCAACTGCCAGTTAACTTATTGGGCTGTAGCAGGTAAAAGTTCTGTTATTTCATCAGTTTTATATTTAAAATGAGGAAGTTGAATTAAATCATATTTAAGGTCTTTTCCACTTTCAATCTTTGGTAATCCTAATTTGTCAGGAAATGAGAAGGAAAAGGGAGAATAATTTTGTAGATTCTCAGGGCAGGAAACAACTTGGTACTGAAAGATTTAAAATAAGTAGAATGACTTGTTACCATAAGAACCTGTTAGAATTCTATTTTCAAAAACTGCCTTGGGAGAGAGAGTGTGAATTACACAGCTCTATTTCATTTTTAGTTTTTGGCTAAAAAGCAACCACCTAGAAAATAGAGAAAGGGTGCTATTGGAGCTAAAGGGGATAGATAATCTTGTTCCTCATTGCAAAAGAAAGTGAAAATTTACATCTTTTCCCTTCCATCAAAAAGCATACATTTCCTGTTTTGCCTTGCCTGAGAGCCTGTGGAAAGCATAATGCTTTAGTGTGTACTGACCCTCAGAACAAAGGATACAGAAATGGCCCAAGAGGACAGTGTTTTAACTGCCAAATATTAGCTCAGTGAAGTCATGTGACAAGCTTAACTCCTAACATCATTTACCAAGGCAAAAAAGGAGAAAGAAATTGACTATGTATGTGTGTTTCCTTGTTTCTTCTGTGACTAGATTATAAAACATAAAAATAAAGGGAAGTTATTTTTTTTTCTGAGCTTTCAATTGTTTTTGCATGTACCTTTGATATACTATGGTTCACTTTGAAACATTAGGGGGGACCTACATTGGCATTCTGCTACAAAATGGTCTTCTTCATGGCTACAATTATTTCTTTGAAAAGCTTTCAAAACATCACCATTTTCTATGAACATTTATTAAGCATTCATTGATGGTGTGTCACTGACCCAAAGAAGAGAAACACAATGTAGTGGCTTATTTGGGGGTCTCACTTTTTGTTGTATAATCTGGCATGGGTGAGAGAGAATATTTCATGTTGATGACTGAAACACACCCCAGTGACCATCTATATGTGTTCTCCCTGGTGGTCACTGTTTCTTGAAAGGAAAGAACAAAACTTATATCCTTTATATGCTGAAACAATGAGATCCTTCAAGCTTGATTTTATCTGTCAGGAGAAAATAATATAGAGATCTAATTAATAGACATGTGGACAAAAATTAGATAGGAACTGAACCTGTGATTTTTTTGTTATAGGGAATTTAAGATGAGAAACTTTAACTGCTATATTAACAATCCATAATAATAACAACTCATGGCTATTTGGCACTTTAAGTTCTATGAGGGACGTTTCTCCCAGTAATACACTGAAAGAGCATATAACATAAAGATTATAAAGGCCATTTGGCAGATGAACAAAATAAACTGCTTAAGTTCATAAAACTAATTTAATGTCAAAAGATAACTCAAATTCAGGATATCTGCACCCGAAACAATTCTCTTTCTACTATGTTACTCTGTCTCTTGATTTCCTTTTATCTTATCAGATCAAAGAGGTAGGGAAGACCTCTTTCAAAAACTGTATTTGTTTACATATATTAATAGTAACAGCACAATCCAACTCACACTATAGAATCATTTCTTTTTGCTGGTATGACTGAGGCTGCCATTTGTTTGACCACATTTAGAGCTTTGCAGAGATCTGGTGAAACCAGTCAGATTGAGCAAGTTCAGTTTAATTCAGCATTTTACTTGATAATTAATAATAAATAAGCATTTTCTTTGAACAGAGAACTGTCATATGTTGGAGTTATGTCAACTTTACATCAAGCAATCCAGCATTTGATAAGCACCTGCTATATACCACACACACACATACACACTCCCCAAACCTCATTTTCCTAAAGGAGAAGACATCATTATTGTGCTTGAAAGATAATTCTATTTAAAATCTGAATGTCTAGGTTTTAGTCGCAACTTGGCTTCTCACTAGACCTTGGATAAATCACAAGGTTTTGAGAGGGAAAGTATTTTATAACACATAGCACAAACTACTATATAGTATAAAATATTCTTCATACTTTCTGGATTTCAGTTTCCTTATTTACGAAAATAAGGGGATTGGGCTAGTTGGCTTTTGCTTCCTGTTCTGAAATTCTGAGATTTAAGATGATATTTGTATGATATAAGTACATGTATATATACACACAGAGACACACATACATATAAAACAATTTCTTTATTTTGGAAAAGGAATTATTCTTTTTGGTTTTGGTTCTGGTTTGAGTTGTCTACTAATGTATTTAAGGATTTCACTAAAGAAAAAAATGCTGTTCTACACAGATTTCAAATAAGCTCCTAAAGTTATTGAGTTAAATTAATCATTGATTAGATGTGATATTTCTGGGTAGAAAAAAAAGTTCTTTCTAATTCAATAGCTGCAAATTTAAATAAATTCATGTGACTTGCAAATAACAGAATACTAATTCTATTAATTCATAGCCATACATAATCTAGTAAATAATAAATATTTTTTCTTCCAGTTTTGTGGATTGGCAGCATAGCAAGGTTAAATTGTATTTTTTTTAATCACTAGTGCATACATGGATGTTTATTTTTAGTTATTCATTCTATGTGTTGCTGCTATAACTTAATGCATTGGAATTAGACACAAACTTTTCATTTATGACTCTTTTACCATTATGATATTGTCTTAACTTTTGTCTTTCCACTGGACTTTGATCACTGGAAAAGGGGTGAAGCTGAAGATTTATAACGCTTCCTCACTTAAAGCCAGTTCAAAAGTCAAAACATCACCCCCCGTGAAGTCCTCTTCAAAAGACATTGGTATTCTTTTAAATGACAACAATAACTGTCTCAGAAGAAATTAATGGCTTAAGTTAAATTATGTAGTTCTAATATATAGAGACTCACAAGATCTTGAAGTTAGATGGGTTTTCAGAGGCTTTTTAAAGGAACCTAAAGACAAACCTCTTCTTCAGCATCTCTGATAAATGGTTATCTAGCATTTATTTGAAGATATAGTGATGATGCTCATTATTTCTAGTGTAATCTATTCTGCTTTTGGACAGTTTTACTTATTAGGAAGCATTATTAGATTTTTTTCCCCCTTGCCTCAAGTTGAAATATGTTGCTCTGAAATTTCCACTTCCAGCTCTTGGTTTTACCTTCTGGAATTAGAAAGCAATTTCACTAATGTTATGAGTGACAACCCTTCAGAAACTTACAAAAATAGTTGTAATGTCCCCTATAATTTCTTTTAGGCTAGATTTCCCCAGTTATTTTAAAAGATACCTATATTATTGTATAGTAGGTGTTGGATTGTCTCTAGTTCCTTATCAACTTGATCACTACCCTCTTCACCCTATCAATGCCCTTTCTAAAATGTGATTTCTTCTAAAAAAGAAATACATCTGGCAGAGAATATTGATAATAATATATAAGATTTTGTCTAGTTGTCTCTGATTATTTGTGACCCTATTTGGGGATTTTCCTGGCAAAGATAGTGGAGTAGTTTGCCACTTCTTTCTCTTGCTCATTTTACAAAAGAGGAAACTGAGGCAAACAGGGTAAAGTGACTTGCTTAGTATTACATAGCTAGTAAGTCTCTAATGCCACATCAGGTCTTCATGATACTAAGCCCCTCATTCACTAACTTGGATTTTCAAGTGACATGCAGGAAATAGAAGGTAAACAGATGAAGTTTAAAAGTATGCAGTAATTCCTGTAAGAATGGTGTCAGGAGTTCTAGAGCCAAAAGCAAGTTGTAGCTGATGAGGAAAGTTTGGTACATTTTATAGGCATATTGGGTAAAAAGAGGAATAACAAAAAAAGATAGGATTGATATTAAGAATAGATGAATTTAAGTAACAGGTGACTTACTTACAGGCATCTTTTCTTCCCTGTCAAGAACAACCTCTGGACTAGGAAAGTCACTTAAACAAGATGAAACTGAAGATAATCATAGCAATCATCATCATCATAATAATATAATATTATTATATAATATTAATAATATAATATAATAATCATAGAGGGTTTCTAGTTATGTTTATTGAATTTGAATCACTAGATTTCAAACTACATTCCTAAGGACAGAGATAGAACTGGTAGATGGATTATAAAACCTCTGTTAATGATATTTGAAAGATTGTGGAGAGTGAGAAAGATGCACAGAACTAGAGGAGAACAAATATTGCCCCAATTTGGGAGCAGCTGGGTGTCATAATTATTGGACCTGTGGTCAGGAGGACTCTTTTTGTGAGTTCAAATCCAGCCTCAGACACATACCAGCTGTGTAACTCTGGGCAAGTCACTTAGCCAGGTTGCCTTAGTTTCCTCCTCCGTAAAATGCCCTAGAGAAGAAAAGGGCAAACCATTCTAGTATCTTTGCCAAAAAGCCCTCAAATGGAATCACAAAAATCTGGACATGACTGAAAATGACTCAATAACTTTAACAAAGAATCTGTCAATAAGCCAGTGAGTTTGACTTCAGTTTCTGGTAAAATTTTTAGTACATGTTAAGAGAATAACTATTATGTATTCAGAAAAGGAAGCAGTTGATCAAAAAAAGCCAACCCAATTTTGTTAAGAACAGTTTATGCGAGACTAACCATATTTCATTTTCTAGAATGACTAGACTGCTAAATCAGGAAGTTGTGGTAAATGTAGTTTCCTAGATTTTTAGTGAAACATTTTGACAGAGTAACTCATGGTTTCTTTGTAGACATGATAGACTCAGAATTGGGTCATACCAAAAGAAAAGTCAATAATATTGATGTCGCCTTGGAAAGTGAATTGCAGCAGAAATTTATGCTTGCCTCTCTATTGCCTGACACATTTTCAAATTAAGCATAAATGGCATACTCATCAAAGTATATGACACAAAGCTATCGGGTATAAATAACATGTCAGATGTCTGAATAAGGATTCAAGAAGATCTAGACTAACTAGTATAATAGACTGATTCAAAATACATAAAGTTTAATAAAGGTAAAGACCAAGGTTTATTCTTGGTTTCAAAAAGCCAGTGTCATAAGTACTAGATGGAAAAAAATAGGGCCAGATATTTTATCTGAAATTTTAAAAAAAATCTGGTAGTTTAGCGTACTACAAGTTGATAAATCATCACTTTGATAGTATAGGGAAACACCTTTTTGCAGTCTCAGATACTGCCTCTCTCCATGAGGCTTACAATTTAGAGAGCTAAGAGCCCTACTGTACTCTGAACTGGTACAGATGTTCATGGTGCTAGATTTAATAAAGGAAGAAAATCAGGTTTTATAAAATTCTTATTATATGCTAAGAATTTTACAAATTTCATTTGTTCTTTACATCAGCCCTGAGAGGTAGATGCTATTATAATCTCTTCTTTGAGAAAGAATGATATTATTTTCCTCAAATAAGGAACACAGAAGTTAAAAGTCAGATAGCTAGTAAGTATCTAAGAATCTAAGACTAGATTTGAACTCAGGTCTTTCTGATTTCAAGCCCAGCCCTCTATCTATCTACTGCACCAAATAACTATTTCTGCAAGCCTTTTAAAGGAAGAATATTGGTAAACTAGAGGATAACTAGTGTAGAGAATCCCTCCAAATCATACTGATGAAGACTAATTGAAGGAAATGGAGATGTATAGCCTCAGGAAGACTTTGGGGAGAGGTAGAAAGACAGAGACAGAGAGAGACTCCCTAACTTCTAGTATGAGAGAGACACCATTGCTTTCTTTCTCATCTTTGAAGGACTGCCTAGGAAGAATGGTAAAGAACTTGTATAAAGAGGTGTTACATCTGCTTTTTAAATGGGGGGCTGGGGTAAGGATAAGAGAAAAAATCTAGAACTCATAGTTTTTATTTTTTGTTTTTTTGTTTTTTTTACAAAACAGACACATGGATAATTTTTCAACATTGACCTTTGCAAAACCTTCCGTTCCAACTTTTCCTCTCCTTCCTCCCACCCTCTCCACTAGATGGCAAGTAGTCCCATACATGTTAGATATGTTAAAGTATATGTTAAATCCAATATATGTATAAATATTTATACAGTGATCTTGCTGTACAAGATCGGATCTAGAAAGAAAGAAAAAAACCTGAAAAGGAAAACAAAAATGCAAGCAAACAATAACAGAAAGAGTGGAAATACTATGCTGTGGTCCATACTCATTTCCCATAATTCTCTCTCTATGGGTGTAGCTGATTCTCTTCATTGCTGAATAATTGGAGCTGGTTTGAATCATCTCATTGTTGAAGAGAACCATGTCCATCAGAGTTAATCATCGTATAATATTGTTGTTGCCATGTATAACGATCTCCTGGTTCTGCTCATTTCACTTAGCATCAATTCATGTAATATATCTCTCCAGGCCTCTCTGTATTCATCTTGCTGGTCATTTCTTACAGAACAATAATATTCCATAATATTCATATGCCACAATTTATTCAGCCATTCTCCAATTGATGGGCATCCACTCAGTTTCCAGTTTGTAGTCACTATAGAACTCATAGTTTTAAAAACAAATGTAAAAAAATTGTTTTAAATATAAATGGGGGAAAATAAATATTTAATAAATAAATGAAAAGAAATACTTATCTAAAACAAGTGTTAAAAATAATTGTATTATTTTTTTCTGATCGCAGGAGACAGAATTAAGTACAATTAGGAGAAGTTATATAAAGGCAAATTTCAGGTGCTATGTAAGTGAAAACTTTCTGTCTTGTGAGTGCTTTACCCAAAAATAAGATAATTCCTTATTGAACTTGTTATAGAGGAAATGCTTGTCCAGGCACAGGTAGGACAACCTGGCCCTGGACCTCTCATTTGTAATTAATAAAGGTAATGGAAGGTAGAAAGAAGACTATTGTAAGAAAAGGTGCAGAGGAAGGAAAACATGGCCTCAAATATAAGGTAAAGAAATGTGTGTTTTCCTTAACAGGCACTGGGAAACTATTGAATACAAGAAAAATAAAATTTAAATGTTTTCAGGCATCTACTCAAATATCTGTATATTTCAATTAGTCTGTACTAATACTAACAGGAAAATCATTCAATAATGATATTGATAATGTATACCTTTCAGTTCTACATGTTTTGCTCCTCCATATCAGATTTAAGCCATAAGATGGTCATGAATGTTCACCAACTTCTTTGAGAAAATAGTACATCTACAGAAAATTTTAAAAAATCGTCTCTTTCACTGGGAGTGATTTATGACAAAATTGAATATAGTTGAATGTAGGTCATTCTGTGAGATACAGTAGGACCTCATGTTTTGCAATGATATTTCTAAAATATTAGCTATAAATCAAATTCAATTGAAGAATCATATTTTAAAAGCACTATTGAGGCTTGCTATTTTAGAAGAAATGGAAGTTAATATTTTTATAAAACCAAGCATCCTTTATGTGATGCTGCCATTCTTCTGCTTTTTATTGGCTATAAAGTTTTTATATGTTGTAATATAGTCTTGTATGCACCTCCTCCAACCTGTTGAGGCATCTGGAATTCTAATTGAATAAGACAGAATGATATAGACAGTGATTAGATAAGAGAGATGGCTCTCTATCCAAAAATAGGATAGGCTTTTCTCTACCCTCTTGTAGTCTTTGGAAATGCATGCTGCAATACTACACAATCTAATTACTGGACTTCTTTTGTAATGATTTTTTTTCTCTCTCACTCTCAAGAGGAACTTTGAAGAAAGCTATAAAAACATTAGCATAAGGAACATATTTTGTTTTGTCTTTCTTATAGCTGGCTTAGACCAGAAGAATAGAGAACAGACTTGAGTAGCCATTTCCTCTTTCTCCTGGATATTTAGCAAGGAGGCCATATCTCAGTACTTTGCTTTGGAAATACATTGGAAAGGAAATACATAGGGTAGGTTCCATTTCCAGGCAGGAATATGGCAGAGTGCCAGGTTTTCTCCCTTCTATGAAGTTCTAGTCACATGCATTTTTCTATTTTACTTTTGTTCTTTTTGTCTATCCATAATTGTCATCCCTGTGATTACTATTTTTAGACATGGCATCTAGTGTAGGATTTTAGTAAGTGATGCCATGGCATAATTTTTTACTGCGTGTCCATTTTAACGCAGTACTGGCCGATTCTAAATTATCTCATAGAGTATTTTTATGGGAAATGGTAACTAAGGAAATGAATCCCTTTTGCCACGAATTGTTGGTAAAATAGAGTCTCCAGAATTGACCAAAACCATTGGTACCATTAACCAAAAACTCCTTTTTTATTTATTCTCTTCTATTAGTTCTTTTCCCTTTTCTCTTTAAGTTATTAAAGAACCAACTAGACATCATCAGGGTTGGTGTTATCAGAAAAATGGAAGGAAACCAGAATGTTCAATTTTTGCCACAGAAACAATTCTTACTCCAAAGCATCTTGAGTCCAAAGTTCTTGTTACAAAAAAAAAGAAAAAAGAAAATAGGAGAGATTCTGGAAAAGAACATTCAGCTTATTTAGTTTACAATTCCATTTTAATTTTCATCTTAAGAAATACTGTTTGCATAAATTTTCATCTGTTCTAATATTGAAAAAAAAAGTCTGAAAATTACTATGTAATAAGTCATTGAACTTTTCCCCCTTAACTCTACACTTTTTCCTCCTGGAATCAGACCTTAGGAATTATTATAAATTGATATTTATGCAAGAGAATATGTTCATATGTTTCATAACATGATAGAATTGAAAGTAATCTTAGATACCAATTAGCCCAACCCCTTCATTTTAAAGATGATGAAATCCTCACCAGAAAAGGTTAAAAACTTACATAACATTAGAGAGTAAATGATAGACTTGGGATTCAAACCCAGTTCTTCTCTGATTAAAAACCTACTGTTCTTTGCATGATGACCTAAATACACATTATTTTGGGGAATTACTATTCTATTGAAGAGAGCATTATAGTTCATCTATCACCATATTCTCTAAAACACTCAAATATTTAATAATCCAAACTTGATTAAATATAATAGTGAAATTTCAGAATCTTCCTAAATTCTTCTGCTTATGCTCCACCTCTATTGCCTCCTTCAATTAGTGAATTCTTCCCCAGAAAACTCCAAATGAAGAAGTATCCACACCAGCCATTCTCACTTGAAATTCAATCCAGTGACTCCCCAGATAACTTTTTGTCTCTGTCTCAGAAGTAAGCCCTACCCCTTTTTTATATATTGTCTTCTCCCATTACAATGTAAGATCCTTGAGGACAGGGACTGGCTTCTTTTTGCTTGCATTTGTATTCCCAAAGCATAACCCAGCACTTTGCTGTTGTTTAGTCTGTCTGACTCTTTGTGACCTCATGCACCATGGCATGCCAGGCTGTTCTATCCTCCACTATCTCCTGAAGCTTGGCAAACAGTAAGCCTTACTAAATGTTCTAGCTTTATATAAAAAAAAAGCTTTAACAAAACTTTGAAACTACAAAATAATTTGTATCTAAACATTTTTAAAACAAACAATTTTCTTTTTTTATTATAGCTTTTTATTTACAAAACATATGTATGGGTAATTTTTCATCATTGACCTTTATGAAACCTTCTGTTCCAACTTTTCCCCTCCTTCTCCTATCCCCTCCCCTAGATGGCAGGCAGTTCAATACATGTTAAATATGTTAAAGCATATGATAAATACAATATATGTACACATATTTATACAGTTATCTTGCTGCACAAGAAAAATTGGATTTAGAAAGAATGTAAAAATAACCTGAAAAGGAAAATAAAAATGCAAACAAACAATAACAGAGTGTAAATACTATGTTGTGGTACACACTCATTTCCCAATGTTCTTTTGCTGGGTGTAGCTGGTTTTCTTCATTACTTAACAATTGGATTGTTGAAGAGGGCACTTCCATAAGATTTGATCATCATACAGTATTATTGTTGAAATGTATAATGATCTAGTTCTGCCCATTTCACTTAGCTTCAGTTCATGTAAGTTTCTCCAGGCTTTTCTGAAATCATCCAGCTGGTCATTTCTTACCGAATAATAATATTCCACAACACTCATATACCACAATTTATTCAGCCATTCTCCAATAGATGGGCATCCATTCAATTTCCATTTTCTAGCCACTGCAAAAAGGGCTGCCACAAATATTTTTGCACATACAGGTCCCTTCTCCCTTTTTAAAGATCTTTTTGAGGTATAAGCCCAGTAGTAACACTGCTGCATCAAAGGGAATACACATTTTGATAACTTATTGAGCATAGTTCCAAATTGTTCTCCAGAATGGTTGGATCCGTTCACAATTCCACCAGCAATGTTTCAGTGCCCCAGTTTTCCCACATCCCCTTCAACATTCGTCATTCTGAGAGGTGTGTAGTGGTATCTCAGAGTTGTCTTAATTTGTATTTCTCTGATTAATAGTGATTTGGAGCACCTTTTCATATGACTAGAAATAGTTTTAATTTCTTCATCTGAAAATTGTCTATTCATATCTTTGACCATTAACAATTGGAGAATGGCTTGAACTATTAGAAATTTGAGTCAATTCTCTATATATTTTAGAAATGAGGCCTTTATCAGATCCTTTGGATGTAAAAATGTTTTCCCAGTTTATTGCCTCCCTTCTAATTTTGTCTGCATTAGTTTTGTTTGTATAAAACCTTTTTAACTTGATATAATCAAAATTTTCTATTTTATGATCAATAATGATCTCTAGTTCTTCTTTGGTCACAAATTCCTTCCTCTTCCACAGGTATGAGAGGTAAACTATCCTATGTTCTTCTAATTTATTTATAATCTCATTCTTTATGCCTAGATTATGAACCCATTTTGACCTTATCTTGGTGTATGGTGTTAAGTGTGGGTCAATGCCTAGTTTTTGCCATGCTGATTTCCAATTTTTCCAGCAATTTTTGTCAAATAGTGAATTCTTTACATATGTTTTTGCAATGTTTTTTTAATAGGAATGGGTGTTGGCTTTTATCAAATGCTTTTTGTGCATCTATTAGGATGATCATATGGTTTTTTATTAATTTGGTTATTGATATTGTTGATTATGCTAATAGTTTTCCTAATATTGAACCAGCCCTGCATTCCTGATATAAATCCTACTTGGTCATGGTGTATTATCCCGGGGATGATTTTCTGTAATCTTTTTGCTAATATTTTATTTAAAAATTTTGCATCAATATTCATTAGGGAGATTGGTCTATAATTTTCTTTCTCTGTTTTTATCCTACCTGGTTTAGGTATCAGTACCATATCTGTGTCAGGAAGGAATTTGGTAGGACTCCTTCATTCCATATTTTTTTCAAATAGTTTATATAGCATTGGAGTTACTTATTCTTTAAATGTTTGGTAGAATTCACATGTAAATCCATCTGGTCCTGGGGATTTTTTCTTAGGGAGTTGATTAATAGCTTGTTCTATTTCTTTTTCTAAAATGGGACTATTTAAGCAATTTACTTCTTCCTCTGTTAATCTGGGCAACCTATATTTTTTAAGATATTCATCCATTTCATTTAGGTTATTAAATTTATTGACATAAAGTTGGGCAAAGTAACTCCTAATTATTGCTCTAATTTCCTCTTCATTAGTGGAAAGTTTTCCCTTTTCATTTTTATGATTATTTGATTTTCCTCTTTCCTTTTTCTAATCAAATTTACCAGAGGTTTATCTATTTTGTTGGTTTTTTCATAAAATAAGCTCTTGGTTTTATTTATTAATTCAATAGTTTTTTAACTTTCAATTTTATTAATCTCTCATTTTATTTTTAGAATTTCAAGTTTAGTGTTTGGGGTTAATTTGCTCTTTTTCTAGCTTTTTTAGATGCAAGCCTAATTCATTAATATTCTTTTTCTCTATCCTTTTCAAATAAGCCTCTACAGATATAAAATTCCCCCTTATTACCACTTTGACTGCATCCCACATATTTTAGAATGTCATCTCATTATTGTCATTCTCTTGGGTGAAATTATTAATTGTGTCTATGAATGCTGTTTCATTCTCTAGGATGAAATTATTTAGTTTCCAATTACTTTTTGGTTTATTTTCCTCTGGCTTTTTATTGAATGTAGTTTTTATTGCATTGTGGTCTGAAAAGGATGCATTTACTATTTCTGCCTTTCTGCAACAAATATAATTTTCTATAATGCTCTGTTAATCAGTTTAGTTCAATATTAAATAATGTATTTCTAGCTGATATACAGTCATTAGTTCTTTGTATAGAAACATTATTGCTTGTGAAAGCTACTGCAGAAAGGTAATTTAGTTTTATATATATAGTTATGGTGTTTCCTGTCATATTGGACAGGGAACAATTTCGTTTCATACTTATAATTCATTGTTGTTGCAGTTTTTAAAATAATATTTTGATTTACATGTAAATTACTTAATTTAATTTACATGTAAAAATTTCAACCAATAATAAGTAAAATGAAATATTATATAATGTGAATTCTGTTATATTAAAATAACTAATAAACAATAGATAAAATATTTTTATTTGCATATAAATAATAATAAATATAAAATATTATTATATAGCATGTGCATGTTATATAATACAAATTCCATGTCATTATATTAAAATAACAAATAACAAAAACAATAAATAAAATAATTTAATATGATTTACATGTAAATAATTTAATAAATTTTATTATATGGCATATCTATATGAACATATATAATAATGTGATATAGTATTATATAATATTACATATTACAGTATATATTATATATAATATGACTATATACACATATACATATGTAATATGAATTCCATATTGTTATATTGAAATAATAAATAAAATAATTTAATTTAATTTACATGTAAATAATTACATGTAAAGACAATTTTTGGCATTCACCTTTTAAAAATTTTGAATTCCAATTTTCCCTCCTTTCCTCCCTCACTATTCCTGAGATTTGATATAGACAATTTGATATAGGTTATATATGTGCAATCATGCAAAATATATTTCTACATTGGTCTTGTGAAAGAAGACAAACAAAAGAAAAAACACAAAAATGTGAAAAATAGTATTCTTTGATCTTCATTCATATTCCATCAGTTCACATTATCCTTTGTTGCAATGTCCATTACCATCTGTAACAAGAGGTGGTTGAACTAGGAAGCTCAGAGTTCCTTCCAGTTCTAACATTCTGCCTTATCTTGATAGTAGTACTTTCCTATAAACTCACTCAAGCACAATTTTTACCCATTTTTGCAGTCTTGGAAGCTGTGTTATATGGAAGAAAAACAGTGGAATAACATATTCTCGTTAGTCACTCCATGTATTATGCATTATTTCTGAAACTGTACATTGTGATGGCATTATGTCATGGCATAGTCATGATCTCACAGGAAACTCAGTGAAACAGCAGGACAAAGCAAGGGAGCTGACATATGGCATCCTATATGAGTGGCTGACTTCTACAAGGACTTACAAGTAAATACGCTACAAGTTGAACATTAGTGTCTGCACAAATTCATCATAAGTTGTCTTATTCATTCACAGCTAGCAGCTGGTCATCTTAACAGACAATCCTATTGTTTCAGACCACTGGTATTACTAGAGTGAGCCCACTAGATCAGGTCAGCACATTGGTATGTTGTCTCTGATGCTTGTGTGGAATAGTCTTCAGCCACATAGTCTACACACAAAAAAATCTGGTATAAATAGGGCCAGAGCATAAAAGTTCACAAATGTGTCAAGCACCATCTACATTAATGGTTCCATGGGCGTTCAGTTTGTCGCTCAATTTTTATGTTAGATAGTATAGAACTTTGTTTTGCTAGAGGTAAAAGTTGGAGTGGAATTAACCAATCAGTGCTTACTTGTTGAGTTGTTACATTGCCAGAACAGAGGGATGTAGCATTCCTTCATGATCAGGAAAATCCACATAAAAATGTTTGACTAATGTCAGAGAAGAAGTCTAATTTTTTTCTTTTTCTTTTATGGGGTGTTTACAGCATCTTCTTGTAAAATTTATATTAAGTATTTGGTCATAGGTTCTGTGTCACATGTTGATCATCTGGGGTTACACAAAACTCCCAAAAAATTTCATTTAATTTCTTATGCTGACTCATGATATTTCAAAACCACAAAGGCAAGAGTAGCAACGGAGAAGGAATAACTTAGCATTATGTTGGGCTCCAAATGCCAACCATGGGTGTAATATCATAAATGTTAAGTTTCAAAAATATATTAGTAATTAGATCACTGTTTAAGGCACTTGTTTTGTCTGTACATCATTTTCTTTTCCCTTGGCCTCTCTGGCACTGTACTCTATAGGTTCTCCCCCAACACCTCCTTCTGTTTATGTCATTTATCATAATTGGCACTCCCTCCTTATTCATCTCACCATATTATTTCCCATTGCCAACTTCAAAAGGTTCAGGATTCTACAATGACATATTTACCTGACAGTTTCCACATAACCTAATTCTTCTAGCAACCCTCTAGTGTTCTTCCTTTGTTCTGCCTAAATGGAATAGTTTGTTTTCAGTTTACATTCTTTTACCTATCTGTCTGTCTGCCTGTCTGTCTCTCTATCATCTATGTGTGTGTGTGTGTATGTATGTATATATATATATATATGTTTGATATATTTCTTATGCTTGCCCTTTGCAGCATTCAGTGGTATGATGAAAAAGAGCACTGAATTTATCAGATCTGAGTTCAAATCCTGAAGCTATTTGTAGGAACTTAAATGAATCCCTTTACTTTCTGGGTTTCAATGTATTCCTCTATAAAAATAGATTAATTGTAAATAACAGTCCCTTCTAATTCCAGAATTGCCTCCCATTTTCTAGTTTATTGAGTTTTTTGATTTACTCTGCCAGAATACTTTATTTGAAGAAAATACATAATATTTTCAATTTATTTAATTTTTTTTTTTTTTACAACAAATGGCTTTTGATTTCTCATACAGAAACTTATCTTGATCATTTAGCTCTATTCAACACCTTAGGAAAATTGCTTTGCTTAAAATAATCCTAGACTATGCAAAATAGCTTCCAAGTTCCACAAGACTTAATTTTAACATGGCTTATGTTCTCCTGCAATCCTGGAGTTGGATGAGACCTATAGAGGTCAACTAATCCAACCTCCTAATTTTACAGATGAAGACAGGTCTAGAAAGGGAAAGTGATTCGCTGACATTCCCACAAGCAGATCCAAGAGATTTTAACTCAGCTTTCTGATTTGAAACCCTGAGTTCTCCATTATACTATGCTGCCATCTAGTCAAATACCATAAATCTCACTTATAACATAGCCAACATGTTTTTATCTGGCTGCTTCTGCTTGAATACCTCCAGTGGCAGGGAACTTATGCATGAAAAAGCCTGTTCTATTTGTAAGCAGCTCTAATTGTTAGAAAGCTCTTTCTTATTATGCCAAAATCTAGTGCTCTGTAACATTTCCCTATTCATTCTTTGGCCTCAGCAAAGCACAAAACAAATCTAATAATCCCTATTTCATTAGATAATCTTAAAATATTTGAAGACAGTTATCAAATCTTCCTTTCCACCAATTTAAACATGCTAATATCTTCACATGATATAGTTTCCAATGCCCTCACTATTCTAGCAACTTTCTCAGAGAGAAATTCCAGCTTGTCCTTGGCTTTCATAAAACATGGTATCTAAAGCTAAAACAGTAATCCAGATTATTCTTGCAAGTATAACTATTACTTTCTTTATTCGGCATGCTATACTTCTCTTAATACAGCCTAATGTGTAATTTTATTTTTTGTGTTGTCAGGCCACCCTAATGGGTGCAGTGGATAGATCTCTGAGCCCAAAGATAGGAAGACCTAAATTCAGATCTAGCCTTAAGAATTTATTAACCCTGTTTGCTTCACTTTCCTAATCGTAAAATGAATTGGAGATGGAAATGGCTAACCACCCCAGTATTTTGCCCAAATGGGGTCACAAAGAATCAGACACAAATGAAAAACAACTGAACAACAACAAAAATCGGGCTTTACAATTCATTTGTATCAGGTTTTACCAAGGATTATTTGAAACCCCAAATTAGTCATCCAATGTGTTGACTCTAGTAATTTGATAAATATATTAATTTTTAAAAATATGTCATCTTTATCACCATCTAAAACTTTGATTACAATCATGAAGATTACAAGGCTAACGGCCTTATGGCAGACACTATAAATCTCTCTCCTGGTTGACATTAGTTATCATTCTTTGAGTCTTATCATTTTGTCAATTCTGAATTCATCCACCTGTTTCATCAGCTGATTCTAGTTTTGTCAGCTCCAATCATTAGGAAGTTTTTACCTTCAACTCATTGATAATATATTCACCATCTTTTACTAAACAGAATAAATCGAATTCTTTTTCAGCATAATAGTCACAATACTTCAGTGTCTTGTATATGTATATACATTATCATGAATTGTTAAGGGGCAGGTCAATTCTCCGAGAGCCTCCACAGTTGTGGATCATAACATCTAAAGGAGTTGCAAAGCAGCTTTTACTGACACAGGTGTTACTTGTGGCCTGGGAATAAAATAAAGTGGAGTCAGAGGGAAGAGGAGAGAGGTCAGACAACGCAATTGCCTCTCAGTCTCTTTGACTCATCATCATCCTCTCATATGAAGAGATCCATTCTACAGGTCTGAGTTAGACCTCCAGCAGCCATTGGCAGGTGGATCCCATATCATAACATATGGTGCCCAAATGTGGGACACAAGAATTAAAAACCAGTGGCGTTCAAGAGGTTTTCATGAATAGGTTCCTCCCAGAGTTCCTTCGGTAACTCTCAGGGAAGGAAAGGGAGAAGAGCCCTGGTAAGATTTTTATAGTTGAGGTAATTAAATGGGCCAGTTCATCAAAGGGCCGAGCCAGGAGACTGATGAGAGACTTAAATGCCTGTTCTGACTATAGTCCTCTTCTCAGTTTGAAAGTTTGCTTCCATGACATCTTACAAGATTCAACACCTTGTAGTGTGCGGATTCAGACAACAGCTAATGCACAAACTTACTGACCATGCTGTGGGGGAAAAACAATCGCATCTAAAACCAAAAAGGGGGCATTGTTAAGGGACAGGTCAAGTCTCTGAGTCTCCACAGCTGTGGATCATAATATCTGAAGGAGTTGCAAAGCAGCCTTTACTGACATAGGTGTTGCTTGTGGACTGGGAATGAAATAAATTGGAAGCAGAGGGAAGAAGAGACAGGTCAGACAATGCAACTGCCTTTGCCTCCTTGTATCATCATCATCATCATCATCATCATCATCATCATCATCATCATCATCATCATCATCATCATCATCATCATCATCATCATCATCATCATCATCTTCCTCTCACATGAAGAGATCCATTCTAAAGGTCTGAGTTAGATCTCTAGCAGCCACTGGTAGGTGGCTCCCATATCACAACAATGAATCCTTGTATGTTGTTATTCAGTTGTCTTAGTCACATCCAATTTTCTATGATCTTATTTTAGAGTTTTCTTGGCAAAGATACTGTAGTAATTTGCTATTTCTTTTTCCAGCTCATTTTACAGATGAAGAACTGAAAAAACAGTGTTATATGACTTTCCGAGGGTCACACAGCTAACTATGTGTCTGAGGCTAGATTCAAACTCATTAGTTTGAGAATTAGAATCATACTAATGATTCCTGATTCCAAGCCCAATATTCTCTCCACTATGCCACTTGCTGCCCTTTAATGAATTCTTATTTTTATGGCACATTCGAGTTTTATTTTATTTTATAGGCATTTGTTTCATTCTCCCACTACCCACTCACCCACTGAACAATTTATTTTTTATTGTTTCCTTTTTCTGGTTATACATGTACATTTATTTTAATTCACTTTTCTTTATGAATCAGAACAAAAGGGGAAAACCACAAGAGAAAAAAAATAACAGAAGAAAAAGAAAAGCAAGTGAACATATCATGTGCTGATTTACATTTAATCTACATAGTTCTCTTTCTGCATGCAGATGGTATTCTCTATTCAAAGTTCATTGGGAGTGCCTTGGATCACTGAAGCACTGAGAAGAACCAAGTCTTTCATAGTTGGTCATTGCACAATCTTACTGTTAGTGTGTACACTGTATTCCTGGTTCTACTTGTTTTGCTCATCATCAGTTCCTTTCCAGGAATTTCTAAAATCATTGTTAATCATTTTTTATAGAACAATAATATTCCATTACTCTCAGATATCATAACTTATTCAGGCATTCCCCAACTGATGGGCATCTATTCATTTTCCAGTTCTTTGCCACCACAAAAAGAGCTGTACAAGCACTTTTTGCACATTTGGTTCCTTTTCTCTCATTTACAATTTTTCCTGGGATACAGATCCAGTAATGACAATACTGGATAATATAGCCATATATTATAGATTATAAATTATATTTTATAGCTCTTTGGGCATAGTTCCAAATTGCTCTCCAGAATAGTTGCATCATTTCATATCCCCACCAACAATGCATTAGTGTTCCAGTTTTCCCATATTCCCTCCAACATTTATCATTATCTTTTCCTGTCATCTTAGCCAATCTTAGAGGTATGAGGTGGTACCTCAGAGTTGTTTTAATTTGCATTTCTCTAATTAATAATGATTTAGAGCATTTTTTCATATGACTATGTATAGCTTTAATTTCATCATCTGAAAATTGTTCATCTCTTTTGATCACTTGGGGAATGATTTATATTCTTATAAATTTGACACAGTTCTTTATGTATTTTAGAAATGTGGCCTTCCTTTTATGAATTCTTATACTATTAATCTTATTCAGGTTAAAGATCCCTAGGTTTTGTGGGGGGGGGGATGAGAAGGAATTGTAGAAACAGAGGGAGAGAAAGGGGGAGAGAGGGAGAGAAAAAGAGAAAGAAAAGGAAGGATAGAGAGAAGGGAAGGGAGAGAAAGGGATAGAAGATATATAAAGCACAATATTTGGGAGTAATCAGGAAAACTAAAGATAGCATCCACCCTTGGCCATATATTATCTATGTAACACTAGTATCTATCTAACACTTAATTTCTATGTGTTTCAGTTTCCTTTTCTATAAAATGGATATAATAATAGCACCTTCCTCCCAGAGTTGTTTTGATGGGATACTTGTAAAACACTTTGCAAACTCTAAAGTCTTATATAAATGCAAGTTATTATTTAGTCCTCATGTAGCATGATATCACTCAGCCTAGTGACCTTCCACATTATCAATGTTTTTTTCTAAAATAAAGCACCCAGAACTGAACACAATCCTCCAGAAGATAAGAACAGTGTACAGCAGGATTAGAGCCTCCCACCTCCTGGACATTTTCTATCAGTTAATAACAGCCACAGAAAGATTAGCATTTTTAGTCAGCATATTTCATAGTGTCTCATTTTAAACTGATAGTCCACTATAATTCCCAACTTTTTTCCCCACATGAATTTCTCTGTAGCTATACTTTTCCCACTTTGTAGCAATAAAGTTAATTTTTTAAAATCCATGTTTTGTACTTTACATTTTTCTCCCTTAAATTTCATCTTATTCAAATCCTTTCATTGCTGTAATCCAGTTTTTTCCTAACTTTGTTGTAAGAACCCAACCCAGAAACACTCCAAGCTGGTGTTTTAAATGAATTTCATGTTGTTTGTTAATAGGCATCAAAACAATAATTTTAGAGTATTTTACTATGAGAATTCTGCCAATTTTTTGTTTTAATGTAAGGGTTCTACCATTATGGATTCACTGGAGAATTATTCCTCTAATCTTATCTTTTGGGATCTTAGCTCTTATCATGTCTATTGTACTTCTCAACTTTCCGTCATCTGAAAATCAAATAAACATACTTTTTTAAGCCTTCACCCAACAAGTCTTAGAGGAATGCATCAGATAGATAACACAGGGGAAAGAGACTGATCCCTTAGACCACTAGAGACCACATCCAGTTTAATTTGGATCTGTCATTTACTACTTTATGGATGCTTTCATTCAATCATTTCACAATTTATCTACCAATATCTAGCCCATAACTGTCACTCTTATTATGAAAATATCATAGAAGTCTGTCAAATACTTTGCTTAAATACAGGTGATCTACAATAGTTATGTTAAACTCAAATTAAAACAAAAGCCAACTAATCCACAATACTCTTAGTATTAGTAGTATTGTGATCCACATACAACCATGCATTTAAAACCTGTGCCTAGTAACAAATATAAACTGAATCTGGCATGACCTGCTCTTGATAAAATCATGGTGATTCTTGATGACATTTGCTTCCCTTTCTATATATTCAGGGGGGAAAATCCTACTTCTTTAATATTTTCTAGAATTTGGAAAGAAATTTTAAAAATATTTTCTATATTCTAAAGATTTTTCTTCTTTTCCTTTTTTATAACAAAGTAATTTTTCTTGTTATGCTTTCTCATTCCTTGCACCATTTCTTTTTAGGTCTCAGAAAAGTGTAAAATGACATGTATTGTCTATTTATAATGAATCTTGGGTTTTATTCCTAGAATGTAGAAGGAATCTTTATTTGTGTCTATTTGCAAAGTGTTGAAACAGCATTTGACTACTTGATAATGTCATTCTTTCTTAATCCCACTCTTCTTTGGATAAAAATAGTATTAAATACATCCATTGTGCTGAGTAAATAACAGGCAGATTTGAAATGTGTATTGATGCATAATAAGTGCTATTAATATTTTGGTGGGTTTTCCCTAGAGAGGAAACTGATTTTTAAAAAAATACAACAACCCTGTCATCTAAGACAATTTACTCTTTCTCTAAGATCAGGATCTTGTTTCTTAGAGACTAATGAATGTACATTTTTACAAAAGAAGATATATGAACTAGATTTTAATGATAGAAATTAGAATTCATTTTATGTTTATTTGTGTAAATCCCATATATATTAAAATAGATTTTATGTAAATTCTGCATTTCTGCACTTTACTCAAGAAAAATGTGAAATTGATCAGTTGTGGTCTGTTCACTATTTTGATATTAGGGCAACCAAAACCTAGAATGAAAATTTCATTTCCTTGCTGCTATTATTCCTTCTTCAGCTCTTTTTCTGGTCCCAGTTTTGTAGGCATATTTTAGATTAAAACTTGAACCATTATTCTGTCTCCCCAAAATATATTTGAAAGTAATCATGCATTAGCATTAAAAGATGAAAAAAAATTTCTATTTTAAAAGATAAATCCTATTTGATAAACCTTTGCTGAAAAGAGGAAAGTGTATCAGTATTCCAACCTTCCTTTCCTGTGCTGTTTTTTTGTGTCTTTATAGAAAAAGTGAGTAATGAGTCTAAAACAATTTGGATGGGCATGATGGTTTCCATAATGGAGCATCTTTGACTTGGTATGCCATAAGCAAATGTTTTATGCTTAAAATATTTTCCTAAGGTATAAGGATATTAATTCTGTCCTTCCAGACCTTTTATAAATACAGTTTTATCATATGAAATATTTAGGTTTCTGATACATGAGAGATTTTTTTTCGAGAAATCAGGCCAACTGAATATTGTGTTTGTTTTTCATTTTATCTTCCCTATCTTTGTCTTCCTTATAAAACTAATATCTTCCTTTTCTTCTGTTTTTAAAAAATTCTACAATTCCAGACATTGCAAAACACCTACCAACATAGATGTATTAGTTTTGAAAAGATTTGCACATTTTCTAAGCTCTTCTTATCCATATGAAAGGCCACATGGTATAAATGGATAAAAAGCTAACTCTGGAGACAGGAAAACCAGGTCCAAATCATTTTTCTTATATATGTTATGCAATCTGAAGAAAGTCATTTGATTTGTCCATGTTCTAGCCAACTCTCTAAGAATATTAGTCATAGATAAAATGCTGACCTAAATAGGTAAATGGAGTTTCTTCATTCAAAAATGTGTTATATCAATAGAATCACTCAACCTGGTCATTCACTCTGCCCATGTTATCTTTCACATACATGTACTTTGTACATGGAATGTTTGGTTGATGGAGAGAGTATATCAACCTTTGAATTTTAAAAGTAGATTGTAAATACCATTTAACATATGGCACACCATGCAGAGACAGAATGGCATAGGAGAAAGTTGTTTTTGAGTTGTTTCAGTGTGTCCAACTCTTCATGACCCCATTTGAGGTATTTGCGGCAAAAAAATTACTTAAGTAGTTTGCCATTTCCTTTTCCAACTCACTTTACAGATGAGAAATTGAGGCAAACAGAGTGAATTCCTAGAAGACCTGAGTTCAAGCCCTGCCTCTGACACAAACATATGACCCTGGGCAAATCATCTAATCTAAGAGTGGTAGAGAAAATGCCAGTGTGTATTGGTAAAAGGAATTTTCAGGTCCATCTTTACCAGATGACCTAAAGCAAGTCACTTAATTGCTTTCTGTGCAGAATTTCCTTTTGTGGAATAGGAGATTCTGATATATCAGAATATTATGGTATATCTGATATACCTGATATATCAGGTATACATCAGATATGATAACCTCTGAGGTCCCTTTCAGTTCAAAGTACAAAGATTCCAAAATCAGTTGCTCTTTTCACTGTTCTTCTTTATAGCCATTATCTTTCCACAAATTAGTTCTTCAAGGACTTAATCTCTTCCCTCTCTCTCCATTCCTTTCCTTCTTTCCTATCCTTAACTCCCACAGCAGATTAAAACTAACATTCTGGGTAGAACATGTTCAGCAAGTGATTTTACTTTTATTTAATAAGTCATTCAATACTCATTGATTGGAAATGAAAGACTGCCTGGGGATAGCCCCAGCATCTTTTCTTGTAGTAGTTTTTAATTGCAGTTAGGGCAACTCTTGTGTATAGTTTAATTAGGAATGTCTTGCTGGGTCATGTCAGGTTCATTTCTGGGGAAAGTTTTGTATCACCCACCTGAGTTTCTTTCTCTTGTTCAAAAAGATGGAACCTTGAGAATGGCTCTCTTATTTGGAAATATAGAGTCATTAGATATATGCTTGCAGTTTGGAGGGGAGTAATGAGAAAGAGAGTGCTTCCAAAGAAGTATCATTCATTTACCTTTTTAGCAATAACTTTAGAATTTTATTAGGATTAAAAAGTATTTCTCAATGTCCCAGAAGGGACAAAATCTTGTATTATGATATCTCCAAATCAATAACCACAGCTTAGGCACAGCCTATTTAGTGAATTGCTTTGTTTTAACAAGTGTGAGAAAGGAAAAATGGTAGCCAGCCAAGAATGGTATTGCCAAACTTTGCGGAAACGGAATCTTTTTCTGTAGAAGCAAGCTTAAAGTTTTGATCTGTGCCATGGAATTTTCCCTCATTTGACCCACCGGCCTAAAGAATTGTTATGCAACTCTCAGATTTTTAAAAGTTCAACTTTTCTTATGTAAGTTGGAGAATAATTAGGGATTGGAAACTAACTACTCTCTACTTCCAAGAGGGGTGATGAGGAAATCATCATATAACATGGCTTTTAGAAAGCACTTTAGAAAAGAGCTTTTATTGCTTTTAATAATAATACTTCATGCAAGAAAAATAAGATGTTGGTTGCTTCATTTCTTTGTGAAAAGATCTCATTGTCTATTTGGTTTATCTATAGCTAGTGCAGTCTGGTATGGTTTCTTTAGAGGAAACCAAGGAATCAGTGATCTATTTTAGATTATTATTGTCTTTTAGTGGTGAATAGTGAAATATTCAGTTAATCTCTGCTGACTATGTTTTCTTTGTGTTGTTTGCTTGGGTATCTAAGTCATTAGAATCTTTTTTTTTACTCTTATCTAGGAACTCTCTTTATACCTTAGAGTGGACTTTTGACTATCTCTTAATAACCCTTTTCAGCTCTTCATTATTTAGAGTACAATGAATGAGCTGAAAAGAAATCTCTTGCTTTCCCTGATTCTTCTTTATTTGTTAGGCATCATATCTGGATATAAAATGTAGCTCTGCAGTAGTTTATTTTCATGGTCATATGAACTTAGAATGATGTACAAGAAGGTCAGACATCAGTATGGCTCCACTCAGAATTGTCACATTCCCTGCTGGTTGCCTTTGTCTCTTTGCTTCATAGTAGTGAACAGTTAATAAATGACTTTGCTCTGTGTGAGGCATTACAATTTTCTTAACATAAATTATAAAATAATTTTGCTCTCTAATTTTATTATCCTACTGCTGCTCCTTTTCTGGGGCTCTGCTCCCCTACCTCCTGCTATCCTAAATGGTGACATCTGAATATATTGAATTAAAAAATAAAATTATTTTAAAAGCATTGATTGTAGTTTTATTATCTTGTATATGAGGCTTGCAATTATAAATTATAGTTTATGTGTGGAAGCCCTTGGTTCTAATCTTACCTTGGAAGTCCTGTGACTTTGAGCAAATTACTTGAGGCTGTTGTGACGTGTGTGTGTGTGTGTGTGTGTGTGTGACCTATAAAATGAGGAATTGGACTAGGTGGCCTTTGAAGTCCTTCTCAACTCTAGATTTGTGTTCAGACAAATTCTAGCATAGTGAATTCTATACACCAATGAAATCACAGGTCTACTCTCTCCTTCTACTAAAATTATTTTATATTCAAATACCTACGTGTACACAAAAACCACTAGCACATAGACACCAACACACACACACACATACACACACACATACACACACAGAGAGACTACTTCTTTGATTAGTTTATTCTTTTACTATGTAAGTAAAAAGACAAAAGGTGATGGAAAAATTTTTTCTCTGTTGTTTTGCCAAAGTCCCCAATATCCCCCCACCCAACTTTCACTGACCCACACATCCTGGAGCTTTAAAAGCTGCTTCAGTCATCACAAGAAGACTCATTCTTTTTCTAGGAAGAAGAAAGTTTCCCATTAGGAGATCATGGCTAAAATAATCCATCAGCATTGTGACCAGAATGCAACTGGAAAATGCTTTCAAAAGCCATATTCATTCGGAAAGGGAAAAAAAAGCAGCCTTTCTCATAATGCCCCATGTGAGGTAACCAGCATGAAGGAGGCCTCTGCTGCCAGTTTGGCTTCCTAATAATAACTACTATCTTATTTTTGCTTGTAGAGTTGCAGTATTTAGTATCTGCTCTAGAGTCAGCTCCCTAGTGTCTTTAAGCAAAGTTTCAATTGTAGTCTGGCCTGGCTTAATTTAACATGTTGTAATATTGTGGGATTGGAGCCTAATACTTTTAGGAAAAAGAAACCAAATCCTGGCTGTGGAATGGAGAAAGCAGAGCATGTAATAAATTTCCTTTTTTAAGGATTTGAATATGTGGGTAGAAAACTGTTGTTTATCAAAGATGAAAGGTAGGATGAATGCATGAACCAACTTCTTTCCCCTTCTTTTTTTTAGGGCCTCTTCATGATCTTATTTTAGTGAAAATTTCCATTTTGTATGGAAAACTTTATGCTCTAATATAATCAGAGTATGTTAACAATCCACAAAACACTTGTAGATTTGTAATTTCAATGTTTAAAGGGAACTTTTGGTTGAGGATATCCCTCTTATTTTTGTCCAATTGTTTTTCAATCATGACCAACTCTTTGTAGCCCTATTTGGGGTTTTCTTGGCAATATACTAGGGTTGTTTGCCATTTCCTTCTCCAGCTCATTTTACAGATGATAAAACTGAGGCAAACAGAATTAAGTGACTTGTTCAGGTTCATACAACAAAGTATCTGAGGCTGAATTTGAACTCGGGTTGTCCTGACTCCAGACCCAACACTCTCTCCACTACACTATCTAGCTGACTCCAACGTCCCTTTACCAATGCAAATTTTATTGTCTTTCAATTACCATGAGCACTGAAAAATTAAGTCACTTGCCTGGGGTGACATAGCCAATAGGAATCAGAGACAGGATTTGAACACAGGTTTTCCTAATTCCTGGGCCAGCTTTTATAACCACCACTCCATGTTGCCTTTTATAAGATATATTCATATAATGTTCTATGAATAAATAGAATCCCACCCCCAGTTCTCTTTAGTCAGCTATGAAAGATGCAAATGTATAGTATTTATGAGTCTTAGAGTGAAGGAACAGATTCTGCTGTTTATCTCCTATCTACCAGATTAATTACTTTTTTAAAATAAGTTATTTTTAGAAATTATGTCAGAAATCAAAGGAAAAGTTTTTCTAAGGTGATTATTGCTAATGGTATTCACAGTAGGTATTTTCTAAAAAAAAAATTTAAATATGCAAATATTTAAATTGCTTCCTTTCATCAACCAATGTTTAACATCCCAGACAATTTCCTAAATTCACAATGTACTTTTTCTCATTCATTGCTTTAGTGAAATGGAGATTAAGACCCAAAGGAAAAGCCATCAGGCAGTTTTTAAGGGAAGGCTCTAGAAACTGGAGGTGATGAATTTTGAACACCTATTTGGTAATAGATAGGTATGAATAATAATAAGCTGCTACTTGATAAGTCTCAGTACTACTGCCATTGTCATCACCAACATATAATTTTGTTGAGAGTTTTCTATAATAGACAGGATGGGGGGGTGTTCATAGGGGATGAAGAAGATTTCAAGAATTCTTTTCTTTTCTTTGTTATTTGTTCCCATTTCTTTGCAGATGATGTCTCCTAAATTTATATAACCAGTTTTGGTCTTTTCTGAACTTTAAACCTAAATCAACAGATATTTTCTGGAATCTGTATCTGGATACCTCATAGGTAGGTCAAAGTAAACATGTCTAAAAGAAAATTCATCTTTCCAGCCCCAAGGTCCAATGGGTTCCAAGGTTTCAATTTCTTCCTAAATTCCTTATTTCTTTCAAGGATAATACAGTCATTCCAATCACCGAGAGTTACAATCTCTCATCATTTCCCTCTAACTCTTTGTCCTTCATCATCTTCCATATTCAGTTAGTTGGCATTCTTGTCAATTCAACCCATACTATCGCTAGTGCATCCATCTCTTCTTCCTTACCATTGAGATAGATGCTATACTACTTTAGATCCTCATTACATTATGCTGGAGTATTGTGACAGCCTCCTAACTGGTCTTCCTGCCTTCATCCCTCCCTTTTCTAACCAGTACTTCATAGAACCACTGAATTGATGTTCCTAAAGTACAAGACTGGCCACATCCCACCCCTAATCTAAAAACTTCAGTTGTTCCCTGTTGCTTCTAGGATAAAACCCAAATTCCTCTGTTTGACATTTAAAATCCTTCATAAGATGGCACTAACTTAGTGAATTAATTTCTCATTCATCTAAAATCCCTATCACACACTCTCACTCTAGCCACACTAATCCCATGATTGGGCTTAAATGTAACATTCCATTCCCCACCTCCAATAAAGCATAATACCTGGCACACAGTAGGCACTTAATAAATGTGTATTGAATGACTGACCTCTATCCATGGCATTGACTGTCTCTGATGCTTTCAATGTTCTCTCTCCTTGCCTCCTACTCTTTTCATCTCTAGATCCTTTCAAAACTCAGCTCAAGTGTCCCCTCCTACTTCTATAGTATTTTTCCTAATTCTCCTTAATTATTAAAGTCTATTATCCAAGGATATCAAAAGGTTGGCCTTCCTAATCCTCCCCAGTTTTTAATGTTATCTTTCCCCCTATGTGTTTGCAAGTATTTTTAATTTTATTTAATTCTGAACTTAGGAAATAAAACAAAAATGTCCATAGCATAATAGAATGGGGCAGGGGGAAGAAAAGATGATTGTATATGAAACTGCAAATTTATTATATACAACTTGTTCTTCTTTATAATATATAATAAAGTTATCACATGATTTCTTTTTTCCTTCCCCCCACCCTGAGATGGCTACCATTAGACATAAAAACCATTCTGTACATATTTCTCTTTATCAGTTAAATATTTTTCAGTTAAAAATGAGATAAAAATGTAATTGCAAGATATTAAATGAAATGAGTAACAATACAACAAAACATAGATAATATTATGTTTAAAAACTAAGTCAATTTGCAATAAGGATTCTTATGTATGGATTACCCCCCTTCATTTCCATGTGACTTTGACATCATTGGGGTAAAGAATTTAAATCTGAGAATAATTGGAAGACTGCTTTTTCTTCATATTCTGGAAGGCACTAAAATCTAATAACTGTATTCTGGGTAGTATTTGATGTTTAAGATTTTGATTCTGAAAAGGGAAAATTATAGACTTAGATTAAAATCAATAATAATTTAAATGTATTGTTGCTGCCTGTATAAATAAAATTTTGCCATCCTCTATGTTGAAGCTACCAATGAGATGAACACTTAAATCTGTAACTTCATCAGTAATGTCTTCATGTATATAGTTCACAACAACTTTATGTCTCAATAAGCTATTCATAATTTGTTATAACCAAAAGAATTAACTCTTGGTCACCCACTATCTTGGTGTCCTCATTCAGTAAGCAGTCTGAAACTGATTTTTTTTATCTTGATAAAAGCTGCCAGACCAGATAGATTTACAAGAATTCTACCAAGCATTTAAAGAATAATAAATTCCAATACTATATAAACTATTTGAAAAAATAGGCAAAAAATAACAAATTCTTTTTATGATACAAATATGGTGCTGACATGATGTCAATTCTCCTTTTCTCTTTCTTTGAGTGATAAAGCAATCTTTTTAATTGGAGATGTCATATGATATTAGCTTAGATATTAATATGATTTTATGCAATGATTTTAGGATTATTTTAGTGTAAAAAATGTCATGATTACATTAAGAAGAATGTTTATATATGGTATATAGGGTTTAAAAGCAATTTATAAATATATTTTTTCATTTCTTTCTCATAATAATCCTGTGTGGTACATGATACAAGAAGCATCATGCCTATTTTTGTTTTTGTCCACATCCAGGATTTCATTAGTGCAGTTATCCCTTCCATATCATAGAGGTTAAAGGCCGTCCCCACAATCTGGAAAATCTGCATAAAATTTTTTGGCCCTCTCTTTGTTCTGAAGAAAAGAAATCTGAATTAGCATGGTATTAAAAAATAAAATACGTTGATATTATGTAATACTACACATATATTTTATGCATTTCTGACTTTCTAAATGTTTTCTGTATCATCTGCTGACCTTTCAGTATCATGTGCAACCTTTGCAAAACTTTCAGAAAATTCCCATATAATTTTTTTAGGCCTACCTGCAATATATTGAAACTATGAGAGGGAAAGTTACAATATGGAAGGGATAACTATATTAGGAATTCCCCATTGGGAAACTTTCTCTACCAGTGCTAATTGGCAAACTGTTCAGCAACTTGCCTCTTTTGTAGAGAAGGAAAATGTCTCAGAGAGATAGAAACTTGCCCAAATTGACATAGCTATTGTATTGCAAAGCCAGGATTTGAACCCAGATCTTCTAATTCCAAGTCTGATGGTATAAACAACATCTCTCTCATTACATTACATTTCTAATATTATCTCATTCCTCTCATCTTTTTGATGGAATTCAGGTAAAAATGATCCTGGGGTAAATCATTATGCTATTACTGTCCTTTTATATTTAACATTTTGTTGAACATTACATCATTGTACAAAATAACTAGATTTTTAGTCAAATAAAAGTATTAGGATATAAGCTCATCCTCTACAATTTCAATGAAAATATAGTTTCAGTAATAGAAAGGGCAACAAGGATATGCCTTTTATCCTGTTCCCACATGATCTTAATCTTCTCTGATATTTCATTATATTTCAAAGATTGTTATTTCTTGTAGCTTAGAGATAGAGTATCTGGTGTAGTGACTAGATTCCAAATATTATTCTTTATATTATGCCTTAGTCCCATGACTCAATTCTAGTAGCTTATTGGTTGAATTCTCCAGAATTTTCGGAGGACTATTGATCTGTCATGAACAACTGTTGTCAGTTAGTCAATAAACATTTATTAAGCCATGCTACTTGCACTGTTCTAAATGCTGGGAATATAAAAAAGGTAAAAGATATTTCCTGCTATTAAGGCAAGTGGGAAAGAAAGGAGCAAACAACTATATGAAAACAAGTTATAAACAGCATAAATTAGAATAATCAGTAGAGGGATTAGAATTAAGGAGAACAGAAAAAAAATCTTCTTATAGAAGGTAAAATTTTAGTTGGAATTTGAAGGAAACCAGGAGATAGAGATGAGAAGGGAGAGAATTTCAATCAAGGAAGACACTTATTAAAAATTCCTGGAGTCCAGAAAGTGGAATGTTTCATATGAAGAACTGAAAATGGCCAGTATCACTGAAATATAGAGTATGTGGGGAGGTGTCATGTAAAGAATGCTGGAAAGGTAGAGGGAGCATATTATAAAAAGCTTTAAATTCCAAACAGAGGACTTTATATTTGATCCTAGAAGTGACAGGGAACCATTAAAAGTTTATTGAATAAGGTATCAGACTGTGCTTTAGGAAATCCCTTTGGTAGCTAAGTGGAGGATGGACCAGACTGGGAAAGACTTGTGGCAGATCTACCAATTAACCATGGAAGGTATGAGGTGAAGAGGGCTTGTACAACAACAAGGAGGTGATAATGTCAGAAGAAAGAAGAAAACAAGCATCTATTAAGTACCTGCTATTTGCCAGGCTAAGTGCTTTATAAAATTGTCTTATTTGATTCTTACAAGTAACTAGAGTGGTAATTGTTATTATTATCTTCATTTTATAGTTGAGGAAACTGAAGCAGATGGTAGTAAAGGGACTTGCCCAGGGTCATACAACGAGTAATTGGCTTAAGCTGTATTTTATTCAAATCTGTCTGACTGCACACCAAGTGTTTTATTCCTGTTTGACCTTTCTGCCCAAAGAGAGAAGGGGACATATAAGTGAAAAGTTATGAAGGTAAAATCTATAGCACTTGAGAATATCAATTCACAAAGGGACGTGTATTTCTAGGTATTTGATGGCATTAAATGTTTTCAAGCTGTAATGCTGTATTGCAAGGTTTCCATTAATTTCCTTGAATAATATACATTGATCACTAAGTCTTAGCTTCTTATGTATATCCCTTATGTAATTTCTGGTATCAAGAACTTAATGATACTAATGAATTGGTATTGTGAAATCCATTTTTCTGTAAACACCCACATGCTTTAGATATTTGTCTGATGCCATTTTGACAACATGACAACATCAGCCAACTTTTTGGCTGAGTTCATGAGGATGTCGCCCATGGAGGGTCTTTCAGTTATATTCTTGGATTTTTGCTATTCAATAGACTTCATCTGTAGGTAAGACACATTCTGTTACATTGGATAAATCCAGCAACATGTATCAGCCTTTTTTGTTGTTCAAGGAAATGATATCTCTTTGTTTCAAAGATATTTCTGTAGGATTTTTGACCTGTTGTGTACTCTAAGAATGTTAGTATTTCTAGTTGGCAAAGAAGTGTTCGTATTTCCAGCTGCCTTGGAGTGATTTGCTCTGGGTGATTGTTAATTAACTTAGAAACCAACATACTCTCACGTGCACACACACACACACACACACACACACACATTTCACACTACCTTTATTCAATTTTGTTTTGTTTTTCCACTTGGGTTCATCCTACTTTCCTACTTTCTTTAGTCATTCTTGTTTTCTTTTATCTTTCCTCCTGAAATAAACCTATATCATCCTACCCTAATAAACTATATGCCTCCAATTACATCTAAGTCACTTAATAAACCCTTCACAAAGTACATCAGTATATTATAATTTTTTGTCTCTTTCTTTTAAAAATTTAAACATATTCCAGTCTTCTGGAGCAGAGCTTTCCCCAAACCTCATATGGGAGTCCCTAAAGTTTTAGTATAGTTTTAAACTTAAAAATTTTGAAACATTCTATATTATCCCATTCCAAGTAGTGATGATTGATGAATTATCTATTTGATATTCTGTGTTTGAGTTAAGATACCATCATGTATAATTTTCTTAAAACAACACAGTATAGTTAAAATGTAATGTCATTTATCACTAGGAAGAAATAGATGGCATAAAATGTTTATTGCATCCCATTAGATTGTAACCACTTCATGAGCAGGACTTGTCTTTTGCCTCTTTTTGTATCTTGTAGTTCTGTGCCTGACACATAGTAAATGCTTAATAAATCTTTATTGAGTGATTAAGCAAAACCACATTCAGCTTAGTTGTGACTATAATATGACTGTATAATACTAAAACAACTGGTTAAAAAGAATATAATTCTCTAATAGCTTTGTGTGCATCTTAATAGTGCAGAATAACTAATTTGGTCAATTCAGTAGGGGGAAATAGCAGGTTTTTTTTTTTAATGTAACCATTAAAATTGCGATTCTGTAAACATTTTTAAATAATTAAACTTTACTTTTCCTATTACCATCACAAGGGAGTTGGAGAGAATTCACATTTTTATAGTTGATTAAATTAATTAGTGTAGTGATTTTTCTCATCCAGAGAATTCTCTGATACTGGTAACATCAGCATATGGCAAATATTTGATATTTTTCTCATTGTCACAATTCATTTCCTCTACTCCATACCAGTGTGACCATATTGTTGTTTGTCATTCAAATGAGATAATGCCTTTGGAAGGTCTTCAGAAATTACAAAGTGCCATATGAATGTTTTTTTCATGAACTTATCATAGAGTATGAGAGATGATAGGATCAAATCTATAATGTTCTATCCATTATGCTATGCTACCTCCACTGATAGGTGAGGGCATAACAAATGAGCACCCCAAATATGACACCAGTGTTCGTGAAAAGTTATATAGGACCAGAGAAAGGTTCTATTTGGTAGATTCTCTATGAAAGAATCCCCTAGCTGATGAGAGAGAGAGAGGGAGAGAGAGAGGGAGAGGGAGAGAGAGAGAGAGAGAGAGAGAGAGAGAGAGAGAGAGAGTGTATGTGTGAGTGTGTGTGTGTATGTATGTGTATATATGAGTTATATTCTGTGCTGGAATGGAGTGTACATGCTCTCATCACTGTTCCATTGACGTGCAAACACAAGAATAGTAGTGTTTTTGTTATCAATGAGTAATACTGTTTAGATAAGAGGTAGCATGATGTGGTGGAAATGGCGGTGACCACTTCCTGCTTGTATCATTGTACAGTCTTAGAAAAGTCAATTAACTTCAATTCCCCATTTCTTCATCTGCAAAACAATGTTAATAATATATCATCTACCTCACAAAGTTATTTTGAAGGTCCTGAGATAATGTAGGGCAAACACAGCATACTAAATATAAGCTACTATTGTTATTCATCATCCTACTAGAGAGAATTGGGACAATATTACTAAAAATGATTTTCCAACAAACTTTGACACTACCCTAAATATTAATTTTCAGGCCCCTTGGCTGAGGTCTACTTGTATCAAGGAATATTTTTGTAGGGAAATCATAGATTAAAGAAGGAAATAGACACTGCCTTAGAGAATAATTGATTCCCTATTATTCATGTCCAAGGCAGCTAAGTGTCACAGTGTACAAAGCACCAAGCCTTGAGTTGGAAAGACCTAAGTTCAAATCTGGCTTCAGACACTAATTAGCTGTGTAACCCTAGGCAACTCACTTAATGCTGTTTGCCTCAGTTTCTTCATCTGTAAAATGATCTGCAGAAGGAAATGCAAACCAAAAAAAACCAAAAACCCTACATGGGGTTACAAAGAGTTGGACCCAATTGAAAGTGACTGAACAACAACAAATGAAAAAAGTTACTTGTATAAGAAAATCACTAACAAGCCATAATTAAAACCATAGCTTGGAATATCTTTTTTTTTTTTTTTTGGTTTTTATTATGAAGTCTCAACTTGGAAATTACTTATTTAATTTCATATATAGTAGATATTTTCTAACTTAACAGCTTTTCCCACTTTCAAATGAGTTATTATAGTATTAGCTATCAATATCATTTTCTGTAGAGACTTGGATACTCTATGAGCCAAAGCAAAAAAAAAAGGTGGAGGTGAAATAGGTTCCTGAGGTATATATTCAAACCATATGAAAAGGTGAGACAAAGAATTTTGTCAGAATATAATAAATAAATAAAGGAATAAAATATTCCTTTGGAAAGGAAAATTATAGATTTATTTCTTCAAAGGTATAAAGTTTAGAAGAGCTTATGAGTAAATACCAAATTTTAAACTGTGTAAGGAACTATTTTCTGTGAATAAATTTGCTTTGGACATTTTAAAAAATAAATGAAATATTGTGATTTAATTGTTTTTGCCTAGAAAGTCACATTTTTGTCATAAATATTATATCTGTTGAGCAATGTGAAAGAAAATGGAATCTAATTGATCAGTGATGGATCAGTTACACCCACAGAAGGAACACTGGGAAATGAATGTAGACTAGTTGCATTTTTGTTTTTCCTCCCAGGTTATTTTTACCTTCTGAACCCAATTTTTCTTGTACAACAAGAGAACTGTACAGATCTGCATACACATATATTGTATCTAAGATATACTTTAACATGTTTAACATGTATGACACTGCCTGCCATCTAGGGGAGGAGATGGAGGGAGGGAAGGTAAAAGTTGGAACAGAAGTGAGTGCAAGGGACAATGTTGTAAAAATTACCCATGCAAATGTTCTGTCAAAATCTATAATAAAAAAAATAAATTAAATAAATTAGAAAAGAAAGAAAATTGAACCTTATCAGAACATGCATTTATGATCCCATTTGCATTCTTTTAAAGCAGTTTCCCCAGTTATCACAATGGAGTAAGGTTCAAACTCTTCTGCCAGGCATTTAAGGCTCTAGATTACACTGTGCTATAATAGCTTTTCAGTCTTATTTCATATTATTTCCTCTCTCTGCACTCCATATCCCTTGGAAATACAGTGTGCTCCCAGAAGTGATCAAGGCAAAGATTTTGCCTTTGTCCACACTTCCTTTACCTCTCTCCTTGATGCATTTATGATCCCATTTGCATTCTTTTAAAGCAGTTTCCCCAGTTATCACAATGGAGTAAGGTTCAAACTCTTCTGCCAGGCATTTAAGGCTCTAGATTACACTGTGCTATAATAGCTTTTCAGTTTTATTTCATATTATTCCCTCTCTCTGCACTCCATATCCCTTGGAAATACAGTGTGCTCCCAGAAGTGATCAAGGCAAAGATTCTGCCTTTGTCCATACTTCCTTTACCTCTCTCCCTGTCTTCATATGTTAAATTCCTTACCATCCTACAAAGTCCAACTCAAATACCACCTCCTCTTGGAAACCCAACCTGATTCCCTGACATTATTTCCCTTAAAACTCCAAATAACACTATTGTAAGCATTTTTATGTTTTCAGTTATGGTTATTTATGATTGATCATCCAGACTGTACCTTCCTTGAATGTAGGAACTGGGAGTCATCTAAACTTGGTTCCTTACCCCGGTGTAGATATTTGCTCTCTAAGTAGTGATTTAAAAAAAAAAAAAAAAAAAGACACTAACACTTCCTAGCTTTTGATCTTGGGCAACTCACTTAACTCCAGTTGCCTCAGGAAAAAAAAAAAAAAGATTCATGCCCTTTAGTAGAAAAGGCACTAACCTAGGAGTTTGGAGAATTGAATTGTAATCCCAGATCAATCATTAATTGTGTGATTTCAGGCAAGTCTTTTTATATCTCTGAATCTCAGCTTCCACATATATAAATTAAGGGGTTTAGACTAGTCAGAACTGTAAATTTAAATAGCATCTTTAAAATTGTCCTTCTTAAAAAATCTTTAAAATTAAAATCTAAAAAATCTGAACATTAGTTTGGTAACATGTTTATGCATCAAAATGTAGATAGATGATGCTAATTAGAAATTGTACAAGTGGATATCCTTGCTTGAAAAACAAGACCAATCTATTTTTATGAGACCATTAAGAGTTGTCTTAATGATAATTATTATTTTTGTTGTTTTATGGTAATATACACAGTAATAATTCTCCTTCCTCATACATGCATCAAATGATGACAAGAGATTATATTGAATACTCTCTGTTAGTATTTACCTTTCATGGTGGCTCTTTGAATTTGCCTCTTTGGAAGGTAAAAAACAAGAAGATAGAAAAGTTAGTAGGGCAAAAAAGAAAAGGTAGTGAAGAAAGGATGAAAATCTCTGACTTCTTCTGATTGTGTTCTTTATAGATTAGATTCTTACTTGTTAATATCTGCTGCCAAAATTCAAAGAAAAAAATATCAACTAGAGTTAGGTAATTCTGGTTTCAAATATCCAGTGGAAACTTTTTTTTTGCTTAAAAAGAGCCTGGAAAATATTCATCTAAGACCTCCAAGAATATAGATAAGTCCCTCAAAACTAGACCCTTTGAACAAGTAAGAATACCTGATGGAAACCAGTTAACATCTCAAAAATGTCAAAGTCCAAGTTAATATAAGAAAAACTGGAATTGGTAAGAAATAAGAGTTCATTTGAGTATCAAAGGTTTCTGACCATGGTGGATGACTATCAGAGGAAGAAGTAGAAAAGGCAAGGTATTTAACCATTCTGGGCCTCAGTTTTTTCATCTGACCAATAAGACACTTGAAACAGATTTGGGATTGTTATCCTTCTTGTGTATTGGACCCATTTGTCAACCTTATGAAGCATAAGAATTCCATCTCAGAATAACATTTTCAAATATTTTAAGAAAATGCTAAACTTCACTTAGAGGCTGGCAAAAATAAAGATGCATTTTACCCAATCCAAGTTCTTATAGACCTGAGTTCTATTTATAGACCCCTTGAATATCTGTGTACCCCAAGTTAAGAACCCCTGGAATAGAAAATCTCTAGGTCTCTCTTCCAATGGTAACTTCTATAATCTAATAAATGAAGACTGGGAAGGGTTCTTGGTAATAGATAAATTTACATAGTACTTTAGGATTTATAAATTACTTCAATTCAATTTGAGAATAACCACTCTTAGAAACTAATATTGGAGTCTATTTATTATCTCCATTATGCAAATAAATAAATAGATGGTCAGAAAAGCATGACTTGTTCATGCTCGCATAAGTATCAGCAGCAGGATTTAAACAGATTTCCCTGGCTAATTCTAGATCAACTTACCAGCTATTTTACCACCGAACCCCAGGACAAAGGAGCTCAGCAAAAACCAAGCACCACTGAAAAATAGAGAACTTACTTGGAAAATCCTAAGTTGAAAGAAAAACTCAGAAGCACCAAATGATAATGTTTAGCATCTGATGAGAAGTTGAAAGTAGTCCTTGTTAAGGAAAGGCAAGAGAAGTAGTAAACTATATTTTCCCCTTATAACTTAATTTTAAATGATAAATTTTTAAGGTAAAAACCTTAAAAAGATTGGAATATATTATAAATATGGTATTAAACAATTTGGAGTGACTGAATCAGGAAAGGAAAGAAAGGAAAAATATTTATTAAGCACCTACTCTTTGCTGGGCACTATCTCATGCCATCTTCACAACAACTCTGGGAAGTAAGAAATGTTATCTCTATTTTACAGTTGAGGAGACTGAGAAAGGCAGGTTAAGTGACTTTCCCAGGGTCACACAGCTGTTTGAAGCTGGATTTAAACTCAGGTCATCCTGATTCCAGGCCTAGCACTTTATTCATTACTCTAAATCTGAATAACTTTTTCCAATATGTATTGCTAAACGAGGATTGCATTAGAGAAGAGAATTACTCACTAGTAATTTGCTTCTAGGTAGTTCTATATGGTACAGTCTCTCATATACAATTAAGCCCTGTTTTTAATAGGAAGGTTCTGACATAAGAAGATTATATTGATCATAAAAAGTGGGAAATGGAAGTTTGTCCTAAATAAGTACTTCTAACGTTGGAAATAAATTTACAAATGCCCAAATTTCTAACATGAAAGGAATTATGATCGACTGAAGGGAGTAGGAAACCAATTCTGTTAACACAATAGGAGATGAAGTACAATTTCAACAGATTATGAGTAGGAGTCATAGGCTTAGTTTGTGTTTTGCTAGTGAATGAATTTTTTGCTCTCAATAAGTCTCAGTCCCCAATCTGTAAAATAAATATTTTTGACTAAATAATTTTTAAAATCCCCATTCCTGAATCTTAACAATCTACTAGGAATACTGGTAGAAAAGAAAGATAGTCAAAGACAGGTCATATCAGGAGAAGACTAGAAAACATTTCTAAAAACAGGTTGACTCTGTAAGGAGAAGTAGTAAAGGTGGCTTCCTATTTGGTCATACAAGAAGTCTGTGCCAGACCAATCATCAGAATGCCAGGAAATATTTTAATGGATTCTTAAAGCAACCAGATTGAACTCCCTTGTACTAAGTCAGTTACAAGAAATTCAACATGTTTATAGTACAGATATAGGGTTGTAGAGGATACAGTGGAAATCCATGTTTCTAAAGCCTGTTTTAACTATCCAGAATCATCTCATAGGCAACTAACAGGTTGCCCACTCACATTTTAAGTTGCCCATGTGGTCATATCTGTTTGAAAAATTGCCAATAGGCAATTTGCTACAATAAATTTTATAATCAACAAAGTTAATATGGTATGTCTTTATAAATGAGAGATAATTTCATGTAGAAAAATCTGTTCACATGAGGACCCATAAGGCTAACCTTATGAATTCCCACTATTGCTGTCCTAGTTAGTATATGGAAGAGGATTTTTTTTTTTTTGGACTATGGAAATATTTGTTCTTTAAATGAGAAAGGGGAAAAGGAATCATTGACAGCTGGATATGCCTTCTGTCCACCAGAAGCAAGGTCATTTCAAGCCTATGGTCCATAAACCATAGTTGGAGAATGATAACAATAAACAGCAGTCACATGTTAAACTATAGTTGTTTAAATGATCAGATTTGGAACTTAATGATGCATACCACTTTCCAAAATTTCCTCTTTCTAACAAGAGAAGGTTGTTTGTCTATCAAATGTTTTAACAATAGGAAATAGGATTATGTGATCTATCTTCTTATTTTTTTTAACTCACAAAAGAATTTTTAAAAATTACCTTTAAAATAAAATCAAAAACATTCAGTAGACATCAAGAAAATGCTTTGCTAGATACAATGGGGAGATATAAAGAAATTATTCCCCAATAGAATGTAAGCTCCTTGAGGCCAGGGTCTATTTTATTTTTGTCTTTTTATCTCTAAAGTCTAACACAGGTCCTATCTCATACATGGTAGGTCATCAATAAATGCTCTTAATTGACTTTCTTAATTAAGATATGCAGTTCCTAATTGAAGCACTTTATAGTGGTAAGCTTTAAATAAACAAAACAATTAAACAACAAGGCAAGTATGTATTACACTACTAAATTGTGTAAGACAGGTAATGAATAAAATTCAGAGTAAAGAAAGATCAATGTTGTCTGGGTTATTAAGTAAGGCTTTTTAGAGGAAATGAAATTTGAACTGGCGACCAAATATTGAAATTGGGACAAGTAGAAATGAAAGGAAAGGTTAAGTAAAGTAGATAAGACATTTGAAGATGGAAGATCTACATTTGATCTGAGATTTGTTATTCATTATATGTATGAAAGACCTGTTTCCTCATTTATATAATGTGGATGTTTGAACAGATGACCTCTAAAGTCTCTGAGCTTTCAGTCTATGATTATGAATCTAAGAATCCAGTCATTTCTGAGCCAGTGTGAGATCCCAGAGAACTGGGAGGTAAGTCAAGTACAATGAAATATGACTAACTTCTCCTTGATGAACAACAGTTACTGTTCTGCCAAAAACTGATGTCCTCAGTGGATTATTGTGCTTGTCTTTACAGTAAATAGACCTGAATTGTGGTGATTCTAATTGGTTATCCTTCTATCATCTTTCTGGCTGTTAGCAGTCATTGCTTGCCACTATTAAAATAAGCCTAGTCTCCCCCTCCCCACTTCCGCTTTACTGCTCCTAATCTCCTGTAATCTATTTCGAACTTCCCAAAAAGAAAACCAGATAGTCATATATGCTTAAGAAGTAGCCTTTACTTTATATATTGAAATCTAAAGTCAGGTGCTAAAAGTAGCTTCCTGCCTTTTCTCAGAAGAAAAACACAAAAGTATAAAAGGTGATAATATATTCACCTTTTAGAGTCCTTTAATATATATAATTATAATTAATTACAGTAATATATATTATGTATTCTGTCACTGCAGTCCATCTAATCATGCTGATTAACAGGTACAGAGTAATTCACATTACTTTCAATATAATTCTCAACTCCTTACTCTCCAGTCCATTTGCTTGTCAAACCTTGTCATTTTTACCCATATCTCTTGCATATATTGACTCTTCTTCACTCACATAGTCTCCCTTCTAAGTAGGCCCTCATTACTTTTCACTTCTACTATTGCAATAGTCCCCTAATTGGTCTGCCTACCAAAAGCTCATCATTTACTGGGGCCAAGCACATCTAATCTGTTTTCTACATGATAACTCTCTCTTCTAAGGTTTGAAAACAGCTTTAATGTTCATCCTCAGTTCCTTCAACCAGTCTTCATATGGACTTAAGGCCTTTCTTCATTTTGATTTCCCTCCTCTGGACACTGTGTTGTTGGTATTGTTCAATCATGTCCAATTCTTTGTGACTTCATTTGGGATTTTCTTAGCATAGATACTGGAGTAGTTTTGCCATTTCCTTCTCCAACTTATTCTATAGATGATGAAGGTGAGGTAAACAAGGGTGAGTGACTTGTCAAGGATCACACAGATTTAAATTGAGGAATTGGCTTTTTGGCGCCAGGCCTGGTACTCTATCCACTAGTTGCCCTACATTCTACAGATTATCAATGTCCTTTATAATTAGTAGTGCCCAGAGTCTACAGAATTCATCATACATAGCCTAATGAGGGCAGAGAACATAAGGACTATTTCTTCTTTATTCCTTGAACTTATGCCTCTCTTAAAGCAGCCTAAGTTCACATTCATGTATTGGCTGCTACATTAAAATACTGATTCATATTGAGTTTGCAGTCCAATAAACCTTCCCCCCATTTCTTTTTTATACAAACTGCTCTCCAACCATACCTCCCGCATCTTATACTTATGAAGTTGATTTTTGGACCAAATGTAAGACTTTACATTTAGTGTTGCTGAATTTTCTCTTATTAAGTTCTAGTGCATCAAGAGCTTTTTGAATCCTGACTACCACCTACTTACTTTATTCACCACAAATTTTGTCTTCTTCCACTTCTCAAATTTCTTTAACATTATCCCTCCTTTCCTCCTCCTCACCCCAGTAGTGATTAACCTTTATTTTTATTATGACCAACAACATCTCTACCTGTAGCCTTGATCCTATTCCCTCCTATCTTCTCTATCAGATTGCTCCCTCTCTCCAAAATCATTCCCTTTTTTCCCTAATCTTCCAACTTTTTCTACCTATTGAACCCATCCCTGCTGCCAAAAAAGCATACCAAATCTTTACTTGAAAAAAATCCCTTCAAGCTATTTACCTTTCTTCCACTTTCTTTCACAGTTCTCTCTCTGGATGTGTATGATATTTTCCATCACAAGTCTATTACAATTTTCATAATTTCATAAGCTAAGCTCCTGGTAAAAGCTGTCGATATTCACGGCTTCTCTTTTTTTCTTTTCTCAGCTTTTTGTAACATGACTTCTGACTATATGATTCAACTGAATGTCTCTGTCCAAAGTTACCAATGATTTTTAAAAGTAATTGTCAAATCTTATGGCATTTTTCCGGTCCTTATTCTTCTTGACTTCTCTACTGCTTTTGACAGTTGACAAGCTTTTCCTCCTGGATAATCTCTCTTGTCTGGCTTTTTGTAACAGTGTTCTCTCTCAGTTGTACTTCCTCTCTAACCAATCCTCAGTCTTTTTTGCTCTTTCAGCATCTATATTAAGACCCCTAACTGTGGGTTTATATCCAAGCTTTGTCTTGGAACCTTCCTATACTCTCTTTCATGGCTCCTCATCAGGTTCCATGGTTTTGATTATCATTTCTATACAAATGACTTCCAGAGCTATACAAATGACTGTCTAACTCTAGTCCTTCTCCAAATTCCTGTTGAACATTTCAGATTGAATATCCTGTAGAAATCTCAACTCAACATGTCTAGATCATAACTTTTTATCTTTCCCTCCTGAACCCATTTCTGTTAGGAATGTCTCTGATTCTGTCAGATACATCACCATTCTTCTGATCACGATCAACAACTTGAGTCTTCCTCAAATATTCTCTCTCACTAGTCCTTCACATCAAATCAAGCTGCCATATGTTGTCATTTCTACCTCCAGAACATTGCTACCCTGTGTCCTTTTCTTTTTCTTCACATAGGTAATATCCTATTTCAGAATTTCTTTACATCTTGCTTTTAATTGATCTCTGATTTCAGTATCTTCTCATTCCAGTTCATCTTTCATACAGCTGTCAAACTTATTTTCCTAAAGCGAAAGCCTGACCATGTTAATTATTCATAAACTCCTGTGACTTCTATTGTCTTGAGTATCAAATATAAACTCTGGTTGACTTTTTTTTAATGTAATAGTATTTTATTTTTCCAAATACATGCAAAGATAATTTTTAACATTCACCTTTGCAAAACCTTGTGTTGAAATTTTTCTCCTTCTTCTCCCTCTTTCTCCCTCCCTAAGACATCATATAATCCAATATGGATAAACATGTGCAATTCTTCTAACCATATTTTCAGTCATCATGCTGTGCAAAAAAGAGATCAAAAGGGGAAAAATGAGAAAGAAAAAACAAACAAACAATTAAAAGGTGAAATAGTATTTCTTGCACTATCCACATTCAGTCTCTACAATTCTCTCTCTGGAGGTGGATAATACTTTTCATTATAAGTCTTTTGGAATTGCTTTCATTTCCTTTTTAAAGAGCATCACAACTTGATCCCAACCTATCTTTCCTGCCAAAAGGATCTCCCTGATATTCCTTTCGTTTGATAATTTAATAATCATTTATAAACTTTCTTTTATGCCTTATAAAAAAGATGGAAGAGGAAGGAGGATCTCTTACATTTTTAAAATTAAGCTATAATAGAAGACTGCTATGTTTCCTGTATATATGTTGATTCAATTGGGTTTTTGTTTTGGTTTGGGTCAATGTTGTTGGTGATGGGTTTTTTTTTGGGGGGGGACTGTGATTTTATTAGGAATTACCAGGGAGAAAAGTCTCTCTGCTTAGTATAGAATCCAGAATTTATTATTTCAAAGAATACTTAGAAGTACTACATGGTTAGGGGAGTTGAACCTAAATGTTTCAAAGAGACTTCAGTCGAAGTCTGGCAGACATAGACTGGTTCTCCATTTGCCTGCATATTTGTGTAAGGAAAGTTCAATTTGCCAGTGCAATTCTATTGCTTATAATATTTCTCTTGGCTTAAAAGGATAGTTCTAACCTATGACAAGGGTGTGTAATGGGTGATAGCCAAACCATATTCATTGTCTTTAGTATTTATCTTGTTTTAAATTACAGAGAATGAAAAATTCACTAAGAAATCTGACCCCTGAAGCTTTTTAGGTAACATGTTAATAATAAAAAGAGTGAAGTTGTAGTCTAAAACTAAACTCATGAAATTTTCAAAATAACAGATTTTTTAAAATCAAGGAACATAATATGCAATTTATTACTGAGAAAGAAAATACTTATTAAATAATGGTCAGATTAATGTTGAATAAAATCTCATAAGAACTCATTGGAAGTTTTAGGGGAAAAAAAGAAAACTCATTCAAAATGCTTTAAGGTAGTCGAATAATTAAATTTCTGACACTGTTGCTAAAAGCAGCCCTGTCTTTCCTGTCCTCCCCTTTCTCCTCTGCTTTTAAAATGCAGCAGCTTAAAAGCCTCCATTGTGTCGAGGGGAAAATATGCTAATTTAGAGCACATTTCCCATCAGGGCCCTTTTTAGTCATGTCATAGCTGAGATATGAATGATGATAAAAGAGGGAAGAATGGAGAAGTCTGTATTATGAGAGCACTGCTGTTTATTATTATGCATTGAAAACAGGGCTGAATAGAACAGCAGAATTCAGTCACCCATGAAGACCCGTGGATCTGCTGGTCGCCCAGAGACGAGTGGGTTCTCATGGATGTGCTCCTCTGTCCCTATGAGACTAGCTCCCCTTGTCATCTTTGCTAAGCAGTCTCATACTGTGGGGGCCCAGCACTTACCACCCTTGTGGGCTGTACTTAAAATTAATAAATTCATTAGAGTGGGGAAGTCATCCAAGGGACTTTAACCCAGGCCTTCAACTTTGCAAACAGAACTATCAAGTTAAGTGAGCTCTCTTTGGCAAAAGCCCCCAAAGGCTTAATTATGCCAAGGTCATGATTTAAGATTTAGCATAGTGCTGTCTTGTCAGACTTAGAATGCTTGTGCTGCTTTTTCTTTCATTGACTTCAACCTGATCAATTACTCCTTATTGGACAGCTCTTACTGTTGCCAAATTGTTGATTAGCTTTTATTTTATGGAACAAATTTCACCAGTGTTTTTTGAAAGGGTGGAATTAAATCTGAAATAGTTAAAATTAAACTTAAAAATTAAAAGGTAGAGTCTGCTAGGATTTTTTTTCTTTGATGCCAAATCTAATCTTGGTCGTGGCCTTGTAGCTTTTGCTTGAAAAAAATGTGTGGTTTGTGAAACTAAAAATATATATTTTATACAAATTACTATATGTCCATATATGTATTTTGATATACATAATTAAGAAAGTATAAAAATACTTCCCAACTGGAATTTTCTTTTTTATTCATTAGAAAACTGAATAAATTTCAGGAAGTCTCAAGAGTAGATGAAAATTAATTTTAGAACATAGTTTGAAACTAGAAAAGAAGTTTCAATTCATTAGTAAATATTTATTGAATATCTACTATGTGTCTAGCAGTAGTAACAGAAACACAGAAGGTGTGAGCAACATGGTATCTGCCCACAGGAAGATTATTCTAAAATTGGTTCTTGGCATTTTTTTGCTTCTCTTGTATTAGTTCTTTTGAACTGATATTAGAACTAAATTTGAACTGATATTAGAACTAAATTTGAACTGATATTAGAACTAAATTTGAACTGATATTAGAACTAAATTTAGAAACTAAATTATTAGTCAGATTTTGCTTCAGGTAATAGGATAAGAAAGATCATCAGCTGGAAATGAAGATAGCGAGAGATGGAAGAGACCTTAGAGACCAATCATTGTTTCAGTGCTAAGCAAATGAGACTAACTTGTTCTATTTCTTTAAATCAGGGCTATGAATTCTTGACTGTGTGGGATGCCATTAATTTGTGCTACTAAGAGCCCTTTAGTGCTGAAGGATCAAGTTAAAGTTGTACCCCATCACTATTCCTATTGGGAATTAAATTTTTTAACTGTATTAAAACAAAACTGTGAAAGAAGATAGCTGCCTAAATTTAATAAATAAGGATTTAAAAATTGTATTAGTTTGAAGCCTTAGACTCAGCTGGATGCTAGTCAGAGCTAGATGATTTACCGAGGATTATATATTTTCTAGTAGCATAAAATACATAATACCTAGTATCAACTGGTAGCATGCTCTTAGAGTTTTAGTGTGTTGCTCTTACTAATAACATCTTACATTTGTACAAGTCAGTTTTGTCACTGATCTCAGCAGATGCTTGGTTTAAATCTTTAGGGAGCTCTAGCTAATACATGATCACACTGAGAATTTTCTAGATCTAACAGTTTTCAATTTAGCAATTTATTGTTTAAAATGGAGTTCTGAAAAGCCTGGAAATAATTTACATGAACTAATGGGGAATGAAGTGAGTAGAACCAGGACATCATTTTTATTTACAGAAACAAGATTATTTAATGATCAACTATGATAGATTTAGCTCCTCAGCAATTTGGTGATTCAAGACAATTACAATAGACTTGGGATGGAAAATGCCATCTGCATCCAGAGAGAGAACTGTGGAAGCTGATTTGATCGAAGCATACTATTTTCAATTTTTGTTTCTCATGGTTTTTTCTCCCTTTTGGTCTTATTTTTCTTGCACAATGTGACAAATATGGAAATATGTTTATAAGAATTAAACATGTATAACCTGTATCAGATTGTTTGATATCTTTGGGAGGGGAGGAGTGGTAAGAGAGGGAGTGAGAAAAAATTTGGCACACAAAACCTCACAAAAATGAATGCTGAGAAACAAGGATGCCCATTATCACCATTACTATTCAATATTGTATTAGAAATGCTAGCTTTGGCAATAAAAGTTGAGAAAGAGATTAAAGGAATTAGAATAGGTAATGAGGAAACCAAATTATCCCTCTTTCCTGATGATATGATGGTTTACTTAGAGAACCCCAGAGATTCTACTAAAAAGCTATTAGAAATAATCCACACCTTTAGCAAAGTTGCAGGATACAAAATAAACCCACAAAAGTCATCAGCATTCTTAAATATTACTAACAAAATCCAACAGTTAGCGTTACAAAGAGAAATTCCATTTAAGGTAACTACAGATAGTATAAAATATTTAGGAATCTATCTGCTGAGGGAAAATCAGAAACTATATGAGCAAAACTACAAAATACTTTCCACACAAATAGTTAGATCTAACCAATTGGAAAAAATATTAAATGTTCTTGGATAGGGCAAGCAAATATCATAAAGATGACAATACTACCTAAACTAATCTATTTATTTAGTGGTATACCAATCAGACTCCCAAGAAACTATTTTAATGACCTAGAAAAAATAACAACTAAGTTCATATGGAAAAGCAAAAGGTCAAGAATTTCAAGGGAACTAATGAAAAAAAAGTCAAATGAAGGTGGCCCAGCTGTACCAGATCAAAATTAGATTATAAAACAATGGTTACCAAAACCATTTGGTACTGGCTAAGAAATAGACTAGCTGATCAGTGGAATAGGTTAGGTTCAAAGGACAAAACAGTCAATTTTAATAATCTAGTGTTTGACAAATCCAAAGACCTCAGCTTTTGGGATAAGAACTCACTGTTTGACAAAAATTGCTGGGAAAATTGGAAATTAGTATGGCAGAAACTAGGCCACACTTAACACCAAACACCAAGATAAGGTCAAAATGGGTTCATGACCTAGGCATAAAGAATGAGATTATAAATAAATTAGAAGAACATAGGATAGTTTACCTCTCAGACCTGTGGAAGAGAAAGGAATTTATGACCAAAGAAGAACTAGAGATCATTACTGATCACAAAATAGAAAATTTTGATTATATCAAATTGAAAAGTTTTTTATACAAACAAAACTAATGCAGACAAGATTAGAAGGGAAGCAATAAACTGGGAAAACATTTTTACATCAAAGGTTCTGATAAAGGCCTCATTTCCAAAATATATAGAGAATTGATTTATAAGAATTTCTAATTTATAAGAAATCAAGCCATTCTCCAATTGATAAATGGTCAAAGGAGATGAACACACAATTCTCAGATGAAGAAATTGAAACTATTTCTAGCCATATGAAAAGATGCTCCAAGTCATTATCAATCAGTGAAAAGCAAATTAAGACAACTCTGAGATATCACTATGCACCTCTGAGAGTGGCTAGAATGACAGGGAAAGATAATGCGGAATGTTGGAAGGGATGTGGGAAAACTGGGACACTGATACATTGTTGGTGGACTTGTGAATACATCCAGCCATTCTGGAGAGCAATTTGGAACTTTGCTCAAAAAGTTATCAAACTGTGCATACCCTTTGATACAGCAGTGTTTCTACTGGGCTTATATCCCAAAGAGATTTTAAAGAAGGGAAAGGGACCTGTATGTGCAAGAATGTTTGTGGCAGCCCTCTTTGTAGTGGCCAGAAACTGGAAACTGAGTGGATGCCCATCAATTGGAGAATGGCTGAATAAATTGCGGTATATGAATATTATGGAATATTATTGTTCTATAAGAAATGACCAGCAGGATGATTTCAGAAAGACCTATAGAGACATACATGAACTGATGTTGAGTGAAATGAGCAGGACCAGGAGGTCATTATGTACTTCAACAACAATACTATATGATGATCAATTCTGATGGATGTGGCCCTCTTCAACAATGAGATGAACTAAATCAGTTCCAATAGAGTAGTAATGAATTGAACCAGCTACATCCAGAGAAAGAACTCTGGGAGATGACTATGAACCACTACATAAGAATTCCCAATTCCTCTATTTTTGTCTGCCTGCATTTTTGATTTCCTTCACAGGCTAATTGTACACTATTTCAAAATCTGATTTTTTTGTACAGCAAAATAACTGTTTGGACATGTATACATATGTTGTATTTAACTTATACTCTAACATATTTAACATGTATTGGTCAACCTGACATCTGGGGACAGGGCTGGGGGAAAGGAGGGGAAAAGTTGGAACAAAAGGTTTTGCAATTGTCAATGCGGAAAAATTACCCATGCATATATCGTGTAAATAAAAAGCTATACCAAAAAAATAAAATAAAATAAATGAATGCTGAAAGCTATTTTATATGTATTTGGAAAAAATAAAATACTGAGGGAAAAAGAATCAACTTATAATAATAAATTTAAAAACAAGTTTTTAAAATGGGAGCTCTATATAAGAAAAAAAAAAGAAAAAAGAAAGAAAAGCACTAAGAGAAAGTGATACAAATGATTTGCATATGAGAACCTAGGTCATCAGCCTTTACTCTTGACTTTTGGGACATGGCACACAAATTCTCAGACCCCATTTTTTAATGTGAGAACAAACAGATAAACCTCTATAGAGTTTCTGTGAATTAATAAATATATGATAGTTTTATTTTTCTATTAACAAGTATTTTTCTCCCTTCTCACTCCAATTTAAAAGAAAAATAAAATCCTTTGACTAAATATACCATCATACAAAACACTTTCATTGTCAATGTCCAGAAATGGGTCTCTCATTCTTTTCTCTGAGTCCATCACTTCTCTAACACAAGGTAGATAGCATATCATCAGTCATCCTGAATCTTGATCTGTCAGAATTCTTGTCTTCCTATATTATTTTTCCAGTATTTTATAAATGGTTCTCCTGGTTCTACTTGTTTCACTCTGCATCAGCTCATAAAATTCTTCACAGACTTATAAAGAATCTGGTTATAATGACTTTGTCATGGCCAGAACCAATAAATTTAAATTATTATTTCTTAAACCAGAATTCAGAACTACTCTCAGCAGGATTGTATGGCAATTTCAACAAAGAAGAGAACAACATTAAACAGCTGCTTGGTGCTGATAGCAGTTACCTATAAGCATTTCAAACTGAGTGAATTATTATCACCTTTTCTAAGTTTCGAACCTTAGTAAGAGCCTTCAAATCTCCTACCTATGTAAGTAGGAAGCTTTCCTCTAAAATGTGGACTTTTAAAATGAGATTGGTCGCAAGGCAGAAAGTGAGTCCTAGAAGACTTCAGGAGGATAAAGTAGGAAAATCAGTGCTTTTAGACTGTCATTTTATTTTTGCTGGGAAGAGTACAGATGATTTGTTATCAGAACAATACAGCATCATTACAATAAAAGATAGTTGTCTGCTTTTTGATAGTAACTCCAGTGACCTTCATGGATAATCAAAATAATTAATTTTATTAAAAATTTAAATTTTCTGTCTCTAAATTTTAAACCAAATTTACTAATAAGTTGAAAATAGTGTTGTTGGAATTAAGTATTTCAGAAGAATAAGAAAAATGTTGAATCTAATTATGATTTTAAAAGTCAGGATCTTCAACATTGAGAAAATGTACCTCACTCCCTTTTTTTGTAAATTACTGCATACATTATCAGAATTGGGTGGTATGTTAATTGATTTTGATGATGTAACTATTTTTTCAATAATTTATTAGGAGAGATGGCTTTCTGGCTAAAGGAATGAATGGCAGGAGTATATATTTGGAAATTGTGATATACAAACAAAAGATTACAATTTTAGGTTTTTTTTTTTTAAAGAATTCAATCTTGTGTTTTTCCTGATTACTTTTGGTAGAAATTATGATGACAAAGGGGGGGGGGACCAAAAAGCAAAGGAAATTGTGTCTAGAAAAAATCCAAATACTAATTTGTATTTTGAATAATGGAGTGCTTAGCATTAATGTTGTAAATAATTTCATGTTTTCTTTTTGAACGATAAATCTAATATAGATAAACACAGCATGATATGACCAAGGCAGCATGGTGTGGGAGAAGAACATTTCTCTGATAGAAGACTTGAGTTCAAATCCTAATTTCATTCTGTCTTAGATGTATAATCCTGGGATCTCTATCCCCCTGTAAAAGTAGCCCTATATCTGCTACCGCTACTATGACTAGAACTGCTACTACTAGTTCTATCCTACTATTACTACTACTACTATAACTGCTGCTAGCACTACAACTAGTTATAGTAACATAGTAGTAGTCATAGATATATCAGTTATTTATCAGTAGATACATCAGCTATAATAATAGTAGTACTGGTAATCATAGATATGTTGCATATCAGTATATCTCAGTAGATATATCAGTTATAGTAGTGCTAGTGGTCATAGATATATCAGTTATATATCAGTAGATATATCAATTATAGTAGTGGTAGTAGTACCATAACTATCTACTACCACAACTACAACTATTACTAGTAGCAGCAGTTCGTTGTTGTTGTTGTTGTTGTTGTTGTCCTCCTGATTTTAGTGAGGCAATTGGAGTTAAGTGATTTGCCCATAGTCACGCAGCTAATAAGTGTTAAGTGTCTGAGGCTGCATCTGGACTCAGGTTCTCCTGATTTCAGGGCCAGTGCTGTATCTACTGCACCATCTAGCTGCCCCTACTAGTAGTAGTTGTAATACTAACTCCTACTATTTGTGCTACTGCTGCTGCTGCTGCTACTCAGCAGCAGAATTTATATATAGCTTCCAGTCACCCAGGTTTGTAACCTCAGTGTCATTCTTTTCTCCTTGATTTCTTCTCCCTAATATTACATATATCCAACCAGTTTTCAAATCCTCTTCAATTCAGTCCACAATATTACTCACATCTGTCCCCTTCACACCATTCTTATAAACACCATTCAAATTCAGACCTTCATCACACTTGCCTAGAATATTGCAATAACCATCAAACTGATATCTTTGCCTCGAGTTTTACTTTCCTCCCTATACATTCCAATCCATCCTTCCCCCAGCCGCCAAAGCAATTTTCCTAAAACATAGTTCTGATCATTTCACTCAATACTCACTCAATAAATTCTAGGATCCAATATAAACTCTTCCACCTGGTATTTTTGAGCCCTTTAACACCTGGTGCCAAGTTGACCTCCTTTCTATTCCTCAGAGTCATGCAAAAATACTCAAGCATGAATAGAAAGTCAAAGGGTGATAACATGCATTAAGTAGACCACATAAAAAAGAGAGATAAATATTGATAACTTCCTTTTTATATCTATATCTATATCTTAATTTCTTGATACCTAGCAGAATTTTATAAATACATGGAAAGATGCTAAATTAGTGCTTCTTAATTAAATTGATTTAAAATTAGATGCCAACCACTATTACCATTACTATTCAATATTGTATTAGATAAATGCTAGCTTTGGCAATAAGAAATGAAAAAGAGATTAAAGGAGTTAGAGTAGGTAATGAGGAAACCAAATTATCACTCTTTGCAGATGATATGATGGTATACTTAGAGAACCCCAGAGATTCTACTAAAAAGCTATTAGAAATAATCCACAACTTTAGCAAAGTAGCAGGATACAAAATAAATCCACATAAATCATCAGCATTTTTATACATCACTAAAAAATCCAACAGCAACAGATACAAAGAGAAATTCCATTTAAAATAGCTACTGATAGTATAAAATATTTGGAAATCTATCTGCCAAGGAAAAGTCAGGAACTATATGAGCAAAATGACAAAACATTTTCCACACAAATAAAGTCAGATTTAAACAATTGGAAAAATATTAAGTGCTCTTGGATAGGTTGAACAAATATAATAAAGATGACAATACTACCTAAACTAATCTATTTATTTAGTGTTATACCAATCAGACTCCCAAGAAACTATTTTAATGACCTAGGAAAAATAACAATTTTTTTAAATTCTTCATCTGGAAGAACAAAAGATCAAGAATTTCAAGAGAACTAATGAAAAAAAAAAATCAAATGAAAGTGGCCACTTAGCTCTCTACTTGATTTAAAACTATATTGTAAAGCAGCGGTCACCAAAACCATTTGGGATTGGCTAAGAAATAGACTACTTGATCCGTGGAATAGGTTAGGTTCATAGGACAAAATCGTCAATAACTATAGCAGTCTAGTGTTTGACAAACCCAAGGGCCCTTACTTTTGGGAGAAGAATTCACTATTTGACAAAAACTTCTGGGAAAATTGGAAATTAGTATGGCATAAACTAGTCATTAACCCACACTTAACACCATACACCAAGATAAGATCAAAATGCCAAATTAATGCCACACTAAGCACTTAATACATTCAAAGTAATGGTCTGGATGCCAACAAAAAATGTTACTAATGCCATCGAGGAGGTTCTTTATATTCTACTAAGGAGATTTTTTTTTGTTGTTATTTAGTTGTTTTCAGTTTTGTCCAATTGTTCATGATCACTTTTTGATGTTTTCTTGGAAAAGATACTGAAGTGATTTGACATTTCCTTCTCTAGCTTAATTTATAAATGTGGCAACTGGGCCATAGGGATTTAAAAGATCTGCTCAGGATCACACAGCTAGTAATGTCTGAGGACAAATTGAATTCAGGAAGGTGTTTTTGCCACCTACCTGTTCACTAAATGAATGTATATAGACTAGAAAACAAGATCAAACTATGAAAGATTTGACTCTTTTCATCAAGGTAATTCCAATAAACTTTGGATGGAAATTGCTATCCACAGCTATAAAGAGAAAGAGGCTGAATGCAGGTTGAAGCATTCTATTTTCATTTTTTTCTTCTGTTTTTTCTTTTTAATAGTTTTTCCCTTTTGTCCTAATTTTTCTCTCCCAACATAACTCATGTGGAAATTTGTAAAAAAAAAAAATGAATATACATGTATAATCTAAATTTTTTTAAAAAAAGAAAAGAAAACATAAGATTATTTGAGGAGAAAGACATAAGAGATAGAACCTGAGCTGAGTTTGGAAGGAAGTGAGGGGTTTCTAAAAGCAAAAGTGAGAATGGAACATAAAGGGGATGATGGGCTTGTCGACCTTGAAGGAACAAAAAAATGAGGAACCCCTAAATCAGAGCAAGACAATGAAAAGGGGAGGAGAGAATACATTTTGGGCATGAGGAATAAGTGAAGCACTTATTAAACATATTCACATAAATGAAGTACTTATTAAACACTATGTGAAAAAGCAATATGTTATTGTGCACTAGTGATATAAGTTGCTCTCATGGAGCTCACATTCTAATGGAGAAAACAACATATATAGAAGATTTCAGCTGCAAGTCGGGTAGAAAGGTCCTGTGGTCCTTAGGATCTAACAACAAAGCAAATGGTCATATCATCCTTTGGTGTTATTTCCACAGTTAATCATATCATTATCTGATGTTGAGCCATTTGATAGATCAAGAACCTTCTCTTTTGGGTCTTCAACAGATGCAGATATAATACTTTAGGAACAGTTGCCAGGCTACATCTCTATAGGAGGGGCTGCCTAGAATAAGAATGTGAATGCTGAACTAGAAAGAAGCATCACCCTTCTTAGAGCTCTTTGGATTGAGCATCCTGGAAGTCTCTATTAGGACCTGAGGGAAGATAGTCCGGGCAAGTGATGAAAGTGATCAAGCATGGTGGCTTTGTAAATGGAAAGAAGGGGATGACCATGAGATATATTGTGGAGGTAATAGAAAAGACTTGGCAACTAATTTGTCATATAGAATGAGGGAGAAGAAACAGGTGAAGATAGCTTCATGTTTTCACATGTAAGTAACTCAAGGATGATGGCCCTCTTGACAGAAATAAGTTATGATTTGGCAAAAAAGATAAGTTTTATTTTGGTCACATGGAACGGGAGAGGACTATGGGACATAGAATCCCAGGGAGATAATAAGATCACCAAGTTTCATTGGGAAAAGAAGAAGGGTGCAGTACAGAGCCTCTAGGTACACTTAGTCACTGATTTAAGATGGTCTCAAATTATAACTTCAAAGTACACTAGGGAGGATTCAGGTAGGAGGAGAATCAGGAGAAAGCAGTATGTGCCAACGGCCTCAGGGCCATTTAAGCTTTTAAAAAGCACTGAGAGTTTTAGGATATTAGGATCTGTAATTTCATGGGTAGTGCGAATTTCTAGTGATGTAGATTGACAACTGTTATCCAATTTAGAAAATTGCCAAAGTTACTGAGAGATTTAAGTAACTAGCCTAAAGCCACAGAGCCAATATGTGTTTAAACTGATCCTTAAACCTAAGTTTTCCTGACTTCAATACCAGCTCCTGATCCACTATTTCACATTGTTACATACTCATTTATAGAGCTGTTTCTAACATATGTATATACACACATGGACATATGTATGCGTATACACATGCGCATATACAAATATCATGTGTGCCATATGTGTATGCAATCTGTACATCTGGTGGAATAAGGTTTTCATGCTGCAAATCTGTTAAACTTTCAAAATGTCATACTTAATTGTTAACCTGCTTATTTAAACTGCAGTCATTGAAGGAGATTAGGGTGCTGCTTCTTGGACAATGAATTACTCACTAGTAGTTTTCATCTTGCTATGTCCACATGACTTCAGTCATCCATATTCTAAAATTTCCTGTTAGCATAGCACTTAACATTGTGTTTAGCACAGAGTGGTGTTTAATAAATGCTAGCTGACTGACTTCTGGTTAACTGAAATTGAGCCTGCCTTTGAGTATCACAGACCAGTCACAATTCCAGTAGGGTGCTTGGAATAAATTACCTAATTAACAGCTTCATCTCCTGTCTTTTGAGAAAGGTCAGATAACTGGGAGTTTATGCCATCACCTGCCATGTCTTCTTCTTGTCATATCTTTTGCCAAAAGGGCTTTTGCCAGAGTGGTTGCCTGGGCCCTGATATTTGATGTCTGGTGATAAGTCTGGAAACTAGGTTACGCAGCTGAAGTAGTAGTGGTTTAGGCTTTCATGGTATCAAGACTCCCACAGGGAACACTTCTAGAGTCCTATAAGCAGAGAAAATTTGAAGCAGTCAACAGTACCTATAACATGAAGACATGATCCAGGAGGCAACTGGAGCCTGGTGTTATAAAGCAGAGCAGGTTTATTTTTGGGGCATAATGCCTTATCCATCAAAAATGCATCCTGGACCAGGATATTAATGCATCCATGAAAATACACAGCCAAGATGACCAAACAAGCCAGTTGCCAAGATACAATGTAGAGTAGCCAGTGGTAAACTGCAAGTTGTACATTTCAGCCAAGTACTGTTATCCTTAGTTAACAGATGCTGAGAAAGAAAAGGGAGGGGAGCTGGCCAAATGCTGTTATGATCAAGCACATAGAAATTCAAGACAAGAAAGATGAACCATTGCAAGGCAATTGAAAATGAATTTTTCAGAATTACAAAGAATATCCTTAGCTTCTCTCACTTCTTTGCAAAAGAGGAAGGGGGTCCATGTCTGTGGAACATCACATATAGTGTCAGATGTTTCCAATGTATGTTTTACTGATTTTCTGGTTTTTTTTTTTAATAAAATTAAATTCTTTGTTGTGTGTTAGGCATTCTTTATCTTTCTTATATCATAGACTCCTTTGGCAGTCTGAAGTTTGTGGACCCCTTCTCACAATAGTGTTTATAAAAAATGAAGCAAATGATAAATTTTGGATAAAGCTTAGTTAAAATAAAAATGTAATTCATCCTCATTCAAGTTCATACATTTCCTGAAATCTATCCGAGGAATTTCTTAAGATAAATCTTTTCTTGCCTCCTAGATTAATAACTTTTAGTATATAGGATGGCTTTCTGGGAAGAGGTAAGGATGTAATACAAGGGGAAATTCAAGCAAGGCAAAAACAAAGGATGTCAATAAAGATTTATTTAAAAAAAAAAGATGCATGGTGATTTGTCGCTGGCAGATCTAAAAAGGCAAAAAACTTGGAAAGAAAACTGCATCTGACTTCACATGCTGCTTCATGATTAATGTTGTGTCTAGGTCAGGCAGGCAGGGGACACCTCATGCAGACTAGCTCTTGGACAGCTTGAGTTTGTGGAGATAACCATTCTCTGTGTGGTGTACTGTAAGTGTGCATTCTTGTCTTTTAAAAGTAGCTTTATCCGAGAGCCAAAGCAGCCATGACTCATTAATCTTTGCATTGACTCCATTTCAGTGAAATTGTGTCTTGCCCATATTGGGGATAAGGAGCCAGCTGAAATAATATCCATGGTAGAATAAAGTCTTTCTGCTGTATGCTTAGGCTTTAAAGCTGGTGTTCCACCTTTAGCCTATCCCATTGGGCTTCGGGGTGTGACCATCAGCCATGTTCTGAGATTTGTCAGTTCCTGAAGGCAGTGTGATCTAATCTGTTTTGTGGCAATTTCCTGGATTTGTTAGTAAAGATTTATTGGGAGATAACCATGAGATTGGACAACAGGAGTGCCCCTTGGGTTTAACTCACAGTCTTACTAGTTATATGAGATGGGCCACTTTAACTTCTCAAGAAACTCAGAACCTCAGAACTTGGAAAGTAAAGGTACTAGAATTTGTACTACATATAATACTTGCACTACCTACAAAGCACTTTATAAGCCTCAAAGTGTCATTCAAGTAAATGTGAATTATAACTTTGGCTCTCTTATACTCCTCCCCATTAGATTTTTAAGTTCAGCAATCACTTCAAATAAATATAATTCAGTGAATGAAGCCGTGTTGTGTGCTTCACTTCTCCTTAAGGGCTTGCTGTATGCTTAGCTGTATGCTTAAATACTCATTAATACTAATACTAATTAAATACTAAATTGAGGTAGATAGTCATTTCTCTGGAAGAAATTATATATTCTAATAGGGGAAATTGAACATATAGGAGGATGAAAACAAAGGAAAGCTCTTTGATCTAGGAAATCATTGGGAAGGTGAAAGACTAAACAAGAGCCTAAGGACATGGTGAAGTAGTGAATGAATAGAGAACAAGAAAAGCTTCCTGGAGAAGATGGGTCTTATGCAATGACTTTAAAAAGGCATTTTGAGAGGGAAATATGCAAGAATGTTTGTAGCATCTCTTTTTGTGGTGGTGAGGAATTGGAAATTGAGTGGATGACCATCAATTGGGGAATAGATGAATAAGTTATGGTATATGAAATAATCGAATATCATAAGAATGCTATAAGAAATGATGAGTAGGCAGATTTCATAAAATGACTGGGGAAACTTAACATGAACTGAGGCTGACTAAAGTGAACAGAACCAAGAGAACATTATACATAGTAAAAAGATTATGTGATGATCAACTATAATAGACTTAGCTCTTCTCAACAACACAGTGATCCAAGACAATTCCAACAGACTTGGGATGGAAAATGCCATCCATATCCAGAGAAAGAACCGTGGAAACAATGCAGAATGAAGCATACTATTTTCCTTCCCCTATCTTTTTTCCCCTTTCTCATGTTTTTTTTTTCCTTTTGTTCTGACTTTTCTTTCAATACATGACTAACATGCAAATATATTTAAGATGATTGTACATGTACAACTTATATCAGATTGCTTGCTATCTTGAGGAGGGGAGAGATAAAGAGAGGGAGGGAGAAAAAATTGGAACTCAAAATCTTACTTTAAATGAATGTGAAAACCCTATATTTAAATGTAATTGGAGAAATTTAAATGGAAGAGACATTTGGCATATGAAAGGAACATTGGAAAAATCCCTTAAATCATTCAACTTTGTAGTCACTGTTTCTGTACCCCCACCTTCTTTTTTTTCCCCCATCTCTGGGCCTTCATTTCATGGCAACTTAATGAAATACACAAGACTTTCCTTCTACATGATCAGGGTTCCAATGTACACTGTTCAACAACTAATAAAGAGGGATTTGGAGAAATGACTCTCATTCAAGTTGTCCTAGGATGTCTTTGCTCGATGAGTTAATTGGGAACCCTCTCAGAGTGGAATTTGTTGATGGTTTGCAATTCTTTTAATGAGGAAATCTGAACCCAGCTGAGAAAGTGATAATTAATTAGAAAATTCTTTGTCAGGAGATCAGCTGTTTTCCTCACAGTGTATGAGTCTACAGAAAGATGTAGAAGTCCTCGTTTTATTAACTAAGAGAAATTACTTAAAATTCCCTTCAAAAATGTTCCCCATTTTTTATCCTTAAAATTTAATTTCATCATATTGAAATGAATAGATGAGAAAGAGACTTACATTTCTCTTTTGGGCACCATCTCATTGGCTATTCTCAATGCCTTTGAGCTGCTTAACTAATTGGTCATTTTCTTTCATTTAAATCCCACTAATCTATATCTTGTATGTGCTCCTTTTTTGTGATTTAAAAAAAAATTCTTAATCCTTGATAATTAAGAGTGATTTGTAGGTGATTTATAGCTAATCTATTGTAGTAGACTCCAAACTGCGTGAAAACATTGATACCATCTTATGAGAAATTTCAAATTGAAATGTTAAAGAATGAGGTCACTTTGTTCTATTTTTCTTCCTACCCAGCTACAACAGCTTGGTTTCCTCTATTAATTGCAGTGTTTTATACAGCTTTATACATCCCACTCTTGGTTTCGTGAAAACAAATTGTTTTGTCCTCCTAATTTTTGACATAGTGGACTCCAGGTTAAAGGAAGCTAAACAACCATTTCTCATATTTAATGTACTGCTATCTCAAATCATAGCTTAAACAATGATATCACGAATATATTAGCCACTTCTGAGCATACTTCAATGCATCTGTGCCTTCATGAGTATGGTATTTGTTCAATTTGCCTAAAATGACAAATTCACCTAGACTTTCTTAACCTGTACACTTTGCATATTGCCATAAATCTTCCATAGAAGTTATACCTTTTTGCCATTCTTTTATTATTTTAAGGATCTCAAAGCCATATCCATCATTCTTGATACATGGCCAGCTCAATTCTAATCCTTCTCGTGTGTGTGTGTGTGTGTGTGTGTGTGTGTGTGCATTTATATCTCTATCTATGTCTTTGATAATGGCTTTCATGTTATGTCTTGTGTATAAATCATCACTTATAGGCTACTAGCCTCATTGCATGTACTATCTATCTATCTATCTATCCATTATCTCTGTAAATCTAATCATTTGTGATGGAAGGGAAAATCCAGACTAATTTAGTTCATCAGTGTTGAATAGATAGGAACAAATCTATGAATGTAGCTGACTGAATTTAAAGAGGCAATTGACAAAGTATTTCATACTATTTTTATGAAAAATATGGAGAGATGGCACCTACCTGATAATACAGCTATTTGGATATAGAATTGGTTAGATGGCAACATTAAAATAGTAGTTGTTAATGGATCAGTGTCAAGTTTGGCAAGAAGTCGCACCTGAGTACTCCGAGTTATACATGATTGGACCTGAGCTGTTTAACATTTTTATCAATGACTTGAATAAAAATCTAGTTGACCTGCTTATCAAATGCACATGTGATACAATGCTGGGTTGTTGTTTAATTCTGTCCATCTCTTCAAGATCCCATTCAGGGTTTTCTTGGCAAAGAAACCACAATGGTTTGCCATGTCCTTCTTCAGTTAATTTTACAGATAAAACTAAGACAAAGGGGGCTGAATGACACAACTAGTAAGTGTCTGAGGCTGGATTTTAAATTCTAATCTTCCTGATTGTGCCACCTAGCTAGGATACTACTACCCCCATTAGTTACCCCTATTAGGATAAAGCTAATTGGAAGGAAGCTCTTCCTTACATCAAGCTGAGATCTGCATCTCAACAAGTTCTATTCATTGTGGCTAATTCTACTCTTTAAAACAAAAAAACACTTTAAAAAACCCATTTCATTCTTATTTCAGTCCTTCAAACACTTCAAGAAAGTTGTCATGCTTTTTCTAAACCAATTCTTCTATAAGCTAAATATTTTTATTTCCTTTAATCTCAGTTGTCTGCATCTTAAGGACTTTCAAGTTCCTTATTGTCGTTCTTTAACTTATCACTTATCAATTTTATCTTTTTAACTTTATTGTTATTTATTATCTTATTAATGTAATTATTGACTTATTAACTTTAATTTATCAATTTATCAATAACCTTCTTAAAATGTGATCTAGAACCAAATGTCAGTCTTTCACCAATTTATTTTGGGCTACAGTACCTCCCTTAGGGGCAGCTATATGACACAGTGCAGGGTCAGGAGTCAGGAAGACTCAACTCCCTGAGTTCAAATCTGGTCTCAGACAGTTACTAGTTGTATGACTAAGGGCAAGTCACTTAACCCTGTTTGCCTTCGTTTCCTCATATGTTAAATGAGCTAGAGAAGGAAATAGCAAACCACTTCAGTATCTTTGCCAAGAAAACTCCAAATAGTGTCTCAAAGAGTTGGACATTAATAAAAATGACTTAACAAAAAGAACATCACCCTTAATAGCCATTAATATTGTGTTTTTAATATTGTGTTTGATTTGGGAGGTACCATCACATAATTTACTCATATTAACCTTATAGAGTATTTTAACCCCTAAGATTTTGTTTTTGGAGGAAGTTGTTCAACTAAGGCTCCTATCTTGTTCTATAAACTTTTTTTTAACCCAAGTATATCTTTATATTTGTGCCTATTAAATTGCATCTTATTGAATCTATCCAACATTTAAGCCTGTTAAAATTTTTTAATTCTGTCATCCAGTGTGTTGGCTTTACCTCAGAATGTCAAATTCTTTGTTTCTTTTTATTTTATAATTATGTGTTTGATCTTTCAACAAATACTTATTAAAGTGGTTTCTTTATTAATTATGGTAGAAGCCAGAATAATAATAACACATTCATTTAGCCCTTTCATATTTTGGACTGATTTTTCTTTATTTTTTTATTATGGTATGTCTACCAGAAACAATTTTTATTTAACAATCTAATATCCAAGCTATTTCTGGCCTAATAAGAGAAATGTCCAAACAGGAAAAGTTTTCCCATAACTCAAGACAATAGGTCTCAAAATTTTTGGTCACCAGATCTTTGTCCTTTTAATAATTAAATAATGAATAGGCTAAATAATTAAATAATAAATATATAAATTGCAGAGAGTCCCCATAGAGAACTTTGTTTATGTGAGTTGTATCTGTTGATGTTTATCATATTATACATTAAAATATTTTATTATTATTATTCTGAAAATAATTTTTACCTCAAGGACTCATTGAAAGAGTCTTGGACACCAGTCCCCAGATGAAACTTGAGGAACTTCTGCCTAAGATATTTACTCAAAGATAATTTATGGTATCATTTATAGGAATCTTGAACAAGGAAAATGTTATAATATGTTAAAATACAGTCTAGATTAACTTTCTACTTTAGTAAATAGAAGTCACTTAATTATTCAATTCTTTTATTGACTATTCCTCCCAAGGAATGAAAAGATCTCTTTCTTTCCTGATCAAGATTGTAATATTTTTTAAATGAAATAGAGCAAGCTTTTCCCCTCACTGCTCTGGGGTCCTGGGATCTTTTTAATCTCAGCTTCTGAATTTATTGGAGTTTAAATTATGAACTTTCTGTTTCTTCCCCTCAAATCTCTCAAAATGCCCAAGGCCCAAGAGATTATGATGGGATCCGCTTGGAACTCTTTGCTAATTCAGCTGCAAAGAGTTCAGCTGCAAAATGTTTCCTTCTTGATATTTCTGTTGAAGCTGCATAGCTTCCATAGACTTTCATTGAGGGGATTATGGTTCTACATTTCTATCTAGAGAAACACCTGGATCACTTTTTCATGGCATCCACAGAGCCAGATGTGCCTGCTATTAAGCACATACAGATGGGCTTCTAAGCAAGATAACCCAGCCATTTGGAATGTCTCTTTGAAATTCACCTATAATGATGCCCTGGAGGGTCCCATGATAATGGGAGCCAGCTGAAATGCTCTTCAAGATCCTAGGGGAAAAGTTGGTCAACCTAGATACATGAGAAAGAATCTAATTTGTCCTCCTCTGCCATAACTCCCTCACAGCTTCTGGGGACCATAGAAACAGGAACCCAGTGTGAAGACTAAGTCTATACATGTCTTAATGAATTATGGATTTACAAACTATACAAAAAATCATCCAGCATTTTGAACTACAAAGTTGAGAGATGTCAGATAAATTCCTCACAAAAATCAATAAGGAGAAGGAGTAGAGGATGACAGAAAGAGAAAGAAAAAGAGGAGAAAGGAGAGGAAGGGGAAGAAGAGAAAAGGGAGAATTAGCATTTATATAGCACTTTAAAGTTTACAAACTATAAACTCAAGTTTATTCATTTGATCTTCACAAAACTTGGGAGAGGAAAGTGGGAAGGTGCTATTATTATTATTACAAATGAAGAAACTGAGCCTGAGATGTTAAATGACTTACTTAAGTTCACACAGCCAGTAAATATCCAAAGCAGGCTTCAGATTCAGGCCTTACTGATTCAAGGCCTGCATTCTATTCACTGAGTGAATAGGGGTCTTCAAACTTTTTCAATAGGGGGCCAGTTCACTGTCCCTCAGACTGTTGGAGGGCCAGACTATAGTAAAAACAAAAACTTTGTTTTGTGGGCCTTTAAATAAAGAAACTTCATAGCCCTGAGAGAGGGGGATAATCGTCCTCAGCTGCCACATCTGGCTCGCGGGCTGTAGTTTGAGGACCCCTACAGACAACTATCTGCTTTCACCATCTTGTGGTACAGATGATCCAAGCTAAAATCTATCAAAATTAGCTCTGTAGACAATAAGGTATCACCACATACAACATCACAGGGCTCAGCTGTCAGTAGTCCAGAGCTATCTGGAATTATTCCCATCTCCCTAATCCACATTTGTCTCCTCCAATTACATATACTGGAATTAAACACATGTGCATGCACATGCACACACACATACATACACACATACATATCTCCTCCTCCTCATCCCACTTTGGTTCCTTTACCTATCTGATCTTATCCTATACTTATCTCTTTCCTTACTCCATAACTACACATGCTAATCCATATCCTTTTTTTTAATGGATTCATATCAGATTTGTCCCCATTTATATACTAGCAATGGGCTTGGAACCAGGAAAATTCATTTTCATGAATTCTAATCTGACCTTAGATACTTCCTAGCTGTGTGATTCTGGTCAACCCTCAGTTTTCTCATCTATAAAATAAACTGGAGACGGAAATGGTAAAACCACTCCAGTGTCTTTACCAAGAAAACTACAAATATGGTCACAAAAAGATAGAAATATATTCAACAATAATTTGACACTCCCTTATGTTTATAAAATAAATTGCATACAACATTATATTTGAACCTTATAAGTAGATAGATAGAAGTAGATAGTGTAATAAATATCCTCTCCATTTTATAAGAGAAAAAGTAGAGGCTTTGAGAGGTTAAATAACTTGCCCAAAGACTGTGGCTTTTTTTTTTCAGTTATTTTCAGTCACATCTGACTCATTTTGAGGTTTTCTCAGCAAAGACACCTGGAAAGGTTTGGCAGTTTCTTCTCTAGCTCATTTTTTTACAGATGAAGAACTGAGGCAAATAGGATTAAGTGGTTTGCCCAGGGTTACACAGCTAGTAAATGTCTGAGGCTTGATTTGAACACAGGAAGATGAATCTTCCTGAATTCAGACTCTGCACTCTGTACACTATGGTGTCACCTAGCTGCTCCCTCAGAATAGAAATCTATCCCCATCTCCAACTCTGTTTGACAAGGGTCTCTGTCACCTGCTCTCTTTGTTCTGTATAATGGCAAAATGAAGCAATATGGAATGAGAGAAGGAAAAATTGAGGAGAGAGACTGATATATTAGACATCATTTAAATTAATCTCTTCTCCCATTCCCAATAAAATATGGTTTAAAGTCACTGAAGTGTACACAAGTATTCGTTTGTTAACAGAAATCCATTTCAATTAATTGCTACACCAGGTGTAATAGTGATTATCTATAATCAATCCCTATTGTTAGAAAGGCTGAGGCTGTTGGTTCAGTTGAGCTCAAGAGTTCAGAAACTCTTTAAGTGTCAAAATGGGAGATTTGTATCTTAGGGGACCACAAACTATGATCCAAGGTCCAAATGCAGCTCATTGAACTGTTTTTGTATTGCTTGCCAACTAAGAATAGTTTTTATACTTTTAAATACAGTAAAACATTTTAAAAATGTAAAAACCATGGATCATGAGCCACACAAAAACAGGATTTGGCCCACACATTACATTGCAAACTTAGCATTCCTAACTAGAGGAGTTAAAAGAGATCTACAGACCTCCAAAAGGTCCATGGATAGATTTCAAGTGCTACATGAATTTGGATGGGAAAAAATACATTTTTATTTTTATTAGTCTCTAATTGAAATTTAGTATCTCTTTCAATTATGATTTTTAAATACATATTATTTCAGAAAAGTGCTCAGTAGGCTTTACCATACTGCCAGAGGAGGCCATTTCCTAATGAAAAAAAAAAAAGACGAACAATTCCTGCTATAAGCAGAAGGAAATCACTCAAAGTTTTCAAGTCAGAGAGTGGTCTGTGCAACATGAAGATTATTGTTATATCTTTGGGTAAAGGATTGATTGCAGAAAGAGGAGATAATATAAATAGGGAGATAAATTAGGAAACTATTACAGTAATCCAGGTAAAAGGTGATGAGGACTTGAATTAAGGTAGTAGCCATACCCTAAAATAGGAAAATATAAAAAAATATTCAGGAGGAAAAATCAACTGGAATTAATGGCTTATTTAAAGGAGTTGTTGAGTGAAAAGGGAATCAAACATAATTGCAAGATTACAAAACTAGAAGGAAGGTGATGACTTAATAAGAAATAGAGAAGTTAAGAGGAGAGGAAGATCCATTTAGAGGAAGATTTTATCTTTGCACATATTGAGTTTTGAGATTCCAAGAGGGCTCAAAGCTGTCCAGCAAGAAGAAAACATGGAAGCTAATGCATCTAAAGCATTCATTTTACCAAAGAATAAAAAGGGACATAGAGAGGTCAAGTGATTTGTTCAGGTTACGGAGGTAGTGTCTAAGGCAGAATTCGAACTTGGGTCTCCCTGACTTTATGCCTAGAACACCACCCACACAGCTGCTTCTACCTTGAACTCTAGGAAGAAATTAGGGCTAGATATTCCAGAGATAAACACTGTGCGTGAGATGACCAAAGGAGAAAATGTACAGGAAGAAGAAAGGCAGACTCAGTACAAACTTTAGAGAGAACCTATACTTTTGGACAGGAAAAAGAGGAGGATGGATTAATAAGGGATTCCAAGAATGGTAGCCAGTCAAGTAGGAGCAATACAAGGAGAGAACAATATCTTGAAAATTAGGAAAATTAAAGGTAAGCAGAAGGAAGTGGTGGTTAGTATTCTCAATGCTGGATCAACACAGAAAAGTCAAAGAAGATAGGGAATGGGGGAAAAACATTGGATTTGGTATGGGGAACAAGGAAAACAAAGACAATGAATACAGATTATTCTTTCTACTGGGTTGGCAGGTTTCTTTTTTCTTCTTTGCTCTTTTCTGATCTTGAGTGTTCTTTATGTCTGCACTAAATTCAAGAAGAAAAAAAAACTTTCTTTGCTTTACTCTTATGTTGGTTTCTTCTACACTCAGCTTTTCCTCTGAATCTACAAAATTCTAAAGAATCTACATTAAGGAATTTATCATCCCTTAAATTTTTTGCCAAAATATGAATGCTTAAAAGTAAGTTTTAGTAAATATATTTATAATTGAAAAAAAATGTTTTTAAGTTAAATATACTAAACATAAAAATCTTACAAACAAACCAAATTATATAGAATACATGCAAAGAAACTTTAGATCTTTAAAAAAAGTCATAAGATATATAGCAATAAAAGGAAATAAAAGATAGAAGTAAAGACCATAAATTGAAAAAAATAGGAGGAGTGAGGGAAAAAAAAGAGTAATTTTTTATTTCCTTTTTTAGAGTAGAAAAAAATTATAAAAGATTATAAATTATAAAATATATATAATTATAAAAGAGGGAAAGGGAGGGGGAACTCAGCTTTGTACTTCTAATCTTGATTGCCTTATTTTGCATTAGGGCTATTTGTGAACATTTTGTTTCTTATTAGATTATAAGATCCTTGAGGTCAGGAATTCTGTCTTATCTATTTCTATTTTCTTCAATGCCTCAAACTGTGTTTTGCACAGATTAGGCATTTAATTAAATGTTTTTGATTGGTCATGGTAGAAGAACCTCTCTATTTAACTGGGTTTCTGATTCTCCTTGCCAATTTAACATTCAAGCTCAACACAGTTCCTGGCACAAAGTGGGTGCCTCTTCCAGCAGTTCATTCTATTAGGCATTACAGGGGGAAGAAAGTTTTTTCGCTAAGATATTACTTTGTCTTCATGTAATTGATAGTCATTATAATATCAGAGCTAAAACATGTATACAAATAAATATGATACCCAATAAAAAATAACTCCCCAAGAGATCAAAGTGCTCTGGCAGTTCTAAGAATGAATGGAAAGATAATTTCTACTATAAAAAATAGAAAAAGTCATGGAGAAGACATTTGTGCATTTTTTTTTTAGTGAATGGGTAGGATTTGGCAACCTTTGATTAACGGTATATCTTCAGTAGGAGTTGAGAACACACACAAAAATAATGTGTAACTTGAGACCAATCAGCAAAAGTTGCAGACTCTGTGCTAGGCATTCAAAGACAAAAATGAAATAAATAGTTTCTACATGTGGATATTTTTTAAAGATGGTTAAGTTTTAGCATCCTTTAAAAATCTGAAAATATCTTCTCTATGCATCCTTCCAGTTTTTCTTAAACAAATGTGATCTTTCCATTCTTAAAATTGACAGAATACTTTGATCTCTTGTGTAGTGTAAATATTTGTGGATTTTTTAAAGGATGGATAGAATTTAGTAGGGGCAGCTCATGAACTAGTTTTGGAATATAGAATTCATCCACGTGAGATCAAATCTGGCTTCCAGACACTTCCTAGTTGTGTGATCCTGGGCAAGTCACTTAACCCTATTTGCCTCAGTTTCTTTCTTTGTAAAATGAGCTGGAAAAGGAAATGGTATACCACTCCTGTATTTTTGCAAAGAAAACTCTAAATGGGGTCACAGGAGAATTGGACACAATTGAAAAACTAACGAACAAGAATTTAGTAAATGGAGTGATAGGGGAAGGAGGCCATATTCCAGGAAGAAAAAAAGACTATGACCAAAGATAAGAATTCAAAGAAAGTGTTCAAAGAATAGTCTCAGTTTACTTGAAATATGAGTACTGTACAAAAAAATCCATTCAAAAAGATTCACATAAAATCAAAAAATTAACAAGAAAAAACAGACAAGTTTTTCAATCCTAGCAAACCTTCCCTTTTCAGAGACCCATGAAATGACTTTTTAAAAAAAAACGAAGCTTCTGAAGAAAGATAAAGTGCTGACAGAGCTGCAAACATAAGTGCGATTAATTCAAATTCCATGTATCAAAAATGATATTCGCTGGGTTTGTAGGTTTATTTCTTCTTCTTTTCTTTGCTCTTTTCTGACAATGGGCGCTTTTTGTGACTGCACTAAATACAAGGGAAAAAAAAAAAACTTTCTTTAGTTTACTATGATGTTGGTTTCTTCTGTGCTTTGCTTTTCCCCTGAATCTTATAAATGGGCAAAACACTAAAGTATCACTTTAAGGAATTTATCATCCCTTAATTTTTTACCAAAAATATGAGCATTTAACAGTAAAATTTAATACAGTTGTAATTGAATAAAATTTGCTTTTAAGTTATATATACCAAACACAAAAAGTCTTATAAACAGATCTATACAGAATACATGAAAAGAGATTTTAAATCTTAACAAAAGTCATATAAGATATATATTGCATTTATTTCATTTTTCCATTTTCTTTTTCCCCTAAAGGAGGAAACTTATGTTTGCTAAAATGGTTCCTGTTACTTATGATAGGGCATCAGGTTGGTAGTTTGTATGTAGAGCTGTGAAGAATAATGATTATTCAGTCATATTTGAAAATGACATCAGGCAACAACAAACTTCTAAAGTATCAAACCGCAGGCGATATCACCAACCAAGATGGGCATTAGAAGTAGCCTAAGACAAAAGGTCAGCCTTTAAAGAAGGTTCAGATAGTAAGCCAGGCCCAGAGACAAAGTGGTGGTTCCCTTGGCCATAATGTTAAACGAAGTAGTCAAATATCCTAGGTAATTCCCTGAGGAAGAAATTGTACTGAGTCTAAGATCATTCTTCATAGTCTCTCAAATAGTCTGTTTCTGTCTGCTTTTCTGTATCTCCTTCTCTCTTCCTTTCCTTTCTCTTCCATTTCCCTTTTCCCCTCTCTCCTATTGAGTGGTTTCAAAACAAAGGTGGTCTTAGGGAAAAATGACAGAAAATATATTGGGAAAAATGTGGTCCAGAATAAAAAAAAAAAAAAAAAAAAAAAAAAGAAGCCAAATGCTATCTTCATATCTTTGCAATGTTCCCCAACCTTAGATTTGCTTAACTGTATCTTTTAGAATTCCTAATTTCTTTTGGGGGTAAAATACTTCATATTTCTTCTGCACATACTTCCATTTGTATATGTTGTCTTCTCTGCCTGAGACTGTAAGTTCTTTGGGGGAAGAGACCATTTATTTCATTTTTGTCTTTAAATTTCCAATGCTTAGCACAGTATCTGACTTAGCAAATGCTCAATAAATGCTTCCTGCTTGGTCTCAAACCACACATTTTTGTTTTCTCAGCCCCTACTAAAGATACTGAAGTTATCAAACAATTGATTTGGGTGAGTAGTAATCAACACAGGTAGAATTAATTCACTTCCTAATTACTAGTGTTACTCCATTGCCAGATAGTGGAAATGTCCCAGCAGATATCAAAATGATTCTAAGACAGGAGAACGTTCTATTTTACTTTTTAGGTTTCTTTAAAGCATTATCTCATTTTACTGTAAAAATTCTCTAGAAAACTGTACAGGTGTCAGTGGGCGACTACGTATGGAAAGGAGGTGGTGATTTCAAGTGGAGGGAAGTGTAAAGTAAAGAAAACATGTTAAATTTAAAATTAGAATTGTTATAACAGTTTGAGGATTTTTCTAACATAGGCAAATTGCTAAAGCTGTAGTTCTATAGATGACACAATCTTCCAAACCCCCATATTGCTAGAGATTTTCCAATCTCTTTTATTTTTAATATCATTTGTTTCGTGTTATATTCTGAATTCAGCACAAGAGTGTTAACATGGACAGCATGAATTTTATTGTTTTTTCAGAAGGTTATATTTTTATCTTAAATTTAGTATTTTAAAATATTTCTCATATTCTTGACAGTCTATTTTACTAATAGAAGATCTCTCCTTTTATAATGGAGATAGATAGGAAATATTATTCACTTAAAAGAAACTTCATTTTACCACCTGTTTCATTAGAATGCATCTGTTTCAATAAATTATGTGTAACTCTAGTCACCAGAATACAAGAGGAACTTCAATATTTACTAATTACAATATTCCCTAAAATGATCTCTTTCTACATCAACAATCACCAACTCACACCACCATTTATAGTGCTTTTTTCAGTGAATGAATACCTAAAAAAAGGTATTCTTCCTAAAAAAGGAAGGAATTCTATTAGGTTCTAGGTGAGTATGTTCTAAGAGGTTATAGTCAATAGATAACTGTCTGTTATTAAGTTAGTAAATAATTACAGGAGAACTCCTCACTTAGGAGTGACATTAATAGAAGTAACTATGAGAGGTGGTTTGCCAAATCTAATAAATATGATAGCAAAAGAATAGTTGTAATGACATATAGGGATGTGCTATACTTGTCTTCCTCTCTGAGGTGGTAGCTAAATGAATTCCTTCTAAATGCAAGTCTCCTATCTAAAGAAATTGAAAGGACTTAAGGAATACTTTTAAATCTGTGGGGTTTATTAGGTGTGATGAAGGAATCTTATATTGGAAGGAGTAATCCAGGAAAGTCAAAAGAAACATAAAAATTCCAAGGAAATGGAAGAAAGCCATACATAATAAAGAAAAAGAAAACTATAATGTGACACAGAGCTTGCCACAACTCATCAAATATCCAAATCTTCCCCTACTTCTATGGATTCATACAGGAAAAAAATCACCAAAAGGACTCTAGGATGTTCTTTGGAGAATCCAAATTCCTGAGAAGAAAACTGAGGAACTAGAGAAAAGTAGAGGAGGATTATAGATAGTGTTTTTGTTTCTTCTCCCAAATGAATAAAAGTAATGACTTTTTAAAAAATAAAACTAAAGACAGAAAATGAAGGTCTGGCTATATTAGTAAGACCTACAGTGGAATATTAAACAGAAAATGGTGTCAAAGTCCTAGATTCAGTTTTTGTTTTTGTTTTTGTTTTTGTTTTGGATTGTGGCTTACTTTATTGGTGTAGTAGATTGGTAATGTATTTGGTTAAAAATTTGCCAAGGAGACTGAAGACTTTAAACTGAATTTTTGAGGAATAGAGCAAAAAATGTCTAGGTGATATTGCAAAATAAGATGCTTAGGAAGAGAATTATATGTGATCAATAAAGAAGTATCCAGAAGAGTTCATTCATCAATTCTGCAAATATTAAGGAAGTTGATTGGGAACAAGGACCAATTTATTATTCCCAAAGTGAACCTGAAATTTGCCTACTGTGTGCATGATCTTCTATGGAATATCTATGGAATAAAAATTATATAGGCCCTTGCTCAAAGGAGATTATAGTCTTTAATAGAAAAAAAATATATGTAAATAAATAAATAATATAAAGCAAAATTAATCCATCAATAGAGTTGTGGGGTGAAACACCAGAAGAAGAAGAGCACTTCTGACTGGGAATAAGAAAATATATACCTATATGTATCCTTTAGATGGGCTTGATCCCAGAATATCATAATGGAAGGGTATACTTGTTTAATTCAACTGAATTTCCAAATTAATTAATCTATGGAAGCAAGAGTATCATATGTTTAAAAATTTATGAATCTCTTTAGAAATCCACAAGTATGTGAAAGGAAGCATGGTAGAAAGTTTCTGAAAGGAGAGATGGGGAGAGTATGAATAAGGAAACATAAACTGAGAAGGGGGTAAATGATAAAATTTGGGAATTTTACTATGAGCAGCCAGGTCAGACTCTAAATCAGGTGTTTTAATCCAAACTAACTAAGAAGAACTGATTAAGTAGAAATTGCAGAACCTTGGAAGTTTCTGATGGGATGAGCAGATGACACTGACTACAGTCAGGTCTTGGACTTTTGAAAAACATTTCAGAATTCAGAGAAAAGTGAGGTATGATCTCATGGCTTAGAGACTCTACAAGGAATTATGGTTCAGTATGAATGAGAGATGCTTAAAAAGTGAAATTCTGACAATTCAGTTACAAATAATCCCTATGAGTGAAAAGAAATAGTTGAATAAATCAATGCTTCCTTTGGACTCTGGAGTTCAGCCAAAAGAAAGCAACCAGGAATAGTAAGGGAAGTAGAAATTATGCTATGTAAAGATCAGTCAAAAGAACTAAAGATGTTGAATCTAGAGAAGAGAGCACTTAGGGGGCAAATGATGATTGTTTCTAAATATTTAAAAGGTTTTCATGTGGTAAAGGAATTATGCTTGTTATTCTTGACCCTGGAAGACAGAATCAGGACCAGTCAGTGATTTAAACTGATGATAGAAATCCTCTTGTGAAAAATCTTTCCTACCAATGCAAATCTGTACTTTCTCTGTAATTTTTAGATTTCAAGAGCTGGCTAGGATCCTGAAAAGTTAACCTATTTACCTCAGGATCACAAGGCCAATATATGTCAAAAGCAAGACTTGGACCCAGATTTTCCTAGTTCTTTGTCCACAAGGCCATACTTCCTAAATGGAAATTACAAGGAGGTAAATTTAGCCTTAACATAAAGAAAATCTTCTTAATAATAAGAGCTGCCACCAAATGGAATGTTGTCTGGCATAAATATGACTGTAATCAAAACAGATTTTGAAGGAAAAACCAAGAAGCTATTAGAATTAATGGAAAATTCCATTGGAAGGTAATGAATTCTTTGTTGCAAGAAGTTTTTTCAGATGAAGATTAGGTGATGACTTTTTGGGTTACTGTATAAGGACTTCATGTTTGGGATAGGTGTTTTTAGGGAAGAGACTGAAAAAGGACACATATGGAAGAGACAATTATAGTAGCAAAGACAAATTGGAATATTGTACATTTATAAGTCTGTTAGAAGGAAAAAGTCTAGAATTGAGTGGGGTATGGGAAATAAAACAGCACTCAAGATTAGCATAAAATACTCAACACAGCCACCTGTAGTCAAACTGTTCTCTTGTAGTTACTTTTTCATTTAAGTGTTAGGCAATTTAGGCATTTTTTTTTCATGATAAATGTAATCTATCTATTTATACATATATATGTGTATGCATATGTATATATACACATAATATACATATTATATATTTTTCCCTAAAAAAAAAACTGATGTAATTGCAGATTTTAGTAGTAGGCGTCATATCCAGAACAAGTGAAATAATAATAATATGTTCACATCTGGAGTTTTGTGTCCTTTTCTGGGTACCACATTTTTAAAAAGATGTTAACAAATCAGAATATATACAGAAGATAATTACCAGCATGTTGGCCCATTTGAAAACCATAATGTGAACAATAGTTGGAGGAACTAGCAATAAGGAAGAGAAAACTAGGGATGATCTGAGAGCCATATTATTTGTGAAAAGCTTATGAAAGAGTTTTAGTTGTGTTCATGTTGCCTCAGGTCAATAGGTAGAAATTATATGGAGGCAGAACTCTGTCTTCAGCACAACTTAGCAAAAGACTGTCCAACAGAATAGGCTTCCATAAGTAGTGAATTCCCCGTTGCTAGTAATTGTCAGGTGTGGGCTAAGTGACCATCTGTGAAAAGTGCTGTAAATGGAATTCTTGCATAGGATGGAAGATTTAACTAGATAAGCCTCAAATCCTCCATCTAATTCCATTATTCTGATACACCATAGTATGGTGCAATAGATAAAGAGTGCTAGACTTGGGAAGAGCCTGGTTTCAAATCCTGCCATATTTAAACATGGGCAAATTATTTAATCTCTCTGAACTCATTTCCTTTTCTATTAAGTAGGGAATAATACTGATAGTTAGTAAAAAACAAGGTTTATTACAAATGATCTATGTAGAGTGCTTTGCCAACATAAAGTAATAATAATAATTTTGCATCAATTCTTCCTTCTAGGAACATTTTCTTGCATTTTAATATACTTGTGAATATTTTAGGTAATCTTATGAAAATTAATCTTTTGAATGATTGTATTTCTTATCAGTAAACACAGTATTTTTGCTGGTGACGTGTTTTATGTCTTCATTACCTTTATAACATGGAAATTAATTCATAGGGCAGAGCTCTGTTCTTCTTTTTGCTGAGGCATTTGGAGTTAAGTAACTTGCCCATGGTCACATAGCTAGGAAGTGTTAAGTGTCTGAGGTCAGATTTGAAATCAGATCCTCCTGACTTCAGGGCTGAGAGCTCTGTTTTTCTAAGGTTCTAATGATTTACTCATACAGTATTTTTAAAATGTTAATAGTTTCTTTTTTAAAAAAAGTGTTCTTGATTTTAAAAATAAGTATATATCCCAGAAGTTTTTTTAAGTATCCTTTTTTTATTCATTAGTACTAAAAAAAAAAGTAAATAACCATTATCAATTTAAATATCAACTTAGTTTTTATGTATACATGGCACTTTGTTGATGTGGAGAACAAAGATAATAATAATATTATTATTATTAATAAATATATGATATTATTTATCATATCATATGATATGATAATAATAACCCTATGAGCCTCACATCTCTAACTTGCAAAATTTTCTTATGTCATTTGACTATGGAGAAAGAAAAGCAGAAGGGAGAGATGTAATCCATGTAATAGAATGAAGTGAAAACCAGCCATTTAAAAATAATTTTACAAAGACACATGGATTGATTGAAAATGGATGTGAGCTGGAAGGGCCTTCTCATCTTTTGTCCTTTTACTGTAATTCCCAAGCCCAGGAAGCTATGCTTACCCAAATGTGGTTGGTATTATTCTGCCTTCCTCTCCCAGCCATATTTTAAAAATAATCTCATCAAGCAACAGCTAGAAAATATTCTTATCAGTTGGTTCTAGAATTAAATGACATGGTTGGTAGTGGATTTTTATGACAGCTTTATTCCTGGTCACTGTTGTACCTTTTTGTGCTTGGTTTCATTATTTTGGTTGTTTCAGTTTTCGTTCTTTTTTGAACTGCTTAGGGGAGGAAATGAGTCCATTCTAACATAACAATAGTCATCATTCTGGCTGAACAGATTGAGGTAATGTTTAAGACCTTCCTGGTTAGGATACCATATTGGGCTTCCTGTTTGGGAATGATAATAGCTATGAATCTCTTTTTTAAAAAAAGTAAAAAATAGTCTTTAAAGAGGAGGGAACAGAAGGTATAGTTTTCAGCTTGTAGCAGGCTTGACATCCTCCCAATTAACAAATTGTATTGGCAGTGACATTGACATGAGACAGAGTTGCTTGTGGTATTCTCACGTCTTTGCTGAGGGAATTTTTAAAAGAAAAAAGTAAACAGACCAAACTGGTTTTCAAAACCTTTTCTAGTGTAACCACATCAAAGGCACTGGATTGTTCAGAAGTTTAGAGGATTATCTAAAACTAATGCATTAAATGGCTAGATTGTTTGTCTAAGATCTTGCTTCAAGATCTTATACGCTTTGATTTTTTTTTTTTCAAAGTTTTGGCTTGGAAACCAGCAAACTTTTACAACTTGGTAACTTTATTGGGAGAATGGAGAGAAGTGGTTTCTGTCTCTTGTCATTCTATGTGCCTACAAGAACAGGTGCTAAATCATAACTGGCTTACTGGCTCAATTCACAGCCAAGGAACCATTCATTTGTTGAGCCCTGCTCTCATGAATGGCCATCTCGACATATGACTGGAGTTTCTATAGATAGTTTCTTATGGGGACAATAAAAATAAGTGGGTCAGCCAAAGGCTAAAGAAAAGTGCAGAAAATTAGTGTAGCCTGGAAACATATGGCACATAACCATGATAAAGCCATATACACTTGGATGAGTTAAGCTCTTAGGGTGCTAGAGTTTTTGAATATATAATAAAAAGTTTCTGAAATTGATAACTAAAAATTGTACTAGTAATGGAAATAGGGACAAATTCTTGTCTTGTTAAATATTTAGATTACAACTAAAAATAACTATATGGCTTTCTGGTTTTTTTATTAAAAAAAAAAACATATGCTAAAATAACCATGCCTACAAATAAGACCACTTTATTTTTTGTGTCATCCCTCAGAAATGCCAATAAGCTATACCATACATACTCACTATAAATTAAATTTATTTTTAAAATTTGGGGATTTAGGGATATTCTCATTTATTGAAATTGAGTTTTATTTTCTCTTATTATAAATCTTTGCTAGCCAAGACTGGGAAAAGGTTCTTAGCACTGACGAATTATGAGGCTGTTAATATAGCCAAACATGGGTGTACTTATACTTTTATTTCTTTTTTGGTTATTGTTATTCATGCTTTGTATAAGAAAAATGTTAAAGTAAGCAGATAAAGTACAGACAGTAGTCAAATGCTGTGTCTCTGCCCGTGGAGATATAAAAGGGGGAGGGGGGGGATATGGAACAAATCAAAATGTGAAACATAATAGTAAGGTCCCATGGGAAAGGACTCTGTGATTGTGGGGTGGCAGGCACTCTGCTTAGAGGCTGTGTGCTGGGGTGGGGGCAGTTCTGTCGCTGAGTCATGCGGTAGGAGGGGGGGCTTTTCATTCTCACACACATCCTCTCTCCTGATGTCACAAATCTATTCTTCAGTGGGAGAATTGATTAGCATTCATCGGGAGCCTTTGCAGGGGAGAAAGAAAGGGAGGTTGAGAAAGGGAGGTTGAGAAAGCGAGACAGTGGAGGCAAAGGGGAAAACCAGTGGCCACGGAGCAAGCGCTTTCCAGTCCAGACTACATTGAAACTTTAAACACAATCGAGGGGAAGAATGGGTATTTTATAACTGGGATCCTCGGTGACGTATGGCTGACTGTTCCCTGGCAGAGATCTTTATGGACCTGTAGCAGAGTGAAATTGAAGGCATCTGGGAAGGGACCGTAATCTACTGTAGAAGAGAACAGAGCCCCTCAATCACTGGCGCTGTAAATAAGAAACGGAGGGGAGTCAAAAGAAAGGGAATAGTGGAGGGGGGTACGCCTCGTTTGGGGGGGAGTGGGGTAAAAAGCATTTTTGGTGGATGGTATGAAGCCAGCCATGGAAACTGCAGCGGAGGAAAATACAGAACAAAGCCAAGAGAAAAAAGGTACCTAGAGTTCTAACAATAGCCTGTTTAAATCTTTTCTTTGGGGGTGCTTAAAAAAGGTTTAGACTGCTCTGTCACTCTCTTAGAACTTGCTCTTAAACAATCACTATTGCATCTTCAGCCTGCAGGGATTTTTCTTTTCTTTTCTTTTTTTCTTTTGCCTTTGAGAATTGACAACAGATTAGAAGGGCTGCTGAGTCCTCTGGGTTCTCACCCCAAATCTTTATCCATTTCTACCTGAAAGTAGTCCTTTCAGAAAAATCCTTATTATCTCTAGTAGAGAGACTGAGAAAGCTGATTAGGTTTTTCCCCCAGCCTATTTGTCCACAACTCAGTATTTATATGCTATTGCTTACAGAGGCTCTTGAGCTTTCAAAACATGTTATGATAACATATGTTTTCTGCCAATGTAGAATGGTATAGAAATGGAATGATAACAGAGTGCATGCATTGGATGCCTTATGAACCCCTATAAAACCCTCTTGATTTTTTCCCCAGTGATTTAGATATTTTCTCTTTTTTTTTTGACTACTAGAATCTCATGATAATATGACATGTGCTCCTAAAAAATAATATGTATTATGGTTTAACCCATATCTCCTGAAATATAACACATGCCTATAATAAATCCTGAAATAACAGTATTGTAAGGTGAATTTTAGTCCTGCTCTCTCCTTCCCCCACCCCCACCTAATGCTACTCTTATTAAAAGATTCAATGGTGTTTACAAGAAGGGAAGAAGAAATTAGATTCTTTTCTTTAAAAGAATCTTAGATCCAGGTCATGCTTCTCTTGGCTTTAATGACTTCAGCTTGGTGGAGAGAAAAAACAATCCAAGTTAATCATTTTGAGATAAGAAAATGGCAGAGGAGAGAGGCTTAATTAATCTCTGTGCTCCCTGGGTGATGGACTGATCACAAGTTGAACACTCCAAAGTGCAAATTCAGTCACTGCCAGATTACATCTCATCGCAATTTAGTCTGTCTCCTTTGATATGGTAGATTATTATACAAGTAGAAGCCACCCTTTCAATAGAGATGAGTCTATTATAGAAATAAGTCATATTAAGGTGGTTTATCATGTCATCATGGTCCAATGATGGTTGCTAGACAATAGTAGTTTCGTAAAATGGAATCACTGATATGCGTTAAATATTAATACCTATTATGCTGATTATATAGCATCTTGATATGATATAAATCATATCAAGCCTTTTCTAATAATCATTTATTAACAGTTTTGAAACATAAGCTTAAACATAAATTTGACAATCCATTTTTTTGTTTAGAAGAAGCTTTGTACATCCTTTTATGAATGAAAAATAAAAGCAAAATGGCAAAATGATGAAACCTGGGCAGAAATCAGTCCATTGGTAAGATGAGCCTGCAGGATATCCATAGAGTTGAAGGGCTTTGATTAAAATTTAAAAATTCATTTTTCAAGATCATCAGAGATAAACATTTAATAATCCTTTTGGAACATAATTGTATTATTACAGCTGATTTGATGATGTCATTGATATTTTTTTTTTTTTTTAGTAATTTGCCCCAAAGCCTTCCTTACTACAGAATCTTTATGTTTGAAATATGGCGTTTGCTAACAGCCAGAAAAACCATTGACTCCATATGAAAATACCCCTTATGAGACTCCCACAGCCACAGAGAAGCAATTATGAGCCAGAAACCTAAATAAATTCCTAAATTCATAATGTGGTTTCTCAGTATACAAACTATTAAAATGTCCTGGGTCATCATTATGTATAACAATAGGAAAAAAAAACCGCAGTTCAGTTGATAATCTCTTGGCCTTGTTTCAGAGCACCACACTATTTAATGGCTTTTGAAGGTTACCTTTTACAATTTTTGTACCATAAACAAATTATTTGATAAACACAGTGGCGTTTCATTCATTACAATGCATTGACATAAACTGCTTCTGTAGACCCAACATTATGTACTTGAAAACTAATCAGCTAGGTTTGGGCAATAAAAGTTGAGATAAAATATGATTCATGTGGGGGCTTGCAGAATTACAAAATTCAGATTTTAGACACATTTCAAATAATGTGAAATGGTCAATTATCAGATGATATCATCTGCACGCTGGCCTTGCATGCCCAAATGAATAAAAATAAGCAAACACAGAGGTCAGACTATTGATTTTGTTGATTCAAAGAAGTGGGAGGTTGCGATTGGTAAAGAAAACACTATAAATGTTAGATTGGAAAGAAGCCCAGTTATCCATCTTTATTTAGAAAAGCCAAAAATTTTTTAAAAAGCAAGTTTAGGTGTCAATTGCACAAAACCAAATCCCACAAAAATGTTTTCTTTTGTAGTGTCTTGAATTAATCAGTTTACAAAACATATATATATATATATATGTATATATGATTGGGGAAGGGGAAAGAGTATATTTAATGTATACAATTTAAATATTCCTTCAAATGTGATTTGGAAAATCATAATTTTTTTATGTTATAATGAACTTTTCCTTCAATCAGGACAGAAATCTGCATTATCTAAACTTGGGAAGTAATTTTAAAGCACATTTTACATCCAGTGATATCATTACTAAATCTAATTTTCTACATTCTGTCTTTTCACATATGGTTTTCAGTACATGCTGTCTTGTATCCCTTCTTTTTCCCTTCCCTTTTACTTCGAAGATCTTCAATTGAAATACTTCAGTCTTTTCTTCTTTCTTGTTATTGTCACTTGCCTAAGTCCTCAAAAATAATTTATTAATTATTATAGTGTATAATAAGTATATAAATGCATTTTACTTTCTAGATTTACATTATGTATTCTGAGTAATTAGCTCTACTCTTCCAGTGCCCCTTTAGTATCTTCCTATAAGTAAGAATACCTGACCAGCTAGTATGATTCTTCTAATTTCTCTATAAAAAGATAGTTCCTTTTAAGTAACACCACACTGACTTCTCAATCACCACCATATCACCTCTTGTTCTCTACTCCCTCTCTACCCTCTCCCATGACAAGTTTAATTAAAAAAAAAACTGGTCATCAGCTTTTTAAAACAAACTTACTGTAAAAAATGCCTAAGTTTAGGAATATTTACACAGTTTTTTCCTCAGAAAAACTACAGAATGATGAAAGCTTACTTGAGGTATTAAATGGATGTTTCTTAAATGGGGCTGAAAAATGTCCATTTTTTTACAGATGATATTTTCAACTCTCAGGCCTTTAAAATTGGTTCAGAATGGGAGAACCAAATAAGCAGATTCTTTGAAACAAAATCCATGGGCAGAATAAAATGCCTTTTGTAATTCTACACATCTCCTGAGAAATAGACGACCAATGATAGAGAGGAATTTGGTTTCCACTGATTTAAAAACTTTACATTTTTCACAATAAGATAGACTCTAAGCTTTTGAAATTGCTGGAAAGGACTTTTGTACATAATCACAGAGTAGGAAAAAAAAGTAAACATAGATATAATTTTATTGTACCAGAGTGTAAGATGGTCCAATTTTTTATGCTTTGTTATAAAGAAAATCCAAAAATCCATGTTAGAAATTATTTTTATTATAGGCTACCAGAAATCTTTAGGCCCAAGAAAATGGAATCCACTGCTCACTCATGGAGTTAGGAAGATCAGGCTTCTAGGCATCCTTGTCATAAGTCAGATGTTGGGACTCTCAGAATCAAATTGATTCCTTTGTCATGTCAGGAAAATAAAAATGGTAAAATAGAAACATCGGATCATTAGACTTTGATTTTTAACACATTGAAAACAGCAAACAAATGCAAATAATTCCTTACAGATCTTTAATGTGAATTTTATAGAACTAAATGTACTTTCATGAGGTTGTAGCCACAAAAACATTTAAATACATTTCTGTTTTTGCTGCTAGGAGTAGAAATTCTTTACATCGAATGTCTTAAACTGAAGAACTAAGCAAGTTTTCCTTGAGATATAAGGTCTCTTGAAATGAGGAAGTAAGCAAATATATGTGTATACATGTGTTTATGTATATATATTTTAAGCTGGTACTATTCAAAATAGCCTGTTTATTAAAATACTTTTGAAATATGTTTTTAGATAGCCTTTTTAAATTTAATCTCCCAGAGGTATTACACAGAGACTTGCTGATATAGTTTTTTACCTACTCTATGCTCATGGTGCTTTAACCAAAAAGGCTATCTGAGGCATAGGACATCTGGTGAACCATCCTGTATGTAAGAAAGCAGCATGGTGCACCAGATGGTACTGGACATATGCAAAGGACATAGCTTTTTAAAAGTAAAAACTAAAAGGAAAAAAGATTTCAGTAAGCCATTAGACCTACCTCCCATATATCTAAAATTACATTCCAAAGTATATTTTTCTATACTCAGATCTGTTACATCCTCTTTTCCCACCAAGAAAGTTATTCTGACATTTATCCCTTTCAAAATGAGTTTATAACATGATGCCAGGCTTGCCCTTCACTTTCCTTTTTTTTTTTTGTTATTTACTACATGAGTGAATTATTCAGAAAATGATTTTAAATAATATCTTTGAACATGTGCAAACATCTAGTGCTATATCAAGGCATAGCACTAATAATGAATGTATTGTCCTCCTTCCAGGATGATGTTATTTCCTCAGTTAATGAGACTCATTTTCCCTACCCCACAGTTGATGATTGATCTGTGGGAACTCTTTATAATAAAAGAGAGAGCATTCCTGATGTAGCCTCAATTAGGGGTCTAGTCTGTGACTCAAGGACAGAGTATATGTCCTGATAGATTCAGCTCATGACAGTGGCCTTGTTAGCACCATGCTTTTGTATAATGGTTTACTGCCTCAATGTCTTCAGTTGGTCTTATGATGGCTCTGGAGGAGAAAGCCCTTCCCTCACTTAAATTCACTTGCATATCATGACATCACTTTCTTGATGCCTTGGTCCTAATTCAAGAACAAAAAACAAACAACAATAATAACAGCCATTACCTGAGAGCTCTGGTGAAAATGCTGGGTTTAAATCTCAGCTCCAACACTTGCAAGCTCTATAACCCTGTGTAAGAGAGTAATTATTCTTGCAATACTTATTTCATAGTCATTGTAGAGATTACCCTTTATATACCTTAAAGCATTAAATTAGGAGTGGTTTGTGGTTGCAGCTATATTGTCTTGTCAAAATGTAAAAATGGACATGGAGGTAGGCGATATCTGTGTTCAGATCCTACCTCTAAAACTAGCTTTGTGACCCCCTCCACTTCAAGCCAGTTGAATTGTATGAGCCTCAATTTCCTGATTTGTAAAATGGAAGTACATATCATGAATTCTCACAGGTTTGTGGGAATTAATGAAATGATATGTGTAAAGTGTTTTGCAAATGTTAATGAATTATCCAAGTGTCAGCTATTATTGTTCTTAACAATAGCAAAGTATTAAGCATTTATTAGAGGAAATTACACATAAGGCATCCCATATCACCATTACAATAATTTTTGCCTCAGTGGGATGCTAAAACAGCAATGAGTAGCAATGTCCAGTAGAAGAATAATGATCTCAGCCCAAGGAAATGTATATCTTATGGAAGATGAACCAAGAACTCATGGTAGTGTATTCAATTATACCAGTTGGCTTGTGAAAATGAAGGAGCTGCTATATATTTGAAGTTGCAGCAATTATTAAATGTTTGCTATGTTTCAGGCACTGTGTTTTTCTTTTTGAAAAGCAAAATGATGCAGCAAAAATAAGGGTTTGATGTGTACTTCCTTTGAGGAACATCATTAGAAAATAAGTTATTTATTTCCAAAAGAATCAGTCTTTGTCTCTATTGTCTACTGTTAGATAAATTCCTAAATGTTAGTAAATAGAACGATGGAGTTTGGCCTCATTTTTAAATCACAGGTCCTAAGTAAAGATAAAGCTAAAAGAAAAAAAAAAAAGCTCTTATATCCCTAAAGTTCACTTTTTTAATTTTGAAGTTTTCTTTAATATATACTCAAAATAAAATGTAAACCCCCTAAAGGTAAGGGTTATCTCATTAGAATACTGCTTGACACATAATAATATTGACTGACTGATTTGGAGAAGACCCAAACAAACCAATAACCTCTATATATCCCCAAATACTCTTAATTCTTATTTCATTCCTTTCTTCAAATAATGTTTTTTACTTAAGTCACTCAAATATCTTCAGCCTAAATGTCTCACCACATCTACTTTCTAAGAGAATTTTTATAGATTATTTTTTCCATTGGGTTTATATGTGACATTTGAGTTGGAATCTTTTCTTTCCTCCTCCATTAGAGCTAAAAGTAGCTCCCACCTCCCATACCCTTAAATGAGCTCTAGACCATCTGCATGCACGTGCATGTACATGCATGCACATGCACACACACACACTCACAATCAATTTTTAAGACAAATGAAATTGAGGAGTAGATGTGGAGCAGAGACAGAGACTTTAGGATGAGGTTGAAGGTGAATAAAGGAGTGTGCTAGGGTATGACAGCCCAGGTGGGTGGAGGAGAAACAGATGCCACGTGGGAGAGCTTTTTACTTTTACTTAGCATCCTTGCTAACTAGGTTCTAACCAGCCTTGTTTCTCTATTGTTGAAGGAGTATAAATGCTGTCATCACCCTCTATTTTTTGTCACCCTGGGATAAAACCCCACTCTAATCAAGGCTTTATTCTCTATCATCAACACAGCACCCCTCATTCTAGGATTAGATGCAGCATGTCATAGTGGAAAGAATATGGAATCCAGCAAAGACTCAACTTCTAGAAGTCAAGTTCTAATTCTTAATAGGTATATGAACTTCAGTAAATCACTTAATCTCTGTTTTTTGGTTCTCATATCTTAAGGGGGATAATAATAATGGGGATAATACTTGTGTAACTGGTGTATTCTAAAAGAATTTAGTAAGGCTCGACTGAGTTTTTCTTAAGGACGTATTGCTCCCATGACAGGGTTAACTTCATGTTAACAAGGTTTATTTGGATGAGACCTTTATTTTGGTAACTCCTTTATAAGATATATAATCACATTTGAAGATGATTGATTTGGGAAAGTGGAAGATTCTTTAATGATTCTCTTCCCTTCTGGAGATGGATCTCCATACAAAGGGAAATTTTATAAATCTATAGAATGTTTAAGTCTCTGAGAAAGGTAGGGACTCACAAGAAAAATAAGAACAGTTGTTTGGAGTTAAGGTATGAGACCTTTGTGTCAGTAAAATAAAACTTATTTTATCTTATATTCAGCATCATTAGCCTTAGTGCATATATGGGAACTAATGTCCCTTAAGCTAAGAATTCACATGCTGAAATTCTCAGGAGGAAACCCTGGTTGGGGGTATAAGGTAAAGAGTAGAATAAATGAGAAGCCTCCAAGATGGAAGTAGGTTCGTGTAAACCAAGTTGAATCATATATTATACTGTAATAGCAATCTCATATGTGAAAAAGATTATGTAAACCTTGAAGTGTTACATAAATAAATATGAGGAGTAAGAGTATATCCCATCAGAGACTTTTCAATAAAGATTCTATAACCCCATTCTAAGTATTAGGATAAGAGGAAGAGGTAGAGAGGGCTGACTTTAGAATCAGAAAAATTTGAATTTAAGTTCTTCCTCTTACACATACTAGTTGTGTAACTATGGTCAAATCACTTAATTTCTGAATGCTCCCAGGCAACCAAGACTTGCTTATAAATGAGCTGTTGGTGTGTATTAAAGTCAGAGAAGGGAGTTTTTACACTGAAAGATCCCTTCAAAGAAATGACAGATCTGGATCCTCTTTTTTTCCTCTTCCTCTCTTCCTCCAAAATTACTGGGACATTGCCTTTGTTGAGTTATGCTGTGTTTATTTATAAACTAGAAGAAAGCATGTTGTAGTGGAAAGAACATTTGATTTAGAATCAGTCAACAAGCATTTATTAATTTATTTTATTTATTAATAACTAAATTATTAATTGAATTTAGTAATTTGTTTATTTTGCCTACCATGTGTCAGTCACTGTGCTAAGCAATAGAAATACAAATACAAATAGAAAGAAAGATAGCCTTACTTTCAAGGAGATTACATTCCAATGGGGCAAGACAACACAGAAAAGAAAGTTGGAGGGGTAGATGGTATGATAAAGAAAGTTTTAAGTCTGGACATGGCTGATTTGGATACCATCCATAAAAACCTCTATAAGGAGTTATCCAATCAAAGGAGAGGGAGCTGAGGCAGCCTGAAGAGGAATGAACATCTGGGTTCAAATTTTGGCTCTAACACTAGACCTATAACATTAAGGTAACGGTATCCTGTAGTTCTAACATTCTATGAACTTGCTTTGTTATCAGGAATTTCCCCTTCTTTCCTTTCTTACTCAGAGCTTCATTTTTGACGAAGATCCCTTCAGAAGTGAGAGTCTGGAATGATTTAGGAACATTGCACTCATCTTCACCTCTTCTTAGTATTAAAAAACACCTTTTAAAGAAGTCATTTTCTTGAACTGGGATTCAAAAAGCACAACAGGTATTGGCAGGCTCCATTTTCTGGGTGTATAAATTTTGTTATCCTTTCTGGAGAAATATTTTTAACAGTTCAGTACTGCTATACCCAGAGGGTGTCTCTGTGACAGCCAGCCTCTCCTCTTTTTACGATAGGTCCACAAGACATATTCCAAAGTCTATATGCACATGAAATCTTGCTACTCAGCCCAAGTCAGAGACTCCTTTCCATTCATTCCCCTTTCTCAGTCCAGTAAAACTTATGGAAATCTCAAAATGTGTGGTTTGTTTAAATTCATAATTAAATTAAATTGAAAAAATTTGAAGACTAAAAAATAAAAAATTATATATATTTTCTCTGTCCAAGTTTACAAACACCCTGAAATCTATCTATGGCCCTACTTTAGGAAGCAAGAATTCTGTCTTCTTGAATGCCTTCTTAAATTGGTTAGGGAACTGACTCCCTAATCTATCTCTAGGATTCAGGTCAGTTTTATAACTGAAAAGGACCTTAGAGATAATTTAGTTCAAATTCCTCACTTTGAGATGAAAAAACAAGAGCAGGATAACTAAGTAACTTAACCCATAAGGTAATCATGTGACTAATAAGTGCTTGAACCATATCTAGAACCCAAAGGCTTCTAACAGTCCCACTTTCTTTCCACTATACCAACATTGAATTGTTTACTCCTGAGAATCTCTCAATATATTCTTCTTTGCTTTCTATATGAATGAGTAAAAAAGGAATAAGAGACAGATTTTTGAGGACAGAATTTATCAGATAATTGGAAGCTTCTTGCCTTATTTAGACAATGCTACTGTGAGTCATCAAAGGAACAGTTGAAAAACTAGGTTCCCTCACTGTTTTCTGATTCCATTCATCACACCAACTGTTTGCCTCTGGATAGCTATACATAAGAAATCCACCCTCATACCATTTAATAAGATGTTCCATATACTGATACCTTGATCATGCGAATACCTTTTTTATTGAGTTGGAGTATCAATTAATAAAGAGACATGTTATATAAACAAGGTTATCTACATCTTGAGCTATGAATTTCTTTGAGGCAAGAAAGGAAAAAGTGATGGACTAATCAACCAAAATAACTATGATTCTAGGAATGGCAGGACAATTTTCAGCAATTCTCTAATCTAGAACTGCCCAATACATTACTAGAAAATTTCAGTTCAGAACCTGAAGAATTCTAGCCAAGCCCCGCAGAGTATGTAGCTTTGAGAGGAAGATTAGGTTTCTCCCTCTTATTCTCCTCCACCTGCCACTTTTATTGACCATGTCATCAGGGAGAAGTGTGGGAGAGAATACATCCAATCAGAAACAAAGGAAAAACATTGGCAAACAACACAGACAGATGGATAAAGGAGGATAGCTTCCCCACCTCCCTCCCCGCTAAAAAAGGCAGCTTCTGGGATTGATAATCCCTCCTCCTCCCTACAACCAATGGCAGAGAGAATATTGGCCATGGATAGGCACTGAACCTCAGAGTCCCAGAATGGTACCAAGGGGGAATTTGAAAATTCCACAAAGGGAGAAAAGGATTCCAGGAACAGAGATTGCTAGGGGTCTGTGCCACTTGTGTTATCTACACACATGCCTCATTACAATTTTATTATAGGTTTGAGCCCAGCCTCTCCAGAGATATTATAAGGGGAAAAGGTGTATCCCAGTTTGAAAGAAATGTTTGGCATTAACTGCTCTAACTGTAACTTCTTAACAAAGGCCTTTTGCAAAGAGCTCACTGATGTTATTGGCTGATTATCAATGGCAGATAAATGATGGGGATTCATGAATGACAGTACATGAAATTCCAGCTCCTGACAGTTACTTTAGAAGAGAAGAAATTAAGCAACTTCTTGGGTCTCAAAACCAAGAATACCAGTGGGAAATAGGAGGGTAGCATCCCCAGAGAGGATGCTAAAATACCTTGAAATAATTTAACTATTTATGATTAATGAAATCTCTTGTGGAGTCCCACTTTTTTCCCCTCCTTTTACTACTCCTCTCCCCCCTTTTCTTACAGGTTCCTCTGGGACTCTTTTAGTACAAAGCACTTGGGAAAGCACTAGAAAAAGATAATATTTAAATTTCCCTTAATCTGGATCGAAATCTATCCAGAATTGGAGATTGTGGACTTTGCCAAAATACTCTGAGATTAGCCAAAGTATTTAACCTGGCAAAGCTCTTTCTTTGATCCAGCCAAATCTGCCTTCTGACTACTCTTCACACATGACATTTCTCCTTCTATGTTTGAACATGGTTGCCTTCCCCTCCCCAGGCATGGAATGCCCTTCCCTCCTACCTCTCCCTCTTGGAATCTTTTCTTGTCATGATTATTCAGCCATGTCTAACTCTTTGTGACCCCATTTGGGATTTTGTTACAAAGATCCTGGAATACTTTGCCATTTCCTTCTTCAATTCATTTTCAGATGAGGAAACTGAGGCAAATGACTCTAGGCTGGCATTCTATCCACTGAGCCACCTACCTGTCCCCTTTAGAATTCCTATTTTCCTTCAAATCTCCAGTCACGTGTCATCTATCTACTAAATACAACCGATATCCTCAGCACTTAGGGCCTCTCTCTCATTCTCAAAAAATAACCCTATATTTGTTTTGTATATACTTATATAATATCATCACTCTAACACTGGAATGGATCTTAAATTTGAAACCTTAATAGTTTTCCAGCCCAAACTATTCATCTTGCAACTGAGGAAACTAAGGGACAGAAAGGTTATAACCTGAACCAGGGAACATAGAATTAGAATTTGAACCCAAGACTTCTGATTCTCAAATCAATACTCTTTCCATTGTAATTTTGCTGCCTTTTATGTACACCTATTAATTCTGTTATAAAATATAATCTCTTTAAAGTCATGAACTCTTGAATTTTTATCTTGTAGCCTCAGAAAAACTACATAGTCTAGAAGTATCAAACTTGAATAGAATTGGGGGCCATTAAACCATACATAGAATAGTAGGCAATACAGTGGTAAGTGCTAAGCCTGGTATAAAGAAGACCTGAGTTCAAAAGCTGTGTGAACCTGGGCAAATTACTCAACTCTGTTTGTCTCAATTTCCTCAGCTATAAAAATGATCTGAAAAAAAAAAAAGGCAAACCACTCTAGTTTTGTCACAAAAAAAAGTGGGGTCATAAAAAGACAGATACATCTCTTGTATGAACAATGGGTAAACAACAAAAATATATTTAAGGATTCCTATAATGGCATATTTATGACTTAGGAAATCACATAATAATATTGTCTGTTCTATTGTATTTTTGCTTATTTTGTTAATTATTTCTTAATTTTATTTTAGTGTAGTTGGAACACAATTTGTTGGTGTTAGGTACTGCTGTTTTAGGGCACCATGGTCCCTGACTCCTTGTCCCTTGCTTTAAAGTCCTGGGTTATGTCACCAAGTATCTTTCCTAAATGTTAATGACTGCTGCTAATTACAGTAATTGTCACTGTGGAAATTATCATTATCACCCTATCCAAATGTTTATAGAACCTGAGAGTACATTTGAGCCTTCCTAGACTCTGGGGAGAGCAGACATAGACTCTGCCTTCATTGAATTTACAGCATTTTACAGGGAGTTTACAGAGATGGGAGAGGTATTTGGAAAGAAGTGTGAAATTCACTTTGTAATATTCTGAAAGCTGGAATATATAAGATAAGACAGTCTGGCTGTGGCCTTATGGGCCAAAGCAAATATTTTATCACGGTGATAACTCCTTACTTGCCCATGTACCTAACAAGGTTATCAAATTGGTACATTTAGAGGAACTGACACAGATTTGGAGCAGGGCTAAATGACAACCTTCATAGTTAGTTGGAAGAAATCTGTATTACTGTTCTAATGAACAAATCTATGAAAAGTCACTTCTGTGGCTAGTAATAATTACCTCTTTTTGGCTTAGAACTTTTAAAAAAACATCAAGAAAAATAGCATTATCAAAAGCTATATTTTGTTACCAAATTTTTTTGATTGGTAGGGGGTGGGGTGGACAGAGAAATTTGAAGGATAGATAAAGGGGAGAAGGGAGAGAAAAGCTTGCTAAGACTAGAACCAATAAAAGACTGGAATTTTTATCAGAATATTGGTCTGAGGCACTATTGGCCATAATGTATTGGCAATATTTTTCCCTTTTTAGATTGGGTCAGATGGATGATGTTTTGATCATAAATTCTCAGCAGGTTGTGTGTTAGACCCTTCACTTTCACTTAGAGCCAGAGAAAATGAATAAAAGTACTAAAAAATAATCTTTGATGGAGAGGGAAACACTGACTTTTTCCCACCTGAAATTGGCAGTGATCACCAGACCAGAAATGGAAATTGGCAGGTACCACTGGATGTACGAGAGTTCAAGGCCACACCGGTACCAGCATGTGCCAGCATTGAGAGACAGTGTTAGTCCTTTGAGCACTCCAGGTAAATAAAGTGTTGAGATGGATTCTAAAATAGAGAGTCAAGTAACTAGTTTGTGATAGCTTTAACAGTTTCTTCACTTTGGTTTTGTCTTCTGTTTTGTTTTACACACAGGCTGCCAAAATGTTAAGGTACCAGATTCGACCACCACCGGTTCCCTTGTATTTAAAAAAAAAATCTTCATTGTGCCTAGTGCCTCTAGGATGAGATATAAATTCCTCAGGCTCTTTAGGACCTAACTCTGACCTATCTTTCCAAACTTACTTTGTATTATTCCCCTTTCTTCATTCCATGATTTAGTTGCTAACTCAACATTCTATCCCACATTGGGAGCATTTGCACTAGCCATCTGCCAAATCTAAAATCCCTTTCCTCCCCATCTCTATCTCCCAGACTCTTTATCTTCTTTCAAGTCTCAATCCAGGATCTAATTTCTCTGAGCAGCTCTTCCCTTTTCCTCTCCACCTTTACATGATTACTATTCTCTGCCTCCACAAACTATAATACTTTGAATTATATTTTTCTGTCCATGTTTTGTGTATCTATAACCACCCCATCCTATAGATGATCAACTCTTTACAGGAATGGACTGTTAGTTTTGTTTATTTGGTTTTTGTCTTTGTATCACCAGTGCCTAACACTTTTGGGGGTATGTGGAAGGGGTCAGATCTATAATTTTATTAATGAAGGGACCTAGTGGTGTGAACCACTTTCCACTGATTCAATGAGCAACTCACCTATAACTTACAAACCACTAGTTGCCTGGAGTCTTGGTAATGATAATTTAAACAACCTGCCTATACGTCACTCATCTTCCAAGACTGGCCCTCTCTATTCACTCCCCCTATATTCTATGTTCTATTATTAGACCGGCCATAGGGTAGCCCTATGAGAGGTCTGGAAGGCCAGGAAAGGTACTAGTGCTAATCTGCCTCATCTTTTAACTATTCTCCTTCACTGCTTCTGAAAGGTAAGAATTGTGATATCTAGAATAAAAGAGCTCACAGCCAGAAGCTGGGAAACAATCATACCTCTCTTAGATCAAGGTTAGTCTTAAAAGGCTAAATAAAACCGTGAGAGAAGGAAACTGGCCTAATTGTTTTCTCAATTATCCTCATGTCAAGTTACCAGTCCAGATTTCTTATTTCTCTTTTCTACCCCGCCCATAAGTGGAGTGGAATTCTCAGAACCTCTAGGCCCACCCACCTGTTTTGCCGAGACCTAAAGAATAATAAAGAATACCTAGATTTTGTGACTTCTCTTAAATCTTCCTTCTCTGTCAGGGCTCAGGTTTCATATATCTCTTAACTTCCTTGCCTTAACTTAGTTGATGATAATGTATCTTCTTTCTACCCTGGAGTCAGATTTTGCCACCTAAAGTACAGAAGGGAAGTCTATAAGTTCACAGAGTTACAAATTGAAATATGATTGTGTATTTTTCAAAAACTATGACTCCTTTCAGTATCTTTTTTCTGAGATTATAATTATAACTATATATAATTATAACTATAATGCAAATAACTATGTAGTTATAATTATAACTATAATGCAAATCCCAAATTTGCAATACATGTTCAATAAGTAAAACAAATTACAGAAAAACAAAACACATACTTAGTTAAATCAACTCTATGTCAATACCCAATTTTTAGATCATTTTTTAAAAAATCTGGAGTGATCTCAGGGTCATCATTTAGGCTCTTAGAGCAGCTAGATAGAGTGTTAGCCCTGCAATCAGGAAACATTAATCTTCTTGAGTTCAAATCCAGCCTTAGATACTTACTGGCTGTGTGATCCTGGACAACTTAATTAACCCTGTTTGCCTCAATTCTCTCTTCTGTAAAATGATATGGAAAAGGAAATAGCAAACTACTTCAGTATTTTTGCCAAGAAAATCTCATATGGGGATCATGAAGAGTCAGATATGACTGAAAAATGACTGAACAACAAGATTTTTACAAATGAGATAGGAGGAGCTGAAGTTTTGAGAGAAATCCAAGAAAATGGGCTCTCTCTTTCAGGAACTGAGTGTGAAGGATGATTAAGATTTATTTTGAGGTTCATGAAGTGTTTCACTCATATTATTTCATTTAATTTTCACAATTCTAGAAGATAGAACAATTACCATCCCCATTTTACAGATGAGAATACTACACAAGGTTAAGTCACTTCCCAGAGTAACGAATAGTATCTGAGGGTATTTGGACTTCCAGGTCAGGGTTTCAACCTGCCAAAGTGCTTTTTAAGGTAAAGATCCCCAAGTTAGTAGTGGCTAGTTGAAAATATCAGGAAGAAAATAAAGCCAATTAAAATCTAGTTGGGGAAGAAGGGAGGAATATGCCTGTTGAGGATCCATATGTGTTTCTAAATGGTGAATTTGGAAGAGGGAAAAATGAAGCCTGGATCTGAATTGAAGGAGGCAGTTTGGGGGAAAGAATAATTCTTTCCATCAGTGCCATCAGTAAATGGCTCTTCTCCCTTGCTCAGCTGTGTCAATTTTATGTGTTTGGATTAAGGCCCAGCTTGAATTATTCATTGTCTTTTTTTACTGAATCCTTTCTCAAGACTTGAACATCCAATATTCTTTCTCATCTAGAAGACAGGAGAAAGGGTCTTCCTTTGAGGAAGCAGGTTCAAAAGAAAAGCACCCTGGGGTTTTTTTTTACTTGTTAAATAAAGTATCACAGCTAATCCACTTCTGCAATTTGAGGATCTCAGTTAATGTTGATCAAATGAGAAGGAAGGAAAGAAAATCTGATCATTAGAGAACTGGTAATACTGCAAGTCAGAATCAAATGAATAAAAAAATCCTTTAAGATACAGAAGTAGAAACATTTTTAAAATTCATCTCAACATCTTCCTATAGTCTAAGAATCTAGACACAAGTGGTTATACCTTTTTGAATTAAGTAATATGAAAAATTATACCTCTGTGAGACAGTTCAATATACTAAATTTGCATTAGGGGCCAAGGACTTGGAATATAGAAGTAATAAAGGAAACAGTTCCTTCCCTCAAGCAGTTTTCATTCTATTAGATAAATAAACAATTATGTGTCCTGCAGATAACTCAGGTTCATCTTTGGAAAATGTTATAGTATGTGGATTTAAAAGTAGGAGAACTGGACTTATTCGCTCCTTCCCTCACAATTACTTTTGGGCATCTGAAATAAGCACAGTTGCCATTCTGTACTTTGTTTCCAAGGCAGACTGTGTGAAGCATTAAAAATAAAATTTAAAAAAAGTTGGGGATTCCATATGGTACTTGACTGCTTTTTTGTTCACACAGAGTTCTGAGTCTCCCTTGCAAGAAAAGGAAAGTTTGCTACAGGGCAATGGTTGGCTAGGAAACCACTGCCAAAGGAGAATGCTTACACTAGTAATGTAGCTCACTCCCTACCCAGAATTGCCTCTAAAAGACTGCCTCAGATTGCAAAGTTCAAGATTGCTCCATTTTTCTTCACCTTCCACACTTCTTTTTAATAAGAAAAATGCAGAAGAAAAACGCCTTTTATCTAATATTTTCAGAAAGAATTTTCTTAGTTCTGTAGTGTAAGAGTTAGGGGGGAAAGTGTTTCCATTTGGCTTTTGCCATTCCAACTTGTCCATGGAGTCACTTTTAGTAAAACTAGCTAGCTGTAAAACATGCATTATCACTTTGCTTCCTTATCCTGTCATGTTTTGATTGCTCTTATGTCTGGGAAAGGCAGAAGACTGCTTGTGAAAGCATGATTTATGTGTAAGCTTCTTCAGATTCTCCTAAACATGAATCTAACCTATTCCCACTGTAGAAAGTTGTGTTATAGTAAGTTTTTAATGTATTTGCTAAGATCTTTTAGGCCTATGTTAGAACCATCAGAGCAGAGATGCTCCTGAGAAGATAAAAATGAGCTTGGAGCAAAGGACTATTCATGGAAGGAAAGGTTATGCCAGAAACCATTTGCACAATCTACCAATTTCTTCTTCATCTTTGAAGGTGGTGTATTTTAACCTTTGGCGATGCCCCTGGTTGGGAAAGTGACTTACTTGCTCTTTGTGCTTCCTTTTTGAATGTGTAGTTACATAAGAATTGCCAAAACTGATTCTTGCAGTGGTTAAAGCATTTTTGATTTCCTTCACAGGCTAATTGTACAATATTTCAGAGTCTGATTCTTTTTGTACAGCAAAATAACGGTTTGGTCATGTATACTTATTGTGTATCTAATTTATATTTTAATATATAACATCTACTGGTCATCCTGCCATCTAGGGGAGGGGGTGGAGGGGTAAGAGGTGAAAAATTGGAACAAGAGGTTTGGCAATTGTTAATGCTGTAAAGTTACCCATGTATATATCCTGTAAATAAAAGGCTATTAAATTTAAAAAAAAAAAAAAAAAAAAAGATTCCATATCCCTCCTTATTTAAAAAAAAAAAAGTAAAAACCCTTGGTTGAGGGGAGGGAGAGAGTTCTGTTTCAAAATGACTCTTGGATCCCTTCTCCCCTAAAAAAAGGTCAGTAAGGAAAACAAGTGTAGATTCAGTGAATTGATTTTTCAGATACCCTCGATTTTGTTCTCTATTATGCTGCCACCTGGTGGAGGGAGAGACAAAGGACTTCTTTAGGGACTTAATCTATAATGGATTCAGTTAACTAGTATTGTTTGTTCATCCTTTGTTCTCAGACAGGACCAATGTCATGAGGATGATGTCTTGACTTGCAAATGAATTGGAAATGAGTGAGATGGAATTGTGCCAAGTCATCAGCCTTACTCCCTCCTCCAGATTTATTGGAGTCCAAAGGCAAGGATGACTGGCCCAATGCAATGGGACACTTTGTCTGCTTTAAGCTAAAATCTTTCCCAAATCTCCGTTTGCTTGAGACAATGTCCATTCAGTAACTTAAGGCTAGGTAAGAACTGAAGCAAAAAATAGCCTTGTTTGCCTTTATTTAAAAAAAAAAACAATCGGGGGCAGCTAGGTGGCACAGTGGGTAGAGCACCAGCCCTGAAGTCAGGAGGACCTAAGTTCAAATCTCATCTCAGACACTTAACACTTCCTAGCTGTGTGACCCTAGGCAAGTCACTTAACCTCATGCCTCAGGCAAAAAAAATCTGAGAGGAAAAGATGAAATAGTCCTACTTCCCCAATCCCCCTCGGCCTCCCTACTCCATAAAATTAGAACACTCAATAAAAATCATTTACTTGAAATGAAATTTTCCTTCATAAAAAAATCAGTCTGAGAAAAGAAGATGAGATAGTCCTATTTCCCCAATCCCCAAACTTTCTTTTCCCTTCTTCTTCCCTACCCAGTAAAATTAGAACACTCAATAAAGATCATTTAGTTGAGATGAAATGAACTATTGTAGTCAGATGACAAAGGCTTTAATCCCAGCCCTCTTATCTATTTTGACCAAAAGTCTCAATTTCCTCATTATAAAATGAAATAAGTTGACTAGATAGCTAAGAGGTCCCTTCCAGTTCAAGATATGAGATTTCTGGATAGATAGTCTTTAAGTTCCTTTTCAGCCTAAATAAGTTATCCTTTGAACTCTAGTAGGCACAGTGAGATGGAGTTATGGATTAAGCACTGGGTCTGGGGTCAGAAAGATATAAATCTATGACTTGCAATGGCCCAACGCAATGGGCCACCTTGTCTGCTTTAAGTTAAGATCCTTCCTCAAAAAAAGTTTGCCTGAAACAATGCCCACTCAGTAATTTAAGGCTAGGTAAAAGAACTGAAGAAAAATATGGCCTTGTTTGCCTTCATAAAAGAATCAATCTACCAGACAAAAAGAATGATTTTTTGAGTTCAAATCTGGCCTCAGATACTTATTAACTTTGTAACTCTGGGCAAGTCACTTAACCTTGTTTGCCTTCAGTTTCTCACCTATAAAATGAGCTGGAAAAAGAAATGGTAAAATCACTCCAGTATCTCTGCCAAGAAAACCCCAGATGTGGTCACAAAGTTGTCAAACAACAAATATGAATAATTTCTAAGTCCCTGGGGAAAATGTGGCATTTTGTGTTCTTATGCAATTGAAGAATAGATGAAAGTCAGATTAAGAAACCAATGAGAAAAGAAATTTAAAATTAAAGATCAAAGTTATGTGTTTCGAACTGATGCTGAGTGAAATGAGCAGGACCAGGAGATCATTATATACTTCAACAACAATACTAGATGATGACCAGTTCTGATGGATCAGGCCATCCTCAGCAACGAGATCAACCAAATCATTTCTAATGGAGCAGTAATGAACTGAACTAGCTATGCCCAGAAAAAGAACTCTGGGAGATGACTAAAAACCATTACATTAAATTCCCAATCCCTAAAAACAAAAAACAAAAAAAAACAAAGTTATGTGTTTGCTCCTTAGTAGAGCAGATTTCCAAATAGTCAATGGAGGGAATGAAAGAGAGTGAAGAAGCCCATTGAGTTTCTTGTCCAGATGTCAATTGTTGAGTTCTGTGTGGGCTCCCCAGGTGTATGACCTCATGCACCACAGAGAAGCATAGTATCTTGAAGTTGAAATCTATGCCAAAAACTTTTCTCACCAGAAGTGGTTTCAGATGAATGAATCCTGTTTATATTGACACTTGTGAATATAAGAGCCCTGGGAAATGAGGTGCCATGGGTGAGTTCTGAGTGTTGTTATTCTCTTTAAAAGAAGGAACCACTGGAACAAAGCTCGTAGAAAGGTATTAATGTCATTGTTTTCTTTTTTAAGGAGAATTATAATACCATTAAATAGGAGGACTTTTTCAGAAATGTCTTTTAACTATTTAGTAGGACAGATCATAGCTATAAAATACCTCCCTGGTATTTTAATACAGGGAGTTCATTTCACAAATAAGGAACTGAGGCCCAGAGAGATTAAATAATGTTCCCAAAGTCACACAAGAAGTACTAAAATGAGATGAGCAAACATCATATCCACAGTTCATCATTAACCAAGCCATTTTTGAATCCATTTCCCTCAGCCTCTTCTTCCTTGTGTTTTTGTTAATCATATCCTCAGCATTTAGCACAAGTCTTGGCATGTTATAGGTGCTTAATAAATGTCTGTTGGATCAGATTTATTGGATTGGATCAGTTAGCATTAGGGAAAACCTTATTTAAACTGGAATAATCTATATTTGCACATTTTCTTTTTAGTGTAGCTACAGAAGTCTTTGGTAGCAACTTGGAATATTCTTGTGACCTGGATGATGCAGTGCCAAACTCCTCCTAATACTTTGCATTATAGGGAAAAGAAACTGAACTCTTAGTCCCTCACTCTACTTTGTGTCTGCTGCCCTGCCACCAGCTACCCTTCAGTATCCTGTTCTCACCCCACTTTGCTGCCTCTTTTTGTATGTTGTCTCCCCTTTAAACTGTAAGCTTATTGAGGGCAGAGACTCTTTTTTTAATTAGCTGTACCTCCTTCGCTTAGCACAGGGCCTGACATGTCACAGACCCTTAAAAGATATTTGTTAAATTGGATCTGTTAGTGAAAATTTTATTTAAGATGGCATAAGCTATAAATAGCATATTTTCCTTTAAATGCAAGTGTAGTCTTTGGTAGCAAGTTGGAATGTGCTTGTGACCTTCCTTTTAAGAAACGGGACTCTTGAAGTGACTGAGTAGTGTCTGAAGATGGAGTGCTGGGACTGAAGTTGCAAAGACTTGAGTTCAAATCTATCCTATATACTTACTGACTGTGTGATTTTGAGCAATAACTTGACCTCTGTTTGCAGAAGGAAGGAAGTTGGGAAGGAAGGAAAAAAAAGAAAGAAAAGAAAGAAGAAAAGAAGGGAGCGAAGGAGAGGGGAAGAGAAAGAGGACTCTTTGTCTTTATATATTGTTTTATCTAATATGTATATTTTCTATAAGGTCTGAATAAATAATTAACCAGGCTGGTGATATTCTTTTTGTAACAGCCAGGAATGAAAATCTTGATAGAAATGGAAGCAGCCCTTCTAGTGAAGGATAGAAGATGGTCCTAGAAGTTGAGAAACATGGGCTCAAGTCTTGCTTTGGCACTGACTAGCTGTGAAACTGTTAACAAATCACTTATCTTTTGTAAAAATTGAGCTGTTGGAGAGGGTGGCCCTCCCTTGGTTCTAATAATAATGATCATGACTTTCATTTATATAATGTCTTATGATTTACCTTACCTGTCTATAGAGAGGTTAAGTTCTTTGAAAATAATCTCCAAGTTCTTTGTACATAAAACTTGCAACTTCTTGTTACCTGTGAAATAATTAATGCAAATAGCATTAGCCATTGTTATAATTATTATTTTGCTGATGAGAAAATAAAGTCTCAGGAAGGTTAAATGATTTGCCCAGTGTCACACAGCTCTTAGCTGTAAGAGCTTCAATTGGATCCAAAGTCTTTTTTGACTCCTAATTCAGCACTTCCTATCATGCAACGAGACCTGTTGAACAATCTATGACTCTGTTTTTGCCTGGCAACTTTGTAAAACTGCTTCAATAAATTTTTGCTTTGGGGTAGCTAGGTGGCACATTGGATAGAGCACCAGCCCTGAAGTCTGGAAGACTGGAGTTGAAATCTGGCTTCAGACACTTAACACTGCCTAGCTGTGTGACCCTGAGCAAGTCACTTAACCTCAATTGCCTCAGCAAAAACAATTTCTTGCAGTGATCCTTCTGACTAAAGGCCCTTCTGGTCTCTCAGTGGCCAGTGCCCTTTCCCTCTAAGATCACCTTCAATCTATTTTCTCTCCTCTCTTCTCTTTCTTTCCTCTCTCTTCCTCCTACTCTCTCTCTCCTCATTCTCTACCTTCTCTATATCTTTTCTTTCCTCTCTCTCCACTCCTCCTTCACTCTATCAGTTCTCTCTTTCACTCTGCCATAACTTTCCCTACCCATCCCCCATCTCTTCCTCCCTCCCTTCTTTCCTCATTCTCTCTGTGTCTCTGTCTGCCTGTCTCTCTCTCCCTTTCTCCTCTCTCTTTTTTCTCTCTCCCTTCTCTTTCCTCCCCATATTTGTAGATAAACATATATAGAGAGATAGGTGTGTATAGATGGAGGATTAATATTTACATTATTTACATGTCTCCTCCATTATAATGGGAGTTTTATGAGAGCAAAGATGTTTTTTCTTTATAAACTCAACTCTTAGCACAATGCTTAGATGACAGTAAGCACTTTTCTCTTTCTCTTCATTTCTAAACACATTGATATCATCTCCCACTCTCTCTTTTTTAATGCCCAGTCTGTGACCTTCACAAGAAGCCAACTCTTCTATTTGGGTCTTTTCCACACCCTCCTATCTACAGATTGCATTCTTAATCATCTCTCTTTCTCTCTAATTTTCAACTTCCCTCTAATTATTGACTTCTTTCTTACTACATTTGAACATGCCCAGGTCTCCCATACTTAAAAGATTTCACCCAGTTCTACCATCTCTTCAAGTTTTTGCCTTGTATTTAATTCTCTCTTAGCAGAACTAGGAAAAACTGTCTATACTCCTTAACCATTTGCAATTTGGCTTTCAACCTCATCATTTGACTATAACTGCTTTCTTCAGAGTTACCAGTGATCTCTTAATTGATCTGCAATCTTTTTCAGTTCTCTTCCTGCTTAAACTATCTATTATATTTGAGACTGTTTCTCATCCCTCTCAGATATTCTGCCTTCCCTGGATATCCCATATCTCCTGGTTCTCTTCCTATCAAATCTTTCCTTTACTAGTTCATCACCAAAATCTTACTTCCTAATTTCCCAAGGTTCTCTCAGCTCCTATAGGTTAATTATCATCTATCCAATGACTTCCACATCTATGTATTAAATTCTAGTCTCCCCCCATGCTATATTTTAATTCCACATCACTAATTAATTGCCTATTGCATATTCAAACTGATCTCCAAAAGACATCTCAAACTCCACATATCCAAGACAGATCTTATTTTTTTCCCCAGACTCTAAGTTCCTATTTCTGAAGAAACCAGAAACATTTTCCCAGCTTCCCAAATTACAAGTTTGTCTTTGTCTTTGGTTCCTTCCTCTCCTTCACCCCATGCATCCAATCACTTTCCAAATCTTGTTCATTCTACCTCCAACATGTCACTCTCCTTTTCTGTAACCTCAATGGATCCCCATTGCTTCTAGAATTAGAAATGTCTCTGTTTATCTTTTAAAGCCCTTATTAACCTTATATTCAATCTATCTTTCTGAACTCATTGTACATTATTCCCTGTCCTGCATGCCCAGTCTACCCAAACAAGCCCTCTCTGTTCCTTAAGCATGACACTCCTGACTTCTTACCCTAGTATTGGCCATCTGCCAAGTCTGTACTCCTTCCTCACCTCCATTCATAGTCTCTCTTTTGCTTCAAAATACAGCTCAGCTACTTCCTTCTACTCCAAACCTTTCTTAACCCCCTTAAGTATTAATTCCTACCTTCTTAAATGCCACGTCTTACTTATTCACTATTTATTTATATATACTTGCTGTCTCCCCCTTAACAACGTAAGTTTCTTAGAAGTAAGTACTTTTTTTAGTCATTATATTTGTATTTCCAGACTAGTAGAGTTCTTGAGACATAATAGGTATTAAATAAATACTGTATTACTGAGTAGCATATAGTAGGAATTTAATGAATTCAATTTTTTTCATTAGTGAATACTTAGTGACTGATTATTAACATATTCATTTGATTTTTCAGTGATGTCTATAGGAATATTTTTGTTTACTGAGAATTGTGCTGGGTCAGACTTGTTCTGATTTGAACCTCTATGCTTAAGTTTTATCCAGAAAGGTTTATCTTTTCATTTCACTCCTGTATTCAGATACCTCCCCTCCTTTTCCTGAATAAATTTCTGATTTTGGGGGGCTAAAATAATGATAATGATGACAAAAAGGAGAAAAAAGAAAAAGGAGAATAAGAAGAAAAAAAGGAAAAGGAAAAAGAGAAGGAAGAGAAAAGGAAGTAGAAGGAGGAAAAGAAGGAAGAGGAACAACAATAATATTTATACAGCCTTTCATATTTGCAAAGCACTTTACAGGTTCCCTCATTTAATCCTCCCAATAATTATAGGAAATGTGTGCTGTTTCTTTACAACTAAGAAAACAGAAACCAAGAGAGGTTATGTTTTTGTCTTACTCAGAGGGATATGGGCTCACATCCCAATCCTCTTATTCAATTATAAAAAGCAATTTTATCTACCTTCACAATAATATAAAGGACACAATAATGTCAAGATAATGACTTGTCCTTGGATGTCCTTGGACTAATTCAGCTGTTTCCCATCAAAAAACATTTTTCAAGATAAAAAGAATGAAATAAGTAATAACAATAATGATAACTGACATTTAGTGGTTGAATATCTGCAAAGTGATTTGCATACATTATCCTGCATAATCAGCATTCACCCAATATTATCTCACTTGAAATAAATGACCTAACTTATAATTACCATTTGGTAATTTAATTCATATTACCATTTGGTTTGTTTACATGTGAATAATTCTATTTAAATTCACTTGAAGTTAGTAGTCAAAAGTTATATACATATATACATACATGTATATATGTAGAGTAGGTATTCTGTCCACTAAAGCAGATTGCAATGTGTTGAGGATTTAATATATAGTATTATAATTATATAATATGCTTATCATATTATTTTAATTATATATTTTATTATTATTTTGCATATTTCTTTATATTTCAATTATATATATTACATTTATACTATATAATTTATTGTTATATAAACTTGGTATGATGTAATAATGTAACACATTAATATGTTATATTATTATAATTAAAATATGTAATAGGAGCACCAAGGTAATACAGTAGACAGAATGCCTGCCCTGCAGTCACCAGCACCTAAGTTCAAAATCCAACCCCGGAAACTTACTAACTGTGTGACCCTGGGCAAATCATTTATAACCTGGAGAAGAAAATGGCAAACCACTGCAGTATCTTTGTCAAGAAAACCCCAAATGGAATTCCAAAGAATCAGACACAACTGATAGTGACTAAACAACAATATATAACATACTAAATTTTTAACAGATCCCATTCTGTTTTAGTGGATGGAGTACCTACTTTGACAAAGTTATGGATTCTTGAAATATCAAAATAAATAAAAATTTTAAACATAAGTGGATATAAACAATAGAACAGGAAACTTTTCCTATAGCTTTTTCCTCTGCTATGAAAGTCATTTTATAATTGTAAACATAGGAAAATTAAATTAACTGCAGTTTAATCTTAATTTTGTAAAGTGCATTTACTGACTTACTTTTGATTATCTAGCAACAAATTAGCTGATCATTTTATTACCCCTAAGTCTCACTACTTTTACCACAGAGCAAACTGGCAAAGGTAGAAGAAATAAAATTTAATAATACCAATAATTGGGGCTCACTTGGAGTCTTCCACCTGATATGCCTTTTTTTGAGTTTTAAGAATTTGTTGGGTTTTGTTTCTGAATTTATTTGAACAGTATTTTCAAGTCCTCTTAAAAGCAATAACACCCTATTATTTGATTGACTGTAATCATGGCTTTTGCTTTCCTCTTTACTTAAAATCGTTGATGCTAAAATTACCTTGAATCAAAAATTAATTTTGTTTTGTTCTGGTTTTTTGGTAATACACTTGAAATAAGCAGAAACAACCTAGGATGTGATAAACAGGGTTGTTTGAAGTAATAGAGTAGATAAAGTTTGTCGTAAATGTCCTGCCACTCTTTTCCCTTACCTCCTATCCTTCCCTTCTCCCAATCCAGTTACTCCTGTATCTAATGGAACAAATGCTCTGAGACTGTACCTTGGCAGCCCAAAGGTACCTTTGATTTTTTCAGCTGTATATGACTTTTGAGATTCACTCTTCATCCCCATCCTATACATTGTCATGTTCTGTTCTGCCTTCTCAGGAACCTACCTTCTATTAGGAAACCAGTAAATTTAATCAGGCTTGGTCTGCTAAAGATAATAATCAATCCCAGATAAGATATAATAAAACCAGAGGTCAGACTGCTAGCAAACTCATAATCTGAAACGAAGATACATAAATGTGGAAGTAAAAAAAAAAAAAATGGCTCCGAGTCATATGAAGAATAGTTGTCACAAAGCTCATGCTCTTTATTCTTTTGGAAATAATGATAATAATTGACATTTATGTCATGCTTTAAAATCTGTAAGGCTCTTTATATACATTATATCTTTTGAGTTTCTCATGACATAAAGCCACCTCAGATTTTCACCCAAATAATTGTATGAGAAATAAAACCATAGATTAAAATTAAATTAACAAGACACACTAATAACAGGGTTAAGTGAAAGCTGAGATGAGATAGAAGATACAAATGAACTATTTTTAAGAGTGTTGTAATCTGGGGCCATTACTTATACACATGGGCAGCCTGAACACTTCAATAAGACCTGAGGCATCAGTAATATCAGCACTTTATGAAAAATGATTTTCACATAAAAAAGTCATTATTAAAATTGCAAAATCAGGTGGTTGGAAGCAGACCCGAGGCTTGTAATTCCAGGGTCATAGCGTCATCAATAGATAACTAGGTTTAGGGCCAGACTTTTAAAGATTATTTAATCTAACCCTTTAATTTTACAGAAAGGGATGTTAAGATCCATAGAGGTTTATATAGGATCATAAGGCAGCTAAAAGGTACAGTGGATAAAGTTAAGAAAAACCTGAATTCAAATGTGACCTTAGACACATGCTAACTAGTTAACCCAGGAAAAGTTACTTAATCCCATTTGTTCAGTGTCCTCATCTGTAAAATGAGTTGGAGAAGGAAATGGCAAACTACTTCAGTATCTTTGCCAAGAAAACCCCACATGGAGATATAAAGAGCTGCATGTGACTGAAACCTGAAACAAAAGTTAAATAAAATATTCATGTTACATTTGATCAAGCAGTCTTTATTTGACAATGTTAATTAGACAGTGTTAATCCAAAAAAAAAAAAAAAGTTAGCCTCTGCTGATAAGAATTGTAGGTAGCCTGAAAAGGAAGAATATTTAGGTAAGCAGTCTTTTTTGTGCTTTTGAAATCACACTCTGCTGTGAGGTTGCTGACCATTCTGCTTATTCATAAAATCTGCATTGGTCTTAAAGTCTGTCTTTTTTGTGTAGGTTCCTTTTATATCTTGTAGGTTGATGTTTACAAACTGAAAACAACCTAGTTTGAAGAACACATGTAAAAATGTATTGCATCAGTAGCTTCAAGGGAAACCTTCATACTTTGAATTGATGCCTGTTCATTGAATAGGTCCTAGACCTGATCCATTCTGATGCTGCCCCTTCTTCTTTAAATAAGAGTCCAGAGTACATATTGGACACAGGTTCATCTCTGTGCATGCTCCATAGGATGGCCATGTGGTACAATGGCAAATTGAAAGGGAAGGTCTATACAAAGTGTTTTGAAAATTTTGAAAATTTGGAGATGTGAAAGGAGGAAGAAAAAGGAGAAGGTGGAAGAAGAGGAGAAGGACAAAAAGGGAGGAGAGGAAGGACAAAAAGGGAGGAGAGGGAGGACAAAAAGGAGGAAGAGGAGGAGAAGGAGGAAGTACTTTTAGATAAACTGAGAGAATCTTTCATTAAAAAGCTAACATGAGAATTAAACCATGAAGGGAGGGTGACCTCTTTTTTGTGTCCCCAGTGCTTAGCATAGTACTGAATACATAGTAATCACTTATTAAATGTTTATTGACTGATTTCCTCATATAAGATATTCTAAGTAGTTAACTCTTTTTTTAAAAAAAATCTCAAAGGCAAAATTGGATAATAAACAATTCTTATAGATTAAATAGTTCTATGTAATCAAATTTAAACCCCTTCAGATTTGTCATGATAATTTTTAATCTTCCTTTTATTCAATTTTATTCTGTCATTGCTTCTGGAACATTTGGTTAGGCAGAAGCCTATTTTCTGTTAATTAACATCACCTAGCTAAAACCTGATTCATGTAATGACAGTATTAAGGTAAAACATTTGACATCCTTGAGATAAGGTACCAAAGGAGAGGAAGAAAGGAATACAGTATCTTTCAAAACTTTCCAAGAGATTATATTTGTGGAAGGCTTCTCCTAACTATTTGTGGAACAATTTCCCACACACCAGAATCTTTTTAACACATAAATCCCTTCCTCTCAGTTAGACCATTGTGACTTCTTTAAAATGCAGTAGTCTTATAGTTTGATAAATGTAAGATTTTGTAAACTCAGTGTTTATACCTGTGACTTAGCTTGTTTGCTAATTTGTGCAACCTTAATTGAAGAAATTATGATAGGATAAATCTGTTTGACTAGACCTTTTAAAAAAGTGATTTCTCTGTCTCTCTGATGTAATTTATCAAGTGTTGTCAGAAATCTTGGTTGAGAATTATTTTTTCTACCTTCTGAACCTATGCTTAAACATTATAAAATCTAGATGTTTACCTCTAATTTCTTTGATATGGAAAATTTATTCACAACAATAACTTACCACTGAAAGAATTCAGAAGAGATATTCTCCCATAATATATTCCTTTTAATCATATTTTGCCACTTGATATGTATCTGACATAGCAGCATTCTCTTACCAATCAGGAGTCATATTTAAATAGCAGCACCCCAATGGCTCCAGTCTTAATTGGAAACCTCAGTTACAGATATAAGATTGAAAAAGACCTATTCTCCCAGCACCTCCCTGCTGACACACTTAGACAATGAACATTGAGTATCAATTTTTAATTTGAGCTCATGAAAGTAGAGAAGTATTTATCATGGTGGCCAAACAATTACATCTAAAAATAGTTTTCAAAAGTATTGAAATGTCTTGGATCACTCAGATTTTCCTGAACTCTCTTCCAGACTTTCATTTGTAGTATTTTCCTCTTTTGGATCTTCACCTTCCTGTAAAGACCTTTGACCTATTAATGACATTTACAATCCCTGTTATCCTTCAAAGACTACTTCCTCCTTGAAGCCTTATCAGATACTAATTAATTTTTCCGTTTTAGGATCTTTCATTGCATAGGTGATCCTTCATCACCCAAATGAACACTTAACAAATTCTAGTCTGTTCCTTCCCCATTGTCTTGTAAAGCTCCTTGTAGTCAATGACTAACAGATTTGAGCTGTAAGGAATCATTATATCGTGGAATATCAAGTTGAAAAGGACCCTAAGAATCATTCTGACAGCTCTACTGTTGAAAAAATGGAAGATTAAAGAGGTTTAAGTTATTTGCCTGGGCTCACATAGGCAGTAAAATAGCAGAGCTAGAATATAAACTAAGGTCTTTTAGTTCCAAATTCAGTACCCTTTCCCCATCAACTTCATCTCAGAATTCTTCACCCTTGAACCTATTTCTGTTGAGTTGAATTAACTTTCTCTCAATTTCCCCAGGCTAAGAAAGCTTCTGTACCAGTCTTCAGTAATTCTCACAATACTCTTCCCAACACTCCCTCCCCACATTATTGTTTGCTCTTTTTTTTGTTTGCTCTTTTGTTTGAATGTGTTTTCTGTGTATATCCTCATGCTATAGCTTAATTATGATTACCATTATTAGTTCTACTTTTGAACTCAGAATTTAGGGAAGTTTGGTCCATTGTTGAAGCAATAAGCAGTTAGTGCTTGCTCTTAGGTCCTGAATTTGCCCTCTCCATTAGCTCTGAATTTTCTTATTAATTTGATTCAAGAACAGATTTTCAAAAGGAAAAGGAGTTCATCCTTTTTATCTATCCCAGAGTCTTTTTAATTGGGAGATGAGGAAATAAAGATGAGATCTCTTAAATAGAAAAGAACTTTGATTTTCTTCTCATATACTACAGATAAATGATTCCCAATTTTGGGGAGGAAGTTGTGAAAATCTACTGCTGATTGTTTTTGTGACATGCTTCTTCTAAAAATGCTAAACAGTACATATTTCAATTAGGATTAATTTTGTTTTGAAGATTTCTTTTAGTAATTTGACTACATTTCGTAAGAATATTGGAGGCAACTGGGATGTCACAGAGCCAGAATTGGAGTTGGTAGCCCTGATTATTATTAAAAAAAAAAAAAAAAGAAGAAGAAGAAGAAGAACAGGCACATCAATATTAGTTTTCACTTATCACTAGTCAGGGAAAGTTTCATTTCTTTGTGGTTTCTTGTGATTAGCTGCCTCCAAGTGCTCTTGCTTGGTTCCTGTTCTTTCTCCTTGTATTTTTGTCCCTAGTAAGAAATTATCAAGTGGAGAGGAAGACTGGGTGTGAGGGCATGGGAGTGGGGGCAGTGGTATTTGTATGTGTCTAATACTCTTCATTCCCTAGGGATAATCTGGGCCCTTGTTTTAAGCAGGCCCTCCTCCTGAGAATGTGTTAAATGTGTAGCCAGGATCACAGACAACTTTGGGCAAATCACTGAGCTGTTAATAACTTGCAACCATGGTTACGGCTGTCCACAAGCCTGAGGACAAAAAATGTTTTTATTGTGTTGTTCAGCACAAAAGGTTCTAGACATGCTTTAGACAAAATAACCATTGAGCGTCAGATGCATTGAGGCAGTTGTTTTTTTTTCCTGACTCTGTGGTTTATACTTTAAACTGTTTCAGGCTGGTTGTAGGCCTGAGGGTCCATATAAATCAAAAACTGGTAATTCTTTTTGTTGATACTAAGCTTACTGAAGATATAATATATTTTTAATCAGAAAAAAACTTCAGCAGTTGTGTGAAGGGAATTAAGGATGATTGTTAAAAATGTGTTCGGAATCCAAGCATTGAAATGTCTTAGGACATTTCATGCAAGTTAAATATAGATTATTTCACTTTTATTCTCCATTTGTGGCTAATGGCTTATTCAAAAACTTGAAAAAACTCTGTCTTCAGATTTAAGAAACCCCTGTTTTGCCACAGTAAAGTTTCGAAGAGCACATCTGACTATAGCTGTATGACTATATGCTAGGTGAATTTTTAAAAGATCAGTATTTCCAGTGACTTCTTGGAACCCTCTGTCTCACAAATAAACTTTCTTCATCTGAATTTCATTATTGCCTATACTATATTTTTCTGGTACAGTCTCATTTAAACAAGGAGACTTTTTTAAAAGTCCCCAGAAACTGAGCAAGTTCATAGAATTTAGAAACTGGAAGGGTCTAAAGATCATATAGTCTACTTTCACTCATTTTGCAGATGAACAATAAGGCTTAGGGAGATTAAATGATTTACCTAACTAAGGTTGCACAGATAAGGTTCAAACCAGGCCTTCCAGTTCCAAAAATCCAGTTTTCTTTCCACCAAAGCTTCTTAAACTGTGGGTCCTGATTCCATATGAGATTTTAACTCTATATGAGGTCATGTAACTGAATGGGGGAGAAGGCTTGCAAAATTATGATTTCTTAGCAATAAATGTTTGATTAAATATCTACTTTATATACCCATCTATCTGGGGTCATGTTAAAAAAAAAGGGGGGTCATGAATAGAAAATGCCTAAGAAGCCCTGCTTTCCACTAAAATGTGGAAATCTTTGAGTATTTTTCCTTCATGGGTCAGAATTAAATTTATATTAGTCTCATGACAACTACATAGTCTATTAATATGATTAGTCTCTTCCAGTATGATTTCAATGGTGTCATCTTCTGCAAGAGCTGAGAGTCAAATATTGTTACAATGAACTACAGAGATTGTTTCCCATGTCCTTTTGATGTGTTCAGGGTAGCAATTCCTAGTTCCTAAATGATATTTGGGGTTTAGCACCAAATATTGAGATTGATGTTCAGGCACCAAATGTTGGGTTTAGTCATGTGAAGAGTTAACAAAGGCCATTCTCTTTGGGAAAAGGTAGATTGATTTAGAAGAGATGACAGACAAATTAAAGAGATACAATAAACACCAGAAGAAGTATATTCTTATAAAATAAGAATTGGGAGAGCATATAATAATTAACAATGGAAAAGACTAGTTCACGAGTAGAATTCATAATTAAGCAGGGGAAAGGAAATACTCATGAGGTGGAAGTGTGCTAAATCCATAGAGGAGATTAACCCCCTAAAAGAGTTAAATCACCTATAAAAAAGGAGAACGATACCAAGAGGCATGTTGGCATTCGGGGACTGAAACAAGAAAGACACCAAGAGGCAGAGTGTCATTGTGGGCTTAACCCAAAGAGATTCCACAAAGATGGTGTGGGGCATGGACAGATTTATTAGGGAAATTTAACTTCAGGGTTTGACAGAACTTGGATTTCTGATTGGAAGGCCTCCACAGAGGTGGGTCTATAAGGTTAAACTGATCCCCTTCTGTTTGCCACCACAGGAAGCAATTTTTATCTGTACTTCAGGCTGCCTTTGCCAGTCCCACCTAGTAACTCAGGACCTCATTATTTTGTTTGGATTGAATACTACTTTTTTTTTTTTTAATGGTCCATTGGGTGGAGTCATTCTTGTTATATTTAGACTTTGGTTGTTGTGAAATTGATATTAAAAGCAAGTTCATGAACACCTTCTAAAAAATCAGTCAATATTAACATTGCTCTGAATTTTGACTACTTGTTACTTAGTTCTAACCTGTGTGAGGTATTCATCCTTTCCTCTTTGTAGGTAGTATTGATTGCAATGAGCAATTTATTCCCCCAAGATGAAATCAAAAGCAAAAGTATTTTATCTAACTGATTTGCATTCAAATTACTTCAATAAAACACATACAAAAACCATCCTGACTCAGAAATTTAAATGTTGCTACAGAAATACAAAGTAACATCCTGTATATATGCCCAAATTCAGGAAAATAGAACCTTGCATAATAGGTACCATATTGATAGAATATCACTTTAACTTGGGAATTCTAGAAGAGATTTCCTTATCAATTACTGAGATCCAGATTAATTCATTTGAAGAAGGCCTGGGTTCAAAGCCCATCTCCAGTGCTTTCCCTGTTTGAGCAAGTCATTTAATGTCTCAGCTTCAGGTTTTTTCATCTGCCAAATGGGAATAGTGCCTACCTCACAGGGTTGTTTTGAGGTTCAAAAGGAGTAGGTTACATAAAGCACTTTGCAAACAATAATGGTCTATGTGAATGGTAGTTTGGCTTTTTTCCTAGGATACTGCAACAAACTGCTGCAAACAAAGAGTTGGGCACCAAGAAGCAATTAGATAGTATGACTATCCTTTTTAAGTTGTTTGTATATGGACTTCACCTCTAGGAATGGCAAAGTTAGATAATAGTTTTCAATCATCTCTTTCATTATATAGTAATATATATATAGCATATGTTATTATTACTACACATATATAGAGATATTATAGAAATGTTTGTTTTATTCTATAAATTAAAAATAAAATAAATTTTTAAATGACTTTTTAGATAAGTGGCCCACTTTCATGTTACATGATAAAAAGTTACATATGCCTTTTGTCTATGAGTAAAGGCTTTAAATGGACTTTTTGTACAATTTCTTCTGTTCTTATAAACATAAGGCTCCTAGAACCTGTTTATTGGCATGGTCTGAAATGGGTTCAGCTGTGCTGTTAGGAATCAGGATGAGCAATATGGTGGTCTTGCTCTATGGAAGCCAGGGCTCATGTAACTGTAAATAATGCCAGCTGCGGGAAACTTAAAAAGCATTGGCAATATGGAGCAGCTGCTGAGAGGGTGTGATCCATATGAGTGCTCCAAAAATTTCCTAAGTCCTCTGATTTCCCTGCTGTTAAGCAAACTAGACTCACAGCATGGCTGTATAATCTACTGTGGTGACCTAAATTAGGTGTGGGGACCTTTAGCCTTGACCTTCTCAAGACCTAAAGATTGAAAACTGCTCTCAAGATGGTTAAACAGAATCATTTTTCTTATACCACTTGTATCTCACCTAATCCAGAGAGAAACAGTGATATTCACTCTTAAATGCTATTTTTTCACTCTTTTTTTTATTAATCTAGTACCTTTATGATTTGAAAAGTTTTATATATATAATCATTTTATCCTAAAACAACCATGGCAGATAGGTGCCCCTATTAAACGCTGAGGAAACTGAAGCATAGAGCTCAAATAATTAGCCCAGAATCACATAGCTGGTGTCTAAGGCTGGATTTTAACTCTTCCTAACCCTGTTTCCAGTACTCTATTCACTAAAGTATCTATTACAATTATTTTATTTTACCCTTATAGAAACTCTGTAAGATAGATGCAATTATTAGCCCCATTTTATGGGCAAGGAAACTGAGGCAGGCAGAGGTTAAGTGACTTGCCAAGGTTTTGAGGTGAGCTTTTAATTCTTGATTTGGGGTCTATGCTCTATCTACTATATACCATTTCACTGCCTTTAAGAGACTGAAATAAAGAAACTAAATGAGCCACTAAGGTTTAATGGAGAGAGTACCGGACTTGCAATCAAGAAGCGTCAAGTCTAAATCTGAGGCTTAAAAGGCAAGTAACTTCCCCTCTATGACTTTTTACTTTCTTCACCCAAATAATATTCATCCACTATGTCCTTCATAGGAGTGTTATCAGGAAAGTCCTATATAAATGTGAGCCAATAATAATAATGAGGTATGAGAAGCCATTGAGTTAGATAGACTTCCTAACAATTTGAGCTATCCAAAAAGCAAATGGGCTGCCTAGGAAGATAGTATGCTTTCCCCCCAGTGGTAATATTCAAAAAAAAGTTAGATGACATTTATTTGGCATGTTGTAATGAGAAATCTTGTTGAGATTTGGACAATTCTGGTTGCCTCTGAATTCCCTTGAAAATCTGAGATTTTATGACTATAAAAATCTTAATATTAATAAAGGACAGCACATGAATTAATAGACTTGAGAGTGAGCTTTATTGTTAAAGAGAAATCATTCATTGACAGCTACTGAAAATTCAAAAGATCTGTTCATTTTTTAAAACCATTGGAAGATTTGTCCATTTCTTTATCTTTTCATTTCTCTGAAAAGTAGCAATGAATTAACCACTATTATTTCCCTATAATCTAGCACCTAGCATCTAGGTCTTTGGGACAAATGTAAATAACACTCTCATTTTCACATTGCTCATTAGAATATGGAATGACTCTTTATTGGGTGGGTACCATTAAATATATGTTATTAAATATACTGTAGGTCAAAGTGAAACTCAAAATATGATAACCACATATGGTAATATCCTAATAGTTTAGGGGCAGCTAGATGGCATGATGCTAGGTCTGTCATTGAGTTCAAATCTGGCCTCATTTACTAGTTGTGTGACCCTGGGCAAGTCACTTAACCTTGTCTGTTTTGGTTTCCTCATCTATAAAATGAACTGGAAAAGAAAATGGCAAATAACTTAATATCTTTACCAAGAAAACCCAAATGTGGTCACCGAGAGTCAAAAATAACTGAAAAATGACTGAATGACAAAAAGAACCCAAGCACTAGTCATGTTATCCATCTTCCTCTAGCCCCATTTTAAAAGAGTATGAGTATATATATATATAGTTGATTTTTTTTCTTCCAAAAGGGATAGCTATTTATATGAGAACAATATCTAGCTGGGGAAGGAAAGAAAGGAGAGGAGTGAAAAAGTTATGATGAGAACTGTATTCGTATAGTAATTTTTTAAAACATTTCTTTTGACTACAACAGAATATCTTGTTTACTTAGCTAGGTGGTAAAGTGGATAAAGTGTTAGAATTTAAATTTAAAATTTGAATCTTACTTCAGAAATGAATGACTCTTAATCACTCATTAAGTGATAGATACCTAAGGTTCCCCATGAAAAAGAATTTTACTCACTAGCTATCTCTGAGGAAATCAGTTCACCTGTGGGTTTCAGCTGTCTCACCTGGAAAACGAAGAGACTAAGATCTTAAATATACTAAAGATATTAAAAGGTCCCTTCTAACTGGCTGCCAGCCTGATATTAGATTCAGCATTACTTACCTCTCCAAAGTGTCAGAGATTCCTTTGTGTTTGAGGCACTTAGAAATTTGCAGGAATAAAAAATTTAAATTGCATGAATGAATATCACAGATGGGTTCCAAGCAATAAAAGCATTTTGTATACATGGCAGGATGCCACATCACAGATCCTTTGGGGAAATGACAACCTGTTTTGAAAATGTTGCTGAGATGTTGATGAGACCCCTATAGAAAGTCACTTAAGGCTTTTAGGTAATGCTGTTTTCCCAGGAACACTTCAGTGAAAAGTGAAGAAAGGTCTTATTTTGTTCAGGAAGTTTACAAAATACTGTTTCATTCAGAACATTTGTAAGATAAAACACTTTCTAATGTTCCATGTTGATTTCCCAGGGGAAAATTCTATCCCATTGCCAATTGCAAGTATTAAGCAATGTTAATTTTTGGTAGACTATTCATAAAAAAAATTGTTATCTTTACAAGTCTTATATTTTCTATTGGCAAACCTTTCTCAGCCCATGTATGAAGCTCATGTTCTAATGAAAGCTATATAGTTGGCTTCCTGCCCTTGTCCTAAATAATGAATTGCTTTTGATTGTTGTTAAAGATCATAATGTAGTTTAAAAAAAATCTGTTTTCTTGATAATCCATTTACTTTAAGGGTCTGGAGAATATAATAAACAAGAGCTGAGAGGCCAGAAGGAATGCAGGTCAGGTCTCAGTTACCCTGCTTTAGTTGAAAAATTGTCCCAACTGAAATACAAATTTCTCTCAGAGTTAGAAATGTTGCTGCATTATGTCACTAGGGAATATCTTTGTAGAAACCCTAATTTTATGAACATCTTCAGGGAAGACCTTTTTAAAATAAAATTACAGGTCTCAAACTTTAATTCTTTTCTGGCTTAAGGGAACTTTATATTGATCTCATTTTAGCCAAATGCACTCTATGACTTTCCCCCCTTATTCTTTCCTTCCTTCCTTCTTTTTAAAGAAGGAAATTTTCAATGCAGATCTGTACCTACTCAGGATTCATAAACTTAGAGAGTTGCCAGGGCATACAGACAATAAGTGTCCAAAGTATGACTTGAAACCAAGTCTAAAAAATTATTTTAAAATATTTTTCTTTTATTCTAAATTTCAGTCACCATTATTCAATTCTAAGAGTTTTGTTTTTTACTCAATTTGGAGCAGGAGGAAGCTATTCCTTAGTTATACTGTGTCCAATGAAGCTATTTCTTTTCCCTGAAATATATTTTGGTGTTAAGAGTAAAAATATGCTTAAATTTTATGAACTATAAATCATTGAGATTTTGGTTTGTAGATTTTTAGTCTAGTTTTGAACCTTTTATCTCATCAGCATAGGGAATTCCAGCACAGAAATTCTTTCCACTAATGTAGATCACTGGTAACTCATTGGGCACTTAAAATTAAGAGAGTGAACTGGGGCATTGAAAGTAAAAGCAGCCATGCCCATGAATTTCTTGTCGATTTCTATCAGAAGAAGGACTTTGACTCCAAGGCTCATCACCACTCCACAGTTGCTCTCATTCCATTGTGCTATAAGGGACCAAAATATCCATTAATTTCCCAAAACAACCTCTTTAACTTAATGTTACTCAGAGCACAGCAATAGTCTAATTACAGCATTTGACTTTTCTGGTTACAGACTATGTCAAAGGCTCAGGGAAAGTCATTAATTCCAATAGAAACAATTACTTAAGTTATGCCAAAAGTATAAGGGTTTAGAGATGCTTATTACATCTTCCCTCCTGGGGAACCATTTCTTCATTACCTTCCTTCAAAACAAAAACAAATCAAAATAATCCTTCCCCACAGAAATAAAAACAAAACTAACTTTTAAAAAGATTTTTTAAATTCATTTTGAACTTAAAGGCAAAAAAGACAAAAAAGAGAATATTACCATGTACAGAGCACAACCTAAGAAGATTTAATGAAAAACTATTAATTTCTTTTCATACTGTGTGCTTAAAAAAAAAAATAACTATGTAATAAATACGATGTCCTATTTTCAAAGCTACCCTCTTTTTCTGTGCTTTTTTCTTAGTTTGTTCTTTCCCATGTACTTTTTTCTCCCTCTCTCCCCACTCCACAGTAGAGAAAGCTATATTAGACAGAAATATGCATATAAAAGTAAAAATGTACTATACATATTTCTCTTTATAAGTTCCTTCTCTCAATATGGATAGCATCTTCATTCATAGATCCTTTGTAATTGATTTGGGGATTTGTAATATTTCAAATGACTTAGTCATTCATAGTTGTTCTTAAAACGATATCTTTATTACTTTGTTTAGTGTTCTCTTGGTTTTCCTCTTTACCCTCCACTTTTTCCATTAATTTTTCCATGTTTTTTTAAGAATCAATAATCTTATCATTTCTTAAAACACAGTAGTATTCCATCACAATGATATACCACAACTTGTTTAGCCATTATGCTTTTGATGGGCATCCATTCAGTTTCCAGGTCCTACCACAAAGAGAGCGGCTACAAATATTTAGGACATAGACATTTTTTTCCTTTTCCCATAGTCACCTTGGGAACCATAACTTTAAAAAATAATAATCTAAATATTCTCCTCATTGTATTTCATTTTAGATAAGAAACATTGTTACAGTTCACTTTTCTCATAGCTATTTGAAATTTGGAAGGATGAGGAAGAAGAGAAGGAAGCTATGGACAGCTCTACCATTGCTATATAATAGAGTAATTTTGGCATTTTAATTATCTGCCCTGAGTTTCAGTTCCTTAACCATAGAATTTAGAGCTGTGGTAAAATCAGATTTGGAGATGGAAGAATACTTCCATATAGCTGAAGAATTGAGTCCTAAAGAAGTGACTTGGATACACGTCCCCTCATTTGTATCCACTGCTGCCTTTTTCCTCATTGGGGGAACAATCCTCTCTTTATGTACTTTCCCCAAGATTGTCCCGAGGACCTCCTGAGATAGTCTGTGACAACAATCTGAACATCCTATATATAATACTCTACAGATGTAGCTTGTTAATAATTCAGGCCAAATATGGGTTTCCCATCATGAAATGCAATTAATTTTGTTGCTTTGGTTTCTTTTCTCTGCTGCTTAGGTTGCTTTGAATGCTGCATCAAGTGTCTGGGAGGAGTGCCCTATGCTTCCCTCGTGGCCACCATTCTCTGCTTCTCTGGAGTTGCTTTGTTTTGCGGCTGTGGACATGTTGCCCTAGCTGGGACCATATCCATTCTGGAACAGCACTTCTCCACAAATGCCAGTGATCATGCCCTACTGAGTGAGGTGTAAGTACTGATTTTCCTATATTTTCTCCAAAAGGAAAAGAACTATTCCACCCACCCTCACCAGACCTCTCCTTTTCAAAAGTAATATCTTTCCTGTCAACAAAAAGACTTTTAAATATTTTTATTATAAATATAAATAAAAATAAAAATTATAAATTATAGCTTTATTATAAATAAAATTTATTTATAAATTATTATAAATATAAATTTTAAAAGCACCAAGTTAAATGAGAATTTCTATATATTGTAGAATAGAGAAGAACATGAAACTACCAGTCACCATTTTATATAGCTTTTCTTATTAAGTATATTCTTAACTCAACCTGTTTGGGCAGCTAAGTGACAGTGGATTAGAGCACTGGGTTTGGAATCAGGAAGAGTCATCTTCATGAGTTCAAATCTGGCCTCAGAAGCTTACTAGCCATGTGATACTGACCAGTGACTTAATCTTGTTTACTTCAGTTCCTTGTCTGTAAAAATGAGCTGGAGAAAGTATCTTTACTTTAGTATCTTTGCTTAAACACACACACACACACACACACATACAAATGGGGTCACAAAGAAGCACACACAACTGAAATGACTGAACAACCATAAAGTTTAACTTGTAAACTATCAAAGCTATCTAGCTGGTCTGTGCTTCTTCTGGGCCTTCCTTTTTTTTTCTTTGCATTTAAAAAAAAAAAAAAAAAGATACTTCAATGATCCTCTTCTTGTAACCTTATACCTGCCTCTTTTTGTCCTCCCACTCCCACTCACTAAGGAAATAGAAAAAAGAAAAGGAAAGGTATATGTATGCATATGTATATTAGCTTAGGCAAATTATGAGAGACAAAGAAGATTCAATAGCCTTAAGAAACCAGTGAAAGGAAAAAGAATAGAGCCTGGGACCTAGCTTTTAGTAAGAAGACAACTGCTAATTAGTGGAGAAGAAGAGGAAGAAAAGGAGGAGGGGAGGAAGAGAGATAGAGAACATAGAGGGAAAGACAGATACACACACAGAGATAAAAGGAAGAAAAAAGAGAAAAGGAAGAAAGGGAGAGAAAAAAGAAAAAGAGCAGAGAAAAGGGAGAAAAGAGAGAAGAGAAAATGAGAAAAGAGGAAAAAGAAACAGAAAAAGGAAAAGGAAAAGAAAAAGGAAGGAAAAAAGGAAGGGAGGGAGGAAAAGAGGGAAAAGGAAGAGAAGAGAAAGGAAAAAGAGGGAAGAAATAGAAGAGAAGAAGAGAAAGATAGGAAAGAATGAGAGAGAGAAGAGAAAAAGAGAAAAGAGGAAAAAGAAACAGAAAAAGGAAAGAAAGAGAAAAGGAAGGAAAAAAGGAAGGGAGGGAGGAAAAGAAGGAAGAAATAGAAGAGAAGAGAAAGATAGGAAAGAATGAGAGAAAAATTTTGACAATGAGGTATATTAATGTTATGGTGAGGAAGGGTGCTATAATGGACAGACTCCTTGACTTGAAGTTAGGATGACTATATCTCAGGTATTATCAGTTCTGTTTCCAATATCTGAGAATGACAGCCAACTACCTCTGTTATACACAGGATAAAAAAAAGGCTGTGTGTTTTGGGGAGGCATTCATGCCAATTCTAAAATGAAGCCTAGACTGCCAATGCAGAAATAGATATGTGCCTGTTGTTTCCAACAAGAACCTTGCCTTTCCCTTGGCACCTTAATGCCAATCTAAACAATGTTGACCCTTGTAGTTTCCAGTTTCCTATTTCCAGAGTTTAGCTAGAATGCTGGTTTATGAATCATCTCTATCTCACTTTAAAATTTCCTTTCAGAATTTTCTTTTACTGATTTCCTTTTTTTTTCCTTTGGCTCTAAAAGTTTTCCTGCTTTGTTTGCTAGGGCTCCTCTCCCTGGCTGACATACGATTATCTGTGAAGGCATTTTTTGATATTTGGCAACATCCTGATATGGACAAGATAGAAACATTGGAAAGGCCTCTTGGGAACTTTTTTTAACTTTTGCTTTAATTTTTAATACACCCCATACAATTAATACCCAATACATTAATTCTTCTTTTTAATACACATATCATGAAGGTAAAAGAAGCCTTGGCAAGCATTACTCTCCAATATAGAATTTATTGATCACTTCTTGTATGCTGGCATACAGAACAGATGGACAACAGAAAGATGAGGTACTAATTGGGAGAGGATTCTAGGAGTTTATAATCATTTTGATGAATGAGAATCAAAGACATATTTCTAAGATCTCAAAGTACCCCCTTCCCCCTCCCATCTACCTTGTCTTTACTCTAATTATTACACTCTGTATTTTGAGCTACTTCAAAATTTGAATAGTCCTTATTTATTCTTCACCAAGATAGGAAAGCTGCTTTATTTGCAAAACAAATTCCATTTTTCCAAGGCTCTCCTTTCCTTGGTAGGATACAGTTGATGCAGTATGTCATCTATGGAATTGCATCCTTTTTCTTCTTGTATGGGATCATCCTGTTGGCAGAAGGCTTTTATACCACTAGTGCAGTAAAAGAGCTGCATGGGGAGTTTAAAACAACAGCATGTGGCCGGTGCATCAGCGGAATGGTGAGTATAACCCTATCATAATAACTTATTACCTGACACAGCACAAGCCTAAATGAGCATAAATTGCTTTGCATTTACTCAAATGAAAATCTAATTATAAGTGGACAGGTAGTATATGATTTCCATGGCCATAGTTTATCATTAAAATTTGAAAAACATGGAACATGGATTATTAAAAAACCATATTGGCAGCCTTTCGAAATTAATTTTATTTTCAATTTATGGAATACATGGAATAAATTTCTATAACAATATGATTAAAAAAACATGATTGCACATGAAACTGCAAATCTATTATGTAGGACTTGCTATTGCTTTTAAATATATAATAGAGTTATCATATAAACATATTTTTCTTTTTGCTTCTTTTCCCTTGGCTCCTTGAGATGGCTGCTATTAAGTACTAATAAGTATATACGTAATATACAAATTTCTATTCTTTTTCTGGATGCAGATAGCATTGTTCTTCATATGCCCTTTATAGTTAATTAATGTGAGTATTTAGGCAGCCTTTAAAATGTCAGATGCTCCTTTTTGAAATGTGGGTGAACTTACCATAAATGTGAGAGAGCACTTCAGAGAAAAATTACCATGGTTACCATTACAAAAAGTGATCATGGTACCTCCTAAATATATACCTTCAAAAGTAAAAATGGTTGCTATGGGTTAATTTTGAACATACTCATTATTGTCATGATAACATTCCTATGAGAGGAAAGGCCCAATGGCTTTGGAGCCAGGAGGATTTGGGCCCCAATTTTGTGTCTCATATTCTTAAGTTCTAAAGAAGGTACCAAGATGTATTAGTAGAGGAAGTTCATCACCAGGTGACAGGACCAGTTTTTACCTTAAAACTTTTGTTGTTGTTTTCAGTTGTGCCTGACTCTTCCTGACCTTATTTGGAGTTTTCATGGCAAACATACTGGAGTAGTTTGCCATTGCCTTCTGACCTCATTTTACAGATGAGGAAACTGAGGCAAGCAGGGTTAAATGACTTGCCCAGAGTCACATAGCTAGCAAGTGTTTAAGGCTGGATTTGAACTCAGGTCTTCCTGATTGCAGGGCTGGTGCTCTCTCCAGTGTGCCACTTTGCTATCCACCTTAAAAGTTACTTGTGCTAAATTTTGCCAGTCAACAGGTCATTATATAACAATGACCAGCATAATCCTATGACACTGAAAACTTTTTGGTGGGAGGGTAGTATTTTAAAATATATATGTAGGTTATAATTTTAGTTGGTGAAAATATATTGTTATTTGAGGCTTAGTAAATTTCTTCCACAGGAAATTATACTGAGTTTAGAGCTAGAGGATCTCATTCAAATCCATGATCTGCCAATTACAAACTATTACTCAGGGAAAATTACTTAATATTCTCTGGGATTCAGCTTTCCTAAGACTGGTCTTGGAGTCAGGAGGACTTGAGGTCAAATCCAACCTTAAATACCTCTGACCATGGGCAAATAACTTAATCCTGTTTGCCATTTGTAAAATGAGGTGGAGAAGGAAATGGCAAACCCCTATAGGATCTTTGCCATGAAAACCCCAAATAGGATAATAAAGAGTTGGACATGACTAAAATAACAATAACAAAAGTGGGAAAAGGTTGAAATAAATAACCTCTAAATTTCCTTCTAGCTCTAAATCTATAGTTCAATTTTTGATCACTTCATTGTTGAGTAGGAGCACATGTGGAATATAAAGGGTATTGGACTTGGAATTAGAAAGACTTGGGGTTACATGGGGTTGCTACGTGACTAAGAAATCATGAAAACTCTGAGCCTATTTTCTCATTAGAATAATGGGGATAATAGCTATATCACTGAAGTCTGGATTGTTTAAGCAGAAAATAAGTAGAGGCATGATCTGAATCCAGATTCTCCAGAGCTAATGCTTAAGGACTTTAGAAAACTTGAAATACTATATAAATGTCAGATTAGCATTCCTATTATTATTCTTATAACTATGATGGGCCATACTTTTTCAAACTGTAAATTAAGACATGTGATAAGCCAAAGTGAAGTCTCGTTTCAGAGACTTTAAAAAAAAAAAAACTGCAACTGTCCTCAAAATCCAGGACCTCTCATTTACCTTGTCCATATCTTACATGTTTGTCACTAGAATAAGAAGTAGGGAATGTTTTTGCTTCTCTTTCTCCAGTGCTTAGTACAATGCCTGGTTCTTAATAAATGCAAATTTGCTTGACTTATTGACATATGGTTGCTATTATACCTGTAGATGAAAAGAACTCTGGGTTTTTACTCAACCAGCATTATGTTTCTTGTATATGTATAAGCTTTATGAAGAACCAGGCACTACTGACTTTGTCTACTAGCATATAACTTCTTTTTTTTTTTCTCCATTATTCTTAAGGTATAAAGTAAAATGATTTCATTTTGGAAGGTCCAATGAAACGTGGTGGTTTTAGTAGGATGTCATTTGACAAAACTTATGTGCCACCAGCACGTAAATAGACTAGAGCACTTTTTATAGGAAAGGGACAGAAGCCTTGATAACTCTCCAACTCATTTTTACTCTCTACCACAGGAATAAACAAAGATAGCCTTAATTCAATCTAAAACCTCTCTAACTGGCCTTTAATTGGAGTCCTCCACCCAGGAGCTCACCACAGAAACCTATATGACAGTTCAGAGATGACATAAGCTGATGCTAACAGGGAGCTTTTCCCTTTTTTTATCCTTCTTTTCAGCTCACTCTCTCTTCCCACAGAGGGAGGGAGACACCTACTGAGAGAAAAGTACCCAGAAGCATGTCAGAAGAATCACTCAACTGCAAAAATCTTTTGAGTATTTGTACAAAAAAACAACATGCAATTTTTTCTAAGAATGAGAAAGGGAGAAACCCTAAAACTCAGGCTGGAACTGAGTAAAGGAAGAAAATATGCTATAAGAGGCTGAATAATGTTGAAAAAAAAATACCACCATATTGCTACCTCCTATGTAGGTATTTTTAGAAAGTTATGGATTAATAAAGTATGAAAGTTTCAGATGTGGTAAAGAATCATCTTGATCTACCTAGGAAACCATGGAAAATGATAGGGACATATGTGGAGTTCCCTTTGCCCTTTGAATTCCTGGACTAGCACAAATTGATGGCCCCAGTGGTACAGAATCTGAAAGTTACAGTTGCTTCTTGAAGCCTTTACCATCAGTCCTTTTCCTTATAGAAAGGCAGTAAGTTTAAACTCCTCGCCCACCCCTCCCTGTGGGTGTACATTCTGAGAATATAAATACCACAATGTGTTTGAGGCAGCTTTTCAAAGCTCTCCAAAAACTGGTAGTCAAGGCTGAAGGTTACGAAGAAAGTGAAGCAATATCATTATATTCTTCCTGAGATCGCCCACGGCAAAGCGTGGGTGAGCACTGAGGATGATTTTTTTTTTCTTTTTATAAGTCCAATCATTTCTTGCAAAGCTGCTCTGAATTTTTAAAGACTGAACAAGACTAGAAGAAAATGTGAAGTGTTGGGTTTTTTGGGGTTTTTTTTTGTTTCTTTGTTTTTTTGCCAGCACAATGTACAGTTGTCTTGTTTCAGGTTTATTTTAAATTCTTTTTCAAATAAACTTCCAGGCTTCTGACACCTCATAAGGAGGTCACTTTCATCATCTACAATTTACAAAATTTTGAGAACTGGAAAGGACATCTTAGCATAGCCCAGTTTGTACCTAAAAGGAATCCCCACTATAACATAGCCAACATGTCGTCACAAGAGCCTCTGCTTACGTACCTTCAGAAAAGGGAAACCACCATCCCTGGAATTTTTGGATAGCTCCAAAGATTTGGAAGCTTTTTCTGACATCAAGCCAAAATTGGCTTCTTTGCAACTTCCAAAGAGAACAAAACTAATCTTTTCTCCCACAATAGTTTTTCAAATACATATCTCATTCATATCATATTCTCTCTATCCTCTTCCTACCAGTCTTTTTTTCCATTCAAAACATACCCAGTTTCTTCAACCAATCCTCTGAGACCAGATGGCCTAGTCTCAAAATCCCTCACTATTCTGACCTCCTAGATATTGACCAATTTACCAATATACTTCTTAATTGTGGTGTTCAGAACACTTTATCATTCTACAAGAGGGCAATAAGAACAGAATACTATGGGACTTCCTTATCAGTTGCCATTTCTGTTTTTCATCTGTTTTTCAAAGATAAAGTTTCCTGTAAAAATCATCTCAACAATTTTCAATCATTCAAACAACTGGGATGATCTAGCAGCCATCTAATCCAGAGCTAACACTTAAGAAAGCAGTTTTTCATAGCAGATGTTCACTGGTGGATAGAGTAGAAAACCGATGTCTTTAATGTCAATGTGAATCTATATATATATAAGGATCATGCAACATCACATCTCAGAAGAATAAAAACTATAAAATACACAGTGGATAATAAGAAAAAATTCATGACAGATTTAAGCTGCAGTATGTCACCAATAACAACATGCAAAGAAGTATCACAAGAGAATGTCTGGTCAAGTAGCACTAGGAATAAATGGATCTAATATACTAAAAATATAAGAGGAAAGCCTCCAGTCAGTTGGACAAATCACTTATAAAAAAATAGAAAATCATGGATAAGAATTGTACAAGATAAAAACTGTGGAGGGCTTCTGAGGTGAATGGGATTTGGAAGGGAGAATGGGAAGTATATCTGCACTGATGAAATCTCAATTCTTACTAGAGTAGTTAGGAAAACTGAATTCTAATATCAGCTCTGACACTATAACTGGGAAGACGATCCTATAATTTTAAGTCCCATCATTTTTCTGGGTCCAGTTTCCTTATCTGTAAAATAAAAGAATTAGACAAGATTCCACCTAAGGTCTATCCCAGCTCCCAAATTCAGTGCTTCCCAGTGCTTACCTTATACATAATAGGCACTTTATAAAATATTTTTTGTGTTGGATCAGATTTTTTGATCCAAGTTAAATAGCATGAATGTCTCTAATATACAGCTCTATTATAAATTGTCAGTTCATTGATCTCTGATTAAAAAGTGGTAGAGCTAGATTTTTACCTCTTAAGCCACCATATTTAATTACTCTTTAATGAATAATCACTGATAATGTATAATTGTCTCTACATTTAGGCACTGCTTCTTTAAGATTTTAATATGGTTGCTTTTATCTTTTTTTTCCTTTAGTTTGTTTTCCTCACCTATGTGCTTGGATTGGCCTGGCTTGGGGTCTTTGGCTTCTCTGCTGTGCCTGTCTTTATGTTCTATAATATATGGTCAACTTGTGAAGTCATCAAATCCCCCCAGACAAATTCGACAGCAACAGGGAGTCAGATCTGTGTGGATATCCGGCAATATGGTATTTAATTTATCCCAATTAACTTCTTATTCAGTTGTGCTATTTCTTTTGTGTATGACTACCTTTTCAGATAAAATGAAAGATTACATGGAAGACATCCTCCTAATACCATTTGGTTTTCTGTTGCTTTCTAAGAATCCTCAGTTTATCAGACTGATGTACTACTTTCAGCTACAAAGAAATGTCATCATATTTTCATGTAGCATAGTGGATAGAATAATGAACTTGGAGTCAGGAAGACTTGTATTGAAATCCAGTCCCTTATATTCTCTACTTATGACCACATGCAAGTTATTTAACCTCATCTTAACTATCTCATTTCACCTCACTCATTTCCCTAAGGCTTGCTCTTACTCTGGTCTTCTTGTATTTTGTTGAAGGGAGTTCATAAATATGTGAAGTAATCAACATGAGAAACTACTTATGAAGTTTCATAGCCATCAGTAGAAAACCAGTACAGGATAAGTGAGATACAAACATACACACACACACAAGCTATATGTATAGCTTAATGGTTCATCTTCTGTCCCCAAAAGAAACACCATGACCTATTTTCTTCTATCATTTGCCCAATTACACAAATGTTGTAAACAACCTTTCACCTCTATAGCTCATCTGTTAATCATTTTCTTGGCTTAGGACCAAGGTTTTTTAAATTATCATATAATTCCAAATTTATAAATCTTTTAAAAAACTAAGATTTTTTTCAGCCACTGTGTACAAAAATAAAATTCACAATAAAACTCTGAAGCCATGTTAATGTATATATCACCACAGACATATAAAAGCATTTTCATGGTCCTATTCAAATGTGACTTCCTATGCAAAGATTTCAAAAACAGCTTAAAGCTGTCATGCAGCTAAGTTTATGACAGATCTGTATAATCCAGCAAAGCCTATCTACCAGATTCTTTTATTATGAATTTATACAACTCAGAAGGTATGAGAGAAAAGATAGTCTTAAAAAGGCTTAGTTTCTATGGCATAGATACAGGCAAGGTAAAAACAAGTAAAGCATTTTTTTTTTTTTGGGGGGGGGGGAACCATCCTAGCTATTTCCAAAGAGCTATTTCTCTTCATACTTCTTGTATTCATCCTTAGTTCCTCATCCATGACTACTTATGCGAAATCATTTCTTCCTGAGCCTTTTGGACACATTTCTATCCATAAAACCAACAATCAAATATTATTTTCTTTTACCCCGGGTTAAAAACAAAGATGTTAAGCTGATTTATAAGTGATTCTTTCACATGAACAAAACAAAATTTGAGAACAAATTTTTTTACAAATTTTTTCTCCCTTCACATTATCCATCTTTTGTATTTGCATAGTATAGGAAGGAGGTTGTAAAATGGAAAATCCTGTGATCTCACATTATCCTGAAAATGGCATATATCTATTAGCCTGGCAAATACTTGTTCATTTATTAACTGAGTGAATTTGAAATTTAATTTATGCCTATGGCAAGGTAGTAGGAATATTTTAAACTTATTTTTGCTTCTATTTTCTACTAATCTTCTGGGGCAAGAATGGGCTGGTTATATTTTTGGCACATAAATGACTCTTCTAAAGTGTTTGTTTTGAAATAAAATAGAAGTGTATTATGACTGGCTTTGAAGGATAAAAATTTTTTAAGCTTTATTAACTCGTGTTACAGTGATAAACTAACATAACATGCATATAGAATCTGTGGCCCAGAAAAGGGACATCATGATGGAGCTTTCTTGTAGTTTTAAGAAAGATACATTTCTTAAATAAATAAACTGCTCCTCTTTGTTAGAAGGAAAGTTCAATGAAAGGGAAGAATTTATCCAGAAATAAATGTGATGTTAAAGTATGGTTTGTGGGGGAAGGGGTTGACTTAAAGAAATTACCTAGTTATTTTCTGGTGACCAACTGGATCTATAGCTAGGAAGTCCAGGAAAATATGTCTTTTGTAAATGTTTCATACCTGCCATTAAGCCCTTAATATCAGGACATTTTTAAAACAAAATTAAATTGTTTCTTTGGAGATCAAAAAAAAGAAAGAAAGAAAGAAAGAAAGAAAAATACTTTTTTTTTTTCCCATGAATTCCATTATGGTTCCTAAAATTAGCATTTAACTGCTTGAGTAGTAGTACTATTTTGAAAAGTCTATCAGTAAAAATTAGCCTCACTGACACGGGGTTGGTGTTTTTTTTTTTTAATTTTAAAAAATTTAATACTATATTTTTCCCCAATTACCTTTTTTTCAAATTTTGAATTCCAATTTTTCTCCACCTTTCTCTCTCTTAATCCCCCCACCCCCATTGATAGAAGGCAAGCAATTTGATATAGGTTATACATGTGTAGTCATGCAAAACACAGTTCTATGTAAATCATGCCGTGTCACAAAAATTTTTATAATAGGTTGACAGCATAGGTTTAGAGTCCTCTGAAAGCCAAGTTTTGTTCTAGTTCGTCCTCAAAGAATCTCTTTGCCATCACCCAGATGACATACCAAGTGAATACAGCTCAAGATTAAGGGTACAGATACTATTTTAGGAACATGCTTTGTCTATGTACCAGTGGCATAAAACTTGCTCATAAAAGTAACGGCATGTTTTTATTAGTAGTAGTAGTAATAATAACATTGTTATTACAACTGAAATCTGAAGTAGTAAAGATGATTATGAAAATTTTTAACAAAATTTGTCGCTTTAATCTAACCTAAGTTTGGGATTCACTGTTGCAGGTATCATCCCTTGGAATGCCTTGCCAGGCAGGGCATGTGGCTCAACCCTAGAAAGCATCTGCAACACAAATGAGGTATAGTAGCCCTCCACTGCTGGACTTGTTGTACACTGTCATTTCTGAAATTGGGCTGCTAAACTGAGTTTCCTTCAGTAGAAAGGATACAATACCAGTGGGTTTAATTGTTAATTCTTCCTGCATATTTGAGGAATTCCTTATGCAAATAGTCTTCAGAAATAGGAATTATTCTTCAATTTTCTGGGATGGTCTTAACCTTCAGAGATAAAGTTCACAAATATTAAATGTGTCATATAATAAGCATTGCATCTAGACATTACAAAATCACATAAAAAATAAAAATACAAACATTCCTCACACTTGAGTAGTTTTGTGATCTGACAAGATTGATAATTACTCATATTTGGTATACATTGTCCTAACAATAGGACATTTTATATTTTCCATTATATATTATATTGTACAAAATAATATATATTATCATATCTATTTTATAGATAGGAAAATTAAGGCTCATACAAAAAAAAAAAAAAAAAAAAAAAAAACCTTTCTCTGGAAAACATTTTTTTTTCCTTACCCTTGGAAGGTCTGAAACCAGCATTGAGCTAAGAATGTATTTTGGTGAAGTTTTGAACTTAATCACAGAAGAGAAAATTGGAGTTTGAGATAGCAGCACTGGCTGTACCACAGCTGCTATTTAGCAGCAGGACAGGTTTACAAGAACAACAAGAATTTCAGCAACAGTACTATAATAGAAGAAATGAAAGCCCCTAAAGTCCAAAACTAGAACATGAGCCTTTCCAGCTAATTCCTGGGGAGAGGCCTCCCTCAACTCTATGGATCAAATAACTCTGATGAAGGTGGCTAAAATAGATTGTTGCTGGCTGAGGATCACTCCTTAGGGATCAACACAGGACACCAAATGTTTAACTTCCTCTCTATAGCTAGTAGGTACCTCTGGTGTGATTTTTCTCTGATCCTTTAAATTATTTTTAACAATTATTTCATATAATCTAGGAGCAATCATTTTCAAAAGTCTGCTAATTATTAGAGGCAGATGATAGAAAGCTCAATAGAAGATGCTAGTGATCAGCATGGTATAGAGTACTAAATGGGTCAGAAGTTTAAACCTCCAATGCTAGAAGCTTGCTGAAGGCTGAGTTCATTGGGAAAGAATTTTATTTTTATAAGCACCTGAAGGAGAAACATGAATACATGATTTGAGATCACACAATGTTTAAGTTAATGGAGTTATTTGTTGAGACAAACTTAAGTAGCTTTTAAAGCCCAGACATCACCAGAGAATGTCCAGCCTTCAAAGCTAGGAAGTACAGGCATTCACTAAGGGAAGTTCACACCTCTTAGAATGCCTTATGGTAAGAAAGAGATGAGGTGTGAAAATCTACTCTCCTACATTTTATAATTCCTTTGGTTTCACTTTATATTCTGAACAAAAACATCATGTTAACAAGAGCTGGTTACATAGTGTATATATATTGAAGCAATAGTTCAGGTGGTACAGGTTTTTGAAGGCATTTGGAAAAGAGCAAAGAAATGATTGGATCAAAGAAATTGATCACATTGACTTTGATGAAAACATGATTACTGGTCGCTACCATTGCTTTCTGCATTTTAGGACCATTATCTGCCTTATCCAAGACAACCACCTGAAAACAGGTGGGATGACATCAGTAACAGAAATTTTCTCCATTTATCTCTTTCCTTTCCCCTGAGCCACATAGGCTGGTACACTTTCAGAATCATAGAACTTGTGAATTTCAGTAGACACCAGGCTTACTATTCTAGCCCTTGAAGCCATCATAAAGGGGAGTAATCCTTGTGGAAGAAAGGGGCCCATAATTTATATCTCCTCTCAAACCAATGGCTATTCAGTTGCCATTCATAAGCAAATATAGCCAAAAGCCCAAGGAACAACATGATCCATCAGAACGTTGGCCCTGCTTTCAGCCAGCCCAACCATCAGAGCCATCTAGAAAAGCAACCTTTTTGGGGATACAATGTGGCAAAATGCCTTTTCAGGTGCCACAGCCCTCACCTCCTCAGCAATCACAGCTTTAGAACCCCCCAAAAAAAAAAAAAAAGTTTTCTGTGACAGTCTTTAGCACTGTCAAATGCCAAGCAGAAATGGATATGGATCTAATAATGGAAATGACACTAAAGAAGATGAGCTACCGACTACCTTACCAATGCACCCCAAGGATTACTGAGACTTTCCATCTGACTTGCAGGTGAAATCTTCTATGTGAGTTTTCTTCCCTATTAGATGGGGATCCTTGACATCAGGGGCTGCCTTATTTTTTTTTTTAATTTATATCCCTATATAAATAGCATGATATTTTGTATATAATAAATTTTTAACAAATATCTCCATACATGTCTGAATGCATGAAGACATTAGAACTTGGAATAGGGTAGGATATTACATACAGGACTGTATGATATTCAAGATTCACACAAGGTTGTGAATGTATGAACCTCCTGATTCATTATGAACTTTAAAATTTTAGCTAAATGATTTTCCCAAATCATTCAAAATAGGCCATTTGTTTAGTGTGAATACAGCAACATTGTATATACAAGTAACACTGGCCAGATGGTTTCCAACTCATTGAGACATGTTGGACAGTTCCTTTGACCTCTTCCCTCAGTAAAAGATAGATCAAGAGTTAGTAAGAATTCAGTCTACCTTGCCTCATCATTTTACAGCCTACTTGGATGAAGCATCAAGTCCCTTCCAGGTCTACTATTCTCTGATCACCTTAATAGAGGTATCCAGAAAAAAGTCATACATATATTGAATTTTTACAAAGCAAAGTTAAAAATAAAATCTAATTTCCTCTTCCTCTCCTCTCAAAAAAGAACATTCAGGATCATTTAATGATGTAACCTGGGGAAGGTTAGTTAAATCATCTAAGCAATCGGAGCCTCGGTTTTCTTATCTATGAAATTATGACAATATTATTTGTCATCTACAACTTATCTCCCCAAATTATTTTCAGATCAAGGGTTATTCTGAAGCACACTGTAAACCTTAAAGCACTTTATAAATGCTAGATTTTATTAAGAGAGTCCTTTAAGTCCTTTTGCAGAAGAGAATGCTTTTATCAAGTAAACCTCCATATTTTACATTTAAGGTTTAGAATTCTGCTTTTCAGGTTTTTTAAAAGTAGAACACACCTGTATTTTTACAATTATAAGAGGTGATACTGTAGTGTTCCCCTGAGCTTTGTTATAGAATATGCTTGCCTCTGGAATAAGTAAGATGCTTATGTCGATGCACTGCTGCTGCTCTCTCCTAGTTCTATATGTCCTATCACTTGTTCATCGTAGCCTGTGCTGGAGCTGGTGCCACTGTGATCGCACTGGTGAGTAATGTTTTCCCTGAGACCATTTAGTTTCATCTCCTATATATATATATATATATATATATATATATATATATATATACATGTATATATATATATATGTATATATATATATATATATATATATATATATATATATATAAATAACAAAGCTTCCTTTTAGTTTTTGTCATCTTACTGGATAAAGATAAAAACACCATTCAGACAATTGAAAAATCCTTGTGCTATAGCTTATTAACTGCCTTGGATAAATCCACAATCTGTAGATTTACTCAAACTGGATGATCTAGAAAGAGGAGAAGCTATCAGCAGAAGAAATATCTAAAACGCCCTGGGCCTATTGATAAACACTGGCAAATTATTTTGTCGAATTTTATCCTGGGTTTCATATTCTTCAAGAATAAACACATCCTGACTTGAAACATGACCTGTTCCTAGCCACGAAATCCCAAATTTTCCAATGGAAGGATCTAATTAAAAGTTTGTGATGTTCCAGGAAGGAAAAGCAGGTAAGATTGGTAGGACAAAGGGGTATCTCAGATACTCTGAAGATTTCATACCAGGCAAAGCCATGATCACTTTTCTTTGAAGCTGACTTGATTCTTTCTATCCCTAGTTATTTAAAAGGGTAGAAAAACAGTTTAGGAAACTAAAGGGAATTATTTGGCTTCTTTTCTTGTGCCACTGACTTGCCTTTTTAATTTTCAATTGGTCTTCCAAATCCATGGACATTGAAAGTATTACCTAGCATTTAAGAGATGTGTGTGTGTATGTGTGTATACATATGTACATATATGTATATAAAAGAAGAAAATGACAAAAAAAAAAACAACCCACCTGGTTTCTTGGTAAAGAAATCTTTTTGCTAATGGTTTAAAAGGGGAAAGAACATAAACAGTACTGAACAATTTTGAAATAGCTGAGGCTTTAGCTCTCGGCTGCCTGTATCTTACTATCCTGTATTTTGTTCTCTCCACCAGCTGATCTACATGATGGCTACTACATATAACTATGCGGTTTTGAAGTTTAAGAGTCGGGAAGATTGCTGCACTAAATTCTAATTTGAAATAAGGCCAATAAAGAGTTTTAGAGAGCTACATTGTGTGGCTTGAACTACCACTGACACCATAGACTAAAACAGAGTCTAGATTTTGAAGTTTTGTGACCATAATTTGTAAATAGCTTCCTTCAGTAAAACAATTAGCATAGTCAATTAATAAAATGACTTATTGTATATGAATTATAGAATGATAAGAACTGGCTATTACCTATACTTTTGAGAGGATTCAGTTATTTTACTGCCACTGGTAGTATCCTTTAAAGACAAGATTTTCTTGGAGTTAACATCTAGTTGTTTTTCCCAAAGCAGTTACTTCTAGATCAAATACTGGAACTCTTGAATGCCTGCCTCATTCTCCATTTTTTCCCCTTGCTTTTTAATCTGATTTCAAAGATTTAAACAAAACAAAAATCCCAACACAAATGTTAAACATGAGATGAAAGAGAACCATTAACATTTGGGCTATTAAAAGCATTGTTTGTGTTATATTTGGGGGGAGGAGGAAATCATTCATTTTAGAATAATTTTAGGAGTGTTTTTAAGCTTTTAAAACATTTTAACATGGAAAGTTATATAGTTTGACACCAACTAAAAATTTCCAGACACAGCATGATAAAAATAACTCATGTTGTTTTCTCCATTAAAGGAATTTATTAGTCTGTTTTGCGCAACACAATCAGTCCTTTCAAACCTCCCTTCCCACCTCCAAAATAAATTGATAAATGATATCTTAAATCTGTATATCGGTGCAGTAGTAACTGATTTCTCAGTAGCCAGTTCTTGAAAATAAGTTAAGATTTTAATGAGAAGAGAAATTGTGCAAAGATTGAACATTTCAAACATGTTGAAAAGGAAATGAGAGAAATAAAGGTGTTAAGATGCAGAATTGTGTTACAGAAAATATGAAGGAAAGGAGTTGGGAAGAAATGTGGTTTTGCCACCAGCTGTAATGAAAAATTTTCTTATGGACTCAGACATTGAATGAAATGAGAGTTCTAAAATGAAAAATGTAGCTGTAAATTGTCACCACTAAATCTGTTAATCCAGAGACTGCATGCTTTGCTTATAGTTTTTAGTCTGGGTTTTCACATTCATTCTTTAAATTCTCTCATGTTAAACTGTAGCTTTTTTCATTATTTACACAAAATAAACAATGTTTACAGTTTTTTTGGGGAGGGGGGGAAATTTGTTCTTATCTACCTTGTAAGATATGTCCTTGTACACCTATTTTAAAACTCAGATATCAACTTAGTACATTCCCAGATTTGTGCATCAGACTTAAACCCTCCCCAAGTGATAAAAAGTGCTTTGCTATTTTTCACTTACACTTTTTCTTTTAACTGCAGCCACTTAAATAAGTTGCTCCTTGTTTATTAACTAACTTCTCTTCAGCCCATTAATATTAAACAAAATAGAAAGGCATGCTTGCACTTCAGGAAACCATTTATACTGACTCTCTGATTCTTCAGTAGTAGAATGTATGTATTAATATAGAATAACTTCCTCCCATTTTTATTAAAGAATGTCTATTAATCTGACTAGCAGCTTGCTTTGCTTTTTGACATGCTCACTAGCCATCATGCTCACCCTTCTCTTCCAGATCCACTTCCTCATGATACTGTCTTCTAACTGGGCTTACTTAAAGGATGCAAGCAAAATGCAGGCCTACCAGGATATCAAAGCAAAAGAAGAACAGGAACTTCAGGATATCCAGTCTCGGTCAAAAGAACAGCTCAATTCTTACACATAAATGTTTGCCAGAGTAATTCAGCAGAAGAATTTATAGCTCTGACAAATCACCAAATGGCTGCTCTGCAGTACAGATGTATATCTACCAAACAAACAAATATAGGAGTATAAAAACTTCACTGTCAAGCTCCTGGGACTTGTTTCTAGGAAAACCTTCCGGTAAATCTTTCTTCCTTTAGAACAGAATTGGAGGTTTCATGTCAGCCATTTTAAAAGGCAACACTTTTGACACAATGATTGTTTACCCTTTTGAGATTAATATCATTCCCACATTTCACTTTGCCTGTTGGTGTGGTCACTTAACAATGGGAATCAGTCATGCTCTTTAGTAGGAGCTCACAACTTTCCAGCATTAGGAAGTTTAACTATATACATATAAATGCCAATAGTTATCTACCTAACAAGTTCCATTTCTGACAACTGAAATTTGTTAAATTTTGGCTCTTGTTTTTCATAAGGTGACTAAATTTATTTCTTTCCTAATGAGCTGGCTTTCTGATTTGTCCACATACAGGACACATGAATTCCCTGAGCCAGTCAGAAGGCAGCTATTCTGAAATGCCTCAATGAGCCACTGTAATTCTGCTGTACTTACTGCTGGAACAACCTAGATTCTGAATTATTCATGGGCAAGGCCTGTAGAATTTGTTTTATAAAGTTTTATTAAAAAAAAAAAAGTGTGACCCAGTAATTTTTTTTTCCCCTTCCCTAAATGCCAGCTTTGCCTTAATGTAAATTTCTTCTAAATTTCTAAGAATTTATATAAGAGGAGACCATGACTTATTCATGGTACTTCATTTGACAAATTTTATTTCTTAATTAAGAAGTGTTACCTTATTAAAATGACCACCATCAAAACATTTGTAGATGAGTCTAGATAATGAGTTTGTGTTTCATATCAGCTATCTAAAAATAGAATTACAAGTAGACCACAGACCTCCTGCTTTTCTACAACTTGTTACCTAAATTAGAATTTGTATTTATTTTGTTTTCCTTAAACAAATATTACTTATGATCCCCAAATAATGAAGTTCGATGTTCAGCAAGAAAGCTGCTAGAGTTAAGCCATTTAACAGAAAACTTGCCTTCAAATCATTGTATTTCAGAGGCATTAAGTGATTATTGGTTATTAGTGATGGTAAATTTTGTGTTGTTCTTTATGAAATGATAAATATAGCTGTTGGGTATATCAGTACTTATTAAAAGAAGCTACATAATATAAAGTTAACCACTGTATATTCATGTTTCAAGTTAACTTGTGATTTGACTGTTTCCTGGATATTAAAACACATACCTATGTGAAAATGTAGAAAAATGAAAGGAAGCATACATTTACTTAGAAGTTATTAAAAACTGATCTTTTATCAGATATTACATTTCATTTGGATCATTAAATTTAATTAAATGCCTAAAATGTTTAATTTAAACCTTTTTACATTGGGGGAGGCTCTCTTCTATGTAAAGCAAGTGACAGAATAATTTAGTGTTTGTTTTTCTGTTGCATGAAGGAAATTTAAATATTTTTCACAGCAGTGCAGGTGCTGTCATATAGTCAGTGTTCTTATAGAGGAGTAATGGAGGCAGTGTCTTAAAGCCTAATTCTTTTTCTAAGTCTAGGTAGCTATTACCAGAAGTTTTTGAAAGTTTCGTTTTAAGTAGTCTAATATTTTTTATGTAAAGATCATTAAATTTTGCTATGTATAAATTTTTGTAACCTAACAGTGAATCAATATTTTCTATCAGTGCCAAGGGCTTCCTGTAGTTATATTCAAGCGTTACAATAAATATTTGTAGATAATAGAGTCAACATGTGTATGCTTATTTTAAGATTCTATCTAAGCAAAAGTAGTTGTGGCTGTACTGATAGTAATAAAATAAAATTATAGCTTCCTTCATTTGGTGTTTTAGCATATCTAAACCTTTCTTGACTTTGTCTTTGGATTGGCTGTCTTAAAGTAATATAATTAAATGTACTGAAATTTCAAACTAATTAGTTAACAAATGTTTATTGGAGGTTGCATGTTTTGGTAAAAGTCATATTTAAAGCAAGAATAATTGAAGAGAGTTCTGTAACTCATTGGATTGTGCTCTGCAAAAGATGCTTTTGCTATATGATCCTGATATCTCATAGTTCTATAGAACTATAAATTTTCCAAGTGAAATTTCACTGGAAATTACTTATGTTATCAACAGTATTAGAAGGTATATGCCTATGAGATTTACTGGACCTAACCTTTAATACAAGATTTGATGAAGACCTCAGGAAGGAACAGTTTGCCTTTTGAAACTGTCTTAAAAGTAAAGGTACTTCCAAGTTATGTATATTTATAAAATATTATTGTTATAATGTGCTTAATACGTTATATAATACATTTGACTTTTACAAATCCTAGAAACATCAAAAGTTCGTAAATTAGGATAAAAAGAAATATGTCATCAGAACTTTGTTGTGTTTGTTTTTTAAATCAAGGGCTAATGTGTAACAGGAATGTACAGGAAGTCAATTCAGTAAAGTTTTATTTATACTTTTAGCCATTATTGTGATTACCTGTAATTGTATATTTGAACATTTTCAGCATAGTCTCAAGTTAGTATTTTACATCAAGATCCAGGCTTAAGGGCCAAATCAACAGATTCTTATTTACACACCTACTGTGAAGCATGAGCAAATAATACATTAACTTTCTTTTCTCCCTGAAACTTTAAGCCTGAATCTTCTCATCAGCTCTGACACAAAAGATCCTATAGTGTATATATTACAAACACCTTAATTATATTTTATATTTTCCCAAGTCTTTTCAAAAAATTAGATTAAACTGTTTAAAGTGAATATAATTTATTTAAAATTTTAAGGATTTATATACCTTTGGAAATTTGAATTACTAGCAACTAGTAGCAAGCAAAGAACTATTCTCCCAAAACTGTGAATGATATATAAAACTATCTATAAAACTGAAAAAAGACAAAGTACTTCAAACATTCTGCAGGCATTCAAAAACAATTATTACAAATACTGTCACTGATCTAGATGAAGATAATTGTTTCTGAAAGCCTTTTAATACAGCAGTTTCACATGTTTTAATTCTTCAATTCAGGCTTAACGTTTACATGCATCAGTATTTTTCTAATTAATGTGATTTTCTGTAAATATAGATGGTTAATTCACCTCATATGAAATTTCACATGATACACTAGGGTATTGTATTTTTTTTAATTGATTATATGATTTCCTTTATTAAAGAGAAAGATTGTGTGGGATAGTCAGACTTGGAGTTAAAATGATGTGCCTCGAAGTTCTTGCATTGAGACATGCTATTTATGACTGAGCAAATTACTTACCTTCTCTGTTTCTCAGGAAATTCTTTTTAAGATTCTCTGAGTTGCAGAGCAGTTGCTCATTTGTACTGATGGAATTTCCTCCCTGGGAATTTCCTAGGCCAATGAAATCACAGGTCTGAATATCCAACGAACAAAAATCAACTTTCTCATTAAGCTTTGAGGAAAATAAACACAAGACTATACCTTCTCAGTAACTTTACTATATTGTGTTACTTGTAATGGCAAGCTGATTTTCTATAATTTTGATGTTCTCTGCAAGAATCTTTTAATCAAACATTATATATATATATATATATATATATATATATATATATATATACACTAAACAATGAAAACAAAGTTCCAAGTTGTATAAATTGGGATATAGGTATAAAAATTAGAGGGATGGGGGATGATATATACCTGCTTTTTTTAAAAAAAGAAAAGAAGTTATTTTCTAAGGTTATGGGTCTTGAAAGCTGAATGGATTAGCACTAAAAGTGAATGTTAAAGTGAATTGTTCACTGCAGACAGGAGATGATTTCATCTGTGTGCTTAAGTCTTATAATTAATATTAGTAATGTATATAAAGGAAAAGTTACTTTAAGAAAAAATGCTTCAATAAATTTACCAAAACTATGCATTATTTTAAAAAGAAGAGAAATACTTTATACCATGCACCTAGTAAATGCTTCTTGGTAAGTCCTTGAAGACAAATCTCTTTAAAAAATACAGAAAGAAATATGCAGCAACTTCATATAGATTTTCTATGTAAAATCTTTATTAAATATTCTGGTCTACATCACTAAAAACCTCGGTTTAAATTTAATACAACATACTGTTATGAGTATGAACCTGAGAAGCAAACCTCTCACCAAAAGTCATCTGGTTCTTCAGAAGCTGACAAACTAAATAAGGAAAAGAGGTGAAAGAATAATTAGACAAACTTTCTTAAATTGACAAATCAAATGATTAGATTTGGATTTTTTTAAGGGAGAGGTGTATTTCCTTAATGACATGATTTTTATACTATGGCAATTCCCCAACTTTCTTTACAATTAATTTATTATCTATCTCACAGCAGCCAAAAGAAGCCACAACATAACTTAAATATAGTAAAACTAGTGTTAATTTTGCTTGGGATATCATACCTGTCAGCTTTATTATCAGACAATAGTGTTTCTTCAATTGATACTTCTTCCACAACCTCCTTTTTTGAGCTCTGAAGAGTAAAGGAAGATAAGTGTGTAAAATATTTGCTATATTCAATATGTGTTAGATAAAATCTGTAACTTATAATTACAGGAGAAACACAAAAATATATGAGAATTAAGACTAAAAATAGCCAATAAATGAGAATACTTAGTAACAAATCACAACAATTACCTATAGTTTGTATTCTCAAGTACTTAAATGAGGATCTACAAAGTACTAAGTTATTATAACAACACTTTTGTGTTCAGTTATTTGTCTCAAGTGTATTTAAAATTTTCTTAGTTTGTTCCTAAATAGAAAGGTTATATAGAAGTAGGCAGGAATTACTTTTCCTTCATTTCTATTAAATTGTGATTGTCATGACGTTTAACTGAAACAAAAGCCACATAAATTCCTAGGAAATTTTTAAAGATGTGAAATAATCTTGCTTAGTTAATTTCTGTTATATGAGCTTAATACAATTATTATATTAAACCCCTTTGTGGTTTTTATTAAAGAGGCTTTAAATGACAGTTCAGAGCATTACAGAATCACATTTTCTACTAATTTATTTTTCCATCTATCCTCTGTCCTTTAAAATTTTTTCTCACCTTATTTACTGATTCCTGATCTTTATTTTGTTGGATGATTTTCATATATTTCTCTAGGGGATTGACAATTTCTTTGTTGATGATTTCCAGTTCTTTAATATCTTTTTCTACTTCACTTTTCAATGATTCTTCAAGCAATCTCTAGAAAATAAAATTGGTGCGAATTTGTTTTCATAATAGTAAGCATTGCTTGATTACCTATGATGTTCAAGGCAAAACAATCCTTGCCCTGAAGATGTTTACATTCTAACATCAAGAAAACATATAAAACAGATAAGATACACAGCAAGCTGGAAGAGAAAGACACTAGCACCTGGAGGATAAGAAAGACCTCATGAAGGAATCTTCAAGGAACAAGGGATTCCAGAAACAGAAGGGAGCGGGGAGTGAATTCTAGGCAAGGGGAACAGTGCAAAGGCAGTGTCAGATGTGATAGTCATTAAAATCTACAGGTAGTTTGGGGGCCAGACAGTGAAGAGTATATAACCAACAAAAAAATTTATATTTGAACCTAGAAGCAATGGGGAAACAATGGAGTTTACTAAATAGGAGGGAGACATGGTCATATTAGTGCCTATGTAGATTATAGAAGAGGAAGAAAACACAAAATGGAAATGAAATGAGACTTTTTTAAATAGCATGAGCAAGGAAGAGGGTTTAGAGTGATAATTATTAGAGTAAGGATATATATATATATGATGTTGTGAAGAGGAAAATGATAAAAAAAAAAATTGGCAAGTGACTGAATAAAGATGAATGAGAATGAAGAACTGATGCTATCAAAAAATAGGAAAAATTGTGAACAAGATTAAAAAAGACATGCCAAATAAAGGACAGTATTCTACAGAAGCAGTGGGTACTAAGTAGTACTTATCACCATTTCTTTATCCAGTTTTTGTAGTTCTCTTTGTTCCCTTTCAAAAGTTTCCAATCTTTCTCTCTGCCGCTTTTCCTCTCTCTCTCTCCGTTTCTCTTCCCATTTTTCTTCTGTCTCCTGTTCTTCTAGATCTAGCATTACTAAGAGAAAAATGAAACACACACAGGTTCTGAGGTGGAAAGGATTTTTAGGTTAGAGATTATCAAGTCAACTCTTGCATCTTTTTTTTTCTTTTTAAAAATTTATCAAAGGTTTATATTTTTCAAAACATATGCATAGAAAATTCTGCAACATTAGCCCTTGCAAAACCTTGTGTTCCAGTCTCCCCCCTCTACCTTTTCTTACTCCCCTCCCCCCTAGTTGGGAAGTCAACTCTTTTATATTATATATAAGGAAAGAGAACTGGAAACCATTAAGTCATTTTCCCTTGGTTTTGACTTTCTATGGTACCATACTGCCTTCAATGCTACTAATTCATACTAATACCCCACAATCTTTTGCCCTATTACTCTAATTAAAATCATGTAACCTAATAGTCAATTCTAACTAATAGGTCAGAGCTGCCATAAGAACCAATGGCCACCACAGGGGGTGAAAGTGGAGGGATGGGATAAGGATGATAAATCATTTATCCTTCTTCCAAAAGACAGGAGAGATGATTTGTCAAATTCATTAATAGAAAAGAATATAGGTCTATCCCTTCTTCTCTATGAAGCAAAGTGCCAATGCAAGGAAGTTATTCACTTAATAAATAACATTTTGATCCCTTTCCTCTGCTTTTTAAATTAATGCTCCTTCAGGGTCATCAATTGCAAAGGACTTAGATCTCAAAACTCTAGGATTGGTGCTACTTTGAACCAAAGAAAATGAGTACACTTACAGGGTGAATTGTGCCCTAAGGGATATGCATAGTTCAAAGTTTATTGTAAGTAAATATTACCCTTTTTCACAAGATTTATTCCTGAGGTCCAATCCTGTATCCCTATCATCTTACTGGAAATCTTATATATATATATATATAATATTGTTACAAAACTCTCATTATTCTCCCATTCTTCCTCCAAATTTCCCATCCTCCTAAATTACCCAATTTCACAGCTTCAAACTCTTCATTTTTCCTTACCACCACCTATCCAATTAGCTGCCATATTCTGTCCATTTTACCTTTACCAAAACCTCGTCTGTCCTTTTTATTCAGTTATCACACAATTTCAAAGTCTCATTCCCTTTTATCTTGGTTATTACAAAATAACAGGTCTCCTAATTTCTAACCCTTTTACACACACACACACAGTATCTTCCACATAACTGACAAAATAATCTTCCTTAGGTTCAAATCCATCACTCCCCTGATTAAGAATCTTCAGTGGCTTCCCTTTTGCCTCTAGTGAAAAAATACAAACTCTTTGAAAACATTCAAAGTTTGATTATAATTTACCTTTCTAGACTTAGTTCACATTCCCCCTCTTATACATTTGCCTATTTGCTAAACACAGAATTTCATCTACCATCTCTGTGCCTTACTCCAATCCCTACTTCCCACCCCACCAGTAATGTACTCTTCCCTTTTCAACTCTGTCTCTTAGAAACCTTTTGTTTCTGTTAAGGCTTTAATCCAGGTGCTATCTTCTATGGGATGACCCCCTGGCTATTACTGTTTTCTCAGTTCACTCAAACTACCATACAGCTATATAAATGTTATGTTCCCTTCTGCCTGCCCCCTTTCACAAATAAATATCCTTAGGGCCAAGAACTGTTTTCCATTTTGTCAGTGTATCCCCAGCAGCCAATTGCTGCTTTGCATATAGTAGGAAAAAATACTGAAATGATTTTGTATAATTCTTAGCTCTCTTTAACTACAATAGAGGATATCTCATGCATCAGAAGTAGAACTTATAATATGTAAGCTTTCTCTTTTAATGATTGTTTTTACTCATAAGTAGTCATTTAAATCAAGAGACTGAAACTGTTTATATGTATAGAAGATTAAGATGATAGGTAATTAGATAGAAACTATTTACATTGTGAATAACTTATTTAAGGGAGTAAGCATTTTTGGAAAGGGAAAAAAAAAACAGTAGCTCTGACTGTAAAGTTCGAACTCTCCAGAGAGCAAGAGGCAGAAATAGATGGGGGGACCTCAAGAGAGGTATAAATAGATAAAATTATACATGCTGTTCAAAATTTCAGATTATGAAACTTTTAGTTATCTAAATTTTAAGCTTCTTTTTAAAAGTTTTTTTAAATTTTATATCCACAAGTTACTTGATAAATTAAATTATTCAACCTAAATATTTTCTCTGTAATTATCTCGAAAGTTAAATAACTTATTCAAGAAGTTTTTTATTTCAATAATTCAATAATCTATTAATTAAAAAAAAACTTACTTGGATCTTGATGCAAAGTAGTTATTGTTGGCACAGTGTCTATGACTCTGTTAATGGGAACCATATCTCCTGCTGGATATAACACATCTATTTCAAGTTCCTTTGGAATGTTCCCACCATCTAAAAGAGGTTTGGACAATGGCTCCATTATTCCCTAATTATAACAGAAGGGCAAAAGAACAATTGCAGTGTGGGAATTGCTGATCTTTAATTTCAGGCAGCTAACTAATTAAGCAGGTCTCTACTAAACATTTGAGGGGAAATGTTAAGACTATACTCAAATATAAACAGAAGAATATTTAGCAGATTTTTTTTTTAAACTTAACATACAGTTTATAAAAATTTGGGGTCAAATACTTAAAAGAATAAAATTTTACAAATAATTAACATATAAGCCAAGAAAATAATTTCTACATGGGAAAAATCAATGATTTTCCAAGCTGCTTGACAAAAACACGATTCAGAATGTTTTTAAACAAAATCATAACTTTAAAAATTATTTGCTTTTTATGTCATCAGTTTTCAGAAGACTCTAGAAAATAGTATGCAACTCATCATTAACCCTTTAACCAATTTTTGACACACTCATGTCAATTAAGGTACCCTCAGGTTAAAGATTAACATTAAATTATAAAATTTACATTAGATATGTCAGAATTCTGGATCTGAGAGAAACATTAGAGATCAAAATGAAAGCCCAAGGTCACAAACCTAATTAATAATTGAGCCAGGGGTTTAAAAAATCACTCTCCTAATTCTAAGGCCAGTTCTCTTTCCACTAAAGCTGGGTTTTATCCAAATCTAGAGAAAATATTAGCATAAGCAAAAGAAAAATATGAAATTTTCTAATTTATAAAAGAAAAAAATAAAACATTTACTTTTGATAAAATTATTACTGAAGTAAATTCCACTTTTATTCAGGCATGTTGAATCTTTTCAGCAACTTCTGATGTAGTAACTGGCTCTAGAGGGAAAACCTTAAAGGGAAAAACTAAATGCTTTTTCATGAATATATCTTTTAGACTTTGGGCCTTTTAAATTCCACATTCTATACAAAGCCCTTTCCAACCCTTCATTAATTCTATTACTTCCGTATTATGTATTTCTTACCTATCTTGTATGGTTTGTTTGTACATATTTGTTGGCTTGTTGTCTCCCCCATTAGATTATGAGTTCCATTATGGACTCACATTTGGCCTCTTTTTATATCCCCAGCACTTAGCACAGTGCTTGACACACATAGTAAAATGAATCTTAGTAAAGGTTTATTAACTATCTGGCTAATGGAATGTTAAAGATGAAGGAAACAGAAGGATTATCTAGTTTTCCTTGTTTTACATACAAAAAAATCCACTTGCCCAAGGTCACATGCACTACTTAGTGGCATAGAGAATAAGAATCTAAAACTACCAACTGAGAAATCAATTGCCCTTTTTAAAAAATCTAAAAAGTCTTATAAAAGTGTATGAAGAATATGAAAGAATATAAGGCTACACTGCATAGTGAGCATTACATTTACTTATAATGGGATATATTTCATTAAAACTATCTATCAAATTATTAAAATTGGCATTAGAACTTACATTCTAAAGAAGATTCATTTTGAATATCCTCAATGCCTGATTTCTCTGCATTTGAAAAATCACTTATATCTTGATCAGTGTGCTTCTCATAATAACTAGAAGAAAAAATAAAGATTTTTATTTATTACATTATTTTACATTATTTATTAATGTAAAAGTCAAAAGCACAGTTGGATAAAAGTGCTTTCTGCCTTAGTAAAACACTTCACTAATTTACCTCTAGACTATATTCACTGTTATCTCTATATCGTTTCTAAAAGAATTTTTTCAGATACATTTAAAAAAACTGTTGTCCCAGAACCAATTTGACATCTAGTTCTTATGAAGATGTAAAACTAATTATCTGAGATATCAGTACTGCCTGCATGCTATTCTTATTCTTAATTTTAAAAAAAGATATATAAAATAATTTACTTTTAAGGACAAGAAATATAACTACAGAATCATATTCATGAGTTTAAGAGAAAAATATTTACAATGAACTTTTCAATAGTCACACCTTATAACTGATTATCATTTTAGAATTATAGGTTAACATTAGGTATAAAAAAGGCCTGATCTTTCATTATACATAGAGAGATATATGAATTAACATCTATGTAGGTGTTAATGCTGTAAAAGCTTTTGTGTTTCAAAATAAATTGAAATCTTAACTTGAAAAAAAATGTGTCTCGTTTCATCCCTACATAGTTAAAACAGCCAAGGATACATAGTGCACAAATATAGAAATGCCTTTCCCTAGACAATTTTTGGTGAGGCCATTCAATAAATACCAAAGACAAATGCTAAATTCAAATATGGACTGTATCAAGCACAAATAAATAAAACAATTAGACAAGAATTACACATTACATTAACAATGAAAACAATGCAAGTAAGAAATGCTTTTTATATCTATAGTACAAGTGTTTCAGAGGAATTAAACTTAATTTCAAAAATACTTGAGAAAAATAAAAATTACAAAGATAGAAGGGACCCTACATACCTAATAATCCAACTTATTTTAAAAGATGAGGAAAGTGATACCAAATATTTGTAGTCATATTACATTTATAATTATGGGATTATATTTTTTATTACATCTTTCACTCATTTGTTACATGATGTAGTTTGTTCACATCCCTCACACTCTACCACCATTACCATCACACTTGTTTTCAATTTTTTAGATTGTCTTGCTGTCATTTATAGTAGCATGAAATAAAAACATGAACTACCACAACCTCACTTATCTGACAGCCTCAAATACCAAGAGCAAGCAAGGAAGTAAGCAAAGAAGTCCCCTTAAAACTCCAAATTATTTTTATTAAGTTCAGCTTGTTTTAGCCAGGCCTTCAAGTACTTATCTATAACTCTTGGTTTTTATTAGTCTGATGAAAAATCTAATATATGATGGTTGTTTTAACAGTACTTTTCCCTAAAGTACTTAACTTTACTACTTTAGTAAAGTACTAAACAGAACTTTAACAGTATTTTGCAGTATTTCAATTAACAGGAAACAATACTAAGGAAGTTTGAGATTTACCTACTTACTGGTCCTAGAGCCTGAAAAAATATATGGCAACCTAAGGATGCTAAACTAAGTCTACCTAGTAATTCTAGGTTATACTTTTTAATCAGATTACAGAGCTTCAGGAGGGAAGATATGGTCCTTATAATGCTGCTTCATTACACCCCTCAAAACATTCCAATGGCAAAACTTCCCTATTTCTTCTGAAGACAGCAGGATTCTTGCAGTCTCCCAGCTTCTTAACCTCAGTATCATTCTTATTTCCTCATGTATAAACTATATGTATAGATTGACATGGCCACAATTTAGGAGCTGATTGAATATGTAGGTCATGGGACCTACTATACACACATATGGGCATATCTTGGAGATAATGCATACTAATGCTTTATTGGTAGAGCTGTAAAATGGTCTAATCTTTGGAGACAATTTCCAACTATACTAAAAGAAAAATCACTAAAATGTACAACACATTACACAGCAATACCAGTACTATCCCCTGTGTTTCAGAGATCAAATACAGAAAATACCATATACACAAAAAATATTTTTAACAATTCTATTTGTTCTAGATAAGAACTGGGAATAACAGAGATAAATATTAATTAGGGAATAGTTGAATAAATTATTGTATATGAATATAATAAAACATTGTGCTATAATAAATTAAAGGGATAGTTATAGGGAAATCTGAGCTGATACAGAAGAAAACAATTTAAACAATAATAATACTGTAAAGAAAAATAATTTTGAGAGACAACAAATTTCATCATTCCAACCATAACCAAGTAGGGCACCATAAGACCAATCATAAAGCATCCTATCTACCTCCTGGCAGAGAATTAATATAGTCTCAAGGTGGAGAATGAAGGATTATGACCAAAGTGTGTATTTTGCTTGATCAAAGATATTTGGTACCAAATTCCCTTTTTCCATTCCCTCCCCCCCCCCCCCCCCCCCCCACCCAGCTCGAGATAGTTGAGATTAAGTGACTTGCCTAGAGTCACATAGCTAGGAAGTGTTAAGTGTCTGAGTCCAGATTTGAACTCAAGTCCTCCTGACTTCAAGCCAGTGCTCTATCCACTGTGCCATCTAGTTGGCCCCCCCAAAAAAAGTTTGGTTTTTTTTTTTACACGGAAGCTGGGAGAGAGAAGAAGCCTTTCGATAGAATTGCCAAAACAGGAGGAAAAATGAGAGAGTCATTGAAGCAATAATTACTTTTAAAAATATATTAATGCTTATAATTCTACTGACAACAAAAATGCTCTACTTGCAAAACAAATCAATCTAATTGCCTCCAAAAACCTCCTCTTGAAAGTCGCATGAAAAAACACAAATAAGAACTCATCTTCATATGACATTTAAAGATTTATCAAGTATTCTTTACAACAAACCCTCAGAGGATGGGTAATGTAAATATTATCCCATTTAACAGATTAAAAAAAACCTAAGGCACAGAAAGATCAGATAATGTCATTGCCAATGTTCAACAAGTTTCAGTGATTATTATCTCCAGAAAAAAATGAGAACTCCTGTATTTGGCATTCTACCACCTATCTTTTCCCTCAATGACTCCACATTATTATATCTTATGAATACTACATTCCAGCCAAATGGCCTACTTACAGCTTGCTTATGTGATTTTTTAAATCACCAGCTTAAACATTCCTTACATAGGCTGTCTCCTATGTCTGGAATATTATCCCTCATCTCTTTCTTTGTAAATCTTTAACTCCTTTAACTTAATTTAAGTGTAATCTCCTATGATAGCCTTCTTGATTCTTTCAGCTGTTAATACAACCAGAACATTTTCTACTTAAAAGCTACATTTTCAGAAACTCAGTCTAATTTCTCTTCTTCTCTAATATTCCACTTTTCAATTTATCCCCATATCAATTCAATTTGATTCAATTACATTCCAGGACTGTGCTAAACATTGGGATATGAAAAAAGTCAAGTCCCTGACCTCAAGAAGTTCATCTAATGAAGAAGACAATACAGAAACAAAAATATACAAAACATGTAGAGGGCCAGAACTCTGGGAAAAGTATACTTGAAGCAAAGATACTTACAGCAGGGTGTTTACTCAGTGTGATTGATGAGATAATGGTTCTCTAGTTCACATATACTTAATACTTAGTGTGATATGGTGATGTAATGGTTCTACAGTTGGCACATGCTCAGTGTGCTGTAGTAATGTAATTATACTAAGGTATTTAAGGACTGAGAGGACTGGAGTGAGCTGTGAGAGTGAGCTCGAGCTCAGACTCCAGACTATCCCTGACTATCCTCATGGTGACTCTCCTGGCTAAAAGCAAGGCCCATCCAGAGATCCTCCAGGAAGCTATCCTGGGTATTACAGAAAACAACTTATATACAAGATAAACAGAAAATAATTAACAGAGGGTTAATACTGGAATTAAGTGGGGCTGAGGAAGGTTTTCTTTGGGGATTAGATTTTAGTTGCGACTTAAAGGAAGACAGGGATATCAGCAGTTGGAGCAAAGGAGAATGAGCCTTCTAGGCATGGGGTTCAGCAGAGGATTTGCCCAGAGCTGAGAAAACGAACAGCCAGGACACCAGCATCACTGAATTGAAGAATACTTCTGAGAAGGGATAAGAAGAATAAAAAAATGGGGCTAGCTTATGAAGGGACTTTGAATGCCAAAGAGCATTTTGTATTTGCCCCCAGAGACAAGAGATAATTTAGAGTTTATGAGTAGGGGGTAAAATGACCAGATTTGCATTTTAAGAAAATCATTTTAGTGATTGGAGGATGGTTTGGAGCAAGGAGAGACTTGAAACAAAATGATCCTCTGACAGGTTAATGCAATTATCCAGGTGTGAGGATGAAACCTATACTAGAGTGGTGGCAGTATCAGCTAAAAGTGAGTTTTTTCCTCCTGCTTGACTTGTACTATTCGACTTCTATTAGTTATTGCATTACCTGTTTTATTCTTCTGTATGATTTGAGCTTCTTGAAAGTAGCAACCATGCAATTTTTTTTTTTTTACTTCCAATGCCTATCTCAGTATTTTGTATATCTTAGAACTTAACTGTTTAATCAAATGAATATTTACTTTGCTAAAAAAAAAAAAAAAAAAAAAAAAAAAGCAGCATCCTTCTTAATGTCATTAATATAAAGACCAAAGCTTATATGACTAATTTTCATCGGAGTATCTGCATTTGGTAGTTCCCATTATCAGTAAAATCTTAGATCTAGTCCTTATTTCTGTTTTGTATAGGAATTATGTATAAATGATAGTTTACACAATAGAATGTAAGCTCTTTCAAGCCAAGAACTGATTCTTTTTATCCTCCATTACTTAGCACATTGCCATATATAAAGTGGATAATTTAATCAAAATATAATCAGTAATTTAAATTCTGAAACCTTCCCATTCCCACTAACAGTTAAGAAATGTTCATTTGAGGCTATTAAATAAATAAATAAATAAATAAAAAGAAATGTTCATTTGAAACAGAAAATTTAGTTTGAGGAACTTATTTTGGACAATGCAAATTATATACTTATACACAACTTAAATATAATGACTAGTAAACCTTTTTCTAACACTCAGAAATTAAGTGAAATTATGTACTTCAAACAAAATAAAGTATGATCTTTACCTTGATTTCTGTTCTTGATTGCTTGGTAAGCAAGCTAGAATGTAAGCTCTTTCAAGCCAAGAACTGATTCTTTTTATCCTCCATTACTTAGCACATTGCCATATATAAAGTGGATAATTTAATCAAAATATAATCAGTAATTTAAATTCTGAAACCCTCCCATTCCCACTAACAGTTAAGAAATGTTCATTTGAGGCTATTAAATAAATACATAAATAAATAAAAAGAAATGTTCATTTGAAACAGAAAATTTAGTTTGAGGAACTTATTTTGGACAATGCAAATTATATACTTCTACACAACTTAAATATAATGACTAGTAAACCTTTTTCTAACACTCAGAAATTAAGTGAAATTATGTACTTCAAACAAAATAAAGTATGATCTTTACCTTGATTTCTGTTCTTGATTGCTTGGTAAGCAAGCAATTGAGATATTTGGAGCAGATACAGCAGATGAAAGTTGAGTTGTCTTTGGAATTGGTGATGGAATTTTGTCAGCAAGATGACAGGGAGACCCAACAAATGACCCATTACCTGAAAGGTATAATCTTATATTTTAAAATATGTTACAAATTTCTTAGGGAAGACATTTACTGAATTGCTATCAAAATATTATAAAACAAACATAATTAGTTTCTATTATCCAAATAATAAAAATTACCAGCTCCCTCACAATTACATAGTATTTAAGCATTTATAAATTACCTTTCTCCCTACAGCCTATAAGGTTTATAGTATAATGCTAAGGGTTAATTAGAACTATAAAACACAAAATGATAGAGATGGCTGGAATCTTCTATTATCTTAATCAGCTCCTCTTATCATAAATTCAAAGTTAAAGAAATCTCAGAGGCCAACAAGTCCAACAACCTCATTTGGGGGTAAGGAAACCAAAGGCCTCTCTACTGAGTTAAAGAAAAAAAAAAAATCAATGCAATTTTCTATTGACATACATTATTATTTCATTATATCATTGGCTCTTTAATTTTTTAGCTTTAGGTTTCTCTTTCTTCCACTTAGTCCCCAAAATTAATTTAACTGACATCATCTCCACAAATAATCCTTATATTTCCAGATACATTTATTAAATAGGATGTTCAGGCATGCCCCAGATAACATTGTCATGACCACAGCAAACCACCATGCTATGAGGTCTCCAATGTAATATGATTCAGCAGGTATGATATTTCCTAAGGAACTGAATGCCCTCTAGTAGTTAATGTTTTGTTGTTAGAATTAATTGACTATATCTATCATACAAAATTAACTCAAACTTATATCTTGAATTAAATTTTATTAATAACACTACTATTTTTAATAAAACACATTCTATGGCTATGCTCTATATATTCATGCAAATTATTTAAGGGCAATGCAACTGACCCCACAAATACATCTCTATAAAAATTATGAACTTTTTTATAGGTTTTCTTTATCTTTTGAATAGTCAAGTCAACAAGCATTTATTAAGTATTCATCACTTGCCAGGAAGTGCACTAAGTACTGAAAACACAAAGAAAGACAAAAACAACAAAAAAAAAACTAACAGAATAATGACTTGGTTATCTAAACTATTATTCTCTTATATAGTAATTCTATGAAGCAAGATATTAATTAAAATAGCAGCTCACCTGCTAAATACATTTGGTTACTAAGGCTTCTCCTTGTTTTTGAACGTGGAGTAGAGGAAAGCCTTCTAGGAGAAGGGATTCTCCTTTGCTGTGGAGTTTGGTAATCAGACATTGCATCACCTTTTTCATCTTTCAGACTACTGAGTGGAAGCTGCTCAGAAACAAACTTATCCTCTGCAAACATAACTTTTTCATGAATGCTACTACTTTGAACTGCTGGAAAAAGTGAAGGAGAGTAACTCCTTGCTGGGGAAGGGCTTTTCCTTGTAGCTTGAATAACTCGTTGCTGGTAATTCCTGTACGCTTCTTCTAAGTACTCTGCCTCCTTCTCCAGTTCTTTTACCCTTGCTTTGGTATTAGCTACAAATTCAAGATCAGCATCTGTAGAAGCACTCTCAATTTTCGCAGGCTGGCAATATTTGCTCCTTAGAAGATCTTCTGACTGAACAACAGCATCAGAAAAGAACTGATTCTTCAAGAAATTATCCATATAAATATCACGAGGTACAATCTTGTCACTTGTGAAATCAATGACTGAGTGATTAATCAGTGATGACCTTGGGTTTCGATATACTTCATTTTCTAAAGCTAGATATTTAAATATTGGGGGGGAAAAAAAGAAAGCAAATTAATTTTGAGAAATGAAAAATCATCTAAAAATAAGATTACAATAAACTTTTTAGGACTTTTTTTAAATATGAAGAAATAAAATTAAAAGACAAAAATGAATATGTAACAGAAAATTCACATTTCAGTTCTTTATGGTTTCTACATTTATCTCATTTGATCCTCTAATTCTTATTTCATATATGAGGACACTGAAAGTCAAGTCACAGAAAGTGACAGAATTACACTTTTAATTCTAATATTCTAAGATTATGGTTTTTTCCACAAAATATTCACAAACACACACACAAACATACTACTGCAAAAGAGAGAATGCTTTTAGTTTTAAAAGTCTTCAATTTCTATTGCTAACTTTCATATAGCACCTCAAACTGAAATAAATATGATTCAACTGATATTAAAAGTAGGTCATTCTATAGAGATTCCATAATAACTACTGCAGCTGCATATCATATAAATGTTTTGATTTTTTTCCTCTAAATTTAACACAAACATGTGAATACAATAAAGTAACAATAAGTCCTAATCTCAGGTCAAAAGCCTTACACCTGGAATCAGAATGGGTGTTCAATGCTTTGATGTTGCTCTCTGCAGCATTTAATGAACCACTCTAACATAACCTTTTCTCTTATTGGCATGAATTCTATCTTCCATCATTTTCTTTTAAACCTTTATGTCAGGGGATCTTTAAAATGAAATTATTAAGTGCTACATAAATATGGAGTACTAAGTGCTTTTATTGCTCTGACCTCATTTGATCCTGACAATTTATGTTAATTAAGGAAGCAGGAGACACATTATACTTATTTTGGAGAAGAGGAAACGAAGGCAAGTAACTAGTATAGCTGGGGACAGATCTCTGATTCTAAGTTCAGTGCACATTTCACTACACTGAGCCAATTTGGATTCACTACCCTTTCCCTATACATTAGCTTAGAAGACAGTATTATTCAAAATAGCTTTTAGCTGATAATGAATCAGGTTCACTATGGGAATGATAACCATTAAAGAGGATTCTAAAAATGTCTGGATGTGTGACCAAGGTCAAAGTCTAGGCACTATATATGAAGTTTTGGGCAGGGTGTTATTTGTCCTTTATTTTTGAAGAGAATCAAGAAGGTGATGCCACAATTTGCAAGTGAATTGGATTTAAATGAGATAGACCTGTGCAAACTCACCAGCCCCTCCGACATGACAGATCAGGATGACTAGAAATGGATCCTATGTGACATAGAACTAATTATTTAACCTCTAGGTTTTAGGAAACTCCCTAGAATTTAAATATTAATTCATGGATAGATGGTAATTTGTAGAGATAGAGGATGTAGTTACACTGGTGGATTCACAGACCTTTTGCATATTAACCAAAAAGATAAAGGGAAAAAAAAAATTTAAAGAGTAACTACTTTTTTCCAGGAAAAGAGAATAATTATATGAAAAACTGTTAAAATGGCCCAGGATTGTATTCTGGAAAGAAAAAAAAAAGAGCATCCAATTATTTAATCCAAAGTAAATAATACAAAATAAAATCCAATTTTTTCCCTGTCAATAATTTACATACTTCTAGCATAATATATGAATCATTTACCTTTCAAGGCTTGCTTGGGATGGAGAAAAAAGGGAGGGGAGGTGTAGAGGAATGATACTGAAATAAAGGACAAAAATACAACTTAAGGGAAGAAGATTTGACGAGGGGGAGCCCTGAAACAAACACTCACTCTCTCTGTCTCTCTCTGTGTGTCTGTCTCTGTCACTCTTTCTCTCTCTCTCTCTCTCTCTCTCTCTGACTTTGGGAGGCGGGGGGGAAGCTTAGGAAACTCTGTCAGAAGTTAGCCCCTGAGAGACCCACCCCAGGGAATCAAGATAAAGTAGTTTCATTCTGTTATTTGGGTGGGGCTAGTTGAGTCCAGGACCACTCCTACTTAGCTGGAGATTGAGATTTCTATCCAAATATATTGAGTTGGAGATTAGTACAGGGACCCGCATTCAAATGGAAAATTTCTATTCAATTCCGAAAATCTCTGATTCCAATTCTGGTACAATATCACTGGTATAATATTATAATAATAAATAATAACAGATCTCAAAGTCTATCTTTTACCTCCATGCATTTAAATGCTTGCCTACACTATTCTCCTTCCTCATTTCTTTCTCTTGTGTTTTCCCTCAAATGAAGTAAGCTTTAATCAGTCCCACAAGCACAAAGGTTTGGTCCTGGCCTTACTGTTAATTTTTATTAGACCTACACATGCAAGTTTCTGCAACCCGGTGAGTATGCCCTTTTAGCTTATATCGAATTCAAAGGAGCAGGTATCAGGCACACTTCCCCCAGGAGAATATAAGTAGAAATTCTTGAGGCGATCAAGAGCTGTCTGGGGATTTTCTAGTGTCCTCAACACCTAGCATAGGATAGTTACTTAATAAATGGTTGTGTTCTGAATTAGGAGCACCTGATAATAAAAGAACTTTTCCCACTTTTTCCCTCAGACTCCTATAAAGGACAATCCTAAACTCCACATTTTTGCAGCAGTCTTAAGTAGTATGGTTTGCTCTCCTTGGCATAGCTGCCTGCCAGGATTCCTGCCCGCTGTGAAGAGAAACCCTCTTCTCAGTGCCAATAAACTTCCTTTTTTGCCACTAATATTTCAGGTTCGTGAATTTTTTCACATTGAAACTGCACTGACTAGAAAAGGATTCCCACCTCAACTCACTGCACTGCCACTATAGAACAGCATCAATTCTATAGTGGAATGAACTTAAATTGAAGGTGAAAAACCTACTACTCCAAAAGATGCAGGAATCTAACATTATTATGGGGTAAAATTCTAAAACAACTAAATGACAATAATGAAGTGTGCCTTCCTTAGTTAAAAAGTATACCCTATAACTCTAATTCTAAGGTATTATATATACCTTATAACAACCCTTATAGACTATTTGTGTACAAATGGAATGGACTTTAAAAAATAAGTTTCATGACAATAGTAAAATTTCAAATAAAGCTCCAAATGATCAAATTCCAATTCCCTTAATATATAATAAGACTCAATCCAGCACTGGACTAAAGATCAGTAAAACATTATTTTACCTTTGTAAAATACATTCACTCAAGGTTAATTCCCTTTACCTAAAAAACTATTTGGTATCTCAAAATGGGCAATTTTATTTGCAAGGAGGCATATGCTTTAGTTGTCCCCCTCTAACCAATCCCATAAAAAATACTTAATTGTATATTTCAATAGACATAAAATTTTCTTCAAAGAACCTTTATGTATTTATCTATGAAAGATTCTTCCAACCTGTTTGAGTTTGCTTAAGCTGCAATTTCAAGTCTTCAATCTGCATATTTAACCTTCTTGTAGAAGTTTCATAATCTAATATCTGATTCTTCAGGAGAGAACAACGTTCAATCTGCAATAAAGATATATAACAGAAAAATTTCTATTCATGCATGTCAATTTTTGCTTTTATAATGTGGAGATAAGTTCATTTCACTTGGAGAAATCTCTCATTTATAATAATAATACCTACTTTATTAAAAAAGAACCTATATGCACAAAAATATAGGAATTCTTTTTGTGATAGCAAACAATTGAAAATTGAGGGAATGCTCATCCATTGGGGAATGGCTGCACTAGTTACAGAATATGATTGTGATGAAATACTACTGTTATAAGAAATGAGGAAAACATAGCAAGACCTATATCATAACTGCTGCAAAGTGAAATGAGAACACCTGGGAGATTATTGTGTGTGGTAACAGCAATGCTGTAATGATGATCAACTGTGAAAAACCTGGCTTATCTTCCCAGTGAGTAAGAGAAGTGTGGGAGAAAGGAAGAGAATTCAGAACTCAAATTAAAAAATATATATATAAAAGCAATGTAAATGCTTTAAAAATAACTAGGAATAAAATCTCCTACATAATTTGTTTTTTAAGTACACAAGGATATATTTTATAACAGATTGATCTGAGCTTGCTTACAACACATATTAAAAATGTCATCACATTTTAGCAAAAGAAATGAGAGCAAGTTACCTCATTTTGGAGCCTTTTTTCCAGGACTTGTTTTTCAGCCTTAAATTCCTTCTGTTCAAGCTTTCTTGCATTTTCTGCCACCTTTGATTCTTTCTGTAAGGCTATAAGTTCAGCCGATGGCTGAGAAGATCCTACAGCAATAAAGAATTATAGTCAAATTTTAATTCATTTTTTAAAAAATCCACACTAACTCTTAACTAACATAATTTATTTTGCACAAAGATGTAATCCAATAAGTTGCCATGTTTCATAGGATTGCTCATTATTAATAAAACTAATTCTGTCTAATGAGATATACATATGAATTCCCACATGACTGCTTCATTTTTACTGATATGAGGATAATATCAGGTAGAAAGGAATCAGAATATAGTTTGCATTAATGTAGAAGAATGTTCTTTCTCTAGGCTAATCAAAATCCAATAAAAAGTTAATTCTTAAGTTGGAACAGAAGGTTTTGCAAGGGTAAATGCTGAAAAATTACCCATGCATATATTTTGTAAATAAAAAGCTATAATTTTAAAAAAATTAATTCTTATGATTTTAAATATTTTATGTGAAACAACTGACTGCAAGACACTATTTTGCAAAAGGCAAATGGAAACATCAAAACCACATATTTAAATAATTTAACAGAAATTTCCATGAAATTCACATTAATTTTACAAGTGCAGTAAAGCTTCTTAATTGTAAAAATCATATGCTCAAATTCTCAAAAGGATCTGATTTAAGTGACTTGAAAGTTTTCAATAATGTTGAATTTCTGTCTATCCTATGCAACTCTTACTCATGTCTTTCCACAATTTCACTTCAATTACAGTTATAAACCACCTGGTTGAAATTTAATACGAATTCTGAGAATATATGGAACTGAAATTAAGATATTTCATACTTCGTTGAAGTTGCATGTTTTCATTTCTAATCTCTTCTAGTTGTTGTTTAAGTAATTTATTTTGTGCTTGAAGCTCCAGTCTCTCTTCTTTTAAAAGCAGATAATCTGTAGTATCTTTAAGTTTTTCATTCAGCAACTGGTTCTGTTTTGTTACTAATAAAATCTGTCCTTTGAGAGAATCCAATTCAAGCTGTAAAGAAAAGAAGCTATATTTGAACAATAGGTACTGAGTAATGTAATGTTTAATAACATTGGCAATAAAAGAGAACAGGATAAGTAAAGCATGCACAAAGGTTGGGTGTGTCAACATGAATCCAAGGACTTGGGATTCCATAAAATATTTATAGACAGCTTACCCAGGAGTGATCAAGTCCAGAAAAATAACCCAAATCATACCATAAAATACTCTGTACTACCCTAAAAGCACAAAGGCCAGATTGGATATTTAGTTTAGATAAATTCCCTTCCCAGTAAGGAAACTTAATTATGTATCATATTATTTAGTAAATTTAAAATTACTTAGTAAATACAGAACCAAAATTAGGGGAATAATGTCCATATTTTCATCAAGAAAAGATCAGAGCTGAATGGAAAATATGATTTTCAAATACAGAACTGAGGAAAAACATAAGGAAGTTATCAGAAAAGTGATATCTTAAGGGACTTACTAAGGTTTATCTGTTTATATTTCTATATGGAAGGATGATACTCATAACTCAATTCTCATTATTATGGCAGTTTGAATGACTATGTACAGAGGGCAACAGGTGTGAACTTGAATATGAAAGAATAATATCTAAAAAAAAAAAAAGATGAAATTAAGGGATGAGAAGGGAATGTGAGAAAGGAAAAGGGATAAGTTGAATGATATAAATTCTCTCTCATAAAAGAGTCAAAATGGGGTGGAGCCAAAAGGATAGAGAGCAGACAGGGCTTTATCTGAGCTATAGCTCAGGAATACCTGGGTTCCCTCAAAATCAACACCAGATCAAGCTTCTGAATGGATTTTGGAGTGACAGAACTCACAAATATTTGGAGTGTAAAAAATTTCTAGCAGATGCTATCTTAGAAGGACTTCAAAAAAGGTCTGTCTCAATCAGGTGAGTGGGGGGAAGGGGAACACAGCCCAACGCAGGGACGCCCAGGATGGCCCAGGATGGAGAGACTCCACCAGTGGAATCCAGTGTACCAAAATACAGTAGCACTGGCTACTATGTCCTGATTCCGAAGCCAGTGAATAAGCAGACTAACTGTGAGACCTCCTACAGAAAATAGTGAACCCCTTAACTCCAAGATAACAAGCAGGACTTGACTATACCCCTATGAAAAGGCAGGCATTAGCAGCAGAGCAATGCAAAAGTGTACAACTCGTCGCCCTATAGAAGCTCAAGATAGCAGACTAGATTAAAAGCCAGAATGCTACAATATTTATTTACATGAAACAAAGAAGAGAGATTTGGAAGCAGAGAGAAACATACAGAGTAAATAGAGCAGAACTATTATTCAGCCTAATTAAAAACAGCAGGGGTAACGATCCGATCTCAGATCAAACAAAAGCAAAAATAGATCTAATTAAAAGAGATAAGGAAGGAAATTACATATTGCTAAAGGTTGCCATAGATAGTAAAGTAATATCAATATCAAATATATATGCAAGAAGTAGTCAAACATCCAAATTCCTAGAGGAAAAGTATGAGAGCTGCAAGAAGAAATAGACAACAAAACTATACTAGTAGGGGATCTCAACTTCACTCTAACAGAACCTGGGAGGTAAATAGAATTTTAGAAAAATTAGGAATGATAGATCTTTGGAGAAAACTGAATGTGGACAGAAAGGAATATGCTTCTTCTTGTCAGTACATGGAACCTACACAAAAACTGATCATGTACTAGGGCATAAAACCCTCAAAATCAAATGCAGAAAGGCAAAAATACTAAATGCATCTTTCTCAGATGATGCAATAAAAATTACATTGTAATAAAGGCCATGGGAAAAAACAGACCAAAAAGCAGTTCTTAGGGGAAATTTTATATCTCTAGATGTCTACCTGAATAAAATAAAGAAAAAGATCAATGAATTGGGCATGCAACTAAAAAAAAAAAAAAAAAAACTAAAAAGAGAACAAATTTAAAACCCCCAATTAAATACAAAATCTGAAATTCTGAAAAATAAAAGGGGAGATTAATAAAACTGAAAGAAAACTTTTGAACTAATAAACAAAACTAAGAGCTGGTGTTATGGGGGAAAAAACACAAATAAACCTTTAGTTAATTAATTTAATTAAAAAAAGGAAAGAAGAAAATCAAATTGCCAGTACCAAAAAATGAAAAGGGTAAATTTACTCCCAATGAAGAGGAAATTAAAGCAATAACTAGAAACCATTTTACCCAACTATTATGTCAATAAATCTGAATATGAAATGGATGAATACTTACAAAAATACAAATTGCCCAGATTAACAGAGAAAGCAATAAATTAAATAGTGCCATTTTAGAAAAAGAAATTGAACAAGTTATTAATGAACTCCCAGAGCCAGATGGATTTATAAGTGAATTCTAGCAAACATTTAAAGAACAATTAATTCCAATACCATGCAAACTTTTTGGGAAAATAGGGAAAGGAGGAGTCCTACCAAATTCCTTTTATGACAACAAATATGGTACTGATACCTAAACAAGTAGGGTCAAAACAGAGAAAGAAAATTAAAGCCCAATTTCCCCAATGAATATTGAAGCAAAAATCTTAAATAAAATATTAGCAAAGAGATTACAGAAACTTATCACCAGAATGATAAATTTATGACCAAATAGGATTCTACTAAGAATGCAGGGCAGGTTCAATATTAGGAAAACTATTAGCACAAATGATAATCAATAACCAAACTAACAGATATCATATGATTATATGAATAGATGCAGAAAAAGCATTTGACAAAATCCAACACCCTTTCTTTTAAAAACATTATAGAGCATAGGAATCAATGGAGTTTTCTTTAAAATGATCAGTAGGCATCTATCTAAAACCATCAGGAAAGCATAACATGTAATGGGAATAAACTAGAAGCATTTCTTAGAAGATCAGCGGTGAAACAAAGTTGCGCACTTTCACCAATACTATTCAATATTATATTAGAAATGTTAGCTTTAGCAATAAGAGAAGAAAAAGAAATTAAAGGAATTAAGAGTAGGTAATGAGGAAACAAAATTATTACTCATTTCAGATGATATGATGATACACTTAGCCACAAAATAAATCCACATAAATCATCAGCATATCTCTATGTTATCAACAAAGTCCAGCAGTCAGAGATACTAAGGAAAATTCCATTTAAAATAACTGAAGATAATGTAAAATATAAAATATTTGGGAGTCTACCTGCCAAGACAAAGCCAGGAACCATATGAACAATTACAAAACACTTTGCACACAAATAAAGTTAGATCTAAACAACTGAAAGACTATCAAGTGCTCATGGGCAATTACTATAATAAATATATATTATATAATAAATGCAATATAATAATTAATATAATAAATAATATAATGCATCAAGTATATAATATAATATTTCATTTTTTATAATATAATAAAAATGACAATACTACATAAATTAATCTCCTTATTCAGTGCCATACCAATCAAACTAACAAGAAATTACTTTACAGAACTAGAAAAAATAATACCAAAGTTCATCTGGAAGAACAAAAGGTCAACAATTTTAAGGAAATTAATGAAAAAAGATGGTCTAGATGTACCAGATCTAAAACAATACTATAAAGCAGAGATCATCAAAACCATTTGTTACTGGCTAAGAAATAGAGTAGTTGATCAGTGGAATAGGTTAGGTTCACAAGACACAATAGTCAAGGACCATAGTATTCTAATGTTTGATAAACCCAAAGACCTCAGCTTCTGGGATAATAATTCACATTATTCACAATAATTTTTTAAAAAGTATTGGGAAAATTGGAAATAAGTATGGCAGAAAGTAGGCATTGACTCACACCTATCATCTTATACCAAGAGAAGATCAAAATGAGTTCATGATTTAGACATGTATTTGCACTATAACTAGAGTGCCTTCCCTCCTTACTTTGGTCTCAAGAGAATTTTTCTGTTCATTTAAGCTCAAACACTATCTTCTGCATGAAGTCTTCCTGATTTCCCCAACTCACTAATGTCCTCCCTCCCAAATACCATAGTTTACTTTTTATATAAACTTTTATCATGCACGTATATGTATTCTTTTATGTAATAAGCATCTGTTCTCCTCCGTTAAAATGCAAGCTCATTTGTTGTTCAGTCATGTCTGATTCTTTGTGATTTGGGTTTTCTTGGCCAAGTCATCTGCCATTTTCTTTCTCCATCTCATTTTATAGATAAGAAAACTGAGGCAAACAAGATTAAGTGACTTGCCCAGGGTCAAGCAGCTAGCAAGGGTCTGAGGCCAAGTTTGATCTCATAGAAGAGGAGTACACTCACTACCACCTCCCCTGTTCCTTCAAGATAAGTCATTTCAGAACATGGAACCAGAAATTCCTCTTCAAAAATCCCATGCTAATCAAACAATTGAGGCCATGTTCTATTCTGATTTTTAAAAAATTTTAACACCCTTGATTTAATCTATGCCTGTTCCTGGTCACAAATACAAAGGTTTTCAAATGTAATGAATGCCCTGTCAGTGATACTAGAAAAATTTTAATTAATCATAAAACCAAACTATTACCAAACCTCAATATCTTTCAATATCAACTTCAAAAACTTGTCAGATCAACAAAATACCTCAAGATCTTTGGCATGATTTACAGCTTCCCTGAGTTCTTCCCTTCTTGAATTAATAGCATTGGTGTCTTCTTGTAAACGCAGAGCTTTCTCTAAAAGAAAAGTAAAAGCAAATAATGTCTAATAATAAAGAATTATTGATCTGAAATTCATTCTTGCTATAGATTTGAAACTTAGGTGACTGAATGTCAAATACATATGAGTTTATGAAATGTCTTGATAAAGAAGCAATTAGATGGCACAGTGGATAGAGCACCATACCTGAAGTCAGGAGGACCTGAGAGTTCAAATGCGACCTCAGATACTTAATACTTCCCAGCTGTGTGACTCTGAGCAAGTCCCTTAACCCCAATTTCGAAGAGGAAGAAGAAAAGAAAGGACAGATGGATGGAAGAAAGGAAGGGCCAACAAGTTTCTACTAAACACAGAGGCTTGGAACAAGTAACTAAATGAAGGATAAGGGTTATTCTTCGCATATCACAAGTTGTGAAACCGACAAGCATATATCACCTATTTTCCAACACAGAAAAAGATTTTACTTCCTGGGGATGAGAAGGAAAGGGAAGAATAATTAAAGTTAAACAATTACTTATTTTAGAGTTGAAAAACAAAGACTTTTTAAAGAAATCACCTTTATTCTTTTGCTCTTCTTCAATTAATCTATTAGATCTGGTAATATATTCTTCCTTTAATTCAAGTTGATATCTAGAAATCAAAGTAACTCAAATTAAATTGACCACAATTTTATTACAAAAATAAAGAATATATCTATATATTATATATATATATATATATATATATATATATATTATTCTAACAAACAGAAAACTATTCTCTACTACCACTCATTGATTCAGTTCAAAGAAACATAGAAAAAGGAAGAATAAACAAGCATATTTAATGCATTTTTCTCTTAAGAATGTCCTCTATCATCTGTCAAAAGCTTAGTGATTCTATACCCAAATTCAGAGCAAATGGCATCTTTAATCCTAGTCCTAAAATATACCTTGGAAAATGCCAAAATACCATTAAAAATTGTACATCTTATCACTTGGTTAACTGTGTATGACTAAATTCGAAAATTAGAAGAATAAAAAAAATTTCATGGAAAAATTAGGATTTAGAATAATTGCAAGAAAAATAATGGGTGTGTGAGATATGGAAAACTTTGTACTGCTGTAGTGATTTAGCTTTCACCTGTCAGAAGAGATAATGGTAATCTGATAAGCTTGCTATAGGTAGGGGGAAAAAATGTATAATTATCCAATAAAGACACACAAGATTTTTCTCTCTCATGTCAGTGAAATTAATTCTTTTAGAATCAAAGGGAATTTTTATGAATAATTGAAAAATGTCATTTGACATACAAAGAATGAAAACTACCTTAACCAGTACTCATTAGGAAAATAAAAATAAATTTAAATCTACACAAAAACACAAGTACTATCTAGGTTCAGTAGATCCCCAATCTGTCACAATTACTTTAGAAGTTCACTCCTAAGCCTTTGTTCATATGCATCCTCCATACTCTTTACATTCAGCTCCCTTCTTCGCAGAGATTCTTCCAAGTTTTTATATTTTTCTTCTTGTAGCTTCTGGGTTCTGATGTTACCAAAACACAATAAGAAAGTAGGAAAAAAAGTATTATTTTCTTCTCATTTTAGGTGATGACAAATACTGAAGAAAATTAATTAAATATTCCCATGCAACAGACACAAATACCTCTCTTATATTAAAAGAAAAAAAAAGGAAGGATTCTATATCATCATCTGCTGGCTAATCTGTGAAGCAACTTTTAAGGTTTTTTTAATCCAAACAGAAATCTTAAAAATCACAAAAGTTAAAAATACATATATTTAATACATACATAATTAATTCCATAGAATTAAATAACAATTTTCGAGGAGTATATAATTATACACAATTAAAGTCCTTACTTTTTTTTTCCTTCCATTTTTTTATGAAGGAAATAGGGGTTGGACAACAAAAGTGAGATTTTTTGATTATTTTTGAATTATTAGTATAAAAACAGAATATGGAAAAACAAAAGGTCAAGAATTTCAAGGGAATTAATGAAAAAAAAATCAAATGAAGGTGGCCCAGCTGTACCAGATCTAAAATTATATTATGAAGCCGCGGTTACTAAAACCATCTGGTATTGGCTAAGAAATAGACTAGATGATCAATGGAATAGATTAGCTTCAAAGGACAAAACAGCCAATAACTTAAATAATCTAGAGTTTGACAAACCCAAAGACCCCAGTTTTTGGGATAAGAATGCATTATTTGACAAAAATTGCTGGGAAAATTGAAAATTAGTATGGCAGAAACTAGACATTGACCCACACTTAACACCATACAACAAGATAAGGTCAAAATGGGTTCATGATCTAGGCATAAAGAATGAGATTATAAATAAATTGGAAGAGCATAAAATAGTTTACCTCTCAGACCTGTGATAGAGGAAGGAATTTATGATCAAAGAAGAACTAGATATCACTATTGACTACAAAATAGAAAATTTTGATTATATCAAATTGAAAAGTTTTTGTACAAACAAAACTAATGCAGACAAGATTAGAATGGAAACAATAAACTGGGAAAACATTTTTACAGTCAAAGGTTCTGATAAAGGTCTCATTTCCAAAATATATAGAGAATTGACTCTAATTTATAAGAAATCAAACCATTCTCCAATTGATAAATGGTCAAAGGATATGAGCAGACAATTCTCAGATGAAGAAATTGAAACTATTTCTAGTCATATGAAAATATGCTCCAAATCATTATTAATCAGAGAAATGCAAATTAAGACAACTCTGAGATACCACTACACACCTGTCAGATTGGCTAGAATGACAGGAAAAGATAATGTGGAATGTTGAAGGGGATGTGGAAAAACAGGGACACTGATACATTGTTGGTAGAATTGTGAACACATCCAGTCATTCTGGAGAGCAATTTGGAACTATGCTCAAAAAATTATCAAACTGTGCATACCCTTTGATCCAGCAGTGTTTCTACTGGGCTTATATCCCAAAGAGATCTTAAAGAAGGGAAAGGGACCTGTTTGTGCAAGAATGTTTGTGGCAGCCCTCTTTGTAGTGGCCAGAAACTGGAAACTGAGTGGATGCCCATCAATTGGAGAATGGTTGGTAAATTGTGGTATATGAATGTTATGGAATATTATTGTTCTGTAAGAAATGACCAGCAGTTCTGTAAGGAGTGGAGAGACTTACATGAACTGATGCTAAGTGAAATGAGCAGAACCAGGAGATCATTATATACCTCAACAACGATACTGTATGAGGATGTATTCTGATGGAAGTGGATTTCTTCGACAGAGATCTAATTCAGTTTCAATTGATCAAGAATGGACAGAAGCAGCTACACCCAAAGAAAGAACACTAGGAAATGAATATAAACTGCTTGCATTTTTGTTTTTCTTCCTGGGTTATTTATACCTTCTGAATCCAATTCTTCCTGAGCAACAAGAGAACTGTTCGTTTCTGCACACATATGCTGTATCTAGGATTTACTGTAACCTTTTTAACATGTATAGGACTGCTTGCCATCTGGGGGGGGGGTGAGGGGAGGGAAGGGAAAAATCGGAACAGAAGTGAGTGCAAGGGATAATGTTGTAAAAAATTACCCTCGCATGGGTTCTGTCAATAAAAAGTTATTAAATTTAAAAAATAAACAAATAAATAAATAAAAACAGAATATGGAGAAATTTGAAGTATGCAATTTTAAGTTATATGTTAATCAATTACACTAATTAAACACTGATTACCATGACATATTCTACACAGCAATTTACTTTATAAATAGAAATGTATAAATTATAGGTAGTTTATGGATGTCAAGGCATTATTCTGCTTTTCAAATTCAAGGCTTATATTCTATTCCTGCTCTACCAGCCTCCTTAGAAATTATGTGACACTTTTTTCCTCAGTAGTATTTTATTTTTCCAAATACATGTAAAGATAGTTTTCTACATTCATTTTTGTAAGATTCTATATTTCAAATTTTTTCTCTGACCCTCCTTTACCTCTCCCTTCCCAAGATAGCAAGCAATCTGATATACCAAACAGTAGGGAAAGAAGATAATCCGAAAGATGTATAATCAATGATAATAAAAAAAACTTAAAATATTTTAAAATCTCACAGATGTTTTATTCTAAAATCCAAATTGCAATTATTACTTACAATTCAAAAGCTTCAATTCTTTGCTTCAGTTCAACTTCTCTACTTCTTACCATTTCAATGTCTTTCAGCAAACCCTGCCTTTGGACATAAATTTCTTTTGCTTCAATCTATAAAATAAAGTGTTAATTTAAATGAAATCAATTAACTGACCAAAAAAAGAAAAAGCCCCAAAACAAAGAAACACTGTTAAGTTCCAAAAAATTGATCATATGATACTATCAAAGTATATTGCTTATAATCACAATCTCACTTTGGATAACTGTCACATTTATAAAACACATTCCAATATGCTTCTGTCACAATACTCTTGTGAGATAAGAATACAGTATCATAATGCTCATTTTACAAATGAAGTAAAGGGATATCCACTATACTCATAAATGATAGAGCTAAAGAAGTACTGAACTACAGTTTGATGTCCAAGTTCAATACTTTTTGCATCACTCCATGCTAAGCAAAAAAATTATTTGTATAAATCCCATATATATTTACTTTATATATGTCATATGTCATAATTACTTTATATATGTCATCCTTTATGTGATTATTTATTTAGCTCTTTAAGTTAACATTTCTTCAGAAACTATTCTATGCAAAAGAAGATATATTTTATTCATACAACAGATTTATACTGTAAATAAAACTACCATTCCTGTTCAATATTAAACAGATTAAAAATATGTAATACTGATTAAATATAAGATGGCCTCAAGAATAGACAAAACTAAAATTACTATAAACAAAAAAGCAAAGAAAAAACAAAAGTAGTATCTGGGAATCAAGCCAAATAAAATACTCAATTGTTTTAAGATTATTTTTATATTACAGGGCTATTCTACTTCATTTGTTTGAGAAAACATATTAAGTTCATTTTTTATTTTAAATGCTTTCATGGTCATTAAAAAGACTTTCAATTCATAGGTAATTCTGATTATACATCAAATTAGCATAGTTAATCCCACTATGAGATGTAATCCAGTTTAAATTCCTTTTTAGCATGAAGGTCAAAAGACTGTTCAAAGACCACTGCTGAAATACACGAATGAATTGTTAAAGCTTAACAATGAAGTAAGATATCCCTTAGGATATCCTGCTTTGTCCAAAAATTGACATTCTTCAAAAACAATGTGAAATTAAGAAAGAAACAGGTGTATTTTTTGACTAATCAATTGGTTTATTGACCTACTGATCATAAAATACTCTTTAGGAAAAGGTTTTAGTCTAAAATACAGTAACTTCAATCATTGTACTTATTCTATTTGTATATGTGTAAGAGCTAAGCTTATGTTAATATGGAAAACATCTAATTCCAAGAAATATTATTAATAATATAGCATAGCAACATTAATAATAAAGCAAGAAGTAGTGCAAGTTCATTAAACAAATCAATTCTATAAAGCAGGGCTATTAAATGTCCAGCCAGCTGGCCATATAAGGCCCACAAAATCACTTGTTAAGGCAATTGCTGACAACGATGAATTTAAAGGTAGATATGACTTGAATTCTATAAGGTGATAGTTTTATATGGCCCTTTGAATGATGTTATATATATCCAACTGCCTCTTCACTGAAAAAAAAGATTCCCCACCCCTGATATAAAGGAAATCTGAGGAATTTCCAATGACAAAGTTCATCAATAAACTTCTAGGCTACTTCTATTAATATAATTACAGATGAGAGCAAAGGCAAAAAGCCACGCAGGGAAAAATATGGATGAGAATGGATTTTCATTATGCTTCTAGAACCTATTTCGGGCCAAAACCGAACATATCACCAATGACATAAATAAATATGAACAATTTCATGTTCATATAATCACTGAACTTGATGGTCAGTAATTTCAAAATCTTTTTTGAATATGTATACATACATGAAAAAGTATTTCTTTATTTCACTAATACAGAAGATTAGTAAAGCCTTTTTAATTGAAATCAAGTAGAATTGTAATTAAGGACTTTTAAAGGTAAAGGTCTTTAATGAATCACAGTTCATCCAGAATATTTAAATATTTCTATCCATTATCTACCTGTTTAAAAATTAGAGTACTACCTCCTGATGCTTCTGAAGTCTTTCAATAGCATTCTTTTCTCGAAAAATTAGAGCCTCGGATTTTGCCTGGTGTGTTTTTTCAAACTCTTGCCGTAGTTCAGTCATTTCTTTCTGGAGTCTTCTTTTTTCTTCCATCCTCATTCTTGCTATTTCAATATCTTTAAAATGCTTCAACTAAAGCACAAAATTTAAATTGGCTGTTTTATATTTTTTTCAGAAACATTCATTTCTAGATGTTTTATTCACAATACTACCAATATCCTCTCAATTAGCAGTTAGAGGAAAGAAAAAGCAACAGAAGATAAAAAAGAAGTATGAGCAAATGAAAAGATTATTATTTTTTGCTCAATACTTTAAATGTTCATTGAAATTTTTACTTTGAATTGAGCCATTTCAAGATAAAGATCTTCTTTTCATTTTAGTAGCAAGATTTACAAAACTGACCTTTTGAGACATTTCTGATTGAAGTTGCTGTTCTATTTCTTTCTTATATTCATTGAGCTTTGTTTCTAATGATTCCAGTTTAAGGCGTTGAGGATAAATATCTGCAAATTGCTCATCAATGAGTTGAAATTTTTCAGCTATGAAAAAATGTTAGGATACAAATTGGATAACTCTGTAGCAGCTTAGAGTTCAGTTCAATCAATAATGGCAAAACAAAGAGTGAATAAGCATTTACAATCATAAATTGTATACAATTTACAGTATGTGCCAGGTGCTATGCTAAGATCTTTTTTAAAAAATTTATCCCATTTGATACAATAATCTAATCCTTCAAGGCTGTTGCTGTTACTACCTCCATTTTATGATTAAGGAAACTGAGGCAAACAGAAATTAAGTGATTTGTCCAAATCACACAACTACTAAGTATATGCATATAACTACATACAAATAAGTAAGATTGATTGTAGTTTTTTGTCTGATCACTCCATATGTTCCTTTGCTGGTTCTTCATTCAGATTGTGGCCTCTAATGGTGAACCTCAAGGTGCTGTTTTAGGCCCTCTTCTTTTATATTTCTCTTAGTGATGTTATCAGCTCCCAGTAATTTAATGATCTTTCTATACAGATGATTCTCATATCTTTTTATTTAGTCCTAAACTCTCTCCAAACCCCTATTTTCACATCTCCATTTGCTTAGTGGACATCTTGAATCAGATACCCCATGATATTCTTAAATTCAACATATCCAAGACTGAACTTACTATCTTTACCCCAAATCTTTTTCTTCTTCTAGAAATAATTATTATTTTCAAGGGTACAATATTCTTCCCAGTTATCCAGGCTTATAAATATGTAATCCTCTGTCTGTTCTGTGCATTGTATATGCTCCTTTTTTTCCTCTGATACTGCCAACATTCTAAGGTACATGCTCTTCACCTCAAAACTGGATTATTGCAATACTCTACTGGTTATTTAGGTTCTCTGAGTCAAGTCTCTTCCCACTCCATCCCATCTTCACCGTGGCTGTCAAACTGAACTTCTAACTATCTTAATTCAATAAACCCCAGTTTTACCTACAGGATCAACAGAAAACCTAGCTTTTAAACATAGTATAGCCCCTTACTACTTTTCTCAGCTTCTCACACCTTATTTTCTCCACATACTCTGTCATCTAGTAATGTAGTGTTCCTTACTATTCTTTACATGTGATCTTCCACTTCTCAATTCTATGTATTTTCACTAGGCGCTTCCTGGGATGTTCTCTCTCCTCATCCCTGACTCCTGGCCTCTCTGACTTCTTTCAAGTCACAGCTCAACTTCAATCTTCAGCAATAGGCCTTTCCCAGTCCTTCTTAACATTAATGTCTTTCCTCTGAGACAACTTCCAATGTCTCTTTGTATTTGCATATTGTCCCCCCAATTAGATTGCAGGCTATTTGAGAGTAGGGACTATTTTTAGCTTTTCTTTGTATCTCCAGCACTTGGCAAAGAACCTAGTCCATAGCAGGTACTTATAAGTCCTAGCTGGTTGACTGACTGACTACATGAGTCACTGTCTTTAAATGCATACAAAACTCTCAAACAGACCAAGACTAGACTTATAATTAGCCCCAAAGGACAAAACTTGGACCAATTAACAAGTAGAATAAAGAGGGATAACTTACAATTCAACATAAAGAAAAATTTACTAATTAAAAGGTTCCTCACAACAAAATTTATCTCTTAGGGATAAACTGAGTTCCTTATTACCAGGCTGGATAACCAAATGCTCCATGCAGAGGCTAATTTGGCTGACCCTAAGGTCTCTTCAAACTCTATTGTGTAATACTGCAAAACGTGGAATAACTATCAACACAGAACTGTGAGAAAATGAACACGCTAAAAGGGGGACTGTATAGTAACATTGCTATTTAAAAGTTTATGTGAATCGCCACAAATATGATTTTTAGGAGTCCCAGATCCCAAATTAATTAGATTTATGAACTTTGGCAATAAGTTAATTTTTCAGGAGTCAAACTTCAAGGGTTTAAATAAGATGGTTAAAATGCATAATTTCTAAGGTCCATTTTAGCTTTATAATTCTACACTTAAATTTTATGTACCAAATTAATACTATCCTATATGCAGCAAGCCCCTTATTAGAGGTATAAAATAAATGCTTTTTAATAATCCCATCTGATAAGGATGTGGAAGTACTGGAAAAAATTCATACTCGAACAAATCCAATACCCACAGTTTAAAGATGAATAAAGTGAGGTCCAGCAGTTTTAAGTGACTTGTCCCATGTCACAGAAGAACAAAGTAGAAGAGCCAGAATTCAAATCCAGCTCCTCCAATTCCAAATTCAGTGCTTTTCCTATTGTACTACACTACCTTGGCTGGTTTTAGCAATAGGATTCCACAGAAATGAAGTTCTCTCACAATTCAGAACTAAGTTACCCCAGTGAAAAAGTTAACAAGATATAAAATAGAATACTGACTCATTTTTATATGTTAAAAGAAAAAAGAAAACACCTTGTCTGCAGTAAAAATTAAAGGACAGCAATGGTTACCAAGAGATTCACCAGAAGGCAATAATGCCGAACTTGTTTGAGTCTCCATATTGCAACTTTCCCTGGATAGATGATATTCTGTCAATTCCATCAAAATCTGCATGAGAAAACCTTCAAAAAAAAAAAAAAACCCACAACATATAAATTTATAAAATGTATGAATCAGAGTTAAAAATAAAAATTTTCACTTCCCATAACCATAGAAAAAGTTTTTCCAAAGAACAAAAAAGAAGTCAAGGTCTAATAATTTACAATTCACTCAAATAAACAACAAGAATTTTTCAAGCATCTAAAAAGTTAATCAAAATAGTTAATAAAGAACAAAACTTTGCAGAAGTGATGATCTCCAGTGGGTATAGAGCCTGTATCATTTATACTGTCTGACACAACTGATGTTTGTTTTGCTGGTTTCCCTCCTTTTCTTTTTGAATCTTTGTTACAAGGATGGTTCAATGGATAGGAATATATATATATATATATATATATATTTTTTAATAACTTTTTGACAGAACCCATGCCAGGATAATTTTTTACAACATTATCCCTTGCACTCACTTCTGTTCCGATTTTTCCCCTGCCTCCCCTCACCCCCTCCCCCCAGATGGCAAGCAGTCCTATACATGTTAAATAGGTTACAGTAGATCTTAGATACAATATATGTGTGCAGAACCAAACAGTTCTCTTGTTGCTCAGGGAGAATTGGATTTAGAAGGTATAAATAACCCGGGAAGAAAAACAAAAATGCAAGCAGTTGACATTCATTTCCTAATGTTCTTTCTTTGGGTGTAGTTGCTTCTGTCCATCCTTGATCAATTGAAACTGAGTTAGATCTTCTCTTTGTCAAAGAAATCCACTCCCATTAGAATACATCCTCATACACTATCATTGTTGAGGTATATAATGATCTCCTGATTCTGCTCATTCCACTTAGCATCAGTTCATGTAAGTCTCACCAATCCTTTCTGTATTCATCCTGCTGATCATTTCTTACAGAACAATAATATTCCATAACAACAAATATATTTTTAAAATGATGATATAAAAACAAAAAGGAATTAAAGTTTTTGAAAAAGAAAAATCCTGCTAAATAAACAGAATTTTCTTCAATAATGAGAAACCTGATCAAAAGGAAAAAATGAATTATATATGAAAGGCAGAGTGACACAGTGAAGAATTGGCTTAGAAACAAGGTAAGATCTTAGTTCAAGAATCACCTATGATACATAAAAGCTGTGCAACTCTATCTAGCAAGTCACAACTTTTCAGAGCTCTTAGTATCTTTCTAGGACTGTATATTGCAGAGAAAGATCTTCTCTCCTTAAACCAACAAATTACAGGTCCAGTCCCTCCCTTTACATAAGACACATTAGAATAACACTATATAAGCAAGTCAATGAAAGGTAATTATCAATGGTTCAATAAGCCTCAGTGATTTTTCCACATGTGAGGTGGAATATCTATCCATATATCTGAGATAGATCTGGGCTCAGTACTTACTAAATCCTTTTAATATACAGAGTTGTAAATCCAACTAAATTAGCAAGTAATATTGTTCTTACTAAAAGCAGTAGCATTATTCTGCATATTTAAAGTACCCTGGTATGTTTTCCCTTTCTGAGCTCAACTTTATTAAATATAGTACTGAAAGAAAGGAAAATGCAAAACAAGCACTTATTAGGTATCTACTTAAGCTCTTTTGAACCATGCCAAGCTCTTTTGAAATATCTTATTGGATCCTCAAAACCACCCAGAAAGGTAGGTGTTATTATTTCCATTTTACCACTGAGGATCCTGAAACATACAAAGACTTGCCTAGAATCACACCAATTAAGTATATGAGATTACATTTGAACTCTTTCCGACTCCAGGCACAACACTCATTACAGGGCATCACCTAGCTGCTTCTGATTATATTACCCAATTTAGGCCCTAAAATTTTAAATTTAAGAACTTCAGAAATCCCAAAGTAAGCAATTAAAACAATTAAGAGGTGAAAATTGTGAAATGTTAAAATCTGAGGGAAGGCTCTAGTGTTATTATTCTTTAAGTACACAAATGGATTCTTTGAAACAATCTTTTTGCGTACTAAAAGTGATCTCAAATAATTTATCAATTTAATTTGTCATTGAAAGGAAGACAAGACAAAACTTCCACAGAACAAAACTTCTCAAGAGGCTTTTAATTAATATCTTTATCTTATAAAACATAGGAATTGGACTATTTTGTAAATAGCCCTTCAAAACAAAGGCCTATTCAATTTCAAAGCACTTATATAAACTGGTGGTCTTTGAAAAGTTAAAATTTGGGGCTTATTTATATTTTAAGAGTATCTTGAATGCCTTTACAGGGGTCCTCAAATTTTTTAAATAGGGAGCCGGTTCACTGCCCCTCAGACTGTTGGAGGGCCAGACTATAGTGAACACAAAAACTTTGTTTTGTGGGCCTTTAAATAAATTAACTTCATAGCCCTGGGTGAGGGGGATAAACGTCCTCAGCTGCTCATCTGGCCCGTGGGCCAGTTTGAGGACCCCTGCCTTAGAATCTCTATAGTACTGGCTATTCACCACCTCCAGTTGGAGCAGAGTGAGCATTGTTGATAAAGACACAAATGGAGTAAGAACAGAAAGGATTTCTTTTATTAATATCTATCATAAAAAAAATGGAAACACTCCAGTGTGAAAATTCCAAGGTTCTATGTTCCCAGTATTTAGGAAAGGGTGCTTTGTAAGTTACTACAAAGGGTCTCTCTCAAAAATAATTCAGTATAATAAGCAAATATATTTTCCATAACCTGAATGTCTCACATCCATATAAATTTTTATTTTTTCAAATGTATGCATATAAAATGCTTTTGTGATTGAAAAAATATATAATAAAAAAAAAAGTCACAGCCAGGTCACAAATAATGTAAGTTTTTTTTTTTTTATTTCAAATTTCACTTAGTATGATTTATAAGTATTCCAAATCATATATAATATGACATATAATATGAGTCAAAATTCAATTAATGTGACTAGGTCAAGCTAGTCGAGGGTATCCACATGCCAGCCTATACTAATTTACTGTTGTTTCTGGATGTGATATCCTGCTATATGCCATATTGCCAAAAGTTATTAAAAAAATTGTTTAAAGCCTTTAAGAAAATATTTCAAATGGAAACATTGCCAATACAAAAGAAAATATAAAAACGAAAATAAAAGCCAGCTATTTATTACATTAACAAAGATTTGATGAAACTTAACAGCATGATCAAATTACCTCTAACTGGATGTGATGTCCAGCTACGTATCATATTATAAAAAGTTGTGGAATATTTTTAAAGCCTCTAAGAAAATATTTCAAATTGAAACATTGCCAATACAAAAGAAAATACAAAAACAAAAATCAAAGCCAGGCTAGTTATTACATTAGAACAAAGATTTGATGAAACTTAACAAGCATGGTCAAATTATCTCTAAAACAGGAAAAGATATCTGAGTATCTGCTCTACAGTACAGATTATAAAATATACAAGTTAATTCAAAGAAAAATGCAAAGTTTCATCAGCTTTTTGTGGTTTGCAAATTATTATACAGAATAAAAATATTATGATGAGAGAAACAAAGCACATTTTAGCTTTGTGAATTGAAAAATGCAATCAAAAATGCATTTCTTTTATGGCAGCAATTCAGACATTAAAGTTTCTAAAAGGCAGAGAAAATAGAAATTAAGTAGACAGTGAAAAAACTTTTACTGCAAGCATTGGTTCAATTGCTTTTCAAATGGAATTCAACAGAGGAGTAAAGACACAACAGTTGAACAGCAGGAAGAAAACTAGTGAGTTCTCCTCCAAAACTCCTCCAAAGAGACCTGAAAACATGGCAGATCCAGTTGTAACTGGGAATCTAAAAAAGATTAATGAGTCAAGCGTCCAGTGTAGGTTGGCAGAGGGAGATAAAAAGGACTACAGGGTCTGGTCAAAAGGGCACTAATACCCAGGGAGAGGTGGTACACCATGACAAGGTTCCAGACCTACACGTCACATGAAAAGAGTGGGTACAAACTGGAGGCTTAGTAATCTACCTGGTTATGGATCACAAATTTAAGGCGAAACTGAGGAGATCTGCACTCAGAAGTAGGTTTCTGGAGTAGTCCAAGGTGCCATACAGAGAAAACAGCAAGCTCTGAAGCCTCAAGTCCAGTCTGAAGCCTGTAAAGGAATAACCTGGGCAGGAATCCTAGACCAAAGAGAAAAACCTGTGGATCTTTCTGAATAAGCAGTTTGATGCTGAGTGAAATGAGCAGGTCCAGGAGATCATTATATACTTCAACAACAATACTATATGATGACCAGTTCTAATGGACCAGGCCATCCTCAGCAACGAGATCAACCAAATCATTTCCAATGGAGCAGTAATGAACTGAACCAGCTATGCCCAGAAAAAGAACTCTGGGAGATGACTAAAAACCATTACATTGAATTCCCAATCCCTATATTTATGCACACCTGCATTTTTGATTTCCTTCACAAGCTAATTGTACAATATTTCAGAGTCTGATTCTTTTTGTACAGCAAAATAACGTTTTGGTCATGTATACTTATTGTGTATCTAATTTATATTTTAATATATTTAACATCTACTGGTCATCCTGCCATCTAGGGGAGGGGGTGGGGGGGTAAGAGGTGAAAAATTGGAACAAGAGGTTTGGCAATTGTTAATGCTGTAAAGTTACCCATGCATATATCCTGTAAATAAAAGGCTATTAAATAAAAAAAAAAAAAAATGAATAAGCACAGTTTTCTGACCAGCTAATTGGGGCTGAGTCCACAAACAATCTACTGGTGCTCAGACCCAAACCCAGGTTAAGAACTTCCAGAGTTCAGATCAGGGGGCAGCAAGCAGACTTTGACTGGATCAGATCACTCTGAGAACAAAAAAGATCATAGAACCCCAGTCTGAGTTGTTCCTATGATCCTGGTCAATACCTCAAGAAAGCAGCAATAGAATAATCCCAGACTTTCCTTTCAGAAGTACTGACTCTAACATCTAATGTGAAGACAGAAAATAGACTTGAAGAATAAGGAAATTTAAAAAAAAAAAAATCCTACCATAAAGAACTACTATGGTAATAGGTAGGCTTAAGATATAAAGCCATAAGAAGGGAATGACTCCAAAACATCTTCAAGCAAAGTCTCAAAGAAAAGACCCTGTTTAGCCAGAAATTCTACTAGAGTTCCTTGAAGAAATTTTTTTTTTAAATCACTTAATTTTTTTTAATGAAAGAGCTAGAATAAAAAAACAGAAAAGCATTAAGTTACAGAAGAATTGAAAAAGGAATTGACAATTTGGAACAAGAGCCATACTCAACAAACTCCCTGAAAATTCAAATACCAATTTTTTTTTTGTATCACACTAAACAGAAACCAATGATTACATAAGATACTAAGAAATATTAAAACAAAATCAAAAGACGGAAAAATGGAAGAAAATGTAAGATTGTCTCACAGGTTAAAATAATTTAAGTGGAAAACAAATCAAGGAGAAAAAATTTTAAAATTGGACATGATATTTCAAGAAATCTTAGTGTTGTTCAATCATTTCAGTCATGTCCAACACTTCATGACTCCATGAATCTTTTTAGAGGACAAAGTGAAAATAGAACCCACCAATCAGCTTCTGATTTAATTGGAAAGGACAGTGTTTGGGATTAGAGGAAGAAAAGACAGAATTTTGTTCATTGAAAAAAAAGTTTCAAAAGAATTAAGTTGTTTTTTTTTTATTAAGCAGCTAAAGCCTGATATTTTGAAGAAAATAATCAAAAAAGGGGCATACTCTGATAAACAAAATTTTAATGTTAATAAAAGACTTATTCTGCTTTCTAGAATTCCTATTTTTGAGAAAAAAAAAAACAACCTGGATTTAAAGCATCTAAAGATTCACTAACATTTTTATTGGAAGATAATAAGGCAATTTTGAATTAAAAACACTAACTGTTAACCAGTCCTGAAATCTTCCAAGCTATGATTATCAAATACTTTTAGTTCATTGGTCATTAAAGCTCTTTTTGCACACTGATCAAGTTACTCTAGCCCAGCTATTGAAAAACACTACAAAGATAATAACATAACATTTAAAACCTTACTGATTTTAGATAATTCTTTAGGTAATCCAACTTCATTGTATGAGAACATAAGCATGCAAATTTGCTGAGATATGGATAAAATTCTCTGAACTTTCTGACATACACATGAAGATTTAAAGAAAATTCACTCTATGCTGTTCAAATTTTCAGTAACAACATCCACATTTTATTTTATTATCCATCAATGTAGGCTTATCTTTAGATACACTTTTCATTAATTTTAATTTTTAAAATTGTTTTCTATAATTATGTTTTGTAACAAATGAATCAGAAATATCAAATCCTCTGTTATATTGCAACAGACAAAAAACTTATTCAAAAATTTATTGCACATTTCCATTGTTCTAAAACTAATTACCATAGTTTACATAATTATTCTAAAAGCTAATGCTTTAACTTCAATTGTATAAATTTTGTTATCTGCAATGTATGGGACTTAATTGGCTATGAGCCATTAACTTTTAAATGAATTTATCAAAAACTAATTATAGATCTACTATCATGTGAAAGTCTTAAATTTTTTCTAATTACAAAGGTGTAGGTATACCTGAAAAGGTTGGGAAACACTGATCTAGGACATTTAAAAGTACTATAAAGACAAGACAATTTATTGGGCAACTTCTCAATGTTAAGTGCTACAAAAATCAAACATCAAAAATAATTCTGTGCTATAGTATCCAATGGATGGTTAAAATAAATTTAAATTGAATTAATTTAAACAAATATTTATTTAAATAGAATGATCAGAAGACGACTGAGATGTCAAAAATGTATATGGCTTTTAAGTGAATTTATTAATTTTAAGTGAATTTTGCTATAGTTTGTTAATAATTAATAGTTACATACTGTTTTAGTTTATAAATACATCTCCTTTTTACAGCTAAGGAAAATGAGACAGGGGTTAAGAAACTCATCCAGAATATCACTGGGTGATACCACTAAGGGAGGCCGGATTCTAACAGCAAGGGTCTTCCTAATGTAAGAGCCAAAACTCTTATCCACTATTCCACCCAGCTGACCAATACCAATTACAATACTCTTGTTTAATTTGCTATGAATTATGTTATTGTCTTCTATTCTTTTATCTGTGTTACCAAACATAAACACAGTACATTATACTAGACTTGATAAAGGTTCAAATTTCACCTCTACAATAACATAGTTGTTGTTTGTCCTTCATTCTCAAAGAGGACCCATATTATCAGGAGGTGATTCTATGACTTGCAAATAAATTGGGTTTAAGTGAGGAAGGGCTATTCTAAATCACCAGCCTCCCCCAATTCATTTGTGTTCAGTGGCAAGATATAGATCAGAATGACCAGAGATGGTTCCAGATGCAGTAGGAGACATTTTTTTTTTAAGTTAAAATCTTTTCCAAGCTTCAGTTTGAATTATTAACGCTAGGTAATAAATAAGGCAAAGAATGGCCTCTTTTCCCTACTCAAAAAAAAAAAAAATTATGTACATATACATATATATATATATATATATATATATATATATATGTGTGTGTGTGTGTGTGTGTGTGCCTGCATACATATATAATGTGTGTGTATGAATATGAGAGGGGAAGACACTCAAGAGTTTCTGGCCAAAACATAAACAATTGCTGATTACATTGACATCGAGCCATCAGGGCCCAAACAATAACAAAGTGAGGCTTGGGCTGGGACCTACGATTGGCCAATTAATGAAAGCTATAATAATTTGGATTTAAGTGAATATTATGAACATTATTGTTCTATAAGAAATGACCAGCAGGATGATTTCAGAAAGGCCTGGAGAGACTTACGTGAACTGATGCTGAGTGAAATTTGCAGGATCAGGAGATCATTATATACTTCAAGAACAATACTATATGATGATCAATTCTGATGGACATGGCCCTCTTCAACAATGAGATGAACCAAATCAGTTCCAACAGAGCAGTAATGAATTGAACCAGCTCCACCCAGCGAAAGAACTCTGAGAAATGAGTATGAATCACTTCATAGAATTCCCAATCCCTCTATTTTTGTCCACCTGCATTTTTTATTTCCTTCACAGGTTAGTTGTACACTATTTCAAAGTCCGATTCTTTTTGTACACCAAAATAATTGTATGGACATGTATACATATATTGTATTTAACTTATACTTTAACATATTTAACATGTGTTGGTCAACCTGCCATCTGGGGGAGGAGGAGGAGGGAAGGAGGGGAAAAATTGGAATAAAAGGTTTTGCAATTGTCAATGCTGAAAAATTACCCATGTATATATTTTGTAAATAAAAAGCTATAATAAAAAAATATATATAAATAAAAAATAATTTGGATTTAAGGCATGGTCCTTGAGAAAGAAATCTAGCTATTAAACCCTAAGATATCTTTCAAGGTTTCAGAGATCAAAATTTACATTTCTTTGGACAAAGCAGGTAAGGGTATGATACCCTATATGGACAGAGGGAAAAGACAGAGGGAGAGGGGGAAAGGACAACAGGAAAGGAAAGGAGAGAGGGAGGAAGGAAAGAAGAGGAGTCAAGGAAGGAAGGAGAGAGGGAAGGGAGGAAGAAAGGGAGGGAGGGAAGACAGAGAGGGAAGTAAGGCAGGGAGGGAGGAAGAAATGATTGTTCAAATGGAACCGGTCAGTTGCCTACCAGTAGGGCAGTTACAATTACTCTCTGATGGTTGTTTGTCTTTTGTTCTGGAAGAAGACCAAAAAATCAGGAAGGTGATGCCATAACTTACAAGTGAACTGGATTTAAATGAGGGATGTCTGTGCAAACCTTACTCTCCTTTGGAACCATCTGGTCAAGATATAGATCAGGATGATTTGAGATGGTCCCTCTGTAACATGGGACAACTTATTTAATTTCTAGGTTTCGGGAAACTCTCTAGGATTTATATATTAATTCATGGATATTCTGCAGGGATAAATAGTGTTCCCATGCTGAAGTGGTCATAGATTCTTTACATATTCATCAAAGATAAAGGAAAAAAATTAATAGCAATCACTTTTTCTCAGGAATAGAAAATAATAGTATTGAAAACTGTTAAAATATCTTGGAATTATATTTGGAAAAAGAGAAAATAATATCCAATTATTTAATTCAAACTCAAACATATAAATTGAAACACTATTTTCCCCCTTTATAAAAGAACAAAATAGTAATTTATATACTTCTAGTATAATTACATGAATCTTGTACCTTTCTGGTTCTCTTTTTGAATTTTTGATGTCTAAAAAAAAAAAAAAAAAAAAAAAAAAAAGGATTAATTTCATTCAACTGTGTAAGTAAACCCAAAATGATTTATAGAATCTAAAATAATACTACCAGTGATTTGTAGAAACTGGATTTGGGGTTGATTTTAATCAGCTGGAGTAGATCTTGCATAGTAAATATCTTTTAAAAAAATTAAAAATTAGTGTTATAAAATGTTGTCATTTTAGGTATGCTAAATTTTTTTAAAATAAGAAAAGATAAACACAGTAATATTAGAATTAACTGTACAAGTATAACTACATTAACAAATTCAATTTTTATACAAAATAACATTGAACCCACAAATCTATCATCCTATATCTAGATAGCTTCTATAGCAAAAAGTTCAAAAAATTTATTAAATGAATCAAAACATAGGATCAGAGAATATTAATATTAAAGCTCACATTTATATGTTTGCTCTATGTTAGGCACTATATTAAACACTTTTTTAAAAAAATCATCTCATTTGATTCTCACAACAATGTTGGAAGGTAGGTGATATTAGTTCTGTTTTACAGATAGGAAAACTGAGTCAAAGAGGACATGATCTGCCTAAGGTCAACTTGCTAATAAGTCTCTGACTGTGTTCAAGTTGAACACTCTTATCCACCACAATATCTAATTACTAGTTATAAAAATGGAGAACATGAATCTATTTTCTAAAAAAAGAAAATTAACTAATATATGGCATTTTTCATATACCACTAGCTCTGTAGAAAAACAGCTTTCAATTAAAATTATAAGTAAATCAATATAACTCAAAACATCTTATAATATTGTTTTGTGAGAAAATGTCCAAATACTATTAGATGGGTGGCTACTTTTATGCTTCAAAATCATTAGATCACTAAATAGTAACTCAAAAAATTCTTATGATGAGGACAGCTAGCTTGGAGTCAGGAAGAATTCTATTCCTGAGTTCAGAATTCCAGCATCAGACTCTTACTATAACTGTGTTCCTTGGGCAAGTTACTTAACCTCTTTATTTCAGTGTCCTTATTTGTAAAATGAGCTAGAGAAGGAAATAGAAAACCATTCTACTATTTTGCCAAGAAAACCCCAAATGGGGTCACAAAGTTACGTCTGATTGATACAACTGAACAACAAACATTATGACGCCCCACGAAGGGTATAGGAATAAAGCTGGCATACCGCTTCCTGTCCCAGTCCCTCACTCTTAAGTGTCCCCTTAGCTAAATTTCCAAAAAAGTTTAAAGTAGTCATTTAGACTATTCAAAGAAGGTCCAAATTGCCCAAGATAAAAATAACAGGAATTCCTAGGAACCTATATAAAATCTTTCTAAAATATTATTTTTTACTTAATCAAAGTAGCTAGTATATTAAATTTCCTTCCTTCAACCCAGAAAGGTTCTTTCTCCCTTACAAAGAGGATAGAGTATCTTTCTACATTAACACTGATTCTATTTTGTTTCTTTCCAGTTAGATTTAAAAGGTTCCAGTTTTAGGAACCATATAGATTTAAGGTTGATCTGAAGTTTTAAAATGTTGTTTTACTGATGAGAGGAAAATAAAGGACAGAAAATCAAAGTGAATCAAAAGGCAGAGAAATGATGATTACCTTTTCTTTTTCTAATCCACTCTCAGGAAAGAAAACAGAGAGTGAATATTCATAGCCACATCTACGCAAGTGATCTGCCACAAGACTATTAGAAGCTCCAACTAATAGCGAGCTTCCTTCAACAGGAATGGATTGTGGCTGTACTTCTCCACTCAAAACAGGATGCATCAACTCATGTATGAGCTGGTTTCGAAGTTGAGTCTACCTCAAAAAAAAAAAGAAAAGAGAATACATTTTAAAAATCTTTTTGATTGTTAACAAAGTATCAGTGAGCTGGCTTGCAACTATGAAACAACTGGGTACCTCCCATTAGTTTGTATCTATTTTCTTCTATATAATGGAATTTTAATTACATCCAACAAGCAGCTTCAAAAACCACCTTAAGTGGCAGGCCTGTGTTGGCTCCTTCTACAAGTAAAGTCAATTGTTCAATATTCAGTGTGAGCATTTACACCTGAGAAATTGGTTGCTGTCCTTCTAGGAGACCAAAACTTCACTGTGAGAGTCAAGTTACTGATCAGATCAATAGGAATTCAGAATGTTCTACTACAGGTGGGCACAAACTACAAATGGGAGCTTGAAACATTGTTTTGTTGATCGTCTAGATACAAAGTTATGGAGAACATGTTAATAAGATAGTAAATTTTAAGTATATTCTCTTTTTTTCTGAACAGCTAGTTTTTAAACAGCACTTTCCTGATTGTGTATCACAATTTAACTTTTAACTTTTTTTCTACAAACTGCTAAAGGAAGGTCTTCAAAAAGACATTTTCTCCTTACTTTCCACTTATGAACAATAAGCAGAACAAGATCCCCAGACGTTGCTGCCAAAAGGAAGCATTTTGTTTTTCATTCTATCCAAAACTAAAAATTATCCCTTCACGACCTACCAAAAGTGTTTTGCCCAAGAATCTCTCTCCGTTTTACACTTAAAAGTTTTATAAAATTAAAATATGTTAAAGAACGAATAACAGTTCTACAAAATGTTACATTATCAAAACGTTTTTGTTATTACAATGATTACTTATTTCAATATAAAACTTGTCTTTTAAATGTATACAATTCTGCACTTAAAACTCCAAAATGAAACCACAATTCAAAACGACTACTATATATATATATGTTAGACTACTATATATATATAATATTTTATATATATATATGTTATATATAACATATGTTATATATAATATATAATATATATATTTATATATATATAAAGTCCTATCTAACATTATATATATATATATATATATATTTATATATATATATATATAAAGTCCTATCTAACATTGGTAACAGTGTAACTACCATTAAATTCACCTATTTTTGGCACTACCGTGCCACATCTTTTGTTTATTAGAAAAAGATGCCCCAAAAGTACCTTGAGGGTGTCCAAAATACCCCGATTCTTAAATGTCTGATACAATCTCTTTCGGAGTTCATCTTGAGACAATGCCTGAGTTTCAAAAGGCATCTTGAACTGAAACAGGAGACACAGTATCATCTGTTAAAAAGAGGTGGGAGAAATCTCGAAGCTACCAGATCGGTTATTTCAAAACAGCAACCGGATCCCTAATTATTTCGAGTGCAACCACAACAAGCGCTTCTCGGGGACGCCAAAGACCTTGCGGTTCGTGAAAAAAGGGTCAGGAAATTCACGAAATTGTGGCTGAGTCCCCGCCCCCCACCCCCCACTTTCCCAACAGAATGCGTCCCTCACATTTGCAGGAACAGAGGGGTGGAACTCCCGCCCCCCGCCTCCCACGGGGAGGAATGCCTTCTAGTCCCACGGGCACGGGTACCCCTCCCCCCCCCCCCCGAGGCCACGCTCCCGGGTGGGGGCCCCTTAAAAGATGGACGACAACGAGGGCAAGTGGCAACACTGGAAGGGAGCGAGACCGCCACCTAATCCGCTTTCTCTCCACTCTTAAATCGGGAGGTCGGAGGGAAGATCAGCGCCAAGTCCATTCATCGCCTGAGGAGCCCAAAGAAAGCCTGGCTTATAAACAGGAAGGAGATCCGGGAGACCGAAGGAGAGTTGTTACTGGTTGGGCTGTAGAACCCGCACCGAATTAAGGTCTACTGTGGATTGTCCAGGACTGATCCCGCACACGGTTCAACCACGCAAGCGCACTACATCAATTGTATCAGCTGTTAAACGTCTTAACGTCGGGCCAATCCGCCACAGGCTCAGTTCTCGCGAGAATAGAGAGGCCGCGGAACAACGCCGCGAGAATCGCCGTGGTTAAGGTGGCTAATTGGAGCTTGGCTGTTAGGTGCCGTCGGTGTAAGTTCTGCCCCCTGCCCACAGGTAAGGAACGGAGAAAGCCTAGGAGGGGCTAGGGACCAGGTGCTTGTAACCGAGCCCGTCTTCCTCCTCCTCTCTCACCCCCATCTTCTCTCCCCGCTCCCGTCCCTCCTCCTCGCTTTCCCACGCCCTCTTCCCACCCTCGCTGAGTCAGGGCCTGGGAGACCAGGAAGATTTTCCTCTGGGGCGAGTTGGAATCTCCCCCCAAATGAACAGAGTTTCCTTCCGCGGGATTTACTAACCCTTGTTCCCTACTCCGTTGCCTGGAAAAGAGTAAGTGCTCTTCCTCTCTCTCCCTCCGGCGCCTAATACTGTGTCCCGATTAAGTTAGGAGACTTCATTTTTCTTAATTGTTTTTTTATTAATTAGAAGATAGACTTTAAAAATTGATCCTTCTTTTGTTTCTCCAACAGATACTATATTCAATCACTCAGAATTTATTTGGGATGAATTTGTTTTGTTTTTTTCCTGGGTTTTGCTTCACCAGCCTTAGGTTAAGATGCATTGCTTGTCAATCATAATTTGTTTTATTTTTTTCCTGGGTTTTGCTTCACCAGCCTTAGGTTAAGATGCATTGCTTGTCAATCTCTCAATAAACATTGATTTTGCTACGTTTAACAACTACTGTGAGCTAGGGACTGAGGGATGGGGAAAAAAAAAAAAAAAAAAGGACAGCCCCTGCCCTCAAGGACCTCACTCTAAAGGAGGAGACAAGAGGAAGACAGCTATGTACAAACAAACTGCGTACAAATTAAATAGGAAATAATCAACAGAAAAAAGGCACTAGAATTAAGGGGGAAATCAGGAAAGTAGATGATGTTTAATGATCTAGCAGCGAAGACTGAAAAAAAGTATTCAGTGAGATAGGATGAGGATCAGGAGACACTAAGATGAGAAATCATTTAGGAAGAAAGAATAGTCAATATTAGCACAAGTTGCAGAAACCTAAAAGAATGGAATCCAAGAAAAGTTAGATTATAGAAATTAAGGGGACCTTTGAGGTTTTCCAGACTCAACGTTTTTGAGTTGAAAACACTAAGGCCTAGAGAGGTTAAATGATTTGTCAAAGGTCATACCCTTTTAATTGGATGGGACAGGATTTGAACCCAAATCCTTCCACACCAAATTCAACACATGCTTTTTTTTTTTTTTTTTTTTTTTTTTTTTTTTTTTTTTTTTTTTTTTTTTTTTGGATAGCTTTAAGTTGTTAGCAGGTTCATTATTTTCAGCCAAAATTATCTCCCCATGGACTTACCCTTAACTTGATTCTACTCAAATCCTCTCTGTGTCAAACAGTTATAAAGATTCCCTGATCCTTGTTTCACATAATAACCCTTTTACATTTTTTCTATTTGCCAAGCAAAACAATATTCAAGCTTTCTCTTTGGTGCACAAAACCACTACTAACTGAATAAATGCAAATTTTGATAATCCTATAGTACTACCTCACATTTAGCAGATTGGCAAAAATAATTAAATAAAATATTAACAAGCAAGTCACTAAGATCCAGACAGAGCTTCTTGAAACCAGACTGGCACTTTTTGTCTTTGTATTTTTAATATACATTAAATTTAAAATGGTAATTTTAACACTGCCAAGCTCATGAAGATCCTCTTTTAAATTAACTTCTTTCTTTTGTGTGTTTCCAACACTTCACTGCTTTCATGTGAGTGTGTGAGTTCTCTATCATTGTCTTTTTCACACCCTTCTCTTCCCAAGCACTACTTTGTAACTGAAAACTTTAGTAAAGCAAAACAAATCAACACTTTGCCTTTGTCTAAAAATGCATGAAAATACATTTGTCATTGTAAAAACTTTGGAAGAAATCTTAATGTCCTAAAAATTGAGGAAGGTCACATTAGTATGATGAATATATTTCAATTAACATTTATAAAAAATTCTAGCTAGAACGTTATGAAATAAAGGGGAAGGGGTGGAATAGAGCCCAATAAACAGAGTACATACTGACTTTTAAAATATAAAAGTAAATGAAAATTAATAGGTAAAGAAACCTGGAAGAAATTGAGACATTTTCTGCATTAAAACATTTAAATATTAGTAACCACAAAAAATTATAATTGTTATATGGATTAATTAAAACTTATAATGAAGCAGTTTTTAACTAAAACATTTTCTAAATCCTTTAATCTCCCCAAGTTGCCTACAGTAGATTAGACTTTTAAATTTGTTTTTCTATCCCTACACAGATGATCTTAATTTTACTTCAGTAACATGCATCTTCCATGTAGTATAAATCTACTTTGCTAAACTTACTTTTCTATTTTTATCAAAAAAAATTCACAAGGATATTTGTTATCTTATTTACTTAGGACCTGTACATTGGAGACAATGTCTGGAAGCTTCTACTTTGTAATTGTAGGCCATCATGATAATCCAGTTTTTGAGATGGAATTTTTACCAGCTGGAAAAGTGGAATCTAAGGTAGGTGTGTACAAACCCTTAAAAATTCTTTAAAGTGATTTTTTTGTTGTCATCTTAGTGGTTGAAAGTGACACTTGCAGATAAGAAAACTAATGTGCAGAGAACTGAAGTGATTTACTCCAAGGTTACACAATAAGATAGTTATAGAACTGTGTTAAAACCTAAGTCTTGGCTCTTAATTCAGTAAAACTTTATGCTGCACTGTGCTTTTTGTTATTTAAAAAAAAAAAAAACAATAAAAGCATGATATTTTGTTTTATAGTGTAGTGTCCCTGCAGTGGGAATTATTGTCTTCAAAATAAAGATGAAAGTCATCATGTTTCTTAGGGCATTACTAAATTATAAACTCCTGAAAGGGTAAAAGAGGTCTGTAATTTCTTCTTGAATAGGCACCATAATGTTTGCTATATTTAACATTCCTATAGATTCCCTTGCCTGGTCTCAAAGCAGGCCAGTATTAGTGGATATTGTACTACTTTCACTTCAAGGGCAGTACCCAGCCAAGATTTAAAAAAAGCAGCAAGAGACAGAAACAAGAACAGCTTTGTCCTTTATTCTGCTTTTGAACCAGTACATTTCCTTATCTAATGGGTAGTAATGAATAAAAGTTATTTTGCTTATTTGTTTAAACTCCAGAGACAAACTATTGTCGGGTATTTAATGTCCTCTAAAATTCATTATAATTTAGTCTTCTCTTAGGCAGGTTGATTTAGTGGAATGAGCACTGGATTTTGTAGTCAGGGGACTAGGATCAAATCCCAATATTTCTACTGCTTACTATTTGTGTGGTATTAGGCAAGTTGTTTCATCCTTATGGCCTGAGTTTCTTTATCTATAAAATGAAAAAGATTAGATGAGCTTTATGGTCCCTACCAGCTCTGCGACACTAATAATAGTGCATTGAATCCAAGGTTTCATTCTAATCTTTTAAAATAATTTGTTCATGCCCCCTCACAGTACAGTAATTTCCTTCCTTAGAAGGTATTTTTGGTTCAGTTATTGGTTTGTTTTTTTTTTTTCTTTTTTTGCTAAGTCAGTTCTTGCATCAGAGAACTTATTAATAAGTCATGCTCATTAAAATTTTATCTTCAGTTCTTTAGGGAGATCGGTGTAGCTGAGTTGTAATGCACGTTGCAGAAACATTTATGCTATTTCCTGATCTCAGCTCCTTTTCCTAATGTAGAAAACTTTCCTGATTCTTCTTTTTAATTCCTTAATATTGGAAAGCTTTTTCTTAATCCTTTATCCCAAAAATATCATTGTTGATCATGAATGCAGAGCACGGGCAAAAAAAGCTTTACATGTAAGGAGTACAAATATTTTTGTCTTTGTATTTTATATTTATGTAATAATGATAATAGTGACATTGTATAAAGCACTTGAAATTTTGTTGTTGTTGTTCCAAGCTTGTCCAGCTCTTCATGACCTTATTTGGGGTTTTCTTGGAAAAGATATTGAACGATTTGCCATTCTCCAGCTCATTTTTACAGTTAGCAAAGCAAACTATATATATGCTCTCTCATCTCAAATTTATAACAATTCTTTGTGGTAGCTGTTGTGATCCTTATTTTACAGATGAAGAAACAGGCTGAGAGAGGTTAATTGACTTGCCCAGAATCACACAGCCAATTTGTGGGTCAGGTACACTTAGAGATAGAAAACTGAGGCTTAAAGACATTTCCCAGGGCCAGACATCTAAGTAAATGACAAGTTGAAAGTGAAAGGTCTTAGGATTCCAAATGTATTCTTTACCAGGTAGGCTGTGTCTGTGGTTTATTTCCACAATGAACAGAAAGAAAAAAAGATTCTACCATGTAAATAAAATGACACTACTTGAGAGTTCCCATCAGAGTATGATACATATATTTAAGATATGTCCAATTTCCTTTGTTAACAAAAGGATGAATTTCAGTATTGTGGTTCTTGGATAGAAACATAAGGCAAAATACATTACAATCTATTTTTTTCTATTAAGGCCTACTGCTGACTTTCTGACCTGGGCAAGTCACTTGACCTCCTTGAGTTTAAGTAAGTTACCTGTAAAATGAAAGGGGTGGAATGGATCTTCAAGACCTTAAATTCACTGTTGTTGTGGTTTGTAAACTTTTAGATACCATGGCATATTAGAAAAAACCTGAGACTTAAAATTAGGTATTCATTTGTGGCCAGATATGTAGAGCATTTAAAGTCAGAAAAGCAAACATTTATTAAGCAGCTACCATATATGCTTGGCACTATGCTAACTTCTGAGGATCTAAAAAGGGCAAAAATGTGCCTACCCTCAAGAAGTATATAGTCCAGTTCGGGAGAAAACATAAATAGCTATCTACAAAAGACATATAAAGAATAAATTTGAAGTAATCTCAGAAGAAACCCAGTCACGTTAAGAGGGACTAGGATTTTTACTGAGACTTGAAGGAAGCCAAGGGAACAGAAACAAGGAAAAAGGACATTCTAGGCATGAAGACAAGCCACTAAAAATGCAGGCAGGTGATAAGAGAAGCAGTGAGAAGCACTGCTTTGTGTGAGAAGCAGTAAGGTGGCCATTGTCATTGAATGACAATACAGGGAGGTGAGTAAAGAGTAGAAGACTGAAAAAGTAGGGAGGGATCAGGGTTTGATGTGTTTTAAAAGTCAATATTAGATCCTAGAGGAGCCCTTAGAGTAGTCAGAACTATGCTTTAGTAAGATCACTTTGATAGCTAAGTGGAAAGAAACTTGAGGTAGAGAGAATATCCAAAATGCTATTGGAATACTCAAGGCATGAGGGGATGAGGACAGCATCAGGGTCTTAGTGTCAAGGATCTGCCATAATAGAAATGCCATATCATTCATTTTGCCAGATAGGGTAGTATTGATGAACAATTGCTTAAAAATTTCTTGTCAAATGTGCAACTTAAAAAAAAAGAAGAGAGAGAAAAGTAATTACAAGAGTGCTTATAATATCCACTGTAGGCCAAGCATTATGCTAAGCTTTACAAATATTATCTTGTTTTATCTTACAACAAACCTTCCAGATAAATGATGTTTTTTCAATTCCCATTTTCCAGTTGAAGATATTGAGGCAAACAGGTTAAGGGACTTGTTCACGTTATAAAACTAGTAAGTGGATGAGGCCAAAGCTTTCCAGGGTACTAAAGAGGCACTGCTAATTATGGGTCGAGATAGTCTCAACAAATAGCATTGCTGTAAAATTAGCAAAACTAATGTTTCCCTGTGTCACTATTGTGATTTATGTGAAGGAGACAAGCAAAATAGTTATTCAAAATATCTAAAATCAATAATTACTGGCCTATATTTCTATCGTGTCATCTATATAAAACATGAATGTCCTGAATATTAGTGGGAAATAAGCAGGTTTTCAAAAACCATATAGAATGAACTACATCTTTACCATTTCACAAGTGAATGAAAGATGTAGAAAATAAAAGATCCCACTGTGCCTACAGTTTACTTCTCCCACTCTTCCCCCAAAACACATTTAGCTTCATAGAACAGAAACCTGCTTTACTAAGTCTTTTACAACAAGTTGTCTCCTATCCATATATCAAGAGTATTCAGTATTTTTTGGAAGATGTAACAGTAGAAAGAATCCTGATCAGTTATCCTGATCCTAAAATAATAAGGCATAAAACAAAAAATTGTACATTCACCAAAAGTGTTTGCCATTGTGAAAGAAAAGACTCAGCACAGGCTTAGATTAATAAACAAGCTTCTTCCTATTTGTAGATGACATTGTTTTGTTGTTATCAAACTCCAACACTTTGCAGAGCCTCTTCTAAGAGATCTCTAATCACTCAGGAGTTTGGCCTGTTCATCCACAAAGGAAAGACCAAATAGGTAAATAACATCTATTAACCAGATATCACCATACATCTGAAAGGACACCCCATCCCCACCCCCGCCATGAGAGCTTTTCCGAGAGCCTGTATATTTGGGATAAACAAGATTTGAGTCTTGGCCCAGAGTTGAAGAGGAAAAACAAGCTGGATTGTTTTGGGGACATTACAGTACATGTTTACTGACCATAAGCCTTTCATAAAAAAAGCAAAGATCCATCTTGTTAATTCAGACATTTGACCATTATTACTGTGTGGAAGAGAAACCTGGAATGCCACTACCTCCAAAAAACTAAAGATGACTATTACAAAGAAGGCAATGGAAAGGCACATAGCAGATATGAATAGGCTACAACATAAAAGTCAATTCAAAATTCCAGAAAATAAAGAGTAAAGGATGGCTTCAAAAAATTGTATGACAACATGCTCACATGGTGAGAGCAGAGAATGACAGGTGGGCATCCAGAATGCTTCATTGGTATTTCCATGTCAAGAAAGCAAGGAAGGGTTTTGTTTCAATAGTAAGATTACTGAATGACATGAAGGAAAGACTTAAAGGATGGAAAGTATAAATGGGTTGAGGTCTGCATCATTGGAAAGAATTCCTGAATTAGAAATTCCTCAGTGATATTACAGATCTGTTTGAGTATTGACTTAATGTGAATATTTTAAAGCATTGAAGAACTCTCTGATCCCTTCTCAACATCAACAGTATCTTCAAGTGATAAACTCAGCTGTCCTTATCTCTTTTACCTTTTCAGTGATACTTTTTAAAACTTGCTTTTCTACCTTCATCTACCACAATCATAAGTACTTTATTTCAATAATTATGTGTAACACTTAAATTCCCCTACATACCTTTGTCTACCTCCTTTCTTAGTATGTTCTTTATAGAACCGTTATAAAATTCAAGCCTAGAATTTTTCCCTATTTTTAAATATAGAAATTACGAATTATACTCTTGAATAAAGAAGTGGGCTTAGAGTTGAGAAAAATTAGTTTTAAGGGCCTCTTTTGACACAATTAGCCATGTGAGTTAATGTTTTGGGTTTTTAAATATAAAACATTTTGTAAAGAGTATAACATTATAGTAATGACCACAAGAAGTATAAGCAGTAAAATAAATTTGTAGGGCTTAAAACCACACCTGGAAGTTTTCATAACAAAATATCTATATTCTGTCAACTAAAGCTAATAATCTGCTGTTGTCCTTGTTTTACTCCAGGATGATCATCGTCATCTCAACCAGTTCATAGCCCATGCAGCCCTTGACCTAGTAGATGAAAATATGTGGCTGTCTAACAACATGTACTTGAAAACTGTGGACAAATTCAATGAGTGGTTTGTTTCTGCTTTTGTTACTGCAGGCCATATCCTTTTCCTATCAGTAATAGATTTTAAAACTTTTAAAGTTAAGAATCTAAAAAGTTAGCTGTAGCAATATTGTATATACTTGAAATTATGATGGGATCCTATCATTAGCAGTTATTAAAAAAAAATTCTACCTTAAATCCTGTTTCTAGTTTACTTTTAAAATTTTGAGTTTTTGTTTTTTCCCCGTAAGTACTATGTTAAACGTCTTTAGGAATCAGTATTGGCCTACCAAACAAAATACTATACTTGATGTCACAAAGACCTGGGTTTAAATCCTGACTTTGGCACATAAACTATTGCCTCAGGCAAGTCCCTAAAACTCCTCTCTACTAAGTTATAGATTGAAGACCACTTGGTCCTGTACATTTCCTTATTCTGCAAGGTCACAGAATTCTGTATATTTATCATAAAGCTTCTTAAAACAGCTAAAAAAATTTTTTAAACTTTTTTTTTTGTTTTATTAATAAGGTTAGGGATAATATATGTAGCTGACATATATGTAGACAGTATTTAAAACTTTCGCTATGCAGCCTTCAGGAATTATTAAATTTTTATACTTTAGTGCTGCCCTTCTTCCATCTCTCCCCTTCCCCTATTTCATCTCTCCCCTCCTCCCCCAGTTTCTGTTAAGAGTTTGATACCATTGCATAGGCTATGCTGCTTTTAAAACTGACATCGCTCTATACTTAGGACTATAATACCAAGCCATCAGGCTTTCCGTTTTTTTTGTTTTTTTCCATTTTTAAGAAGAAAATGTGATGTACTTAACTATTTTTACATATGAGATTTATTATGCTTCATGATGTAAGACAAGAAGATGGAATAAAAAACTTCTTTAGTGATGTCTATGATTTATATATAAAGGTAAGTTACATTTTGTAACTTTTAAAATGTCTGAATTTCAGACCGTAGGCATATCTTGTATAAAAATAAACTCACAAGGGACTATGTTGATAACACAACCAGAACCAGCACCAAAGCTTGCTGGCTCCCATTTAGTGCCTTTTACACTAGGAAATCCTGGATCTCTATGATCAGTTTTTAATTTCAGTCTAGTCCTCCCCTACCTCTCATTACACCCTTCATCTACCCACTGCTATCTTAAATATTTGTTTAAAAATAATTAGAAATATAACTCATCTGCAAAACACGTTAAAAGTATGCTGTTCCCTTTGTTTTAGTACTTAATTGAATTGTTTTTACCTGGAAATTTGATAGAAGTTCTGGAAACAACAAATTTAAGAAATCAAGAGAGCACATTTGGGGTAGAGGAGAGAGAGTTGGATAATGAAACAGAAAGAAAGAAAAATGCATCATAAACACTTTTAAAAATAAGCAGAAGGAAGTTCAGAAAGTTGCAGACAAGCAGGGCAGTTTTGTTGCTACCATGTTGATATTACAAAAACCTTTTTTAAAACTACATAGCAAGTTTAGATTCATGTCATTCCTATTTCCTGTTTTTTGTATTTTGAAATGTATGTGAGTGTTGATGTATTAAGTTCATAATGAAAAATGAGTCTATTTTGTAAAAATAAGTGTGAATTGCATATGAACAGAAAACAGTTCTTATACCATAAAAGTCTAATTTCAAGTCAAAGCTAATTGTTTTACTTAATATTTAAAGTAGCCTGAAAAAGTTAAACTGAAAAAGCTTTTACTATAAATTAATATTTAATATGAATATTATATATTTATAGCTTATCATGCAAATTATTTAGATTATATGAACTATGTTATAAGTCTTTATAACATTGTTCTGAATCTGGTAAGAAGCAAGACTTCTGGGTCATTTTTTCTTTTTTTTGTCCACCAGACTTCTATTTGAATCATAGTATATTTTTCATATGCTTGTGTATGGAAGTCTTTTTTTTTTTTTTTTTAATGTTTGTTATCTTGTCTTTAAAACTAGAAATTGGGGACAACTAGGTGTCATAGTGAATAGAGCAGCAGCCCTGAAGTCAGGAGGACCCAATTTCAAATCTGGCATCAGACACTTAATATATCAGCTGTGTGACCCTGGAAAAGTCACTTAACCCCAATTGCCTCAGCAAAAACAAAACTAGAAACTGAAAACAAACTTTAGAACTTTTAAAGACTTTAGAGTCTTTAGAGCTACAACTGTATCCTGAAGAATTGTTTTTAAAAAAAAAATTGCTTCTTAACTTATTTTCAGTCATCATAATTTAAATTTGAAGCTATAAGCTTTGTTTTATAAACATTATATCTATAAATCTAATACTCTTTTTCCATTCCTCAGTTTGCAATGAATCCATTTTATGAACCAAATTCACCCATTCGATCAAGTGCATTTGACAGAAAAGTTCAATTTCTTGGGAAGAAACACCTTCTAAGCTGAATACAGAAAACTTCTTAAATATGTGATGTCATAGTATGCATTGTAAGTAATTAAGAGCCAATCAAGTCTATTGTGTCTAGTCTTGGCTTTCTAAGCCTCTGTAAATTAACTTCTGGTTAGAGAGACAATAGGGCACCTTTTGTTGTTATTGTAACAGATGCTCCAACCAGGATAACATACTTTTGAAAAATATTGTATTTGTGAAGAATGCTAGACGAAGTGCCCTGAAAGTTATTCTTGCTTTAAAAATTGTTTAGGGGATTCTACTTTGACTAGTCTAATATAATCTTAAATTGTAAATTAGGCAAATGTCATATTATTGATTTGATTAACAGATCTTAAACTGAAATATAAAAGTTGGTTCATAATAGGAAATACAATTTATAAGATACACATGGATTTTTTTTTTTTAATATAGGCGATATTCATAGTGCTGGAGAAAAGATTTGTTGGCCAAAATACAAAATGCTCTTATCCAAGAATATCAAGTATCAAATCTGGCAATAATATCAAAAAGACAGAAAACTTAAGAACATGTATGTAAGTTTCTACCTATAAATGAAATGAAGTGGTTGCTGAGACCAACAGTTAAGTATCATTGTTTTGTATTTAGAATCTTGAGGATGTTTTCTTTCCTCAACAAGAACAATGATAACTACATTTCTTCTTGATAAATTAGTTTCATATTTTTATAAAAATGTTTAAATTATTTGCATATTTTTGCTTTCAAGAATAACCTGAGTTAAATTAAAGGTTTGGCAGTTTGATATTAAACATATAGATTATAACCAGTAAAGTTGCTTGGGGTTTTTTGCATTGTAAAAAATAGAAAAATAGAAATAAAGTCTTGTTCTACAAATTGTTATGTTTTAAACAAATGACACGATCATAACCAAGTATTTCCTGGAAAAACTACAAATGTCTGGAAAAGTATTGTTGAACTCTGTAATAAAAGGGAACTTTTAAGTAACAGTTTTGAAATTGGATCTTTTTATCTAGGATTTCGTGTGAAGTTCTTGACCACAGATATATTTCCCTCTTTTCTCCTCCACTTTCCTCCCCTTTGTTGTTTTACTTAACTACCCAAACAAATAAGCTTTTCAAAAATTGTTTCATTGCATGTTGGTTTGGTGATTGTTGTTTGTGATGACTACGTATTTTAAAATTAGCCAGAGTCAGGAATTCAGATTAGAAGAAAATCTTCAATCTTTATTCTCAGTAGAGATGAAGAAGGATCGGAGGTAGAAGGGGATCAGAGATAAAGGGTAACTGAGTCAATAAGCCAGCCATACCAGAAGCCCCCAGAGCAGAACCCAGCCAGCAGTCTCTGTCCGCTTCTCTTCCTGCCCCTCTGCCTCCACCCACCAAAATCGTCATTTCCTATACAACACATCAGGACTTGCACAGAGAGTGGGCAGGAGCCATTCTTTCTCCAAGCAGTATATTAATACAGTATAGTCCAATTACTATTTAGCCTCATGTGCTTGGGACCTCAGTGCATCTACTCAAGCCTCAGCCCATTACAGTTGTTTTTCTTGCTGTTGTTGAGGTTTTTTTTCTGGAGATGATGCTATTCTCAGTAAAGTTTAAGAACTAATAGTATCCAAATGTTGTGTGCTGAGAACTAATGTGGGTGGTCCTTTCTTTTCTCACATAATTCCTGAGTATAGCTTGATTGTTGCAGTATGTTAAAAAAAATAAACTGTAAGAATCATACACTATTAAGAGCTAAACTAGAAAAAAACTTTGCTAACTGGCCTTTATTTTATTCATTTCTAATTATTATTCCCCATGGTACTTTCTAAACTAAGCATCCACAACCCACAAACTCAATATCTTACCAGATGGTATTTCTTCCAATTTTGAGAAAAACACCCTTTCAAACCCCTTACATTTCTTTGTCCTTGCTGTTGTGTCTAAGATTCAAAATTATGATAAAAGTCTTGCTATATTGGTAAAGATGAAAACCATCTCAATCTTTTAAAACTTGAGAGATACATGAATTCAGTATGAAAGTACTACAATTTAAAGAGGGAGAGAGCATCCTAGTTCAGGAAAATAGCGTGAACAACAGCAGAAGTGAAAAATACTATTCATTGGGTTAATTATTTTTAAGGTCTAGTTGCCTCTCTCAGGTCTCAGAAGATGAGGTGGTTTTCATATTTACCAATTTAGTAAGACTATTAAAATTTTGAATCTTATTAGTTAGCTAGTAATAGCTAATGTTTATGTAATGTTTTAAAGTTTACAAAGCCTTTACAAATACCATCTCATGTTGTCTAAACAACTCTAATAGGTAGGTACTATTATCCCTATTTTATAGATGAGGAAATTGAAGCAAGCGTTGATCAATTAATTTGCCCAGGTTCACATAGCTACTAAATGTCTGAGGCAGTATTTGAATTTAAGTCTTACTCCAGGTCCATTATTCCATCCACTGACCACCTAAGTGCACTTTTATTTGGCCTTTCTTTTTTTTTTTTTTTTTAAACCATCCTTCCTATCTTCTCTTAACATATTACTGGATTGATGATTACCCTTCTCTCTAATAATGTGTCTCCCTTTCTCCTGCTATCTAATTTCTTCCTACCTTTAGACATTCTTTGAAAGAAGATGGGGATTCTGAGGAGGACATAGTCTAAGTGTAGGTAAGGACTAATAGGTAATAATAGCCTGTGCAAAGATGTGGAAACAAGAAATGATGGTCACATACCAGAAACGGGAAAGAGGATGGTTTAAACAGGATCATACTAGAAGTCACAGGAATTCAAAAGGGACTACTGCAGAACTTGAGTAGCAGAAAGTCATTCATGAAGGAAATAAAAATTGAATAATTCAATATGAAAATGCTGCAATTTAAAAGGTGGGAGGGACATCCTAATTCAGGAAAATAGCATGAACAGAAGTGAGAAATAGTATTCACTGGATTAATTTTTAAGGTCCAATACACTTACGTAAGCTATAATGATGTAATGTATAGAGTCCCACAAGTGTCCATATTATATATACTTGTCAAAACTGGCAGAGTTTCTTTTTCTTTTCAGTTTTCCTTAATTTTTATCACATTGGATAATTTAGGAATAGTTTTGAAAATGGACATATTTAATATAAAACCATCTATAAAAAAAAATCATTTGAATTCCTGTGTTTAGGGAAGTCAATGCCTCCAATTCTTCATCATCAGAAATGCAGATACAGTACTCGCCAGAACATGATTTTCTACAAATCTGGTGACTGAACAGTCATGTCTTAGTTTTTTGGAATTTTCTTGGCAAGGATACCAGAATGGTTTGCTATTTCCTTCTCCAGCTTGATAAATATTGGATTAAGTTGCCTAGGGTCAGATAACTAATAAGTGTTTGAAGCCAGATTTTAATTTGTCTTACTCTAGGCTTGGCACTTTTATCTACTATACCACTTAGCTGCTCTGATTTGAGGAACAGGTGCTGAAAAAATTGAAAAATTTGATCCTTTGACAGAATCTTCAAAGAGCAGGAACTTAATCAGACTTATTAGATATAGCAGTAATATACAGTTGCGTTACATTCATTTGTTTTTACTTTTAACCACCAATTCTGGTTTTTTTTTAACTGTTGTAGATATGACTGGCACCCTACTCTTAATATGGCTAAACTGTTCACTGTAAAATGCAGTATACAAACTCTCATTTTCTCATTCCTTTTCCTCCCATTCCCCAATTATTGGTGAGCAACAATGAATTATGCTGTTCTGCTTATTAGTTGTCAGCATCTATCACTGCCACCCACTACCAATCTATCAACACTTTTCTTCTCTTGCTTTTTACTATTTTCCCATAGCTTTCATGTGAAAAGGTTAATATTTTGCAAATGTTTCATCCGATACTTGTACACTGAGTAACCACTGTTTTCAGCTTCTATGTTCCTTGGCTACTAACAACAAAAACAATTTCTAAGCATTTTTCCTGGCTACTTTCAAGTAGAAAGCTCTTAGATTTCCTTTTTGGGCTCCTGAGGTTAGATGCTAGTTCTGTAACATTTTCTAGATTTAGTGAATAGTCTGTTTCACAATTCCAAACCCTTATTGTTGATCCTATTTACTTTGGGCCACACCTTAGAGACCTTAATTAGAAGAGACTACCAGCCTACATTTGTCACTTATTAGCCTTTGTGAACTTAGGGTACAGTTGTGAAGCTAGTACTGGATTTCTAGTGATAAAAAAAAAAAAATCCATGCTATCCGGAGATCTCTTACCCATGGTTTAATACAGATCATTCACAAACTAAAAAAGCCCACATTCAAAGCCACTCTTTTCTAGCTAAGTATTCTTTGTGCTACAAGCAGATTACAGGTATTTGAGATTTAGCATTTGTCAGATAGGCAGTAACCTGGCCCACCTGATATGAGAATTAAAAAAGATGTGATGGTTTCCAATGAGCACCCCCCACATGTGTTGATTTACATCCAGTCTCCATAGATGTCTATGGAAGCAGATAGCATTTTCTGTCCAAAGTTTATTGAAATTACCTTGAATCATTGAACCACGGCATAGACCTCTTCACTAATGCCAAACTGTGTTTGCCCTTTGTCTGATAGCTTCCCCATAGTTCTTATCTCCCTCTTCCACAGAGCTGCCAAAGTGATTGCTGTACAGGTTTATCCATGTCACTTCCCTGTTCAACAGGTTCCAAGGCTTTCTCCTGCATCTTAAGAGAAAATGTAAACTCATGTATCATTTGAAATCCTATACAGTCTGGTTCCATCTTATGTTTTCTAGGCTTAATACCCATTTACTCTTACACACTACATTCTAGCTAAACTGGTATGGCCATTTCCCACACAACATTCCATTGCTCATCATGCCTTTTTGTAAGTAGACCTCAACGATTATAATGGCACACCCTCAACTCAGAATTCTTAGCTTCCTTCAAAGCCCAGTTCAAGTACCACCTCCTACATGGTACTTTTCCTGATCCTCCCATAATGTTGCCCCCAAATTACTTTTTCTTCACTTTAGATAAATGTTTCTCCTTTTAGAACTTAACTCTTTAACAATACTTTTTTTAAATTCCACTATAAATCCTTATTCTTCATTAGTCAGTGTACTTTGTAAATTTATGCAGATGTTAGTCACTTTATATTAAATCTCACTATCACATTGTTTTTGTTACCTTTCCCTAGACTTAAATAACTTAAATGTGAGAAGACTTCATAGACTTAGAAGTAGCTAATTTCAAATGCTCTAACAAAACTTCCACTTATAAGACATAATGAAGTGAATGTAAAATTAACATAGTTGAGATTAATTTCAATACATTTTAGTATTTCTCCAGCTATTAGTAAAAAAGTACAAACATCACTAGATACCAGTTGACGAAATTCTGCATTGGCATTTTGACACGTTCCATTTCATCATTCTTCGTAAGCTCATGTTCAAAATATTCTGTAAAACTGTATAGATCTTTATGTAATGATTTGGCATGGTGAAAGTGAACCAGGGGGTTCCCCTTCTTAGGAAAAAAGATACCATGGGAGAGGAATTTGAGTTTAAGGAAGTAATTATTACCACCATCCCTTTCCCATGTTACCAGTTTGAGACAGTGCCCTAGTTTGAAGCTCTGATAAAAAGAAAGGATGTGATAATGTGAAAGATGCTATAGATTCTGCTTCTGAAAACCTAGAGTAGCAAGTAAAGCTTTTATTAAGCTTTACCACCTTGAGAAAGTCACTTCTTCCAAGCTTTAGTGTCCTCATCTATAAAATGGGGATAATTTGAAAACTTCAATCAGATGGCTGTTGAGAGAATCCAAATGAAAATGTATCAAATACTTTGTAAATTTTTATAAAACATTTTAAATGTCAGCATCTAATGACAACTAAATATATACTACTAGGTAATTTAAGACATTTAAAATGTATATTATAGAACATAAGAGCCCTTTATTTGTCAGGTTTACTTTCTGGAAGAAAGGGGTTAACATAAGAAAGGAAGAACAGGGAGTGGAGATAGCAGCCAAGATTGGCAACATATACAAAATTGGAACATAAAAAAATTGGAAATCCTCAAATTTAAATTTAGATCATTTTAGAATGAACAGAGGAAAAAAAATCTTGAAAACTGGCATTTCTCTTAAAGAAAAATCTTGTTTCATTGTAATCATGTCCTCCACGGTTTGCATTTTTTTTTTTATTACATTGAAAACTATGTATTTTCTTAATAAAGATGTCTCAGAAAAACTACATCCCAACTCTAAGGATAAAGGTGAAAATAATTTAATTCCTTAAAGATGAGACAATGTCCTTGTCTATAGCACCAAATGTTTAATGAAAATGTGCTGCTATATAAATGCATCCTGATTTACTTAAAAATAAGTATTTCTAGTTTCAAAATTAAAAAAAAAAAATCTTAGAGATGGCTACATTTCCAGATACTTTTTAATGTGTGTGTGTATGTATGTATTTTAAATCAGTACTGACATCTAAGGAGAAAAAATAATCAGCTGTAACCTAAAATTTTTGCCTCATATCAATTGCATTCCACTCTTTATAGATCAGATATAGTTAAATAATTTTATAACATGAAATACCACTCAAGTTCAAGGTAATCTTGTGATTTATTTCTTTAATAAGCATTTTAAAAATGTGCTTTCAGTGAACCAAGAATGAAATGCTAATTTTGTAAAAATATATACATACAAAAAATGTGTTCTCCATTTGAATTCTAGGGGGAAAAAACCCAAGTAGTGCTTCCAGAAATTCAAGTTTTCATTTTATTTGCAATTAAAGTATTCATTTGATTTATTATTAGCTCTGTAAGTTGCACATTAAATTTTAAGTAACCATTTATTATTAGAGACAATCTTTGTTTATACATGTTACGTGCCTTCAGTAGATAGGTTACTTAATGAATGGATATTTCCCTTCCACCTTCTAATGAAGCAGTAGTAGATTAGTTTAAATTTTATTACAACTGGACTTCCTGGACCTTTATTCTATATTGTTCTTCTTCCCATTTCCCTTGCTCCATTTTGTAAATGAGTTGGTTAGAGCTTTATTGGCAAAACTTTTTAATAGTCAACAACAAGATGAACTGGGCTTAGGCTTTCGGTGAAGATTGACTGTATCTGTCTGGATAAAGTGATCTGACCTATCCTCAGTAGCAAGGATTCTTCTAACAGCTTCCTCAAAAGCTGCTGCAACATTCGTGGCATCTTTTGCACTTGTTTCAAAGTAAGGATAGTTGCCGTTGTCCCTGCACCAGGCCTGAGCTTCTTCTGTAGAAACTTGTCTTTCACTTATGTCAATCTTATTACCCAAAATCACAAAAGGAAAGCTTTCAGGCTCTTTGACATCTGCATAATAAATGAATTCTTTCTTCCAGTTGCTCAAGTTCTGGAAACTCTGAGAGTCATCTACACTGAAAGTAAGAAGGCAACAGTCAGAACCTCTGTAAAATGGTGTTCGCAGGCTTCTAAAGCGTTCTTGACCTGCTGTGTCCCAAATCTGCATGGTTACAAAGTGTCCATCCACTTCCAAGTCTTTATTTAAAAACTCCACACCTATTGTGTGGAATAGCTGGCTCTCAAATTTGTTAGTGACGTATCTATTCATAAGAGAACTCTTCCCAACGCCACCATCTCCAAGAAGAATTACTTTGAAAAGTGATGATTTTCCTGCCATCATTTAATAAAGTCTCTTTACTCCAAAATCCTATAAAATAAAAAGAGATCATAAAAGTAAATCTTTTAGTTCCTGCTTAGATAAATTCAGACAAACTAATTTTTTTTTTTACACAAATAGTAAGATACATTACTCAGCTAAAGAAAATAGAGCAACATTCATATTCTCTTTTTCATTGTCAGCTATGAAAAGGGCTACCTAAGAAGTGAGCTCTGCTCTCTCTCTATCCTTGGAACTCTTCAAGCAGGCTTTAGGGACAATCAGTTAGGATTAAAAAAGGGATTCCTTTTGGGCCTGGATTGGACTAGATAACCAGTGACATCTCACTTTCAATTCTCAAATTTTATGATTCTTTAAATAAACTATATGAAGGGAAGACTACAAACTTCTGAGTTAAACTACCTCTCTATCATAGTAAAAATTCACTTGTGGGCAGTACATCCTGGTAACACCAAGACTATTATACTCACTTTACAGATGAAACTGAAAACTAGAAAAGTTAAATGTCATAAAAGTAGAATCCGACTGCTTTACTTCATCTAACATATTCTTAAGCTAATTAAAACTTATTTGGGGTAAATTCCAATAGGGAAAGAATTCCTTTTTGTCTAGGGACAGAAATTTTAAGCTAGGACTCTTGATTCCCAAGTTCAGTGCTCCTACTATACCACGTTACACTGCCTGCTTCTCCAATTAAAGTCCATGTAAAACTATTACAAAATTAACAAATCAATATATAATTATGTTCAAAAAAAGGGCTTTCTTTGCATGTCTAAATGCTACTTTATAATTCTAAGATTAAGAACAATGAGATTTCCTTGATAACATATAAAAGACTGACAATGGGACAGACTCTCTCTCTTAGAAATGTGAAATTTTCCTACTTTCTCAAATTTTAGAAAAGAATTAAAACTGCAGCAGAAATAGTTTGAAAAACAAGCAAACATCATTTGGTTAATTTCAACTGATATTAAAGACAAAAAAAAAAAAGCCGTTAAGGAAACAAATTTGATCTTGTTCAAAATACTTAATGATTTTCATTAAAGTTACTTTGTTTAGCAGTCTTAACCAATAATATATTAGGCTTAACAATAAGTTAGACTACCTATATTATACAATTCATTTGCTGAGAACTATTCTGACATGTTAATTGGCTGTTGTCTAATGAAGCAGAAGGGTTTAAAGGGGGCAAAAGTAAATTGATGCAGCAAAAATGCACAGTGAATAGAATGTCAGACCTGGAGTCAGGAAGACCTGAATTCAGATTTGGCCTCAGATGCTTACTAGTGTGTGATCCTGTGCAAGTCACTGAATCGTGTTTGCCTCAGTTTCCTCATCTGTAAAATGAGCTGGAAAAGGTAATAGCAAATCACTCCAATATCTTTGCCAAGAAAACACACAAAAAAATGGTCCTGAGAAGTCATGCAAAACTAAAAAATGACTAAAAAATAACAAAAGTAAATTGAAAATGTAAATTTGTTAGCTAATAGTTTGTTATTTTGCTGGGAAGAGTAGGAAAGAGAAATGTATACTTTTGTGATCTCTTTTCCAAAAGCAATGAGAAAACAAGAATGATATAAAGTCTGTATTTAGAAAAAGAACATTTTCTTTATATGCAGAGAGAAAAATGCTTATTTTCTATCTGAATATTTTCAATGAAACCATGATTTTGTTAGAATGTGTATTCCCTCCTTTCAATGCAGATCATAACTCTGTATCTCAGTAGCTAGTTCTCCAATGTTGCTGTGGTAGAAAAATTCATCACTAGTACCAAATTTTGATAAGTCTGTATTATTTCTATATGTAGACAATTCTTTATTCAGCATTAAGCATAATACTCATACTTCAGTGAATTATCTTTTAATTTTTTTCCTGAGTAAACTATACACAATACCATGATAGTGTCCTTTAAAGAAATGGAGAAAAAAATATTTTTTCCTGTATCCCTAGATCCAATGCAGTATAAAATTAGTCATTTTCTCAAAGGCACCCACTGACTCCTTCAGAATGATCAAGATTGTGCAATGAAAAAAACTAAAGGCTCTGAATTCAGAAGCCTGTATTTTTAAATGGAGGTACATTAATTCACAACTGTATGTTTAAGATTTATAACATCTTTCCCTCCCAACAAAAACCATGTTAGATATCATGTATTATGTTAACTCCACTTGACATACAGGAAACTGTAGCTTAAGACTAAGTTAGTTATTTGTTCATGATCCCACATATATTAAATATCAAGAATCAGGATTCAAAACTACTTTTCCTAACTCAAATCCTACATTATTGCCATTATGCTAAAGCTGAAATAGAACCTTTTCATCTATTGCACTACAGTAAAAGCAATTACACATATGTTCCTACATTCCAAAATTGGAGGATCTGAATGACTACTGGGAAAGTAACTTCAGGAGCCTGTAATCTACAAAATGAGGAGTTTAAGTTAAAAATTGTCTTAAGGTCCCTTCTGCCTCTCAATCCATCATGTTATAAGCTATGAGAGAACAGAATCCCTGACCACTGCAAATTAATTAATATGGGGGAAGTAAAATATCAAGAGTTATATAGCCCAGAAGAACAGATGAAAAAGAATCTGCCGAATCATCTAAATATTCTTTCTTTTGGCTACACCATTCTGAGAAAGAGAATGCCTCTCATAAGGTTATTCATCTCTAGCAATCCTGTTCTTATGTCTTGCCACTGGACTCAGATGAGGAGGAGACAGTGAAGTTAGTGACTTTGCACAACCCATCCTCACTTAAATCCAATTCACTGACAAGTCAAAACCATGACCCTTCTTTTCGAAGGAAGGAGTAAAAACAATGCTTCATAAACCTAAATAAGGCAATTATTAAAATATCCTGAGAAGGCATAGAAACCAGCCCAGAGGCTATCCTAAAATTTATTGTTGCTTCAAACCAGAAACAAATAGCTATTTGTATATTATTTTAAGGTTTACAAAGTGTTTACTGCCCCACCCCCCAAAAAAACCAATAAAGCAGGTAAAGAATTATCACTATTTTGCAAATGATATGGAACAGAATAAAAGTATGAATACTGTGTGAATACTGGTCACCATTTCTTTTATGTATTTTGTTTCATGTATTGACACAAAGAACTCATCTCCCAGTGGCCATCCTACTGAGTAAAGTAAATTGACATTTTAGTTGAGCTTTGGCCTACCTCCGAGGCTACTGATTGCCAGGGCCATACATACCAATTTTCCCCGACAGACATGGAGACAAGACAGATGTTAAAGTGCCAAATGGCCTTTCTTTATTGGTAATCTCAGCAGGGGATAGCAGGAAGCAAGAGCAAGTGTATGTATGTCTCTGCATCTCTCTCTGCATCCCTGAATCTCTCTACATCTCTGCCTCTCTACTTCTCTCCACACCCTTTTCTTTCGCCTATGCCAAAGCTGGCTATTTATATTTACTCTCTTCTGGGATTATCCTGTGCCTAGCCCACTCAGCTCTGTGTAAGTAGATCCACAGAAGGGAGACACCTGGAGTTAGTGCTGCCTCCTAAGAAAAGATCTAGCAAAAGGACAGCCTTCTCAAGGAAACACCTGTTAAGACACAACTTCCTGCCTCAGAGGCCAAGCCCCTTTTTACTTCCTGGGTCCATCCTACCAGCTGACATGGCATACATGGCAATTCTCAGAAGGAAAGTCTCTAACATCCTCATCAGAGCAAATCACCCCAGGGAGAGGGGACAGCCAACACAAAGGCACAGACAGAAGATGGGAGAGTTTTGTTGCAAGAGAGATTTTTTTCCTGGATGTAATAGGAAGTCACTGGAAGTAGAGGGAGGAAAGGTGGTGAAAAAGTTGTGTGACATGATCATATCCATGTTTTCTATTGTTTTATTTTTAGAAAAACGACCTTACCAAATGAGTAGTGGAAATATCAGAACTGAGAATAAATTTGAAGTCCAGTTAGAAATCCTAATTTAAAGTGGATGAGTGGCAAGAAGGGAGTGTATAATGAACTAGAGATATGGGATGAGTGTAGAGTCAAAGACAAAAACGAAATTTTGAGTTTCAATAACTGGGAGGATGGTGGTATCTTCAACAGTAATAGGAAAGTTCAAGAGAAGAGTTTTGAGGGGAAAAATCATGCATCCTGTGTTTTAGATATGTTATTTCAGATATACACGGGACATTGTTTTTACATGTTCAAAAGGCAGCTAGAAATATCTGACTGCAGTTCAGAAGAAACTAAGGCTGAATGTAGAGATCTGAGACACATTAAGGAGGACTTTCCACACAATTCTGGAAGCATATTAAATATAATGTGGTCAAATAGTTAACTGAAAAGCTCCAGTATGTTAAGTCAGACCCAGTTGAAGCAGAAAGGATTGAAAGTTTAGAAGCTTCTAGTTATTAAAGTTAAGCTCTTCCATTCTACTACCCAAGTATCTGACCTAAGCAAATTACTTCTCTAAACCCACTCATTTGTAAAATGAAGCGATCTACCATACTCCTCAAAGTTATCCTCCAATTCTTTTTCTTCATCCCTCTCAAACCCAAGTACCTAGTCTTGTTCGTTCCACATCCAAAATTTTAAACTATTTTCTACTGTACTTAAAAATGCCACCACTCTACTCCAGATCCTTATTATATTTTTGTCTGACACTTTTAACAGTCTCCTACTTGAGCTTTCTGCCACCAATGTCTTCACTGTTCGAAACTATCTTCATGTGACTTCAAAAATAATCTTCCTAAAGTACAGTATGTCCTTCCCTACTCAAAAACCTTCTCCTACAATTCCCTTTGCATCTAGGATAAAATACAAATTCCTCTCATTATTTAAGGCCCGCCAAAATTTAGTTCCAATGGTAGAAACCATTAATGCCCTGTTATATATGGTCCTTTCTAGTTCTTAACGCAATTCCACAATTCAATAGTTTCTTCCTATCTTCTTCCCCCACAAAATTAATCAGTACAACTTGCATCTACTTCCCCTGAGCTTTTAACTAACTGGATTACTCTTAGTTCCCTCCTTTTTCTTAAACCAGCTTTCTTAAAAAGCCCTAATGCTTCCTCACAACTTCATAAACTCTCCTCTGTCCAACACTACTATACTGTCATCAGCCCATATAATTTCCACTCTCCACAGCCTCCAAGTATTGCATCCATTCATACCCCTATTAGAGATCTACCTTAACATGTTAAAAACACCAACTTTTCCTGGACAATTTTCACAATCTTGAACTAAAATGTTATATTTAAGACCTATTTACATGTAAAGATTTAAAAAATATCACTATTCAAGGAAAACATTTTTCCATGCAGGCATTTTTTTTAGTACAATAAACTCATGTGATATAACTATCAATGAGGTCTAGGCCACCACCAGAATGTTTTATCCAGCTTTTGCTGAACAGAAGCTAAGTGTACAATTTGACATGTGCAATATCCAGGTTCGTGCAATAAGAATTCAACTTGAGATTCCTTACCTATTAAAAAAAAACTGGTAATTCATACAAACCACTAACCTTCTTGCCCAATTATGTTGAAGTCTCATTTATACATATAGTTGTTTTTTAATTTTTGCTGCTTAATGACTAAAAAGAGGCTAACATAACCAAAAGCAGTTTCGTTACTATAACATGAACAAAAAACACCTCTTAATTACTGCTTCTACTCAGAATAAGTAAATGTGAAAATATTTTTTGTAACTCACATTTATACACCATCTCTACAATTTAAAAAGAGACTTGTCAACCCATCTTTCCTAAGTAGGAACTTTTGTAACAATATGAGACCTTTACAAACTAATTGGGCAAGAAGGTAGAATCTAAAATGAATAATCAGGCAGAACTCCCAGACTAGAGGGGAGCCTGCTGATATTCTGGACCTGAAGAGCTTTCTAGCTAGCTGACAGAGGCTGAATGCAGCACTATAAGCCTATTAGGAACTTAAATCAAGGTAGACCCAGAAATGTGCTGCTCAGACCTAAACTCAGGTCAACTATGAAAGATGAGAAAGCTTTCAGGTTCCCAGTCTAAGCTGACCTGGAGATCCTACAACAACATAATAATCAATACTCCAAGAAAAAAATAACTAGATCAACACAGATATTCCCTTCAAAAGAGCACAGAGCCAGGCCATAACATCAAATCCTAGTCTGGATAGAGGGATGGAAGAATGAACAAACAAAAAAGAATCCTACCGTGATGATGGAAGACAAATTGGGAGGAAGGAAAGAAGAAAAAAAAAAGGAAAAAAAGACTAATATCTATCGGCAAAACCTCTTAGAAAAACAGCTTGGGTAACAAGTTCAATTAGAATTCCTAGGAGAGAATGTAAGAGGTTTTTTTTTTTTTTTTTTAATGAGCTATAAAATGATTTTTTAAATATCAGAAGAAAAAAAGGAAAATAAAAGCTATGTAAGAATTAACAATTTGAAATCCTAAGTATAAAACCTCACCCTTTACATCTTACAGACTAAATGGAAAACGACTCTATGAGACAATTAAGAAATATTAAAATAAAATCAAAAGCCAATAGAAAAAAATAGAAAATGTAAGGTATCTCTTATCTGAAACTGAACTTGAAAACAGATCAAGGAAAAAAGAATTTAAGAATATAATAGCCAAAAGCCATGAACAAAAAAGGAGCCTAGATATATTTCAATGTTCAACTCAAACCTTTCAAAATCCCATATAAAAGCTCTCAGGAATAAATAACAAAACTCCAGACCTTCTAGAGAAAGAAAAAGTAACATTATAAAGGGAAAAAAAAAAAAAAAAAAATACTGCAAGCTGCCAGAAAGAATTCAAATACAAGGGACTGCATCCAGAATCACATGTTTACCAACCACCACCCTAAACTTGGGATATAATATTCCCAAAGGCTTACACAACCAAGATTTACTTACCCAGCAAAACTAAGTATAATTCTACAGGGGGGAAATGTACCATTAAAGAAACAGAACTTCCAGTCACTCCCGATGAAAAAACTAGAGCTGCACTGAAACTCTGAAATACAAATACAAAAAGGGAAAAAAATACACATGAGCATAAATGAGCAATCATAGGGGACTAAACAAGGATAAACTATTTCCTTATAAGAAATATTATATGTCCTGATATTTTCAAAACTGTTAGGAGAGGCCATAGAGTTTAATTAGACAAAAATCTTGAGAGTTATGTTCTGATGATCACAGAAGAATGGAAAAGAAAAGGGATGGAGGTGGGAAGGGGGGGAACAAGATGATGAGAAAGACAAGAGAAAATTATCTCACATTATTAGAGTGTACAAGTAGAAGTCTTACATGAACAAGAGAAGAGAGCAAACAGCACTAGAATTTCACTAGGAGGAAAAAATATACACTTAGCACATAGTAGCTTATTTCACTCAAGCAAAGAGAAGGGAAGAACAAAGGGAGTATAGATTAAAGGGAGGGATTAGTCCTAAACAAAACAAACTTTTGAGGGTGAATTTCAAAGAGAGGTTTCAGAGAAAAAGAAAAGAAAGTAGCAGATTATACTAAACCTAAGACCCTGGTGTTAAACTCACTCCTACCACCCTCCACCACCCTTTCTCAAAAGGTGAGGGGGGAGAGGGGGGAAAATAAAGAAAATAGGATGAAGGGAAATTTACAATTCATCCAAAAATAGAATATGTTGGAAAAGAAAAGGAAGACACCTGAATCAGAAAGATGCATAAAGAATTAAAATAAGAGGCTGGAGCACAATCTTTTATGTTTCAATTGGAGAAAAAAAAGTACATGTAGCAACCATCATATCAAATAAAGCAACAGCAAAAATAGACAAAAGAGAAACTACGTTATGCTGAAAGGTACCCTTAAATGATACATTTTTTCCACTTTTCAATTTATTTTAACACACAGTGCTTTATGAACCATGTTGAAAGAAAAATCAAAATAAAAGGGGGAAAAAAGTGAACATAGTATTTGTTGTTTTACATTAAATCGCCATAGTTCTTTATTCTGAAAGCAGAAAATCTATTGGGATTGATTTGGATCACTGAAACACTGAGAATCAAGTCTTTCGTAGTTGATCACCATACATTCTTGCTGTTACTGTGTACAATATATTCTTGGTTCTGCTTGTATTAGCATCAGTTTGAGTAAACGTTTCCAGGCCTTTCTAAAATTAGTTTATTTCATTTTTTATAGAACAATATTTTCATAATCTTTTCCTTTAATCTTAGCCAATATGAGGTATGAGGTAGTCCCTCAGAGCTGTTTAAATTTGCATTTCTCTAATTGATAATGATTTCAAGCATTTTTTCATATGGCTAAAGATGTCTTTAATTTCATCATCTGAAAACTGTTCATATCCTTTAACATTTATCAATTGGGTAATGACTTGTACTTTTATATAATTTAACATAGTTCTCTATATATTTTAGAAATGAGATCTTTTATCAGAAAAAACATTGACTATAAAGATTTTTTCCCAGCTTTGTACTTCCTTTTTAATCTTGTTTCTGTTGGGTTTGTTTATGCAAAATTTTTTTAATTTAATATAATTAAAGTTGTTCGTTTTGTCTTTCATAATATTCTCTAGTTCTTCTCTGATCATAAATTCTTAGCGTCTCCAAAGATTTGATAGGTAAATTATCCCTTGCTTTATTAATTTGTTTATAGTCATCCATTATGCCCAAATCATGTATCCATTTTGACCTTATTTTGGTATGGGGTATGAGATGTAGGTCTATGCAGAGTTTCTAATGTATTATTTTCCAGTTTTCCTAGAAATTTTTGTGAAATAGCGAGTTCTTAAATACTAAATTATTATAGGCCTTACGTTTCTTGTATATTTAATCTACTCCACTGATCCACCACTCTTTCTTAGCCAGTACCTAATGGTTCTGATGACTGCTTCTTTATAATATTGTTTAGGTTGGTACTGCTAAAGCCAGCATTCTTTATACTTTTTTTTTTTTATTAATTCCCTTGATGTTCTTGACCTTTTGTTCTTCCAGATGAATATTATTTTTCTAGTTCTATAAAATAATTCTAATTCTATAAGTTATTTTTATAATTTCTATATTCTATAAAATTTTAATTCATAAAATAATTTTTGGCCTAAATGATAAATTAATATCAATATTAAACATACATATGAGAAATAACAGCATCTAATAAAGAAATGTTAAATGACTTGTTGTCATTTATATATTATAATAGTGAAATTATAATAGTGGGGGACTTCAGTCTACCCTTTTCAGATCTGGATAAATCTAATCCCCCACCAAAAAACTAAAGATCCTGAATAGAATTTTAAAAACATTATAATCCTCTAGAAATTACTGAACAGAAACAGAAAAGACTGCATATTTCTAAACTGTATATGGCACATTTATAAAAAGTCGACCATGTTAAGTTATTTGGACATTTAAAACTTCACAAACAAGTGCAGAAAAGCAGAAATATTAACCATTAAAAGTGGTTAGACCACACACATAAGGCAATAAAAGTATATACAATAAAGGGCCAATTTAATTATTAAAAATCAATTGGAGTTGATTAGTTTAATAGTTTCTTCATATGTTCTTTATTAATATTTCATTAATATTACTTAACTTACGTTTAACCTAAAAAACAGGTAGGCCAATAAACAGATCCGAGAAACAATTTCATTAAAAATAATGGTAACAATAAGACAACATATCAGAATTTTGGAAATGTGGCTTCTCTTAAGGAAAAACTTTATCTCCAAACATTTTCATCAAGGAAAGAGAAACAGCAGATCAATGAATTGGATTTTCAATTAAAAAATCCCTAGAATACCAACAAATTTAAAGGCCCAATTAAACATCAAAATAGAAATCCTGGGAAAAAAAAAAAATCAAAATTCCCCCCCCCCCCAAAAAAAATCAATTGAATAAATACTTTTAGTGTTGGATTTGGGGTTTTTTGGTTGTTGGTTTTTTTTTTTTTTTTGGGGGGGGGTAATGCTAACTGGATTTAAAAAAAGAAAAACAAATTACCAATATCAAAAATGGGAAAAAAAAACAAAAACCAAAGAGATGAATTCAGAACAAAGAAATAAAATAAATTATTTGTAACTATTAGCAATTTTGCCAAATTATATATTAATAAAACTGATAACCCAAATGAAATGAGTATTTACAAAAAATTATAAAACATCCATATTAACAAAAAGAGAAATAAAAAGCTGCCCAATCTCAAAAAAGCAATGGACAAGCCATAAACAAATTCCAAAAGAAAGATAGGCTACACATGTGCAAAAATGTTTGTGGCAGCCCTTTTTGTAGTGGCAAGAAACTGGAAATTGAGCAGCAGATGCCCATCAGTTAGAGAATGGCTGAACCAAATTATGGTATATGAATATAATGGAATATTATTTAAGAAATGATGAAAAGGATGATTTCACAGAAGCCTGGAGAGACCTACATGAAGTGATGCTAAATGAAATGAGCAGAACAGAACCAAGAGATCATTACACATAGCAAGACTATACAATGATCAATTTTGATAGACATGGCTCTCTTCAACAATGAGATGATTCAGGCCAATTCTAATAGTCTTGTGATGAAGAGAGCCATTTGCGATCAGAGAGAGGACTGTGGGGACCGAGTATGGATCACAAGATAATATTTTCACTCAACTGTATAAATATGTACATATATATTGTACTTAAGATGTACTTTAACATGTTTAACATATATGAGACTGCCTGCCATCTAGGGAAGGGGGGGGGGGGGGGGGGGGGGGGGGGGGAAGGAAGGGAAAAGTTTCAACAGAAGTGATTGCAAGGGGCAACGTTGAAAAATTACCCATGCATATGTTTTATCAATAAAAAGCTATAATAAATATATATATTTTTTACTTTTTGTTGTTTGCTTGCATTTTGTTTTCTTTTTTGATCTGATTTTTCTTGTGCAGCATATTTGTGGAAATGGGTATATAAGAATTGCACATGTTTAACATCTATTAGATCACTTGCCGTGTAGGAAAAATTAGAATACAAGTATTCTATGTATGGGTGAATGTTGAAAATTATCCATGTATATAATTTGAAAATAAAAAGCTTTAATTAAAAAAAAAAAGGCTAAAGCCAGACTATTTAAGGATTTTAAATTTCAAATAGAAAAATGTATTTTATTCCAGAAATAAGCACAAGCTCTTTTAGTTTCTTAAGCAGTGTTAAGATGGACTCACACCTGTACTTCAGGAATATCACTTTGACAGTTCTGTGGAGAATGAATTGAAAAGGAAAAAATGAAGCTTGGGAAACCCAGGTTGAAGGCTAAGTAGATATGCCGAAACAGTGATGAGATCTGTCTAAGGCAAAAAGGGTATTCTCTATCATAAGTGAGGCATGAAATCACAAATCTGACATTATAAAAGAGGACTAAAAGCTATAAATCACTTTAAGTTTTTTTAAATCATTAAAACTGAAATATTTAGGCTAAAATTTTTAAAAAGCAATTGATAAAAATACTTCCAGTTTCTAATTTAGGGGCACTTGTTCCAACACTTAATAACTGACATTTTGAATATGGAGAGGTTATACGATGTTTAACTAGCTTTATCTTAAAAAAAAAAAAAAAAAAAAAAAAAAAAGTTGGGTATCTGTTGAGGAAATAATATCACATTCTCAAAAGTCACAATAGACATTATAAAAATATTTGAAGAATTGAATTGATATACTTTCAAGTCTTTTTAAAGAAAATAATTTTAATTTTATATTTAATAAATTTTAAATAAATTAACTATATAAACCATATAAAGTCATATATCATCATCTACAGTAAAATGATACAATGTACAAGATGAGTTTTCTTTAAAGAATTTCCAATTCTACTTTCTAATAATTTTTTATTTTGCAACTAATCTAGGTTCTAGAAATAATCAAGCAAACTTTAAAAAAAAAAACCATGAGGCTGTAAATTTTACCTTAAAAATGTTCAGTTTAAGTGCATCATCTGCGTTACCAACATTGTTCTAAAAAGAAAAAAGAAAGTCTTACTTAGTATGTTCGCCGTACTGCCAGAATACAGGTAGAATATGTAATAAACCAATTTTATATTTTCCAAGAACTTGCTAGATTATTTAGTAGTAGAGAAAGGAAAATCTGTGTGTGAACAGGGCTTTTACAGAATTTCCCTAGTCAAATTGGCTTTACTTTGAACTTAAAGACAATGATAAACATTTGAGAAGGTATGACCTTGGTTTGATTATACTCTTTGTGAAAACAAACACAAACAAAAAAAACAACACTAGGAAAATGTCACAGCCCATATTCTAACATATGATGCAAAGAAATGTAGGGAAGTTTTGTGAATAACAACATTAAGTTAGCAAATACTTTGATACAAGATGAAAACAATGCAGGCCAAGGATGGCAAAACAAGGTGCATAATATAGCAAAAGATCAAGAATGAAAGAGGACAGATATAAAGACTACAGAAGCTTTATGCCTATTAACAGAACAAATACTTTTTTCAACAACAGAGCTTAAGAGCTGAAGCAAGCATTATATCACAAAACAATATTGTTTGACACATCAAGACTGATTATTAATATACAGGTCAATTTAAGAATCAGATACCTTTATGCAAACAAAAGATTAAAGCAAAGGTTAAAATCAATACCAAGCCAGAAAGGAAGACAATTTGAAGATGACATTATTTACAAATTATAAAAACATTAAGACCTACCTGTCTAAATAAGCTAATAAATTATAAAAAGCATAGAATAGAAAAGCTGATGATGCTATCGACTATCTTTTTTTCAAGGTTTTAAAACTTTATTATTTTTAACAATCTATTTTTTTTTTAATTTTTAGGTTCCAAATTCTTTCAACCCCACCCACTTTGAAAAAGAAAGTAGTATATCAATTAAACTTGGTCAGTTATATATATCAGAGACAAAAAGCAACCCACAAATCATATATATCAGCAAACACTTGTGCTTGCCAAGATGAGACATGGTAGCCATGGAAAATGATTTCTAATGTATAGTAATTTACAAATAAGATGGAGAAACTGAGCTATCACAGCAATATCAAAACTTTAAAAAGCAGAGAAGAATGAATTTTTAAAGATCTCAGTATAAATCCAAACTAAATCACATCAATATAATCTGGAGATGAAATTCAAAGAACCAAAAAAAAAAAAAAAATGAAGTTAAACATCCATTGGTATTTTCTTTATTGATCAAGAGTATACTCTTATCAGTAAAGACTGAGAATTAACCATAATGGATCTGCTATATTAAGTGAGAAAGTGATAATAGAATTTAATAAAATAAAGTCAAGAAAAAGCAAGCAGAACTGAATAAAAGAAAGTTGTGCAAGAAAAGACCCAATTTTATTTTATTTTGTCAAGTATTTTCTTTTTTTAATTTTCCCTCTCTCCCAGCCAAAAAAAAAAAGCACACCAGGAAGAAAAATGTTTAAACCACACGTATTACAAATATATTATTCAACCAAAACAAATTCTCATACTGGCCATTTCCAAAAATGTGTGTCATTCTATCTATTTAATCCATCACCACTATGTCAAGAGGTAGGCAGTATGTATTAGTTCTCTAGCAACATGGCCAATTACACTCCTTGAAAGTTTTTCAAAACTGTCCATTTTTACAATACTATTGTAGAATAAATTGTTTTCCTAGTTCTGCTTACTTCACCTCTGTACCAAGTGAAGACAGGTACAAACTAGAGGCAAATATGACTCTATGGACATAATCCAGAACATTGTACTACTGTCTATTTGTAATTTCTTCATTTGTGGTTCTTTATTTAGAATAGTAGAATATTAAAACTAAACCAATCTTAGTAATCATCTAGTTCAAACTCCTCATTTTACAAACAAAAAACAAAAAAACAAAAAACACAAAAAACAAACAAAAGTCATTTCCCCAACATCACAGATGAGGATTCAAAATCCAAGTCTCCTGACTTCAAAAGCAGTATTTATTCTATCATATTATCCCCCTTCAAAGGCTCATTTAAATAAATATACATATGTGTAAGTGTATATGCATTCATACACACACATATATATGAAGAACTTCAGAGTTATTAGGAAATATATATACTAGAAATGATGATAAATGCTCTGTACCTGATTATGATGTAGTAAAAGATGAGAATTTGGTTATTCAATCCTATTCCTACTCTTCTCATTTCTTTATCCTGGCTTATTTATTTAAATGTTACTTTCTACACATTTCTTCAAAGGCAATATGTCATCCAAAGTCTGATGAGAAACTCATTTTGCAAAAAAAAAAAAAAAAAGCAATTACCAATTACAAAAGGAAATTAGCTAGTAAGATGAAACAATTAACCTGTTACCCAAGTGGGTGCAATTAACAGCAGAATCTTCCACTGCCATAGTCAGCTAAAAAGTTGCCAAATTGAAAATATTTATGTTTACAAATTGCTTCTCCAAATGGTTCAAATTTTTAAGGAGTCTTCCACAATGGTTTTTATTCATTTCCAAAAACTTAAATTGAAAGTAATACCTCCAGTTTAAATTCAGCAATAAAAGTAACGTTCTTTTGAGTTACAGTTTCATACAAAGATATTGCTAATATTCAACACTGAGGAAAATAGTTCTTATTATTATATAATCCTTTTTATGTCTTGAAATTCCTGAAACACACTGTAATTAGTCAACTTTTATCACCTAACATCCATCTCTCTTAGGAGGAGGAGAATTATCCAAATAGAGGGTATTCCAAAAATCTCAGTGCAGTTTTAAGCTATAAAGTTGTATTATTTAGGTTTGGAGCATATTTTTATATTCCATTCGAATGCAGAATTGTTTAATTAGTTTGGTAAAGTGACTGCCACATAAGAGATGCTTAAGAAATTTTCTATCAGATGTATCTGAAAATCATTTGAGAAAATAACCACCAGCTGAAGATCTGAAAAAGCCCATATCCTGGATAAGCTATCCCATATTTCCCTATCTTGTTCCTTTTCCTATAATACATTTCATGTGAAGACGATACTGTTCAGACTGATATAAAAAGTTCAAATATTAATAAACAAGTAAAATGTGTACTATAGCAAACTTAAAAACAGATAACATGCTCAAAGAATGTAAATTAGTTTAAATGGATCTGGAAAATTGCTATTTTAAGATGTTGTAAATAATCTTTTTTTGTAAGGGCAAGGGTTCTTCAAAAAAAAAAAATTTAACCACTTAATTTAGCTATTTTGTAAACAGCAAGAAAAGTAGGAAAAATACTGAATTTGAAGCATTGACTTTAATGAATTTGAATACCAATCTTATACTACTTCTGACCTTGTAAGAATCACCTACCCTACGTGGACTACAGTTTCTTCATTTGTCTCTTCCAGTTATAGATCTAAGAACCTATGGTGCTATAGATTTTTTTTTTTATTATCAGATAAACATAAAGAAAGTACACAACTGGTTGCATGGAACCACTTGAATAATGAACCCTGGAACTTGCCTGGAACCATTGGAATAATAAAGCCTAGAACAAAAATAAATTAATTAAATTATCTCCATATGTTCATGTAATATCAGTATAACTTTCTTTGATACTTTGACATACTGTCTTCACACAAAACCTGAACACTTCAGTTACTGACACTCCCCCCACAAAGGTGTCCAAAGCTCATAAGAAGCTAAAAACAGAAATCATATTTACACAATAAAAGATGAACAAAAGACTTCCCCCAAATTTACAAATTTAAAACCTTTATACACTTCGACTCCTGAGAAACTGAATTTCACTCATTTATATCCTCACTTACAAGATCTTTTTGTATTGTACCACATTGTCCTTCTGTTGGCAGCTTTTCTTTGACTACTATCTTACTGAAGCATTCCTCCACTTCCATAGGTTTATGAATTCTCTTGTCAGCCCTTCTCACCACTAATGTGATTTGCAACTTAGTCCCAAAAATCCAGTTCTCCATGAGAATACTATGACTTTTTCATGCCTTTACTGGTCAGATCTTTCCAAATATTCCAAACATCTCTGCAATATATGCCCCTTCCTACTTAAGGTTGAACTTCCCACTATTTAAAGGGAACTCTATCAGTCTGTCTCCATTTGTTTCCCATCTCCCTACACAAAAGCTAAAGTAGGATATGCTTGTTCTAAAGGGAGAAACATCAAATCCTACCAAATAAGAGATATTTCACAATTGGATGTTGTTACATATGAAGATTTATCTGTGATGGAGCCATTTATAAATATCACTTCTTAAAAATGCAAAGTTTTCCTCACACTAGACCTTTTAACTTGGCTTACACTGCTCGTTTTTCTTGCAAAATTTATTTCCGAGACAGCACTGAAGAATTTGAATGGGACCTATACCACACTTGAATTGCTAATTAAGATAAGTTCCACAAAAAAAAAAAAAAAAAAACTTACATGAAACTGATGGATTAGAAAAGTAGGGCTCTCATCTTAATTACTTTCTGGTACTGCCCTTAGCATAGAAATACTAGTAATTGTGTGTTTTAATACATTTTAAAATACAATATTATGTTAAAAAGAAGTGGGAGTTGCTAACACTTGACACCTAGGTAATAAACTATGTCACTGCTATTTTACTAAGGTAGATAAGTATACAAAAATAGGATAAATGTTAGGGATGATTGCTGAAAACTTGTGATGACTGTTGGGTCACAATCACAGCAGAGGGAGTTCAATTAGAGAATATCACTTCTAATGGGAGATTAATGGGAGATGGCAGACAGTCATCTATTCCACTAAGCTAGCACACCTCCAAAACTAAGGAAGCAGACTAATTCTTTAAACTTGAGACATCAACTAATATGATTCATAACTTGTATAGCTGATAACACTACTCTCATATTTAGATCATGTTTTAGGAAAGTATCAATTCAAGAGGTAGGAGAGGAAGAGAAGGCATGAAGAGAGAGACACACAGAGGTGTTTCATCCAGAAACATGCAATTGGTTTCCAAGCTCTGACGGAAATTACAGGCAGGAAGCTATCATGGGATTGGCCAGCAAGACCTGCTAAATGAAACATGGAGCCAAAACTCCATCACAGAATATTTTAGAAAGGCCAATCAGAAGAAATTTGTGACAAAAATGGGCCAAGGATTAGGAGATAAGTAGTAATGGCAATTTTATCTGATTATAATAGTATTTAATATTATTCAATAACATTCACTAGTATTTAAGGTTGAAATCTTGATAATAATCCAACAGTTTCACTTGAGTGTTTCGTTTACACAGAGAAAGAGTACTAGTTATTTTAGATTATTACTGTATTTATTATCAGAGAAAAAAAAACTACCCATTTTATACATAGTGGGCATTCTGGTAAGGGACACACACACACACACACACACACACACACACACATATGTGTTATAATTAAACCAAAGCAATAACAACAAGGTCACAAATCTGGGTAGCTAGGTGGCTGAGTGGAGAGAATGCTGGGCCTGCAATAAGTCTTGAGTTCAAAATCTGTCTTCTGACACTAGCTATGTAACCCTTGGACAAATCACTTAACCCTCTGTGCCTCAGTTTTCTCATCTACAAAAAGAGCTGGATAAAGAAATGGCAAATCATTTCAATATCTCTGCCAAGAAAATCCCAAAAGGGGATCACAAAGATCCCCTAGATAAAAACAACTAGATAAAAAGACCAAAGCTGGGGGGGAAAAAAGTCACAAATTTTACATAGAACAGCTCTAACAGAATATAAACAAGGAATTATTGTGATAGCAAAAAGAAATGAATACTTTTAAATCAAAGCTACTTTTACATTTCCTGTCCTGTTTTCATCTCACATTTTACCTGTTTTTGCTTAAACAGGTGATTAAAATGGAACCACCAGTCCTACAGCCCTAAAAAAAATTAATCATCTGGGAGGGAAAGCATGAGCTGGAGCCAGAATATCTGCCAGCCATATGCCAGGAGCCACACCCCATAAATGTAGACTTCTCATGTGGACTAGTTTCTACCATTATCATACTCCAATGTTTGCTGCATCAAAAGACAAACAAACAAAAAAAGGAAGTATTTTTTCTTAGAATGTTAATAAACTTGGCCTCTTTCACACATATACACATAAAAAGGAGACAAAGTAAGTCAAAAACATTTGCCAACTCTTAAAGCAAAAATTCAGCAGTCCAAGAAAAACTGTTTAATACACCAAACGTTTTAAATTCAAGCACAAAACCAAATTTTACTTACTAAGGTAAAAAGAAAAAATGGGGTTTTCTCCCACTAAAGACAAATATGTCTATATGTCTTTCAACCTTAATGGCATGTCATAAGAGCACATTCTTATAGTCATCTATTTTAAAATCTTATTTTTCCCCTAAACTTCAATATATTGAAATGTTCGTCTTTTCTTTACAATCACATTCATCTTTCAAAGATTTTTTTTCCCTTTTTATTGACCATTAATTAAAATTTGTCTTTGTAAATTGTTTAAAAAGTAACTTCAAAAGATCATCAAACTGAGGGTCTTCTACTCTTGGTTTAATTCTTTTGGGAAGGTAAACTAGGCCATCTTTTACCTCAATTCTTATTTAGCCTTTCATTCCTGTATTTCCTCAAACAAATTGAGGCCTGGGAAAACTCCTAGCTTAAAAAGGCCAAGGTCTCCCAAAGCACAGCTCTCCCTCATTTAAATCCAAGTCATTTAAAAGTTGAGACATCACCCTCCTGATAATTATTGGTTTGCTTCAAGAATGAAGGACAACAACAAAAGAAAGCATTCAATTTAACATATCATTTGTTAGATATGTGCTGGGTTCCAGAGATGGAAAGGTGGAAAATGACAAATCCCTTGACTATGACTTCAATAGATAAAGTGTGATAAAGTGTGATAAAGATCCAACTAAGTGCTATTACAAAATTTAAAGCATTCAAATGACTTTTAGAGCTAGAAGTGACATTATAAAGATCTTCTAGTCCCATTCCCTCATTTTATAAATGAGGAACCTTGGAGAAGGTAAGGGAATTGTCCAAAATCACTGAACTGGAGGATATCAGAGGTTTATGAAAAGAGGTGGTGATGGGACCAGCCTTAAAGAAAGCTATTTCTATGGATAGAATTGAACTTCAAGGAATTGGAAAAGGACAATAAAGAAGTTGGTGCATTCTAGATAAGAGTAGTCAAAAATTTAAGTTAAAAATTCACTGTTGATGTTATATCTATATAAATCTTCCCAATAAATTAACTTTGCAAAAATGTGCAAGCATATTGGGAAAAAAATGATGCCTTGATATGACTTCACCAAAACAAAAAATACTTACTCCACCTTCCTCATTTGATTATAAAGGACTGCCCAGAGATTACACAATTTATCTTTATCTTGTCCCAATTTTCCTAGAAATCCTATTAATCTACTAATCATCATTGAGATAAATATATACAACATTTTTTTTTGCTGAGGCAATTGGGGTTAAGTGACTTGCCCAGGGTCACACAGGAAGTATTGTCTAAAGTCACATTTGAACTAGGGGCCTTCCTGAATTCAGGGCTGGTGCTCTATCCACTGTGCCACCTAGCTGCCCCAAGACTACTTTTTAAACACTTACTAATAATAAGTAAAACAAAGGTATTTATACACTCATTGACACCCCCCTAACTTAGGGTTTAAAACCTGGTTTAAGAAGGAAAGTGCTCAGCAGCTTCATAACAGAGGTACTAGACTTCTTTGAACATACCCTATACCAGACACAATGAAGGCCTCCTTCAACTCATACTAACATACTAGTCTAGTTATATGTCACTTAATTTTTAAAATTTCAGCAATAACAAAGATCTCAAAACAAACATAATCTAACTTAAATGAACTCCAGGAATAAAGATTCCCAAGACCTTCTGAAGTAGTCCATCCTATTTTCTCCATCATTTTCCTAGATTTCTCTCCTTGATACTCTCTATTTTGGAGCACCATTTTCTCCCTCTGTTGTCCTTTCTACATCTGACTAATCTCTTTGCTAACTCCCTCTTTCAGTTCATGCCCTCTAACAATAGGTGTGTCTCAGGGTTCTATCCTCAGCTCTCTAGTGCCTCTATACTACTTAGTGACCCCATTATTTCCCAAGGATTTAATTATTTTAATGCTGATGAATCTTCAAATCTCTCAACTACTTTTCAATTGGATCTCCAGCAGACAACTTAAACTTAACATGTCTAAGACTAAACTTTTTTTCCTCCTAAAACTACCATCCTTGCAGTTTTCTAGGCTTACAATTTAGATGTTGTCCCCAATTCTTCACTCTTATGTCTTATATCCAATGTATTGCCAATAACTGCCCATGCTTTTGCAACATTTGTGGACTATAACTCCTCCTTCCTCAGCCACTACCTCCACCCAGATAAAGGCTCTTAGCTCAGCCTTAATCAAGTCTTTACTCACTCCCATCTCAATCACCTGCCAAAATCAAAGTGGTAAGGCCCCAGTTTGACCATGTCATGTCCATACTTGGCCATCAGGTGGCGCAGTGGACAGAGTGCTGGGCCTTTTATTCCCCCCAAATCTAAAACAAAATCTATCACTAGCTCCTCCCCACAAAAAAAGCAAAAATTGGCAGGCAGATAAAAATACGTAATGTATAAGTATATTGATAAAACCTTCATGGCATACCAAAGTACCAAGAATCACTGGTTGGAAAACAATGCTCTTTCACAGAAATTGGTAGACAGAAGAGACCTTAAAAACTAAGGCCCAAGGAAATTAAAAGGCTTGTCTATAATCAAACTGGCATTAAGTAGCAGAGTCAAGATTGGAAACTCCTTTTGATGATACTCAATTTTACCATCTGACTGCTATACTCACTTCCTTTTATCTTCTGTCACCCCAACCCCAGATTGGATCATAATTCCCTTTGAATTAATCACCCTAACAAAAGCACCTTCTTTGTCAGCACTACAAATATTTGAATCATATTTAGGAATGTGTGCTTCATAAACTTCATACATCTAAAATAATATATGAAAATACTGAGTAAACCTTAATGCTACATAAATATCAGTGTCTAAAGGTCCATTGTTAAACTCTCCACATGGTTTATTAAAATGAGTTGCTAAACAAAAACAAAACAAATGCTTTGAATGACAATTACTTTAAGAACAACTTTGTACTCAACTGATGTACTCTAATAAAATTCTGACTTCCTGTAAATGCAAACTAGATAGTTTTCCATGAAAACTGTACAAAATTAGAGCGTATGTAAATCCTGCTTAACTGTTACTTTAAAAAAAAAAATTTAAGAGCCTGTAAGAATCTTAGAATTCACATCTTTTTGCAGATGAAAACTCAGAGGCTCAAAATGGTAAAATGATTATCTAAAGATCACATGGAAATAAGGAGAAGCAAGGATTGGAATTCCACACCTTCTGACTAACTCCAGTACACATCATAATAAGTTAGCCTACAATTCTGTTCTTCCATAAAATCACATACACGATTAGAAGTTGGTCTCAAGTGCAAGTCCCTTTTAAAGATGAAAAATTTGAGATCTAGAAAGCATATATGTAACTTCTCCCAAAGAAGCAACTAAGCTAGCTGCAAAGCCATATCTACACTTCTTTAAAAAACTAAATGACAAACGATATCACTTGCTTTTTAGTATTTCTAACCATAATCAAAGGTCAATAGCCTTTAGATCCACTGACACCCATATTAAAATTACTAATCCTATTAGAAATGCTTCAATCAAAAGTCCATTCTCATTTCCTTCAGTCTAAAACTATACAAAATCAAGACCTAAGGAAAGTCCCATTCTCATTTCTTCCAGTCTAAAACTATACAAAATCAAGACCTAAAGAGATAGTGATACTTGGAGGTAAGAGTTTCGTCTCTTATTGATGCTGTTTACTATATTCTAGGACCAGTAACTTAGTGCTGAGATTGAGCTCTTTATTTAAATGTGATGTTAAAGTCAAAGGACTGAATAGCATTTGTACAACACAAGCATTTCTAAATATCTGATCTACAGTGGGGAAGAGGGACTGAGAAAAATGGAGGGAAAGAGAATCGAAAGGAAGAAGTACCACTGAATACCAAACTATGATCTCACTACAGACCTGCCCTAAGAAACAGAGAGTATCCTAAAACTTCGGGGAAAAAAAAATCACAAAAGGTATTTTTCCTCAGCCTCAAAGCTCCCAAATAATCAACAGCAACAGTAAGAGTAAAATTAGCTAGTATTAATATAGCGCTTTAAAGTTTACTGTCAGTATCAAGTGCCTACTATGTGCCAGAAAGGGTGAAAAAAAAAAAAAGCAGTTCCTGCTCTCTAGAAGCTTCTAACAACCCTGGTAAAGTCCTACCAATAATTTTATCTCAATGGGGGAGGGGGAGAGGTGAGGGGAGAGTTTTACCAATATGTTCCACAATACAATGTGCCTATAAAAATATAAAAAGAGAGCTACCTATTTCAGATGTGAAAATTTAAAATAACACAAGGTACCCGTTTCCTAAGTTCTAGGCTATCAAAGTCTGGAACTTTGCTTAAGAAATTAACCTGAAATAGTTTTGCTTCAACACGATTTCAATTAAATGAAATACAACGAAAATGAATCATATTTAGGAATGTGTGCTTCATAGATTTCATACATATGAAATAACATATGTAAAATACTGAGTAAACCTTTAATGCTACATAAATATCAGTGTCTAAAGGTCCATTGTCTCCACATAGTTTACTAAAATGAGTTGCTAGACAAAAACAAATCAAAAGCTTTAAATGACAATTACTTTAAGAACAACTTTGTACTCAACTGATGTGCTCTAATAAAATTCTGACTTCCTGTAAATGCAAATTAGATAGTTTTCCATGAAAACTGTACAAAATTAGAGCGTATGTAACTCCGGCTTAAATTCCTAATTGCATCCTTGGAGGTTTTTCCAATGTAATCAACTGAGACTGGAAACTGAGGGGTTTGGGGTTTTTTTCCCACCAGAAAGAAAGCTATATGGGGAAGGAGACACTGGGGACGGTCCTAAAACGAAAAATTCCCTCCGTTTAAAGATTTTTAAGCGAGCGACAAAAAAGCAACAAAACGAGTCCGGTCACGTGATAACCGAGGAACAGGGCGGATAAAGTTATTCCTCCAAAGAAGTAGGGTCATGAGACAGGGCGTTCTCTGCCCCCGCCCCCACGCCAAACTTCCTGGGAGAACGCTTACAATTCTCGTCCCGTCTCAGTTGGAAGAAAACAAACCCCAAACTAACAAGATAATGCAGAATATTCCGGGGGCATCGGGGGGTCCCCTCCGCGCCCCATTCTGTGTCTCAAGAGCAGGACTTGGAAGTCTCTAACGCGTCCCGGGACTTGCCGGCCCAGTTAGGCAAAGGAGGAAAGTGGCGAGGGCTCTTCTGGTCCTGCCCGTGGGGAAGTGAAGAAAATAACTCGGTCCTCTTCCTCCCGCGGCAGAGCCAAGCCAGTAGCAAGCGGGTGACCAGCCCCCGGCCCCACCCCCACGGAGAAGAGAAAAGCGTCACTGTCGGAGGTCAGAGGTGAAAGGCCCCCGGGGGTGCCCCCTCTGGGCACCAATGAGCGGCGACGCCCCTACCCCGATCCGGCTTTTCCAGGGTAAGCGTGAGTCCCTCCGCGCTGCCCCAGCGCCCGGCTCCCCTGCAAGTTCCCGAGAGGCCGGGACTCCGTGGCCCAAGCACGCGCAGCAGGCGCCCTCCGCCCCGGCTTCCCCTGCCGCTCTACTCACCCGGTCGCGGCCCGAGACAGCCAAAAGCCGCAGCGGGAAGGGGCCGGCTCCGCGCGGGACAGGGGTACAGATTCGGAGAAGACTCGCGGGTAGTGCCCGGCTCCGACCCCAGCCGCTTCCATCTAGAGCGGAGGGGACAACATGGCGGCGGGGCGGAGCGCGGGAGAGGGGCGGAGCGCGGGAGAGGGGCGGAGCGCGGGAGAGGGGCGGGGCTAAGGAGCGCAGCCGGAATAGTCGGAGAGGGCGGGGGGAGGAGGAAGGAGGAGCGGCCCTGGGCGTCTCGTGACCCGCTCTCCTACTCTGCTTACTCCCTTCCATCCATCACCTCCTTCCGGCCCTGCGCAGGTGTTCTTGTCACCTGCATCGTAACAAACTAACGCCTTCTTTGCAGCCCGCCCCCCACGGTAACCTTGTTGCAGCGAAAAGTTCGCCATCAGAAGTGCTAACCAATGAAGTATGTCAAGCTGGATGACTCCTCCCACCCCTCCTCTGCTCCCTGTTTAGAGATGCTTTTCCAGAGGTTAAGCCCCGCCATATGCCCGGCATTAAATAGCGGAGCCGAGATCTGAAACTCCGTTTTACCCTCTGACTGCTGTACCCACTTCCTTTTATCTCTGTCACCCCAGCCCCAGATGGGATCATAATTCCCCTTGAATTAATCACCCTAACAAAAGCACCTCCTTTGTCAGCACTACAAATCTTTGACTCTGTGGGATTGCTGATGACCTACAAACTTGGTGTGCTGCTTCATTTATTACCACCAACTAGGCAGCAGCTTGCTGCAATGCGAAGAATCTTTGACGTTTTTTGCCTTTTTTGGGTGGGGGGAATTCGTGTGGGTCCTAACAACTCCTGAAATAGACAAGATATTCATCTCTCTGACTTGTTTACTTCTCTATAAATTATTTTTACCTAACACAGGGAGAAGTAGGTTTTGGTGACTGCTGCTTTATAATATAGTTTTAGATCAGGTCCAGCTAGGCCACTTTCATTTGATTTTTTTTTCATTAGTTCCCTTAAGATTCTCAATCTTTTGTTCTTCCATATGAATTTTGTTGTTATTTTTTCTAGATCATTACAATATTTTCTTGGAAGTCTGATTGGTATAGCACTAAATAAATAGATTAATTTAGGGTATTGTCATCTTTATTATATTTTGCCTATCCAAAAGAGCATTAATATTTTCAATTATTTAAGTCTGATTTTTTTGTTTGGAAAGTTTTTTTTGTAATTTTGCACATATAATTCTGACTTTCCTTTGGTAGATAATTCCCAAATATTTCATGCTTGGACAGTTATTTTGAATGGAATTTCTCTTTTATCTCTTGCTGTTGGTTTTTGTTGGTGATGTATAAAATCGGAGGATTTTGGGGATTTATTTTATACCCTCAACTTTTAAAGTTATGAATTATTTTAATAGCTTTAAAGTAGAATCTCTGGGGTTCTCTAAGTATAACATCATATCATCTGCAAAGTGATAGTTTATTTCCTCTCCTACTCTAATTCCTTTTCTTTCTTGACTCTTTTGCGAGACTAGTGTTTCAATACAATTTGAATAATAATAGTGATATAACCTTGCCACTCAGATCTTACTGGAAAGGTTCCAATTTTCCCCATTGCATATGATGCTTACGCATTTAAATATATCTCCTGACTATTTTAAGAAAAAAGTCCATTTATTCCCTATACTCTCAAGTATTTTTATTAAAGAATGGATGTTGGATTTTATCAAATGCTTTTTCTGCATCTATTGAGATGATCATATGGTTTTGTTCATTTTGGTTATTGATAAATCAATTATGCTAATTTTTCCTAACATTAACCAGCCCTGCTTCCTGGTATAAATCCTACTTGGTCATAATGTATTATCCTGGGATGATTTTCTGTAATCTTTTTGATAATATTTTGTTTAAGATTTTAGCATCAATATTCATTAGGAGATTGGTCTATAATTTTTTTTCTCTGTTTTCAGCCTACCTGGTTTATATCAATACCATGTCTGTTTGTAAAGGAGTTTGGTGGGACTCCTTCAATCCCTATTTTTTCAAATAGTTTATATACCTAGTTAATTGTTCTTTAAATGTTTGGTAGAATTACATTAAATCCCTGGGGGTTTTTCTTAGGGAGTTGGTTAATAGCTTGTTCTATTTCTTTTTCTAAGATGGGACTGTTTAGGATATTTACTTCTTCTTCTGTTAATCTGGGCAAGCTATATTTTTGAAGGTATTCTTTCATTTCATTTAAGTTGTTAAATTTACTGGCATAAAGTTGGGCAAAGTAATTCCTAATTATTGCTCTAATTTCCTCTTCATTATTGGATTCTCCTTTTTAAGACCTTTGATTTTCCTCTTTCCTTTTTTAATCAGATTTACTAAGGATTTGTCTATTTTGTTGGTTTTCATGAACCAACTCTTGTTTTATTAATTAATTAATAGTTCTTTTACTTTCAATGTTATTGATCTCTCCTTTTATTTTTAGAATTTCAAGTTTCGTCTTTGACTGGGGGTTTTTAATTTGTTCCTTTTCTAGCATTTTTAGTTACAAGCCCAATTCGTTGACCTTCTCTTTCCCCTTATTGCCGCTTTAGCTGCATCCCACACATTTTGGTATGATATCTCATTATTGTCGTTTTCTTGGGTGAAGTTATTAATTATGTCTATGATTTGCTGTTTCACCCAATCATTCTTTAGTATGCAATTATTTAGTTTCCAATTATTTTTTGGTCTACTTTCCCTGACTTTTGTTGAATGTAATTTTATTGCAACGTAATCTGAAAAAAGAATGATTTACTATTTCTGCCTTACTGCATTTAGTTTGAGGTTTTATGTCCTAATATATGGTCTATTTTTGTATAGGTTCCATGAACTGCTGGAAAGTGTACTCCTTTCTGTCTCCATTTCGTTTTCTCAGATTCTATCATATTGAACTTTTCTAGTAATCATTTACCTCTTTGCTTTTTCTTATTTATTTTGTTGTTTGATTTTCTAATTCTGGGGTAAGGTTGAGATTCCCCTTTATAGTTTTTGTCTATTTCTTCTTGCAGCCTCTTAATTTCTCTTTTTTAAAATTTAGATCTAACCACTTGGTGCATATATTTTAATATTGATAATGCCTTATCATGCTACCCTTTAGCAAAGATTATGCCCCCCTTTTTAATTAGATCAATTTTTTGCTTTTTGCTTGATCTGAGATCAGGATACTACCCCTGCTTTTTGACTTCACCTGAAGCATATAGATTTTTGCTCCAACCTTTTACCTTTCTCTGCATGTATCTCTCTCTTCAGGTGTGTTTCCTGTAAACAACATATTTAGGTTCTGGCTTTTAATCTATTCTGCTAATGCTTCCTCTTTTGGGGGTTACCCTTTCACATTTATGGTTAAAATTACCAATTATGTTTCTTGCCTCTTGAACCCGTTTAGCTTTTCTCCCTTTTCCCCCCCTCCCTTCCCAGTATTAAACTTGTAGGCTCTTTTCTCACAGCCTTCCTTTTTTATACCTCCTTGGTTCCTCCACTATCTTCTCCTTTCCCTCACGTTTCAATTCCCTTTTGCAGCTTATTCCTTCCCTTTTTTACTTTTCCCTTCCCTTTTCAATAGATGGGAAGGTTTCCCAAAATTGAATATGTCTACAATTTTCTCTTAAAGCCAATTCTGATGGCACTAAGATACCCACTATATTCATCCCCCCTCCATTCTTTCTCTCAGATATAATGTTTCCTTTGCCTCTTTGTGAGATGGTACCCACTTTACCCTTTTCCTGGTACAATGTCCTTTCCACCTCTATTTCTAGAACAAAGGTAAACGTATTCTTTATACATCTTTACAGCAGAACTATAGTTCCCAAAGATTTCTTTTTATCTTTTTAGGTTTCTCTTGAGTTCTATATTTGTAGATCAAACTTTTTGATCTGGTTCTGGTTTTTTCATCAAAAATAGGTGAAATTCACTTATTTCGTTGAATGACCATCTTCTTCCCTGGAAAAAGATGCTCATTCTGGCTGGCTACTTTATTTTTGGTTGCATACCAAATTCCTTAGCCTTTTGGAATATCATATTCCAGGCCCTTCGATCTTTTAATGTGGATGCTGCTAGATCCTGGGTGATCCTTATTGTGGCTCCTCTATATTTGAATTGGGTTTTTCTAGCCGCTTGGAGTATTTTTTCCTTCATTTGAGGGTTCTGGCATTTGGCCACTATATTTCTTGGTGTTTTGATTTTAGGATCCCTTTCAGTAGGTGATCGATGAATTCTTTCAATGTTTATTTTACCCTCTGTTCCTATGACTTCTGGGCAGTTCTCTTTGATAATTTCTTGGAAAATAGTGTCCAGGCTCTTTTTTTCATCATATTTTTCTGGGAGTCCAATAATTCTCAGATTGTCTCTCCTAGACCTATTTTCCAGGTCTGTTGTTTTCCCAAGAAGGTATTTCAGATTTTTCTCCATTGTTTGATTTTTTTGGTTTTGTTTGACTGATTCTTGTTGTCTCCTCAAGTCATTCAATTCCATTTATTTGATTCTGATTTTTAATGAAGTGTTTTTTTTCACTCACTTTTTTTATATCTTTTTCTAATTGTCCAATTGTGTTGTTTTGTTCTATGGAATTTTTTTCCATTTTGCCAATTTAATTTTTTAGAGAGTTATTTTTTGGTTCCAGTTCACTAATCCTGTTTTTCAAGGATTTGATTTCTTTATCCACTCTTGTCTTTAAGTGAGTGGGATGACTTCTCCAGTCTCTCTTGCCAAGCCTCCCTCTCCTTTTCCCATTTTTCTTCTAGCTCTCTTGTGAGAGCCTTTTTAATTTCTTCTATGAGATTCATCTGTGCTGAGGAACAGATGATCTCCTCCTTTGGGGATTCACCTGGAGACAGTCTGTTTTTAGTCTCCTCAGGGTTTAAAGTCTGCTCTCTATCCATATAGAAGCTGTCAATGGTTTTTCCTTTTCAATTTTTTGCTCATTTTGTCAGAGAAGAATCAGAGACAAACTAGCAAAGAAAAAAAGAAAAAACCCCAAATGGAATCTGCTTTTTTGGGGGGAGGGGCTGGGTGGTGTTACCAAGCTTTCTCTACAAACTGTGGGGGGCAGCAGCGAGGCACTAGCAGGACTGTGCTGCACCTGCATTCAGAGACTCTGAGAGCATGCTGAGATGCTGTGGGGGAGGGGTGTCCAGGTCCCGAGAAACTCCAGCTGTTTGTGGTTGTATTCTTCACCCCTGGTGTTTTCAGCTTTTCTGCTGGGCTACTGACTTAATGCCAGGGCAAAGTATCCAATCCTGTAGCAAAGTTCTCCCCACAGATATGGCTGAGATCACATCCCAACCCACTCTGGTCTGCTCAGCTGTAAGCTGCCTCCCATGCTCTCACTGCCACTGCCTGCCCTCAGCCTGCACCGAATCTAAAACTGTCCCCACCCTCAAGCAAAAACAGACCTTTTCTGTCGAATTTCAAGGATGTTTTCTCTTGGTAAGTATTTGTGGGGTTTTTTTCAGTCAAGCATTAATTCAGAGGCTTGTCATGAGATGGATTCTGAGAGAAAATGTGGAGCTTCACAACTGTGTGCCTCCTCGCCGCCATCTTCATGATTTTTTTTTTTTATTAGATAAAAGAGTTCATTCTCTGCCTCATTTCTTAACTAGAATTAACTACTGATTGAGAACTGCCTCAGTCAAACTGAGACCTGTTAAAGACCTTAACTTAAAAAAGGCCAACATCTTCCATTGCATCCACGGTCATCTCCAGTCATCCTGATCTATATCTTAATTACTGGATCCAAAAGATTCTGGAGGGGAAAGTGAGACAGGTGACCTTGAATAGCCCTCCCTCAAATCTAATTTACTTGCATGTCATGGTATCATCTCCCTATTATCATAGCTGTCTTCAAGAACAAAGGACAAACAACAACAATAATCTTAACTTGTATTTTAGTTTGAAATTCGATTTTCATGACACAGCTTTCTCTTCCTATCTGATTGTTCTTTCTCAGTCTATTTTGCTGTTTCTTCATTTGTGTTATACTCACTAACTGTGGGTATTCCCCAAAGACCTACTATAGGCCTTTTTTTCCTGCTATAGTGATTTTCATGTTAGTGATTTCATGAGCTTTCAAGGGTTCAATCATTATTTTTATGTCAATGATGTCTAGATTTTTACATCCAGCTCTAGTACTTCTCCTGAATTACAGTCCCACATTACCTTTAAAGATTGAAAAAGAGAACCAAAAAGTTACAAGGTTCATATATTGTTATGGGCCAGAACTCTGAAACTGAAAGAAAGGATTCTTACAAGGTACTAAATCAGTGGAATTGATAGAGACAATAGTTATCTAATTTAGCATGGTTCAGTATGGATGATTTAATCCTACAAGGAGATGTTATGGGCCAGAATCTGAAACAAGGTACTAAGTGGAATTGAAGAGACAATGGTGAAATCTAGTTTAGCATCGATTTAATCCTACAACAAATAATGGTTTCCTAGTGATATAAGGATTGGTTTGTACTTAGGGTACAGCATATAAGCAAAAAGCTCTCAGGGCCAGGGTGGACAAGCACTGTAGAAGCTCTTGGAGCTTCAGCCAGGATTCAGGAAAATTTAGTTTGAATTGTTTGAATGCTCCTTTTTCAAACACAATTTTAAGATATGTTAACAATTTTAATACCATTATTCTCTTTTCCTGAAAAAAAAAATGGTTATTCTAAATTTTTTTTTTCTCTTTCACACTGACTTCCTCAGTGTGGGACCACTTTTACCCCTGCAGATTATACATCAATTAATATATAAATCTTAGGGAGTTTCCTAAAACCTAGAGATTAAGTAATTAGTCCTATGTCATATCTCCAATAGTTCTGATCTATATTTTGCCACTTGACCCAGATGGCTCTGGAGGGGAGAGTAAGACTGGTGACTTTGCACACATCTACCTCACTTAAATCCAAATCACTTGCATGTCATGGCATCACTTTCCTGACATCATGATCTTCTTCACCAACAAAAAGACATAGTGAGTTGTTTGTCCTCTAGTTCTTCTCAAAACTGAGCTGATTATCATTCGCTTCAAATCTTTCTCTAGTCTGGGCTAAGAAATTTAACCTTCTTTAGAAAATCTGCAGGTAGGGCTGGTTCAATATTAGTAAAACTATTAGCATAATTGACTCTATCAATAACCAAAAAAATATGATTATCTCAATAGATGCAGAAAAAGCATTTGATAAAATCCAACACCCATTCCTATTAAAAACACCAGAAATTATAGGAATAAATGGACTTTTCCTTAAAATAGTCAGTAGCATCTATTTAAAACAATCAGCAAGCATCATATATAATGAAGGTAAACTGGAACCATTCCCAGTAAGATCAGAGGTGAAACAAGGTTACCCACTTTCACCATTACTATTCAATATCATATTAGAAATGCTAGCTTCAGCAATAAGAGAAGAAAAAGAGATTAAAGGAATTAGAGTAGGTAATGAGAAAACCGAATTGTCACTCTTTGCAGTGGTATACTTAAAGAACCCTAGAGAATCAATAGTTTCTAATAGTATTTTAGAAATAATCCACAACTTTAGCAAAGTTGCAGGCTACAAAATAAATCCACATAAATTATCAGCATTTTTATATATCACTAACAAAACCCAACAGCAAAAGATATAAAGAAAAAATGCATTTAAAATAACTGTTGATAGTATAAAAATATTTGGGAATCTATCTGCCAAGGGAAAGTCAAGAACTATATAAGCAAAACAAATAAAATCAGATCTAATCAGTTGAAAAATATCAAGTGCTCATGCGTAGATCAAACGAATATAATAAAGATGCCAATACCCTTAACTTATTTACTTATTTAGTATTATACCAATCAAATTCTCAAGAAACTATTTTACTGACCTAGAAATAATAATAACAAAATTCATCTGGAAAAACAGAAGGTAAACAATTTCAAGGGAATTAATGAAAAATAAAAAACAAATGAAGGTGGCCTAGCTATACCAGATCTAAAACTATATTATAAAGCAGCAATCATCAAAGCCATTTGCTGTTTATCAGTGGAATAGGTTAAGTTCATAGAACAAAATAGTCAATGACTATAGTAATCTAGTATTTGACAAACCCAGTGACCCCAGATTTTGGGATAAGAATTCATTATTAGACAAAAAACTGCTGGGAAAATTGGAAACTACTATGGCAGAAACTAGGCATTGACCCACACCTAACACCATATACCAAGATAAGGTTGAAATGGCTTCATGATCTAGACATAAAGAATGATATTATAAACAAATTAGAAGAACATAGAATAGTTTACCTCTCATATCTATGGAGAAGGAAGGAATTTGTGACCAAAGAAGAACTAGAGATCATTATTGATAACAAAATAGGTAATTTTGATTATATTAAGTTAAAAAGTGTTTGTGTAAACAAAACTAATGCAGACAAGATTATAAGGGAAGCAATAAACTGGAAAAACATTTTTTATATTCAAAGGTTCTGATAAAAGCCTCATTTCTAAAATATATAGAGAATTGACTCAAATTTATAAGAATTCAAGCCATTCTCCAGTTGATAAACGGTTCAAAGGATATGAACAGACAATTTTTAGGTGAAGAAATGGAAACTATTTCTAGTCATATTAAAAGGTGCTCCAAATCACTATTAATCAGAGAAATGCAAATTAAGACAATTCTGAGATACCATTACATACCTGTCAGATTGGCTAAGATAACTGGAAAAGATAATGACAAATGTTGGAAGGAATGTGGGAAAACTGGGACATTGATACATTGTTGGTGAAACTGTGAACGGATCCAGCCATTCTAGAGAGCAATCTGGAACTATGTTCAAAAAGTTATCAAACTATGCATACCTTTTGATCCAAGAGTGTTACTACTGGGCTTATATCCCAAAGAGATCTTAAAGGAGGGAAAGGAACCCACCTGTGCAAAAATGTTTGTGGCAGTCCTTTTTATAGTGTCTAGAAACTAGAAACTGAATGGATGCTCATCAGTTGGAGAATGGCCGAAAAGTTATGGTATATGAATGTTATGGAATATTATTGTTTTGTAAGAAACGATCAGGATGATTTGAGAGAGACCTGGAGAGACTTACATGAACTGATGCTTAGTGAAATGAGCAGAACCAGGAGATCATTGTACACAGCAACAACAAGACCATACGATGATCAGTTCTGGTGGACATGGCTCTCGTCAACAATGATATGATTTAGACCACTTCCCATGGTCTTGTGATAAAGAAAACCCACCACATCCAAAGAGAGGACTGACCATGGGAGCTGAGTGTGGACCACAATATAGCATTCTCAATCCTTCTGTTGTTATTTGCTTGCATTTTGTTTTCTTTCCCAGTTTTTTTCCTTATTGTTCTATTTTTTTTCTTGTGCAGCAAGATGATTGTAAAAATATGTATACATATATTGGATTTAACATGTATTTTAACACATTTAACATGTATTGACTACCTGCTACCTAGGGAAGGGGATAAAGGAGAAGAAGAGGATAATTTGTAACAGAAAGCTTTGCAAGGATCAATGTTGAAAAATTACCCATGGATATGTTTTGTAAATAAAAAGCTTTAATTAAAAAAAGAAAGAAAAGAAAATCTGTTGTTAGAAGTTTGGATTTCAGGTCTCCATGAACCATTGCTGCTTTGAGTGCTAAGGGCTTAAGGATTCTGGAGCTTCCATTGCCAGAAGGTATAACAGGTTTCAGGATCATTTAGAGTGTTCTGGTGAAAACATAGGTCAGATTCATCCCTGTTTAACTTAAACTTATGCTGTTTTCCCTGCCAGACTTGTGCTCACAGGTTTCTGATTGTCTCTTTGTTTAGTTTTGGATTGGATAGAGAAGTTTACAATTATTTCTCTTTGGCTTTTTTAATCATTATTTTAATCTCGTGCTCTTTTTTAGATCTTTGTTGTGGTATAGTATATGTGAGAAAGGTGGGATCCTCTACACCTTTTATGTCACAGACTTTTTCAAAAAATAACTTTCTCATTACAAACTGTTTGATTTTTATTAATTTCTTATCTCCTATTAGACTTTCTGTTTATACAGCATATCAGAAGTGCTTAGAAATTCCATTCTTGTGAAGATCGCGTATTTTAAAATCAGCCAGAGTCAGGAATTCAGGTTAGGGGAAAATCGTCTATCTTTATTCTCAGTGAATTAGGATCAGAGGTGGAAGAGAATCGGCAATAGCAATGTGTGCAGCTGAGTCAAGAAGCTAGCTAGACCAGCAGCCACACAACCAGCAGCTAGGAGTATCGAATCCAGGCCCAATCTCTCCCAGCTTCTCTTCCTGTCTCTCTCTGCCTCCACCCACCAAAATTGTCATTTCCTATACAATACATCAGACTTGCACGGAGAACTGGCGGGGGCCATTCTTTATCCAATCATGTATATTAATAGAGTATAGCCCAATTACTATTTAGCCTCAGGTACTTGGGACCTCAGTGCATCAAATCAAACCTCAGCCCATTACATCTCCCGCTTTCTTTTATTTTAGAACACAGGTGGTCATGCCATCCCTGACTCCTCAGGGAGGTCAGAGCCCCCAAGGGGAGGTGATCACAGCCTCCCTAACTTCTCAGGGAAGGAGGTGAAAGCACTAAAAAGGAGATGATCACGCCCAACCTGACATCTCAGAAAGGGAGATGAAAAGTACCAAAGGGAAGTGGGGGTTGCTAGCGGGTTTCTGGGCTGAAGGGTCTTATTATGCACAAAACCATCAGCATGGGAGGTATTACACAAGCAATAGCATAGAGGCTATTAGGAATGACTCTCCCACAGTCAATGCAGGCTCGATGTGGTGTAACAAACATGAATTGTACACGCAAGTAGCAGAATAGCAAACAATATAAATCAACATGGTGTTGGAAAAGATCACCAGATGCCCTAGAAGTAGGGTATGTAAACAACAGTCACACATACACCTTCTTCAGCAGCCAAGAGATAGTCCAAAACCAATCTATTGTCCATTGCTTCACATGTCAGGAATCAATGATCCCCTGAGTTTTGAAGTCCTGCAAGAATCTTTATGTGTTAGGGAATCAATGATTCCAGCAGATTTTGAAGTGCTGTAACAGTCTTATCATTTCTCAGAGAATCAATGATTCTTGAGAGTTTTCAGAATCCTATGTCTCAGAGAATCCAATGATTCCTGAGGGTTTCAGATCCTATGTCTCAGAGAATCAATGATTCCTGAGGGTTTTGAATCCAACAATCTTTGATGTCCATGAGTCAAATGCCATAACTGCCCTGCTCTTTCAATGGTGAGCACAATCAAACAGAACCACCGATATTTCTTGGGTCTTCTCCTTTGTTTCAAGGTCTGCTCTGTCTCTCGATGGACAAGCGAATATGGCTCGTTGGCACCCATCTGATTCCTTCTCCACCTGTAGAGATACAAGCAAACCCTCTCCCCAAAGCAGTTAGCCTATCTGGTCCTTTCCATTCACCACTTTCTGGGTCTCTCCACATCACCTGGCGATTACCTAAAGATATTGGAGCTGCTCGCTGGACACTGACCTTCCGTGGGTTATAAAACCTTGCGGAGCCAGTGCATCTTTGTCAAAAATCAGAAGTTTATGGTATAAAGAGCTAGATTTAGAAGTTCTCTAGGGTTACCTGTGGCTCCACCTTTCTTTTGTTTTTGGATGAGCGTCTTAATGTCTCTGTTTCTCCTCTCCACTATTGCCTGTCCTTGAGGATTAAAAGGTATGCCTGTGGTGTGTAAAATCTTATACTGTGCACAAAAGTGTGCAAAATGTTTTGAAGTATAAGCAGGACCATTGTCTGTTTTTATTGCTTGTGGCACACTCATAATGGCAAATGCTTGTATGAGGAATTCATTCAGTGACCACTCCGGGCTGTCTCTTTTGCTGCTGGTATTGCAAAGTGAATCCCAAAAAGGTGTCTACCACAACGTGGATGAAAGACAGACGACACAAAAGATTTATAATGGGTCACATCCATTTGCCAGATTTCATTGGGTCTCAAACCACGAGGGTTCTTCCCTGGAGGCAGTGTAGGAGCATGGAAAGGAAGGCAAGCCGTACAGGTTTTTACTATGCTCCTAGCTTCCTCTCTTGTTATGACAAATTGTAAACGTAAAGCTCGAGCAGCCTGATGATATTTAGAATGAGATGCCTGGGCTTCTTGGAACAAAGGGGTATTAACCAACATGTTAGAAAGGCTATCTGCCTTTGAATTATCAAATATGGGATGAAGTCCACTATGAAATGGACATAAATATAAAGATCTTACCTGGATGCTTTCTCACTTGTTCTTGAAGTTTCTTGAGCTGATAATTATTGACTCCAAATTTTTATTTGGGCTGTGGCAATTCTTTAACCACACCTACTGAATAAAATCAGATATTATATTTATGTCTCCGGATAATAATAAGAGCTAGAATGATTGTTACAATTCATTCTGCTGGTGACAAAAGGAGTTCTATCTCTCTTTATAATTAGATCTGAGAGTACACAGCACAAATATTATTTTGGATGCATCCGTAAAATAGTTGGTCCTAAGGAACTTTAGAAACTTTTTCTTCAAAATCCATGAATTATTAATAGTCTATTATCTTTAATGAAGCCCATTATAAAATTTGGAGCCGTGGCTAATAAAATTTGCCACTGTGGATGGTCTCATAACACACATTAATTTGTGTATTTATAAAAATATATATCTTGTCGGGTCTTGTCCCAGATAATTTACTGCTCCTTAGTGCCTTTAATAAAATTCTCAAACCTGGGTGGGGTAAAAACTTTATTCTGGTTGTGCTGGGATGTTCACCACTCTATCCACTGTCTCCTTGATGAAGGACTGCTGTGGGTGCCTCTTGTGTGGAAAACGTATCTCAAGGGTTTTTGGTGCTCTTTCAACCAAATTGGATAAAGCCAGTTCAACTTCTCTCAAAGCCTCTTGGTTTCTTTTGTAAGCTGGGTGGTGAATTTAAAAGCATTCTCCCTTAAAATTATATAATTTTGTAACTGATAGGTAGTCAAACCTAACACTAGTAGCATCCATTGGATATCCCTATCAATTTAGGGGAAAATCATTCAATGTGTTTGCTTCTTTGTTCTTAAGGACAGTTTTGAACTATTGCACCTTAGGGTATACTTCATATCCTAAATATTGAAAAGGACATGTCTTTGTTTTTCTGGTGCTATGTTAATTTGTAATTTCTTAGTGTTTCTATGGTCTTTTGCAGCCTAACATTTGTTCCTCATAATCCCAAAATGTCATCCATGTAATGTAATAGCATAACTTTTGGGAATGCTTTTCTTACTGACAAAAGGGCAGCAACATAATTTAAATAGTAGGGCTGTTTTTCATTCCTGTGGCAAAAACTGTCCATTCATTCTTTTATAAGGCTCAGCTAAGTTAACCTGGGCACTGAAAAGGCAAATCTTTTCAATCCTCCTTATCCAGAGGGATAAATAGAAGCAATCCTTAATATTATGAAAGGCCATTCTCTAGGCAACTGAGTAGGAGATGAAGTCCAGGATGAAAGTTCCCATGTTTCCATCTGTTCTTCACTTTCTTAAATTTAACATCCTTCATTTCAGATTTCTTTTCACAACAAACACTGGAATTCAAGGACTTAGAAGGTTTAAGTGTCCTTGGTCAAGCTGCTCCTATACTTATTTAAGGCCTGAATTTTTCGTTCAAGGGACTATTCTATCCACATTGTATCAGTTTTCCATTGGATAGGAACAGGTGAAAGTGTTGGGGCCTTCAACAGCCCTGCTTAAAAACAGTACTCATTTTAACCCTAATTCGAAAAACCCCCCCACAGATTGATGGGATTTTTTCAACTATAAAAAAGTAAAACTCCTGTTTTGCCTTCAAAGTCCATCTCATAGGGGCAGCATAACGCTCTATTAATCCTCCCTCCCAGACATGGGTTGTCTGCTTTCATCTTTTGATGACTGGGCCAATTGGCACCCAAGCCCTCCAATCTGCATCAGTGTCTACCAATTCTTCCAAGGAAGGCCATTTATATAGATTGACATTGGGTCAGTTTTCCTCTGTCAATATATTGTGGATTTTGTGATCTGAAATCGAATCTGGGTGATATCAAAGCTGCTTTTGGTTCTGTAAATTAAACCTGTCTCTATTTCTCCTGGTGATAGTCCACATTTCTGCCTTATTGGTGACTGGGATATTTCCCAACATTCCCCAGTTTCCCCATCAGGTGTGGATGGACACTGTTTTTACATACTCTCAGGAGGTAAAATGGTCAAGCCTCTCTGCCCGGAGGCAAGGGATCCATAGGTTGGAGAGGAACAATTTCACCTCCCAGGGGTATCTCATTTCTCAGCTGCAACAACTCTTTCTCTCTAATTGTAATCCCTTTCTCCCCATCAGGTTGCTTCCTGCTGGTTGATTGTGTTCCCTTTCTCCCATCATTGGCTTCCTGGCGTTATCATTTGGGGTTTGGGCGTTAGGACTCTCTGGGTGCACCATTGTCTGCCATCATGCCCCCAAGTTTTTACCCTGGGGCCCTGGGGCTGGGCCCCTCATCCCTTCCTGAACCTTCTACATTCTGGAGACCCAATGGAAGCCTCTGTTGCATTTTGGACAGGGGTAGTGGTTTGTTTCCCCACCCTGCTTTCTCCTCTCCTATACCAAATTGGCCAAGGCCCTACTTAACCCGAAAGCATTGGGTTCTCTTTAAAGTCCCTTGCCAGAAGGGACCCTTACCATGTTGGGATCTTGGGAAGTCTGCATCATAGTCTGGCTATAAAAGGCATTTTGTGCCCCTGTTGGCCTTATGAACTCCTTAAAGGAGCATCCTTTATGATCCTAGTATAATCCTTCTTTTCCCCTCATTAGCATTTCTTGAAGTTCCTTAAAAACATCTTTGATGAATTTTCCCCATTAGTTCTTTGATACGTCTGCAAACGTCCTACAAAGTCAGCAAAGGGTTCATCTCCCTTGGTTATTTTTGAAGGCCTCACCTTTGTCATTTTGATTGTGAATCAAAGCCCACGCTTTGATACATTGCAATTTGCTCATATGCTGCCTGAAATTAATCTTGCTGTGACATCTGCATTGGACCTATACCTGTTAGTAGGTCACAGGTGATCCAGTATGAACAGCATTTGACTATTTTGGGGCTTGGTTCCTGGGCTCCTATATTCAGAAAGCCCATGTAATTTTGTCCAGATTCTGGCATACCCTTGCCATAGATTTCCAGTCATTAGGAGTCAAGATTTCAAAAAGCCAAATTCTGTAAAGCATCTTCTAAGCTGATGTAGCCCCATAAAAGGTAAGCCTTTTTCAGGCGGTGTTCTTTATGTTAAAAGGGATATCTTCAACTTTCTTACCTGAGGCATTAAATAAATTAAGGAAAGTATGGTGGAGCTCCCCTGCGTCCCCCTTTCTTTGGCCTTCATTAAGACCTCTTGAATCTACTCAAATTGGTGTTGTTTTCCGCCCCTCCCCCACTGCCCCTCCTCCCTCCATCCCAGGGGGTGGGTTGATGGAGGAGAGTCAATCCTTGCTCCTAAGTTGGGGCTGAAGGTGTCTTCTGGGGTGAAATACCACACCCCTCATTAAGTCTCCATGCCCTGTGGGATAGGTCATTAATCTCTTCTGCCTTCCTCCTTAATATCAGGCTTTCCTATTTGGCTACCAGAAAGCAACTTTTTCTTTTTCAAGAAAGGGTTTCTTAGTGCTAACTGAATTATATTGTATAAATAGAATGCCTCGATGGAAATTGAATGAGGACCGTTTTCACTGTAATATGCAGACATGAGGCCAAACAGCATTGTTACCATCACAAATGCCTCTACAAAAAGCATGGTTGAGCTGAAATAGGAACGAATGGGCCTGAAGTAGCAACCAGTAGCCAGTTGAAGGAAAGAAGGTTCATCCACAAGTTATGGGCTTGCTCTGAAGGATATTGTATCTTTAGATGGCGGGTTGCTGATCTCTCGTGAGTGGAGGATAAAGGTATTCTTAGTGTCCAACCAGGGACCAGTTATCTCGAGAGATCTGCTCCTGCTCTACGAACCAAGGGAGATGCGGTTTAATGTACCCAGAAGTCTAGCTACCTGTTCCCAAGTTATAAGTAGCCCTTGTCCTTCTATCAGCTTAAGCATGCTTTCTATAGCACCACTCGTGGGTGGGGTTGAAGGGGTTGGGGGCGGGGATGGAGAGTCTTTAGCTAGCATTTGTCCCATTTTAGCCAAAAAAAGATTACTGGTTTAGTTTTTAAGAAAATAAGTTCCCTGTTTGTCTATTCACAATACTCACCCAAGTTCCTGGTCACCAGAGACTTCTTCAGTCCTTGGTTCCCACCGTTGGGCGCCAAATGTGAAGATCGCATATTTTAAAATCAGCCAGAGTCAGGAATTCAGGTTAGGGGAAAATCGTCTATCTTTATTCTCAGTGAATTAGGATCAGAGGTGAAAGAGAATTGGCAATAGCAATGTGTGCAGCTGAGTCAAGAAGCTAGCTAGACCAGCAGCCACACAACCAGCAGCCAGGAGAATGGAATCCAGGCCCAATCTCTCCCAGCTTCTCTTCCTGTCTCTCTCTGCCTCCACCCACCAAAATCGTCATTTCCTATACAACACATCAGACTTGCACGGAGAATGGGCAGGGGCTATTCTTTATCCAATCATGTATATTAATAGAGTATAGCCCAATTACTATTTAGCCTCAGGTACTTGGGACCTCAGTGCATCAACTCAAACCTCAGCCCATTACACATTCTATTAAAAAAACAGATTGGGAGAGTGGAAATTTCAGTTCCATATGAAAACTATCACCCTTCAAAAATTATATTATTATGAAATTACCTTGCTTTTACTTACTTGTGTACATATACTCCTCTAGTAAAATGTAAGTTCTTTGAGAACAGGGACCATTTCCAGTTTTTGTCTTACTAACTGCCCAGCAAAGTGACTAAAACAGAGTACATCTTAAGTGTTTTTCGGATTGAAATAAAAATAAATAGAAGCTTCAAGAGGTCATCTAGTCTATATCCATTCTCTTAGGCAGTAACTTGGCCTAAGTCAATTTCTTGACACCTACTATTTAAGTTCAGAGTCAAACAACATCAAGTTTGGATTCATGGAGATTATCCAAATCAAAATCACTGAGCTAACAAATCCTAATCAAAGCACAATGGCTAGATTTGAACCTCAAAGAATTGACTACAAATTGGAGTTGCCACAGAATCCAAGATAATCCAAATAATCTCTGATAAAAAAGTTAGATAAAAGAAAAACAGATTTTTCAATGATATTAAAGAAACAAAAAAATATATATATAAAACCTAATCACACCACATCTCTCAGGTTGGCTAAGATGACAGGAAAAGATAATGATAAATATTGGATGGGATGTGGAAAAACTGGGACACTAACACACTGTTGGTGGAGTTGTGAACTGATCTAACCATTCTGTAGAGCGGAATGCCCTACAGGGCTATAAAACTGTGCATACCATTTTATCCAGCAGTAGCACTACGAGGTCAGTATTCCAAAGAGATCATAAAAGAAGAAAAAGGACGTACATGTGCAAAAATGTTTGTAGCAGTCCTTTTTGTGCAAGGAATTGGAAATTGATTGAATGTCTATCCATTGGGGAATGACTGAATAAGTTAGGATATATGAATGTAATAGAATCCTATTTTTCTATATAAACTTTTTTATTTTTTTTATTTTTCTAAAAGAAATGATGAGCAGCTGATTTCAGATAATCCAGGAAAGACTTAACAGGAACTGTTGCTGAGTGAAGTGAACAAAACCAAGAGAACATTGCACACAATAACAGCAAGATTATGTGATGATCAACTATAAGAGACTTGGCTCTTCTCAGCAATACAATGATTCAAGGCAATTCCAATAGACTTGAGATGGAAAATGCCATCTGCATCCAGAGAGAGAACTATGGGAGAGTGAATGTGGATTGAAGCATAGTATTTTCATCTTTTTGTTTGTTTGCTCTTATTTTCTAGTGTTGGTCTGATTTTTCTTGCACAATATGACAAATATAGAAATACAAACATTTAGAAGGATTGCATATGTTTAAGCTATACCAGATTGCTTGCTGTCTTGGGGAGGAGGGAAAAAATCTGAAACACAAAGTCTTATAAAAATGAATTTTGAAAACTATCTTTACATGCTTATGAAAAAATAAAAGGCTATTGAGAAAAAAGGTTAAAACTGACTAAAAGTAGTGAAAATAATAAGGGTGATTTGTAAGTTGTTGCTAGTAAAGGAAAAAAAATCCTGGAAACTTGATAAAAGACAAAGTCTGGATGCAGCAAAGGAAAGCAATCTCTTGTTTAGATATCAAAATGTTATTAAGGAGAAAGCTGACCATGAAGAAAACAGGTCTGTGTTCTAACATTTAAATTGTTCTTTAATTTGAGTTGGTAATAGGACATCTACTTCCAGATGTTTTGAAGAGGATATGTGTGCAGAGATATGAAGGAGTCAAATTAAGTAGTGCCATCTTTGTGTAAAAATTATAAAGAACCATTAAGCACAAAGTGCTAGTCAATAAAACTTAAACTTAATAAACATTGGAAATAAGATGTTATTTTAAACTTCTTCTGAAAGGGCAGGTAAAGGAGTTAGAGGGAAAGAATGCCTTGTGGTTAAGATTTTCCAAATACTTCATCAATTCTTGATTTAGAACCGAGAGAAAATATTCATACTTCCTTTTTTGAAGGATAAGGAAAAAAATCCCCCCCCCCAAAAAAAAACCCCAAAGCTCTGTGACCTTTGAGTATGCTAAATTAAAGAAAAGGTTTTACTTTTCAAATGTTAGTTTTAGCAAGTGATTGATTAAAGTGTACTATTAAGAGGAAGGTGTGAACTAGTATTCTTTCTGGTGTCAGATTTTAAATGGTGAATTATTCCTGTTTATAGAGGCATTTTAATCATTTCTCTTAACTATTCCAGGGCTATAGTTTTTATTCAGAAAATAATATGCTAAAGTAAATAATATGCAAAAGTAAAATGCAATTTGCAATAGCATACAACAGACTTGATCAGTGAACATTTATAATACATTCCAGTCACTGTGCCAAGTGCTAGGGATACAAAAAAAGATAAAAGATGGTCCCTATCTCTAAGGGCCTCATAATTTTATGGAGGGATAACAAGCATAAAAAAATATGCAAACAAGCTCTGTACAGGACAAATAGGAAATAATTAATGGATGGAAGGCTCTAGTGTTAAGCGGAATCGTTAAAGGCTTCCTGTAGAAGGCAGGATTTTAAGTGGGACTTGAAGGAAGACAGGGAAACCAGGAGGTAAAAATGAAAGAGAGGAAGGCACGAAGAATAGTCAGAGAAAATTCTTCAAGGAAGAGATGGAGCTTTTGTTCTTGGAATGTCAAAGAGATTAGTGTCACTAGGTCAAAAAACATCTGGGATGGGAAATGCAAGCTGTGAGAAGACTAGAAATGTGAAAGGGGCTGTCTCATAAAGGACTTCTGCAGGTGATAGGGAATCACAGGATTTTGTTGACTAGGAAGGTGAAGTGGTCAATCTTTTGCTTTAGAAAAATCACTTTGACACTGATTAAATAGAACCAGTTACAAAATGGAGTTCCTTTAGAGTGGGAATCATGAAAATCAATTAGATTCTATTTTATGAACACTACCTCCATCTTGTGCTGCCACATGTATTATCATCCATCTTGTTGCTGTTCTGCAAAATCATTCATGGGAAACTAGATAGTATAAGCCACTGTTTCATGAAGACAGGTGGATTCAATTTATCATCATCTCTCAGTTCTGAGAGAAGAAAGAGTTCAAAACCACACATTGCCCTCCCAATTTGAACAAACCTCATTCATTTCCCCTCATAACTTGGACATCCAATTGGAGAAGACTAACAGGCAGTTGGAGACGGAATAGAAAAAGTCAGCAGAGAGAATAGGGCAGAATAGATAGATTTGAGGATTATCAGTACAGTGATGGTAATTGAATCCATGATGAGATCACTAAGTGAATTAGTATGGAAACAGAAGAGAAAAGGGCCCAGGAAAAAAATCCTATGGGATACCTACAGTGAGATTCCTGACTATGACAAATCTCATATTTGTCAAAATATAAGAACATATTTTTAAAAATAAAAATCAGCTTCAAACTAAAATTTGCAGGAACAAAAAAGATAGGTTTTATAACTATCATTAAAGAATCCATTTTTCAAAAAGTTGAATGATGCATTAGAATTATTTTGCATAATCAGATAGCTTTTGAATTGGAAAATAGCTAAAGACCAATATTTGCAAAACTGGTTTGGGGCCAGAGCAATAGAAATGGAAATATTTGGTAACAGAAATAGAAATATTTTGTTTCTATATCTAAATAAGGCCTTCTTTCTGAAAATTCGAGAGTCTCACAATCTTTATCTGCTTAAACCTGCCAGTATTCATATGTCAGTAGAAAAGTAGCAATACCCAATGGCAGGAGCACCGAATTTGAACGTCATAAGGCAATTTTACTAATGGCTTGTTTTACTTTGGACAAGTTACTTTCTGGGTCTCAAGTTCCTCATCTTTATTTTTATTTTTTTTAATTATAGCTTTTTATTTACAAGATATATGCATATGTAATTTTTCAGCATCAACAGTTGGAAATCCTTTTGTTCCAACTTTTCCCCTCCTTTCCCCCACCCCTTGCCCCAGATGGCAGGTTGACCAATACATGTTAAATATGTTAAAAGTATAAGTTAAATACAATATATGTATCTATGTCCAAACAGTTAATTTGCTGTATAAAAATAGTCGGACTTTGAAATAGCGTACAATTAGCCTGTGAAGGAAATCAAAAATGCAGGCAGACAAAAATAGAGGGATTTGGAAACCTATATAGTGGTTCATAGTCATCTCCCAGAGTTCTTTGGCTGGGTGTAGCTGGTTCAGTTCATTACTGCTCTATTGGAACTGATTTGGTTCATCTTCATTTGTTGAAGAGGGCCAGATCCATCAGAATTCATCATCATATAGTATTGTTGTTGAAGTATATAATGATTTTCTGGTCCTGCTTATTTCACTCAGCATCAGTTCATGTAAGTCTCTCCAGGCCTTTCTGAAATAGGCATTTCTTACAGAACAATAATATTCCATAATATTCATATACCACAATTTATTCAGCCATTCTCCAATTGATGGGCATCCACTCAGTTTCCAGTTTCTGGCCACTACAAAGAGGGCTGCCACAAACATCTGTGCACATACAGGTCCCTTTCCCTTCTTTAACATCTCTTTGGGATATAAGCCTAGTAGTAACACTAGATAGGTCAAAGGGTATGGCACAGTTTGATAGCTTTTTGAGCATAGTTCCAAATTACTCTCCAGAATGACTGGCTTTATTCACAATTCCACCAACAATATATCAGTGTCTCAGTTTTCCCACATCCCCTTCAGCATTCTGCATCATCTTTCCCTGTCATTCTAGACAATCTGACAGGTGTGTAGTGGTATCTCAGAGTTGTCTTAATTTGCATTTCTCTGATTGATAATGACTTGGAGCATCTTTTCAGATAGCTAGAAATAGTTTCAATTTCTTCATCTGAGAATTGTCTGCTCATATCCTTTGACCATTTATCAATTGGAGAATGGCTTGATTTCTTCTAAATTAGAGTCAATTCTCTATATATTTTGGAAATGAGGCTTTTATCAGAACCTTTGAATGTAAAAATGTTTTCCCAGTTTACTGCTTCCCTTCTAATCTTGTCTACATTAGTTTTGTTTGTACAAAAACTTTTCAATTTGATATAATCAAATTTTTCTATTTTGTGACCAATAATGATCTTTAGTTCTTCTTTGGTCATAAATTCTTTCCTCTTCCACAGATCTAAAAGGAAAACTATACTGTGTTCCTCTAATTTATTTATAATCTCATTCTTTATGCCTAGGTCATGAACCCATTTTGACCTTATCTTGGTGTACGGTGTTAAGTGTGGGTCAATGCCTAGTTTCTGCCATACTAATTTCCAATTTTCCCAGCAATTTTTGTCAAAAAGTGAGTTCTTATTTCAAAAACTAGGGTCTTTGGATTTGTTAAACACTAGATTATTAAAGTTATTGGCTGTTTTGTCCTTTGAACCTAAACTATTCCACTGATCAACTAGTCTATTTCTTAGACAGCTTTATAATATAGTTTTAGATCTGGTACAGCTAGGCCACCTTCATTTGATTTTTTTTTTTCATTAATTCCCTTGAAATTCTTGACCTTTTGTTTTTCCATATGAACTTTGTTGTTATTTTTTTCTAGGTCATTAAAATAGTTTTTTGGGAGTCTGATTGGTATAGCACTAAATAAATAGATTAGTTTAGGTAGTATTGTCATCTTTATTATATTTGCTCGCCCTATCCAAGAGCATTTAATATTTTTCCAATTTGTTAGATCTGACTTTATTTGTGTGGAAAAAGTTTTGTAGTTTTGCTCATATAGTTTCTGATTTTCCCTTGGCAGATAGATTCCTAAATATTTTATGCTGTCAGTAGTTACTTTAAATGGAATTTCTCTTTGTAACTCTAACTGTTGGATTTTGTTAGTGATATATAAGAATGCTGATGGCTTATGTGGATTTATTTTGTATCCTGCAACTTTGCTAAAGGTGTAGATTATTTCTAATAGCTTTTTAGTAAAATCTCTGGGGTTCTCTAAGTATACCATCATATCGTCAACAAAGAGTGATAATTTGATTTCCTCATTACCTACTCTAATTCCTTTAATTTCTTTCTCAGCTCTTATTGCCAAAGCTAACATTTCTAATACAATATTGAATAGTAATGGTGATAGAAGGCAACCTTGTTTCACTCCTGATTTTATTGGGAATGGTTCCAGTTTATCCCCATTACATATGATGCTTACTGATGGTTTTAAATAGATGCTACTGATTATTTTAAGGAAAAGACAATTTATTCCTATACTCTCAAGTGTTTTTAATAGGAGTGGATGTTGGATTTTATCAAATGCTTTTTCTGCATGTATTGAGATGATCTTATGGTTTTTGTTAATTTGGTTATTGAGATAGTCAATTATGTTAATAGTTTTCCTAATATTAAACCAGCCCTGAATTCCTGGTATAAATCCTACTTGATCATGGTGTATTATCCTGGGAATGATTTTCTGTAGTCTTTTTGCTAATATCTTGTTTCAGATTTTAGCATCAATATTCATTAGGGAGATTGGTCTATAATTTTCTTTCTCTGTTTTCAACCTACCTGGTTTAGTCTGTGTCATAGAAGGAATTTGGTAGGACTCCTTCATTCTCTATTTTTTCAAACAGTTTATCTAGCATTGGGGCTAATTGTTCTTTAAATGTTTGGTAGAATTCACATGTAAATCCATCTGGTCCTGGGAATTTTTTCTTAGGGAGTTGATTAATAGCTTGTTCTATTTCTTTTTTCTGAGATGGGACTATTTAAGCAATTTACTTCCTTCTCTGTTAAGCTGGGAAGCCTATATTTTTGGAGGTAGTCATCCATTTCACTTAAGTTATCAAATTTATTGGCATAAAGTTGGGCAAAGTAACTCCTTATTATTGCTCTAATTTCCTCTTCATTGGTGGAAAGTTCCCTCTTTTCATTTTTAAGACTAACAATTTGATTTTCTTCTTTCCTTTTTCTAATCAGATTTATCAAAGATTTATCTATTTTATTGTTTTTTTCATAAAACCAACTCTTATTTTATTTATTAATTCAATTGTTTTTTTACTTTCAATATTATTAATTTCTCCTTTTAATTTTAGAATTTCAAGTTTAGTATTTGATTGGGGGTTTTTAATTTGGTCTTTTTCTAGCTTTTTAAGTTGCAAGCCCAATTCATTCATCTTCTCTTTCTCTATTTTGTTCAATTAAGCCTCTAAAGATATAAAATTTCCCCTTCTTACTGCTTTGGCTGCATCCCACAAATTTTGGTATGATGTCTCATCATTGTCATTATCTTGGGTGAAATTATTAATTGTGCCTATAATTTGCTGTTTCACCCAATCATTCTTTAAGATGAGAATATTTAGTTTCCAATTACTTTTTGGTCTATTTACCCCTAACTTTTTGTTGAATGTAGTTTTTATTGCATCGTGATCTGAAAAGAAAGCATTTACTATTTCAGCCTTCCTGCATTTAATTTTGAGGTCTTTATGTCCTAATATATGGTCAATTTTTGTATAGGTTCCGTGAACTGCTGAGAAGAAAGTATACTCCTTTCTTTCACCATTCAGTTTTCTCCATAGATCTGTTTATTGGTGGTTTTTCTTGGGGGCCAGCCTTAGTCTTAGTTGAAATAAATAATTACTTCGAAATCTCAGCCAGCTGGTAAAATGCAAACATTTATTTCTCCTTACAAATTCGCCAGGTTAGTTGAGGCCTATCTCTCTGCCTGGCTCCAAGAGATCTTGTAGCTTTGTCCTTGGCTTCTGCCTCTGCTTTCTTCAGCCTCCAGCCAGCTCCGACTCGTGGCTTCTCAATCTCCAGTCTGTGGCAAGTAGTCTTTTCTTCCAGAGTGTTCTGTCTCAGAGCCCTGTTGATGTTCAGGAGAAAATCCTCTTTTGCTCCAAGAGCTTCCTTCATTTATGTGATCTCCCAAAGGTTAACTCCGCCTTCTGGAGGGAGAGGGATTCTGGGTTATCTCCCAGAGTGCTCTCTGGTCCTAAGGGAGGTGTAAATTCAGCTCTCATACTAGCCCTGAACTCTCATGTGAACTCCATTGAGTACTTAGATACTTGAGCTCTCTAAAGGTGTGAACACAAGCATTGTTCAATCAGTTCCACCTAATACCTTGTTTCAAGTTCTGGCCCAAAATCAGATCAAATCAACTCCAATGTCTTCATACTTTGTAAAAGATTCCAACATCTATCATATCTAATTTTTCCAATATTCTATTTACCTCTTTAATTTCTTTCTTATTTGTTTTGTGGTTTGATTTATCTAATTCTGAGAGTGCAAGATTGAGATCTCCCACTATTATGGTTTTGCTGTTTATTTCTTCTTGCAACTCTCTTAATTTCTCTTTAAGGAAGTTAGATGCTATACCTCTTGGTGCATATATTTTTAATATTGATATTGCTTCATTGTCGATACTACCCTTTAGCAAGATATAGTTTCCTTCTTTATCTCTCTTAATTAGATCAATTTTTGTTTTTGCTTCATCTGAGATAAGGATGGCTACCCCTGCTCTTTTTATTTCACCTGAAGCATAATAAATTCTGCTCCAGCCTTTTACCTTTACTTTGTATGTATCTGCCTGCTTTAAATGTGTTTCTTGTAAACAACAGAGTTCTTTCACTGGGTGTAGCTGGTTCAATTCATTACTGCTCTAATTGGAACTGATTTGGTTTATTTCATTGCTGGAGATGGCCACGTCCATCAGAATTGATCATCATATAGTATTGTTGTTGAAATATATAATGATCTCCTGGTCCTGCTTATTTCATGCAGCATCAGTTCATGTAAGTCTCTCCAGGCCTTTCTGAAATCATCCTGCTGGTCATTTCTTACAGAACAACAATATTCCACAATATTCATATACCACAATTTATTTAGCCATTCTCCAATTGATGGGCATCCACCCAGTTTCCAGTTTCTGGCCACCACAAAGAGGGCTGCCACAAACATTTGTGCACATACAGGTCCCTTTCCCTTTTTTAGTATCTCTTTGGGATATAAGCCCAATAGAAACACTGCTGGATCAAAGGGTATGCACAGTTTGATAACTTTTTGAGCATAGTTCCAAATTGCTCTACAGGATGGCTGGATGTATTCACAATTCCACCAACAATGTATTAGTAAGGACTGAAACTCTTAAAAGGTGTGCTTGAATCAGATAAACGGAACACTTAACCCTAACTACCTATTCTAGATGAGACAATGACTCTATTAACATATGTTTGGAAGAATGGCCCTTCTCATTGTCCAATGCTTACTCAATGTTTGGTATATACAGATAATAGGCAAGGATTAGAGGGTGGGGAAAAACAAGCCAGATATCACTTGGCCACAGGACAGAGAAGAGAAAAGTGTGGAAGTTCTGAACTCTAGAATCAAGGAGGGATCCTTGGCAAAACTCCTGGAAGTTTTGACCATCTCCTTCACTTCTCCCCATAAAGGACTTTTGCTTATCCTGACTCTGGTTGATTCTGAGGCCTCCAGGCAGCTAGCCCAGACTTTACAAAATACCACACAAATTACATGTAGAACTCAGTAAGTGGTGTAAACACAACTAAGAAGTTGAATAATAATGAACAAGTATCAAAAGTTCATAAACAGTCATGCAAACTGACCAAAAAAGAGTAGAAGTTTAAAATCTTATTTAAAAAAATGAAATAGTGCCTGAGAGTCTTCTTGATGGCATTAAAAAACTGTATGTATAATTGAGAATGAAATGTCCTTTTCATATGTACTTATAAAAGACACAGCTGCAATTACATCTCATTCTTTGCCTTCACAAGGAACATGGTAATTAAAACTACCATTTGCAGCACTCTACCAAGATCATTAAAAATTACAGTTTGAACAAATGAAGTAGCTGTATGATTTTTTGTCAAGTTTACAGAAAAAACAAAACAAAACAAAACAAAACATGGCAACAAAGTATTTAAGCCATTATCTATATCTATAATATTTAAAATGAGATATTTGTAAAGAGCTTTACAAACCTTAAAGGGCTATATAAAATTATAGTCAATAACATATATCTGCTTTTTAATAATTTTAATTGTCAGAAAATATTAAATGCCAGTTGAGTGCAGAGCACTATGCTGTCACTACAGGAGATGCAAATATTCTCTACCCAAATGGGTTTACAATCTTAAATGTGGTACATATAGAAGTAATAATAAATGTTGCTTTTCAGGAGCAGTATGTATTCTCTATCAAGGCTTGCTTCCAGCAGCCTTCACAGCTGTCATGAGAAGAAGCAATTCCTGTGGAGAACTATCCCCATAAAGTACCAACCTACTGACACACACAGGGTAGCCAAGCCAGCCTAACTGAAGTTCCAAGGGAATCTTAGGAAGAGACAAAAAGCATAAGCAAGTCAGACATCTTAATACCTGATGACCATTTCCCCTTATATGCCAATAGGAAGAGCTCTCAGCCCAAGAGCTTTAGGAATAGTAGTACCCTGCCAAACACAAAACCTGGCTCTAACCTAGCTCCCATAGTCTTCAATAAGGGAAGAAATCATTCTATGGAGAAGTCTACCTTCCTCATCATCACCAAAAATTAGTGATCAACTGCCACCAATAATTAGGCTTAGGAACTTTAGGACTGACAGCATCTCTTGGACCCATTATGCTTCCAGCCAAGCCTTCACAGCCAGCATTGGGGGAAGCAGCTCCTGTGGAAAAGGGGCCAGCATCTCTACCAATACACAGAACATACATAAACTAGTCTAGCTGAAGCAGCCAGGCATCCTGGGGAACAGATAGGAGGCAGAATGTGCCAGTAAAATCAGATTGTCATCACCACCTTGGACACCATCTCCCCAACAGGTACTGACAGATACAGCTTTGTACTCTGAACCCAAGAGCCTTGGGAGCACACTACTTCCAGCCCCGTGGCTTCAGTCAACATCCTTGGAAGATACCCTTATGCAGATGTAGCCTGGCAATTGCTCCTGCAGGTGCTAAAAAATCAGCTACTGAAGATGCAGAAAAGAAAGTTTTTGCCAGCAGAGTCCTTTGTACTGTAAACAATTCAACATCAGAAATTGTTATCATTTTAACAATAGAAATGATATTAAAGAAGCATTAACATGTGATTTGTCATTATGAAAGGCACATGAATCTTTTCTGTGATTTGCAACTAGAACCTTACATATGTATTGTCTCTCCCCTTAAAATGTAAGCTTCTTGTCTTTTTTATTTGTATCTCCAGTGCTTTGCACTGATAAACACTTAATAAATGCTTAATTCATTTCTTTGTTCATTCATAATTTGGAATATATTATGTAGCTGATATTGTGTTGATTTCATTAAGCCATAGATAAAGTACAAAGTTGACCTAAAACATTGCTTTTTCTTTTACCACAATATCTTTGTTCAAGAGTCCTATGATAACTTCAGATTATGTTGAAGGAGAGATGTCAGTAGATGTGAGGGAACTCTGTTAAATTAATAAAAATGGTTTCTGACAGATTTGTGCCTAAAGCACACAATATGGTGTTAATATATTTTTTTCAGAATCACTGTCCTTCATTTTCTCTTTTCTTGGCACAAAATAAACATATGTGTGTGTGTGCGCGCATGCCTGTGTGTGTGTGTGTGTGTAGTACAGGGCCTTCATGATTAATTATGGATTTTTATATAAAGAAAATCAAGATAAACAACTTCAAAAAATAATCAAAGAAATCATACTGAGTTGCCTATGTCTGTTATTCTTGCCTCTGTTATTCTGTCTGTTATTGCCTATGCCTGTTATTCTTTATTGAGCCTTCCATGCTACTTCATATATTATATATGTGTATAAAATATATATTTAAATATATAAATAAATATGTAAATTAAATATGTGCATAATATGTGTATATACTTTGTATACAAAAAAGAAAATGCACTCAAAATTCCTGCAGAATATAAAAAATATCTGGGAATGCATTTACCAAGCAAACCCACACAGGAGGTACATTAGTAATACAAATAGGAAACACTTTACAGAAATAAAGGAAGATTTAAATAATTGGAGAGAAATTAATTGCTCGTGGTTTGTCCCTATTAACATAAATGACAAAACTATATAAATTTACATACACTAACCATACCAATTTGCAAAGGATTATTTTATATTTTACTATTTACTTCTGCTGGGTTTTGTTGGGTTTGCATGGGAAGATTGATAATTTGTGGATTTATTTTATATCCTGCAACTTTACTGAAATTATTTTAAAATTAATTTTAGTTGAATTTCTAGGGCTCAATAATTAGCAATATATATACAAAGGATATTTCTTCTTTGCCTATGCTTATTCCCTCACTTTTGTTTTCTAATTTTTATTGCCATGGCTAATATTTCTAGAATTACATTAAATAACAGCAGTAACAGTTTTTAATCCCTTTTCTTTTATCCTTAATCTTGTAGGGGAAATTTCTAGTGTTTATTATAAATTATATTAACCCTGATTTTAGAAACTATTTTATTCTTTTTATAAATGTATTTTGTATTTCTTTCAAGTGTATTCTATGTCTATTAATAATGCAATTTTAATTATTTTTGTTATCAATATGATCTGTTATGATTATCTTTTGCCTAACACTGAATCAAACTTAAATTTCCAGAATAAATCTAAGCTCATGATTATTTTTTCATATGTTCCTTTACTTTCTTTGCTGATATTAGTGCTTGTGAAACAGAAATTTCTAGGGCCTAGAAGAACTCTAATTCCAGCTTGGTAATTATGTGTAGGGCAAAGAGAATTTAAGAAAGCTTCTTCAGAATAAAAACTCATGACCTATTCAATCAATAAGCATTTATTAAATTCTTAAGTCAGGAAAGGCAAAGGTAGTTCTTGCCTGCAAGGAGCTCACATTCTAAGGAGAAAGACAATATGAAAATAAAAGTACAAATAAAACATACCTAGAGTGGATGGGTTTGTCTTGAAGAAGATAGGCTTTGAGAACCATTACCTTTGATATATATTTTAAGAAAAAGCCTGGTTCTTTTTGTTTGTTTGTTTGTTTAACTTTTTATTATAGCTTTTTATTTACAAGATATATGCATGGGTAATTTTTCAGCATTGACCCTTGAAAAACCTTCTGTTCCAACTTTTCCCCTTCCCCTAGATGGCAGGTAGACCAACACATGTTAAATATGTTAAAGTATGTGTTAAACACAATGTTTGTATACATATCCAGGCAGTTATTTTGCTGCACAAGAAAAATCAGACTTAGAAATAAGGAAAAAATAACCTGAGAAGGAAATAAAAAATGCAAGTGGACAAAAACAGGAATGGAAATGCTAGGTTGTCGTGCACACTCATTTCCCATAGTTCTTTCACTGGGTGTAGCTGGTTCTCTTCATTATTGAACAAATGGAACTGACTTGGTTCATCTCATTATTGAAGAGAGCCACATCCATCAGAATTGATCATCATATAGTATTGTTGTTGAAGTGTATAATGATCTCCTGGTTCTGCTCATCTCACTCAGCATCAGTTCATGTAAGTCTCTCCAGGCCTTTCTGAAATCATCCTGCTGGTCATTTCTTACAGAATAATATTCCATAACATTCATATTCCACAACTTATTCAGCCATTCTCCAACTCATAGGCATCCATTCAATTTCCAGTTTTTAGCCACTACAAAAAGGGCTCCCACAAACATTTTTGCACATACATGGCCCTTTCCCTTCTTTAAAATCTCTTTGGGATATAAGCCCAATAGTAACACCGCTGGATCAAAGAGTACGTACAGTTTGATAACTTTTTGAGCATATTTCCAAATTGCTCTCCAGAATGCTTGGATGCATTCACAATTCCATCAGTGTCCCAGTTTTCCCACATCCCTTCCAATATTCATCATTATCTGTTCCTGTCATCCTAGCCAATCTGACAGGTGTGTAGTGGTATCTCAGAGTTGTCTTAATTTGCATTTCTCTGATTAATAATGATTTGGAGCATCTTTTTATATGGCTAGGAATAGTTTCCATTTTTTCATCCAAAAATTGTCTGTTCATTTGACCATTTATTGTTATGGGCCAGAACTTGAAACAGAGTACTAAGTGGAATTGAGGAGACAATGGTTAAATCTAGTTTAGCAATGATTTAATCCTACAACAAATAATGGTTTCCTAGTGATATAATGATTGGTGTATACTCAGTGTGGAGCATATAAGCTAGGAGCCTTAGCCAGGATTGACATTCAGAGAGAAGGCAAAGGACTGGGGACAGGTGCTTAAGCTCTCGGAACCAAGGAGAGAGATAGGCTTCTAAGAAAGCTAAGCAGGCCTCAGGAAAGGAGACAAGACTTTGAAGAGATAATAAAGAATTTGGACTTTAACTCCTGGATACTCATGTGGTGATTACTGAACTGAAACGAAGGCTGCCTCCAGAGAGCTCAAGAAAACCTCAACAGAAAACATTACATTTTGGCATTCAAATGTGGGGCTGACACGATCCTGATTTCAGTGGAAAAGTCTCCCTGACCCTGAAATTAGGGTGAATACAAGAAGGAAACCTTGTAAAGAGCTAAAGTAGTATTCCAGTTAAAATGGGACAAATGTTTATAAAGGAGATTTCTCTATGCCAAGGAAATTTGCTGAAAGCTTGGTTATACTCATTAAAAGCCAAGGTTTGATGGTAACTTGGGAGCAGATCATTGAACTTTTAGAAACAGTACAGTACACACCTTGGTTCTCTAAGGAAAAAGAATTGAATCCGGGCAAGTGGAAATTAGTAGGACAATGATTTCCTCAATTTCCAAAGAAACACTTTATATATATATATAATTTAATACAACTGGCTTTAAGAAATTATGTAAGTTATAGAATAAGAAAAAAGAAAGAGCAGGAGGGGGAAGATCCAGATAAACTAAGTGAAAAGGATGAAGAATCAGATAAGAATATAGTTAAGTACAACTCTGAGTGTGGTGCTTCACAGCAGGAGAAATTAGGACATTCCCTGTCCCCTGACCTACCTCCCTCAATTAATCCTTCATGGGTGGAGGGAGAAGGAGGGGGAGAGGCACTCAATCAGCACTACCTATGAAGCAGCTTATAACAAAATTACAAAAGGTACTGGTTAAGGCTAAAAAAGGAAGGACAGAGATATATCTGATTTAATAAATTCATATCTGTGATTGAAGAGCTTGACTCTTCAGGTCAACAATGGAGAAGATACCCTCCTTTTGATCTGGAAAAAATTAAGGATTTGAAAAAGGATTGCACTCTTTATGGGGCTATATCATCTTATGTTAAGATGTTACTAGAGAATTTGGCTTATGAAATCTTAACTCCCAGTGATTGGAAATCCATAGCAAGGACATGTTTAGAACCTGGACAAAACTTGTTGTGGCTTTTGGAGTACAGAGAATTATGTAGGACTCAAGCCCCCCAAAATAAGCAAACTGGAGTTAATATACAAATCGCTTTTGACCAACTAGCAGGTGAAGGTCAGTACACGGACAATTCAGCACAAATTAATTACCCCATAGCAGCATATGAGCAAATTGTTACTGCTGCTATAAAAGCTTGGGGCACCCTCTCAGGGAAAGATTGAGGGGAAGCTTTCACAAAAATAGAGCAAGGTCCTAGTAAACCTTTTGCTGATGTTGTGGGATGTCTGCAGACAGCTGTTACAAGAACCATTGGAGAAAATGCAACTACAAGAATAATGATAAGACAACTGGCTAAGGAAAATGCTAATGAGGTTTGCAGAAGAATATATGGGGAATACACAATGATGCTCCTTTAGAGGAGATCATAAGACACTGTGCCACAGTGGGCACAAATGCTTATTATACCCAGACTATGATGAATATGGAAAGACAGGATCCCTCTTGGTAAGGCTCTTCTAGAGAGACTCGCCAATGCTTTCAATGTGGAAAAATTGGACATCTGAAAGCCCAATGTAGGTATAGAGATAGAGTGAGAATACAGGGTGAAAGAAGACCTAAAACCCTATGTCCAAAATGCAACCAAGGCTTCCACTGGGCCTCAGAATGTAGATTGACCCAGGGAAATGAGAGGTGGGGGCCCAGCTCCAAGACATCAAACAAAAGACAGGTAGGGCATGATGGAGCCAAGGTTACACCTTTAGAAGTTCAGGACTCTGGTATAATCAATCAACAAAAAAGCAATCAGATGGAGAAAGGGATTACATGATCAATTAGCAGAAAAGCAATCAGATAGCAGAAAAGGATTACAATTGGGGAGAATATAGGCTTTTTTAACCCAACAGAAGGGCAATGTCTAGTGCAAGCAGCTCCAATGTAATTGCCAGGTGATGAGGAGAAATCTAGAAAGTGGTAAATAGAAGGGACTAGATAGGTTAATTACCTGGGAAAGAGGGTTTGCTTGTATTTCTATAGATGGAGAAGGCATCACATGGGTGCCAAAGAGCACCTGGAGAGAAACAGAAAAAAGAGAAAAACCTCAAAACAAAGGAGAAGACCTAAAAAAAATCTGACACTGAAAGAGCATGGCTGATAACAAGACTGTTACAGAACTTCAAAACCAGCAGGAATCATTGGATTCCCTGAGATGAAAAATTTTTGATGAGACTATTGCAGGACTTCAAAATTTGCAGGAATCATTGGATTCCTGGCATATGAAGTAATGGACAATAGATTCCTTTTGAACTATTTCTAGGACTTATGAACATGTATAATTCCTCATGTTGATTCACGTTATTTGTTACATGACTACTAGCCTATGTTACTATGTGCTTATGTAATTATGTTTAATACCTCCCATATTGATGGATTTATGTATACCTATTTTAAGAGTGAGACCCTTCAGAAAACCACTAATCTGATTTGATTTCCCATTTCCTTTGGTATTTTCATCTCCCTTCCTGAGACGTTAGGGAGGGCATGATCCTCCTTTTATGGTGTTTTCTCCCCTTTTTTGAGCAGTCAGGGAAGGCATGATTACCTCCTTTTGTGGGGTTCTCACCTCCTTGAGAAGTCAGGGAGCACAGGACCCACTATGTTTTAAAAACAAAAGAAAATGGGAGATGTTATGGGCCAGAACTTGAAATAAGGTATTAGGTGGAATTTAGGAAACAATGGTTAAATCTAGTTTAGCAGTGATTTAATTCTACAACAAATAATGGTTTCCTAGTGATATAATGATTGGTGTATACTCAGTGTGGAGCATATAAGCTAGGAGCCTTAGCCAGGATTGACATTTGGAGAGAAGGCAAAGGATTGGCGATAGCTTAAGTTCTCAGAACCAAGGTGGCAGAAGCTTAAGCTCTCAGAACCAAGAGAGAGATAGGCTTCTAAGAAAGCTAACTGGGCCCCAGGAAAAGAGACGAGACTTTGAAAGAGATAATAAAGAATTTGGACTTTACCTCCTGGCTACTCGTGTGGTGATTACTGAACTGAAACTGCCTCCAGAGACCCTAAGAAAACCTCAACACAGAACATTTCATTTTAGAGAGAACATTACAATTTATCAATTGGAGAATGGCTTGATTTCTTATAAATTAGAATAAATTCTCTATATATTTTGGAAATGAGGCCTTTATCACAATCTTTGACTGAAAAAAATGTTTTCCCAGAAAGAACCTTGGTTCTTTAGGAACACAGGCATAGGGAAATGAAACGATTATTCATCAGAACATTAGAAATTACTGTGTCCTATAAATTTTAGGGTTTTTTCTTATTTAAAAAAATCAAATCAGCATTTTGCTACAGCTAAATTACTAGGTAAAGTTTCATTTTGATTACTGTGATGAGGTGGAATGTTGAGACTCTTAAAGGTTATGCTAACAGCAAAAACCCTGGGAGGGCTCCCCAATTTGAAAGGGCTTTAAATATAGGTCTTCCAAAGAAATATGCTATGTCTCTTGTTAAAGGGAAAGTCTAGCTAAGCATAGAAGTGCTCATCAGGTTGGTTACTAAGCAATTCATGAAGTAGACATGATGTAGAAGGATTGTAATGCTAGATAAAATTAATGCTCTTTCAAACTACCAAAGTAAATTTTTTACCAACAATAATAAAATTTATGTATAAGAAGGAACACTACTACTTAAATGGTAGCATTTTTGTTTCTATAAACTTGGTCTTCAAATTTCATGCAAAAGAAAATTAAATTATAAAATTTCAAAAAGAAAAATGAAATTAAAATATCACTGTGATTAGAGATACTTGTGCTTGTTAAAAAATAAAAACACAATCTAAAATCTTGGTTTTCAAATGAATTTACAGCTAATGAAAAGAGTTATAATCACTTCCAGGATCACTGAACAAATTTAATTTATATAGGTCTGTTCTTCATAAAATTTTAACAGTCTTTAAATGATTTTGCAAGTTTCTTTTCACCATTTGAAGCTCTTTACACATATTGTACCACATTGGACAGTGTTTTACCAACTAAATAGGAAGAGCTGCTAATAAAGTTCTTAAACTAGTTCCTTCAAAATAATCTGTGTAAAAAATGTTTTTGTATTCTGAAGTAATCTCTTAGCAGTTTGCGGTGTGTGTGTGTGAGGGGGAGAGGCAATAAAAACAGGAAAAGGCAGTTTAACCTAGGAAAGAGAAAGATGGACTAGAAAAGACAACTGAACACATTAATGGCTATGAAACTTAGGGCTAATAGCTTAATCTTTCAGTACCCCCAGACAGTTCTCACTTGCAGAAGAGCTACATCTCTATTTAGAGTTCCTCTTGGGGGAGTTCTCTACAGTCAAAACCACTATTGGGTGGTGGTGTTTTTTTTTTTTTTTAATCAGTACCAAAACTTAAAATCTGTGTCTTTAAACTCCAGTATGATCCTGAATATTGAGTCCAGATTGTTAATCCTTACTGGCTGTGAACCTTTAAGCATGTCACTCATATATCTATATTTCCTCACCTGTAAAATGAAGTGATGAAGAAAATGGCAAACTATTCCAGTATCTTTGTCAAGAAAACCCCAAATGGGACTACAGAGTTGGACAGAGATTGGAGAACAACTCAACAACAAAAATAATGCTAAAATAGTTTGTTAAGGGCCAGAACTTTGAACTTGAAACAAAGGATTCTTACAAGGTACTAAGTCAGTGGAATTGATAGAGACAGTAGTCATCTAATTTAGCATGATTCAGTATGATTGATTTAATCCTATAAGGAGATGCTATGGGCTAGAACTTGAAACAAGGTACCAAGTGGAATTGAGGAAACAATGGTGAAATCTAGTTTAGCACTGATTTAATCCTACAACAAATAATGGTTTCCTAATGATATAATGATCGGTATATACTCAATGCAGGGTATATAAGCAAGAAGCTCTCAGGGCCAGAAAGACAAGTGCATTAGCAGCTCTTAGCGCTTCAGCCAGGATTCAGTCGGGGAGATTCAGAAGCCAGAGAAAACAAGAGGGAGCTCGGAACCAAGGCCAAACTGAAAGGCTCTCCAGAAAGCTGCCTACCCCTATGAAGGAGATAATAAAGGATCTGGACTATAAGAAAGCTAACTGGGCCCCAGGAAAGGAGACAAGACTTGGAAAGAGACAATAAAGAATTTGGACTTTAACCCCTGGCTGCACTTGTGATTACTTAACTGAAAGGAAGGCTGCCTCCAGAGGCCCCAAGAAAACCTCAACAGAGAATGTTACATTTTAGAGAAAATATTACACTAGTTGACGTTTAAAGGCCATCAAAATCTTTTCACCCAAGGAGGCTATATTGGGAATCAAGAGGACTTGAGTTTGAATCTCAGTTTTGCCATTTTAAGTGTGATCTGAGGCAAATCAATTAAATTCTTTAAGCTATAATTTCCTCATATGTAAATTGAAGGGACTGAATTAAATGGTTTCTAAGGTCCTTTTCAATACCAAATCTCTATATACACATGTAATGAGTCCATATGCACACACATATGCATTAAAATCCAAAAACTTCATGCAAAACTTACATAATAAGGCTCTCTTTCCCGATTTAAAAAAGACTCAGATTTGGCATCTTGGCATAGTAATACAACTTTTCACATGAAACCACATATTTTAAAATTATAATTCTTAAAAGAGTTAACATTACCCAGAATTTGGACTCGATTATAAAGTGTATGTATAGATTTATAGGTAATATATGCATGTTTATATATGTGTATGCATCTATAGTGTTATCATTGACACAAAATCAATCACTCATCTTTCAAAGTTTGCAAAGAGTATGTGCAAAGAAAAAATTGCAGAATTTTAATTTTAATTTTTTTTTTTTTTGGCTGAGGCGATTGGGGGTTAAGTGACTTGCCCAGGGTCACACAGCTAGGAAGTGTTAAGTGTCTAAGACCAGATTTGAACTCAGGTCCTCCTGAATTCAGGATTGGGGCTCTATCCACTGCACCACCCAGCTGTCCTACTACAGAATTAAGACTAAGAGATGGATTCTTCACAGAGAATAATAACTTTAGTGGTAGAAGGGGCAGTGTGGAAAGTGAGAAGTGAAGTAAAAACAAGATAAATTGGAATGACATATTTCTGACCAGGTAATATTCATTTCTATTGAAACATATACTTCTCATGCAAAAAGAAGCATATATCCTGGATGTGAACAACCCCTCACTGTAAATTACCACCTAGGGCCCACCTCTAGACTCATATACCCAAAGAAAATACTTCTTATAAAGTTACAGCTTACACAAAAGATGCTGCCTGACTCAATGTTTTCTGACTCTCACTTGTGCTTCGTTGGCCAGGTCAGTTAATCTCTTCAGACATAATATGCCTCTGTTAGGTGCTCTAAACAGCAACAATCCTTGGTATTAACAGCTAGTGAAAAATTAACCAGGCCAGGAAACAGAAAACATGGCTTTGAAACTCAACTTTGCCATTTAGTAGCTGTGTGAATTTGCCTCAGTCTTTATTTCTGCCAACTGAATGGACAAGAATCCATTATATGTGTAAGAGAACTTAAGCCCAAATTTTGGATAGTTTAATCATGAAGAAAGAAAATTTTAAAACAACCAATACTTGTATGTGAAAATTAGTATTCCTTTGAGAAGATGTATGTGAAATTTGATACTCATTTGAAAAGAAGAGCCTTTTAATGGTAAGCTACCTGGAGGATTGTGAAAATAAAATACCAATGCAACAAGTCTGAAATGTTTCTCAAGCACTTTATAAAAAATTATCTTTTAAAATTTGTTAATATTTCTTCACAATCACGTGCAAATCCACTTGCTGTAGTACCATTGTTCCCCACATTCATTACAAATGACATAGGTCATCATTTGTTCGTCTGGGTTTGCACTGCGAACCCAACTTGGAAGGAAAAGTATACCTCTAGCAATCACGGTGACCTTGCAATTAAATTTCTCACAACGCCTACATTTTATTTTGTTTGTTTGTGTGCCATCAATCGCTTGAGGAAAATAATGTTCTTGTATACAGGACTTTGTGTATGAAGCCCTCAACTGCTTTAATTCATCATTTGCCATTTCCATGACTGTCATTTCAGCAAATTCTTTTGGAGATAAGGCCCCAGAAAACAGATTTTGTTGTAAATGAGAATTTTTTTGGTTCTTCAAATTTGACAATTTGCTTCTGATGCAGTTTTTATATTTTTTAAGATTTTTTGAATAGAGCGCAAAAATATGTCCCTCAATTTCTTTTGCCAATTTTTGACAATGATCAGTTTTCTGCTGATCTGTGGCATAAGAGACTAAGGCTCCATAAAGAAGTTCTACACATTTAGCTCTTGTAGGATCTTGATGCCAAGTTGATTTGCTGCCAATAGATTTAGGGTCTTCTGAATGTTCTTCCACTGGAGCAGCACTGTTTTCTGGCACAAATAGTTTATTATCTTTTGCAACATCTTGGGAAAGTAACACAGAGTTAGAATTTGCTATATCTAATGTCTGTTCTTGACTTTGGCTTGGGGAATTTTCTTCTTGACCTAGATTAACATGTTCAGTTTTTTCCTTACTATCTTCAAGATAAAAATTAGAACTGTTTATTGGCTGAAAGTAGTGATTTTTATAAAGTGTTTTCCACTTGGAAAGTAAACACCTAGCTTTCGTTTTGAAAATCACTATAGGACAATGTTTCAAAACTCTATATACAGCTCTTACAACATCTGTCTCTTGGAGATGCTCTAAATTTATTTGAATTGTTTCTAATTCAGTCAGGTGATCTCCAAGATCCTGGAAATTCTTTTCTATCAGTAGTTGCTCAATAATTGAAGCTTTGATAGCTGCTTTTTTCTTGGTCTTGTCAGACATCTTCAAATCTGAAAAGAAAGAGGGTGGAGCACTTAACACCATACACCAAGATAAGGTCAAAATGGGTTCATGATCTAGGCATAAAGAATGAGATCATAAATAAATTGGAAGAGCATAGGATAGTTTACCTCTCAGACCTGTGGAAGAGGAATTTATGACCAAAGAAGAACTAGAGATCACTATTGACTACAAAATTTAAAATTTTGATTATATCAAATTGAAAAGTTTTTGTACAAACAAAACTAATGCAGGCAAGATTAGAAGGGAAACAATAAACTGGGAAAACATTTTTACAGTCAAAGGTTCTGATAAAGGACTCATTTCCAAAATATATAGAGAATTGATTCTAATTTATAAGAAATCAAGCCATTCTCCAATTGATAAATGGTCAAAGGATATGAACAGACAATTTTCAGATGATGAAATTAAAACTATTACTACTCATATGAAAGAGTATTCCAAATCACTACTGATCAGAGAAATGCAAATTAAGACAACTCTGAGATACCACTATATGCCTGTCAGATTGGCCACAATGACAGGGAAAGATAATGCAGAATGTTGGAGGGGATGTGGGAAAACAGGGACACTGATACATTGTTGGTGGAATTGTGAATACATCCAGCCATTCTGGAGAGCAATTTGGAACTATGCTCAAAAAGTTATCAAACTGTGCATACCCTTTGATCCAGCAGTGCTACTACTGGGCTTATACCCCAAAGAGATACTAAAGAAGGGAAAGGGACCTGTATGTGCCAAAATGTTTGTGGCAGCCCTGTTTGTAGTGGCTAGAAGCTGGAAAATGAATGGATGCCCATCAATTGGAGAATGGTTGAGTAAATTGTGGTATATGAATGTTATGGAATATTATTGTTCTGTAAGAAATGACCAGCAGGATGAATACAGAGAGGCTTGGAGAGACTTACATGAACTGATGCTAAGTGAAATGAGCAGAACCAGGAGATCATTATATACCTCAACAACGATACTGTATGAGGATGTATTCTGATGGAAGTGGATTTCTTCAACAAAGAGAAGATCTAACTCAGTTTCAATTGATCAATGATGGACAGAAGCAGCTACACCCAAAGAAAGAACACTGGGAAATGAATGTAAACTGTTTGCATTTTTGTTCTTCTTCCCAGGTTATTTATACCTTCTAAATCCAATTCTCCCTGAGCAACAAGAAAACTGTTCGTTTCTGCACACATATATTGTTATCCAAGATTTACTGTAATCTATTTAACATGTATAGGACTGCTTGCCATCTTGGGAAGAGGGTGGAGGGAGGGAGGGGAAAAATCGGAACAGAAGTGAGTGCAAGGGATAATGTTGTAAAAAATTACCCTGGCATGGGTTCTGTCAATAAAAAGTTATTTAATAATAAAAAATAAATTAAAAAAATAATAAATGTAGCTGATAAAGAAAAAAAAAAGAAAGAGGATGGAGGAAGATTAATTACTTTTCTTAATTAGAAATTAGTTTTTTCATATGCTAACAAAACATTGTTTTCATTATCATTCCCAAGAAAAAAAGTAAGGCTGTTCATGTTGAAACTGTTATTTTTCTGGGACATTGATGCACTGTTGGTGGAGTTGTGAACGAATCCAACCATTTTGGAGAGTAGTTTGGAACTATGCTCAAAAAGTTATCAAACTGTGCATACCCTTTGATCCAGCAGTGTTACTACTGGGATTATATCCCAAAGAGATTATAAAGAAGGGAAAGGGACCTGTATGTGCACGAATGTTTGTGGCAGCCCTTTTTGTAGTGGCTAGAAACTGGAAACTGAATGGATGTCCATCAGTTGGAGAATGGCTGAATAAATTGTGGTATATGAAAATTATGGAATATTACTGTTCTGTAAGAAATGACCAACAGGATGATTTCAGAAAGGCCTGGAGAGACTTACACGAACTGATGCTGAGTGAAATGAGCAGGACCAGGAGATCATTATATACTTCAACAACAATACTAGATGATGACCAGTTCTGATGGATCAGGCCATCCTCAGCAACGAGATCAACCAAATCATTTCTAATGGAGCAGTAATGAACTGAACTAGCTATGCCCAGAAAAAGAACTTTGGGAGATGACTAAAAACCATTACATTGAATTCCCAATCCCTATATTTATGCACACCTGCATTTTTGATTTCCTTCACAAGCTAATTGTACAATATTTCAGAGTCTGATTCTTTTTCTACAGCAAAATAACGTTTTGGTCATGTATACTTATTGTGTATCTAATTTATATTTTAATATATTTAACATCTACTGGTCATCCTGCCATCTAGGGGAGGGGGTGAGGGGGTAAGAGGTGAAAAATTGGAACAAGAGGTTTGGCAATTGTTAATGCTGTAAAGTTACCCATGTATATATCCTGTAAATAAAAGGCTATTAAATTAAAAAAAAAAAAAACCAAAAAAAAAAAAAAAAAAGAAACTGTTATTTTTATGAAGCATTTCCTTTTATATAGTGTTTATAATAGTGAGTATTTTCTGAAATATATGATATGAAACATTATCAACTGCAATAAAGCATCAGACATGAAAATGTGAAATCTGGTACACAAAAGAACCTGATTTACAGCATTAACAAATATTTAAGATTATTAACAATTATTTAAGATGTGCTAGATGATACTTTGGACCTTTTTCCAAGTCCAAATCTACAATTCAGTGGTCTAGATCTAGGGAAGATAATTAATTCATGTGATCATCAGGATGGGAAGGACACCTTACTGGTATTAACATCAGTTCCATAATGGTGAATAGTACTGAACTATTTTCTCAGAGAGCCAGATGATTTTTATGATTTAGTTGAAATTACCCATCAAGCATTAAAAAATTTAAATCATACTATTTAAGTATAATTGGTGGATAAAGAAGGTAAGAAGGTAAGAAAAGGACTTCAGTTGCCTGTCTTCCCTATTTAAACAAAATTTCCAGGAAGCCCAAAAGTCCTGAATGACTTGATAATAGACCTGTAAGGGCCAAGAGTTTCTTTCCCATGGGGAGGGGATATTCCCATTAGGGATATCACTAGCTATCACATCCCAATCCCCATCCCTCAGCCTTGAAGCAACATTAGCTCCCAAACCCTTTAGTGCATCAGCCACCCCCCCTTTTCTTCCCTCACAATGTATGGTCCTGGTTGAACTGGATAAAAACTCTATAACCTTTCTTTGCCCTAACCTTTACCAGTTTTAGCACCATCCTTCTCCTTTCCACTGGGGATTCCAACAGGATCTAACATGTTTCCCTTCTTGTGACTGCATTTCTTTTCAATAAAACTAGCTTGCTTGATTTTCTTTCTGCTGGCTCTCATAGATGGTACTGAGCTACATTGTCTGATGCTCCATCACTTTGTACTATATACTCTGTGTGACAGGACCAGTATTTCCCTGAAGAAACTTCATTCCTCCCAACACAACATGAGGAATCTTTACAAAGCTGCACTCAGGATGCCTAATTGGTCTCTTCTTCCCTGACAATGCTTCCTGGACATCTAAGAGCATAAGACCCACCCATTTGGCATCTTGGTGCATTTCAGAAGCCCAATTGAATGGCTATTAACCATTCATGTTTACATAGGGAGATGAGGGAGGTCAAATCCAGGGAAATTATGTGCCATTCAATATTGCTGAATATTTATTGCTGTGTTAGAACAAAGTTAAACCTCCTTTTGTTAAATATTCAATTCCTTGAAAGTGCCTCTTTTTGTCCCAACATTGAATCTGAACTAAGAAAGTGCAGGTAGGAGACTAGCTTCTCTAACCTGTATGTGGAAATACATCTGATCAGAAGAGCAGGAAACAGTGAAGGGTATGGTCTTCAGAAATGCACCAAGTCAAGAAGGTAGTACTTTCAGATTCTATTACTTGGCCTACCATGCTACTTAGTATAGCTATGCTACTACTACAGAATTGTTATTGTTCTATTGCTCTTCCTCCCAATATTCTCTACCATAACACTTCCCAAATTGGGTTCTGTGGAATCTTGGTATTCTATATCCCAACCTCTTAAATTGGTTTCACAATGCCATACGGGGTTTTATAACTGAATGTGGAAGTTGGGAAATTATGAGTTGTTATCAGCAAATGTTTGATTTGTATACCCGATTTATATGTTTTATATATTTATATTCCCGGGGTCATGTAAAAATTTCCCAGGCAAGGAGAAGTTATGAGTGGAAAAAAAGTTTAATAAGTCTTGCTCCATATAATGTCATTAGAGGTTCACAGAAGATCATGGGTTTACAGATGGAAAAGACCTTAGGAACCACATAGTCTAAGTCCTTTATTTTACAGATGAGTTCGGAAAAATGGTCACATAAGTAGCAAATGTTATTGCCAGGATTTGAACTTAGGCTTTTTAACAGCAATGTTCTTTACTACTATATTACTATACTATTTTACTATTGTGTCTACAAGACAATTGGGATGCTAACTATATTTTCTCCTCTACAAAACAATTTACAAAAAATAACTAATGATGTGTCACACTTTTTTGGGTTGAAAATAGCCCAATTTTGTTCGCAAATTTATAGCTATAGATCAGAACTTAAGGTTTCTGACAATATATTTAAAACTTATTAAAAGTGTTAAAGGACAAATTGGGGAGGAAATACTGCATGCTATTCCACTACCGTCCTATGATGCTTACAGGTTTTTTGTTAGTCCATGAGATTCAAGAATCAAGAAAATGATAAGAAAACCACATTAAGCAAAGAGCTACTATGATATTCTTGCTTGAAAATAGCTCAAAAACCAAGCCTAATTAAACAATACTAGATTAAAAAATAGGAAGCAAAGGGAGTAACTATAGATGCTTTATCTATAGTTAATTTTATATCTAGGAGTTTTCATTCAAGATTTTGGAGTTACAGGAGAAGAGGCATTCTGGATGCAGTATATTGCCGATTTTAGGCCAATTTTAAAATAGAAATTAGAAAGGATAATTTAATAACTCCAAATGATCATCAAAAATTAGTGAGGGATATTAATTGGATAAAACTATATTTGAAATTGTTAACACATGAATTGACAAAATTATTTAAAATTTTAAGAGTAGATTTTAACCCCAATTCAAAAAGAAGTCTGCAAGCAATGGATGGTATTTACAGATGCTATTAATAAATAATCAGTCTCTTTAATATATTCCATCTACTACTATATTTTTAATACCCTGTTTGAATATACACAACAGAATAAATTATATGCAATTATTACTACACTGTATATTGTTCAAGAACCTCTTAATATTTTTCAGATAGCAAATTTTCTGTTTATGAAACAGTCCCAGCCCTGGACATCCTGCTAGTTAAAATGAGATTCCTTTAATATTTATAAAGAAGTTTTATTTTATCATGTAGTATGCTCCCAGGCTGAGGCCTGAAGAACCAGTTCTAATGATATTATCATCAGATATTTTCCTCCTAATACAAGTTTCTATGATAAGAGCAAATGGTCAACACAAATTCAATTATATATCTTGTTTTCAATCTAAAAATATATAGTCAATATAGCCTAAATAATTTGGCGCATGAGTATTTAGTAATTTATTTGTTTCTAGATACATATAGATGTTTGAATGAAATAAAATTCTTAAAGGTTTCCAAAATAATGTAAGAACATTTAACATGATTGTCCATAAGACCTCTTATTTTATTGTTTATTGAAACTAAAGTTGAAACATCTTTAACATTTATGTATACTGTGTTTCCTGTGACACAAATATATTTCATTTACATGAAAAGTTGCTAGCAAATCTACATTGGCCTCTTTACATCTTATAGCAGTCCTTGTGGACTTGTCCTTCTATCTCAAGTTATCCTAACCTCTATTTGTTGGATTTGTTTTGTATTCTAGATTTTGGTCAGTTACAGCTCTACTGCCTAGCTTCAAGGAACTGAATCAATCACTGGATACTTCAATAAGTTCCAGTTTACCACCCCCCTCCATAAAAAGATGGGACCCTGCAGGTGATTAGCTCTATGCTTATTCTCAGCAGGAAGTAGTTTCAGAAGATGAGATCATCCCCCCTGCTCTGAAAGGACTCTGAGCCCCACTGGTTTGGAGAGGATCTGGAACTGATTGGTGAGTGGACCTCAAATTATCCAGTCTGGATGGGTCTCCTGTTACAGTGTATTTGGGAGTTAGGATGGCACAAATTTTCACATCTCAGATATGGGATTCCATGATGTTTTCAGGCCCTTCAGTAATATACTGCCCAGCATGTTTAAAAATATCCATAGATGTTTCTAACTACAGATATTGTTTTAAGGAATGGCACCGGAACCCAAATCATGAATGTGCTAGAAGGATACATTGTAAAATGTTATAATTGTGTTTTATCCTATTATCTTACTTCTATCCAAATGTTTTGTAATTCGCTACTTACGATTCTTATTATTGAACACCCATACAATGTGATGGTGCCTAGCAAGATTAATCTCCATTGGTAATATAAAATTATTTCATAGCACCTAGCTACTTCACAGGGCTGTTGTGAGGAAAAAATAAATAGGGAAGTCCTATTTACACACTTTGGAGTGCTATTTAAATGTCAATTATTATCATTCATTATTTAAATTGGTGAGAGTTCTCCTTCCAATGACCCAGACTACAACTCAACTAAGAATTAATAGATTTTTCAAGAGCTGCTTTGATTAGTAGCTAGTCCACAGATGACAAACATATGATAATCTATTGCTATGCTTACATCTGAAACTTTTCCAGTTTGGTAAGATGTGCAATATCATCAGTGACTTAGTACCCAGGGTTATCTCCTTATCATGATGAAGAATCACAGGGAAGCCTTTTACTTTAAGCAATATTAAACTCCTTACATACTTTTTCCCATATGTGTGAGATTGATATAGGTGAAAAATAATGTTGGACTAAGAATCAAGAGAGACCTGGGTTTAATCTTGTCTCTAATAAGATGGTTACATACTTAAAATGTGCTCAAGACAACTATAAAACTATAGTTTTATATATATAACCAATTTACTGCAGTACACAAATCAGTAAAGGGTTTTTGAGAATTACTGCAACTTATGTCACAATTTTTACCATGTTGAAAATGTCACCTAATCTACTTTGACAAAAATACAACAAACATCTATTAAACATAAAAATCAGACCTAAACTACCAATTAACTAAACTTAATGAATGTTTTGATGCAACAATTGAGAAATGAAAGTCTAGAGGACTGCAGTATGGTTGGTCATAAGCAACTTGGAATACTATGTCCTCAAATTATGATTAGAGGTCTGTTTTTGATGACTAAATTGAACTTCCCTATTCCTCAGTTTCCTAATCTGTAGCATGAGAGGACACTAGAGTAGTTAACTTCTGAAGTTCCTTAAGATTTAAAATTTATGGGCAATGACATCTTTTTGAAATCAGGCAATCCAAATTCAATATCATTAAATGTGTGAATACATCTTAAAATTATGCTAATATGTTGTGAAATATAATTATTTTTATTAAAGATCATGAGATTTTTCCTTGCCTCTGTGAACCATAATCAATTTGTTTTATCTATTTAATTTTCTAGTGAATGCATATCATAGTATCAAATGTATAATAACTACTGTAAAATTATAAATAATTGCATAATTTATTTAAGAAAGAAACTTCGAATAGCAAAAAGTGATATTTTAGGGAGCAAATGATGAACTAATGTAGATTGGGAAAAAAAAAGTAAAAACCATATTAGTAAGGTCAGAAGAACCCTGGACTTAGAATAGATTGGATAAGAATTAGAAGAAAATATATACTTTGGAGAAAACTCTGCATGAAACATCTCTGACAAAAATCTAACATCTTATCTTTAAAGTCTTTTGAGAGCAGACATATTCATATATCATTTCCAACAGACAAGTGGCCTAAGTACATGGACAGTTTTCAAAAGGAGAAATGTATCTTTCTATCAACAAGCATCTGAAAAACTTCTGAATCATAATGAAAAATGATACTTTGAAATAGTTTGTATATAATCTCACATTCATCAAACTGGCAATGATGATAAGATTTGAAAAAATTTAGTATTAGAACAATTCTGGGAAGAATCACAGTATCTGAAAAGAGCTGAGTAATAAATTAGTCCAACTGTTCCGGGAAAAAGAATTGGACTTATATAGGAAAATTACAAAATTGTTCATACTTACTGACACAGAGATCCTACTAGGATTGACAGTGAGATAAGGTTCATTTATACATAAATATTTATTAACAGCATTCTTTTTGAACACAAAAAAACTTATAAACTAAATATGTGACCAGTGATGGAGATGGAGAGGGGAAAGCCAACAGCTAAACAACTGTAACTTATGAATGTAACCTAATTTTATAAAAGGATAATTATGAAGAATTCAAAGAAACATAGGCATATTTTTATGAAGTGAAACAGTAAAGAAAACAGAGCTAAAAGAATAATATATGCAATGACTAGAACAAAGTAATTACAAATACTAAAAGGCAACAAAAGTTAAGGCAAATCAAACCATCCAGGTTGGTACCATGCTATCAAAGTACATATCCTTCCTTCCTCTTAATCAGAAAAAACTATGGGACAGTATTATCAACAGCAATCAAGCTAGCAGATAGTTTTGTTAGTTGTTTTAGTGTAAATTACAAAGTAATTTTCCAAAAGCTCAGGTCGGACCCTAATACTCAAACTCAAAAAGAACCCATGACTTCTTTTTTTTTTTTTTTCCTTTTACCGGTTTTATTTTATTCTTTTTATTTATTTATTTATTTTTTATTTAGTAGCCTTTTATTTACAGGTTATATGTATGGGTAATTTTACAGCATTAACAATTGCCAAACCTCTTGTTCCAATTTTTCACCTCTTACCCCCCACCCCCTCCCCCAGATGGCAGAATGACCAGTAGATGTTAAATATATTTAATATTTATACACAATAAGTATACATGACCAAACCGTTATTTTGCTGTACAAAAAGAATCAGACTCTGAAATATTGTACAATTAGCTTGTGAAGGAAATCAAAAATGCAGGTGGGCATAAATATGGGGATTGGGAATTCAATGTAATGGTTTTTAGTCATCTCCCAAAGTTCTTTCTCTGGGCGTAGCTGAGAACCGACTTCTAAGATTAAATATAAATTCCTGTTTGACATGTAAAGCTCTTCACAACCTGATCCTTTTAAACATTTTCTGTATTTTAATATATCACTACCTTTCATGAACTCTAGGTTCCAACAATTCTAGCCTACCTGTTATTTCACATGTATAAACATTTTCTGCCTCCTACTGTTTACATGGGCTATTTTAGAGGTCTGAAATGCTTTCTTTCCCCTTCTAACTTCTGCCTTTCATAATCCTGAATACTTTCCAGCCTCAGTTCATAAGTCTTCCCAAGCATTTACTCCCTTATCAAAATGATCTTGTGTTCATTTTGTATATACTCAGTATATCTGCATGTTGTCTCCTTGGCTGGAAGGCAAATTTCTTGACAGGAGCTATTGTTTTATTTTTGTCTCTATGTCTGGCATATTACAGTTGTTTAATAAATTCTTGTCAACTGGTGAAGAGAGAAACTCTGCTTTGTTGGAAAGTGTTGGTCAAAACAAAATATTTTTTAAATCAGACTGGACTTAGGAATCTCAACATAGCTACTTAATAGTGGGAAACTCCATATACTGTTAAGAATGCTATAGATCTGTAATTGCCTATCTATAAATAGCAGGTAAGCTTTTATTATCTTCCCTGCCCTCAGATTGGGATAACAAAGATAATGACATAATTATTATGTTTGCTTTTTCCAATATTAAGTTATTCAGTTCCTTAGCATTTATGGTCACTTGGGGACAAGTGTTCCTTCAGAAAACAAAACTACTACCCTGTGATAAGAATTGATGGAGATTTTTTTATATGGGACAATTTGTGCAGTTTTATTCTTTAGCAAGAACTTTGTCTGTTCCCTATGAGAATTTTCCACACAGGCACTTAATAACAGTAATGTTTCTCTCTCTATTCTGATTTTTATATTTATTCCTAGTTAAAAGACAAGCTTTACTTTATATTCTCAGCCACTAAAAAGTTCTTTCAAATGAGAGGTTTTAATTCAATTGAATAGTATTGAACCTGGTTGTAATTTGCAGTAATTTCAGGAAATGGACAGTAAAAGTTATAAATGTAACCAGATCTAAACATATATAAATAACCAATCATATGTATTTTCATAGTTGCCTCCTCATATGTATGACAAGCTGTCCATGGTAGGAATACCTATTTGTGAAAGATTCCCCTTCTCAAAGTCTTAGGGCAACAGTAACTGCCCTGCTGGGGGACCTATAAAGAATGACATTTCACTTTGTTTTGAGACATTTATCCTCTACTATTACAAGTTTGCTTGTCTCAGAAAATGGCATATTATATAATGGTTATTATATAATCATTGAGAATAATTTCAATGAAAATGCTTCTAGAAATGCTTCTAAATTTTCAATCAACTATACCCCCTTCTTCCTACTTTAGTTCACCTCTCACCAGTAGAGCATCTGTAACTCAATGGGAGTTTTTAAAAAAAGTATGAGATCCTTAGATGCCTCAACATCCAGACTACATTCAAATTTTCTGTATATATCTTATTAGAATGTACATTCCTTATAAGCTTTGATTCTCCTTTCCCATGTTCTCCCCAAAGATCAGCTTAGTAGCTGACAGTGAATGTTCAATAAATGTGATTGATAATTTTAAAAATTCATTTATATCCCCATCTCCCATCACCATCGGCAAAAGGATGTACCACTTGCAGACAAATCTTTGAGAAGACCTTTATGTTTAACTTGTCCTTGATGTTAATTTTAATCTGATTTCACACATAAATTGAAGAGGTAAGGAAATAATATAAACTATATAGATTAAGAATTCCTTATCTCTCATAGTTCCTCGTGTAGCACTGGAAACATTGTCTGTGTCCAATACATCTGTTAAATTGATCTGAATTTGTTCCAAGCAGTACTCCTCAGGAATATCCTTTAGTACTGGCTTTGTGCCCCCTGTTAATTTTGTAAGTTGCAGAAGAATTATCCCACTTGCAATTCCAAGGATGGAATTTCCTCACTGGAATACAATGAAATCTGAAATTTCGAATGTCCCCCTCCAAAAAAAAAAAAAAGTTAAAAGAGGAAATTTTCTTACTAATTGCTGAAATTCAAATAAAAGTGTGGGAAATTAAACTTAAAACTAAGTAAAACCAAATAAACATTTTCACAAGAATGATATATTTTTGAGCACTGAATTTTAAACTTAAAAAGTCCAATTTTACACTATTTTCTCAATAACATTAAAAAATGATTATTGGATACCCCGTTTACTTTGCCTTTTAAAAAAAAAACATTTCATTCTCAAAAGTCATTAGGATACACACACACACATATATTTATATTATATATATATATATTATGTATATATATTTATATGTCATCTGTGTGTGTGTGTGTGTGTATATATACACACACAGATGACAAATATACTTTAACCATACAAAATGTATAGATGAATTTTTCATCTATTTTGCATGAATAAACACTGTGCAGAAACTCTTTTGTGCTTTCTAAATAGCCTTAAAAATGAGCCTGACAAGTCCCCAGGGAGAATTTTGGTTAGAATTGCCTCAGTGGGCATAAAGGCATTTTATTTTGGTACTGTAGCAAACTGGGGAGAGATTCCTTATGGCGTCTACCTCTTCAAAGGTAACGGGAAAAAAAATCCCTAGCTTTTTTATTTTTTTGGAGGGGAGAATATGGAGGCACCTGAATAAGGTTGTGGCTGGTGTGCTGGGCTTGAACTCCGGACACTTGAGTTCAAATATTACCCCAGACAACAATCACATATCTCTAGACAAATCACTTTGGGTGAGCTCAATAGCCTCCGAGGTCCTTTCAAACTCTCAATGTACGATCCTATTAACTTTTCTTTTTTTCTTTGACAGCTTTTTTATTTTTCCAAGTTAATGCAAAACGTTTTCAACATTCATCTTTGCAAAACTTCGTGTTCAAAATTTTTCTCCCTTCCTCCCAATTCTATGTAATTCCATGCCTGGCTCAGTGGAAGAAGCAATAGATTTGGAGTCAAAGTTATCGTTCACGGTCCAGTTGTGTGGAACTTAACATCGGTGTGACTCAGTTTCCTCAACTGTAAAATTCATTTTTAAATCTCTGCTATCACTTTCCAGCTCCGTAGCGGGAACAAGGAAATCGGGTTCTCTGTATGTATGTTAGCCTCTTTGGGTCTCAGTTTCCTCATCTGTAAAATGAGCCCAACCAGACCCAAAGGCCTAGTTCTAGATGATTCCTACCTACCCGTTACGATCCCTAAATCTTTCTCTGGCTCGGCAGCAAGAGCAATGGGGCTGGAGTCAGGGGACCTTCTACCTGGGCCGTAGCCTCTCGAGGCTTCGGTGTCCTCACCCGTAAAACGATGCGTGGGATCCGGGGGTTTGTTTTAAGTCTCTTCTAACTCAGCATCGAGGAGCCTAAGAAAACAAAATATCCTTCCAGCCTTGGGCAAGTGGAGTCCGGAAACAGCCGGAGCCCGCTCCGCGCCTCCCCCACGGGGCAGAGGGAGGGGTGGGGAGAAAGGTGACTGAGCTGGTTACAGGAGAGGAAGGGAGGAAGACGGAAGTGCTGGCGCAATTCTTCTTCCGCTCTATTACCCACCTCCCCGCCCCGCCCCGCCCCGCCCCGCTCGCTTAGGGAGGGCGGGGCCGCGAGCGTCGCGGTCCACTCTTCCCCCATAGCCTTATTAACGCCGAAAGAGACCCTTCCCGCGGGTCTCCTCCCCGCCTCGCCCCGCCCGCTTAGGGAGGGCGGGGCGCGAGCGTCGCGGTCCACTCTTCCCCATAGCCTTATTAACGCGAAAGAGACCCTTCCCGCGGGTCTCCTCCCGCCTCGCCCCGCCCGCTTAGGGAGGGCGGGGCCGCGAGCGTCGCGGTCCACTCTTCCCCATAGCCTTATTAACGCGAAAGAGACCCTCCGCGGGTCTCCTCCGCCCGCCCCGCCGCTTAGGAGGGCGGGGCCGCGAGCGTCGCGGTCCACTCTTCCCCATAGCCTTATTAACGCCGAAAGAGACCCTTCCGCGGGTCTCCTCCCCGCCTCGCCCCGCCCGCTTAGGGAGGGCGGGGCCGCGAGCGTCGCGGTCCACTCTTCCCCCATAGCCTTATTAACGCCGAAAGAGACCCTTCCCGCGGGTCTCCTCCCCGCCTCGCCCCGCCCCGCTCGCTTAGGGAGGGCGGGGCCGCGAGCGTCGCGGTCCACTCTTCCCCCATAGCCTTATTAACGCCGAAAGAGAGCCCTCCCGCGGGTCTCCTCTCCCCCTAGGGCTGACGCGTGCGCCTTGCTCACCCGTCCGCAGGAAAACGCTTCATTTAGCGGTTACGACCCGCGCGGGGCACTGCTTCTCTTCCCAGTGGGTGGGGAAGAGAGGGAGAAGCGGATTGGAGGGAAAGAAGAGACACTTAACCAATCAAAAGTCATAGAATATATTCCCTTTATCCACGGCGAGACGCCAGCAAGATGGGGAAGCGGGGCATGCGCAGTGCGATCTACGACTTTCACTCCTTCTCTCCTTAAGGGTGCTTCCTGCTTCTTTTTAGTTCCGAGGTCCGTGTTGGGGTCCTTCCCGACAGTGTCGCATCTCTCAGGAAAAGGAATCTCCCTTTTATTTAGCCCAAGATTCCAGATCACACCTTTAAGGTGAACGTCATAAAGTCCTCGCCGCGACACGAAACGTCTTATTCACCAACATAAGGGAAGCTCCCTGAGGACAGAGCAAATTTGTCTGGCTTTGTTTTTGTTCTCGGTCTAGTTCCTTCGCCGTGGGAGAGGCTTAATTAAATGCTTATTGGACACCTCGCCAGAAATGTGGATTTTAACTAGATGAAGGAAAAAGAGGCTTCTTATAGTTGGAACATTTTATCTCGAGCTCATTCTGCCGAAGGAGAAAATGTTTATAAACGTGTCTCATTATCTGATTGAAAGGTCCTACAAATAGAGGCACCAAGTTCGAACCTGATTTGGGGGGAAATATTTGTTGGACGCATCTCAGGATTGAATCCTGACTAAGGTCAGGGGTTCTTTACCTTGAGTTCGTGAACTTAGAAAAGAAACATAAATTAAAATGTAACCAGTGTCTTTTGTAATCCTACAAAGAAAAGGTTGAAAGCTAGAGATCAACAACAGTTTGTTAATACGCCAAACCTGGGGATATAAAGAAAGGGAGGGGTGGGGGAGGGTGGAGAAGACTAGCGCTGATTCTCCAGGAGCTCTTAGTCTAATGGGTAGGATTGGAGGGGAACTGTGGAAGAAGCAGAAGATTACAGAATTCAGAGTCCATGTAGACGGCGTTGCTCGTGGCAAGGAGAAGTTTAAGAAGTAGGTACTTTCATTCTCCCTGAAGAAGGGAGGAGAGTATGGGATATGATGCCAAGAAGTTTTAAGATGGAAGAAGAGAAGTGGGAACTCATGGCAAAAATGGCATCAATTTTATAACTAATAAACGAGGTCTCAACTGAAAGAAGGGGGGGCTAAGGGTATTGTGATACGGGAGCCACCTGCCAGTGGCGGCTGAAAGTCTAACTCAAACCTGTAGAGTGGAGCTTTTCACGTAAGAGGATGATGATGATGATGATGCAAGGAGACTGGGAGGCAGTTGCATTGTCTGACCTCCCTCCTCTTCCCTCTTGCTTCCAATTTATTTCATTCCCAAATCCACAAGGGAACATCTTGTGGCTGCTTTGCAACTCCTTCAAGTTTGTGATTCACAGCTGTGGAGTCTATCAGAGAATTGACCTCCTCCTTCACCTAGGCATGGTCCTGAAAATAAGGGATCTGAAAGAAGGGATTAAGGGAAGTGTGGAATGCTTAAGAATGATGCGGGATACCCTTTGATCCAGTAGTGTTACTACTGGGCTTATATCCCAAAGAGATCATAAAGAAGGGAAAAGAACCTGTATGTGCACGAATGTTTGTTGCAGCCCTGTTTGTAGTGGCTAAAAACTGGAAACTGAATGGATGCCCATCAGTTGGAGAATGGCTGAATAAATTGTGGTACATGAAAATTATGGTATATTATTGTTCTGTAAGAAATGACCAACAGGAGGATTTCAGAGAGGCCTGGAGAGACTTACATGAACTGATGCTGAGTGAAATGAGCAGGACCAGGAGATCATTATATACTTCAACAACAATACTATATGATGACCAGCTCTGATGGATCAGGCCATCCTCAGCAACGAGATCAACCAAATCATTTCCAATGGAGCAGTAATGAACTGAACCAGCTATGCCCAGAAAAAGAACTCTGGGAGATGACTAAAAACCATTACATTGAATTCCCAATCCCTATATTTATGCACACCTGCATTTTTGATTTCCTTCACAAGCTAATTGTACAATATTTCAGAGTCTGATTCTTTTTATACAGCAAAATAACGTTTTGGTCAGGTATACTTATTGTGTATCTAATTTATATTTTAATATATTTAACATCTACTGGTCATCCTGCCATCTAGGGGAGGGGGTGGGGGGGGGTAAGAGGTGAAAAATTGGAACAAGAGGTTTGGCAATTGTTAATGCTGTAAAGTTACCCATGCATATATTCTGTAAATAAAAGGCTATTAAATAAAAAAAAAAAAAAGAAAGGTAATTAGATCATATTTCCAGTAGAATGTAAATAGCATTACAGTAAATAGCTGTAAAATAGCAGTGAAAAGGGCAATTTTAGGAACCACAGGCAATTTTGGTAATCTCTTTTTATTTAGATTATTTTAAAGATTCATATAAGGAGACTCCATTGGCCTGGAAGGTACAAGTTGCATTCATTATTTTACTTAGAGGTATTTATGATTCTATTGGCTGAGTTCAGACAGCAGTTACCATTTTAATTCAAACTAAGGAAGTGTCTCTTTGTTTACTCTTTCTAAATAAAGTTTCTTTAAAAAAAAAAAAAAGAAAAGAAAAGAATGATGTGGGAAAGATTCCAATCTTTGATTCCCAACCCCCTTAGCTAATGTAAATTACCCTTTGACTCACAAATCCTGGTCCCTTTGAATTCCAATAGGAGGTCCGGACCTGTCCCAGCCCCACCCGGATCTGAGCCAACTTTGGGGCTACACCCAAAAGCCCCTCAAGCTAAGTCTCGGACTTAAAAGGACCACACTGGGAACCCCTCTTTGCAGAGATTCCAAACATGGTCGCCATGTAAGGACCCTCTGTCCAGTGCCCTCCTTGTCTCTACCTTCACCTATCTCCTACTTCTAAACTCAGTAATATAAACCTCTTTTATTAATCTAGCTCTCTGGGCCAATAAATGCTTTTATTGGGAATCCAGGCCGCTACTAGACCTCATATACGCCGAATCTAAGGGGGTTGCAGGGGAACTCTGTTTGATTCCCTGTACCCCAAACCTGCCACTAGACCTTAACTAAACCCTAATTTCATTTAGGTAGACCTCAACATGTGGTCGACACCTCAACAAGAAGACACAGGAAAGTTTGAAATAGCTTTCTGGGAAAGTGAAAAAGGAATCAATTAGGGAGGAAGAAGATGGTTATGTTGCAGTGAAGGAACAGTTGAAGTTAGATTACATGAAATTATAGTGGATTGCTTTTAATAATGGACTATTTTGGGATCTTCAATTAAATATTGTTACCCAGATGAGTAGCACCTTCAGGTCAGCACTATCACACTACATTGTAGCTTCAGAGAATTACACAAAACACTGAGAAATTAGCTGATTTGTCCAGGGTCACATCATGAGTATGTGTCTGAAGCAGGACTTGAATCTAAGTGTTCTTGGGTCAAAGCTCTCTATTCACTACAACCAGCTATACCTTTCCACTTACCCATGTGTTTTGAATATTGCAGTAATTAAATTCTTTCACTTTTTTCACTTATAGTTGAATAAAAAATATTGAATAAATAAAAATTAAAAAATTATTTTGTTTTGTCAGTTCAGCTCTAAATATTTTAGGAATGACATTATAGCCAGTCCTTTGACCAATGTAAACCTCAATAAATATTTAATAAAACAAAAAAATACATAATCCTCTGAATTTGCCACCTCACCCTCTTGAAAAAAAAAATGTTCTAATTGAATGAAAATCAAGTTGCTTTTAATATAGAAAGAACATCAATTTCATATGTTGGAAAGAATTCTGAACAAGTCAGTTGCCCCTTTACGTACCCCTCTCATATTAAATGAAACTTCAGAGATGGTCTGCCTGAGCCAAGGAGTTTAATGGTAGTTGAAAAGAAATATATCTAAATAAGTAGACCTGAAGAGTTTTGACTTAGAAGGACTTTCAGTAATCTGAAATATATATTTGACTTGAGAGAATTTTGCTGTGCTAGTTGATTATGGATTATGGATCTGACTCACAAAATAAGTCAAGTAGTACTGAAACTGTAAAATAATTCACAAAAGCTTTAACTATTCTCCTGTGAGAAAGAGGCCACCGGTCAATGAAGAAGCAATGGATGACAGGATCTGTATAATAGAACAGTCTGAGTAGATGACTTCATCAGATGACAGCAATTTGGGGAAGCAAGAGTTGCAAGTTTTGAAGGTCTAGGGCATAATCCATGGTGGGGAAGCACAATCCTAGGATCCTGAATTGGTCAGAACACTTCTGACCCTTTCCCTCTCCTTTAGTGGTGTGGTATGGTGTGGTGTGGTGTGGGAATCTATGAAAGAGTGTGCCTCTTGTATATGGGAAGTTTTCTTCATTATTTTCCAAAGCTATTAAATGACTGTTTTGAGTCAATGTATCTTCTCAAAAGATGGAATATTCAGGAAGCCTGTTTGCTATGAAAATGAATGGCTACTGACCTAAAGTTTACCTTAAATTTAGGTGTAATGGGGAGAAGATAAGGAAGGTTATAATGGAATGGCTTTTTTTTTTCTAGGTAATGAAAAAGTAACATTTAGGAATCTATAGAAATTAACCAAGAATTTACCCTTATCTCTACCATCCTACTCTCTTTTATTCCTAACACCAAATGAATCATTAAGGTAGAACTCTAAAGCTCCAATGATTTAATTGGACAATATACTGATAGTAAGACTTGTAAGGAAAAAATGTAGATGTGTGTGAATGTGTGTGTTTGTGTTTTTTTTTTTTTCTTAGAAAAGGAATGAGAATGAACAGAAGAAAATATTTTACTGAACTGAAGAAGGTGGACCTGACAAAGCTAGATTATAGATACTTGGGTGAACTAGAGGAAAATGAGATTTGAAACTTTTCAAATTCATTCTGATATTTTAATTCAGGCATCAGTAACATCAATTTGCAGTAGTATATGGATTGTTGCTACGATCCTCAGCAAAAGTAGTTTTTAACCTTGTTACCCTTCAGCTTCGAATCTCACCAATCCAATGAAATAAACATTCATTAAGTGTCTTCATTGTATAACTCACTATGCTAACCATTGGAGATAATTCTTGAAAAATGGGAACTATGCTGCTCTTACACAGCTTCTACTGACAGTATCCTCTCAGGATACAATATGTAAACAGGTAACAATATACATAATTGGAGGAAGAGGAAGAAAATACTAACAACTAGAAGTTTCAATAAAGGCTTTGAAACATCAATGGGGTAGTGAAGGAAACCAGGAATTTTAAGAGGTGGGGTTGAGGAGGAAGTGCATTCAGGGTAGAGAAGACTCAATATGAAAATATAGAGAAGTGAAATAAAATGCCAGTTTGACATATTTAGTCTATAGACTGTGTGAATGGCACTAATGTGCCTTATACCTGGGAAGGTAGGCTAGAATCCAATGTGAAGGGCTTTATAAGCCAAGGTGAGACTTTATAGATTATCTTAGAAGGAGTAGGAGTAACTAAAAACTCTGGAGTGGGCCAATGATATAGCCAGACTTGTTTTATTTAAGAAAGATTATTTTGGCAGCTATTTGCCAGATGAATTGAAAGGGAGAAGGCAGGGGAGAGCAACATCTAGGAAACCAGTCAGAAGATTGCATCAGTAGCCCAGATAACAGGTGACAAGGGCTTGATCTTTGGTGGTTTCAATGATAGTAGAGAGGAGGGGAATATTGTAGAGATAGGAGCAATATGTCAACTGATTGAAAGTAGAAGGAGAAACAGAGAGAGAAGAATCAAGGATAGTTCAAAGGTTTTTAATTCTGGGGGATTGTAGAGATAGTGGTGCTTTTCTTTATGAACTATTCCACTTCATGTCTTCCTTGTGCATCCATTGCCCTTGTGCTTTTCCTTCCTCACTTTTTCAGCTGGTTAAAATGATTAAATTGATGTTAAATTGGTTATCTTCCATCTATCTGGCAGACTACTTAGTGAAATTCTTTACAAGGTAAATAAATACTCAATAATTAATGAAATGAAAATTTCTCAAGGAGTATTTATATTTTTCCAACAACATACCCATTGTTGCATGAAATACAATTTATTAATATGGTATAGTTTGGCTTTAAATTATATAAAATACATCTGTGATTTAAAAATACTGCTGTTATATATTTAAAACCGTCAGTAAGCATCATATGCAATGGGGAAAAACTGGAACCTTTCCCAGTAAGATCTGGAGTGAAGCAAGGTTGCCCACTATCACCATTATTATTCAATGTTGTATTAGAAACGCTAGCCTCGGCAATAAGAGTCAAGAAAGAGATTAAAGGAATTAGAGTAGGCAATGAGGAAACCAAACTATCACTATTTGCAGATGATGGGATACTTAGAGAACCCCAGAGATTCTACTAAAAAGCTATTAGAAATAATTCATAACTTTAGCAAAGTTGCAAGATACAAAATAAATCCCCATAAATCCTCAGCATTTTTATATATCACCAACAAAATCCAACAACAAGAGATTTAAAGAGAAATTCCATTCAAAATAACTGTCACAGCATAAAATATTTGGGAATCTATCTACCAAATGAAAGTCAGGTATTATATGAGCAAAATTACAAAAAACTTTCCACACAAATAAAGTCAGACTTAAATAATTGGAAAAATATTAAGTGCTCTTGGATAGGCCAAACGAATATAATAAAGATCTATTTATTTAGTGCTATACCAATCAGACTTCCAAGAAAATATTGTAATGATCTAGAAAAAAATAACAACAAAATTCATATGGAAGAACAAAAGATCGAGAATCTCAAGGAAATTAATGAAAAAAAAAAAAATAAAATGAAGGTGGCCTAGCTGTACCTGATCTAAAACTATATTATAAAGCAGCAGTCACCAAAACCATTTGGTATTGGCTAAGAAATAGATTAGTTGATTAGTGGAATAGGTTGGGTTCACAAGACAAAACATTTAACACCGTATACCAAGATAAGATCAAATGGGTCCATGATTTAGGCATAAAGTACGAGATTATAAATAAATTAGAGGAATAGGATAGTTAATCTCTCAGACTTGTGGAGGAGGAAGAAATTTGTGACCAAAGATGAACTAGAGACCATTATTGATCACAAAATAGAAAATTTTGATTACATCAAATTAAAAAAGCCTTTGTACAAACAAAACTAATGCAAACAAGATTAGAAGGGAAGCAACAAACTGGGAAAACATCATCACAGTTAAAAGTTCTGATAAAGGCCTCATTTCCAAAATATATAGAGAATTGACTCTAATTTATAAGAAATCAAGCCATTCTCAAATTGATAAATGGTCAAAGGATATAAACAGACAATTTTCAGATGATGAAATTGAAACTATTTCCACTTATATGAAAGAGTGTTCCAAATCACTATTGATCAGAGAAATGCAAATTAAGACAACTCTGAGATACCACTACACACCTGTCAGATTGGCTAAGATTACAGGAAAAAAATAATGATGAATGTTGGAGGGGATGTGGGAAAACTGGGACACTGATGCATTGTTGGTGGAGTTGTGAACGAATCCAACTGTTCTGGAGTGCAATCTGGAATTATGCCCCAAAAGTTATCAAACTGTGCATACCCTTTGATCCAGCAGTGTAACTACTGGGCTTATACCCCAAAGAGATACTAAAGAAGGGAAAGGGACCTGTATGTGCCAAAATGTTTGTGGCAGTCCTGTTTGTAGTGGCTAAAAACTGGAAAATGGAATGGATACCCATCAATTGGAGAATGGTTGGGTAAATTGTGATATATGAATGTTATGGAATATTATTGTTCTGTAAGAAATGTCCAGCAGGATGAATACAGAGAGGCTTGGAGAGACTTACATGAACTGATGCTAAGTGAGATGAGCAGAACCAGATCATTATATACTTCAACAACGATACTGTATGAGTATGTATTCTGATGGAAGTGGATTTCTTTGCAAAGAGAAGATCTAACTCAGTTTCAGTTGATCAGTGATGGACAGAAGCAGCTACACCCAAAGAAAGAACACTAGGAAATGAAGTAAACTGTTTGCATTTTTGTTTTTCTTCCTGGGTTATTTTTTACCTTCTGAATTCAATTCTCCCTGAGCAACAAGAGAACTGTTCGGTTCTGCACACATACATTATATCTAGGATATACCGTGACCTATTTAACATGTGTAGGACTGCTTGCCATCTGGGAGAGGGGGTAGAGGGAGGGAAGGGAAAAATCGGAACAGAATTGATTGCAAGGGATAATGTTGTAAAAAATTACGCTGGCATGGGTTCTGTCAATAAAAAGTTATTAATAAAAAAAATAAAAAAAATACTGCTGTTAGTATTGTACAGCAGAGGGCACCATTTTTTAAAAAAAAAATAAGTTATTTGAAAACTTGCAACTTGAAATACAACTTAAAAGGCAGAATTTTTCCATTTTGATTTCATTAGCATGAATTATGCACTATGAATTAGTTACTGAGATAATATTTTTACTATTTAAAATATGAAATAGCAAAATATTTTTGAAATGCATTCTCATAAATTGAAAGAGGGGATTATAGAGAGAATTATGAGAAGATGATCTTGTATTAGTTCCTAGAGAAGCCCAGATTCCCTAAAAACATCCTCAGTAAAACTCTAAAACTGCAGTCCTAATGCCCTAGAAGAAGAAAGGCCAGTATCAGCACAGGTCAGCTTTAAAACCTTAGCTTCAGAAAAACAAAGGTTTGAAGCATCATATTAGGCAGGAAGGATCAATCCAGCTTCTAAAAACCTAGATCTGAACCATAACAGGAGACAATGCCAAACAAGTTTTGCAGTAAATGAGGTCTAGTCTTAGCCACAATATTCAAGTTCATTCAGTGTCTTCCCATGCCATCCACGATTGGAGAGAGATGAATAAATAGAAAATGCCAAAAACAATGAAAAGTCCTTGACTATAGCAAAACTGGATATACTTCTAGAGGGAATAAACTGAGCCTTTATTGAAATAGAGCAAGGATAAATAAACTATAGTTTGGCTATCTTTTTTTAAGAAAAAATAATTTAAAATCAATATCAAAATAAAATAAAAATTTAAAAATTATGGCTGCTCAATTAATGGTTTTTTAAAGTTTTATTGAATTTAAACTACAATACAGTATAGGATAACATCTTAGAAGACATTATTTTTGTTCTGTAGCATTGGTAGTAACTTCCTTCCCTGTTTGTCTTATTTAGTTATCTTGTCTACAAGTGTGCCCTACATGTGTGATTTCTGTGTCCCTTCCTTCCATCAATAGTATATGTATTTATTGGAGACTACGCCCAAATTATATGGAGGATGTTCTGTCATTATTTTTCTTACAATGTTATTTAATTAAATGCCTTTTACTTTGAACTAATTGTATCTTCTGGCTCTCTATAAAAGTAAACATATTGATGACAGTTTGTGTACTGATTTTGAGTAGATGCAGACCCACAGATGACTAAATTTGGGGTAACGTTTCTGTGAGGCCTGCATGAGAGAATGTTCTATGAGTGATCAAATTCTGCATGAACTGTGAAATGAAGAATAAAATAAGCAAACCATCTTGAATAATTGTTAGTTTATACTGTAAGGAAAAGACAAGTAATTTGTTTCTAGCAATATTTCATTTTGGGGGGCAAGTTTTAATTACTAAAATTATTCTCTGTCATTTGTAAATAGAATAGCAATTGAAATATGTTGAAACATCTGATAGTAGAATTAGATGTTCACTATTGCCCTAAAAGAGATATTAACACACTGATGGAAAATTAATCTTCTTTGTCATTATTAGAGTTCAATTTGACTTATATTTGATCAAGATCACTATAAACTTCTCTATACATTGCTTCAGGATACTTCTATAATACTTCTTCAAATATGTTTTCAGACTATCATTTAAAATCATGGAATGGAAGGCCAATTCCATTGCCTATCTATTAATTCATTCGTGAAAGTGTAGAGGGGGAAGAATAGGGAAGACCACATAAAAATCATCTACTAAAACAGAAGAATTCTAACTTGTATCAGTGAAGAAGCAGTAATGAATGCTATTTAATAAATTAAATTTTTTTTGGTGGAAATCCTTTTTCAATCCTTATGTCTCTGCATGATAGTGTAAGCACACTACATTTTCACTGAGGTCATGAAGAAAGCCTTTTCCTGGAAATTCCCTAGGTACAAATGTAAAATCTTTTACTATTTATTCAATAGCTTTCTGGAAGCTATTGCAGCATTCTCCAGGTAATGGTAACAGCTATTTTCCACGGAATATGATCAGAAAATTAGTTTTTCCTGACATCCAGAGGTATTGATGTTCATTTCCTGATAAACCACTAGATCCAGACATAGAGCTCAAAATAGTGGTGCTTTTATAAGTCACATTCTACAAAGGCCAAAAACAATTAATCCTTTCCTGGCAATCTTAAGAGGCAGATAATTTTAGACTATATACACATATACAATGTAATATATAATATATTATGTTCAGTTGTTTCAGTCACGTGCATCTCTTTTTGATCCCATTTAGTTTTCTTTGCAAAAATACTAGAGTGGTTTGTTATTTTCTTCCCCATCTCATTATATAGATGAGGAAACAGAGGTGAACTGGGCCAAGTTAATTGCTAATAAATGTCTGAAGCCAGATTTGAATTCAGGAAGATAAGATTTCTTGACTCCAGGCCCAGGAACTCTATCCACTGTGCTACCTGGCTACCCATTATATGATATATTACACACACATACACACAACATACAAACACATGTGTATGTGTATATATTTATATATGTACACTGAGTGAAGATCGAATGAATCTCTCTCCTTGGCTCTGAGAGCTTAAACTCCTGTCTTCAGTTCTCTGTCTTCTCTGCCTCTGAATTTGTCCGAGTTTGTCTGAGCTTATATGCTCTCTTATTATAGGTGTGAATCTTGTAGAACTATATTAAGTACTAAGTATATGTACTGAACTAGAGAACTATTAAGCACCATGCTAAACTCGATAACCATTGTCTCATCAATTCCACTTAGTACCTTGTTTCAAGTTCAGAGTTCTGGCCCATGATATATATACACACACACACACACACACACACACACACACACACACACACCTTTGAGACATAAAAGGAATGTTTTTAAATATATAAAGGAAATGAGGAAGTTGAAAAGAGGCACTTCATCATCTCCATGAATTTTTTGTCACAAAAAAAATCATTCACTAACAATTGGAGGTGCCCCATGTTGCAGACTCAGTTGTACTATCTGCCTCAGTGAACACAATGTCCTGGATAGAAATGTGGATTCTCAGCACCAGCTATGGCTACCTCTCAAGTGTCCATTTCCTTTCATTCTCCTTCTGGCTAACCTGAATTCATTTGTGAGAACTTAACTTTCATCTTCTGCTACACTAATCTTCAGTGGGAAGAAGAGAGGTAAAAAGTCATGTTCCATTTAATCGTGAATCTTTTGTTTCCTGTGTATCTATCTCCTAAGAGAAGAGGAAGAGGAAAATCAGCACTGATCAGAGTATTATTTATGTTTCCTCCTTCATTGTCTCCTGCTGCATAATTGCCTGATCTTTAGCTTTTGGAGGAAAGAGGAAAGAAGATAAGGAGTCTTCTATCTCATGCTGCATGAATCTGCTGTGTGATTTCCAGCCTTATCTCAGAAGAGGAAAGGGAACTTTCCTTTAATGATTAACATACCCACACCTGATCATACTCTTGTAGGTTATCATTCAAACTCCATTCCCTATTCCTCACTACTCTATTAATCATTAACATTCCCCTCCCACAATATAGTCCCAAGCAGATTTACTACCACTTCCATCAAGCCTTTTGGAATATCTGCTTCACAGGCAATAAACTAAGCTTTATCTTGAATCTTCTGTCTTCAGGCAATCATTGAAACTGGCTCCCTTCTGATGGCAGGCCTCCCCCTCCCCCCTTCTCCCTTGCCAACCTTTCCAGCAGTGGTTGCTTTTTAATTCATTCTCTTCTACTTCTTGAGGTGGGGGGAGTTGGCTTTTTCCAGATTCTCTACTGCTTCTTCTATGTGTTCCCCTACCACCATCATTCTACTCTTCTTGAAGGTTTATATAATCCACATCTTTTGCTCAATTAGAATCTACAGATCTCCAGGACATTCTCCTCCTTTTTTGAGTATGTTCAGTGCCTAGCTCACATTGTCTTTTTCTTCTCTTCAACTGCTGTTGTCATGCTAGGGGATTTCAATATCCATATTGAGACTCTTTTAAACTGCCTTAACCTTCTTAATTCTCATGATCTATTCCTTTACCCAATCTCAGCCTCACACAAAGATATTCTTGATCTTGCAATCACCTACAAATAAACTCTAGTTATTTCAAGAACTCTGAAATTTCCTTCTCGTACAATAATTTGTTTCCTACCTTTCACACTCTCTTCCCATGCATATCTTTCTCTTTGTCTACCAAATGAACTCCAATCCCTTGACTTCCAAGACAGATCCCTTGCAGCCACTCTCTTCTCCTTTGCCCATCATAAATCTTTGATAAACCAATTCTACCCTATATTGCCTTTCCCCTTTAGTCCTTGATCCCTTATCCTGTTATTGATTATGCCCTACCAAATCTCAGCTTTGTATTATTCCCACCATCTGCTGCCCTTATTCCTATACACATGTTGCTGAATGAAGGGGATAAAAAAATCATGTAACTGTTCACAATGGGTCCACTACAAATTTGTATTACATGGTCTTAATTTGAACCTTCACTATTGCTAGGCAATTATTCTTCTTCTCATTTATTAACTTACCATCCTATTCTGCTTAGTTACTCTTCCAAAGTTTTTCATTCCTCTTCAAACCTTTTATGGTTCCTCCCACCCTTATCCTTGCAGCTGAGAATCTTGCCTCATATTCATTTTTTAAATTCCCAAATTAGTTAATTATCCTGGTTATATACATACATTCATTTTAAAAAACACATTGCCTTATGAATCATGTCGGGAAAATTAGAATAAAAAGGAAAAACCATGAGAGAAAAAAACAGAAGAAAAAGGAAAAAAAAGTGAACATAACATGTGTTGATTTACATTTAGTCTCCATAGTTCTCTCTCTGGATACAGATGGTATTTTCCATCCAAAGTTTATTGGGATTACCTTAGATCACTGAATTGCTGAAAAGAACCAAGTAAATCTTTTATAGTTGATCATCGCACAATCTTGCTGTTGCTATGTACAATGTATTCCTGGTTCTGCTTGTTTCTCTTAGCATCTGTTTGAGAAAATCTTTCAGGCCTTTCTAAAATCAGTTTGTTTATCTTTTTTTATAGAACAACTATATTCTATTACACTCATATACCATAACTTATTCAACCATTTCCCAATTGATGAGCATCTACTCATTTTCCAATTTTTTGTCACTACAAAAAGAGTTGCTACAAACATTTTTGCACATGTGGGTCATTTTCCCTCTTTTATGATTTCATTGAGATACAGACTCAGTAGTGCCTTGTCTCATATTTTACTGAAAAAAAAAAGGCCATTTTCTAAGAGTTCATTATTTTTCCTTCTTTTTCATCTCCTATCTCACGTCTCAAAAAAAAAAAAAAAAAAAAAAAAAGAGGTAGCCCTACTCCTTGCCAAGACAAACCTCTTTACCTGCACAAGGGACCCTTAGTTATTCTTCCAAAGCTTTTCTCCTGTCTCCTCCAACCATTTGCCTCTTCCACAATCCCCATTTAAAAATTTTATTTTCAATCTTTCTCTGTATACTGGCTGCTTCCCTACTGCCTACAAATATTCTAGTGTCTCTCCCATCTTCAAAAAATCCTCACTTGAGCATTTCATTCCCACTATCTTTCCACATATCTTTGATCTTTGGGGGCTAAACTCCTTAAGAGGGCCATTTACAATAGTTATTGCCTCTTTTTGCTTTGTTCTTAATTCCCTATAATCTTGCTTTTGACCCTATTATTCAACCAAAACCACTTTCTCCATAATTAATAATGATTTTCTGATCACCAAATTCAATGATCTTTTCTCAGTCTTCTTAGATTTTCCTCTAGCCTTTTACACTGTCAATCACCCTTTTCTAACTGATATTCTGTTTTCTCTAGGTTTTCAGAATGCCACTTTCTCCTGGTTCTCCTCCTACATTTTTGACTCTCCCTTCATCCAGATCATACCCATTGTCCTACAGGTCTCTGTCCTGGGCCCTCTTCTCTCTCTATACTATCTTACTTGGTGATCTCAACTTTCATGGATTTAATTATAATAATCTATTCTGATCATTCTCAAATCTACTTATCCAACCCTACTCTCTCTACTGGTCTCTAGTCTTGTATCTTTAATTTTTCCTAGCCTTTCTTCTGGATGATATTTCTTTGACTCATATCATATCCTTTGATTTAGTATTTTTAATTTTTTAAATTTAGACTTTTAAAAAAATCCTAAAATTTTACTATCTTTTTTGATTTTGAGACTCTGGGCCTCAGTTTCTTCATCTGTAAAATGAGGAGATTGGACTAGATAGTCTCTGAAGATCCTTTCCAAACTAAATTTATGATGTACAGATTATGAACTTCTGCTCTTTTCAATTTTCTTATCATCTCCTGAAATCCTCTGGGATAACTTGGTAGGGGAAAAACTGTATAATGTGATAAACACTGATTCTTCGACAATAGCTAATGGATTAGCCAGCCAGGTGGTTAACTGTAGAGGGTCATAGACGGTGGGGAAACTCTGGGTGAGGTATAAGAGACTCTTCAGCCCAGAGGGAACCTGCTAACAATGTCAGGTTTGGCTCCTCATCTCCTATAAGGACTTTTGAACTTCCTGAGAAATCAGGGGTTGGTGACAAGCTGTGTTGAGATTGAAGCAGTGATATCAGGCGGCAAAGAGTGATACCAAGTGGCAAACTACATACAATAGCAAGTTGTTTATGTGGTCCCATGTGCACAGTGTATACTTAGCACATGCCTAGTGTTGTTTTGGTTACAAAAGGGTATGAGGGTATAAATAGGAAAAAGAACTGGGAATAAATGGACTCCATATTTCCACCATCCTCAGGAGTCCTGCTTTATCACTTTTCCACTAAGACAGTATATTTCAATCACCACAGTGTGGGGGCTCTAGAAAGCACAGTACATTTTGTCATCCCAATTTGGGGGTTCTAGAAAGCAGGTTACAATAGTTAGCTAAATGAAGAAGGGCATGACTGAACAAATATGACAGGAAGATTTAAGGTTGGATATGTTTCAGCTCATACTAAAAGGAAATCAGATGAAGCAATGTAGAATGAAAGGGTGGCTTACACTAGTAAAGTGAGGGTAAAAGAGGTAAAGGAAAATAGTTAAGGGAGAAAATCACAATAAAATGGGCACATGAGAAAATTAGATTCTTGGGCATGGTAGAGTGCTTCCTTGTTAGGTGATTTGGGCAGGCCCAAGATAAGTTCTCTATAATACATTAAAAAATATTATCTTACCTCTTTATTTTCTAGATTTAAAAAATGACCCTATCTAGAAATTTAAAACTGGAAGAATTATCTAGGGATCATCTAATTTAATATTCTCATTCCACAGATGAGGAAACTGGCCTAGAGAGAAGAAATGAATTTCCTATGGTCCCATAGACAATAGTCAAGATGTAATTTGAACTCATATCTCGTGGCTCCACATCTGGTATGTTCCCTTCTCTTCCCTCTACCCTGCTGCAATAAAAAGAAACTGAGGTACAAGATTTCAAACATGACCAATTTGTTATAATTGCCAGTTAAAAAAAGGTCAATAGCTCCTCAAAACACTCATATGATAGAATAGGTTTTTATATAGTTAATTACATAAGGTCAGTGATATAAACTAAACTAAGACTATGATTAATTTACAACAGAGGGAGAATGTGGGCTTTTATTTTTTGGTAATTCATGCTGTCCTGCAAGAGGGGATTTCAATAATCTATAGAAATAGAGAAAGCACAGAATTAAACAATAGCCTCTAGAAAATCCTTTGCCAGATACCACTTAACAGCAGAGAGACCCAGTGCTAGGCAAAAGATCTGACTGGATTAATTTATCTTCTCTTCTTCCTCAGCTCCATCATGAGATAAGATCAAATTGTAGCTCTTGAAAACAGAGAACCTATATTCTTACAAACCTTAGTACTGAGGCCTATTTAGTCAAATGCAAATCTGACCCACAAATAATTAATTCTCAAAGAATCTAAAACTTTTAATGATTAATCAATCACTAATCTAAATTTCACACTCAACGAATACTTTACCATGAAAAATAGCCAGAAAATTATGGGAAGTTTTTTTTTTTTTTAAATCAGTCAGATAAATATATCTGGCATCATGTACACATCTCCATATATACATTCACACCCACACACATGCTGATAGAATTTAGAATAGATTATATTCAGTTATGTATGTTGATAAAGCTCTTGATATTTTTGAAAGTGCTCAGACCTACTATAAAAGTATCCACATCTACACACACACACACACACACACACAAAGAGTGTTTTCTATGGAAAAAGATTCTGAGAAAACATTCATTGAATTTTAAAATGCCAATTTAAAAGTGAAATATTTTTCTGGCTCTTATACTGTCTTCTTTGTACTTTGTAAGAAAACTTTAGTTTATAGAGCTGTTAATTTGATACCTTTCATAGGTTAACTTTAAAATGATAGTTATTTTTCAATTTTCTGTCAGATTTTCAGAGCCAAAAAGATTTGGAAGGGTAATCAGAATTTGGTTCAAACTATTTTAAAAATAGAAAACTCGGGGCATCTAGATGGGGCAGTGGATAGAGCAGTAGCCCTGAAGTCAGGAGGACCTTAGTTCAAATCTAACCTCAGACACTTAACACTTCCTAGCTCTGTGACTCATGGCAAGTCACTTAACCCCAACTGCCTCAGCAAAAAAGCAAAAAAAAAAAAAAACTCTTTGAGAGCAGAGATATTTTACAAAGAAGTCATTGCTTTTATAATATAAAGTTATACTATATTTTAAGTCTTTGGTAGTCTTTATAATTATGGAAAGAATTCATATCCTATTTATTTAGTTTGTAGTAATTAAATCATGCACTGGATATGCTGGAAGTTGTTTAATATTAAATTCCTGAAAAAAAGAGATGAAAATGATGTTATCTATCAGTCAAAGGAAGTGAGTTCCACTTGTGCCTCATGATTGTGAAGATCCTACAAAATGTTAATATTTCTCTTATGGCAATATCAAGATAGAAGAGACTCTTAGATCTCAGTTTGCCTATATCCTATAGGATAGGTGGATTATACAACTCCAAGAAAAAAATTTTAAAGAATGAAAAATGAAAAAGTAAATCCATATAGTCCAAATTTCATATATGAAACAGAGAAGGGAACAATAGAAGAGACAAAAGTTTGATAAGATTACATTTTGGTGATATAGAAGCAGGTGGTTTGGGGGATGCCACATTAGAAGTGGGAGAAAATGATCCAGAAAAGTCATGGAAGACTCAGTAGGTGTTATTTATAGGAAGATGGAACAAGGGGAATGAGGTGTAGTACAGGGCAACTACAAGAGAATAGTATAAAAGTATAAAATATCTAGAGAGAATTTCTAGAAGAGGGTAATCAATAGTCTCAAAAGCTGCAGATCAAGAAGGGTAAAGCTTGAGAAAAGTGCCATTAGAATGTGTAAAGGGCTGAAACTCTGAGTTGATGCACTGAGATCAGGACAACTGAGCACTTAAGGCTAATTTCCAAATGGCCAATACTCTATTAGCATATGCTTGGAAAATGGCCCTTTCCACTATTCTGTGTTGGTTAAATCTTTTGGTGTATACAGAGAATTGTGGGAAGGATTAGGGGGTAGAGTAAGACAAGCCAGAGTCACTTTTGGCAGTAGACTAGGAGAAAGGAGGTTGTAGAGATCCTGTGTGCATTCCCTTCACTTCTACCCCTAAAGGCCAAGAATAAAGACCAAGGACTTTTGCTTATCCTGACTCCGGCTGATTCTAAGGTATCCAGGGTGCTAACTCGGTCTTCACAAGAATGGTCAATTTAGAGATCATTGGTAATTTCATAAGGAGTGAATAAGTTTCGAAGCCAGACTGTTAAGGGTTTAGAAGAAATAAGAAAGGAAGTGAAGGCCCCATTTATAGACAGATTTCTTAAAAAGTTTAGCTATGAAAGAGAGAGAAGAGATAGGTTATTTCTATTGGGGATGGTCAGATAAATGGAAGGATTTTTAAGGATAGGGAATATACATCTGTGTTTCTAGACAGTAGAGAAATAATTTGTAGACAGAGAATGAAGTTTAGTGAGAAAGTGGGGAAGAAGAAGGGGGCAATTCACTGGACAAAAAGGGTAAAATAAGATTAAGTTTGCATACAGAAGTGTTGTTGACCTTGAAAAGGAGAAAGGTTACTTCTGCATATCAGTCAAGGGTGAACAAGAAGATAGTGGGGAAATATATCTGAGCAATATGAAGTAAGGAATAGGATATAAGATTTTTAACCAATACCCTCAATATTTCTTGGTGAAGTATGAGGCAAGTTGCTCAGGTGAGAAGGTAGGGACAGGATGTGCCATGGGACATTTGAGGAAGGATAAAAAGTTTTAGAGTAGACATCAATGGTGAATGGAATATAGTTCATTGATTAAGGTGATATAAAAAAGTTGTCTTATAGTTAGAGACCACTTGAAATTATGTGTTATTATGTGATATTTATGGGTTATTATAAATATATAATAATATGCTATAATTGTGTAACAAGATTAGGAAGTCATAAGGCAGAAAGAAAGATGGGATAGTAAAAGATTTTGATCAGGTAAAGGAATTTCAAAGATCATTTACATGGATGTAGATGGGTATTACAATTTCTCAATACAGCTGAAGAAAAGAAGAGAAGGTCATGGGAATTAAATAGATTGAGAAACTGCAAAGGTAGGATGGTTAAAAAAGTATCAATGTGCATGTTAAACTCTTATTATGAGGGCAGGAATTGGAGTGGAAAGCAAGACTGTGAAATAGGAACTCAACTCAATGAGGAAAGAAGAAAAATAAGTTGGGGGTCAGGAGATAACAGTTATCAGAATCTTGATTGGGAGATAAATTGGACTTAATTATCTTCAAAGGAGTAGGTGATGATGGTAAATGAATTGATAAGTTGCAATGGTGGGGAAGAATTATTTTGATTCTTCTATAATAACAAGTGAGTTTGAAGGTATGAATGATATTAGTTAGTAATGGAAAGGCTTTCCAGGTTGCTGTGTCATCAGGGCAGAGCCAAGACTCATTGAGAGATAGAAGATAGAAGGAAAGGAAAAGGAAGTTAAGATGAAAGCAAATACAGCAACCATGGAACTGGCATAGAGAGCATAGTGGAAGGGGAAGATAGATCTGGAGTGTGACATGGGGAGAAAGGTTGAAGGAGATGAGAATACGGAGTGGGTAGTGGGAGATGGTGAATAGGGTTTGTACAATGTCTGCCAGATGGTCAAAAGGCCTGGGGTGGGGAGAGTATGAGGAGGTGCTGAATATTTTAAACATAATGAGTCCAGGCAGAGTATCACTAGCTGGATATGTTTAAACAGGCTCTCTTTTTCTTTCTCCTCGAAGAAAGTGGAAATATAGAGTCCTCTGAGACCCAGGCATAGTAGAAAAGAGCATAAAAAAATATAATTTTTAATCCAGGTAAGAGCTGCTGCTGGTAATTCAAGATGGGTCCATTTGGAGAGAGGCCACTGGAACATTAGAGAAAGGGCAAGGAATCACAAGTCCAGTGAGTCTAGTCTTTGTTTTGTACAAACAAAACTAATGCAAGAAAGATTAGAAGGGAAACAATAAACTGGGAAAACATTTTTACAGTCAAAAGTTCTGATAAAGGACTCATTTCCAAAATATATAGAGAATTGACTCTATAAGAAATCAAGCCATTCTCCAATTGATAAATGGTCAAAGGATATGAACAGACAATTTTCAGATGATGAAATTGAAACTATTACCACTCATATGAAAGAGTGTTCCAAATCACTATTGATAAGAGAAATGCAAATTAAGGTAACTCAGAGATACCACTATACAACTGTCAGATTGGCTAGAATGACAGGGAAAGATAATGCGGAATGTTGGAGGGGATGTGGGAAAACAGGGACACTGATACATTGTTGGTGGAATTGTGAACACATCCAGTAATTCTGGAGAGCAATTTGGATACTCTGAAAAGTCAATGGAGTGAAAAGGCCAAATAGTTGTCATTGTTAAGTTAGCTTTTTCAGGGGGTCAAAGTTAAGGTCTTAAAAACAAAACAAGATTTAAGTCAAGAAAATTAGTTGTCAAAATAATAAGAAACACCAGGATTATTTCAAAGAAAACTAACTTGGCTCCACAGATATTGATCATTTTTAATTCCTACTGCTTCAGTATTCAGATGGAAAAAACCAAACAATTTAATGAGCAGTTTTATAAAAATATGGTTTAAAGTTGAGTACAAAGTACTCTGATGCAAGGCTCTCAATCATGTTCAGTTTACCTTCTTGATCTTCATTCTCTTGTTTTCACAGATGCCTGCATCCAAACCAAACAAGGAAACAAAAAAAATTCAGGGGAATTTATTTTGCTATTCAGTTGAGTACATTTAATAAAATGATAGTTAATAGTATGAAGAAGAGAACTAAGTTAAAGTCTCTGAGATAGTCACTTGTGTAAATTTTTTAAACCTTATTTGACTTTAGCTGGTTACTACACACACATATATATATATACAAATCATTTTGCAAATTTTAACTATAATGTATCAATTATAACTCATTTAAAAAACTACTGTAGTGCTTATGAAAACATAGCAGAGATATGTTGTAGCATATAAAGAATCCTCCTTTTATATCACATAATCAGCTAGAAAGAACATTTGAAGTCAACTATCTTTTGTATATTTATTCTGGCCTTGTTTTAAAGGAAAAGCAATAATATACAAGTGAAAACATGTCCATTAGCTCTAAGAATACTGTTCTCCCCAAATGGAATTTATTGTAAACAAAATTTTAAAGTGAAATTATAGACTTTTACTATGATATTGTAGGTACTGAAGAGGTAACAGGATCAGGAAATACATATTCTGCCAATTTCTTGCCACCCAATGGGCCATAGTGAGCAGATTTTTGGTATATAGACACAAATATAAACTGCATTCTAAATTCCTTTAGGGAATAGGGTAAGAACACATTCTCTTTTCATAATTCCCTTGGTTGTGGATCAAAGCATCTTGTATATAATAGATTCTGTTTTTTTAAACTTTGCAAATAGTCTCAGTTTTATTATGTGTTTTGTTATGTTACAGATTACTTTTACTCCAAGAGGTCTCTTACAATAAAGTAAACCTCAAAAAAACCTAATAATATAGTGACAACTCTGAAAATTCATGTAACATTTTTCATGAATATTACCCCTCTCTCCAATACATATACCTCTCTTTAAAAAAGCTTAACTGAAACATAATTGACTCTTAATGTTATTGGAAAGACACAATTAAACTATTAAAAAGATTTGGGATTTTTAGGAGACTACAAACACAGTAGAAATCAGAAATGGCACATGAATGTCAAAGAGTCAAATTTAAATTCCATTTTAGGCTGTGGTAATGGACTCCAGGACAAAGTTGGCAATCCTCATATACCTTGGTCATAAGATTTAAAGTTAGAAGGGGCTTTATGTCACTTATCCCCTCCCCTTGCCCCCATTAAAGAGATGAGGAATTCCAGAGAGAAGGTCACAGTCATTAACAGAGCTGATACTTGAGGCTAGCTTTTCTGGCTCCTACTCTAGTATCCCTTCATCTATACCATATTGCCTCACCTGGTTGATTATGTTCTGTTTTAGATGCCACAATTTAGTAGGCGAATTGACAAACTGGGCTATATTCAGAAGAGTAATAATAACTGTTGAAGGGACTTGAAGACATACTATATGAAGTTCATTTGAAGGAACAAGAAATGTTTTATTGAATAAAGAACATCTTAGAGTACATACTCTCAACTAAGTACAGGATCATTGTAAATTACTCAATTTGGCTCTAGAGAGGAGAACTATAACTTATGGATGAAACCATAATGAGATAAACATCTATCTTTTAGTATAAAGGAAAACTTCCTAACAAGTAAGCAATTGTAATATAATAGATTTGCAGTTAGTAGATACATGTTTATATTCTTTCCATGCTATTTTCTACCTGTGTAATGTTGAACAAGTCACTTAAAATTCCTGGGTTTCAATTTCTTTATTTGTATGGTGGGGTGAGCTGTCATTGTTCAGAAGTTCTCATATTTTTTGATCTTGGGACCCTTTTGCATTCTAAAAAACTGAGAACCTCAAAGAACTTCTGTTTCTATCAGTTTTTATTTATCAATATTTGCCATATTAAAATTAAAATGGATAAATAAAAAACTATTAGTTCAGTTAAAAACAATAATAAATTCATTACACATTAATATAAATTACATATTTTATGGAAAAAACTGTTTTCCAAAACAAAAACATAGTGAGAAGAGTGGCATTCTATATATATATGTGTGTGTGTATATATATATATATATACTCTTTAGAATTTGGGTTAATAGGAAACAGCTGGATTTTCATCTCTGCTTCCGCATTCAATCTGTAGCTATACACTATTTTGGTTGAAGTAAATGAAGTATATCACACAGATGTGTATTTAGGAATGGAAAGCTATTTTAACAGGTAAATAATATTTGAGTAATATTATGAAAATGGTTTTGGCCACAAGGCTCCTCCTCCCAAAGGTATGAGGACCACACTTCAAGGACAATTGAACCAGACGATCAACAAGGTTCCTTTTAGCTCTTAATCCTATGACTTAAATAGAGTTGCCCCAAAACGAACAGCCTTATGAAGAGGTCAGCATCCTGTCATGTTTTTTTTCTCTTTTATGTTCTTTATTATAATTCTCTCTTTATGTTCTTTATAAGCTTTCTGGGAGAGGGAGAAGAGTATGATATGATGTTAAAAAAGCATTAAAAATATCACTTATAAAAGAAAAAATAAGTCAGCATCCACAATCATCAAAGGTGTTTAAGTGGAGGCTAAATAATTATTTGATAGCGTTATTATAAAAGAGATTCATGCTTTATCTAGAAAGTTAAACTTAGATGATCTCCAAAATCCCTTCTAATTATGTTTTTACTATTTTGTGAACTGAAAAAAATTAAAAAAAAAAACTGGAGATACAAAGAAATAAGAAAAGGCTTGTTTAAAAGAAACCTTGAGTTCTGATAGCATGAAGAATTGAATACAGACGAAAGAATTAAATGATGATAATGAATCTAGAGAAAGCCATTAATTAGAAAGGATTTTTAGGAGGAGGCTGGGGAAGGTTTGAGAGAGCCTTTCCCAGGCTGTAAAGTGTGTGTGTGTGTGTGTGTGTGTGTGTGTGTGTGTATGCATATTTTCACATTTCTTCATATCTATCTAGGCAAATGAATGTGGCTACAAACCTAGGAAAGGGAGATACTATTTTAGGAAGGTTTCTGTAATGAGAATTGAACTTGGGAAAGCTAAATTAGGGTGAAGGGGATCTGAGGAGACTAGTTTCAATGTGAAATTTAAATAAGAGCTTGAACAAGGAATATTTTTTAAAAATTTCATTGACTTGAAGGTAAAAATAAAGATGGAGTAGCAAGGAAAGTCAGCATCCCAAGGACTGGAACTAAAGGCAAAAGGCTAATCTGGAGGTGAAACAGAAAATGTCTTGAACAGGTTGATAACTATACAAAGCTGAGAAAAGTGATGAACTGAAAAGTGAGATGAGTATTGATTGATTATACACAATTTAATGCTAGAGTTCCTCACAAAATAAAAAATAATTCTAGCATATGAAATAGATGAATACACGTTTCTTTTCCTAAAAAGAACATTCTGGAATTAAAGTTTTGCAGAATAAATGGAATAAAAATACTATGAACATAAGATTGTGGTCTACGGAGAAAACTGTTAATTCATTTAGTCTTTTGGGTTTTATCAAGTAACTATCATCCTGAGGCCAAAGTACAGGGGAATTTTTTGAGGGCGAGCTGCCTCGAGCTCATTTTAAAATATAACATGCACTCTGCTGAAATTCAGTCCAAGCCAGTCAGTAAAAAAATAATGTTGTCACAAGTTCACAGAAGTGTCACAGGAATAAACACTTCCCCTAGATATTTCTTTAAGGTTTTTTTTTTTGTTAACTAGAAAAGCTGAACAGAGAAATTTAATACCTTGTATAAATAAAGCACATCTACTAGAGGAAAAAACCTAGAGGCATTTTCATACTTCATGAATCAAATGAAGAGAATGATAAAATATTGTGTTCTAGAGAGAGCAAGTATTAGTATAGCTCATACAAAAAAGGTTCAATAAGAAGGCCATAGCTCCCAGTATGTTTCTGTGATCAGTTTGCATTTCCAGGATATACTAGTATTTATGTGATGATATAAAAAATACTTTACTCATTGAAAAGCCAAATATTTAAAAAAAAACCAAGGCAATATTATATTCTATTACACATAGATAAAAAGCCTTCAAGATAAGGGTAATACACCTAAGAATAATATGCCTGTTCATAATTAAGGCATTCAGAACTCCTACATGAACATTAATAAAATGAAAATCAAATGAAAACTTAGCAAAATGAGATTGAAAGGAAAGAATTCAATAAAACTTAAGTCTATTGACTTTGACCTGATGAATTCTGTGAGGCTTTAAACATAAGAACTGGTACTGATGTGCATGGCACCTCTAGGCAATCATTAATTTCAATTTTCTGTTGAAGATTAGTACTTGATTTTCTTTCAGAAATAATTTTTAAAGGGTATAAAGTACTTCCATATAAAAAAAACAACAAAATCCCCATTTTCCAGTATGGTAAATAACCTAACACAGTACTAAAGTCATTTCTTCATTAAAAAAGGAATTTAAATTACAATAAAATATCAGTAATTGGATATAATCGTTATTTTTGAAAAGATAAATATAAACTTTTCTGTTAAACAATAGGCCAAGCCACTAGGTAAAAAATTATGACAAATTCATAGAAGTGTCATAGAAGTACATTTTACTTAGGCATTTCTTTGTGCTTTTTTTTAAATAGGAAAAGCTGAATATAGCAATTCCATAGCAGGAATATTATGCTATAAAGCTAGTATTAGCACATTTCAGATAAAAATAGGCACTAAGAAATAAATTTCATAGTAAATATCAGCCTCTTAGCATTTCTAGGATGTGTTGATATCTTTGTTATTATGTAAAAAAGTTCAGCACTAGCTTAAAGGACAAATAATAAGAAAAATTTAAAATCATGTTCAACAATTCATAAATTAAAGAACTTCAGGACATATGCCTGAAACTAATAAGACAGTGTCTAAACCAATCTCTCCAGTTTTGCCCTTGCCACGTTCTGCTTCAAAAATTACCTGTAAGAGAGAAGGAGAAAAGTTAATTTAAGATCTTTGAAATAATTAAGCAAACATTGAATAACTACTAAACATGACTTCAAGCTTATTCTCCCCAAAGATGGAGAGGTTAGACAGGGGTGTATGGAAAGAGTTCTCCATATTGAATTATGTATTCTAAGTAAATTTATGCTCCTTAGATGGAAGTCATTTCAAAAGAGAAAATAGAGTTTTAAGAAAATGCTCTAGCAAGTACCAAACACTTAAAATATTCTGTGTCTAAAAAATAACAACATATATTCAATCCAAAGATTTGGAAATCGTTTCTTATCCGAGTCAATGTGTATAGCATACCATAGCATTTTAGGACTAGAAGGGACTTTAGAGATTATCTACCAGGGATTCCCTATTTGAGGCTTGTGAACTTTAAATGTATCTGTATCTCTCTCTCCCTTCCTCCCTCCTTGTATCTCTGTCTCTCTGTCTCTTGTAGTTCAGTATAATTGGTTTCTTTGAAATCTAATATATTTTAACTGACACTGAGTGAAATGAGCAGAACCAAGAGAACATTGTACACATCAACAAGATTATATGATGTTCAACTCTGATGGATTTGGCTCTTCTCAGTGTTACGGTAACTCAAGGCAACTCAATAGATTTGAGATGGGAAATGCTATCTGCATCCAGAGAGAGAACTATGGAGACTGAATGTGGATTGAAGCATAGTATTTTCACCTTTTTTGTTTATTTATTTCTCTCTTTTTTGTGTTTTTTCCCCTTTTGGTTAGATTTTTCTTGCACAGCATGAAAAATATGGAAATACATTTAACATTTAATACATTTACATATTGAACCTATATCAGATTGCTTGCTCTTTTGGGAAGGGGGGAGGCAAGAGAGGAAGGAAGAAAAATTTGGAACAGAAAGTGTTATAAAAATAAATGTTGAAAAGTATCTTTTTATGTAATTGGAAAAAATACTATTAAGTAAACCAAAATAAAATTATATCTCTGAGTTTGTTTGTTTTTTGCTACAGAGAGGTTTAATACAAGGGTAGGAGGGGAGAAGAGAGATAGGCCTTTTGCTAATACAAGCTTTTTGCTCTTTTCCCTTATTTTAAGGATGGAGTTAGAGCAATGGCTAATGGGAAGATCTCCTAAACTTATTCTAATTACTACTGAGGACATTTAGAGAATCTGTTAAATACTTAAAAGCCAGTGGTCCAGTAGCATCAGTAGCCATGAAGGAAAACTCAGTTAACCAGGAATATGTGGAGAGGTTGGAGGTTTTTTTTTTTATTATAACTTTAAATTGACAGAACATATGCTTGGGTAATTTTTTACAACATTATCCCTTGCACTCACTTCTGTTCTGACTTTTCCTTTCCCTCCCTCCAACCCCTCCCTAGATGGCAAGCAGTCTTATACATGTTAAATATGTTACAGTATATCCTAGATGCAATATATGTGTGCAGAACCGAACAGTTCTCTTGTTGAACAGGGAGAATTGGGAGGTTGGAGTATTTTTGATGGGGGTTCTATATAGTCTTTTCATTCTGAACAAAGCCTCTGATAATATTTTATAAATGCAGGACATGTTTGCTGCCAGTAATCAAGTGTAGACAACACTGAAGCTGAAATATATTCTTTGGTCTAGCTTAACTGGCATCTTTCGCTTCTCTATGACCACAGTCAGGGCTGAGGGCATGGGGTTTACTTGGTTTTGAAAACTGCAAGTAAGCCAGTGAACTTAAGTGTACTGTATGTTTCCTCTTAGGCAGATTCAATGAGGGACGATAGCCCCACTGTATTTTGTTCTGCTCAGACCACATTGGATTGTTATAATCAGTTCTGAGGTAGCTAAGTGTTACAGGGATTAGTGTGACAGGGTTAGAGACTAGAAGAGTTGAGTTCGAATATGATCTCAGATACTTATGAGCTCTGTGATGCTGGACAAGTCACCCTCTGTTTTCTTCAGTTCCCTTAATTGTAAAATGGGGATAATAATAGTACTTAACTTTAAGGGTGGTTGTGAGGATTGCTATTTGTTAAGCACTTAGCATAGAATCTGGCAAATAGTAAGTGGTTAATATAAGTGCTTGTTTCCTTCCTTCATATTTTTGGAAGAATAATAATAAGATATAATATGTTTAGAGAAGGGACAGGTAGGTGGTGGAGTGCATCAGCTAAGGAATCAGGAAGACCTGATTTCAAATCTGGTTTTAAGTATTTAGCAGTTGTGCCACCATAGGCAAATCACTTACACCTGAAGGGGGGAGGGGGAAGGGGAGAGAGAGAGAGAGAGAAAGAGAGAGAGAGAGAGAGAGAGAGAGAGAGAGAGAGAGAGAGAGAGAGAGAGAAGGAAGAAAATAATGAGGGAGGAAGAAAAAAGAATGAAGAAAAGAAGAAAAAGAAAGGCAAAAAAGATATAATATGTTTAGAGGAGAGAAATCAAAATAATAAGGGTATTTAAAAGTAGATAAGAACTGAGGATTGAGGAAAAGAGGATAAAGGCCCATTATTGCTCTCTTTGGTTATTCTTCCAGTAATGTCACGTGGAAGAAATTTGAATTGTTTTGCTTGGTCCCAGGGGGAAGAAATAGTACAGAGTAGAGAGGTTTTAAAAAGGTAGATTTTAGCTTGAAAAAGGGAAGCATGTCCTAAGAATTAGAGCTGTTCCAAAGAGGTACCAGTTTCCTGGAGACATAGTGACTTCCCCATCACTGGAGACCTTGAAACAAAGATTGGAAGCATACTTGCTTTAGAAGTGGTTAGGACCAGTGACTTCTGAGATCCTTTCTGAGATCTGTGTGCTCTGAGGTCTCTCCAAACTAAATAATAGCTAGCATTTATATAAAACTTTAAGATTTACATAGTGTACACACCTGTCAGATTGGCTAAGATGACAGGAAAAAATAATGATGATTGTTGGAGGGGATGTGGGAAAACTGGGACATTGATTCATTGTTGGTGGAGTTGTGAACGAATCCAACCATTTTGGAGAGTAGTTTGGAACTATGCTCAAAAGTTATCAAACTGTGATACCCTTTGATCCAGCAGTGTTACTACTGGGATTATATCCCAAAGAGATTATAAAGAAGGAAAGGGACCTGTATGTGCACGAATGTTTGTGGCAGCCCTTTTGTAGTGGCTAGAAACTGGAAACTGAATGGATGTCCATCAGTTGAGAATGGCTGAATAAATTGTGGTATATGAAAATTATGGAATATTACTGTTCTGTAAGAAATGATCAACAGGATGATTTCAGAAAGGCCTGAGAGACTTACACGAACTGATGCTGAGTGAAATGAGCAGGACCAGGAGATCATTATATACTTCAACAAAATACTAGATGATGACCAGTTCTGATGGATCAGGCCATCCTCAGCAACGAGATCAACCAAATCATTTCTAATGGAGCAGTAATGAACTGAACTAGCTGTACCCAGAAAAGAACTCTGGGAGATGACTAAAACCATTACATTGAATCCCAATCCCTATATTTATGCACACCTGCATTTTTGATTTCCTTCACAAGCTAATTGTACAATAATTCAGAGTCTGATTCTTTTTGTACAGCAAAATAATGTTTTTGTCATGTATACTTATTATGTATCTAAGTTATATTTTAATATATTTAACATCTACTGGTCATCCTGCCATTTAGGGAGGGTGGGGGGTAAGAAGTGAAAATTGGAACAAGAGGTTTGGCAATTGTTAATGCTGTAAAGTTACCCATGTATATATCCTGTAAATAAAAGGCTATTAAATAAATAAATAAATAAATAAAAAAAAAGATTTACATAGTGTTTTGTTAGATAAGTTCCATTATCATCTCAACTTTACTAATTTAAAATTTTTATTTATATGTTTTCATTTATTGAATAAAACAAGCATTTCTATAACTTAGTATAATAAAAAAAGATGATTGCATATGAAACTGCAAATTTATAATATAAAACTTGCTATTTCTTTTAAACAAAGTTATCATTAACTTTTTTAAAGACTTTTTTCCTTCTTCTCTCCCTTGCCCTGAGAGGGTTACCATTAGACACAAATATATGTATGTGCATCTTATATACATATACATATACATATATACACATATTTACATATGCACATACACACACACACATATATATATATATATATGTGTAAAACCATTCTATACATACTTTTTATAATTTCTTTCTCTGGATGTAGACAGAATTTTCCTTAATATACCTTACTGGTTAATTTGGTTACTTATAATAGTCAAAATGACTTATTCACTTAAAGCTTCTCTTAAAACAATATGGCTGCTCTTGATTCTACTTATTTTGCTCTCCATTATTTAGGGCAAGTTCCACTTTCCCCCTAAAATCATCAAAATCATTATTTCTTATAGCACAATAGTGTTTTATCACAATCATATAGCACAACGTGTGAACAAGTTGTGTTCAGCCATTTCCCAACTAACAGGCATTACTACAATTTCCAGTTCTTTGTCACCACAAAGAGAGATGCTATAAATATTTTAGAACACACAGATTCTTGTTCTTTCTTCCTAATCATCTTGGGAAACAAGGCTAGTAGTGGTATTGCTGGATCAAAAGGTATGGATAATTTAATAATCTTGTGGTATTATTAATAAACAATACCTAACATTTACACAGACTTTTAAAGTTTTCAACACATTTTACAAATATTATTTAATCCACACAACAACCATGAGAGATAGCTGATATTACCAAACCCATTTTACAAAAGAAAAAATGGAGGCAAACAGAGTTTTTACAGATGAGGAAAATGGGACTAATAAGAGTTAAAAGAGTTGCCAAAGTCATATAACTAGCAAGTATCTAGGGCAGGATTCCAATTCAGCTTTTCCTGATTCCAAGTTCACTATTTTATTTACTGTGTCATCTAAATGCTGAGATGTTGTGGGGGTTTTTTGGCCTTACTTCATGGACATCTAGGCTTTTCTGTAGTGATATCTATAATCATGGCATTATGATCTTCAAATTATTACCCATATTCATTAAAGCAAAGTTTAATAAAACCTTAGTTCATGGATCTTCTGATTATTCCTTGTTATGAGCATTTAATTTTTGATAATGACATGAACATTATTAATCAGTGGATAGAGAAAAGTAAATATTTTACTTTTACTCACACTCTTGGTAGTCTCAATTTCATGATACAGTTGAATTTTCTCAGTCCTCCACCTTCCATCCTCACTGCTGGTCTCTTCCCAGGCAAGAGTATTGTTTTTGTCTTTTACAAACACTCTAAGTGTCCCCACTCTTTCTCCAGCAAGTCGATAATTAAACATTAGGCAGGAGCTGCTTTGGGGTTGAAGGTTGGAAAGGAGAAGTATCAAACGGCCAACATTGTTCTTATGTCCTACAAAAGCTGGGACTACCATGTAATACCCAACAGCTTTGGGAGAAGAAAAAGTCACTGTTAACAAACCTTCAAATTCACTTTAGTGAAAATTCTTCAACTAACAAAACATCTTAAAACAGATTGAATTGTACTAGACTTAAAATCCATTACTTGAGTTACGATATCTTAATATTTTAAGGCTAGAAGGGCCAACTACTTCACACTGCTGATTAGGAAATTGAGATTCAAAGAAACTGACTCTATTTGAATCTAATTTTTTTTTTTTTTTTTAGCAGAGTAGCTTTGCAAGTCACATGTTGAATTTATTATACACTTAAAAGTCAGAAAATCAATATAGAGACTATCAGATTTATGTGTAATCCTTTCTTACATTCTACTTTGTAAATGGAAGTGTTAATTTTATTTATTGTGTTGTTAAGCGCAAATGGAAAAAAAACAATTAAAAGAATGTAAACTCCTTGAGGGTTTCATTTCCATCTTTTTTTCTCAGCATCTAGTATAGTGCTTGGCACCTAGTAAATATTTAATAAATGTTTGTTGAGTTGAATTGCCTTTAGCATCATAAGAAGATCTTAAAGGTCATGTGGTCCAAACCTCTTATTTTACAGATGAGGAAAGTAAGGAACAAAGAGAAGTAAATTACACTAGGTTATACAACTAGTATATAGTAGGGCTTTGAACTCTTGAATTCAGAATATGAATTCAGGCTCTCTACATCCAATGGAGCTAAGATCAGAAGGGAAGCAGAAAATTTGGGGGAAATCTTTATAACAATTAAAAAATGTATTTATTAATATTTTCTGTTTCTGAAAGTCTGAAAGATTCTGATCAATGCAATGGCTAGCCATGGTTCCAGAGCAATGATTTCAAACTGAAATAGAAATAAGGGCCATTGAACTATATATAAGAATCCCTGCGAGTCACAGATTGACTTAGGAAATCACATTAATATTATTTATGATCTATCTTTGTTATATTATGTTTTGTTATATAATTTTGTTAACTATTTCCCAATTACATTTTAATTTGGTTCAGGACACAATCAGGAGCGTTCAAATGGAATTAACATTGTTGGGGTATAGTTTTTTAATTTAAAAAAGGGGGTTGAACAAAATGACCTCTTCTTAGGAAAATATTATATATAGAGAGAGTATATATATATATATATAGATAGATAGATATAGATATGTAAAGAGCACATATTAAATTCAAGGAGATAGTGATTATAATCTAATGGTGACTTAAAAGATTATATTTACCTTTATCTCTGTCATAGCATTATAAAGTATAAAATAATATATAATTTAAATACCATTATCTCGATCAGCAGGATTCCAGTCAAAATCATCATCTGTATCCTGTATCCAATCACAAATGCCCTGATCAAAGTTGCAGTCAATTGATGAATTTAAATCTATTAAGAAAAATAGTTCATTTAAAAATCATTAGGAAAGTTAGGAGGGAAAATATAATAGTTTAGCTTTAGTAGACATAACTTTTAAATTGCATGTCTTACAATTAATGACATTTAAAATGCCACCCTTATATACACTACTGAATTTTTGATGGCCATTGTTTCTTGGGTCTAAACTTTCACATAGAGTTAATATAATAACTACACATATTCTTTATTGCACAGTATTCAATGAGAAAAAACACCACAAAAAAGCCCTGCTGTAATACTGCTTCTCTTTCTCTTAACTAGTAATTATATAGAGTTTTAAGGTTGACACAACACTGTGTAAGTACTATCTCATTTTATTCTTACAACTCTGAGAGGTAGAGTCTTTTATTAATCTCCTTTTCAAATGAAGAAACTGAGGCATACTGACATTAAGTAACTGGCCCAGGCCATCTAACTATCAAGTGTCTGAACCCAGATTTAATATTAGATATTTCCAGTCTATCGTTCTATTCACTGTGCATGTTGCCGTTAACAATAAAAAGTTCACCGTGCTGTGTGATAGGGAGATTGTTATAGAATCTGATATAATCAAAGATAGCTTTTGCTTTGAATCTGGATTTTAATTCTTTTAAATCTTTGAGTGGGCGATGCGTAGAGAAGGAAGTTGAAGATGGGAATATTTGAGAATAGTTATTAAATCTTAAATTAGCCAGGGCACGGAGATGTTAGTAAGAAAGGACATAGCATAACCAATATGGATTGCTCTGCATTGCAGATTAGAAAATGTCTGATTCAGGTCCTTTGCTCATTTGTCCTATCTTCTTCTCCTTCCAATATCCCTTTCCCCTTTTAAACAGTGAAGATTTTATTTTCAATTAAGTTTTTTAAAATTAATGATTAAAACATGCCAGGAAATTCCCTCCTTTAATTTTTTAAATCTGCTTTTCAGACTTTCTTTCTTTAAAGGAAAATGGTGTACTAAAAAACGTAAAATGTAAAAAATATAAAAAAGGAAAATGTATATATATTTTACTTCAAAGATTAATATGCATTACTGAAATGACAACGGGAAATGTGCATGCTATCTGAAGGGGTAATTTTCTTCCTTTACCATGATATGTATTTAAACCAATTTGTTTCTTCTCTCTCCTGTAGGAGTTGGGAGGAATGGAACAAAAAGATTAGATTTAGTATTTTATCATCATTAGTATTCATTAAATTAGTATGCAATAGTTAAGTAGATCAATATGTGAATGATGGATTCTGGGAGTTTAAAATTGGAAAGAATAGTTAAATTGGCACAAAGGCATTATTATTCATTATTATTATTATTTACAAAACATATGCATGGGTAATTTTTCAACACTGACCCTTGCAAAACCTGCTGTTCCAACTTTTCCCCTCCTTCCCCCCATCCCCTCCCCTAGATGGCAGGTAGTCCAATACATGTTAAATATGTTAAAGTATATGTTAAATCTAATATATGTATGCATATTTATACAGTTATCTTGCTGCACAAGAAAAATCTGATCTAGAAAGAAAGAAAGAAAAAAACATGAGAAGGAAAAGAAAAATGCAAACAAACAATAACAGAAAGAGTGGAAATGCTATGTTGTGGTCCACACTCATTTCCCAAATGAGTTCTCTCTCTGGGTATAGTTGATTCTCTTCATTACTGAACAACTGGAATTGGTTTGAATCATCTCATTGTTGAAGAGAGCCACATCCATAAGAATTGATCATCGTATAATCTTGTTGCTATGTATAATGATCTTCTGGTTCTGCTCATTTAATTAGCATCAGCTCATGTAAGTCTCTCCAAGCCTTTCTGAAATCATCCTGCTGGTCATTTCTTACAGAACAATAATATTCTACATTATTAATATTTTATTCATTGCTTTCTTAAATATAGATATTATTAAAAATAGTAAATTAAGTCCTACTCTATACTGTTTCCTGAGATGTAAATAATTATACTTAAAATGTTTTCTGGACCCAGGCCTATATGCTCTACTGATCAAATATCAATAAAGCATATATTTGAGTTGTTTTTTCCTGTGTTACACATTCACCACTACAACAGGAAAAAACAACTTTTTCTTCATCCTTTTGTGACAAAGGAGACCTATTTGGGAGACATCAAGGTAGGATTAAGAGTTATGATTATGTTAGTAAAGTTATCAGATGATAAGTGCCATCAGGAATGGGTCCAAATCTTTACTAGACTTTGTACTTCTTTAAGCAGACCTCAATTATTATTAATGTTTTGTGAAATATTTTTAATAAGGTCAAAATTGGGAGATTTCACACACAAAGAAGTTATGAAAGTTTTGGGTGTCTTCTGGCCTTAATTTTTGTTTATTAAATCTTGCTATTTCTTAATTCTCTGTTACCACAATAAAAATGAACATTAACTAGGTTTATTTTTTTCAAGCACTGATGTCTGCCTAAGACATTTGCTTTTGGGCAAACCTATTACAAAAGGACAAATGCTAATGCTAACAGCACATTTGTGATGTGCTTTTGTCACAACAGATAAAGGAAATAATATGATCATTATTATTCACCTTTTATAAAAAAAATCGATGCTCAGAAAAGTTGTGATTTATTTATAGATTCTAGTTATTATTGAAATTGAGACAGCAGAAATCATATCCATGCTATTCTATTCAACTGCATTAACAAGACAGTTGTCTAAAGAGAAATGTGTAATTATAAGAGTAATATCAAATCTTATAATAATGATGTATTGGAATGAGTCATTAGAATGAGTAAAACCTGAGTTTGAATCCTGCCTTACACACTCACCGGGTATATGACCCCATGCAAGTCACTTAATCTCTATCAGTTTCAGTTTTCCCACCTGTAAAATGAGGACAATAATAGCATTTGCCTCACAGAATTATTATGAGAATCAATAACTTATATAAAGTGCTTTGCAAACCTCAAAGAGTTATAGAAACATTAGCTATTTTAAATTAACAAATAACCTCTTTTCTCCCTCATTAAGGCCATGTGAATACTGCAATACAATATGAGAAAAGGATATGTTTGAAAAACCAAACCTGGATTTGTATTTGTAGGATGTATTTTCTATGGTTGTGGTTATGAAACAACTATGTGATTTGGCAAGACTACCGACCAAATCTATAGGCTATCTGGAGCATGTGAGTTTTTGATTCTTGGAACAATGTCTTTATTTTATTAAATTGGGACGCATTTCTGGCTAATCAGAAAAGAGAGAAGTGTTTACCATGAGAAGTGAAAAATAACACACTTAAAGGAAAGCTAGATGGAAGCAAGGAATCATTGGGAGTTGTGGTGAGTCTACCACTGGTCTTCAGGAGACCTCTCTTCCTTCAGGAAGGGCTTCTCAGAACATGTTTTGAGGAATGACCTAGAGGAGGTAGAGAGACAGCTTGTTAGATGGTAAGAGAAAGTTATCCTAATGTAGAGAACAGAGAGAAAGCCAGTGCAAACACAGAAGCAGCAGAGAGTAAAGAAAAGTATAAATTTTGAGACTATAGGACAGAAATGTGAAACTCTGAGAGGAGCCAAAGATTAAACATCAAGGGACAGGTTAGTAGGAACTTGTAGAGAAAGACATAATGTTCAAATTTAATGTCTTTACTGCTGACTAGGGACAAGTGTTATATCAGGGGAAGTTACTTTATGGGTTCTTTGGTCAGGAGAGGGATAACTGAAAACAGGACCTCAGGGAACCAGAGACAATGATCTCATTGTGCCAAGAGTGGGTTTCCAGCTCTGTTTATGAACTTGAAATTTCACGGGACGGAGTTTGTATGCAATCTGGAAGAGGGAGTCTCTCTCTTTTCCAATGGGACAGAGAGAAATTAGTCTTGATATATTATAATCATTAATGTTTATGAAATAAGTATGCAATAGTTAAAATAGATAGCTATGGTAATGATGCATATTTTGGGGTTTGCAACTGGAAAGGACTGAATCGGCACAATGCCATTGTGAGTCATTAACAATGATTTCATTGACTGCTTAATAAAAATAAGATACCAAACCATACCACATGAGAAAACACAAGTTTGGGAAGGAAAGATTCTTTACCTTTGTGTTCTAATTTTGAAGTTAGAACTTTTCTCTGGATCGGGAATAGATCAAATGGAACCGCTTCATTAACCTTGGAGACTAATAAAAAATATTTGTCATTTTAAATAATTTGATGTTAATAAAATATGCAGGTTTTTCCCATATAGACTATTATTCTTATGTTTCATGGAATTCTGTTTCAGTTCACATCATCACAACTTTTATCCTCTTCAGCATGTAACCATTGCAAATTATAAGTTATACATAAAACTTCACATAATAACATGATTTCTCTAAAAATGGCATTTTTATAATTGTCAGAGTACTTTAATTTAAATGGCTATGCTTATAAAACTATGTACAACTATAATGTGACTGCCAAATGCTTTTTATTTAAATAAAAACTTTTAGTAATACTGATACTTAGTTAAGTATTAGTGGATGCTTTTAAAGTCAAGATTCTATTTTAATTAATATTAATACCTAACATTATATGGGACAACCACATGGAACAGTGCCAATCTGGAGTCAGGAAGACTAATTTTCAGGTGTTCAAATATGGTCTTAGATACTAGACGTATGGCCCTGGGTAAGTCACTTTATTCTGTTAACCTCAGTTTCTTCATCTGTAAAATGAGCTGGAGAAAGAAATGGCAAACCACTCCAGTATCTTTGCCATGAAAACCCCAAATGGAGTCATGAACAATTGGACACAACTAAACATCAAACATTTATGTGCTGCTTATTATGTGGCAAATACTGTGATTTACCATTATTATCTCTTTTGATTCTCACAAGAAACCTGGGAAGTTGGTACTATTATCCTTTTTTTTCAGATGGCAGATAGATTTACACAGGCAAATAGAGGTTAAGTGACCTGCCCAGAATTACACATCTAGTGTCTCAGTATCTGAGGCTGAGATTGGAGGTCAGGATTTTTTGATTCCATGCTTGAAGCTCTCATAAGGTTTGTAAATTTTACTACTTAAGTATTTTTAGGGCATATATATAAAAACATGGGTAAGATTTCTCATAGGAAAGTCATGCTTACTCATAAATATTTATTTTTAGATTTTTATTTTTTTGGATAGTTAATCATCAAAAAATCATGATTATGAATCCAAACTCATGTAACATAAAACAATAGCTAGAAAATAATTATAGGACAATGTCCAAGCTCTAATAGGTTGAGGAAGCAGTTATAATGCTTCAAAAATTTCAAGGCAATTTTTAAAAAATGAGACCACATTCAAAATGATTGTATTAGTTCAGACTTTAAACCTAAATGATTTAAATATTGAAAGCATCTTCTAGTGGAGAAAAAACCTAAGAAACAAATGAATGGAAAATATGGCCTTATTGTACCAAGAAATAACTATTGGAAATCAGCTTCAGCATGTTCTTAATATACAGTGTCCTAAAAGTTTTAGTGCTTGCTTTTTTGGCACTGAGTATTTTTTCTTGTCACTAATTTCTTCTTTCAGTGTCTTACTGTACCATTCTTTCCATTATCTTTTTTCTCTATACCATACCAAATGATAATGGCATATTGAAGATGAATTATAATTATGAGTATGTTAAGTCTATTTGCCATAGTCTAAATAAATGAGGGTATATATCATTGCTGCTTCTCACAATGCCCTGCAAAGAGTAGATGCTTAAAGTCTGTTGAATTGAATCACTTTTGTTTCTCAGAATTATTTATGAGAGATTAAAGAGAAGTGTTACAGGACTTTTGATCAAGATGGAATAGGACACATTATCCAAATTCCATATATAATCTCCAGCAAAAAACTAAAATTTGCTAAAGGATGAATAATAGTCATGACATTTAATAAGAAAATATAAGTGACTTCTACCTCAGAACTGCACAAAAGGTTAGCAAGAAACTCATGACCAATAGGAAAATTGACTATCAGTAAAGCCAGCACTAGTGGCATACTAGTATTTAGCATAACTAGAAAAGTATTTGCATGGTGCAATGAATTAGAGTTATAGGTCTGAAGTCAAGAAAATCTGAATTGAATTGAAATCTACCCTAAGATGTGTAATCTTGGGTTGCTTATCTTTTGTTTGCCCGAGTTTGCTCAACAATAAAATGGAGATAATAATAGTACCTATCTCCTAAAGTTATTGTGAGAATCACATGGAATAATATTTCTAAAATATTAACAAAGTGTCTGGTAACATAGTAGATGTTTAATAAATACTTATTTCAATCCCCTTCTCCAGAGATATGTAGCCTATAAGATTCTATGCCTAGAATCAGGAAGAGTAAAGTACCCTAAATCTTTCTAGTAAAATATCCTAAAGACGGCCCAGAGAAGGCAGAAATCCCCAAGATAAAGGACCTGTAAGAAATAGGAAATAATAGTTATGGTGTTCAGATTGAGATACTCCATTTTAAAGGGCTCCCATGTCCCTAGCACTTGTCCTGAGATCCCATAGAGAGTCCTGAAGATCCAAAAATTCCAGTCAAATCCATAGTTTTCATGTTGAAGAAAAACTATCACAAGGAAACAGAAAGAAGTTCAAGTACCATACCAAGGAAGCATAGTCAGGATTACATATGATTTGTAGCTTCCACAACTAATAAAAGAAGATGGCAAAAGGCAAAAAAAAAAAAAAAAAAAAGAAAAAAAAGAAAAAAAAGAAAAAAAGAAACACACAAAGAATAACTTATTTTGCAAAGTTGAATGTATAATCTTTGAGGGGGAAACTGGACCCATGGGTTTTAAAGAATTTTTGATGAAAAGATGAGTTGGTAGGTAATAAGTGTCTGAGGCTGGACTTGAACTCACAGACCTGGTGCTCCATCCAAAACATCACTTCACTGTCCCCAAAAAAGGAGGAATGCATGCATAAAAAGGACAGAGAAGGAAATAGAAGGAATGAGGAAATTTTAGAAGAAATAGAGGGAATGGGAATCAGATGAATATCATTTTTGTCTGCTAGGGAGGATTAAACACATACATAAACATACACAAATAATTTGATATAGAAATATATCCAATTCCTCAGAGAAATAAACAGAAATGGAGTGAAAGAGGGTTAAGGAGCAGAGAGTAAAGGGGGAGAAAAATACCAGAGAAAAAATAGTAAATTCCTGATCTGAAAAAGACTTAAATGGAGAAACAAAGAAAAGAAATCTAGGATGTAAGGGATTGATCATCAATTGGGAAATGGCTGAACAAAGTACTAAATATAAAAGTAATGAAATATTATTTTTTGTAAAAATAAGAAAAGAGATCATTTCAGATAATTCTGGGGAATATGAACTAATGCAGTATAAAGTAAACAGAACTCATGAGGAAAATTTGTACAAGGATAATATTCTAAACAAATTGAAAATTTAAGAAATAGTCTTTTTTAAAAAGCATTCATTGACCAACCATGGTTCCAGGGACTGGTCCTATGATGAAGTTTGTTACCTACTTCCTGACACAGAAATGATGGATTCAAGCTGCAGGAAGAGCCATACATTTTGGACATGGCCACTTTGTTTTCATTGATTTCCCTTTTTTTTCCCTTTCCATTTTTTAATTGGAGGAAAGCGGGGATAGCAATAGTTATGCTTTCTTCCAAAAAGAGGGCCACTGAAACAATTTTTCCATCTGACATCATCTGATGTTTACTTCCCCATTTCTTGCCCCATATTTGTAAGTTCTATTCCATGCCATTTATGAGAAATGGTGTGTATATGGAAATGTCCTTTTTAATACTTAAGTTTAGAATAATTTTTTAAAAAAAGAACATAGATATGATATGAAAATATCATGATATGATATGATAGATATCATAGATATGAAAAAAGGCCTCTCAGATTCAGATGTCTAAGAGATTACATATAAGAATATATAGAGATCAAGACAAATACAAAGATCCAAACAATTTTAGAATTTGTGAACTGGAAAAAAACAAAGTCTACCTTTGCACAATGCCTAGTATAGTCCCTTGTATATAGTAAGAGCCCTATATAAATTTGTTGAATGAATGAACAAAATATAAAGTTAGTTCTGATAGACTACTAAGGGCTTATTTTATCTTGTGCAGTCTGTACCTCACTAAGACTTCTAAAAAAATGAGATAATCATGTTTTAATACATCAAGGACATGATTTCTTTAGTGTAGATATTTCATTGGGCAGGTAGGTGCCTTAGTGAATAGAGTACTGGGCTTCTGGTCAGGAAGCCTCATCTTTCTGAGTTCATATTTGGCCTCAGACACTGAGTGACCCTAAGCAAATCACTTAACCTTTTTGCCTCAGTCTCCTCAAGCTGGAGAAGGAAATGACAAAGTATTCCAGTATTTTGCCAAGAAAAACCCGGAATGGGATCATGAAGAGTCAGAAAGAGCTGAACAACATGAGGTATCCCTCCATTCACTAAGTAGTCCTCAATCCTTTTATGAGTTAATATGTGGTATTTAGGAATTGCTTTATTTAAAAAACTTATGGCTCAATGATGAATTTCTTTCAATTTAGGTAAGTCCTTAAGCAAAAGGCATACAATCACAGGAAGGCAGTGTAGTATGAAGAATGCTGGATTTAAATTCAGAGGAGGGGAGAAAAATTATGAGAAATAAAAAAAAATTAGAACCAGAAGAACAGGGTTTAAATGTTAAATCTCCTATTTTTGAGTTATATGATCTTGGACAAGTCTTGACTTTTCTGGATCTTAATTTCTTCAAGTGTTTTTTTTGTTTGTTTTAAAAGATGAAGGCAGTGTAGTATAAAGAATGTTGGATTTAAATTCAGAGGAAGGGAGAAAAACTATGAGAAATTAAAAAAATAGAATCAGAGGAAGCAGGATTTAAATGCTAAGTCTCCTATTTTTGAGTTATATGATCTTGGATAAGTCTTGACTTTTCTGGATCTCAATTTCTTCAAGCGTTTTTTTTGTTTGTTTGTTTGTTTTAAAAGATGAGAAGGTCTTTTTTTCACTCTCAAGCTGAGATCTACCCATAAACTTTTTCAGCTTGATAGTACCTGCAGGAGCTTATTGTCTGGTGACATAGCCTTCAAGAACTCAAAGCCAACTTTCATGCCATTTTCTGTCATTGGAAGAAGACTAAGCTAGTTAAAATAATAAAATAACTTTTTCTTCTCATATACAATATATATATATTTGATATAAATATTTACTATATACATATGGTGCTACTGTTTAGTAGTTTTCAGTCATGTTTGATTTTTTGTGATCTTATTTGGGATTTTTTTTGGCAAGGATACTGTTGTTTCCTTCTCCAGCTCATTTTACAAATGAGGAAACTGAATCAAACACGGTGAAGTGACTGCCCCAAGCTCATACAACTACCAAATATCTAAGGCCTAATTTGAAATCAGGTCTTCCTGACTTCAGCCTAGTGCTTTATTTTACCCTTCTACAAATATCACAAGTTCATAATATTGAATGTCAATGAAATATTTTTTAAGATTTGTTTCTATTTCACAAAGTTGGTCACAACTTAAATGACTAAACAAGAACAACAAAAAGAAGCCATCAGAAATTTCAGCAAGTTTGCAAACCAAAACATTCAAGTCATGGTGTTTTATAGTGTGTCTGCTTCATCTATTATCTGTATCCTTGACATACTAACTACTTTACTAAAAATTCCATTCCAGAAAATCATTCTGTATATGATAGAGAATTACACTTAAATTATCTTAAGAGTTGGATCATGCTTTTTAAAAATATTTATTTCTCTAAATGGAACTGCATTTTTAAAAGCTCATCTTGGCTAGTCCTGGGGGCTTCTATTAAGGAAGCCAATTGGAAAAATATGACTTGGTTGATCTCATCAATCACAGGATTTAGAGCTGGAAGGGGCCTTAGAGATTGTCCTGTTCAACTTCATCTTAGTTACTGGCATTTATTGAAAAGGGAGCACAAAAATGTAAGAATTGCTCTTTCCCTTTATTATTGCAATTCATTTTCATTTTCCCTTGAGTCAGGACTATTTAAGGTCCAAGAATAAATTAACAAGATGAGCTACTAACCTAAAGTTAAAGTCTTTTTCCAATACTTCTTCCATCAATGGCACTGAAATGAGTCATCTATTAACCTAAAAGCCAAAATTATTTGTGCTATTTGCGTTTTTCCCTTTCATTTTACCCATGATTTTTATTTCCCATTTCTTTTAGATTCAGCTTAATTTCTTTCAGATGTTGTATCTGTAGTGCTTTTCTAATCAGCACAACTGTTTTTACTGTACCATTATCCAGGGGCACTGATGCCCCTGCTGGATCACTCAATTGGCACTTGCATAAGTCTTGTGGCCCCTGAGGCCAGAGGAATTATGGCAGTTAATGGCTCTCTTACTCCTCAGTGGCAGATTGCGAGAAAAATTGAAAGCATCCTCTTCTATCTTCAATAGCACTGGAAGTGTTCAGGGCCCACAAAGGTATGGTAGAAAGGATGACATAGCTCCTCTATAGCATTCATAATAAGAGTTAGGATTAGAAAAAAAGTTGTGGAGAAAATATAGACTTGAACGTTCTATTGCCTTGCTCCTATACACATTGTTGGCAATTTCTAGCAAATGGGATTCCCATGCTCTTGTCAGAGAGTTTAAGTGAATGGGAAAGAAGCCCCTGGTACCTGGGTGCCTATGGCATGAGAGGCGATTAATCTAGCATTAAGTAATATTGTGTTACAGTTTTCAATGCTGATATTCTATGAACATTTCCCAAATCAAAATGAAAAAATAATGTGGAGTCTCGGGGAAAATTTATGCTTCATTGTATATACTATAGGATAGCTAGGTGGGACAGTGAATAGTGTGTCAAGGCTGGAGTCAGGAAGAAGTGAGTTCAAATCCAGTTTCAAACACTTGCTGTGTGACTCTGGGCAAGTCACTTCATCCTGTCTGCCTCAGTTTCTTCATCTGTAATATGAGTTGGAGAAGGAAATGGCAAACCACCCCAGTATCTTTGCCAAGAAAGCCCCATATGGGGTTATGAAGAGTCCGACATGACTGCAAACAATTAAATGACACACATGCTATAAGGAAGATATGTACAGACATAGCCTGTGTGATCCTGAGTAAGGCACTTCTGTCTGCTTTAGGGTCTTCAATTATAAAATAGGGATAATAGTAGTTCCTACCTCCCAGAGTTATTGTGAGGATCAAATGAGATATTAGTAAAGCACTTAGTTCAGTGGCTGGCACAAAGTAAATAAAGTAATAAATGCTTATTCCTTTCATGTCTTGCTCCCTTCTCTATGGGAGAATTTGATTTGTACCATTTATTTATTTGTACTAAGCCAAATCCCTCAGTGACATAGAAATTAACCCACTTTTCTTAGAAGGTCAAGGAAATGAATAAATTTAAGTTAGTACTATCAATGGCTATGATTCATTTTGAAGGATCTCAGCTATGTGTAACTTTTGTATTCTTAGTATCTTCCAGCATGTTGGATGGTATCTTTGTGTCAGTCTTTTGGGAGAACATGGATAAAAGTTGAATAATATGGAATAGACATGGCTAAATTATGATCTGTACTATTGCAAGGAAATCCCAAATTGAAGAGATCACAGCTTCTTTCTAGTATTTAAGTATTCTTTTGTTTTTGACCTGGCAGCCACCTAATCTCTCTTTACCTAGGACAATCTATGGTAGGCAGGGTGAGAATAAAATTATTTTTTCTTCCCATCAACCTTGGCTGGCGATAGGATATGTTGGGCTGCTCTAGGAGAAGTCCAAGCTATTCTCCTTTTCTGAATAATCAAGGCAAGAATAATCAGCATGGTAAGAGCAGAACTGTTTTGTACTGCCTGAAATCAGACTAAATAAAAAAAATTCCTCTTTTATAATAAGTGGTATCATAAACCAGAAATTAGATATCTTTAGGAATAAAAGAGAAACGATTTTAATAAAATGAAACTCACAGTTCTCATTTCCTAAATGGAAAGATTCCAACTTGGTATGCTGATGCCATTATGTGTAACTCAAAACTTTTGGCACATTCTGTATTTTTTCCAAGACTCAAAACCATGTTAATGAAATTTCATAGGATACCACTGAAATGTTAAGCTAAAACAGAGTCAGTGCTTAAGATGAAAACATTTTGAGAGTGGATCTAATGAAAACAGACATGCTAAAAGCCTCACTCCTTAATGTAGCTCTTCTAGTAAATCTAACTGATTAGTTAAAGCAAAACAAATTTGAGATTGGGTGGGTCAAGGCTCTGGTATCTAGTATAATCAAAAAGTTACTGGCTTCCCTATATAAATATTTGCACATAAGAATTAACACATTTCAGTAAATTCTTCACATTTGCATTTTCAAGGGGATTTATTTAAGTCACTTGGAACAGCCTCATAATACTAATAAACACTTTGAACCCCCAGTTTTCTAGTTTAGAGGTAATTTATGCCACATGTGCATTTTCCAAATTTTCATGATCTTTGCAAACCTCAATGTATCTTCCATAATTATGCTAATACCCAATACTTACTATGTAATTTTGAAATTTCGGAGATGGAAGAATGATAGGATGCTGGATCTGAAGCTGAAAGGAACTACCGAGCAATCATTGAGTTCATTCTCCTTATTTAAAAAAAGGCTAATATTTAAATAATTCTGACTACAAGCCAGGCACTGTTTTAAGCACTTTACAAATATCATCTCATTTGATACTCACAACAACATTAGGAGGTAATCATTATTAACCCAATTTTACAGATGAGAATGGGAGCTAGATGATATAGTGGATAGAGCACTGGGTTTGGTATCTGGAAGACTCATTTTTAGGAGTTCAAATCCAGCTTCAGACACTTACTACCTGTGTGATACTCAATCCTGTTTGCTTTGGTTTCCTCATCTGTAAAAGGAAGTGGAGGATGAAATGGCAAACCATTCCAGTATCTCTGCCAAGAAAATTCAAAATGGGGTCACAAAGAGTTGGAAATGGCTAAAATTACTTTAAATTAATTTGGTAATTATATTGATTACTTAAAATTACCTTAACTAATGAGAAAACCAAGGCAAATAGAGGTTTGTGTCTTGCTCAGCATCAACAATCAGCAAGAGTCTGAGATTGGTTTTTCTGACCCCAAGTTCAGCACCCTATCTACTGTGCCACTTATTTTTACTGAGGAGGAAATATATACCCAGAGAGTAGAAATGATTTTCTTAGCAAAAGCCATGGTGTTAGAGCCCAGACTTCCTCAGCAGTAGGTGGACAGTTCAAAAGTTAAGCTATATCCATTGTGTGCACTATTATAATGATTTCCATTTACATCAAGCATTGTTCATAATTTAGTCAATTAAAGCAACATTTACTCCATGCTAACTATAAGCAAGGCTCTGGAGATACGAAGAAGAAAAGCAATCTAGGATCTGTCTTCAAGAAATCAAAATATATTTACAACAAAAAAGATACTCAAAATGTATTGCACCTTGCAGAGCATGTTTGGTCTCTCTTCTTATATCTATTTTGAGAAACAGAAGTACACCTTCTTTAACATTTGTGTGCTATCTTTCTGGGCCTGGAGTCAGGAAAACTCATCTTTCTGAATGTGGTTTCACACACTTACTAGCTGTATGACTTTGGACAAGTGGCACTTAATCTTGTTTACCTTCATTTAGAAAATGAGCTGGAGAAGGAAATGGCAAAGTACTCCAGTATCTTTCCCAAGAAAACTCCAAATGGGGTCATATAGAATCAGATACACTGAATCTGACTGATGACTGAATGACATTTTTTTCCCTGATCTATATCTCTGATTTCATTGATATAAGCAGTTCCAGCTGAGAAAACTCCTTCTACTAATACAGAGGTCAATCTGTCATCCTTTATGCTATCCTACCTGTCTTTACATATCTTTGGAAATTCTTTCCCAATAATATCAATTTAAACAAAATGGCAGAGCAAATCTGGAGCACTTTTTAAAAATCAGGAGTAGCACTATAAGGATAGACAATATTCACATTACTGGAGTGAAGTAGGTCACAAGAGGGGAAGATCTTGACTTTTTTGGGCTTCAATGCCAAGTCTTTTCTGTATAAATAAAACCGTACTCAATTTTGGAAGAAAAATAATAGTAGTTCATATTTATCTAGCACCTTAAGGTTTATAAAAGGGCAGCTAAATGACTTTGTGGATAGAGTGTCTAATCTTTAGTCAGGGAAATTCATCTTGCTGAGTTCAAATCCAACCTCAGACACTCACTAACTGTGTAAGTCACTTAACCTTGTTTGTCTTAGTTTCCTCATTTGTAAAATGAACTGGAGAAGAAAATGGCAGACTACTTCAAATTTTTTTTTGGCAAGCAAACTTCAAATGGTCTCACAAAGAGCGAAAAAGAACTGAAATGACTGAACAACAACAGTAACTAAAACACTTTCCTTAAAACATCCAGTAAGATAGGTGATAAGAGGAGTATGATCTACATTTTATAAATGAGGAAAGTGAGCCTCTGAGGGGCTGGTACTTGCTCAAGGTAAGATGACTAGTCATTGTAAGAAATGAAATTCAAATTTGTCTCTGAATTCCATATCCAGAATGCTCTTTACTATGACATATTACTTGATACTTGGCTTTTTATTTTACCAGGAAGATCAATGTGATTGGTCAATAAATCATTATCAAACCTGCATACATAGGCCAGCACAAGTCATCTGGATGCATACAAATGAGGAAATGGAAATAAAGAGGTAAATGACTTACTCAAGATCACACAGTTAATATGCATCTGAGGCCATTTTTAATTCAGATTTTCCTGATTCTGAGCCCAGTACTCTATCCTTTGTGCTACTTAGCTGCCAAATAGGAAATAAGAACCATAATTTAAACCCAGATTCTCTGACTCTGGCATCACTGCTGCTTCAGTTTTCTCATTAAAATTAGAGATAATATAACAGTAGTAACCTACCTCATAAGATAATTGGAAGGACAAAGAGGGGTAAGGTGTGTTGAATACTTTAAAATTATATATAAATATCTATCAGTATTTCTCTTTCTACTATTGCAAATGAGTGACACTAGGGACACTTATTAGTTAAGTGAATTGTCCATGGTCAAGCAACCAATAGGTGGAATTTGAACTCAAATCATCTTGACTTAACAATTATGAAGTGGTATAATGGATAAATTGTTGACTTTTAAGTCAGAGCATTATTATTTGTATTTATAACAATAAAAACAATAAGAAACAATTAGAGGACAGTAGTTATATATTTTCTTCGATTTTTTAAATAGCAGCTTCTTTGTTTTCATAACAAGAGATCAAAATCAACTTCAGAAAGAATCTTACTGTTTATGAACCTAAATTCTTGTTATATTGCAATTGTCATGGTTGGTTTTTTCATCATTTGCATGTATTTTCTCAAGTTTCTTAGTTCTTAGTTTCTAAGACCTAGTTAAAAAATAAAATAAACATAAAAAACAAAAATAAAAATGATACTCACAGAACACATCTCCTCTAAGGCTTTTCTCGGGATCAATTTGGTTCTTGAGGTCAATCTGACCTTCCTCTTCCTCCATTCTTTCTTCTCTTTTGGTATTTTCATGTTCTTTCACCTTTTCATCATAGGCCCCACCAGTCTGAATGCTATCTTCATAATGGAATGGCTGCAAGAGAACCTTGATAGATGGAGTCACAGCAGGTTCTGGGATCACATTCTTTATTTCTTCATTCTTCTTAACACTGTTCTTATGAGCAAGCAACTTCTTGATGCTATCTTTAATAGTTCCAGGTGCCCGGAAGATTTCCTTTACAGAATTTTCAGGAATAGCTAAAATAACCAGTGACATCATGAATATTTTTTTATCAAATTTGATGACATTCATAATCATTCAGCACTTCTCACCAAAATTTCACATCATAGATTTATGGCCTTCACCCTCCAAAGTTTGTTTCTGAAAAGTTTTCATTATAATGATTAGCTAGGTGACACAGTAGATAGACAACCAGCCCTGAAGTCAGGATGACCTGAGTTCAAACCTGTTCTCAGACACTTAACACTTCCTAGCTGTGTGACCCTGGGCAAATCACTTAACCCCAATTGCCTCAGCAAAAAAGTAAAAATAAAAATTATAAGCACTATTTTAAAATGCCTTGTTGTCAACTTCTGAACCAACCTGAATGCTATCTTCACATATTTCATCAAGAATTCTTATTCATATAATTCTTGTCAGATAAGACTACTTGTTGCTATTTGAATAAAGTCTTCCTATATATTCACTAGAGTGGGAGTTGGAAAAGACTTATGATTCTATATCCCTTTGAGCTAAGAATGATTTTTACATTTTAAAGTAGTTTTACTATATTTAAAAATATAAAAACAATTATTTGTTCATGGACCCTACTAAAACAGCGGTGAGAGGGGAGGTGGATTTGGTCTTTGGTCTATTTGCTGACCCCTTTACTGGAACATTCTGCTGAAATGATTCAATCTTTTTCCTCAAACGTTTACCTTCAAATACAAACCTCTGTGCAAACCGTAAGAGAGAGAGAGAGAAAGAGAGAGAGAGAGAGAGAGAGAGAGAGAGAGAGAGAGAGAGAAGAAGAAGAAGAAGAAGAAGAAGAAGAAGAAGAAGAAGAAGAAGAAGAAGAAGAAGAAGAAGAAAAAGCTGTGATTCACAGAAAGATAATTTTCTTTATGTTTGTTTTTCATCAGATCATTCTTTTGAGCTAAGAACGTTTTTTTACATTTTAAGGTAATTTTTACTGTATTTAAAAATATAAAAACAATTCTTTGCTTATAGGCCTTATTTAAAACAGGAGTAAAGAGGAGTACAGTTTGCTGACTCCTGCATTGGAGTATTCTGCTGAATTGGTTCAAGCTTTTTCTCAGAATTTTACCTTAAAATGCAAACTCCTGTGAAAACTTAAAAAAAAAAAACCCATCTGTGGTTCATAGAAAGGTAAAATTTCTGTTTAAGTGTGTTTTTCATTTGATCAAAGGTTGGGAAACTGGTCAGTGCCCAGATCTAGTATTAAATCAATTTTACCAAGATTATGAAGTCCTTTACCAAGAATATCTTTGATGTGAAAATTTAACATGTCTTTTAAATCCACAAGATGGGTATATTTTCTCATATAAGTAGACTTTTTCTGCTATAAAGTAAGAAATAACTCGGCCTATTTTCCAATAGGAAATTAAATTTCTCCTTGCTCCTTTGAGGAAAGGAGATAATTTAAAGATTTCCTGTACTTACAAAATTTGATTTGGATACTCAAACTTTTTATGTGTATATACTAATTCCTGAAATATTTATATATACAGTATCTATCCATCCATCCATCCATATGCATATTGTTATTATGTTGTTTCAGTCATGTCCAATTCTTTGTGATCCCATTTGGGGTTTTCTTGGCAAAGATACTAGAATGGTTTTTCATTTCTTTTTCCAGCTCATTTTATAGATGAGGAAAATGAAGTAAACGGGGTTAAGTGACTTATTTAGGGTCACACAGTTAATAAATATCTCAATCTAGATTTGAACTTATGAAGATGAATATTTCTGATTCCAATATACACATGCATATGTCAGTTACATGTGACTAATGGTGTATATAAATATGTATGTATATGCATATATATATATATCACATAGAAGTGAGGGCCTTGTATATTATGGTATATATATATATATATATATATATATATATATATATATATGTATATACACACACATATAGATGAAAGTCATAATCCTTTTTAATCTATAAATTTATATATTTATATATTATATATATGTGTGTGTGTATATGTATATATTATATTATATATATAGTATATATATATATATATGCACCCTGGGGTTTTTTGGAAGTAAAACTTTTATTTTCTCTTTCTAGAACTGTAGTCAGTCATTTATAGGTAAATCACCATATAAATATTAAAAATAAAAATATTCAAAATACATTTTACAAATCCTTATTTTAGTATTAATAAATATGTCCCTTCTTTGTGCCTCTGGATTTGGTAGATACTGAGATAGCATCTCCATCTGTTTCACACATACAAGTCTCTCCCCCATTTTTTCTTGATTTTCCCCCTTTTGATTTCTCTTTAACTAATCATAACAATAAAACACATAAGAGTCTATTATTTATTGCGTTTATTTAGGGTTCTTTGTTCAGTGTTCTTAATTTTAATGTGGCTAGGAGGAATGTCATAAAAAATTATAATTAAAAATTGTACTTCTGCGGTCCCGTTTGAATTTGTGCATGTATGATTGTGTCAAGGACATTGAGAGAAAAAATAAAACGTTCCACATTCTTGTATTACAACTAGATTTTTTTCTAAATTTGTTGTTATATCTTTGAGATCCACTGAATCAAAGGTGCTTAAGGGTCATTATATTGTTCAGAGGTTAAAAAGTGTGCTAGTTTTTCTAGGAGGTGTTGGCTAATTAAATAGACTAGAGACAGGAAAAAGAGAGTGGCTGGTTCACATTCCCTTGGGGGGAGGACATAGGCAAGGCCTAGAAAGGATTCAATTCTGCCCTATGCAGCAGAGAGGAAGGAGCAGGTTAGATCCTTGCAGGACAATTTCAAAATCTACATTGACATTAACAATGGCACTTCCAAACACAAATATAGGGAAGAAAATGAAGAACTACATTTCAAAATCCAATATGTTGTCTATTTAAAATAAGATTCTAGCATATGTTTGAATAAAAACTTGAGAGTGGGAGGTGTTGTAAAGATTTGCAAAAACTCCCATATTAGAAATTAGTCAGAAGATTTAGCTTATAACTCCAGCATTGTCTTTAACTTCAGCTGTGTGATCTTAGGGGGTTCTTCATCCCTTCCAACTCTAAAGAAATCAAGAAGACCTGAGTTCAAATTCTGTGTTTAATAAAAAGTGTATCTGAACCTGTTTCCTCATCAATAAAATGAGGTGATTGAATGGCCCCCAAGCTCCCTTTCTGCTCCAATTCTATGATCCTGTGATATAGAAGATTTCTGGGGTCCCCTCCAGTTCTAAATCTGCAAACTTAGTAAGTGTATGTATACACACATGTACATGTATATAGGTATGTGTATATAAACACATGTGCCTGCTTATAAATACATAATCACCACATTCTTAAAGTGTCTATACACACCCATGTGTGCATGTGTACATATATGTGCACATGCCATAAGAAGAAACTATCGACAACAATATTATTCAGGATTTTTTCAATCTTTTTCTTCACAAAGTTTTAGTCTTTCTTTCTCTCCTTTCTTCTCCCATCACTTGACTCAATTGACTACCATCAAAGTAGTAAAAAAAGAAAGAAATTAATAAAGTTTTGAGTTTGTTTGAATAAAAAAGATCCCCATGAAATATAGATCATATCCTATTGTATATAATGCTTTTCTTTTGAAACCACCCTTTCCAAAAACTAGCTAAGGTTTCCTTTTTAGTGAATTGTCCCAGTTATTCATCACTGGGGCCATCTTACTCTGCAATGGCTCAAATTCAAATTTTATGAACCTATGGTTATGAACCTAAAAACAAACAATATCAGTACCAGTAAGTCATGATTACAGATGCTACTTTTCTTGGTTTGAATAAAATGTCCAAGTGACTTTACCAGATATCTTGCTTGTGAAGATTTGGCTGAAAGAAGCTGCTTATACGTATAATGGCAAACTGGGCCAATAAGAATCAGCATAAACAAATATTGGGGTTCTGGAAGTCAGTTTCTGGAATTACCTCATCAATTGTCTCCACCCTCTCTCTAACACCCTCAGCCCCATAGCAATTCTTGCTTCTCTACAAGGAAAGAAACAACGATTTGTCCATTTAATACCTTTCGTTGGTGCGCTCAGTTTTGGTATAGTAATCAATCAAAAAGTCTCTTTTTTATGGGGTAGTCAATGGATAGGGAATATTCATAGAATACCTGTGCAGGTGGAAAAGGTGGGCCAACAATTTCATTTCCTCGCACAGTATAGACGATGATTTACCAAAGCCTTTCACATTTGCTCATGCTTCCAAGAACATTAACCAGGACTTAGTAACATATAAGGTTCTCCTTTCCCTGGTACACTATATTAGAAAGGATCCTCTATATTCTGCTAATGTGGTTCAGTGCCTCTTTTCTCAGAACAGACCAAAAAAAATTGACAGGAAAATCCAATTCCCTATGAATTTCCTTTATATAATCAGTAACATGAAACTCAAGGCATTTAATAAATAGGAAATGGAGGGCTTCAGACCTAGCTTGGCAAATCTAGACATCTGCTTTTAGTTTAGGCTTTGAAGTCTTCCTGCTGAAATAGAATGGAAAACAAAACAAAACAAAAACAAAACATCATAACCTTTGGTGTCAGAGAGCCTCAATTTCTGCAACTGGAAAATGGGAAGAATAATAGTACTGATCTTCCAAAATTGTTGTAAGGTTTAAATAAAATAAAATTGTTGTCAAGTGCTTGGCACAATGCCAAATGAATGCTTATTCTTTTTCCTTCCTCTATTGAATAAGACTAAGATTTATAAAGTGAAGACTGCCAGAACTTTAAGTGTCAAGGCCCTGACCATCAGGGCCAGTTCTTTATATAAGGAGACTTGGCAAACATCTCTATGGTGGTGGAAAAGAAAGAGGAAGAGGACGAGGAGGAGGAGAAGGAGAAGATAGAGAAGGAGGATGAGGAAGAGAAAGAAAAAGAAGAGGAAAAGGAGAGGAGGATGAAGAGGAGGCAGAGAAGAAGATAGAGAAGGAGAAAATGGAGAAGGAAGAGGAGGAGGAAGATGAGGAGAAGGAGGAGAAGATGGAGAAGGAAGAAGAGAAGGAGGCAAGGAGGAAGAGGAGGAGGAAAATGAGGAAAAGGAGAATGAAGGGGAGGAAGAGGAAAAGGGGAATGAGGAGAAGAAGATGGAGGAAGATGAGGAGGAAAAAGAGGAGGAAAAGGAGAAGGAACAGGAATAGGAGGAGGAGGAGGAGGTGATAGTGGTGGTGGTGTTGCAGTGCAGAGAATGCTGGACCTGGAGTTTGGAAGACCTCAGTTCAAATCTGGCCTTGGTAAGGCCAAATTACTAGTAAGTAACTAGTTACATAATTCTGGACAACTCATAACTCAATTTCTCAACTGTAAAATGGGGATAATAGCATCTACCTCCCAGGGTTATTAGGAGGATCAAATGAGACAATATTTGTAAAGAACATAGCACAGCCTCTGGCACACAGTAGGCAACATACAAATATACTAGTTACCATTATTCATGATAACAATAGCTATAATTATAATAACAATATAGTACTTTAAGATTTTCAAAGTATATATATGTCCATTTAATTCTTACAGCAACTCTGGGAGGTAGGCACCATTTTTATACTCATTTTATAGATGAAGAAACTGAGGAAAAGTTTAAATAACTTGACTAGGGTTAAGTAAATGCCTGAGTTAAGATTCAGATCAGAGGCTGGCATAAGTCCACAGGATAAATCCAGTTTCTACCTGTTTTAAAATGAGCTACAAGCTAAGAATGGTTTTTATATATATTGTGTTTAAATGCAATATTATTTATTTGTACATAAATATATAATATTATGTTTAATGCAATATTTTTATTTATGTAAATGTATGTCTTATGTAAAATGTTGTGTTTAAATAGTATCTCATTTATTTATATATAAATTTATACACATATATATATTTATATTTTTTTGTGAAATAATTCTATTTAAAGATTTTCAGCTCATAGGCTATATGAAAACAAGCATTAGTGACTCAGGATGTAGTTTGCCAACCCTCAACTTAAACTCAGGTCTTCCTGACTTTAGGTGAGTCAATTACAAACACCATTTAATACCGTGGTAGAATTTGAAGGATGTCAAAAATGACCTTACTCTCAAAAAATATAGTCCCACTATTATATTTACTCTTTTGGGGGTAAAGCATTATCTATAGAGCACTGCATCCAAAGGCACCTCTACTTGTCCTTTATCTTGCCACTGGACCTCCAAATATCTCTGGAGGAAAAAGTGAGGCTGGTGATTGCACAAAGTGATTGATCCCTCACTTAAATCAAATTCAATTACAAGTCATGGCATCACCTGCCTACTGATATCATGGTTCTCTTTGAGAACAAAGGATAAATAATAACAGTTAATAGAAGATCACTCTTGCATCTACTAAGTTAAAAACATTGTGCTGAACTCTTTGGTGAGCAAAATATAAACAAAGCAATTTCTATCTCTGGAAAACTTGTATTCTATTTGAAAATCTCCAAAATTTGTGAAAGCACTTCCTAAATGCTTTTTACCAGTGCTTCTTTTTAATAAAAATATAATTTTGTAATTGCATTTTCAAAATTCCCAGTTTCAAAGGTCTCTGTCTTCATCAAGTGACTCAATGGATATCAAAATGTCTACATAGCTAGTAGTGAGAACAGTCAAATTTGGTGATATGGAATATCTATGAAAATAAGCATTCACCCAGTTAAGTCAAGTAATGGAAGGGTAGGGGGGAGGGCAGTGTGGTGTCATAGTAAGCATATTTCTCTGGGAGTTACAAAATTCAGGCTCTGGTCTCAGTTCTGTTATTCATAGCTGAGGAGTATCCAGAAGCTAATCAAAAAGGTGAGGGCCTTGAGGCATGTCACATGAGGACTCAGTGAAGGAACTAGGCAAGTTTGGTTTGGAAGAAATAAGTCCCAGAGGACATATGACAGCTGTCTTCAAGCATCTGAAGGGCTGTCATGTAAAGAAGTGATTAAGATTGTTCTCTTGGAAGTCTTCAAGAAGACGCTGGATGATCACTTCCCAACTAAAATTGGGAAGTCTTTCCCAATCCCTTTTAATTCTATTGCCTTCTCTCAATTATTTTCTATTTATTTTCTCTATATATAATTTGTTGTTATTCAGTCATTTCAGTTGTGTCTGACTCTTCATGATGCTATTTGGGGTTTTCATGGCAAAGATACTGGAGTGATTTGCCATTTCCTTCTCCATCTCATTTTATAGATGAGGAAACTGAAGTAAAATTAGATTAAGGTTCAGTGTTCTATCCATTTGTGCCCCTAGCTGCCTTGTATAGAATTTGCTTTGTATTATTTGTTTGCCTGTTGACTTCCCTATTAGACTGATGGTATGCCCTCATTCAGGGGAAGGATTGTTTTTTGCCTCTATATACTCAGCACTTAGCATAAGGCCTGGAACACAGTAGGTGCTTAATAAATGTTTGTTTATTGATTGGTTTATAGTAGAGATAATTTTGTGTGGGGGGTGGATGAGATGATTGCTAAGATGCCTATAAACTCTCAAATTCTGTGTTTCTATCATAACTGGCAATAGAATTTGGACAAGTATGTTTCCACACCTGTAAAATAAAGAGAATGAACTAAATTAATCTTTAGGTCACAGTGGATAGGGATCAGGTCTGGAATCAAAAAGACTCATATTTCTGAGTTCAATCTAGCCTCAGACCACTCCAGCTATGTGACTCTGGGTAAGTCACTTAACCCTGCTTGCCTCTGCTTCCTTACCTGTAAAATGAGCTAGCTAGAAAAAGAAATGGAAAATCACTCCATTATCTTCACCAAGAAAATCCCAAATGGGGTTATGAAGAGTTGGACATGACTGAACAATAACAACAAAGCTTTTAGTTCCTTTTGGACCCTGAAGCCTGCAAGTGATTAAATGGAGTGCCAGAACATAAATTTAGAGTTGGAAGAAACTATATAGGACAATTTATCCAACTTTCTCATTTTTATAAATATTGGAGTTTTTTTTTTCATTTCAGATTCTACTTACCAGAACAATGAAGTCCATTGCCCTTATATCCCTGTCTACATTTGCACTTAAAAGCACCTTGGGTATTAAGGCAGTCAGCATGAATGCTGCATTTGTGGGTATTTGCAGAACATTCATTTATATCTACAAAAAAACAAAAACAAAACAAAAAACAAAACCAAGAACAAGAACAACATTTCAAGGAAAACTCATTGAAAACATAGTATGCTAAGTCTATTCCCCCATGCTTTCATGAGCTTCTAAGTAACTTTATGGCTCAGTAATACCGAAAGAATTAGCTTTTTTGCATGAAACTAAAATCACTATGAATTATAAAGCAGAGTGCTATCTTTTGGGAGTTTCAAAGGCAAACTTAGGGTGTCTAAGGCTATTCCCCATTATGGGAAATTTCATTCTTTGATTTCTGAAGATATTATGAAACTGGAATTTATAATTCTCTTGACATTTTATGTTTGCTTTTAAAATGTAGTGGAGTGTGTTAAGGGAATTTTATTTTTCCCCTTTCATTCTCCTGAACAAATATATGAAAATTTTGTTATTGAATAGAAAGGCTTAAAACTCACAAAAGATTATGCCATTGTTTAATACTATTAGGTAGAATGCATAAATACAAATTTATATTCATTTAGAAGATTCTAGGAAATAAAGAATTACCAAAATGTAGGGCCATACTGGTTCTAACTTACCTACAAACTTTAAGTTAGGGATAATTTAGAACTTTCTACTTTCTACTACATACCACAATCACTATTCTTAAACCTCATGTTGTTTTATATTTTCATGTGTATTCAAACACAAACATATATACAGAATAATATTTTGTTTTTAATCTTAAAATCCTTGAGGTTTGACAGCAAATAAAACTAAGACATGAATCTTCTTGATCAGTTTTTAATTCCTTTTTTTTTTTTTTTGCTAAGGCAATTGGGGTTAAATGACTTGCCTAAATTCATATAACTAGGAAGCATTAAGTGTCTGAGGGCAGATTTTAATTCAAGTCCTCCTGACTTCAGGGCTGGTGCTCTATCCACTGGGCTACCTAGCTGCCCCTTTGATCAGTTTTTAAAGCAAAAATTTAGTTTCCTTTTGAAAATATCCAATGAAAATTCCCATTTTGTGAGGCCTATCTGTATGACATCATTAAAATAACACTGTTCAAAATATTTAACGTAGGATCACCAGATTTTAGTATTGGAAGGCATTTTAGGAGGTCATTTGATCTATACCCCTGATATCCAAACAAGCATTGGACTTCCTAAATTGAACTCTAAAATGTAAAATATTTAAAATAATATAAATAAATATAATAAACTAATATATGATATTAAGTACAAATATAAACATAAAAATATGATATATGACATATAATGTATATATAAGATAACATAAATAAAATATTTAACATGTTTAGAATATTTGAGGAAAATTGTTGAGATTATGAAAGACTGTTCAAAATTCAGGGACCAACTATTAAGTCATTCCATGTACAGTAAAAGTTAAAGGAAGAGGAAACTTATGGTTATATAGCACCAACCATGTGCCAGATATTGTGTTAAGCACTTTATAAGTACAATCTCAGTTTGTAAAAGTTAACTGTACAAGATAGGTGATGTTATCATCACTATTTTATAGTTGATGAAATTGAGACAGGATAAATTTCTGCTAAGAAAAAAAAGTAAAACGAGCTTTTTTGTGTACATAGATTTTAAGTATTTTTGCTAGCATTGGTCTCTGAATTCTTATGGGAATCTTCATTACCCATAGAATAGGGGTTCCAAAGCTTCTAGCTATCACATATCCCTTTAGCAATGGGGTGAAGTCTATTGTCTCTTTCTTAGAATGATATTTTTAAATTTATAAAATACATAGGAATGCAAACAAACTCATTATATTGAAAAAGTTACTAAACTATTTTTAAAAAAATTATGGGTTGCAGCTTAAGAACTCCTGAACACACCTTAACTAAATGGTTTACTTTACTAAATGAGTTGATTTATTTTTTTGCATGCAAATCACCACTTAAGTTTTGCTTGTTATAAAACAGTTAAAAGAACCACAGCCAGCTTGTTAAACTGGATAACAGAATAAAGAACTTATACTACTTGACGAACTTTTAAGAGTAATGGGAAGGTTCATTTGTCTCTGCTAAAATAATGCCATACCTGCTCACTAATGAGTAATTCATTTATTAGATCAATTTTTTCATTATACAATTAATTATTCTCAGAGAAGTAAGCAAATGATTTAAATTCATACTGAGTTGACGACTAATATAAACTCCTTTGCCAAAAGCAGGTTTTGATAGTGGAGAGTGTTGAGCATATAGACACTAGAAAAACAAGGATGGATGAGGCAAAAACACCAGAGGCCAGAGAAGTTGGAATATTCTTGGAGCCACTATTTTGTCCAAAGCAGGCTTTGAAAAATTGTGATATTTGGCAAACTGTTATTAAAAGGAGTCTGTTAAGTCTTAGGTTAGAAAAGCATTATTTTACTTCTTTCATTAAAATGGAACAAGTCTAGTTATTTCTGCTCTTTTCTTTTCTGTACTGTATATAGTGATCACAGAACCATTTCTTTTTGTTATATCAGGGCAAGGCATTAGATCACAGGTTTAGAGCTAAAAGGGATCTTTGAAGTCTCTAAATCCAAAAACCTAATTTTGAAAATGAGGAAACAGGCCCACAGAAATGAAATGTCTTGTTCAATGTCACATAGATGTGTCACAAAGCTACAATTTAAACCCAATTCTTCTAGACTAAATCTAATATTATTTCCACTGTAGCATTTCATGCCCTTGGGCCTCAATTTCCTCATCTATCAACGAGGTTTGATTAAATGATATCTAGGGTCCTCTTCAGCTCAAAAGTTCAATGATCTTCAGAATTCTAACAGTACAGATCTTCAAATAATTAAGTTTTTGTTTAATGTTCAAATGCATCATATCTATCTTTATAACCTGCAAATAAGCCATAGTTCCCAGACAGTTGTTAAATTTCACCTTTATCTGCTATTGAATGAGTTTTAACTTGGAGCATAAAACTCTGAAGTAGCTACGGAGAAACTGGTAGGAAAGAAAGACCTATGATTTGGTGGGGGAAAGGAGTCATGTATTTAAATCTTACCTACACAGTCATATCTCCCACTGATGTATTTCAGTTCAAAACCAATGTGGCATTTGCAGTAGTAGCTCCCAAATGTGTTCACACATCTCCGATTATAGGGACAGAGAACTTTACCAGATGAGCATTCATCAATGTCTAGACCAAGAAAACATTGTTTCCAGAAGGGGGAAAAAACAAAAACAACAATACAAAACAACAATGACAAAAATGACTGATAGAGTTGACATAATCGGTTTTACTAGACCACAGTTTTCCATTCAAATAACTGAAACGTTCTAAACCTGAATTAATTCTCTAAAACCTCAAGACTATTGTTTGATCTAGTATGTAGAGAGAGTACCCACACCAATGTAATCCCAGTCCTGGAAATAGTGATACTTCAAGGTATGCAACAAGTGAAAAGCTAAGCTGGTTATTTCTCTAAATGTTTCCTTACATGGTTGGAAGTATGCTATAGCAAGGAAGGAGAATTAGAAACTTGTTTTTAAAATTAGAATTAATGTTCTTTCATTTTGAAGGAGGGAATGCATTAAGCATTTAATAAGTGCCTACTTTATGCCAACTATTGTAATAAATACTTTATAAATACCATCTCATTCGATCATTTGAAGGAGGGCTCTGTGTCTTGATTAGAGATGTGTATAAATAATAATATTAATAAAATCCTGTATATTGTATAGTATAATCAAGTTTATAAATACTTTCACATATATTATATAATTTGCCCTTTATCGTGACCTTGTGAAACAGGTCAATCATATATTCTTCTTCCCATTTTACAGATGAAGAAGTTGAAACTCAATAATCCTGTACAATAAGGGTATAAAATACTTTGACATATATTATATAATTTAATTTCTGTTATTTTGACCTTGTATAGTGGATTGATCAACTATTCTCCTTTTCATTTTGTATTGTTCAGTCACTGATATTCAGACCCCAAATGGGGTCATGAAGAATTGGACATGAGTGAAATGACTCAAAAATAACAATTCCATTAGCTTCACAAAAATCATTCTTTACAAGTCACTCAATTTCCTTGGACCTCACTTTCCTTATCTTTAAAATTAGTTTAGACTAAATGGCCTTTGAGAGATTCTTTCTGGCTCTAGATCCATTTATAGCAAGCTTTATGTGTGTGTGATCCATTTATAGCAAGCTTTATGTGTGTGTGTGTGTGTGTGTGTGTGTGTGTACACCAAATATTACATATATGTTGTATAAAAATAACCTAGTGTTTATAAGTATGATTTACATATAACTTTTTTGAAACTTGAGATAATAGATCTAGAATTGGAAGGGACCTCAGAGATTATCTTGTCCAATTTCTTTATTTTACAGATGAGGAAACTTAAGCCCAGGGAGATTGGATGACTTGCCTAAGGTTATGAAGGTAATAAGAAGCAGAGTTGAAATTCAAATTTAGATTCTCTAAGTACAAATCCAACACTGCACAATGCTACAGTCTAAGATACTACCTCTTGCAAAAAATAAGGATTTATATTTGTAAGTATGATAGAATTTTGATCAGACAACAAGCATATTTATTATCCTAAGATAGAGAGTATTTGGAGATAATTCACTGAAATATACCTTTTGACTTGAGTGTGATGCCTGAAGTTAAATGGACTGTGATAGCTTGCTAAAAATCAGATAGGCTGAATATAGGGATTTGAACTGAGTTTCTCTGCTCCTCTACCTCTACCTACCTCTACCTACAAAGAACCTTATTCTTTGTGGTATACCATCCTGCCTCAAGAAAACCATCTTTTTTTTTAACTTCTGGGACTAAAAGTGGACTTCCTCCTTCCTTCCCCTGTTCTTCATTTGTATATTTTTCTCTAGGATATATTGTTTTTCCTGGCCTTCCCAGACTTAGTCAAGGAAATTATTGGTGTTCATAATTCATATTTAATAAATAAATCAGTTTAATTCCAATTATTTCTCAGTAATATTCAATACTTTATAACCCCATTTGCCATGGGGAATAGTTTGCCATTTCCTTCTCCTTCATTTTAAAGGTAAGAAAGTTAAGGCAGACAGATTAAGTGACTTGTCCAGGATCACACAGTATCTGAGGCCAGATGTGAACTCAGGAAAATGATGTTTTTTTACTCCAGATCTAGTATTCTATCCATTGTTCCACCATGTTGTCCAATCAGTTAACAGGAGTGGGGGAAAAGAAACCAAAAAAGAAAACTCATATTCATATACCTATACAGGCTCTTCCATTAGGTCCCAATTGTAGCCCGGCTGATGGACACAAACATCGTACCTCATCTTTCATACCTTCACAGCCATACTGACAGTTTGTCATGGCACATGTCCTGGAATCTAAAAGAAAATAAGGGTGATCATTTAGTTTGAAGAGCTCTAAAGCTCCCTTCTCAAATTTGTGTAGATCATATTTTTCTAAATCTCTCCTTGATTACCATACAAATCTATTTAATTCAACTTGATAAATATTTATTAATCAATCAATAAACACTTATTAAGCACAGTACTAGTGTACTGTGGTAGCTAGAGTGTGACCTATAACTCCACAAAAAAATGTGAGCTCCTTTGAGTAAATGTAAACAGCAAAAGAAATTCTGACTATCTTATGAGAAATTTTATACATGATCACAGGTCACCTCTGGCATTAAGCCTTTTTTGTTTTACTTCCATAAATTATCTGACCCAAACTAAGGAGAGTTTGGGAATTCATGATGTTGCTTTGTCCTGCTGTTACCAAGGGCAACTGGTCTTATAAGTAAACTCCCCCAATTAACTTAATTAACCTGAATAAAATTTATTAATAACCAAGCCAACATGGGCCCCTCTTTCTTTGGTATCTCAGTATTATCTTGAAGCGTATGTCACATTACAATTGTCATAATTAGGGCAGAACGATTCTGCTCCCTTAAAACCGGGCACTGTGCTAAGGATTGGGGATATAATAAGAGCAAAAAACACTTTCTGTCCTTAAGGAGCTGTTAATCTAATGGGGAGACAACAAACAAATATGTATATACAAACTATACATCAGATAAATAGGAAATAATTAGCAGAGTCTGTTGTCTTCAATATTTTTTTAAAAAGTACAATATTTTTGGCTATCAAGATTGAAATAATTTCCCCTGTTTTGGGGGGACAATGGGTAGTTTTTCGGGACTATTAATTGACAGACTCAGTTCTTAACAGAGAACTTTTGTTGTTTGTTTAATCTTGAATTTATCTTTGAAGATTTACTACCTATAAGACCTTTGATAAGTTAACCTCTTTGGGCCTCAGTTTTTCCATCTATAAAATGAAAGATTGAATAAGGTAGCTTCAGAGATTCCTAAGACAGATTTTGAAGGTTTAAATTGATCCACAGTGTTGCTGCAACATGCTGTCAGTCAAAGAACAGTATGAGAACAAAGAAGAACATCTTGTCTAGTTTATCTAAATATAGGAAATTATAACTCTGATCAAGTAAAACAGAATATGCCAAAGGGTATATAGTCTCAACATGGTCCCCTTGGCTCTCCTTTTTTTTCCTAAGACACATTAATGGCACACATTAAATGGACTTGAGGGAGAGAAGGGTAGAAATGAGGAGAGGGGCAAAGGGAGAGAATGCATGTGAATGAGTATGAGAGGAGTGGAGGATGGTGTTGGTGACCTGAAAGTGGGAGCTTTTCTCTTCCTAATGAAATATAGTGCCTGAAAGACCTTTTCTCTTCTATATAGATACTTAAGCTCCCACAGGATCCTTGTTTTTCTTTGTTACAGAAAGGCTTTTCTTTTCAGGAATGTTTATTGGAAACCATGTCTGGCAACTCTTTACAATATTCAGTGGGATAAGATGTGGGATGTGTAGGGGATAGGAAATTTTCTTCCCCTGGTGGCACTTGTCACCTTACTAAAAATACATGTTAAAAAACATCTTCTGAGAGTTATTCAAACATGTTTTCCAACAACCTGTTGGTCCTTTAAGCAATGATAGCATTCCATTCCTCATGCCTCTTCTTTGACCTGGAATCTTGTCTCTTTTAAGCTAACAAGCTCCTCAGAATCATGAGTAAAAGGCCAAACTGTCTCCTGTGACCCCCAAATTCCGATTCACAATGAATAAAAACTGAGATACTAATGGCAAATTCAATTAGGGAAACTGGTAGTTCTTAAGAAACTGGATACAAGACTCTCTTCTGCTTAGTTTTCGAGGGAATATTTATACAGTTTGAGATATTACTAAAAATAGAATGAGGTAGCACAATTCTTTGATTGATTAATTTCAAAAAGGGTAAATTTGTGTGACTGGCCAAATGAAACATCCATCAGGCATGAGAATTTAGTCATTTGATTTTCCACACAATATCAATCATTAGTGTTTAGTCAATGACCAGGCAGTAGAATTTGGGATTTTCCCAAGGATCAGCATCAAAGAACACAGAGAAAGGGGAAAGTGACTTTCTGTAACACAGCAAATTCCAGAATACATTTATAGGACAGCGTTTGGGGTTGGATGGGATATAATAAAGCAAATTTCTATCTATGTCCTTAACACAGGTTAATATAGGCTCATGTTACAAATTGTAAATCTATCTAGCATAAATCTATCTTATAAGTCATATAAAAGTAATATCATTATCAATATATAATGGGTTAATTATATCTAACTTACAGAATTCCCATTCTGAGCATTAACTAACTTAAACTTAATTCTGTCTTATTTCACTAATGCAATCACTGATATTTGGAAAAAAACCGCAGTAGTGACATGAAAATTATTTTCACACTTCTCTGTTCGGGGGAGAATGAACTGGACTAGTTTTTTTGGTGACTTACTGGAACAGGTGCCATCCGGCATCAGCATGTAGCCACTGAGACAATAACACTTATAGCTGCCATGGGTGTTCATACATCGGTGCTTACAAGGGCGAGGTTTCAGTCCACATTCATTCATATCTGCAGGAATCATTCAGGGGGAAAAAAAAGGATGAATTTATTTTTGGAAAGAGGATGACTATGTTGGCTCACTGAAGACAGAAACTTCCCCAAAGAAAATCAGGGAGACAGAAAAAAATAAAACAACCTCCATATATTAAAAAAAAATTCAGCAGACCAGCTGTTAAAGGGAATTCATGGGGAAACAGTATAAACATGAGTTGCTTCTCTATAGTTCAGTCAAACTGGCTCTCTTGCTGTTCCTCACAAATGATACAATCTTTTCCTTTGCACAGGCTGAAACCACATGTCTAAAATGCATTTATTACTATGACTTATGTGCAGTTTTGGGGAGGATACACTGAATTATGGATATAGAACTAAAAAAGACCTTGAGATCATCCAAATTACTGGAACTAGAAATTATCTTTTTTAGTCTTTTCTTAATTTTGGGGCTTCAATTCTTTGAAATTGAATAATAGGGAAAAATTATATAAGTTATATGTATCTAGCTACATATAGTAACATCATATGATCTATTACATAGTAATATAATACTTAATATATTAACATTACTAAATTATATATTGCATGTGATATAATAAATTATATAACGTTTATAAACATCTCATAAAACATTAAAATAACTATATAAATAAAACATTATGATGTTATTGAAATAAATATATAAACAAACTATTATTATTAACTACAAAATATAATTGGCTGCAAATCAGGCTACTTTTCTAAATAGATTTTTTTTAAAGGAGGATTTGGGTACAGATTCCATTTAAAAAAAAAAAAGTAAATACTCAAATTAAGGTAAAAGTTGTTCTCATTTTCATTTCTTAGTATCCTGTTTTACTTCAAAGTTCAGCTCAGGTATTATCCTCTTTTTGAGGCCCTTCTGGATCCTCCTGGCTGTTAGTGCCTACCTCCCAAATAATTTTGTTATTAATGAGCTATTAATATATATATTATATAAATATATATAAATTCATCAGGCACTAGAATTTAGTCATTTGATTTTCCACACAATATCAATCATAAGTGTTTAGTCAATGACCAGGCAATAGAATTTGGGATTTTCCCAAGGATTAGCATCAAAGAACACAGGGAAAGGGAAAAGTGACTTTCTGTAACACAGCAAATTCCAGAATACATTTATAGGACAGAGTTTGGGGTGGGATGGGATATAATAATATATTATTATATATATATAAGTGTATATATATAATAAATATAAAGCTATTAAATATTTGTTGGTTAATTATAATGACATAATAAAAATAAGATGATATAATAAAGCATATTAAAAACTATATACTAAGTATAGAATATAAATATGGAGCTCTCTTTACGGTAATTTTTCATTCTTCGGGCTAGCTAGTTTTCACTTTAATGGAAACCTCCCCTTTCCTACTATCCACTCCTCTTCATCAATCCCATGTATAAATAGAGGGAGTGAAAAACCAGTTGTTGGACATAATGGGAAACTGGAGACAGATATCACATCACACAACTCCAATATAGAGCTGACTAAGATTTTTGGATGGAGTTTTATGGGAAACACATCAGTTGGCATGCTGGAGCCTGTCACTGTTAATGCATATCTGTGAACTGGAGCCAGGGTTACTTAAGTAAGAAAGACTTTGCAGGAAAAGATAGATTGCCCTGAAATTTGAGAAAATTGGGGCACTTTCTTTTCCCAGGCTTCTAACTCCCACAAACATTAATATTTTACTAGAACTTGAAAAAGACCAAAAAAGGAAATATTTATTTCAAATCCCTTGATAAGGAGTCTTGGTATGGAGAGAAAAATTCATAGAAAAACAGGTTTTCATGGTAGGAAACTCACGGACTGATAAAGGATAGATCTGAGAACAATATTCTCAGCCCACATCCCCACAAAAAGCAGGATCAATTTCCTAGCATCTCTTTAGAGACTAAAGTATCTTACCCAAGAGAGACTAGGCTATTGGCAGGAACTCAAGAGATATTTATCTTAGGCTACAAAACTTTGAGATGGCTGAATGGAGATCAGCCTTAGTGTATAGGAATTCTTTCAATTAAGGGGCAGGAAAGATCAGGCTAGTAATAATAGCAAGAAATGAGTGTTTAAATTCTTGAACAGAACTTCCCCAGTGGATAGAACTCTTATCTTGGAGTTATAAAGACCTAGATTCCAATACTGCCTTAGAGAATGACTAGCTGTATGATCCTGGGTAAGTCAATTAACTTCTTTCTACTTAGTAAAATGAGGGAGTAGAACTTGGAAGGGAAGTAGATCCCTTTTGGCTCTGTGATCATACCATATTATGAATCTCCTTGAGTAAAGTGGGGCCCGAAGTGGGTATTGGTTCTCCAAGTCCAATTATTCTTCAGGCATTTGCTGAATTGAGCATCCTGTGGTTTTGTTTTTGTTTTTTTGAACCTAAAGTTCAAATCTGGTTTCAGGCACTAGCTGTGTGACCCTGGACAAATCTCTCAATCCATTTGCCTCAGTTTCCTTATCTGTAAAGTGGGGATAATAATATCCTTCCAGAGTTATTGTGAAGGTAAACTGAGATATCTGAAAAACACCTACCAAACCTTAAATGTTATATAATGTATATTATTATTATTATTTCTAAAATGATGTAGTCAATTTTCTCTAAGTTCCTTCCAAATCTGAGTTTATAAGCATATAAAAATATATGAGAGGCAGTTCTTAGGAATTAAATGATAGTCATTCTAATGGATCCAGGCTTATAAAAGGCAATATAATCTAGCAAGGAAAAAAAGTATTGATCTAGAAGCCAGTTTCTGTGAGACCTTAAGGAACTTAGCTGTAGAATATTATACCAACCTTGATTGCAAGTTTTTCCAGTAAATCCAGGAAAGCATTTGCATTTGTTTGGCCCTATACATTCACCATACTTGCACCCATGATCACAGACAGCTTTAGAGAAAAAGAAACAAGATATATTCAAGACATATTGAAGATTTAACAACAGGAACCTAGAGACTGCAATGGAATTCTTCTAAACACATTCATATTTTCTATCATACAATAACATACTGGTTTTTGAGTTCTGCTAACTATTATCTACCTGTTGGGGGACAGAAAGTTGAAGAATGTTCATTTACTTACTAAATTCATTCTCTCTCCCCCAAATGAATGCTGGTTTTAGCTTTGCTTAAGAATGCTGCTACTATGGCATGAACATAACTTAAATGCTATCTGCTAAAAAAAAAAAAAAGTCCAACTTTTTATTTTTTCCTAAAAAAAGGGACCCTGGTCAAGTCACTTAATCCTATTTGCCTCAATTTTCTTATTTATATAATGAGTTGGAGAAGGAAATGGCAAGTCACTCTAGTATCTTTGACAAGAAAATCTCAAATAGGACCATGGATAGTGGAATACGATTGAAAATGACTGAATAATAACAACAACTCAACAATTTCAATAGCAGTACCTTCCTCCCAAGATTGTTGAAGATCAAATGAAATAATATTTGTTATGATGCCTGACACATAATAGATACTTAATAAATGCTACTTTTCTTCCATATCTTATTTTTTCCTGACAGTAAGATTTAATAAAACAAAGAGAATTTGAAAACAGTGACAGAAATAGAAGGAAATAGAACCCTGGAAAGGTAACAAGAGGGAGAGTTGGTGGCTTAACTTTGACTGGGTTTGCTTAGGTCTTGCCTTGAAGACTATAAGCAGCCTTAGAAATAAGCAATTTAATAATCAGGTATTTACCCTATTATTTGGTGGTTTAGTCAATGTATTATTTTATGATCAAGGAAAAACATGAAAATTAAGTAAAAGATGTTTCAAAGGGTGAATTCTAAAAAATGCATTTACAATTAGAACCAAGAATTTGGACTGGGGAATTCAGGATCTCTTTTAATGAGGATACTAAATATTGATCTTTTTCTTTCACTCCTAAAGTAAATTTTTTTACTCTATGTATGCTTTTCATTATTGTTGTATTTATAATGTAAGATTATTAGCAGCAATTTCAAGATATATTTAACATAGCACATCTGTGCCCTCCAACTACAAACAACCTCTTGTAAAAAAGTAAAGTCTTGCTTCCCTTTATGAGGTCATTTTAAAAACATTTTGATAACAGCATTTCAAAATGATTGGTTTTCTTTGTAAACCTATGCATTTTGTTTTATATTAGCACTTAATTTTATACATTTAATCCAGTAATGCATTATGCATTTTATTTTATTCTAAATGAAACACTATTCTGAGGAGTTCCTAGGTTTCATCTGAGGGCCAAAGGGGTGGGCAAACACAAAAAGTTAAAGATCCTTGCTTGATCAAATTAGCTTAAACATAGCCCTAGGTGATTCAACAGAATAACTCCTATGGTTTGTATAATTTTAGAAGCTATTATTGCTGCTTTGAGAGATTCCAAAGTGTGTGTCTTACATTATCCTTCTGCATAAAAACAGCCACCATATGATTTGTGATGATATGATAGTACTATGATTTGAAATACTTATTTTTCATTTTAGTAACTAGCATGATGAAAACTATGGAACTAAATTGCACAGTGGTTTCACCATCAGTCTCTTCCTTAAGACTGAGAGTATGTAGGTTCCTCCTAAATTTAAGTCAACTGGTATTTAGAGAGGGCTAACCTCAATCTGATGGTTACATTTTTCCAGTGGCAATGTTATCATTTGGTACATCTCTATGCCAATTTTTCACTACTTGGGCCATCATTTCTATAGTCTCCATACTATGACCTTTAAATGCCTTTGTAACCAACTATCCTGAATTCTAATTGTAGAAGAGTTGCCTTAGATTCAGGTTTCTACCTTACTTCCTGGCCACCTCTGTGCTGTACCCTTCCCCATGTTCTGGTTTCCTCCATTAAAATGTAATCTAGAGTAGGGTTGTATTTATCTGCAAGACTTATCAATTTCTGGATTGCAGTAAGTACTTTATTAAGTCTGTTTGCTTATCTATCTTCTGTATCAAGCATCTATCTTTATCAACTTACATCTGTCTATCCAATTAAAACCTAGATCTAACCTGATGCTTTATTTAATATCTTTTCTACTATTACCATATTCTCTCCCCCCTCCCTATTGCTTGATCTCTTTTAAAAACTACTAAGGTTTTGATCTCAATTCTGTATCTAGTCAAGTTTGAGCTAGTAGGGGAAGTAATGTGAAGCACTGGATTATGACTGCTACTAATTAACCATATGACTATGGGTAAGGAACTCAGCTTTTCTGGGCCTCAGTTTTTTCAGTATGAAATGATGGGGTTTGACTAGATCTCTTCTAGCTTGAAAACAATGATTAGGGGTAGTGGTAGTGAGAAGAAGATATTCATGAAGGTTTTTTCAGGGGAGAGAGGAAAATAAGACATAATAGAAAAAAACCAGGGTAATTATCAATTATATTATGCTCATGGCCCCTTATTCTACTACCCACAATCTTTCTGGAATCTTTAGATGGGAATTCCCAACCCATAGTGATACTTTCTAAAGCAAATTTATAATATTTAACTCAAATTTTATTTACTAGAACTGTAAAAATGATTTAAAATGTTTCTTCCTTCAAGTCAGCTTGAAAAATTGGCATTATTCAATGTAAAATATTTAGTAATCAAGTATAAGGATATAAGCATAAAAATAAAAACATAAGGATACTTATAAGTATGTATATATATATACATATATATATACATATATATATATATAAAACAATAGTATAAGAATAAAATATCTGTTTTTTTCTTTGTGATATAAATCCACTGTCTGGGTTGTTTATAATCTAGGGACTCATTCCATTGAATATGCAGCTTCAGAAATAACTTTGAATAGACTTGAATTTATTAGTGAGATCCTTGATGTGGGATAAGGATATTAATATCCCAGAAGATCCATAATTAGGAGATGTTGGGTCAAGGATTAAAAGTTATGTCTAATCTTTCAGGTATAACTCAATGTACTTATTAAGATAAAAGAAATAAATCACTCACTATTTATTAAGTGCCTACTGTGTGCTAATCACCATGTTAGGTGTTTGGGATACAAAAAGAGACAAAAGATTCTGTCCTCAAAGAGTTGATCCAAGAATATGAATATATTAATATTGTTTTTCAGTCATTTTTCATTCTTTGTTACTTCCTTTGGTTTTTTTTTTTTTTTTGGCAAAAATACTAGATAACTTTCCATTTCCTTTTTCTAGCTCATTTTACAGATGGGGAAACTGATGCAAACAGGGTTAAATGTCACACAGGATCACACAGCTAGGATGTGTTTGAAGTCAAAGGCCCAACACTCTGTCTACTATTCCACCTAGTTGTCCTAATAAATGTATACAAATAATCTAAATACGAGATAAATTATTAATAATAATAGAGGGGAGGCACCAGAATTAAGAGGAGTTTAAGCTCTTTCTAGGTTAATTGTGTTTTGCCAATTTGAGGAGAAGAAGAGACTAGGGTTTTTTTCCTGACATTTTTGCATATTTCACAAATTATCCTAAAATCATAGGCAGAAGAAAATTCAGAAACCATTGATTCCTCAACTTACAGATGAGAAAATTAAGGCCAAGAGAGGATAAATATCTTGCTTAGGATCATACATTTAGTAAATAGCTGAGTCAGCTATTTCGAACTTAGATTTTTCTGACTTTGACCTTGGTGTATTTTCCACTGTGTTAGCTAGTTTAGACGGTTAAACCTTATGAATTTTCGGTAAGTTAGATCCTTCATCTGGGAATCCTGCTGACCAACCTTCTTTACCAGTTGTCCACATGATGAAGCCATCAGTTTCCCAGGCTCAAAATATTTGGATCATCATGGAATCACCTCACATCTCTTTTCTTCTAAACCTAATCAATTATGAAGAATTGCTCATTCTACCACTGGAGTACCTCTTGAACCCTGCTACAATTTGAGTTCAGGACCCTTATTGCTTATTAAAAAGACTTCTATAATGATCCAGGAAGGATGTGTCTGCAAAATTACCTTCACAGAGTCCTTTGTTGTTCTTTTTCCATCCATAACAACATTCCAGTTTAGGGCCATAGTGACAGATCCCAGGCTGGTCTGCAAATGCTAGTGATCTGTGACTTCTTGAGCTGGGGACAAAGTATCATGTATAAAAATGAAGAAATAAGGGACTTGGATCATGATAGCTAAAGCACCACTAAGTGACAGAAAGGAAAGTAATTATCTAGTTAATTTGGACAATGAATTGGGTCTCCAAGATAATCCCCGCCCCCCAATTAACAGATATTCAGATTGGTCAATGAACAAAATGACATTTGGTAAACATTTATAAAATATACATTGTGTGAAGCAATAAGAGAGAAACAACAACAAAAAAAAAAAAACTAAATAAGATATTCTTTATCCTAAAGGTACAAATTGTATGAAAGGGGATATGGATGTATTATATGAATAACCATCAAATAAAAAAGAGCATAAGTGTATAAAAGAGAGCCAGTCAGTATTCTGGATATTTTGAAGAAGGAAAATTGTTGGAATCTTTTCAAAGTGTTAAGCCATTAGAGTTGATAGAGACAATAATTATCTAATTTGGCATGGTTCAATATGATTGATTTGATCTTAGAAGGAGATATTTTGGGCCAGAACTTGAAACAAGGTACTAAGTACAACTGATAGAAACGATGCTTTTGTTCACACCTTTAGAGAGCTCATAGAAGCAAGAAATATTTAAGTACTCAACTTAAGTACTCATTAAGTACAAATACTTAAGTACTCATTAAGTACTCATCAATATTTAAGTACTCATTAAGTACTCATCAATATTTAAGTACTCAAACACATGTTTGAGAGATTTCAGGGTTTAGAAAGAGATACACCTCCCTTAATCCCTGCCTCCAGAAGGAGGAGTTAACCTTTGGGAGATCATATATATGGAGGAAGCTCTTAGAACTTCGGAGAGTTACTTGGGAACATTCCCAGGGGTTGGGGAGGAATACTCTGGGAGGAAGCCTACAAGCCTTCTTTCAAAGGCAAGAGAGAATCATTGCATCTTCCACCTTGGTGCTGGCTGGAGTCTGAAGGACAAACCTTTGGATTTGGAGACATTCGGAGGGAGCTCTTGGAACCAAGCAGAGAGATTGGCCTGAGCTAACCAGGCTATACTGAAGGAAGCAATAAAAGATCTGAACTTTTATCAGCTGGCTGTGATTTTGGGTGATTATTTACTTGTAACTGAAACTAAAGCTGCCTCCAGAAAACCTCCCCAAGAAACCTGCTTTCTCTCAGAGAGAGAACTCTTATTTAAAAGAATAAAAACACCAGCAGAACATCATTTGAAATAAGGAGAAATCAAAAAAATATGGAGGAGGTGCCATCTGAATTTGGCAGAGGATGCCATGCCACACAGAAGTATGATTTGCCAATCAATATTCAGGGATCTGTGATTTTGAGATTGTTTGGAAGATAAATGCAATGATATTTGTGGTACTTAGTATAGTGCTTGGATGTAAGGTAATGGGAAGTGTACTCCACAAGAATGCAGCTAACTATGAACTTAATTCCTTTCCTCTCTTGAGAATGAGGTGGTATGAGGGGAAAAGAAAATTAAGCTCCATGTTAAAAGTAAGTTTTTATATTTGTGATTATGTCTTTTGAAGTAAATGTTCCTTTGTAAAAGTTAATTTAACTATTTAGTGATTAATTATACCTAAGGTGCAGGGGAACATCCTAAACCCCCAAAGAATCCTGGGATAGGGATGAAATGTAACATATCTGTTATCTATATATTATATTTACTTTAGTAATTATAATCTAGTTTTTATAGTTACTCTATAATTTACTCTGACTGTTACCTTTGAAAGTAGCTTCACCAATAAATAATAATTGATAATTTTTCTATAGGAATAGCCTGAATGACATGATATTAAACCATGTGAAACCTTAGATAATAATAAAGCTTTAAGGTTTGCAAAATCCTTTACAAATATTACATCATTTTTATCCTTAGGACAATTCTAGAATCATCCCTATTTTATAGATAAGGAAGATGTGCCTGGGGTCACATATTTAATAAGTATTTAAGGCTGAATTTGAACACAGATCTTCCTAACTCCAGGTCCTAGGGTTTTAATCCTTGTGACACCTAGCTGTCTAAAGATCTAGTGATCAATTCATTCATTTGGCAAATGAGGAAACTGGTTGATTGACTTGCTTATGTTTACATAGCTTGGATTTGGAAAAATAAAGACAAGGAGAATCCTAATCCAGGGCTCTTTTTATTGTCTATTTCCATTGTCCTTTCCTGTGTCTATTCTAGGCCCACTGTTTCTGTATAAGAACAGAGTGAAAAGAAAACTGTACTTCACCAAAGACCTTTAAATTTATCATAAGTGAAAATCCACATAAAACTTCTTATGATTCATTGATCAAACTATTAAAAACTCACAATACACATCTAATCACACATTTATGCTAAAAACTTTGTTGGGAGTACACAGGCTCCCTTAAACAGATGGCTGGATCCATTTCTTTCTTTACAAATCGAATTCAATTACTATGAATTTAGGAGCTAGAAGTGGTCTTAGAAATCCTCCAATTCAAAACTCTTGCTTTATAGTTGAGGAAATTGAATTCTAGAAGTACTGCACTGAGAATAATTTCAGGAGAAAGTAACTAGAAGATGAAATTCACCTATATTTACCTTGAAGAGAAAAACCTTTTCCCTCAAACATCAATGTTAATTGTTTTCACACCTATAAATTCAAGCAATAGTAAAATCTTAAAGATCCGGATTCTATACATTTCACCTAAACCAGATTGCATACTAAATTAGAAATGAAGGTTGTTTAAGGATTTAGAATGGTATGTAAGATTTTTATATTCTGGCTGCTAAATGAACTAGAAAAAAATGGAGAAATTGCATGCCATGAAATTGTGGTACAGAATATGTTTTCTAAAAGAGAATCAACATAAAATAGATTTTTTTGAAAAATCACTCGAGAATAATATGAACCCATAACATAAGCAAAATATTTTCTTAATTAAATATGCTTAGACACATTTCTACAAGTTTCAGGAAATCACTGGTTAAAATGTAAAATTGTATTATACCTGTGCAATTTTCATTAAACATCAATAGGGTTCAATAATTCTGGAGAATAAGTTTAAAAATTCAGTAGATAAAAACAATTGCTAACTGCTTATTATTTCTTGGCTCACATGGTTGAATGGATGGCATTTTTAAAAAGACAGAGATTTATTACATTAATGAACCATTAATTGGAGCCACTCTCCAACATTATCTTGTTTACTTGCCAAAAACCCTTTAAACACTTATTTTATGGGGAACTAGAGGAGGACAATGATGTGTGCACTTATGTAGCCATTTAAATATAATGGATAGCAACCAATTAAATCACTAAAAGAAATATTTTATTTCTGTTCATGAAACTGAACAAAAGTGGACTTCTGAAATAGTCTATAAAAACCAGCAAGGAAATTTGATGACTACTACAACTGTATACTTCATCTTTGAAAACTGTACAAATCTGCTGGTAAGTTGCTTTAACAATTAATTTCTACAACAATCAAATAAAGCTTCTAGTTATTTTTAGCACAACACCATTTCTGTAGTTTCTATGTATCTCATATGCTGTTCTCCACCATTTCAGAATATGGTCATAGATGCTGCAAGAGACCTAGGCATCTTTGCCCTCAAGAAGCTTATATGAATTGGGACAGATTTGATCCTATACTACCTTCATTCAACAAATTACATAAAGCAATATGCTGAGCTCTGAAAGAGTTAAAAAATTCAGATAAGATCCAGTTTATAGTCTAGAAGGAGAAGAAGCATCAATATATCATACATATATTTACAGTCATTGATTGGAGCTGGAAGAGACTTTTTAAATCATTCAGTCTAAATCAGATTGATCTATTTGCTGTTTTTACACATGATATTCCATCTCTTGTCTTTATACCTTTATTCAGGCTGCCTCTCCTGCTTGGAATGCCCCCATCCCCCATTTCATTTCTTAGAATCTCTAGCTTTTTCCAAATCCAGGTAAAATGTCACCTCCTACATGAAGCCTTTCTTTGTCCCTCCAACTACTAGATCTTTACTCCATTAACTTATTTTGTATTTACCTTGCATATATTTTTGATTTACTTTTACCTATACATGTTGTTTCCTTCATAGAATGTAAATTTCTACAAGTAAATACTCTTCTGTTTTTGTCTAATTATCTCTAATACCCAGTGTCCACATTATAGTAGGTACTTTTAAAAATGTTCACTGATGAGTGTTTGGGAAACAAAAAAGGGTCCATCTTGGTTGGATTATCTAGGATGAAAAATTGCATAATATGAGATAAATGTGGCAAGATAGGGTAAGACTAGATTGTGGGTGGTATAGAGTGAAAGGGACAAAGGAAACAGGGAGAGCTGAACAGTGATCTATGTGTCATAAATATTAAAGAATAAATTAAAGCAGAAAATTCTATAAGGAAGCTAACCCAATAAATTGTCCAGGCAGAGGATTTTGAGGGCCTCTAGTGTGATAGTTGCGCAGCTAGGTAGCACACTGTATAGGGTGCTGGGCCTGGAGTCAGGAAGACTCATCTTTCTGAGATAAACTCTAAGCAAATCATGTAACTCTGTTTGCCTTGTTTTCTTGTCTGTAAAATGAGCTAAAGAAGAAAATGGCAAACCATTACAGTATCATTGCCAAGAAATCCCAAAGGGAATCCCAAAAAGTTGAACAAAACTGAAACAACTCAATAACAATAAATTAGGACAGAGCCAAGGGAAAGGATAGATGAAAGAAAAATCAAGAAGGTGTAATCAATAGGATTTGGTAACTGAAATTCTTTCCTTCTTTAAGGCCTAACTTATGAATTACTTTATCTATGAAACTTTCCCAGATCTCTTCCTATCCTCATCTGAAATGGTCTTTCCCACCTTACATTTCTCCTAGTTTTTTGTCTAGGTATCTCTTTTGCACTTATCGCATTCTTCCTTGCATCATGGTTACTTGTGTACATGTTAGGTGATAACCTTGTTGAGGGCAGCATCAGTATGACTAATTACATACAAAACAATTAGCATAATGCCTTTTATGCAACAGACACTTTAAAAGGTTTGTTGAATTCAATTCTTAGCAATTTCAAGATGCTTTCAGGACATTTTTCCCTTACTAAGAGGTTTGAATTTAAAATAGAGTCTAGGCCAAGATTAGAAAATCAACATAGATTTAGGATTATGAGTACGAATTGTAAAAAGAGAAGCTAAATTGAATGCTTTTGAAAAAATAAAGGAATTTTTGGTATGATATGGCAACCCAGAAAATACTCTAGATATTTTAAATGCTTGAATCTTTTCTACGTTATTTTGTGTCCACAAATATAGTTTATGTAAATAAAGATTATACATAATATACGCATCCAGTATCAACCATTCTACTGAAATTAGTTTTTGAAATAAAACTTTGGAGTTTTAGGTACATTCCTACAAATGGTTAATCTTAAAGAAAGATAAATGTTGAGTTATAGGCTACAAAAACACACATCAAAATAGCTTGCTTTAATAATGCTTAAAGTCTGAAGCTATGCCATCAAAGCACATCTGGCTACATCAAGAGTCTGACTAGGATTAGTTCTCAAATGTACCATTAAGGAGACTCAGTGATATAAAGCCAGGACCTTTACCTGAGCTCTGGATTTCTGTTAGCTCTCACTTTGATATTTGAATTTAAAAGAAATAGAAGTTTAGAAGAAGTATATTTTAGGAAGACAAATAATCTAAACAGAGTTTCTTAACCTGGGATCCATAAACTTTAAAAATATTTGGATAATTATTTCAATATAGATGTTTTCCTTTATAATCCTATGTATTATGTTTAATCATTAAAAATATTATTCTGAGGTGGCCATAGGTTTATCGATTTCAAAAGGGGACTATGATTTAAAAAGGTCAAGAATTCCTACTCAAAACATTGAATCTATGAAAAGAATAGATGCTGAGATAATGTGCTTGAGGTTAAAAGATTCCATCCTTTGGAAATACTGGATAATTCAGAACAAAAATATGACTAGGAAATTCTGTTATGGAAGTAAATTCATTTGAGTGGAAGAGGAGCTCACCTATATGATCTCTCCTCAGATGTTCTCTCACATCACAGTATCATAGCTGACATGAGTGTCTCTCACCAAAAAGAGTGGCTCAAGTTCTTGGGTCTAGTATTGTCATGATGAGGCCCTATACAGTTAAAGCATCAGGGCGAGGAGGGGATGCAGCTGTCCTTTAGACAATCTAGATTATGCTCTTTTGGTTTGATCAAAACCCCCTTCAGTCTTGCATCTTTCCCCAATCCTGGGGAGGAGAATGGGCAAACATCAAGTTAGGGAAGGCAGGGAAGGAAAATGGTGAGAGAAACATGATCTTGGAACATGTGAGGATAAATAGTATCTGTGAAGTCACATTATATGACAGAGCACTGCGAATTGCAGGAATGATGGGTCTTATAACTGCCATAGGAAGGGAAGGAGGAAACACATGTCATCCAGATGTTAGTACCCTGAGGCAAAACCCTTGTTGCTTCTCCCTAGTTGTAGCTCTGCTTCAGGGGTTTCACATCTTAAGTGATCTGAAGATTCCAATACTCAGACAGTAGTACAAAGATCAAATATATGAATTAATGTAATATTTGGTTGTTTAGGGTCAAGTAAGTGCATAATTTTATAATGGTTAATGCATAATCTTATAAAGGAACTCTTTGCCTTTTTTTTGTATCATGGTCCCCTCTGATGGAGTGATGGACACTTCAGAATAATATTTGTTGATGTATTAAACAAACATATAACTCAGAAGGGCTAATTATGGTGAAAGGTTTCATGCAAATAACATATTTATACTCAACATCATTTCCTTACAGCAGAAGAAGTTTGTGATATAATGTGTGAAACCTCAAGAAATAATCAACTTGAACCAAATCTCTGCCTAGATGGCCTTCCCTTTCTATGTCAATGTGTTTTCCATAACATCTGGGTCTGGAGTTTATAAAATCTGGTCCCTTATGAAGTTCCTGAAAAGCTGGTGACTGCTTGACAGCTCTAAGCATGTTGGAATAGGGATACATCCACTTGCTGAACCTAAACATACCAGCTCATGAATTTGATACTAAGCTAACAAACCAGTTAACATCTTTGAAAAATGTATTTTGCAGAATTTGACATGGATTGTTCATTTTAATATTCTCTGGTTGATCTGAGGGTTATGGCTTTTAATTTAATTTAGTAGCACTTTGAAAGTGAAACCCTGGAATTCTGTTTGACTGTTACTAAATAACTATTAATTATCTTCAAAAATTGCATTTACTTTCCCTCTTACCTTGGAGTAATACACATACAAAATTTTTCTCTTTAAAAATTAAATGAACTATGTTTGCCAATTTTTTTAAATCACAGAACATAGAAATCTGTCATCAAATATTCTAACTACATAATTCTCTTTTTATAGATGGGGGAGCTAAATGGTACAGGAATTAGGGTGTTCAAGGAGATCTGAGTTCAAATCCTATCTCAGAAACTTACTAGTTGTGTGATCTTGGGCAAGTCATTTAACTGCCTTAGTTTTTTTCAATTGTAAAATGGGGATGAGAAAAGTATCTACTTTTTAGGGTTGTTATGAGGATAAAATGAAATAATATGTATAAAACACAGTAGGTGCTTATAAATTCTGGTTTCCTCATTTCTTAATAAAGCATCTAACTATTGTAAAATGAATAGATGGACCATACAAATATATGGAAGAAGACCTTGGTCATCATTTAGTCCAACTCCCTCATCTTTTTTTTAAAGGTCCTAAATGGTTAAATGATTTATTTACTGTCACTAGGTTAATAAGTGTTATATGCTGAGATTTGAATCCAAGTTTTTCCTTTTCCAATTTCCCACTACCAAGTCCAATGTTCTTTCAATAATCTAATGAACTTATGAATTTCTACTTGAATTTAAGAATCTCTGGATTGCTACAGTGGAATGGAATAACACAAATAATCGACCTGATGGACAGCACCTACATGTCAAGTATGCAACCTCCAGAGTACCTTGAAGGAAGCTTATCTAAGTGACAGTGCTTTAAGTGGAATCCATGTCAAATTCTTCAAGTTACAGTTCTAATTACAAATCCAATCCTCTTCATATTGCATTGGGAGCTAATGTGATAGAGGAGAAAAAATTTTGATTCTGAATTCAGAGGATTCAAGTCTTGCCTTTGAGACTCTGTCAGACCTGAATAACTTTATCTGTGAATTAAATGGATTCTGAGATCCTAGTTAGTTCTTGATTTATGTTAATTCCTCTGGGAAGTCTTCTAGATGTTAGAGACACCTGTGGCCATTAAGCCAACCTACCCAATTTAAAATCCTGGGACAATATTTACAATAATCCTGACATTTTCGTTTTACCAAAAAAAAAAAAAAAAAAAAAGTGTGTGTCTGTGTGAGGGGAGTGGCACTGGACCCAGATACCTCTGGAGGGGAAAATGAGGCAGGGGATCTTGCACAGCCCTTCTTCACTTAAATGCAACTCACTTGCATGTCATGGTGTTTGGCAGGGATGTCAAAGGAGCACTAAAGATAAAGATAAGTTGTTTGCTTATTTGTTCAAAACTCCTTAAAGGTCACCAACGTGGTGTATCTTTTTCTCCTCATCCCTCCATCCTCCAACTAGATGCTGATAACTAGTCAGTACCTAGTTCAGGTGTATAAAGAATCAAACATTACAAATTGAGCCCACATTAGTATTTCAAGTAATAGAGTAAGTAGACAGTTATGGGCAGCAGAACGATCTCCCTGAATATCGTTAACATGGTTACATTTCTTGTGTGAAGAACGTCCTTTTGAAAATGAGGGAACTGCAGAATGATTGGAATGAGTCTGAAGGGAGAAAGAAACGCCACATGACCCTGGGAAGAAATGACAATGGCCATTCACTTCGGGACCTTTCCGGCAGGGCTATTTCCAAAGAAGCACAAAAGAAAAAAAAAATGGCAGTGAAGGAGAGGAGAACAAAAGAACCGAATAAAGAAAGCAAATTCCGGACGCTGAAGCCATTTCTGGGCAGACCCACACTCACCTGGCTGCCGTTTTAACAAAACCACCTGCAACAAAGGAGAGCAGGAGCGACAGTCCCGGGCACCAGGATGCCCGCATCGTGGAGCGGAGGTGGAGGATGGGCTGAGGGACCGGGGCAGGAGGCGGAGAAGGGTGGTCAGGGAAGCCCACTCAGTCCCTTCTTTCAACTTCACGTCCAAATCGTGATGCTCTGCACAGTGGCCACTGGGGCAGCCAGCAGTGCGTCTCTGCTCCTCCGGAGCCGGCGCCGCACAGCCCTGATGGCTAGACTGGACGGCTCTGGAGGTCCAGCCGCTGGAGCCCCTCCTTAGGCAGAGAAAGGGGAGTCCCTTCTCCCGGGACCCGGGGCTCTGGGGCGCTGTCCTAGACTCCTGCCGAAGTGGCGAAAGGACTGCAGAAATCAGGGAGAGGACCCCACACTTCAGCCTCCAGCCTTCTCCAGGCTCCAGTGAAATAGGAAAGGGGGGTGAGAGGGAGGAAAAGAGCGGGGCGGGCTAGGAACTGTGAGCGGAGATCCGCCTCTTGCAGATAATCGATCATCTCTCACTAGAAGGTGCTCTTCTTTCTTTACGCCCACCTTCTTGACTTGGCCAATTCAATTCAATTCAGTTAGTCAGTTCAGTTCATTTTAACTAACATAAAGATTAACCCGAGAGGCGTACTTGGGCGGCTAGCACAAAATTATCTCTGACCTGAAGGCGTTTATACTTTACTTGGAGGAAAGAGATCATGCATTTAGGAAACTTTTGGAGAGGATTACCACCACCTTTCAATCTACACAAAGCTTTCATTCTTTTCAAAGGGCATCCATTGACTCTCTTACAATTTACAAACAGAAACAATCAGATAACTTTCCAAGCGATGTAGTAAGTGTAAAACTAAATGCACACTAGCTTCATATGGGAGAAATGAGGAAATGAACGTCTGGTCTTTGTAAAAGTGGGGAACAGTAGATATGTAACATCAAATTCCCTATGGATGTGTTGATGTGTTTTACAGAACTGCTTTTTTCCCCTTAAAAAAACAAAAACAAAAAACTATAAGGAACAGTTCTTTGGATAAAAATAGTTAGTATTTATATAGTACTTTAATATACTTTACATAAATTATGTTCTCACACAACAACCCTGTGAGGGATAGCTGCTATTATTATTCCCATTTTGCCCATGAAGAAACTGAGGCTGAGGGAAGTCAAATGATTTATCCAGAGTCACACAGCTAGTGTGTGAAATAGAATGCTATCCTGGGATTTCCTGACCCCAAACCCAGTTCTCAACATACTATGCTATTTAGTTGCCTCATATAGAGGAGAGGAGAGCGTAGTAGCCATTGAATGTTTCAATGGTGTCCAACTGTTCATGAGACCATTTAGGGCTTTTTTGGCAAAGATACTACAGTGGTTTGCCATTTCCTTCTCCACCATATTTGGATGAAGAAACTGAGCAAACAGGGTTAAGTGATTTGTCCAGGGTCACATTGCTGTTGTTTATTCTTCCTTCTCAAAGAGGGCAAAGACTTCAGGGAGGTGATGCTATGACAATGGAAGTGAATACAATTTGAGTGAGGGAGGTCTGTGCAAGGTCACCTGCTTCACTTTTCCCATGTCATCTGGCTCCAGTGTCGACATAAAGCTCAGAATGACTGGAGATGGTCCTGTTTGAAATGGGAGACGTTGGCCTTTTTAAGCTAAAGTCTGAAACAGATCTCAAGTCTGATTGAGGTCTACCCATTCAGTGATTAAAGCTAGGTAGCAACTGAGGGGAAGAATCTTCTCTTAGCCCTGAACAAAATCTGAATAAATGAATGAATGAATCTGGGAGGGGAAGACCCTCAGGATTTCTGGCCAAAGCAGAAAGGACTGTTATTTAGTCAATCAAGATCCAAACAATGACCAAGTGGGGTTTGGCCTAGGACCTATTGGTGGTCTAAGAGAATCAAGTTGGTTTTGGTTTAAGGTCTGGTCCTTAAGACAGAAACCTAGCCTGTAAACTCCAAGATATCTATGAAAGATTCAAGGTGCAAAAGAGGGAAAAATGTTTTTAAGAGCATCTGTAGATAAGGATACAATACTCTATTGGACAGAGGGAGGGAAGAAGGAAAGGAAGGAAAAAGCTATGCCATGATGCACTTCTAAAAATAGCAAATAATCTAAACATAATTTATGAACTTGGTTTGAAATCTGCTAATTTGCACGTGATAGATCACTTTCTTTAAGTAGTATTCAATCATATTAAGCCTAAATTCTATCACCGGCCAAGGTCTTCTGCTAAATATTTTATACAATATTATTATTAATTCTTCATGCTTCATCTAATCTAATTTGTCATTACTTTACAATGTACATTTCAATCTAATTAGGTTCTTTTTCTCTTCCATAAACATGTCAAAATAACAATAATAGATAATATTTATATAGCATTTTAAGATTTACAAAGCATTTTACCTCATATTTATCCTCACAACAACTCTGGGAAAGTATGATTATTCTCATTTTACAGGTGAGATAGATAAAGGTTAAGTGAAACAACTAATTAGTGTTTGGGGCAAGATTTGAATTCTGATCTTCCTAACTGCAGATCTATCTGGATGTCCCTTGTGCTAACTAGATGCCATCAATTATCTGAGATTGTTAGGCACATAGCTAGTGTCCGGAAGCTAGGTTTGAAGGCAAGCACATAATCTTCTTGACTTCAGGTCCAGCACTCTAACTATTGTACCACTTAGATGCCCAGGGGAGGGGAGGAAAGATACACATTTGGAAATAAACTAAAAATTAACAAATACAATTTAAGAAATAAATGGTACTGACAAATGCAGTAAGTATTCAGGGAATTAGCTTGGAGGATTATACTTTATTATACTGTAATGCTGGAGAAACTGAGGCAGGAGAGAGATTAGAGAGTTTTCAATATTTTATTAATTGGAGAGCATAATTGATTGTACAGGACTCTCATCGCAAATTATGCAGTCAGACAGAGATAAAGATATACTGGGACCAAAGAATCTATGTTGGTCCCAGGGCTGGAGGAGACTGTCATCTCAAAGAATCCAGTGTCCAGCCTCCAGCAGTGAATGGGAGAAACCCAACTTCTTAAATACCTTTTCTCTAAACAAAGGAAGGGGTAAGAAGCTCAGGAAAACTTCTGTCAAGATGGGGAGGCCATAAATCCTAAAAACCCAGAAACAGGATGTCTGAATACACAGAAATAAAGATATTAATGAGGTATTTTGGAATATTTTAGAGGGATAGTGTAAATTCTTGAGGGGAGACACAGGAGGTCTACTTTCTTGTTTATCTTGCTTGCATTAACAATTTACAACCCTAGAGCAAATAGTCCTCAGTCTTAATGGGCTAGAGGGGGAGTTTTACAGCTTAGGGGATTGAGACAGAACAGTTAAGGAAACTGAGACAAGGCAAACTAGTGTAGGGAAACTGAGTCAGGACAGTTAAAGAGAACTGTGGCATAACAATACTTTCTGTGCACAACTTTTCAAAATAAATAGATGACGATATTGTTGATGATGAAGACTATGAAGATTATGTGGATGGGGGTGGAATGTATGTATCTCTTTTCTAAGACATCCTGGTCTGATGGTCACAGAGGCCAGTGTTCTATTCATAGTTGCATCGTTAAGCTCTCCACTGGGTAAACCCCTTTCTTTTCTCTGTACCTCACTTGCTTTTATTTTTACTAATATGGATCTGATTATGAAGATTTTAAGTCTACCCACTAGATTGTTTTCTGAATTATGAGATAATATGTACAAAAGACTTTAAACTCTTTAAGCTCAAAGTGTAGCATACTATTGGCATGCATATTGAATACATTTACATTTATTTTCCATCTTATCTTAAATTAGAACCACCCACTTTAGCAATTAGAACGAGTGTTCCCCGAGTTCATGGAATTTGAAAATGAACTGACTTGATCAGTTTCTTTTATAAAATTGCTTCCTTGGCAGTAAATGTCTCTTCAGACGAATATGTGGTTATACTATGTTGGTAGGGGAGAGAAAAAGAAACTTGTGCACAAGAATTATGTTTCCAAAGGAGATGTAATAAAGGATATTCTTTATGGTGTCTGGATACAGGAATGCAATACTATGGGCCTCCAAATCTGAGCCCATGAATTCCCATGATTAAGATGGCACCACAGTTTCATAGATGGTTTCCCATTTCCTCCCTTTTGTACAGGAAACATCCTATCTCTGATGTGTCACAGACCTGTCTCTCACATGGTGTCTCTCACAATTTTTCCCTTCACTTCAGTTAAATTCAAATCTTCTATACCTCTCTTTTGGACTATTTTAATATCTTCCTAACTGGCTTCTTCACTTTCAATCTCTTCTTATTCCAATCCATCTTTCACACAGCTGTCAAGCCCATATTTCTGCAATATAGATCTATGTCAACCACTATGTAAGCCTCCTTACTAAAAATATCCAATGGTTCCCCAGAGTCTCTAGGATAAAATACAAACTCTTCAATCTTTCATAGTCTGACTCAGACCCTGCTTTCAAGTCTTATTTATTCTTATTGTGATTCAGAAATTTTGTTCCCATAAAACTGGCCCACTGGCTTCCTGTCAATATACCATCCTTCTGTTTTTGTGTAAGTAGTCTTTTATGTCTGGAATGCATCTTTCCTCCTCTCTATCTTCCTGTTACTTTCTTTCACTTTTCTGGCTTTCTCTAGCACAGCTCAAGTGATGTCCCCTACACAAAGGATCTTTTCTCATTTATTACCATTTCACTTTGTACTGTGGCTTGTGTATGTGGTAAAACCTCCTAATAAAATGTAGGCTCTCAGAGAATAAGGACCATTTCTTTTTTTTTTTAATCTTTGTAGACAAAGTATCATAGTAGATACTTGATATATACATATATATATAATTGAAAATAATTGAAACAATTGAATTAAAGGAAGAACTGGTTTTTTCCTGAGAGCAAATGCATGAAGAAAACAAAAAAATGTGGATTAATAATATATACGTAACATCCAAATGTCTGACTACAATTTTTGGCTACTTGACAATTGGTTTGATAGGAGTATTTAACAGCCTCCCATTTTTAAGCTATCTATTCTCAGATAATTTTATACATGATTATTGGCAATGCATTAAACATTGTAGAAAACACAGCTAGGTCTCAATTAGTATACATTATAAGTCCTCTAAAGGGCTCATATGTATTTGAATTCATATGTATTTGAAATTATAATTATGTAAAAATATTTATTGGTTCCAGACCAGTAAAAACATGCAGTATAAATCTGAATAATGCAACCACTTTGGGGGATTCATTGTTTATCCACTATCTTGGTGAATGGCATTGTCCTTATTCTGATTTAAATTATATTTAAACCATGCATATTGTACATGTATCTTCCATTCAAGAATTTTGCAAATAGTAGGATCACATAATAAATCTTAGTTCTATTGATTTGTATGTAAATTCTCCTGAAACATCCAGATGCATCACATTTGTACGTCTTTCCTTATATAATTAATCTAGAACAGATCTGACACCACAACAATGATCCTAAGAAAATACTGCTGGATCCATCCTCAACATAAATAACATAAAGTTTGTACTTGACACAAACATGACTTGTCATTCCTTAGAATTTTTTCTAGCATTTCAATTTTGTTTCTGTTGGCTTTAGTTTTCTTTGTATGTGTGTGCATGTATGTGTGTGTGTGTATGTATATTTTTAAAATCTAGACATGATTGAAGAAGTAGGAAGCAAATACTACAGAGAGAAGTTTGTGGGAGGTGAAAATCCAGCTGAAATAACCCACCTGCCATTTCATGGATTTATGCCTGTGGACAATGCAATTGTCAGTTGCAATATGAGGAAGAAAGAATGTGGACTGAAAATAATATGCTACCATGTGAAAAGATGACTGGTTTCAGTACTGTAGCTCTACAAAAGCAGGTGTTTTTAATAGCCATGTTACTTCAGCTGACTTTAAAGAGAAACCAGGCAGTTTCTCTTTAAAAGTTCCTGTCGTATTCTACAAAAGAAAATTAATCTTTGATCAAAATCTCATAAAACTATCATGTTCTTTTCCATACTATCTCTCTTGTCTATATCTATTTAGCCTATTGCAGCAAACAAATATGTTGTGATTGTTGTCATTGAATTGTTTTTTACTTATGTCTAACTCTTCATGACCCCATTTGGCATTTTTTTGGGCAAAGATATTGGGATGGTTTGACATCCTTTTCCAGTTCATTTTACAAAAGAGGAAACTGAAGCAAACAGGATTAAATGGCATGCCCAGGGTCACCCAGCTAGTAAATGTCAAAATTTGAAGACCAAATTTGAATTCAGTAAGATGAGTCTTCCTGACTCCTGGCCTGGTGCTCTATCCACTGAACCACTAAGCATGTGATATTTCAGTCCTATTAAATACAGATCCAAAGCTAAGTGGCAGAAGTAGGACTGTGGATTAAGTAGGAGCATGAAATCATAGTATCTTCAGTATCTATTCCTCTGATTCAAAATGTATACCATTTTCTTGATTACTATTACTACTGCAGATAGTAGTGGAGTGGATAGAATGCTGAATATGGAATCAGGATGATGAGTTCAAATGTGGTCTCAAGTGCTTAGAAGGTGGTTGATCTTGGACAAATCACTTGACTTCTATTTGCCCAAGATTCTTCAATGGTAAAATAGCACCTATCACCTGGTTGCTGTGAGAATCAAATGAGATATTTGTAAAGAACCTAGCATGCATACAGTAATGTATGTATGCATACAGCATACAGTAATCACTTAATAAATGCTTATTTCCTTCCTTAAAGGGAGCTAAGTGCAACAATGAATACAGCTGACACAATTGAACTGAACCATGGCATAGGCCAGCCTGACTTAGACTGCTCTCGCAATTCCTATTTGTGAATGAAATAGAAATGTAAGCTCTTAGACTACCTAACATCTTACAAGAAAATGTTTGCTCAGCTGAAGCAGAGAAAGGATATTCAGCAAGGATACAGTTTTGATCAGCCGAACATGGCTTTCTTGTCTCTGTGTTGGCCATTATAATGCACTGATCAGAAGCTCAGGGAAGGAATTTTTTGTTCTTCATTTGCTAGCTTTTTGCCAGGAAGATTTGTCAAACTATCTCCCCTCAGCAAATACAGTTATCCCTTCCATATTGTGCCTTTCCTCATCACAATTTTTATTTAAAAGATTTTTATTTTCCAGACGCATGAATAGCTAATTTTCAACATTCACCCTTTTTCATTCACCTTATGCTCCAATTTTTTTCTCACTCCCTTTCCTCACTCTCCCCTAGATGGCAAGTAATCCAATATATGTTAAACATATGCAGTTCTTTTATAGATATTTCCACAATTCTCATGCTGCACAAAAAAAATCAGATCAAAAAGGAAAAAAATGAGAAAGAAAACAAAATGCAAGCAAACAATAAGAAAAAGTAAAAATACTATATTGTGATCCACATTCAGTCCCCAAAGCCCTCTCTCTGGGTGCAGATGGCTCTTTCCATCACAAGACCATTGGAACTGACCTGAATCATCTCATTGTTGAAAAGAGCCACATCCATCATAATTGATCATCATATAATTTTGTTGTTGCTGTGTACTCTTGTACTGTGTTCCCTTGGTTCTACTCACTTCACTTAGCATCTGTTTATGTGTCTTTCCAGACTTCTTTGAAATTATCCTGCTGAAAAATAATGTTGTGGTCATGTATACTTATTGTGTATCTAAGTTATATTTTAATATATTTAACATCTACTGGTCATCCTGCCATTTAGGGGAGGGGGTGGGGGGGTGGGGTAAGAGGTGAAAAATTGGAACAAGAGGTTTGGCAATTGTTAATGCTGTAAAGTTACCCATGTATATATATATCCTGTAAATTAAAGGCTATTAAATAAAAAAAAAAAAAAAAAAAAAAAAAAAAAAAAAAAAAAAAAAAAAAAAAGAAATTATCCTGCTGATCATTTCTTATGGAATAGTAATATTCCATAACATTCATATACCATAACTTTTTCAGCCATTCTCCAATTTATGGGTATGCCCTCAGTTTCTAGTTCCTTTCCACTACAAAAAGGATTGCCTCAACACAATTTTGATATGACATGGGTGAGCATAAGAAATTAAATGGAAATTTTGGGAAGTTTTGCACTAGACACAAACACATAAAGATGATGCAGAAAAAGTTTATAAACTCAGAAATAACAGAAAAAGTTTAGGAAGTTTAGAAACTCAGATGTGCATAAAATATGTGTATAGTATTATATAAGTACAACCAAAATCTTACAAATAAATTATTGTAAACACCCTATAAAAGAAAAATAAAAATTCTCTGTTATGAGGGACATGGATTTTCCAGATTGTGAGAGTGCTGCTAGATATGTGGAAGGAATAACTGTAAGTCTAAAAGAAGGTTTCAGTACTTTGTAGGGGGAAACTAACCTTGATTATATGGGGTAGGGCTCTAGAAAAAGGTAGGCTAGGGTCACAGCATGACCCTACGAGATATGGCTCTTATTGTTGATCAAATTCACAAATGAATAGACTACAAAGATGGAAGGCACTACAAAGTGCCTACAAAGGCAAACATACTCTGTAGCAATGAGTTAATATCAGAAAATTTGAGGAGAGGGCAAGGACTTTCATTTGGGGAAATCAGGGAAGACTTTGTGTTGGAGTTAACACCTAATTGGACCTTGAAGGAAGAGAAGAATTTCAATCGGTGAAGATGTAGGAAGATATGTTTTAGGCAAAGGAGTTAGTTAACCTGTATAAATGCATGAAGATTTGAAACGTTTATATGGAGATTGGCAGTGGCAAGTAGTTTAATATGTGTATGTAGAGGAATAGTAAGAATTAATAGAGGACCAGAAAGTGAATATTAAGTGAAGTGAGTAGAACTAAGAGAACATTGAACACAGTAACAAGATTATGTGATGGCCAACTGTGATGGACTTGGCTCTTTAACGACAAGATGATTCAGGCCACTTCCAATGGTCTTCTGAGGAAGAGAGCCATCTGCACCCAGAGAGAGGACTGTGGAGACTAAGTTTGGATCACTACATTGTATTTTCACTGTTTTGTTGTTTTCATTTTGTTTTCTTTCTCATTTTTTGGTCATTTTTGTCATTTTTTCCCCCTTCTTGATCTGATTTTTCTTGTGCAGCACAATAATTGTGGAAATATGTAAAGAAGAATTGTACATGTTCAACATATTAGATTGCTTTCCATATAGGGGAGAGTATGGAGAGAAGGGAAGGAAAAAAAAATTGCAACACAAGATTTTGCAAAGGGGAATGTTGAAAATTATCCATGCATATGTTTTGAAAATAAAGAGCTTTAATTAAAAAAAAAAAAACGAATATGTGCTCCTTGAGGGCAGCAGGCTCTGTCTTTTTTTCTGTTGGTATTTATATCCTATGAAACAAACTGAGACTTGTTGAAGATCTTAGCTTAGAAAGACAAAGGTCTCCTACTCCAGCCAGGGTTATCTCCAGTCTTCTTGATCTATATCTGCCCACTGGACCCAAATGACTCCTGGGGGAGGAAGTAAGGCAGGTGACCTTGCACAGCCTTCCTCACTTAAATCCAACTCACTTGAAGTCCTCTTTGAGAATGAAGAACAATAATTTTTATTCCCTACATTCAGCACACTGCCTATCAAAATAAATAATTAAATACTTGTTGATTTGAATTCATTTGATTTTATATAAGTAGCTAGTGGGAGAGCTGGATCCTAAAAGTAGGTCTTCATTGAAATTTTGCATAACAGACTCCTATTGTGGTATGGGACACCATAACCTATGAAATGCATTCTAACTCTGATTCAATGTATTTTCCAGTTTTTCAGCACTCTGTCTTTCTTTACCACTTGCTGATCTGGACTGTCTTTAACAGTCAAATAGAGCAAATCCCTGAAGTTTGCTTTCTTCTCAGTCTTAATAAAATGAGCAACTAGCCAATTGCTCTAGAGGACATTCAGGGGCCCTTATCTGAAACTTTCAGTGCACAGCTACCATCTGAGGAGGATTTCCATATGGATGAAAGCACTTTTAATAGTAGCCAAATGCCATCTGCACCCGTTTGTATTTGCTTCTTGAGGACTAATGAACACTTCAGGCTAATGTTTGTTTTCATTTTATTTATGATTAAGTTCTGAGTTTTATAATAAATCAATCCATCAGCAAGTATTAATTGAATTTTAGGCCTAGTAGGAGAAGAAGACCCTGAAGCTGCTCTTATGGAATTTATCATCTAATTTGGGAGAAAATGAACAATTAATTCCATCTGAAAAGTGTATATATATATATATATACATATATATATATGTATATATATATATATACATATATATATGCATTTATCATCAAAACTGTATTGTAGAGGTAGGGCTTAGTTTTGTTAATTTGTAGGTGAGAAAATAAAAATTTAAAAAATTACAATTTCTGCTAAATTACTTGCCAAGGTCACACAATGGGTTAGTGGTAAAACTGAAACTAGAACTCAGAGCTTCTTTCCTATTTCAGAGCTCTTTCCTCTGACTTTCTTCAGCAAGAAGCATTGTATATTCCTGCAATTGCCAGTGTTTTCTTTTCCCTCTTATTTGAATATATTTATTTTACATTGAATTTATTTTGCATATATTTCATTAATACTTCCTCATATATTTTTGTCTCATCAATAGAATGTAAGCTTCTTGATGGCAGGCACTACTTAATTTTGTCTTTATATCTGCAGAATTGAGCATAGTTCTTGGCATACAACAGTGCACTGTAAATGTTTATTAATTTATTGATCCTTAGGGAAGGGAGTGGGTAAAAGGAGGGAGAAAAATTTGCAACAGAAGGTTTTGCAAAGGTGAATGTTGCAAACTATTTTTGTGTGTATTTTGAAAATATAAAGCTATTATTAAAATTTTTAAAAGTTAAAAAAATTTATTGATCCTATGTCATACTGCAATACTTCCCTGAACTTCTGTTTTCATCAATGTGGGCATTTCTTCAATGATTTTAATTGCAACCAGGCCACACTTTCTTATCCTTCTAAACTTAGGTCACAAGGCATTTCTTAATGTACTGGGGAAGTGGGAAGGGATTTTCTCTTGAGATTATCTGGATAACAGTATAAGGCACTGGGTGTTAAATTGCTATCACTTTTTCTTGCTTTATGATTTCACATTTTGGACATACATATTCTTAACTATGGCTATTGCTGATTTGTATATAGGTCAAATTTTTAATTGCTTTAATATGTTTTAATATGCTGCTGTTTCTTTCTGTCCACTCTAGCCATTTCTTGTTCCTTTAGTGACATATAATCTTGATTTTTTAGCTATGGTATCCTATGCAATATTGGTCAGAAAAACCTGATTAGTGAGTGTCATCAGTAAAATTAATGTTACCTCATTTTCTTTATCTTTCCCTAACATGGGTTTGGCACAGTATCATTCTCAAAATTATAATTATATCCTCCATCCCAGTGTTGAAAAGGAATTGTTGTCTTTGAGCTGTGCCCAACTCTTCCTAACCCCATTTGAGTTCATTCATTCATTTATTTACTTGGCAAAAATATTGCAGTGGTTTGCTATTTCCTTTTCCAGTTCATTTTACAAATGAGTAAATTGAAGCAAACAGGTTTAAATAAACCCATGATCACATAGTTATTAAGCATCTGAGACTCAGGTTTGAGCTTAGGAAAATGAGTCTTCTTGACCCCAGGCTTGGTGTTCTTTCTATCCATTGGGTCACCTGGCTTCTCAGTTGGAAAAGAATGCCCAGGCCTAAATTATACTTCAATAGGAATTGCCCTTATAACATTTCCAACAAGTGTCCATCCAACATCTTTTGAAGACCTTCAATGATGTAGATCTTAAGAGGCAGTCAATTCTTTAGGATAGCTCTCATTATATGTAGAGAACTCTTTATATAAAAATAAGAGAGACAATATGGTATAGTGAAGGGAAACCAGCCTTGGATTTGAGCTCTATCTCTGAAACTTACTGGGGATTATGAGCAAGTCACTTATGCTCTTAAGACCTCAGGAACTTCTTAATACTAAATATTAAAAATTAAAGAACAGTTTCTGATTTGCTTTAGTGGAGGGAGTTTTCAAAAGGCAGATTCCCATAGTTGTCATGGTCTCTAGCTACTTCCCAAGGCTAATCACTTTCCACCAGATACATTCTAGTTTGTAAATAATCTTCTGAAAATATGACAACCACAACTGAACCCAACATTTCAGAAGACAGAGTACATCTCTTCTCTGGTTTGGGACACTGTGAGCAGCTAGTGGCTCTGTAGTGCACAGAGTGCGGGGTTTGGAGTCAGGAAGACTCAAATTCATAAGTTCAAATGCAACTTCAGACACTTAGTAGTTTTGGGACCCTGACAAGTTACTTAATCCTGTTTGCTTTAATTTCCTCCTATTTAAATTAATTAGAGAAGGAAATAAGAAACCACTACAGAATCTGTGCCAATAAAACCCCCAATGAGATCATGAAGAATCAGACAATATCCAGTTGTCTTGAACTATCCTGTCAGTGGACCCAGATGGCTCTGGAGGGGAAAATCAGGTGACCTAATTTATATAGCCCTCCCTCACTTAAATCCAATTCTCTTGCATTTCAGGGCATCAACTCCCTGATGTCATGATCCTCCTTGAAAACAAAGGACAACCAACAATAATAACTATCACAACAACAAAGGTCTAATGGGCTTTTTGCCATTTGTCCTTCACCCATGACATGTCATTTTCTATCTCTGACTTTGAACAGGCTGTTTTCCATTCCTGCAAAGATTCTGTCCTTATCTCTGCTTTTTAAAATTCCTAGTTTCTTTCAATACTCATTTCAGTTGCTACATGATGCCTCTTCGGAGTCCTCTGCTTGAATTTCACTGTATTTATTTCGCATATATTTCTGTGGGCTTCTATTGTTTCCCCCAATAGAATATAAGTTTCTCAGTGATAGGGGCTATTTTGTTTTTGTTTTTGTTTTTGTTTTTGTTTTTCTATCACAAGAACCTAGCCTCATGCCTGGCACACAGTAGAAGATAATAAATGAACAAAATTAATAAATAAATCAATGAATTAAAAAACTACCGTCAATAAATGGTGATATTGGCTCATATAATAATATGTAATAATTAATAACAAATGGCTTATATTGTGCTTGTAATCACTAAAGGCCCAGATATTTCTCACATGAACTGTCTAGTTTTAGTTATGCCTCTTTTATTCTATATTTGTACAGTTCATTTTTTTGACCCAAATATAAGGACTTTAAAATAATCTTTATTACATTTTTTCTTATCAGATTCATTCTACCCATTGAAATTTCTTTTGGATCCTAATATTGTCATGTTAGCTATCTCTTCCAGATTTACATTATCGTCAGATATAATAAGCTTCCTACTAATGACAATTCTAATCATTAATCAAAGACTAAACAGAATAACTCTGAGATATCACTAATTACATCTTCTCACTGATATTTCTGGTTTCACTTCTGGCAATAGGTCATTGCTGGAAATATTGAAAAAATAAAAATTGCTGGAAAAATCTACTTTAATGCATCATAAGTTTCTAAGCCACCCTTTTTTGGATTACTTGAAATAATAGCAACAACATCCAGAAAACCACACATTAAAACCAAAAAGTTTAAAATGGAACAGGAAAAGGAATAAAATGATTGAACTACTATCTCATTAAAGTTAATATATTTGAGAAACCATAAACCATACATAATGGTCCTTTATGATTTCATGTGCAATCATTTAAGATTTATCTTTTTGTCTTTGCATGTTTGACTATTATACATATAATAGAAATATATATACATAACACTATATATATTATGCTATGCTATTAGTATACATACTATATATATGCTGTACAATTAGTATGTAGTATATATACTGGAATTATGCCCAATAATCTGGAATTATGCCCCAAAAGTTATCAAACTGTGCATACCCTTTGATCCAGCAGTGTTTCTACTGGGCTTATACCCCAAAGAGATACTAAAGAAGGGAAAGGGACCTGTATGTGCTAAAATGTTTGTGGCTGCCCTGTTTATAGCGGCTAGAAACTGGAAAATGAATGGGTGCCCATCAATTGGGGAATGGTTGGGTAAATTGTGGTATATGAATGTTATGGATATTATTGTTCTGTAAGAAATGACCAGCAGGATGAATACAGAGAGGCTTGGAGAGACTTACATGAACTGATGCTAAGTGAAATGAGCAGAACTAGGAGATCATTATTTACTTCAACAACGATACTGTATGAAGTTGTATTCTGATGGAAGTGGATTTCTTTGACAAAGAGACCTAATTCAGTTTCAATTGATCAATGATGGACAGAAGCAGCTACACCCAAAGAAAGAACACTGGGAAATGAATGTAAACCGTTTACATTTTTGTTTTTCTTCCCGGGTTATTTTTACCTTCTGAATCCATTCTCCCTGTGCAACAAGAGAACTGTTTGATTCTGCACACATATATTGTATCTAGGATATACTGCGACATATTCAACATATATAGGACTGGTTGCCATCTAGGGAAGGGGGTGGAGGGAGGGAGGGGAAAAGTTGGAACAGAAGTGAGTGCAAGGGATAATGTTGTAAAAAATTATCCTGGCATGGGTTCTGTCAATAAAAAAGTTATTATAATAAAAAAAAAGAAGAGAAAAAAAAAGAACAGTTGGTACAAAAATATCCCCTCCAAAATTTGGAACACAATCTCCTAGTGGAATCAATCTCAGAGCGTACATATGTCAACGAGTAACTCACAGATGATGGTTAGACAGAAGTCCTTTTCTTTCTTTCTAGAATGTTCTTGTAGTTCTCCTAAAGTAGGTATGGTTCCCTCCAGACTATTAAGGTTAGAAACTTTAAAGAGCTACAAAGCTGTACTTTTCTCTACCTTAAAAAGAGTCTAATCGCTGTAACTCTTTTTTTCTTTATGTAACTTGTTTTTCCTTTTCCCCAAAGATGCAGATGTTTCTATCAACCACTGATGTTTTGTGGACCCTGCATTTGTCATCAATTGCAAGCCTGACTTTTGAAGATGACAACATTAGCCTCTAGTCAAGATAGAGTGATCTGTGACATTTCCTCTGGGCTAATGGGTTCACTCCATCTCCTTCCCCGCTCCAGAAAGGACAAACACAGAAATTTACTTCTTCAAAGCATTCTCTAAGCTTAGCTCTCAAAGTTAAGATGGAATTCTCCTGGAATCTTCTTCTCTGATGTCTGTCTGTCTGTCTATCTATCTATCTATCTATCATTTATATATCTATCTATTTTCCTATCAATAAGAATATTCCTATCACTAGATAGACATAGATATATAAATAGGCACAGCAGAGTATCACTTTTTTTCAATCAATTAAAATATATCTCATCATCTGATTTCATTTCAAAGAATGAGCATATTTCATTCCCCAAATCTTGCATTAGCAACTTTTGGTTGATTGATACTATAACTCAATCTAAGAGGGAAACTCATATGTTAAAGATAACAGGTCATGGAGACTCTTGTTAGTTATATTGTGGTTGGGATGAAAGATACTCTGCTTACATTTATTTATACATTCTTAATAATAGAAGAGAACAAATTTCTCTACTCTGATTCAAATTTGTCAGAATCCTTCTGAAATAAAATCATGGTTCTATTTGAACATATTTTTTTGTGGGGGTATGGTAGTCGGTTAATGCTTTGCATTTCAGTGGAAGTAAAAATATTCATTTTCTATTAATAGATGTTTACATGGCAAAGGGCTTTATTTATTTATTTTACTGGAAAGCATGTTAAAAGTCTTAATAGTGATTCTTTGGAACAAAGAAAATCCGTAGTATATTTATACCTTCTTGCTTCTCTGCTTTTCTTATATTCTTGGCTTATGTGGCCTATATTAATGTAAATTAAATTGAAAATTAATGTCATATGGATAAAGGTAGTTTCAGACTAGCTGAACTGCAAAAAAGTTTTGATGAATGAATCATATGTCAACTTGAAAGGAGGTTAGAGTAGTAAATCATCTGCTTGAATAATTGGCTCTGCTTTGTTTAACATTTTTACCAATACCTTGGATGAAAATATGAAAGATAATCATATCAGATTTGCAGAGGACACAAAGTTGGAAGGAAGGGTAATACCTTGCATAACAAAATCAAGATTCAAAGGAGTCTCAAAACACTAGACTGAAGACTGAAAGCTATAAGATAGTTTAACGGGGATAAATCCAAAATCATACAAATCAGTTTTTTTTTTAAATCAGCTACACAAGTATTAAATGAAGGAGATCTTGACAGTGGTTCATAAGGAAAAAAGCCTAAGAATTTGAGAGAACTATGAACCAATAGAATGTCAAAAATGCAAATGTAATATCAAAAAGCATGAGTTCAAATATGCCTAGAATAAATAGGTTGGTTGTTCCAACATATAATCCAAATTTAACTAGATTAGGAGGTTCACTTCCAGGTGTCATTTAAAAAAATAACATTGATAAATGGGAACACAGTTAGAGTAGGCAACTGAAAGCCCCAATGGGCTGGGTCTGGAGTCAGGAAGACTCAACTTTCTGAATGAACTTTCTGGAAAACAATTTGGAACTATACCCAAAGGACTATCAAACTGTGCATACCCTTTGATCCAGCAGTGTTACTACTGGGTCTGTATCCCAAAGAGATAAAAAAGGACAAAGAAGCCACACATGCAGTTTGTAATAGCACTTTTTGTGGTGGCAAGAAACTAGAAATTGAGCGGATGGCCCTCAGTTGGGGAATGACTGAGTGAGTTATGGTATATGAATGTAATGGAATATTATTGTTCAATAAGAAATAATGAGCAGGCTGATTTCAGAAAAGGCTGGGAAGACTTAAATGAATTGTTGCTAAGTGAAGTGAATAGAAGCAAGAGAATACTCTACACAGCAACAGTAAGATTATGTGATCAGCTGTGATGGACTTGGCTCCTTTTAACAATGAGGTGATTTCAAGGCAATTCGGATAGCCTTGTGATGGAAACAGCCATCCGCATCCAGAGAGAGGACTATGGAGACTAAATGTGATTCACAACACAGTATTTTCACCTTTGTTGTTGCTGTTTGTTTGCTTGTTTTTTTTTTATCATTTTTTCCTTTTATCTTATTTTTCTTGCACAGCATGATAAATGTGAAAATATGTTTAGAGGAATTGCACATCTGTAACCTATATTGGATCACTTCTGTCCGGGAAAGGGGACAGATGAGGAGGGAAAGTGAAAAATTTGGAACACAAGGTTTTGCAAGAAATTAAAAAAAAACCTATTATTATTTTTAAAAAAAGCTTTCTGAGTCCAAATCTGGTCTCGGAGACTTAAGAAACTGAAAGAACTGAACAACAATAACAAACTCCTACCATATAGTCCAGATCTTATCTAAACTGAAGTGCTCAGTTTTAGGTACCACTTAAGAATTTTTTAAAACATTATTTCAGGAGCCCCTAAAATGGCACAATGGATAGAGCATCAGCCCTAGAGTCAGGAGGACCTGAGTTCAAATCTAGTCTCAGACAACTTTTTTTTTTCTCTCTCTCTCTCTTTTTTTTTTTTTTTTGCTGAGGCAATTGGGGTTGATTAACTTGCCGGGGATCACATAGCTAGGAAGTGTTAAGTATCTGAGACCAGATTTGAATTCAGGTCCTTCTGACTTCAGGGCTGGTGTTCTATCCACTGTGCCACCTAGCTGCCCCTAGTCTCAGACATTTAACACTTACCAACTGTGTGCGTGACCCTGAGCAAGTCACTTACCCCCCAATTGCCTGGCAAAATCAAACAGACAACATAAATACTATTTCATTTTTTCCCTAATTAGGTGTTAAAACATTTTTTTACATTAAAAAAAGTTTTGCGTTCCAAATTCTCCCAGTTTCCCCTACCCACTCCCTAAAATGATAAGCAATCCGATATAGATTATAGATATACTTTAAAAAATAACATTGATAAATGAAGATACATTTAGAGTGTGAAGAGCAAAATGGTGAAATGTCTGAAGAGGTTGTCCAAAGTCACATAATAAAGCTGGGGGGGTGGGGAAGAGAATCATCACAACAGATATGATAAAAGTAAAAAATGTTTGAAATATTGCAAGATTTATCAATTGTGACACAGAGTCATAATGTGAGCACGTGCTGTTGGAAAAAAATGGCACTTATAGATCTGTTTTACTTATGGTTGACATGAACCTTCAGTTTATAAAAAAACACAATATCTGCCAAGTGTGATAAAGTGAAGTGTATTAATATGAAGCATGGCTATGTAGAAAAATTTTTTGGGGGCCATAGGGAATTAACTGTATTATCGACAATGAAAAAAGAGACGTGTGAAAATCAATCAACCATTAAGTTTTTTTCCTTTTTGCTTTATGGCAATCTTTTTTTTTTTTTTTTTTTTTTTGGTATAGAGCTGTGATTTCAATGGCATAAAAACACTCTCTTCAACAACTGAAATGAAGACTTTCTTTGCAGCTAATGGCTTTAGATTTTAGGTTGTAGCAGGTATTGCTTTGAATATTGGGGATGGGGAGAAGCAATTTTTCTTTGAAAATTTTCATATTTTAAAAAAATTTCTAAATAATACTCCATTAGTGTTTAAGATTTTAATCAGTAAAATGAGAAACTAGTATTAGAAGATTTATGAGGTCCTTCATACCCCTATATTATCTGCAAAATGGTAATAATGATACTTAGGTATCTACCTTGTAGAGTTGATGTGTGGTTAAATTAGATAACATATACAATCCTTTGCAAATTTTAAAATTAAACATAAAATTAAATGTTAAATATTAGATTATCATTATTTTTATTATTAATCTCATTTTAAACTTTTTTTCTAATAGAGTTCACAAAGAAATAGTCATGTTATAAATCATTGTCATGTTATCATTTTTAATATTTTTATTGTTATTTTTTTAGTCAAAGTAGCAATATCTAGAAACCATTTCCAAAATTCTGCTCATTTATTCATTTGATGAGAGACATTGAACTGTGAGAGTATATCATAGAACTCCTTTGGACAAGGGATTGACCACTGTAGAATAGGAAATGGAGAAAAACAATTCCAATCTTCATACCTTTGGGATTTAAGGAAATCTTTGATTAATTCAGCCACAGGTGTGTGCTATGATCCCTTAAGGAATGGCTCACCACAAGCACCTTGGGGAAATGGGATACCCCACTTTGGCTTAGATGAATTACTAGCCACGTGTGGACTGGCCAGCTGTACCATTTATCCCAGACTGAATCTGGAGATATGAATCCATGGAGGAAGATATAGATCCATTATGGCTTGGCCTTGAGCCTTTTATTTCTCAGAGCTATAAACATCTATAACCTCTGGCGATGTGAAGATTGAAAAAATGAAGTCTCTCTCTCATACACACACACACACACACACACACACACACTCACATAATCACATAATCTCACTCAAGCACTTATGTTTGACTCTCAGAAAAACAAAGAAACCCTAACTGAATGGAAATTCCAAATGACAGTTTTCTGTGGTTTGTACATCACTTCTATCCTTTGCCAAAAATATTGTACATGCTGTATTCATAGAGCAAGAATGCATGCTACTGGGAAGTCACTATATAAATACATTATTGCTGCTGTAAATAATTAGCATGAAGTTCCTATATGTATATTCATATTTCATAAGCACTATATTAGAAAAATTATCTTATGCTTCAGTGTTTAGTAACTTTCTTGATGGTGTTAAGTAGTCTGGAGAAAATTATCAAAATGAAGTACATTCAATGATGAATGAGTTTATTAAAAGAAGTTGGTTGATAGATATTTTTTTAATAGATACCACATATTTTTAATATATACCATAATAGAGGTAATATTGAATAGTAGAAGAAAAAATGGGACTCAATGAGATCTGGAATAAATTGAGACTTTGCCACTTACTCACCTATGGGACCTTGGCTAGCAACTCAATTCAACATTTTAAAAACTTCTATATTTTGGAAGGTCCATGCTATTTTGGGGGTGGGGAGACTATAGGGACAAAATAATTAATCTCCTGCCTTCAAGGAAGCTATAGTCTTCTCTCTCTCTCTCTCTCTCTCTCTCTCTCTCTCTCTCTCTCTCTCTCTCTTTGAGAGAGAGAGAGAGAGAGAGAGAGTGTGTGTGTGTGTGTGTGTGTGTGTGTGTGTATTGATAATGGAGAGCCACACTTCTGGTCCTTAGCTTTCTTATCTATAAACCAGAGATAATAATTCCAGCCCTTTCTATCTCATTTATTGTGGACAACAAATGAAATATCATACATAAAATACTTTGAAACCATATAGTACGAAACTTGCTCTTGGGGATTGATATTTTTGGGTTTGGAAAAAATGTATTACCACAAAATATTGTATATATATATATATATATATATATATATATACATACACATACATATATTGTTTTTTCAAGTTGACCTTATATTTACAGGAAAGAAGTTTCCAGCAAAGTCACTGGACAACATTTGGCTTAACAGTTTGTTTATTTAAATTCCATCTGTTTTACTAAACATATATTTCAGAGGAAAATTGTTGAATAGAAACAAAAAATCCCCTTTGTATAAAACACAGTCGGTTATTTGTTGCATGTGTGTCTTTCAAACCTGATATCGGTTGTCACATAAAACATCTGTCCAGAGGCCTAATGTGCTGAAATCTTTTATCATGAGATCAACAACATCAGGAAACTCAGAAAAAAAAGATACGAGTTCATACTTTGGCAAGAAAGGCAGCAAAAGATACTATATTCCTAAAGGGAGGAGAATAGTTTTATAGTGGTTAATGCTATCCTGTTTGTTTTCCTTCATTTCAGGAGGTTCTGAGTGAAGAATTTCCTGTTTGTTATTATTCTCTGAATGAATCTGGAGAGCTAACTTGAACTTGCTGATTGGGGGCAGTGATATCATAATTATGCTGACAATACTTACTAAATAACACCCTTAGAATGACTTTTTCCCTTTGATTTTGAGAATTCCATTTCAAGGTAATATAATCTCCAGATGTATTGATATTAGGGTTAAGTATTACTTCCCTTCTTTGGAATTTTAGAAGCCAAATGATTTATCTGATACTGTTACCAAAGCTGCTGTTACTAATGTTTACTACAGGTAAAGCACTGAATGAATTATATTACTAATCACTAATGTTCAGGGAGAATGCTTTCAGGATGTGGAAATCTCAGGAAGTCAATATTTTGGATATGGGTTTAAGTGGGATTTCATTAGGGATAACCAACTCCTGAGGGAGTGTGCTATAATCTGTCATACGCTACATATTTCAAATACTATTTTTAGGTCTCTCACTTTTCTCTGAGACTTTTATTCTTGTGACTTTTTAGCTTGTTATATACTGAAATATAAGACTGACGCTTAGGGAAAATTGGTTATTAAAGAAATGAATCTCAAATTATTTTAAATCTCTCTACCCTCTATTATACAGCTTTACATTTGATTTTTCACGTATGGGGACTTGATAAGAGATGTGAAATCTAGAGAGAGAATTTTGTAATTAGTAACAAATTTTGGTTTGGTTTGAGTTTGGTTCTGGCTATTGTGGGAAGAGCCATCAATTTATATTGATTTATAAAAGGGAGTTTTCTTTTGTAGATTCAATCCTTTTTTTTCCCTTCTTTTTTCAGGTCTAAGCATGATGCATGCAGAGGGTATGAGTGATGCTAGGAATACTTTATCTCTGGCCAATGGCAGGTAACAGTCTTAGCCTTGTCTATGATCATGGTCCTCTACCTCCAAATAATGAAGGTTAGTCTTACTAAAGGTCAGATACTCAAATTACTCCATCTATTCCCAAGCCTAGCTTTTTGAAGAGATGTCCTCCAGCAAAAGTAGGTACTTTTCTCTCTGATTCTCTGCAAGGAGGCTTTGTAATAAAAGTTCTGTTTATAGTCAGAGGACCATTATTCAAATCCTACATCTGAGACTTACTCTCTTTATTACCCTCAACAAAAAATTCTTTGGTCCAGTTATCTCCTCTGTAAACTGAAGGCAGGAGAAGGGAGTGAATATTTCTAGGCTATTATTTTTTTGTTTCAGTTGTTTCCTCCCACATCTCCAGAGCATATTCTCCTTTATATGATCTCAGTCAAGAGGGAAGCCCTTTCCTTATGGAGTGGGATTCCATTCAACTTTCTTCCTCCTGCTTTCCTCTCTCCAACCCTCCTTCTCCTTCACCCTCCCCTGTCTCCCTTCTGTTCCCCCTGCCTTCCTTTTTCCTTTTCTCCCTCCCTCCCTTCCTCCTTCCTTTTTCCTTCGTTCTTTTTCCCTCCCTCCCTCCCTTCTTTCCTCCTTCTCTTCCTTCCTCCCTTCCTCCCTTTCTCTTCCTTCCTTCCTTCCTTCCTTCCTTCCTTCCTTCCTTCCTTCCTTCCTTCCTTCCTTCCTTCCTTCCCTCTCCATCTCCCTCCTTCCTTCCCTCTCCTTCCCCCACTTTCCCTCCTTCCTTACCTCTCCAATCTCCCCCACTTTCTTCCTTCCTCCATTATTCAGAATGTCCTAATCACATATGAGAGCCTTATTTGGGAGGGAGATCAATTATAGGTCCTTGAGCATTGGAGGATGATAAAGTAAGTGATGTTTTAGAGGATTAGCCAGATAGCAATTGGCAGCTTTGATCTAAAGCAGGGCATCTGGAGACAGTAAGCAACAAGGAATAAATAGGAATCTACTGAGAGTCAAGTGATGAGGACTTGGAATGGAATGGCGTTGATGGTAGTAGACAGAAAAGGGCAAACCTGAAGAATTTCAGAATTTACAGAATTGTGGAGCTGAAAGAACTCTGGGATCATCTAGTCTAATGGGGACAAGAATGGGAACTACCTCAAAATCATTCCTGACCAGTGATCATCCAATCTCTTCTTGAAGACTTCTGGTAAGGAGATGCCCATTACCTCCCAAAGTAGCTAATTTCAAATTTAGAGAACTCTCACTGTAAGAACATTTTCTCATATATGGCTAAAAGCTACCTTTATGCAACTTCTGTACATGAAGCTAAGTCAAATTTCTCTTGCCCTTCAAATAACTGAAAAAATCCTCTCCTTTTCTCTCGCTCCCCCTATGACTCCTTCTGTCTCTGGGTCTCTGTATCTCTCTCTCTCTCTTTTTCTCTGTCTCTTTAGCTGCCTCTCTGTCTCCCTTTTCCCTCCTTCCTCTCTTTTATTCCTCCCTCTCTACCTCCATTTCTTCCCCTTCTTTCTCTCTCTCTCTCTCATCCCTCACCCTCCACTTCCTACCAATCTCCATGCAGTTTTCTCTTGAGCATACATAACCGGTTTCTTCAAGTCAGCTCATATGGCAGGATTTCAGTGTTTTCTCAACTGGTTGACCTCTTTGTCTAGGTTGTCAATGGTTTTCTTAAAATATCATACCCTAAATAGAGCACAATTCTTCAAATGTGATCTAAGACAGATTATAGTGGAACGATTTTCTCCCTTCTCTCCCAGATACTCTTAATTCCATAAAAGAGCTTTAGATTTCATTAACTTTTTTGGTCATATCATACTATTGATTCCCACTGAACTTGTCAAATATTAAAATCACCTTTTTTTTTAGACAGATTGTGGTTTGCTACACCTCTCCATTTGTACTATGGATTTGGATTTTCGACCCAAGTATAGGAATTTGTAATAATCTGTAAATAAACCTCTCTTATTCTTATTTTCCTTTGTAGTTTTTGATATTTCAGAATAATTTCTCAAAGAAATATTTTATAATTACTTGGGGAGGAGAGAGGCACAGCAACTTAAAAGAAGAAATGACAGGACATGCTAACAGATTAGATGGACAAGATAGTACAGAGGTCAGAGTCAATGACTTTAGGGTTTTTGGAAACAGGCGAATGGACCTGTAAATGTAATTAGGAAAGGAAACTTTTGGAGGAGAATATGATGGATATTATGGAATTTGAGGTGAAAATAGACTACCAAAATAGTTATAACTTATAGACAATGGGGAGTACATGGCTTTAGTGTAAGTAAGAAGTTAAGGATAGAGATAGAGATTTAGGGAATCATCCTTGTAAAGGTGATTGTGAAAGCTGTAATGCAATTTGTTTTAAAAATTAAAGTAAACTTACTTTTTTTTTTAATGATCTAGAGCTTAGCTTCTTAAACTGTGGGTTGCAACCGCATATAGGGTCTTGTAACTGAATGTGGTGTTTGTGAAATGATGATTTATTATCAGTAAATGTTTAATTTGTATGCTTATTTTATATAACTATATACTTGGGGTCATGTAAAAATTTCTTGAACAAAAAGAGATCTCAAGTAGAAAAAGTTTAAGAAGACCTGCTCTAGAGCTGAGCAGGACCTCAGAGGCTCTTCATATAGGATCAGCTCCTTCCTTTTATATATATGGATAAAGTATAGGCCTTGCATTAAGGTATATGGAGCTTGCTTGGGCACACTAGTTTGTTTTCTCAAATGATATTTCTGGTCTCATTTTTAAGTTAGCCTTTTAAGGTAATATGTATTTGCTAGTCTTTTTTTATTTTAAAATTTTTTATTTATTTATTTTTGCTGAGGCAATTGGGGTTAAATGACTTGCTCACAGTCACATAGCTAGGAAGTGTTAAGTGTCTGAGGCCGAATTTGAACTCAGATCTTCCTGACTTTAGGGATAGCACTCTATCCATTGTACCATCTAGCTGCCCCTGCTAATCTTAAAGAGTATAATTGTAGTTAAATTTTAGGTTTTTTAGTTTGATGAATAAAAATAGTATCTTTTACGACTGAGTATTCAATAAACATTTACCTTATAGCACAAAAGTATTCCATCACAATTATATAATATAATTTGTTCAGCCATATGAATAAATTAAGTTATTTTGACTATTATAAACCCAAATTAACTATAAAAGACATATGAATAAAGATTCTCTCCACATCCAAAGAACTGATAAATAAAAGTACATCTAGAATAATTTTATGTATATATGTGTATATGTGTTTGTGTGTGTGTGTGTATATATACACACACACACATCTATTTGTATTTAATGGTAGCAATCTGCAGGGGGAGAAAAAGGGAAAAAAGATATTTAAAAGATAACTTTATTATATATTTAAAAGGAATTGCAAGTTGTACATAATAGATTTGTAGTTTCATGTGCAATCATCTATTATTATACTGATATGTTTGCTTTATTTCATAAATTAAAAATAAAATAAAATAAAATAAAAATAATGTTTATCCTAAAAGTTTCTTTAATTTCTCTTAGCTTCTTTAGTTGATGAATAAAAATAATATTCTCAAGACTGAGTAGTTAACAAATGTTTACCTTAAAATTTCTTTGCTTGAATGAGTAAAAACTTTATGACTGAATATTTAATAACTATTTGCCTTAATGATAACCAATTGTGAGCATGGTGGGGGAGAAAAAATATAACTTTACATAATAATTTTATTATATATTTTAAAAGAATAGCAAGTTGTAAGTAACAGATTTACAGTTTCATATGCAATCCTCTTTTTAATTATACTATGTTTGAAATTACTTATTTCATTCCATAAATAAAAAAAAGAAAAGGAAAGAAAATTTACAAAAAAAAAATTATGTTCGAATACCTAAATAAATACAAACCATATTTGTTGCTGTTGAAAAAAATTAAAATTCCTGAGTAACGTTCTAATGAATATGTTGTGCATACCTATGCTAAGGAGGTTAAGTAACTTGCCCAGATGTAATAAGTAGCAGAAGTCAAGTTTGCACTCAGATACAGTAACTCAAGCATGAGTTCTTTTTCCTACTCTCCCTTGTTTCCTTTGCATCCCAGAGAATCACAAAGCAAATAGTAATGTAATACTTTATAGATCATCCAAAGTCAAGCTTGTTTCATGTGGTAGAAATAGGAAAGTCATTTCTGGAAGAAAGGCTAGGAATACAGAGAAAGGAATCCATACTTTGTTTCCGTTTAATTTTTTTTTTTTTTTAATAGAAAGAGCTCCCTCTTTTTGTTTTCTTCCAAAGGGAATGGAAAAGGACAGTCCCTTTACAGAGAAGTGCTTGCTTTTACAGGCATTGAATTCTTGTAAATCTCATCTTAAGGCAAATGGCAGCAATGCAAACTCTCTACAATTTCTCTGCTATGCCTGGTTTTTGTATGTGGTGTGATATATATGTATATATGCTGCTTCAAATGAAGAGATGGAATCTTAGAAATCATCTCCTCTGGATCCCTCATTTTACATACGGGACTACTGAGATCCAAAAAGAACAGAGTTGCACACTCTATAAGTAGCAACAAAAATGGGGATAATAATAGTACTCCCCTTGCAGGATTATGGTGAAATAAAATGAGATGACATGTATAATGTAGCTGCTAGATGGCACAGTGGGTGCCACTTGAGTCTTAGGTCAGGAAGACTTGAATTGGAATCCAGCCTTAGATACATACCAGCTTTGTAGCTCTGGCAAGTCACTTAACACTATTTGCGTCTGTTTCCTCACCTGTAAAGTGAACTGGAGAAAAAAATGGCAAACCACTCCAATATCTTTGCCAAGAAAATCCAAAATGGGGTCACAAAAAGTCAGTTATGATTTAAATGACCTCATAATAACAGCAAACATATTCAATATTTTGCAAACTTTCAAGTGACATGTAAATGCTAACTTTGCATATAAGTCCCAAAAGTCTTAGTGTAGTTTTAAGAATTAACAGTTCAAAATTGTCCTGTCTTTTGGGACACATTATTTCTTCAGGATTTATGGGAAAGTAGTCAAGAAACAGAAAAAAGATGCTAAGGTATTAAAATGATTAACAATATAATGCAATTGTCTCAACAATTGTCAATTTCAGTTATTTTTCAGTATATATTATCCCAGGGGTTTTTCTTGGCAAAGATACAAATTTGCCATTTCATTCTTTAGCTCATTTTACAGATGAGGAAACTGAGGCAAACAGGATTAAGTGACTCCCCTAGGAGTCACTTGCAACTAGTAAGTATCTGAAGCAGAATTTGAGTTCAGACTCCAGGCCTGATCCTCTATCCACTCTGCCACCTAGCAGAATCTACAAATAACACTAAACACAACATAAAGCAAATATTTTTCAACATTTTAAGGTTTTTAAGCAGAATGACCTGAAAATAATGACGGTTATTTTATGTGCACATTTGTTTTCATATTTAGAAAGATCATTTAATAATCAGAGGAATAAAAATGAATATTTATTCATTTTATAGATTATGAAATTGAACTTGGAGTTTTGAAGGTAGGAAATACATACCAAGACCAAAAACTTATTCCATATTAAAGCCTTCCTCCTTACCTCTAATGCACCAGTTTTAAACCATTGAGAGAAATTCACATACTCCTTTCCATTAATTTCCAAACTGCAGAGGAATTACTTCAGCTCTGTCTGCTGCTTTCATGCATAATCTGCTGGATTTATTATTCCAAACTTTATAGTTCCATTTTACCCCTGAAAGCCAGATTCTGGCATAGCATGTAAAGTTGGGATGCTGATTGGAGACACTGGCAACTCAGTGTATCTTAGCATTTCTCTATGCTAATGAGCCTATGTTTGCTCTGTACTGTGTGTTCCAGACAAATAGGATGAGTTTATAGGAAATGAGGGAACCTTTCCAATATGGCTAGTCCTAAGAAACAAATTTTTCATGATATCCTTGGGAAGATAATCTAGAAAAATAAAGTAACATGCACATATATTACTTTATTCCTTGTGAGTGATTTGCTCCCTACCCCAATTTCATATCTTATTTATAATATTTCTACTAAATTCTAGGAAATCCATTTATTTAAGAGGAATGGATATTTCCATTATTTTTATGAATAAATCTATTGTGACAGGAGTTTCAGTTTGGGATTTTTTTTCATCTTTGGGCACGAGTATGTTGTCTTTTTGCCAAATACCAAGGTCTTTTAAAATTATTTTTATCGCTCCATTTGTACATGCAGAAATTTAGACCCTTTATTTCATGAGTGCATATAATTGTAATCAGGATAATCTCCTGAACATAATTTAGTACTCTTTATCCTCCTGGTCTACAATCCTTTCCATATGTTAGTATAGAAATACTGAAGTTTCCTGTTAGAAAAAGGACATTGGCTTTTGAAAACATTGCCTACTTTTTAAAAAAGAAAGAAATGCTTACAATAATCTAAATGAAAAGATCAACCACAGCAAAAATATCAAAACTGAGTGTTGTGAAATTATAATTACCAAGCGTGGCTCCTAAAGAAGAGATATGAGAATACTCCAGTGACCCTGCTTTGCAGACACCGGAAACCTATGGCCATATACTATTGCATATATCAGATTTCTAGGATCCCAGATTTAAATTTGGAATGGACAACAGAGGCCATCAAGTCCAATTCTCCCATTTTGCAGATAAGGAAACTGAGTTAACAGAGAGGTTACATGACATGGCTGAATCACAGAGCTAGTAAGTATCCAAGGCAGGATTTGAACTGAGGTCTCTAGCTAATTGGGGGATTGAAGAAGAGGGTTGTAATTGAATAGGCCAAATGTTGGTGAGATTCTCTGTGATTGAAAATTTGCTGGAAGCATTTTTGCTTTGAGAACTGAGAATATCTTTTTCATCTCTGGTTAGCAAATATGCAAAGAAAGCAATTATCTTGTTCTCCATTAGTGGGTCTTATTGGTTGAAGAGTAAATGAAGCTGTTGAACACTCAGAGCCATCTATTTAGCAAGTTAAAATACTATAGTAGCTTAGAATTTGATTTAAAATAGACCTCAAAATACTCAAAGGGGGCATATTATCCATATATGATTTTAATTATTTTCCAGGAGATTGTTGTTGTTGAGTCATTTTAATCATGTCTTTTCATGCTTCATTTGGGGTTTTCTTGGCTAAGATACAAGAGTGGTTTGCCATTTCCTTCTTCAGCTCCTTTTACATATAAGGAAACTGGGGCAAATAGGGTTAAGTGAGTTGCCCAGAGTCATACTAGTAAGTGAATGAGGTCATATTTGAATTCAGGAAGATGAGTCTTCCTGACTCCAGACCTGGCACTTTATCTTCTATGCTGCTTAGTTTGATCTATACATAGGTCTTGAACTCAAGTGCCAGCATTTTTCTAGAAACACTTGATATATCATCATTCCATTACAACAAAACAGTTTAAAAACCCTATTTAGATTTTAAAAACTTTAAATAACTTTGACATTCCCTTGAAGTTTGATTCTCTTTCATAATGAGATTTGACTATTCTCTGTGTTTGTGCATATGTGTATTTATAGTCAGAAAGCCTACATATTTACATAGAATATATAAGTATCATATATAAGTGAGGAAGACCTGGATTCATATTCTGCATACATAGGTCATGTGACTATGGACAAATGAGCCTTCAGTGCCCTAGCCATTGAATCCTGGAGGATCAAATATTTTTCCATTTGGGTTAAAAATATGTATGGTATATGGCATTGGGCTCTGCTATACTTTTATCTTCCTTCTCATGGCGGTTTAAGTAGTTTGCATGAGAATTGGAGGTGATAACACTTAATTTATTCATAGAGCTTATTCAATACCTTATTCTGTAAAACAAAGTACAAGAAGAGGTGTCCGTCTGCTCTCTAAATGCTGAGCTGGCAATTTGATGACTTGACAAACTCCCAATTTCATCTTATGTCAGAAGTAGTGAAATCACAAATAGTGAAATTTACTTATTGGAAGACTCGGAAATGGGCTATTTTAAATGGTTTGACTAGTTTCATTAAGTTTTGCTAAAAAAAAAAAAAGTCACTCTCCCTCCCCTTTTTTCCCTCCTATACTCATAGTCATAGCCGTCCCTTTGGGGAAACTTTTAAAGTGGACAGATGGGTTTCCTAGAAGCCGTGTTTTACTATTTTAGTTCTGAGTTTGAACTGACTTTTTATAATAGACTTTTCCCAGTTCCCACAGCTGTGGAAGTCTGGTAAGTGCTCCCCACTGACTTGATGGAGTGGATTCACATAAAATAGTGACTTGTCCCTTGGAGAAATTAAAAATGTTGATAAATGGTTCAATATTTGCCATTATCCAATAGGTTTGGTTTTGTAAGCCATGTCCAGAGAGAAGTGAATTGTTTCCTCTTGGGCACCATATCCAGAGTTTTGGGAGCTGTTATCAGGTGATTGATAGTTGATGAAAGATACAGTAGATATGTCTCCTAAGGGAAAACTAGTTGTTTTGTCATTAAATTCTCAGTTTTTCTACAAAAATATAATTATTAAAATAATAAATTATTAAGAAAACTGATCACTAATTTTACTTAAAAATTTAAAATAGAGCATTAAGCAAGAACAAAGGAAATATAAATACCTTAACATAAATTAAGTATATTATCACCTAATTTATCTATTATCTAATCACTACTAATCAACAGTTAAACTTTTTTTGACTCTCTTCTCTAACCTTTCACTTTAACTTTCTCTTACCTAGAGTGCTTCCAGCTGTTGAAGAGAATCATTTATAGACATATGCAGAGTTTGGGGTCTTTTTTTCATGTATATAGTAGAAAACTCAGAATTTTTTTATATGTAGATGATGAGGTCCTAGGTTACTAGATGGGGTCAGCAAAAAGTACTGATAATATTACTCCCTGAATCAAGCGGGGAAGAGCACTGAAGGGATAAATTCAACCTTATAGTCCCACCCTGTGGAAGTCTTAGATAACCCCATCTTGCTGTGTCCAGTCAGAAATGCAAGATATGTTTAACCTCTGAGATTAAATTTCCCTATAAATCTGCATATGGTCATGCTGAATCCCTTTTGGGTTAGCCCACAACAGTGTTCTGCTTCATGGTGTCTTTCTCCTCACCTCTCCCTCATGCTTCATGATGTCTTTCATCTCATCCCTCCATCATACCTCATAGAATCTTTCTTCTTACTATAGCTAACTCTTTTAGGGCGCTAAATTCCTTTATGGATTTATCTTGCCAGTCAGTGGAGTACTACTACCGCATTTTATGAATTATGAATCCTTTGATGAATTCTTCCAAACTCCTTTCCTTGATAACCCTATTGCTCTCTCAAATCTAGTTCATATTTACCATTCCTGGTGTCTATTATATCTCTTCCTTCATATTGTCTATAACCTCTTCTTGTTGGAATCCTTACAAATTGTTAAGTTATGAGAATTGATAGACAATAATTATCTAATTTAGCATGGTTCATTATGATTGATCTGATCCTACAAGCAGATGTTATGGGCCAGAACTTGAAACAAGATACTAAGTGGAATTGATAGAAACAATGCTTGTGTTCACACCTTTAGAGAGTTCATATAAGCAAGAAGCTCTTAGGGCCAAGGAGCGCTCTGGGAGGAAGCCCACAAGCCCACTCTCAGAGGTAGAGTCAGATTCATTCCATCTTTCACCTTTGTGCAGGCTGGAGGCTGAAGAAAGCAGAGGCAGAAGCAAAGGACAAAGCTGCAAGAGCTCTTGGAACCAAGCAAAAAGATAGGCCCCTAAGAAAACTAACCGGGCTATTTTGAAAGGAGAAAATAAACGTTTGGATTTTATCAGCTGGCTGTATATGAGGTGATTATTACTTTGAACTGAAACTAAGGCTGCCTCCAGAAAACCTCCCCAAGAAACCTGTTCCCAGAGAGAACGAACATATTATACAAAAGAAGAATACTACATCTTCTCCTAAATAAATTTATCTTTTGCCAAAGAGAATGGCCACTGTGAATTTTTCACATGACTGAACTTCTATATTTGGTGCCTACATCAATCTCATCATTTAGTGCTATATTCTCAACACATAGACACACAGAACTTTTTCATCAGAGTTTCTAATACTGATATTAATGGGTGAGAGGTAGTACTTAGAACACTCTCTAAGCCTCTTTCCTTATACTCCTGAGACCAATTCAGTCTCAATTTTGACATACAACCAATGGAGTTCCAAGCTCCTGGACATTTCACCACACAGACCAAACTGACTCATTCATACTAAAGTTTTCTTTCTCCCCTCCTTGAAAATACACTCTGGATCTATTTAATTAAAACTATAGTTCTCTTGCTGTGTTCAGCAACTCAGATTCCCTAAAGGCTAATTTCTATTGCCATACCTTTTAACATCTGTGTCAAAATACCACTCAATGCTTCCTATATATTTCCTGTAATAACTTGACAAATGTGAGTAAGTTTACTTCTTTATGTCATGGGTACAAACTCTTCCTACACAACAATCTTTTGATGTGGGTTATACTGGTATTATTATCCCCATTTTACAGATGAAGTTTCTGAGGTTTAGAGGTGGTAAGTGACTTGATGGTGATTATATAGTTAGAAGTGTTGAGGCTTAATTCCAGATTTTCTGATTTAGGCTAGGGAATAAAGACTATGGTTTGAGATTCATTGATGGCACAATTTCCTCACCTCAACATTTAGTTCTTGTTAAATATTCCTTCTGTTGAGCTTTTTTTTTCTGCTAAGCTCAGGGATGACCTCAAAGTTTGCATCCATATCTCTTTTACTTGTTCTTTCCATATTTAATTCAGAAGCATAAAATGCTGTATCCTTTCCTACTTTTCTTTACAATTAAGAAAAAGTGTTATTTTAGAGGCCTTTCCTTTTTTATTTATCAATGTTCAGTTTTTTATATCTTCTTAAAATATGGATCCTCTGTAGTTTTTTTTTTTAAATACAGTTTTCTGTGAACACAAATTCATTTTTAAAGTGTTCATCTTTGTTGTGGGCAAAAATATGGACAGAATTAGAGAGTTTTGACCCTCCCTGAATCCTCCCCCCACTATTGGAGAGAGTTTCAAGCAAAAAAATTAGAAAATCAATCAATGGAAATTTGAGTCAATTTTGGGCCCAGATGGATTGACCAAGGGCTCAGTTGTGGACCCTTTTGGAGCAAGGAGGATACAGGTCATCTTTGACACTCTGGCAGAGGACTTCCTTGCTCATTGTTTTTAATTTCTTTGCCAAAAGACTTTTATTTGATTTTATCTTCCTTAAACAGGAACAGTTTTTAACTGCCCTGGGAACTGCTTTTACCTGGGGGTATATGAATATATTTTAATTAAATGGATTGTTTATTTGAATCCTTAGGCTCGGAGTGAACTGTTGGACCATATGTGGAACTGAGAGAGGGACAATTTTGAAGGCCATTTTGGGGGAACATTTGAAAGCATATTTTAAACAAAACAGAAAATTTAATTTGAAACATTTTATCTTTATTTCTTCATCTCAAAAACAATGGCGCATACATATTACAGATTTTATCACATTAACACATTTCATATATTGTAATATATGTTAGATATTTTATATAGTGAAAAGAACTTTAGAAATGTTACCTCATTTTATTATACAACAATTCAGGAATGGAGGAATTATTGATTATCTCCATTTTACAGATGAAGAAGGCGTGCCAGTTAAGTGACTTATCCAGGATCACATGGCTAGCAATGCAGTCAGGATTTGAACTCAGGTCTTTCTCATTCCAGATACAGAATTCTGTTCTTTATGCCACCTACTAATCTCCTGATTTAGGAAAATATCTTAGAAAAGGATGGGTGGTGATGAAAGGAGCTGGCACTAAACAGTCTGCAACGGGGGGGGGGGGGGGACTGAAACATCTTGTTTTTCTAACTCCAAAATGCATTGTTTCTTCTTTTATCATATTTTTTTCTTGTAGGCAATGTTCCCCATTTTCCTGCTTTAGGGCCACAAGCAGCCCTGTTCTCATGGATAACTGGGACAGTTTGGAGTGAAGAATTCCTATTTTTAGGAAGTTCCTTTAAAACTTCTTTCCAGGTTACTTATGATAAATCTCAGTTAACTAGAATGTTTTATTAACCAGAACAATAGATCCTGAGTGTATAAGAGTTGCCTGGGAGTCTATATATTTTGATGAACCAAGAGATTGATACCTTTTAGGTCGACTAGTCAGTCAGCAACAGTAGTGGAGATTTTCACAGATTCTATGCCCTTGTTTTGCCTTAGAAGACACTAAACATTACAGACAAGATAATAGTATATTACACAAACTGGATTAATTACCAAAAAAAAAAGTAACAGGGCAAAGTTAGAGAGATTAAGTCTTTATAAATAAATCATTTAAAAGAATAAAATGCCAAAACTTTGGCCTACTACTTTAGAAAAATACCTTTTGGTTTTGTACAATTCAAATAAATACAAGACCTTAGAAATAAATATTTAATATGCAGATATAATTACTTAATTTAAATGCAAATAATTGTAAAATATGTTTAATCAGTTGCATTAATACATAATATTGTTTATGTAAATAATTTAAAATGGAAAGAAAGAGAGAGAGAGAGAAAGAAAGAAAGAGAGAGACAGAGACAGAGAGATGAAGCCTTTAGTCCAAGGCTCCAAGATAGAATTTTAGAAGGTTTTGGACAGCACCAAGGACTGGGAGTAAAGAATTAAGTAGGAATTTTTTTTAAAGCCTTTGATAACAGGAATCAGCAAAGGTCCAAGGGCAACATTTATTCCCACAGATGTCAATGGACCTCTAATTTCTTTTGAGCTAGAGTAGCTCAGGCTTATGAGTAGCTCAGTGTATATGAATGGAGAAATACTAGAATTGGCAAGTTTTCAAAGAAGCAGAAGAACTAAAAACCAAATTACCAACATTCATTGGATTATGTAGAAAACAAGAGAAACCTAGAAAAACATTAATTTTTATTTTTTAACTACACTGAAGGCTTTGACTGTGTGTATCACAACAAAACATGGAAATCCCCACCCCCCAAAGATGAGAGTAGCAGACCATCTTACTTGTCTCCTCAGGAATCTTTATGTGGGCCAAGAAGCAATAATTAGAACTGAACATGGAACGACTGGTTGGTTTAAGATTGGAAAAGGCGTATAACAAAGATACATATTGTCACCTTATTTGTATATCTTATATGCAGAGTACATCATGCTGGATGAATTAAAATCTGGAATTAAGTTTGCTAGGAGAAATACCAACAATCTCACATGTGCAGATGATACTATTCTGGTGCCAGAAAGTGAAGAGGAATTCAGAAATCTATTGATGAGGGTGAAATCTGGCCTGTAATTCAACATCCAAAAAAATAAATAGATCTTGACAACTAGTCTCATTACTTCCTGGCAAATAGGAGAAGAAATGGAAGCAATTTTAGATTTTATATTTATGGACTCAAAGATTACTGCTGAGGGTAACTGTAGCCATGAAATTGAAAAATATTTGCTCTTGGAATGAAAGCTATGGTAAATCTGTATAGTATACTAAAAAACAGAAATATCACCTTATCCACAAAGGTCTGTATAGTCAGAGCTCTGTTTTTTTTTTTCCCTCAGTAGCAAAATATGTCTGTGAGAGTTGGAGAATAGGGAAAGCTGAGTGACACAGAATTGATGCTTTTGAATTATGGTACTGGAGGAGACTTTTGAGAGTTCCTTAAATTGCAAGAAGATCAAATCAATTAATACTCAAAGAAATTAATTCATACTGTTCACTACAAAGTCAACTACTGAAGCTAAAGCTTATGCTATGGACATATATTAAGAAAATGGGACTCAATGGAAAAGAGCCTGATGTTAGGAAAGATTGAAGGCAGAAGGAAAAGGAAATGACAAACAGTAAGATAGTCTCATAGAAATAAAGAATGTGAACCTGGACAGACTTCAAGAGAAAGTGGAGGATAGAAATAGACACTATGGTCCATTAGGTCACAAAGTGTTAGACACTACTGAATGATGAAACAACAACAAGCTTAAGACATCTATGTCTAGACTAATTCTGTCCCACAAGCTCACAGCATTTCAATATAGTCTATGGCCATTAAATAAACACAATCCTTAAACAAGAATTTCATAGCTGTATGTGATACCAAAAGCGACTTTGTCCAACCCCTTATGCAACTATCAACCAATCCACAATAATTTTAAGTGACTTAGTGGTGAAATTATAAAGGAATAATGTTGGAATCGTAGTGTCAACTCAACTTGAAACAAGGTGAAAACTCAAGGGTGATGTCAGGGTACTGGTGTTAACTCAATAGAATTGATACAATGCTTGTTGGTTCATACCTTAGAGCGAATCCTTGCAAGGTGATGGGTTGCTAATACTGATAGACAATAATGCTTGTGTTCACACCTTTAGAGAGCTCATAGAAGCAAGAAATATTTAAGTACTCATTGGAGTTCACACTGTTTAGTAAGAGATATCCGAATTTACACCTCCCTTAATCCCTGCCTCCAGAAGGAGGAGTTAACATTTGGGAGATCATATATATGGAGGAGGCTCTTAGAGCTTGAAAGAATTTCTCCGGAACATTGACTGGGGTCGGAGAGGAGCACGCTGGGAGGAAGCCCACAAGCCCTAACTTCAAGGCAAGAGAGATTCATTGCATCTTCCACCTTGGTGTTGGCTGGAGGCTGAAGAAAGCAGAGGCAGAAGCCAAGGACAAAGCTGCAAGAGTTCTTAGAACCAAGCAGAGAGATAGGCCTCTGAGCTAACCGGGCTATATTGAAGGACACAATAAAAGATCTGAACTTTTACCAGCTGGCTGCGATTTTGGGTGTTTATTTACTTGTAACTGAAACTAAAGCTGCCTCCAGAAAACCTCCCCGGAGAAACCCTCTCTCCCAGAGAGAACTCTTATATTTTAAAGAAGAAAAAATACCAACAGGATAACACTGATGTTTTAATTAATTTGAACATATGAAGAGAAAAAGAAGAAATTAGATTCAAGTCATAAAATGAAAGAATAAATATAAAAAGATAAAAGGAACAAATTTTTGCCAACTCAGCAGGAAGTTAAACAATCTTATTAGCATTCCAGTTCACCAAAAAGTGATATATGGAAGAACCTAAAAGAAAAATTCAAATTTTCATCTTCAAAACAATCAGATTTTCTTTAGTAGGGATTAAGTCACAAGAATAATAAAGGATAGCAGACCTAAGAAAGTTATGGAAGGCCATCCTTTACAAAGACATTAAAGTAAACCTTAAATGCTAAGCTTCCCATTGATGGTTAATACCAAAACTTCTTCTAAAACAAACACCATTATGAAAAGTAAATTTAGGTTAGAAATATCTTTAAAAACATTCAGTGGAATCCTGATGTTAGAAAATTGCTAATTGTGATTTCATTGGATTTTATATTTTGACAGATGTGATTTGAACTATAATGTGTAGTAGTTAAATCATCCTTATAATGAATTGCTGTAATGTGTTTTACTGTAAAACCTTTATAAATCTAAAAGTATATAAAACTGAATTTAATAATCCCTCCAAGTTTATTTCTTTTCTGAAATATTTATTGAGTTTTTAAAAAAAATATCTTTAGCCACCAGGTGCTGTTGCTAATTACTCTCCTAATTCTACTAAATAGGAAAGTTCAGAAATCAAAAACATTCCATGCTCACTTTTGTGATTATGGCACTTCACCTCACCAAATGGGAAGTTTTGGAGAAATGGCAAAACTTTTCAGATATTGGACAATCCTTTATCTCCTAGATTTAATTATCTCAGAGATAATTAAATCTCTGGGAAACCACACCAATTTATTAGTCCAGGGAGCAAATTAGCTCTGAGTGCCCATCTCTGACAAAACTCCACCATCATTCAGCATTTACTATATTTCAATGAGCTCTAGTCATATGACCTTGTTATAATTAACTTGCTCCTTACTGAAGTAGACAGAACATGCTGTTACTTTTGGCATAGAAACAATTTAAGCAATGAATGATACCTAATGAATCATCTACTGTAAGTTTGTTGTTATTTAGTCATTTCATGATGTTTGTTACTTTATTTGGGTTTTTTTTTGGCATAGACATTGGAGTAGTTTGCCATTTCCTTCTCCAGCTCATTTTACAATATGAGGAAACTGAGGTAAACAGGGTAAAATGACTTGCTCAAGATCACACAGCTGGTAAGTGTTTGCAGCCAGATTTGAATTCAGATCTTCCTGATTTCAAGTCTGGCATTCTATCCATTGTGCCATATAGATGCCCATACATACATAAGTTCCCACTATTAAATACTTTACAAATATTATCTCATTTGATCCATAGCCACTCCTTCTATAAGCAGGTAAAGGTTTATAGACAATACAACTCAATTCCAAGCAATTTAAAAAAAAATTTTCTCACTAAGTGTGTAGCTAGTCTATAGGAATAGATTTTATCAGCCATATGGCACAGTGAATAAATAGTGCTGGGCCTGAAATAAGGAAGCTTTGAGTTCAAATCCAATCTCAGATATTAGCTGAGTAACCTGGGCAAATTATTTAATCTCTGTCTGCCTCGGTTTCCTCATTTGCAAAATTTCCCATTTTTATATATCATTCCCATGATAATCATCTGCCTCCTGGGATTGTTGTGAGGACCAAAATGTAATAATTTTTGTCCAGTGTTTAGCATAATATGTAGTGCACAGCAGTCCTTTATAAGTGCTAGCTATTATTATTGTTGTAACTGCTCAGTGAAGACTCATGAACTCTGAACCTAGGACTTAGCAAGGGATTGAATATATGAGTGAGTGGTGAGAGAAGATTCAAGGATCTTCTTTAATGCCCCCCCCCAAGAACATAAGAAGAATATTTCTCTGAATTTCAGTTTTTTTTTTGCTTTCTTTTTTGAATTAGGGCACTCCTACGATGTCTGCTGTATCACAGATGATCCAAGCATACAACTAAACTTTAGAACAAGATACAAATAATATAATGTATGGTTTCAGTAATGCATAAAGAGGTTCACATTAGCCATTTCTATTGGCACAGGTTCAAAGCATTAAGGAATTCCTTCAAAGCACTCGCTGTCAACACTCCCCTTTAGTCCAAGGGCTCATTTCTCTTTGTCCTCTACCCCCGGATTCAGTTCTATGTTCCATATCAACCCTCCTATTAAAGCCAGATTATTATTTCCCTTTGTGGAATAATATATTTTCCTATTTGAGTCCCAGGTCTGGTCCTTTTTTTTTTTTTTTTTTTTAATTTTCTGCTCTGAATCATTATCTAACTATTCCCTTACTTCCATAATTTGACCTAACGACCTATTGTTTTCTCCTGATTACAGCTCTAAAAATACAATTTTCTTTCCTCTCCTATCCTACATTTGCTCTTTGGACCAACTCAAACAGTTTCTCATCTCTAATTTGATCATCTTAATCTAGGTTTGTTCTCTTGTCTTCTTGATGTTGATCACTAGCTCTCCTAGTGGGCTTTGTCCATGTTGGATGAGTTCATCACTGCTTTCCACTCTTTCTGGATGGCAGTTTCCTTTTTTTCTAATTAATTTGATTTTTTTGAGCTACATTTTAAGTCTTAACTGCCTCACTTCCTTTGTTCTCTCTCCACACTATACAGAAGGCCACCATTTCACATGCACACACACACACACACACACACACACACACACACACAAACCATACATGTCTACTCATGTAAAACATTTTCATGTTACTCATTTTGTACAAGAAGACTTGGATAAAACAACAAAGAAAATGAAAAATAGCAATCTTCAGTCTTTATGCAGACATTATTAGTTCTTTTTTTTGGTGGTGGATAGCATACCTCATAATTGTTCCTTTGGGATTGTCTTGGGTCATTATATTGCTGAGAATAACTAAGTCATTCACAATTCTTCATCGTATAATATTACTATTACTATGTACAATGTTTTCCTGGTTCTGCACTTTTTACCCAGCATCAGTCCATGTAAGTCTTTTCAGGTTTTAGAAATCTGGCTGCTTATCATTTTTTATTGTAAAACAGTATTCCATCACAATATAACTTGTCCAATCATTGTCCAATTGGTGGGCATCCCCTCAATTTCCAATTCTTTTCCATCATGAAAAGAGCTGTTATAGTTTTTCTCCATTTTCTCTGATCTCTTTGGGAACATCTTTCACTCTCGAAACTTTGATCACCTAAATACTATTCTATCTACTCCCTCCGACTTCTAAAAGGTGGTGGTTGTCTTTGGAAAGTCTGACTTACTCATAGTACTGTCTCTTATAGCCTCCTATCATCTGTCATATTCTATGATAATGCCTGGGTTCATGGTTTAAGAGGAAAACTAATAAACTGGAGAGAAGCTACCCAAGATGGTGAAACATCTGGGAATCATGAATGGAAGCTGCAAGAGGCAACCTAAGTTTTCTGTCTTGGAGAAATTTTTTTTTTTCTAATTTAAGTGATACAAAAGCAGAATGGGTTCCCTATGAGGTGGTGGAATTGTTTTCCTTGGAGGTCTTTGAGCAGAGGCTGGGTGACCACTTATTTTGAGAATGTTATACTAGGGTTTCTTTTTATGTATGGGTTGGACCAGATGAATAATTTTCTTTTAGTTCTGGAATTCAGTTATTCTCTAATTCTGACTGCCAGCTTCCACAAGAAGTCCCCTCTTCACAGCAAATCCTCCTGGAAACATTGCCCTGGAGCCTGTGATCCTGATGAACTGAACCAGCTACGCCCAGAGAAAGAACTCTGGGAGATGACTAAAAACCATTACATTGAATTCCCAATCCCTATATTTATGCACACCTGCATTTTTGATTTCCTTCACAAGCTAATTGTACAATATTTCAGAGTCTGATTCTTTTTGTACAGCAAAATAACGTTTTGGTCATGTATACTTATTGTGTATCTAATTTATATTTTAATGTATTTAACATCTACTGGTCATCCTGCCATCTAGGGGAGGGGGTGGGGGGGGTAAGAGGTGAAAAATTGGAACAAGAGGTTTGGCAATTGTTAATGCTGTAAAGTTACCCATGCATATATCCTGTAAATAAAAGGCTATTAAAAAAATAAAATAAAATAAAAAGAAAAAAATGGGTAGCACAGTTCCTGGTACTTAGTAGGCTCTTAAGAAATGTTTATTGATTAATATTATTCACAATATATTTCTTCAGAACATCCTGAAAAAAGGAGGAAGTGGTAGCCAGTATTGGTTTCAGTTTCTTGCTCTTCTCTTGAGGGAGAAGATTTTATTTTATTTTAGCATTTCTTGTGTGTTTGGTTTTCTTCCCTAGTTACCTTTAAGTCCCTCAAAGGCTGAATCTTAAGTTTTTTAGTATTCTCAAGGTGCCAAAAACAGCTCTAGCCACATGAATAGCATACGATAATTCCATTCTATTGAATTCAACAGGTATGTAGTTTAAGGGAGAAGGGAAATAAGGGAGAAAAAAAGAGAAAAAGAGAAAGAGAAAAGGGAAGAGAGGTTGTCTGAAGTCAAACCTGCAGTGGTTTGTAGCATTAGAAGATATGATTAATATCTTCTAATATATATAACATATATATATGATTAATCAACATGCATTTGTTAAACCTACTATGTGTGTCTATGCACTGTGCTACTCATTGAGAATACAAAGACAAAAATAAAACAGTTCTTGCCTTCAAGAATCTTACATTCTCTTACATTCTACAGCAGTAGCAGAAGGGTATCCTGAGGGAAAAATGTGAAGTAGTATGTCTCAGAAGGATCCAAACATTGCTACTCTCTATTTCAGTATTAGACTTCAATAGAATCAGATCCAAGATCCAGATCCTTAGAGTCTTAGGAATTAGAGTGCCTCCCTTTCCTCCCTCTCCCTCACCCTGCTTCCATTCCAGCTCATGCAGACTGCATCCAAGTGAATGTTGAGCTGTCAATGGCCTCTGCAGGTGCTATAACCCCCATCTCCTCAGCAACCACAGTTATTGAGACCTAGAAAAGAACATTTTCTCCACAAAAATCCTTGAAACTTTCAAACAGTTCAACATCAGAGTAGATTTGGTTTCCACAAGGGAAATGACATCAAAAAGATGTATTACCAACTGATTTATTGCTACATCCTAAGAACTACTGGTACTTTCCATCTGATCTGCAGCTGAAAACCTTGTGCTATTTTTTGTCTCCACACTAGAATATGAGTTTCTTGGCTATAGAGACTGTTTCATTTTTAAAAATTGTATCATTTAGCTCTTAGCACAGTACCTAATAAGCACTTAACAAATACTTTTATATTCATTTATTCATAAATATTTATATTCTTTTCTCAGGGACCTACCCTGACCTTCCCCTCTCATAAGCAACTTTGATCTTCCAGAGTACAATTACTATAAATTTAAGGCAAGCTGTGGATCTAGCTCCTAAAATTATAACTTTTAATCCCTCAACAGTATATTTACCTTTTATAGTCAACCAGGAGACAAAAGTTATCTTAAGGCAAAGTCATTTTGCCTCATTACTGAGATGGCATCATAAGGATAATAGCTATAAAACATTTTTCCTCTCTCATCATCCAAAAAAGAAATGAATTCAACAGGTATACACATAAAATATTCTGAGAGGCACAAATGTGACCAAGGTAAATTGCAACTCCTAATGCACCAAAAACTTTTTCTTCTTGTAATATCTTTATGATTCTCCCCCTTCCCTCAATATTTTTTAATGTCTGTTATTGAGCAAGTAAATTCTTTAAAAATACCATGTTATTGTGTGTGTGTGTGTGTGTATGCATACATGTGAGAACACGTGTTCAAGTGCCCAAGAGGTGAGAAGCTATTCCCTCTCAAAAGCTTGGGTTTTTTTCCATAGCTGGTTTTCTTATTGACTTCCAGAGTTCACACTCTTCAAAGCTGCCTCCTACTATTACTATTTCCCCAGATACTATGTCTTATTTCCAGAAGGATCACAGAGGGACTAGTGAATCCTTTGACCAGCCAGTGTTCTGGCTGGTTCTTCACATACTATTATGATATATAAAAAGTTTGAAAGACATAATTTTGGAATAATTAATCATTTTATTAATCATGCTATCAGGTAATTAATAAAAAAGGTCAGTGGCACTCTTAAATTCCAAAGACCTTTCATGGAATCGATTCAATACTTATATGTCCTTTGAAAAGTGGTGCTTCTGAGGGTGACAATAAACTCTGATTGGTTAACAATTAATGAGAAGTGGACCTATTCTAATCAGGAACTGGGGGACATGACTGATCACTCTTGCTCTTAGATCATCTTCAGTCTCTTTAATCTAGACAAAAGATCAATGTCCCTGCCCAAGCCAACCTGAGTGGAACAAAATGAGCTGGAATTCACCTGAGATTAAATTCTTTATGAGGTAATCTTGTTGGGGGGGGTCTCCCACCCTGGATCAAAAAGCATGTATCCAGATTTGAGCCATATCATTCATCAACAGTGTCCTTTAGAGAATGAACAACCTACAAGTTTCAGAAAAGATCCTGGTCCTAATAAATAATTGATTATTAATATAAGATAGAAATAATACTTTTTCTCACTATAAAGATTTTTTTTCCACTTTAAGAACACATTTTCCCCTTTAAGACCATAACATTATCTCTTTCATTTAGCTGATTCTTACATTCCATGATTTCCTCATTTAGGCTGTGAAGAAATCAACTCTCCTCCAAGTAAACAAAATGTATGGAAAATAAATAAATAAATAAATAAATATCGGAAAGTCAATGACAGTTTGGGGACTAGAAAAGTATTCAGGTACAAGATAATCTTGGGTTGAGTTTTGAAGAAAGCAGAAAATTTAATAGAGGAATAGGGAACCATTCTAGAAATGAGAGACCATCATTTTAGAGGCAAGGAGATGGGAGACAGAACATTGTCTACCAAGAACAGCAAGGAGTCAATTCATTATAAATAAAGTTAAGGAAAAGAATTGATACGTAAAAATAATAGGATAATGTTTAAGAAAAGTAAGTTTGGGCCAGGGTTTAAAGGATTATAAATGCAGAGGAGCATTTGTATTTTATTATTATTACTATTAAAGAGCCACTGAAGTTTTTTGGACAGGGGATTGATATGGTCAGACCTGTCCAGTTTGATAGCTCTGTGAACGGAGTAAGGAGAGGAGAAACTTGAGGCAGCAAACCAATTAAGAGCCTATTGCAATAGTTTAGATGTGGGGACATAAAAAATGTCCCTAGGAAATAATGTTTGAAAACTAAAAGTATTACGAGCATATATTAGGGATGCAGTAATAAAATAATTCTTCCTTTTATATTTTATCTTCTTTATAAAGCCATTAGATTTCTGTGTAAAAGCTGGGTTTTATAACCATTAGCCACATTTTTAAAAAATGAACTATCCCTTTCCAACCATTATACTTATATTCTCCCTATTCCCAATCATATTTATAGGACTCTTGTTTCTTTAAAAATAGGAGAGTGGCCACTTGATGAATATTTGCTTTTAATGTGTTTTTCTTTTCTTCTCCACTCTGGCTAGTTTTTTTTCACATTTTTTTTTCCACAAATGAAGCCAAATTTCATCCAGTCCTCAAAACGTCTAAAGATAGTTAAGGTTCTCCTTTCAAAGTGTTGAAAACATCGCCATCAGCATCCTCTGAGGGATTAGGTGATGATGGGGATTCACATATGGCAAGACTATTAAAAGGTCCTCCCAGAGGCACAGATTGTTTCACTCTCTAAACTCAGATTTTAGTTGCACAAAATGTACCCTGATTGAGAGAACATGTGCAAAGATGATCTCCTAAGATAAAAAGAGCCAGAGTTTGTACAGGAGAGAAGGCTAGTAGTGATACACTTGTGACACCAAGACTTATATATGTCAGAGTTTGATGCAGTTATTCTGTATGGTTCTGTTGTCTTCTACTCAGCTAACTGATCTCTCTCTCTCAGTGGTTATGGGAACTTGCTAACATGAAGGCCCCTGAGTCCTTAGAAAAGAAGAAAAGAAATCGGCCGTTTTACTGAAGACTTTGGCGATTTCATAAAGATAATTGAGAATGATTGGCTTTGTAGACATTTTAGGTAGGTTGCCTCCTTTAACTTAGTAAATCGTTAGATCTCCAGATTAGTGTGCCAGAAGATCACTAACCCATTTCCCAAACAGGTATGTCTGTTCACATCTGTGCATATGAATCTGTAGACCAGAAGATAGAACTCACCAGGTTTTACTTCATCAATCCAAGATCTAATGCTTGAAATAAGCCTCTTCTTCACTCTATCCAATAATTTAACATTCCAAGTTATTCTCTCCTCACCAGAACCAGGGAATAAATCTTCCTGTCAGTTCTTCCATTAGTCATCTAAAAAAATGATCTCAGTTAGTTATTCACCCAGAGGAAGATCTCTCAGGCAAATCTACCCATCATACTGTTTTATTGTTACTCAAATACTCTCACTTAAGAGATGGCAGGTGAATTTGCATTATTTTCAAGTGGCATCAGTAAGTAAATCTTAGTGTTTACTATGTGCCAGGCATTGTGATAAGTGCTATACTATAATAGTATACTATATACTATTTACTTGGTGACCATTATTATTATTGTTATAATTATTATTAACTACTTCTCAAGGGAAGCCTTCTTTGGTCCCTCTAGAATTAGTCATTTCCCCTTCCTCAAATTATTTTATCAACTTCTTGGTATTCCTGTTATATTCTCTTCCCCCAATAGGTAAGCTTTTTGGGGGCAGGGAGTATATGGCAGTTTTGTCTTGGTATCCCTAATACTGAGCACATTGTCTTACAGAGAGTAATTGCTCTAATATAGATTGTTGAATTAAATTGAAGTTAAGTTTATGAGTAAAGGAAGGACTTTCATTTCAATTAGTTTGTAATCACTAATATTCATCCCTACCTTCCAAATAAGAGCAGAGTTGAGCTAAATAGGGTGTTCCTGTGACTTTGTGTTCTCTGGAGGTAATCTCATTCCAAACATAGGCCTAGGAAGCCATCTATTCATGGGTGACCCAGTGTGAGGAAAGGTCTCTCCACATTGACAGGTGAGTCTTTGAATTTTAAATACTTAATTTTAATTGTTGTTAAGTCTTTCAGTTGTGTCTGGATTTTAATACCAAAACTTTATCTCTTCCCACATACTTTCAGAGCTTAGCACTCATGGAGATTGTTCTCTTTATCAATGATTTCTTAATTGCCCATCCAATGATCCTTTCTTTTCTTGACTTCCTATACCATGTAACACTTTTGAGTATCCTCTCTTACTAGATACTTTTTCCTCTTTGGATTTTCATGACACTGTTCTCTCAGTTAGCTGGGATCTACATAGTGCTTTAAAATTTATTAAACACTAAATAGAACCAGGAAAACATTTGTACAGAGTAACAAGAAGATTGTGTGATGATCAGTTGTGATGGACTTGGCTCTTCTCAACAACACAGTGATTCAAGGCAATTCCAATAAACTTGGCATGGAAAATGCCATCTGTATGCAGAAAAAGAACTATGGAGACTGAATGTAGATCAAAACATAATATTTTTGCATTTTTGTTTATCTTTTTCTTGTGTTTTTTTCCCTTTTGGTATGATTTTTCTTGTACAACATGACAAATGTGGGAATATGTTTAAAAGGATTGTACATCTTTAACCTTCATCAGATTTCTTGCTGTCTTGGGGAGAGGGGAGATTAAGGGAGGGAGGAAGAAAAATTTAGAACACAATGTTTTACAAGTTTTTCATTTGAATGTTGAAAACTATCTTTACTGTATTTGGAAAAATGAAATACATTTACAAAAGATTTATAAAGTACTTTATGAGTATTGTATTGTTTCATTTTATTCTCACAACAATCCCGTGAGGTATGTGTTATTATTATCCCATTTTACAGAAGAAGAAACTGAAATATGGAAATTAAGTGAATTGTTCAGGTAGTAAGTATCTACACACATCTGTTACACAGCTAGTACAGGTTTAAGGCCAAATTTTAACTCAGGTCTTCTGACTCCAGATCCAGCACTCTATTGTACCATTTAGTTGTCCTTTCTCCTTTGTTAGAATCATCATTTATTTCATGCCCCATGGGCATATGCCAAGACGGAATCTTGAGATGCCATCTACCTCTGTCTAGACTTATCAATTCCTCTGGGTATATTTATCATTTCTATTCAGATATTCCAAATATACATATCCAATTTATCTTCTGAGTTCTAGTTCCACTTCATGTCAAAGTCGTTGCTACAAATAACTCTACCTCAGAGTTTATTTCTAGGTGCAGATTGGCCGCCAGGTTAATCCGTGGCAGGACTGGGTTAAGCAGGATACCTGGCAGGGCTGGGCTAAGAAGGATCCTCCTTGTGACTTGGTCTTCCTTGGATTTATTCCATAAATAGAAAATAATCTCATTCCAAATACAGGTTTGCTTAGGAAGCTATCTATTCATGGGGGACCCAATATGAGAAAAGCATTCCATCTTTCTTTCTAGAGCTCAGAGAGTTGTCCTTATTTCCCTTAGCGGGGAGAAAAACAGAAAATTTGACCTATTAATATTCATACTCATTTCTAGCTCAGCAGTCAATTAAAAGATTTTCTGTCATTATACAATAAGCAGATATGAAATGTTCACAGAAAACTTGAATATCCTTTGAAGTGGAGGGCATGAACCTCCATTCTGTTTTTCAAGAAGCAAATTCCTTAATTGCCCACCCACATGTTTATCTACATATACCTAAGAATTACTATTATAAGAACTGCCTCAGGGTAGGATCCAGAAACTCAGGGTTATGTCCTTGGACCTACAGATTATTGCATTTTTTTTCACTTGTCTCCCCAGTGCCTAACATAGTGCCAGACTTTATGTCAGGCATTTAATAAATGCTTATTGACTGATTAATTGACAGGTTTCCTTGTGGTTTGGAGAGAGGACAAGACTTCTACGTTAGCGTTAATATGAATGGACTAGGAGTGTTCCAAGTCACCAGGAACTCCCAGTAGAAAGTAAGGATAACTGCTTTCCCATAGACGTTTTTGAACTCTTAAAAATAACTATATTTTACTATAATTGGTTTCTTTTGTAATCTCATGAATTTCACTTTATGTATTTAAAAACATTCTGAGAAAGGGTTCATAGGCTTGATCAAAGTTCCACAAGAGACCATGACACACAAAAAAACTGTCAAGAACTTATTGCTTTAACATAATCATTAATGACTAGGTCTTCATTTTTGCATCTTTTGGGGTCTAGTATCAAGTAGAAAGTGAAATAATCATGGTATCAAATAGAACTGGTAAGAGGGTTAAAGAGTCTCTCTTTTTCTCTCTCTAAATGACAATCAGTATAAATCTGCAAGTTATTTTTAAAAAGCAAAACATATTTTTAGGTGTGAAATGTTATCCAGCATACCCTTAATTCTCTAAGGAAGCCAGCTGTGCTTAAGCAATCATATCCAAAAAAGACACAGAAAGCATATTTACAGAATGACTTATATAGCACATTAGCAAGGAGACATGAGGTAAGATGAAGCATCACATTTTCCTTACATTTGTAAGAATAAATTTAAACATAGTCTATTTGTGTGCTCTTAGATGATAAACATTTCAATGCTCTGAGCTATTTCTAAATAACACTCTTTCAATCAGTCAGTCAATAAGCATTTCTTATGTGCCACATAATGTATTAAGTGCTGGGAATACAGGTCTCAGAAAGTGTCTCTCTTCATTGGTGGATATCAATGTGCCCAAGTGAGGAGAGTTGGAGAGACAAAGGATTTAGTCACTTCATTTTCTTCAGATCTCTTGATTCTCTCTTCTCTTCAACTCACATTCTCCTTCCCTCTTGTGCCACTCTCTACTAATGTGGAGAGTCCCATAGGGAATTAAGTCAAACAAAGAAAGGGAGGGGAAAAAAAAGTTCTTAGGCCTTCAAGAAGCTTAAAATCTTGGGGTGGGGAGACGATATACAAGTAATTATGTATATAAACAAGCTTTATATATGATAAATAGGAAATAATCAATAGAGGAAAGGCACTAGAATGAAAGGTATTTGGGCTAGGTTTTCTGTAAAAGATAGGATTTTAGTTAAGACTTGAAGGAAGCCAGAAGATGAAGATAAAGAGGGAGAGCACAACAGCCAATGAAAATGATCTGAATCAGGAGATGGATTCTCTTGTTAGAGAATTAGCAAAGACGTCAGTGTCATTGGATCAAAGAGTATACATGGAGGAATATAAGGAATAGGAAAATTGGAAAAGTGAAGGAAGGATAGAGCATAAAAAAATAGAGAATTTTATATTCGATCCTGGAGTTGGTGGGAGTAATGAGTGACCTGGTTGAATCTGAACTAAATGAAAATCACTTTGGGGGCTGAATGGAGGGTGCATTGGAGTGGGAGAAGACTGGTAGCAGGTAGACCTAGCAGACTATCACAATAGTCTTGGCCTGAGGAGGTAAGAACCTGTATCAGTGGAAGCAATATCCGAAGAAAAAAGGGGTATATTTGAGATGTTTGAGAAGGCAAAATCAATAAGTCTTGGCAATACAACATATGGGATATGGGAGCTGAGAGAGAGTGTGAATTTAAAACCACATATGGGTTGCTAGCTTGGGGGGAATGGGAGAATGGTAGTGCTGTCAATAGAAATAGGGAAATTTGGAAGAGAAGTATGGGGGGGGGGGATAATTTCTCAATTATTTCCTAAAGAGAGTATCTAGGCAGTTAGTCAGTCTACAAGCTTCTATTAAGTGCTTATTATGTGCCAATCATTGTGTACTGGGCTTTAAAAAAGTGAGAGGGAAACAAAGTTTTTACTCAAAAGGAGCACACATTCTAATACACAAAATCTATGTACAAATAAAACATGTATAGTGTAAATGTAAAGTAATCTCAGAAATACGTCCCTAGTAGGGAAAGACATGGGTAAAGGGTATCTGTGGAAGGGGGATTTATTTCCCTGGGTTGTCAAAGAGAGATGTAGACACAACACTATAAGCACTAGCTGGCTGACCAGAAAAAGATGGAGAAAGTGGTAAATGTGTTGGATCCTGAATGAAGGGAGAGATTTCAATAAGAGGAGATGATAAAAAGTTTACTCAAGGAATTGGAGGATAGTGTCAATAAAGGGAGAGGCTTGAGAGAGCAGGATAAGAAAGAAGAATGATAAATAGTACTCCAGTTTGACTGGAAGATAGAGTTTAAAGATAAGAGTGTAATATGTGTGACCTTGAATGCCAGGATAATACTTTATTTAGTAGGCAGCAGGGGGACAAATTAATTTTATTCAAATATTTATTAAGAATTTATTACTGTAGAGAGTACAGTGTTTTCTACCAGGGAGGAGATACCATGACTAAGAGAAACATACGCTTGTTTTTTATGGAGCTTATATCCCAGTAGGGGGAATATGTATATAATGTAATTTTTATACATAAATACAATATATGTACAAAATATGTATATACAATATATAAAGGGCAGGAACTATGAAGAAATTTACTTAAGGCCCAGTATGATTGATTTAATCCTAAAGTATTAACTCAGTGGAACTGATAAGTTTTATCTAGTTTTATATATATTTAGTACTTAGCATGGTGATGTAATAGTTCTACAATTGATGTAATTGTAATAGAATATTTAAACTGAGGACAAAGTCAGCCACAGAGATTCCGTCTTTGATCAGCCTCATGGTGGCTCTCCTGCTTCCTGCACTTTGAGAAAGAAGGCTTGACCAGCCTCTAGTGGCTCTCCTGCCTTCTGCATTCCTTCATTGAAACCAAAACCCATCCCAAAGATATTATAAAGAAGGGAAAGGGACCTGTATGTGCACGAATGTTTGTGGCAGCCCTTTTTGTAGTGGCTAGAAACTGGAAACTGAATGGATGTCCATCAGTTGGAGAATGGCTGAATAAATTGTGGTATATTAAAATTATGGAATATTACTGTTCTGTAAGAAATGACCAACAGGATGATTTCAGAAAGGCCTGGAGAGACTTACACGAACTGATGCTGAGTGAAATGAGCAGGACCAGGAGATCATTATATACTTCAACAACAATACTAGATGATGACCAGTTCTGATGGATCAGGCCATCCTCAGCAACGAGATCAACCAAATCATTTCTAATGGAGCAGTAATGAACTGAACTAGCTATGCCCAGAAAAATAACTCTGGGAGATGACTAAAAACCATTACATTAAATTCCCAATCCCTATATTTATGCACACATGCATTTTTGATTTCCTTCACAAGCTAATTGTACAATAATTCAGAGCCTGATTCTTTTTGTACAGCAAAATAATGTTTTGGTCATGTATACTTATTGTGTATCTAAGTTCTATTTTAATATATTTAACATCTACTGGTCATCCTGCCATCTAGGGGCGGGGGTGGGGGGGTAAGAGGTGAAAAATTGGAACAAGAGGTTTGGCAATTGTTAATGCTGTAAAGTTACCCATGTATATATCCTGTAAATAAAAGGCTATTAAATTTAAAAAAAAAAAAAAAAAAAAAAGAAACCAAAACCCATTCTGGAGGACCTGCAGAAAGCTAGCTGTGTCCCAGGTGAAGGAGACAGACTGTGAAGGAGATAGATAATATAGACTTTGGACTTTATCCCTGACTATTCTCGTGTTGATCATTCTGCTGAGACCAAGGCTGGTCTGAAGGCCCTCCAGAAAGCTAACCAGAATATTACAACACTATACATAAAATAACATAACAATTCACAGCCAGTTACACAGGACTCTATTTTCATTGGTGGAGACTGATTCTTCTGAAGCCCCATGCCTGGGTAAGGGATAAAGAAAATTTTTGAGAGTTGGAGAAAGGAGAAATCCAGCTGAAGAAAGAAAGTCTTGGGAGAAAGTTGATATGTAGAAGAGTTACTACATTGATCATGTCCCTACTCCCATTAGATCTTTGGGGGATTTTCTCGTTGGATGAGATCTGGGTCTTTTAATTGAGCTATTTCATTCCCACAGGCAAATTTACACACAAATTTACACTCATTTACACTATGTATTGTTTTCTATATAATCTTATACATATATTTTTATTGATTTTGTTATGTTATCTTTTTGGATAAATGAGTTTCTTTACTATTGACCATATATATTCATTGTGGAATTAGTATCTAGTAGAAAGGGAGTCAATCCTCAAATATATAATTTGAGGAGAGGTCTTCCTTTCCCATTAAGAGTGATCAGGAGTGCATCTTCAACTTAAAAATTGCTCTCCCTAGACTAAAAATATTTAAGGGACAAGGTTGATATAATTCTAAGTCAGTGTTTCTTTTTTCTTTGGAGAACAGACTAGCCTATTGCCCCAATGCCCTGCTTTCCCTTCTGTCAGGCATTAATATCTCCCTTGTAGTAGGGTTGGAGAAGGAGATTCTAGAGATATTTTTCCTTGCTTCCCATAGAACCACCTCTAGACAGACTCATGTAAATATACTTAACCTACATAGGTCAAAATTTAGCATGCCCTAATATACAAACACACACACTCCTGAATATATATATAAGAGATACTAAAGAAATGCAATATTAGTTCTACATGCAGGTTTTTGAAAAGAGGAATAAATGTATGTCAAACTAGTATGTGAGAAAGATTATTCTGGCAGCTATGACTCCTCTGTTCAGAGCACATCTGGAATATGATGTGCAATTCTGTTTAGGAAGAAGACAGATGAGATAGAGCACATTCAGAGAAGCACAGGATGACTAGGATGAAAGAGAGATTTGGTCTGTTATGTGGCTCAGGAAGCCAGAGATAGGGACAATAGATGACAGTCATAAAGAGAAATTTTGTTTTGATTTAAGGAAAAACTTTCAACCCAGAACTAACTGAAAGTACAATGGGCTACCTTGGAGAATACTTTACTGTAGGTCTTCAAAGACTGAATGACCAATTGAGTATAGTGTAGAAGAGAATTTTTTTGAAGTTGACTGAGGTGGCTCCTGAAGCTCTCTTCACTTGCCAATTTTATGAATATTTGAAGAGTTACTTTGTAATGTTTAGGCTAGTTTTCTGGAGGTCCTTCGGAAGGGCCTTGGTCTCAGCAGGATAGACACCACAAGAATGGTAAGGAATAGAGTCTAGAGTCTTTATTGTCTCCTTCACAGTCTGTCTCCTTTACAGTCTGTCTGTCATATTCTGACCCAGTCTTGATCTTAGTGGAGGAGTGCAGGAGGGAGGAGAGCCACCAGGAGGATAGTCAAAAATGGAATATCTTATTTCCAGTCCTGTCAGCCTTTAAATACCTTGGCATGCTTACATCATTACAGCATACTATGTGTGAGCTAGAGAACCATTACATCACCATGTTAAGTACTAAGTATATGTATACTAAAGAATCATCATCTCATCAATTCCACTGGATTAACACCTTGTTATAAGCATCCTTGTTTCAAGTATCCTTTTCCAGAGTTCCAGAGCTCTACATTACTTGAAGAGATTATAGAGATTGGAGGGAGGGAGAGAGGTCAATCAAGAGGCTATTGTAGCCCAGGTTAGAAGAGATAAAATCTTATTTGGTATAGAATAAAGAGGAGAGAATATGTAAGAAAATTTTCACTGGCAGCCTTAAATAGACAGGATTTGACAACTGACTATATTTGGTGGGAATGAGGAAAAAGAGGAATGAGAGATAACTCTATCATTTGAATTTATATTGCTAGAAGCATGGTGGTAAAAGAAGCAGAAAATGGGAAGATTGAAAGCGGAGAAGTTATTTTTTTTTTCTCAAGGAAATTATGGATCAAGTTTTAGAAAAGCCTTATTTGACTTTGATCATATGGCATCTCCAAGGATTTTTCATAAACTCCTTGCTTTGGATGGAAAACAGATAATATTATTGATACCAAACCAGAATGGACATTAAAAAAAAAATCCTGAGAGTATCAGTTAGGCAAACCCTGCCCCATTCATGTAGGTTTTTCACAGTTTGAGAAACAATGTGTATGTTGAGGCATAAGTTGATGAAAATTTATTGAGCTTTATGTGGATGCCAAGAGAGACCTCTATTGTATCTGTGTGATCCATAAGAGAAAGAGACAAGCCAACACCAAGTGGGGATGCTAATTTGGCAGCAAAACAATATGGCACTAAATCTGGAGACAAAGTGGTGTAGTAGAAACAAAGACCTGAGAACTGGAGAGGGGGCTGAAGGAGAAGGGGGGCAAACCTATCTTATTCTCGGTTAGTCCTAAGAGATATGGGGGCCTGAAGAGGAGAGTTTGAGTTGCCCTTGAAGCCAAGATGCATGGTTATAAGTTGGAAGGACTATATACATCCCTGTGGGAAGTGGGAGAATTTTTTGCATATCTTTTTGATTTTTATATGTAAATAAAACATATTCCTACCCTTTCTAGCTCTCTCAGTTCCAGCAATACTGAATTCTTGGATTGCTAAGGAAAAATAAAATCCCAGATCCTCCTACAACTCCCATTTCCTGTTCATTCCTTTCCAATATCCTATCCCTTCATTATCCTATTCCAGATCTGTCTACCCCTTCTACAAAGCTGTCTGGAATTTCCATGACATAAATAACATATTTCCCTTCATTTTAGACCTCTTCCTTTCATATACCCTCTTACCTTTTGTCATTCACAGAGATCTAGGTCTCTCTAAATAACCCAGTATCCATAGCCACCCGTTCTCACTTGTCATAAAAGGAGCATCAAAATACTTCTTGCTCCCCATTGTCACTTCCCAGCTCCATCCATCATTCAGAAACCTAAGCTCCTCAGCAACCTGAACCCTTTTGAAGTTTCTTCTATCCAAATTTTAAAAAAAATAACAAATCCTCATTATAGATATTTATTTACTGGCTTCCAGCCAATTATCTCTCTTTTCTCACCCAAGTTTACTACTTGATTCGCTAATCTGTATGTCCAACCTAGTTCTTGGCTTATATTAGGGAACTTTAAAGTAAAGTTGATGTTCCTTCAAACACATTCTAGTTTCCCAATCTATTAAACTTTCATTACTTATATGCTTTACCCACACACTTGATCTTGCCAAATCAATTGCTAGGTTTTGTCAATTCTGTGTGAATTATCTACTTATCCATCATATCTATCCCCTTTACTCATATAGCTACCACCTAGTTTAAGCTCTTATCATAAACTATTAATAATAATAATGATGATGATAATAGTAGCTAATATTTATATAGTGCTTAATATATGGAAGCCACTGTGCTAAGAACTTTACTATGATCTCATTTGATCCTCACAACAGCTCTGGGAGATAGGTGCTATTATTATGATGATTTCACAAATAAGAAAACCAAGTCAAACCGAGTTAAGTGACTTGCTGAGGGTCATACAGCTGGTAAGTGTCTGAGACCAGAATTTGAACTCCCATCTTCCTGATTGCAAGCAGGTCTTCCTTACTCCAAGCCTATCCACTTTGCCAAAAAACTATCTTCATTTTTTTTTGTCTAGATTATCACAATAATCTTCTAATTCCCCATTCATCTTCCATTAATTGCTAACATGACTTCTTTAATCATAGATCTAGCCATGATATTCTCCAATAAAAAAACTGCAGTAGCTCCCTATTACTTGTAGGAAAAATTATAAGCTATTTAGTTATGAAAACTTTTCATAATTTTGCTTTAACCTTCCTTTCCAGGATTATCACACATTATTCCCCTTCACACTTTTTACAATCTAGTCAAATTGGCCCTCTTACTACTATTCCTCTTACCTTCACTCAATTTCCTGTTTTCTTGGCTTTTTATCAGCTGTCCTTCATGCTTGGAATGCATCTTTTCCCCACTTCTGTTGACCAGTTGTTTTTTTTTTAAAGACTCGGTTCAATCACTTTGTTCTATCTGAGGACTTTCAGATTTCCTTTACTACTACCACCACTCCTCCCCTTACACCACCAAAATTATCTAGTATCTATTTTATATCCATTTTGTATATAACTTTATGTGTACATGTTGTCTTTCCTGATAGAATGTAAGCTCCTTGAGGGCAGGGACTTTTTCACTTTTGTCTTTGAATTTCTAGCACTTGGCATAATGTCTCATATATAAGTGTTTAATCAATTCTTGCTAATTGCTTGATTATTTTATACTAGCCTGAGTGCTTGCAAATAAAACAAGAGCAATTTTCTGGGATGAAAATGATCCAGTTACTAAAATTTTCAGAATTTCCTTGGCTGGAGAGTAAGACATACAAATCAGAGAAATTTTCTGGGAATCATATCTTAAATTGTACAAAGCTGCTCATGTCACAAGGAATGTTCTGACAGAGTTGCAGTCAGTGAATATCCACAAGATTAAAAAAACTCTCTCCCTCCAAAACCAAACTAAAACAAAAATTATAAGTGCTATTATTGAATTAGTTACAAAGCCCAAAATAATGGAACAGACTACCTTTTAGGAGGTTCTTCTGCCCAGTTGTGGAATATGTTACTCTATATTCAAAAAGCTATGTGCTTTCATTACCTCAGGGAGACCCTTCATAGAGTCTTGAGAAAAGACTATAGGTGTAAGAGGGATTCCAATCAAGAGTACTTCGCAAGTGATTAGAATTGCCAAGTTTTAGATTTCCCTAATATATAACAACAGTGGAAAAATTCCACTGGCAGCAGCATCCTTCTAGGTCCAGGTGCATAGCTCTTGAATCTGAGAATGTAAAAGGTTGATTGCTTCACTTCCATTTCCTGCTTTTGGAGGCTGAATAAAGACCATAGAGTGCTGTCTGAATTGGAAAACTATGGAGAGAGCATCTGGATTTAAATCTTTCTCAACAGTGCTCTGCAGCTAAATGTGCCTCTTCAGAAATATTTTATCCAGATGCAAAAATAGGATTCCAATCCCATTTTGAGTGGGGAAAAGGAATTAGTTCATACCTGAGGTTAAATCTCCTGAAATATCTGTACTCCTTCCATGTTAGAAAGCCTGGATGCTCACAAAATATCCAGCTTTCTGCTGTGCTATCTGCATTGTTTGATATATGGTAGTGAAAATGCAACCTGAGGGAATTAGGGACTTACTTAAAGACTTTTCTTATATTTTATCCATATGCTATTTGTGGATATTTGAATGTGAACCAATGCAATAAACCGAATAGAAACTGTGTTGTAGATAGTTTATGAGGTGCAATGCTTAGCAAGCCTAATTCTCTCTCCAGCTTGCATATAATGGAGCAGGACCAAGATCTCCTGGAAAAGCCAGTATACTTTAAAAACAGAATAGAATAGTAGAAAGAGCATTGAGCTGGGAATTCTGGTTGTGACTTATTTCTGGTCTTCCCATTAACTGTCCCTCATTCTTAGAAAGCTTTGCTTTAACCTCTACCTCTTAGTTCCTCTGGTTTCCTTTAAGACTCAGCTCAGATTCTACCTTCTACAAGCTTTTCTGTTCCCCTGAGTTACTAAAGTTGTCCCTTTCAGATTGTTAATTCGATTCCCTCTCTATATTCTTACATGTCTCTAGTTATTTATAAGTCTTCTCCCAGTATTCTCTGTGGGTCCTCAGCACTTTCTTTAGTATAGTAAATCCTTGCTGACTGTCTTGTCCATCTTTCTGACCCTGGACAAATTGCTTGCCCTGAACTTCAGTTTCATCATCTGGAAATAGAGGGAATTACGTTTGACTTGATAATGGTGTGTAATTTAACAAATATTTAAGTTCCTGCTATTGACAAGGTGCAGTTAGGTATCACAATGGATAGAGTGCCAGACCTGAAGTCAGAAAGAATCATCTTCCTGAGTTTAAATGTGGCTTCAGATACTTAACTAACTGTGACCCTGCACAAGTCACTTAACCTAATTTATCTCAATTTCCTCATTTGTAAAACAAGCTAGAGAAGGAAATGGCAACCTACTCCAGTATCTTTGCTAAAAAAATCCTAAATGGTATCACAAGGAGACAGGCATGAGTGAAATAATTGAACAAGATACTTTGATGGGAGATTATGAGCTATCATTTAAAGGGACATGGACCTACAAAATTCTTTGAATCTGGGAGTAATTATCCTCTAAGAGATACACCGTAACAGTTAAGATGTATCCCCAAGTGCTACAAAGTAATACATAGTGTTTCCAACAAAGAGAGATTTCTATAAATTAGGGGGTGGGGGGATATTAGGAAAAATCTCAAGTAGAAAATGTTTTGAAGAAGTCTAGACATTTTACTAGGAGAGAGTAAGTATTAAGTAAATTTCTAACTTAAGGGGTTACTTCTGCATGGAGATAAGGACTTATAAGCATGAAGGAGGAGTAGATGGGAAGCCAGTTTGATTTACATAGAGAATATGTGAGGTCCTAGAGATGAGGCTGGACAGGGAGATGAAAATCAGTTGAGAAATTTCTCTTTGTCCTGGAGGCAGCAGAGATTTTAAATTAAGAATTGGAGAACCTTGAAGTTTTTTAGTAAAATCAATTCAAAATTTGACAGCTGTGTGGAGGATGATTAAAGGGAGGGAGGGAGAAAGAGAAAGAGAGAAAGGGGGGGAGGGAAGGAGGGAAGGAGGGAGGAGGAGAAGGGAGGGAAGAGGAGGAAGAGGAAGAGAAGAAAAAGAAGAAGAAAGAGAAGAAGAAGAAATATGGAGATTAATTAAGAAACTATTGAAATGGTCTAGGTCAGAGTGCCTATCCTTGAGACACAGCCTTGACAGCTGTGTAACTATAAAGAAGAAGAATGCAATAGATGTCATGGATGCAGGATCTGTGTGGCTTGGCAACCAACTGCATGCATGGTTGAAGAAGAAAAGACTCAAAAATGACTTTAAGATTGCACATTCAAGTGCTGTAAGGATAAAAACAGGGAAATTTGCAGGATAGATGGGTTTGGGGGAAAATATGCAATTAGCAATGTGGAGCTTGTATGTATACACACATATACAAACTTACATACATACAAAGACATACGTGTATATACTTGTATACATATAAGTATATGCATATGTGTATATGTTTGTGTATGCATATGTTTGTGTGTATATGTATATATATATATATATATATATATACACACAGAGAAAGAGAATATATGTGACAAAAGGATTTTATCTTGCAAATTTTACCTTCCTATCTCATAACTCCATAAAACTCCATCTGAAATGTAATCTCAGCCAGTTTAACACCTTCAAAATATACTTTAAAACTCTTCCTTAATATATATTCACTCTGTAACTTTAGAACCCTTCATCATTTATCATACCATTCTGAATACAAACAGCCTCCTACCTCCCAAAGAATCTTTGAAAGGATATTTGCAAAGGCAAAGGGCCAGTTGGTCTGTCATCTCTCTATACTGGATCATCAAGTGAAAACAACAATTATGAATCTAGGAGGAGAGAAACATAGATAGCTGGGTGGCTCAGTGGATAGAATGCCAGGACTGGTGTTAGAAGACCGTACTTACTAGCTGTATGATACTTAGCAAGTCACTTATCTTGTTTGCCTCATTTCCTTATCTGTAAAATGAGCTGGAAAAGGAAATGGGAAATCACTCCAGTGTCTTTGTCAAGAAGATTCCAAATGGATTCATAAAGAGTTAGACATGACTGAGATGCCTGAATAATAATCAAGGAGAGGAACATATCATTCATATATACTCCCTTACCCCTTCTCTTTCCTCTTTTGAGTTATTGCACCTGGTTTATTTTTATAAATTATCTGGGATTCTTATATTTCTTGCTGTTTCTACTTGAATATTCAGGTGTCTCTCCAAACATTCCAAACCAAATTAATTTTGCCTTGGTCTCCTAGCCTCCTTCTTTCTTTTCTGTTCTTCTTTTCTTCTTTCTTTGTAATTTGGTTGGTGTACAAACTCCCTGTAAGGTCATTCCTTCTATTAATGTAGATTAGCAGTTATGGCATTAGAGAGCTGTGATTAGAGAATGGATTTTATAAATTTTAGTAATTTTCTGAAATTATCCCTTCCACACTGTAGCTATCAGAAGCAGAATTTGAACTCCAATCTTCTTAATTCCAATGTTCATATATTTGGGTGGTCTTTCCTAAAGATTAGAACTTAAGAATTAAAGGTTTTGGTTCCTTAACATATATGATAACTCTTTTAATCACCTAGGGATTGTTAATCTTGATTTTTTGTGGGCAATAATATAGTGGTTGAATGGATAATTCACAATCTTCATTATTAATGTAATCTTGTGCTCGACTGTGTTAGAACTTTCCAAACTCGTACTGGTCTAATCAACTACAGTAAGACATGTTGTATGTTGATGTGATGTAATTTTGGTCCTTTTCAAGACTGAAGGACAACTCTAAACCAGACACTACCAATTGTGGGTTCCTATGAGGTAGAAATCTTTTTAAATGACCAATTTTCCTTTTTATTTGCATGAGCTGATTCCCTTAGCTAACTGAAAAATAGTAGTAATTCATATTGATTTGAATTTGACATTTCATATGGCAGACAGATGTTTTGGTGTTTGTTGTAAAGATGTAGATTTTCTAAAATAAAAGTTATGCTTTTAAAAAAAATTAAGGCTATCCCCTCCAGAATATTCTCCTTACAATTCCCTCTGGTTGTCAAGAAAATACCACCCAAACTCTGGCCAATTTGAAAATTAGACCTGACATGCATTAGTTATGTTTTTTCCTTCATGAAAATTTGTTTCTAAGTAATGAAGGGCTAGTTTCCTTTGATTGCTGCTTAAAAATACCAACTTTGTTTTGCTTCATCCTACTGGGTTTAAAGTTTCTATGACAAGGAAAAGTCATTTCTGTGGTCCTGTGTACTGTTGGCATAATAAAGATGGTGGTTTTAATAAACTAAGTGTGTTATATGTTGCTCTGTAGCTCATGTTTGCAAACTGATGAGACCACCCATAGTGTGTCAACTATACAATAAAAGAGCCCAACTTGCTTTCCTGTAGCCTACCCAGGCACTTTCCAGGGGATAGAATACACTCCACATTCCAGAAACTCAGTCAGCCACAGGGCAAAGGCTTTCTTTTTCTAAGAGCCAGTATTTTCAGCAATGTAATTGGAAAGCAAGTTGTTCATATTGCAACTGACCCCAAGAGATCTAGTAAATGTGAGAATGGCAGGTGTATGGAGAGAAGAGAAGCTGTGTGTAGATGTAGTCCCCAGTTCATAATCAACAAGAATTCATTAAATTCTTATGCATCAGGCAAGTACCAAGTGCTGGACAGATAAAAACCAAACCAAATCCAGGTTCCTATCTTCAAAGCACTCACTTTATAATAGGAAAACCAACAAATAAACAGGTCAAAATGGGTTCATGATCTAGACATAAAGAATGATATAAACAAATTAGAAGAACATAGGATGGTTTACCTCTCAGATTTATGGAGGAGGAAGGAATTTGTGACTAAAGAAGAAACTAGAGACCATTATTGATCACAAAACAGATAATTTTGATTATATTAAGTTAAAAAGGTTTTATAAAAACAAAACTAATGCCGATAAGATTAGAAGGGAAGCAATAAACTGGGGAAACACTTTTACATCCAAAGGATCTGATAAAGGCCTCATTTCTAAAATATATGGAGAATTAACTCAAATTTATAATAGTTCAAGCCATTATTAAGTATATACTATGTACCACACTCTGTGCTAAGTAAGCACTAGAAATGCAAATAAAAAGTAGTGACACTTTGTTAAAAAAAATTGATAAATGGTCAAAGGATATGAACAGACAATTTTGAGATGAAGAAATTGAAAGTATATGTAGTCACATTAAAAGGTGCTCCAAATCACTATTGATCAGAAAAATGCATTTTTTTTTTTGTATTTGAGATACCACTACACACCTCTCAAATTGGCTAAAATGACAGGAAAAGATAAAGATGAATGTTGGAGGGGATGTAGGAAAACTAGGACACTGATACATTGTTGGTAGAATTGTGAATGGATCCAACCATTCTGGAGAGCAATTTGGAACTATGCTCAAAAAGTTATCAAACCATGCATACCCTTTGATCCAGCAGTGTTACTACTGGGCTTATATCCCAACGCGATCTTAAAGGAGAGAAAGGGATCCACAAAAATGTTTGTGGCAGTCTTTTTTGTAGTGGCAAGAAACTGGAAACTGAGTGTATGCCCATCAACTGGAGAATGGCTTAATAAATTATGGCATATGAATGCTACAGAATACTATTGTTCTATAAGAAACAATTAGCAGGATGATTTCAGAGAGTCTTGGAGAGCCTTACATGAATTGATGCTAAGTGAACCGAGTACCCGGCAACAACAAGACTATAACACAATCAATTCTGATGGAGGTGGCTCTCTCTAACAATGAGGGAATTCAAACCAATCCCACTTGTTCAGTGATGAATAATAATCACCCAGAGAGAGAACCGTGGGAACAGAGTGTGGACTACAACATAGTATTCTCATTCTCTCTGTTGTTATTTGCTTGCATTTTGTTTTCTTCCTCAGTTTTTCTTTTCCTTCCTTCTTGATCTGATTTTTCTTGTGCAGCAAGATAACTGTATAAATATGTATACATATATTGGATTTAACATGTATTTCAACATATTTAACACGTATGGACTTCCTGCCAGCTAGGGGAGAGGGTGGGGGGAAAGAGGGGAAAATTTGGAACAAAAGGTTTCGAAAAGGTCAGTGTTGGAATAATTGCCCAGCACATGCTTTGCAAATAAATAAATAAACAAATAAACAAACACAAACAAATAAGAAATTGGCTCAGCTTTCCCATGAGAAATGAACATTTCTTCAATTATGACAGACTCGAATTATGATCAATGTAATGACAAGTCATGATTCCAGAGGAGCAGTGATATAGCATACTATCCACTTCCTGAGAGAGGGTTGATAGATAGATTCAATATAAAGAACAGAGATTTACATTTTTGGACTTAGCCAATGCGGTAACTTATTTTGCTTGACTATTCATATTTGTTAAAAAAAATAAAAAGGTTTTTCTTTTCTTTTTTTCTCAGAGGGAGCTGGTTGTGTGGGAGGGGGAAAATGCTTTTTTCTGAAAAAAAAAAAGAAGAAAAGACTGGGAATGGTATAGGACAGTGACAGCAGTACAAATTCATCATAACAAATACCAAAGAAAGCTGGTTACTCTGGGATGCAGATGTCTTGTGGGAACTAAAGAGATTCACATATAGTCAATAGAAAACCATATACTCACAGACAATAGAACCTGTCTGTGGTCATTGTGGAGATACCTATAGAAAGTTAATAGACATGAACAGCTGTGTGCAGGTAGCACAGCTAAGGTATTTTCTCATTATTTCCCATTTTCACATCGAGACAGCATGGAAGGAAGGAAATAAACATATTACTGTGTACCAAGTACAGATTATGCTGAATACTTTACAAATATTATTTCATTTGATTCTCACAACAATTCTGAGAGGTGAATTCTATTATTTGACAGTTAAGGAATCTGAGTTGCTAGTGAGTGTCTAAGGCTGGATTTGAACAGGGTATTTAGGCGATACAGTGGATAGAATGCTTTTCCTAGAATCAAGAAGACTCATCTTTTGGCATGAAAACTAGATTGGATTTATTCATTATTCAAAAAAATATTCCTTAATCAAGCAAATAAGCATTATTAAGTCTATACTATGTACTACACACTGTGCTAAGTAACCATGAAATGCAAATAAAAAGTAGTGACACTTTGTACTTTCCAGAGTCTTATAGTGTAATGGGAAAAATATTTTATTCACAAATCAATTTATACAAGATGCTGTTTGTCCCTGGTTTTGAAGAAGGAGAAATGACACCAGGAGAATGATGTCTTGATTTGCAAATTAATTGCATTTAAGTGAGACAAGAATGTGTAGTCATCAACCTCACTGTTTTTTCCCAGAGTTATTGAAGTCCAGTGGCAACACAAAGGTCAAGACTACTGGCAATAGCAACAGCTAGATGGCACAGTGGAGATAGTGCACTGGCTCTGGAGTCAGGAGGCCCTGGAGTCAGGATTCAAATCCAGCTTCAGACACTTAATACTAGGTATGAGAACCTGGGCAAGTCATTTAACCCCAATTGCTTCACCAAAAATAAATTAAAAGAAGAAAGAAGGGAAGAAAGAAAGGAGGAAAGAAAGAAATAAAGAAATAAGAAAAGAAAGGAAAAAAGAAAAAAGAAAGAAAGGGAGGAAGGAAGGAAGGAAAGAAAGAAAGAAGGAAAAACAGGCCATTATCAATAGCCTGGCATGTATAAAGATATATATATATAGAGAGAGAGGGAAAATAGAAAATACAATTAGAGATGAGGGGCAGCTAGGTGGAACCATAGTGCACAAAGTGCTAGACTTGAAGTCAGCAAGACTCAGCTCCCTGAGTTCAAATCTGGCTTCAGACATTTACTAGCTGTGTGATCCTAGGTAAGTCACTTATAACCCTGTTTGTCTCAGTTTCCTCACCTGTAAAATTAGCAAGAGAAGAAACCAACAAATCACTCCAGTATCTTTGCCAAGAAAACTCCAAATGGAGTCACAAAGAGTTGAACATGATTTGAAATGATTCAACAACAAATTAGAGGGGAAGTTAATAGAACCTAGGGGGAATGAGGAGATACCTTTCTGGGAGGTTGCATAATTCTTCTAGTTAGTCATATTCCCATAATCCTTTGATATCCTCATAGTTGTCTTTTCTCGTGGCACAATAATACTCCATCATATTCACATGCTACATGCCCAGTAAATAATTGATGAGCCTAAACTTTATTCCCAATTATCTTGCTGCCACAGAAAGTGCTTGTAAAAACATTTTAGTATAAATGAGATCTTCCTTTAGGTTACCTTTTCTTGAATAATGTAGGCTCTTTATGATCATGATTTCCTTTTTCAGGTAGTCAGTAACCTTGCAAATAATCAGAACAGTTCAAAAACACATTGGGGTATCTTGGGAGGTGCCAAGTTACCTCTTATTGGAAGTTCTTAAGCAAAGCTGGATGACTATTTTTCTTTTTTACTTTTTTTATAATAGTTAATTTTTTTCAAAATGCATGCAAAGATAGTTTTCAACATTCACTCTTGCAAAACCTTGCATTCCAAATTTTTCTCCCTCCCGCCCTGATTCCTCCTTCTCCCAGACAGCAAGTAATCCAATATAGGTTAAAACATATTTCCACATTTATCATACTGCAAAAGAAAAATCAGATCAAAAAGAAAAAAAAATGAGAGCAAAAAAACAAGCAAGCAAACAACAACAACAAAAGATGAAAATACTATGTTGTGATCCACATTCAGTCTCCATAGTGTTTCTGGATGCAGATGTCTGTCTTTATCACAAGTCTATTGGAATTACTCTGAATCACCTCATTGTTGAAAAGAGCCACATCCATCACAGTTGATCATTACTTAATCTTGTTGCTGTGCACAATGTTCTTTTGGTTCAACTCACTTCACTTTAGCATAAGTTCATGTATTTTTCAAGGATATTAGAAAAAGGAGACTTACTGGTTCACATATAAGATAGACCACATTCTTTGAAGTCCATTTTCTCTTTGAGATGCTGTTTTATTTAAACTATGATAAAAGTAGATACTCTCGCAGTTGATATTTTGAAACCAAGTATGAGACATCACATTTATCCTTATTAAAATTAATTTTTCCGGCTTTGACCTTTCCAGTTTTCTTGTATCACCCACCTGCCCCACACTTATACTTTGCCATCCTGTGATAGTGACCTTCTTACTGTTCCTAGGATTAGACACTCTATTGTCCAACTATAAGCATTTTCTCTGACTGTCCCTCATCTTGGGATTCTCACCCTTCTCCTGACTGCTTTCAAGTTTGACCTTAATTTTAATGTCTTCTTTCTAAGTTATCTCCAATTAGTCCTATACATAACTTGTTTATACATGGTTATTTTCTTTTTTTTTTGGCAAGATAATTGGCATTAAGTGATTTGCTCAGTCACACAACTATTAAGTTTTCAATGTCTAAGGTCACATTTGAACTCAGGCCCCCTGATTCCAGGACTAGTGCTCTGTCCACTTAACCATCTGGCTGCCCCTATACATGGTTATTCTCATGTTGTTCCTATTAGATTGTGAGCTCCTAAAGAGCTGGGATTATCATTTACTTTTCCGTGTATAGCTACCAGTATTTTGTATAGTGCCTGGCACATTGTAGATGCTTAATAAATTCTTTTTGATCCCCACCTGCTGTTCTAGCCTGTCAAGATTTATTTTTGAATCCCAACTCTTAACGAGCATCTCAGCTCTCCCTCTTACCTTTGTGTCAGATGCCAATTTGATATGCATGCTATTGATGCCTTAGTACAAGTCATTAGTAACAACATTAAGGAGCACTGGGGCAAGAATAGATCCCTGGGGAGCTCTTCTAGAAACCTTTCCCCAAGCTGATACTGACTCATCCATGAATATCTTTTGGAATCATTTATTCAATCACTTAATTATTATTGTCATCTTACTCAATGGTGTCAAACTCAAATAGAAACTGGAGTCACTAAAACATACATAAGAATCCTTGCAAGCCACATATTGACTTAGAAACCACATGTTAATATTATGTTTCTTCATGTACTTAATATATAGTTAAACATTTTCCAATTACATCTTAATCTGATGCAGCTATACTGAAAGCTTTATGTACTATACAAATAGCTGACACTTCTGATCTAGCCAACATTTTATTAGCTTGTCTATAAGGATCTCAGGCAAGGCTTGGCTATATGCCTCACTAAAACCAGGTATGCTCTGTCTACATCATGTTCCTCCTCTTCTAGCCTAGTGACCCTGCCCAAAAAGGAAATGAGGTTAGTCTGCCTATGGTTGGAATTTGGTCCAGGATAGAGTATTACTTACTCAGATTCATTGTGATTGACAACGAAGAAAGGCAGCTGTTCCACAGAATATAAATAAACCCAGGTGTACTCCATAGAAGCCTTGCAAATATAGGCAACACCACCTGCTAGGGTAGTGGGAAGACTAATGTGAGAGTGCTAGCATATGGAAAAGGCAGAATAAATGCCCAGGTAGAGTTTTTTCATCTGTTATCATTCCCATTGAACACAGCTGGCTTGGAATGGTGAGTTACAACATGTGGAATTAACTATCATTCTATGAGCTAAGGCTTTCAGGACAGAAAAAAGGCTTTTAGAATTTAGATTTTTTTTAAATGAACAAAAAAGATATCCTGTTGTAAAGAGTTTCAAACTTCTATTTCCTGGTTTAGGGTTTCTCTCTCTCTCTCTCTCTCTCTCTCTCTCTCTCTCTCTCTCTCTCTCTCTCTCTCTCTCTCTCTCTCTCTCCCTCCCTCCCTCCCTCCCTCCCTCCCTCCCTCCTCCCAAATGGATATTGCTAAGATGACTGAACAAAAATTCTTCAGTTGTTTAATAATAGTATCTACCTCTGAAGTTTGTTGCAAGAAATCAAATGAAATAATATTTATAGAGAGAGAGTTTAAGCATGGTGCCTAACACATAGTAGAAATTTAAATTTAATAAATGCTATTTTTCTTCTGTATCTGTTTTTTTTCCAAAAAGTAAAATATAATGAAAGAGTTGGTTGGTTGTTGTCCTTCCTTCTTGAAGAGGATCAAAAAGACTTCATTATGTTAGAGTTGTTGGAGTATGTCTGACTGTGGCTGATCAGACCAATGTAAGCTCAGAATGCTCGAACATTGGTCAGGCACAAATAATTTCCATGAACATTTGAAGTGCATTCTCTAAGTTTGTCCATCTCAAGTATCTTTTGAACTAACAATTCTGCTTTGCTCATAGAGCACACCATCTTCTCTGAGGAGAGCACGCCATGCTGGGCAGTCCTATGCTAGTGTCTTCCATGTCATACAATCAATTCTAAAGTTAAGAGAGACCTTGAGAGTGTCATTGCACTGCTTTTTCTGACCATTTCATGAGCACTTGTCCTGTGACAAGTCTTTTTGGCAAGTCAGCCCAAAGAAGTTGTGTTCTCTGCAATAGAGTTTGAATGCTTGGCCATTTGGTTCCAGAAAGGACCTTAGTGTCTGTTATTTTATGCTGCCAAATGATCTTCAGAATTTTCCTAAGACAATACAAATGAAGGCAATTCAGTTTCCTGGCCTGGAGTTGGCATACTGTTCAGGTTTCATAGGCATATGCCAGTGAGATCAGCACAACAGCTCTGCAGACCTTCAGTTTACTAGTCAGTCTAATACTTCTTGTCTCCCACTCTTTCCTTTGAAGCCTCCCAAACCCTGAGTAGCTCTGGCAATGCACGTGTCAACTTCATTATCAATGTGGACATCCAGGGCAAGTATACTGCCAAAGTAAGTAAACTTATCCACAGCATTCAAAACTTCTCAGTTTGCTGTAGTGGATGGTTCCACATACAGATGATGTGGTGCTAGCTGATATAGTACCTGTGTTTTCTTGGTATTAATTGTTAGTCCAAAATTAACACAAGCAGCAGAGAATTCATCCATCTTTTGTTGCATCTCAGCTTCTGAGGTTTCTTTGAGTGTACTATCATCTGCAAACAAAAAATCATAAACCAATTCCTCCATTTTAGTTTTGGGTGATGTCTTTTGATTCATGCATAAATTGAATTTAAATGAGGCAGAATAGTAGGTTGTATTCAGAGAAGACTAGTACCTCTGGGGTGAGAGCTGCTGAGACCATTACAAGACTGCTTTCTACCTTTGATGGATCATCTGATTCATCTCTCATCTATGGTTCCAAGAAGCTGTAACATGCACAGCAACCACACCCCAGTAAACTGTTTTGATAGATGAGCTAAACCAGGTTAGGGGTAACCAAGTAGTCTCTCTATAGTGAATTAGGAGGGTCTCTACCCCCTTGTCTGTAAAGACTTCCTCTGGTGAAGTGGGTGGATGAGAACAATTTTTTCCCCAACAGCCATGAAGCAGGTGAAGCGGGTGCTGTGAAACACTCAGTGCTTGGTTAGACATTGAAGATACCAAATTCATCCACTGCATCTCAAGTCATCACTAGTCAGCTTGTCTCTGTCCTACCACAGTGATGTCTCTGGAAGAGAGAGTGAATTGGATGATGACTTCAATAAAACAGAATTTGAAAACAGTGAAGGAGACACACCTAGAGGCAAATAGAAGACTGAATGAGAGATAATGAGAGAAAGTTGGATTTGGTTTGTTTAGGATTAAGGGACTAGAATAATTCTCTTTTATTCCAGAAGGTAGAAATAGGAAAAATGATTGGAGGTGGGGGGAGGAAGAGAGAGGAGAAGAAAGAGGGAGAGAGGAGGAGAGAGAGAGGGAGAAAACTGGGGAGAGAGAAAGAGGGAGAGAGAAGAAGAGAGGAAACAAGGGAAAGAGGGAGAGGGAGAGAGGGAGGGGAAAGAGGGAAATGATAGATTTCTTTCCTCGGTGATGTGCACTGGAAGCAGAATTAGGGAGACCGGTGCAAACTTCTCAGAAAAAGCCCTATTTATTTCTGTGTGAAGCTAGGTACTTTGTTTTTTTCTACTTTTCACAGACAGGCCAGTCTACTAGAGCTTCCCTCAGTGACCTCTTTTCTCTCAGAGAATAAGAGACAAGATACACCTTACCAATCAAAAATAGACTTTTCCAGGGAGATACATGAACTGACAAGCAAGGAATTTTAGTCACTGAAGGAGGTAAGTTTTCTCATTTAATTGGTACCTTATAAACATCCTGGTTATAAAAATTGAACAAAATTTCCATTTGCAGTCACTGTACTTAAGATTGAGAAAGGTGGCTGTTAAGGTCAATAGCATTAAAGGAAGTTTTGATATATCATGGCACATAAATAGTGATAAATAGGAAGAATTTGAACAAGTTTTCCTGAGTTCAAGTCTAGCATTCAATTCCATCAAATCTAAATAGAAAAATACTTTATTGTAATTCAGTGTATTGATATACATTTATTCTTAGCCACTCCAATTAATTTTAATAACTACTTATATACCTACTATATGTACATCTTCTCTAACATAATAAGTATTTTATGCACTTACTTTGTGCTCTATTCTAGGATCAAGAATACAAAGATAAAAACAAAATAATCTCTTCTCTCAAGGATCTGGAAATGGAAAGAGTTAAGTAGATATATAAACATATTAGATATATTCAAAAGAATTTTAGGGAGAGCTAAAAATGGGCAATCAAAAGGGCATTTTTTAAGAGATTACAAGCACAACCTGAGTTGATCTTTCAAGGATCTTAGGGGTTGTAAGAAATCAAAGTAAGAGGCAGAATCTTATAGTCCTGGATTGCAAAGAGTATTTATTCCCACAAATATGGGGAAGAGAGTAGGCAATTGTTGTTCAATTGTTTCAGTTTTATCCAACTCTCTGTGAGCCCATTGAGGTTTTCTTGGCAAAGATATTGTAGTGGTTTGCTATTTACTTCTCAAGATGTAGATGAAGAAGCTGAGGCAAACAGGATTCAGTGACTTGCCCAGGGTCACACAGCTAGTAAGTGGCTGAGGCTGGATTTGAACTTTAGGCTCAGCACTCTATCCACTGTGCTACTAATCTGATAAGCAAGGGAGAATGATAAATAGGCTAGTCAGACTAGAGGATATATGTAGCAATGATGAATTATAATTATAATAAAAGCTAACATATATATATATATGAAATGTCTATAAAAGTTTTGTACATAGTATATATCTAAGGTAGGATTTAAATATAGTTCTTCCTGACCCTGAGACTAGGGCTTTATCCCTCTTGATCAGCTCTCATTAAACTATGGTGATGGGGCTTGTGGGCTGGCATCTCACATCTACAATAGGAGAAACCATCTTCCTGTGTGTGTGTGTGTGTGTGTGTGTGTGTGTGTGTGTGTGTAACTGTCTCTTTGAGTCACTAGTAAGCAGTGGGAGAGCTCCCAAATCATGGCTTAGGATATCAGTGAGTTTCCATTCTCCAGAGAGAGTGCTGTGGTTATAGGATTCTTACCTATAGAAGCTATCTCTTATTTGTTATGAAACCTAAAATTAAAAAAAACACACGCTGAATTGTGTAATATATTTGTCCTCATCTTTAACAGGTATACCTTTAAATACAATTAATATTGTTTCAACTGAGTATCAACTGAGATAAAATGCTTTGCAAACCTCAAAGGTTTCATACAATAATATGAACCCTAGATATTATTATCATTTCAATTCCTTAACCAAAGCCACAACTTTCTGGACTTTGTTTGGTGACAATCCCTGAAAAAAATCTATTAGTTTAATGGAAAGAATATTGGATTTAGACTAAAAAATTCTGGATTTTTGCCTGCCATTCATTGAATGCTTTGTGACTTTGGTTAAGGAACAACTTTTCTGAGTCTCAATTTCCATTTCACCAAAAGTCACTTGGTAAGTTGGATTGAAGAAAGTGTATTGCAAAACTTAAAATATGCAAACTTAAATTGGGAACAGTGAGTTAATAATGAGTTAACAGTGAATGAATATTTTCACAACCCTTTAAGATGCTTCTAGAAAGAACTTAACATACTAATTATAATCATTTTAATTTTATCCTCACAATAATCCTGTGAGTTAGGTAGTATTAATGTTCCCATTTCACAGGTGAGGAAAATGAGGTCCAAAAAATGTTGTTATTTAACTGAGTAGCATAGCTAATTGCTGTTAAGTTAGAAGAAGGTTTCAGGTCTAGCATTTTATAGGCTATTGTGGCTAATAGTCACTATCTCTAGAGTATGAGTGGAATGGGGAGTGGGAAGGAAAAAAAAGAGAAAAGAAAGAAAAAATACATGATAAGTTTATTAAATATTTAAAAAGAAATAGCAAGTTTTACATAATAGGTTTGTATCTTTTTTGTGTGTATGCTACAATTGTAGCCTAAAAAGATGTAAAGCTTTTATAAATAAATACTGTCAGCCTATAAGTCTCATCACTATAGTTTGGTGGGAGCTTACCAAGAGGTGGCTAGGTAGTGAAATACATACTGAGCTCAAGACTCAGTATCAGGAAGACCTGTATTTAAATCCTTCAAATATTTTTTTATTATACTATGTTGTAGCAATGATAGTTTGATCCCATGACTTAAAAATAATTTAAAAAATTTAAGTGCTAACTCATAAATGTTTTGAAAGTTGAACAAGATTGTTCATAGGATCAGAAGGTAATGAACAATTCTATAAGATACTGGCACAAGTATCTTGTGCTTGGAAAAGAAGTAGTGCATGAATTAATGATCACTGTCATTTGATTAAAAGGCTTGCTTTTGGCACCTGGGAGATTAATGAAGTTCCAAGACAAATTACAATACCTGAAATTGTGTAATAATAAAATAACTTTCTCTACTTTCTCATCATCTGAGTTTCTGTTCTGTCTCTGGAACATGATATCAGCTTTGTTAGTATGCAGCTTAATAAAATCCTAGGTCAAAACTCTTGGTACAAAGAGTCTTTTCAACTGAGCAGATTTGTATTTACATTTCTAAGGGGGCAGCTAGGTGGCACAATGGATAGAGCACCAGCCCTGAAGTCAGGAGGAATTGGGTTCAAATCTGCCCTCAGACACTTAATGCTTCCTAGCTGTGTGACCTTGGGCAAGTCACTTAACCCCAATTGCTTCAGAAGAAAATTTTTTCTCAGTTATTTTTTTGAAGAAGTGGAATTCTATCACACATCATAAAGGTAGGTTACCAGAACAGGTAAGGAAAATGGGAGCCCTTATGCACAGAACCAAACCAAACACATTTCTTCTGTTGCAAATGAAAATAATTTTGTATTCTACCCTTTAGTAGACCATAAGGTGTACACCACCAGTTTAGAATCCACTTAAGAGCAAGAGTGGAGCAGCGTAAAAGAGTTCCCAAATAGAAGAAATAGACTTAATTTTAAATTCTTAAACATATTAGCAGGAAGACATTCAAATCACCTTATTTTTGTGTGTCTCAGTTTCTTTTTGTAAAGTAGTAGGATTTACCTAAATTGGCCCTAAGATTCCTTCTTCTCTGCTGCTGTTTTTCTTTTAGAGTGAATCTTTGAAAGATAGCTCATGATTTAAATTTAAGGAAATAAGTATATGTCAAGAAATCAATCAATAAGCATTTGTTAAGCACTTATTATATGCCACATACTTGTGTCGATTTGACACAAAGGCAAAAAACCAGTCCTTACTCTCATAGAACTTACATTCTAATGAAGAAAGCAACATGTAAATAACTAAGTACATACAAGATGTAATCAAAGAAGATAGAAAATAATCTGAGAGGGGAAATCATCAGCATCTGAAGGGTTTAGAAAGAACTTTGGAGGTGAAACGAGCTTTGTCTTTAGGAAAGCCAGGAGGATGATGAGGAAGCAGGGCATTCCAAGGATGCTGAACAGCCTGTGCAATGTATGGTTATTCTTATTTGTCCTTTGTTTTCAAAGAGGACTATGACTTCAGGGTGGTAATGCCTTGACATGCAAGTGAAATGGATTTAAGTAAGGATAGGCTGGAAAGTCACCAGCCTCGTTTTCTCCTTCAAATCTGGGTCCAGTGGCAAGATAGAAATGGATTGGGATGACTAGAGATGGCTCTCAAAATGGTACAGATTGAAATGAATACCTTCCTCCCTAGATATATATGCATCTCAAAATCAAAGGAGGTGGCAAGATGACACAATGGGCAGCATGCCAAGCCTGAAATCTGGAGAAACTGAGTTCAAATCTGACTTGAGAGGTTTACTAGCTGTGTGATCCTGGGCAAGTCACTTAATCCTGTTTTCCTCAGCTTTGCATCTGCAAAATTAGCTGGAGAAGGAAATGGTAAACCACTTCATAATCTTTGCCAAGAAAACCCCAAATGGTGTCATGAACAAGAGTCAAGCAAGACTCAAATGACTGACAAACTGGAAAGACCTGTGTGAACTAATGTAGAGAATGAACTGAATAGAACCAAGAGAACAATTTATACTACAACATTATCTTTGTAAAAACAAACAATTTTGAAAGACTTAACAATTCTGATCAGTTCAACAATAAGAAATGAATCCAGAGAATAAAAACGAAGAATGCCACTAACTTCCTGCCAGAGGATTAATATGCAAATCAAGACACACTGATTTTAAGATATGGCCAATATAGGATTTGATTTTGATTAACTAAGTTTATTTGTTAAAAGATTTTGTTTTTCTTGTTTTGGGGAGGAGGAATAAAGACCGGAGACGGGAGAAAAATGCTTGATAATTGAAATAAAAAACTCAATTTCACTTCAACAACAATTCAAAATCAAAAAGTATGACTCTTAATTTTGGTTTCATCATTTAATATTCTACATGACCTTGTGCAAGCCTCTCTAAGCCTAAATATAATAATATAATAATAATAATACCTCTCCGTTTATCTGAAAGGGTTGCAGACAGTATGAAACCTAATAATATTTGGGAGAATAAATGTTAAGACAGAAACAACTATTGCCTCAAAAGTGACACTGATGTTGTTTTGTTTAATCTTATTTTTTATGTGGAGATATACTCAGCCATATGTATGATGTATTTTATGGATTTTAAAGTCAAATAGATTTGTGATCTCATCAATTCCTTTCAATGGTGCAGTTTGAAATCCAGTCATTCTTGTTCTTTCTTATGAACACTTTATTATGCTCTCCCAAAAGTTCTCCCCAAGAATTTGACTCAATGTGTGGTATGAGTTTCTTTCTCCCAATATCAAACAAGGTTCCAGTAGAGCAGTCTGGCTGTCCCTGCCTCAGCCTTCACTATTGCCTTATGACTAGCTCATTTTCTCTTTTTATTATACTTGAAAATTCCATTCACTCTTATTCTTCTTTAGAGATCTTTGTATCTCATTCACATCCACCATATATATCTCCAGTGCTCTTCCATTTGATGCTTTTCTGTAATTTTGATGTAGGTTTATTATGTGTGTTGCTGCTACATAGCCACTGAGTTAAAGGTGAAATTGATTGTCAATCTATGAAATCTTAGAGCATTATGAAAATGAAAGCATTTAAGACACGATTACTCCCCCAAATGAGAGCTTACAATCTCTCAACAAGACATACACACATAAAATAAACAACAATTTAAGGCAGTATATAATCAAATGTCAAAATGAGCGATGTTTGGTCACGTCTGACTCTTCATAATTCCACTTGGGATTTCCTTGGCAAAGATACTGGAGTGGTTTGTCATTTCTTTTCCAACTCTTCTTTACAGACGAGGAAATTGTGGTAAATAGGGTTAAGTGACTTGTTCAGGTCCACATTATGATTAAATATGCAATCTGCATTTGAACTCATGGACTCTTTCTAATTCCAAGTCTAGTGCTCTAGCAACTGTATCACCTCACTGCCTCTAAAATGAATGATAGATGCAATAATACTGTGAAGAACAGAGAGATGCAGCTAGATTGTTATAACTTGGAGAAGAGAGACTTTAGTCATTAGCAAAACAGCATGAGGCTGTTATGTTGAGGCTTTAAGAGATGGAGATGTGTAGCATTAAGCAAGCTCAGCAATAGGAGCTTTAAGAAGCCTTCTGTGGTTAATTGGAAGAGAGTGATAATTTGCCCGTTCCTTTCCCAATATAAAAATGCATTTAGATTTCCTCACCACCTTTTGAACACACTATTGCATTGTTTGTACCTGATGTCAACTCCTTAGTCACTAATTTCATCTCTGTGTATTTCAATGGTGACTCAATCATTTGCTCATATGAGATTTTATACATATATATGTATATAAAGTGTTTTGTAAATCCTAAAGCCCTGCAGCAATATTAACTATTATTATTATAACCTCTCATTTTCTTTGTGCAAATGCTACCATTTATGAGCTGATTGGGAAGGGTTTGTCTCCCACATCCCTATGTGCAAGCAGGCTTATGATAATACTGTTATATTGTAGAATATTTCTGAATAACTATTCCTACTTAGTCTCTTCCTGGTTAGCTCAGCTAGATGGCACAGTAGATAAAGTACTGGACCCCAGTTCAGGAAGACTATTCTTATCTGTGTGATCTTGGTAAGTTACTTTGCTTTGTTTGCCTCAGTTTTCTCATTTGTAAAACGAGATAGAGAAGGGAATGGCAAACCACTTCAGTATTTTTTGCCAAGAAAATCCCAAATAGGATTACAAAGTCAGACATGACTCAAAATATCACCATCTAGTCTCTTAATATTTTGTCCAAAATTTTGAATTGCCTCTTATGATTTGAGGCTATACACAAATATCATAGATCCAAATCTGGAAGAGAATTCAAAGGGCAAATACTTGAATCCTTTCATTTTACAGATGAGAAAACTAAGAACAAATGGCTTACCTAATGTCAAAGAGGTAACAAGTGACATATCTAGGATTTGATCTGAGGCCTTCTGACTCCAGATTCAGGACTCTTTTTACTTGATTATACTTTGGCTCAGGGTGTTGGGGATAAGGAGTGGTTACTACTGGTGATGAAAATGGAGTAATCTTACAAATAGGTTTGATGTTGTTCAGTTGTGTCCAGCTTTGTGACCCATTTCGCGTTTTCTTGGCAAAGCTACAGAAGTATTCTGTCATTTCCTTCTCTAGCTCATTTTATAGATAAGTAAACTGAGGCAAAGAGGGTAAAGTGTGACTTTCCCATGGTCACAGTAAATGTCTCAGGGCATATTTGAACTCATGAAGTTGAGTTTTCCTAACTTCAACCTGGCACTATACATTGTGCTCCCTAGCTAGCCTTGCAACAAACATATTTATCATGTCTTAAATTTTTTCTTAGTTTTTGTTGTTTTCATCAAAATGATTTCCTTGTTTTTTACTTTGTATCTCTAGAACTTAATACAGAACTTGGCACGTAGTTCATGCTCAGTAAATGCTGTTTCATTCATTTCATCAACAATGTGTATTATTATTATTACACTACTTTAAAATGGCTTACTATCTGTAGTCTTTTGCCATTGTCTTTTGCTTTCAACATTTCAACAAGCTCCTCATTTACTGATGAAGCAGAAACCCATGGGAATGGGCTTTTCCAAGTTTACATATGTGGGCCACAGGCTCACAGGATCAGAGATTTAGAGTTGGACAGAAATTTAAAAGTCATTTAATTAGGCATCCTAAAAAAAACCCTGAGATTCAGAGAAGGTGAGATAACTTGTTCACCCTCACACAAGCAACAGGAATGAAAGGTAGAATTTGAACCCAGAAGATTTGACTCCAGAGTCAGCTAGCTGATGCAGTGGATAGAGTGCCAAACTTAGATTCAAAAATGCCTGAATTCAAATTCAACCTCAGACACTTACTAGTTGTGTGACCCTGGGCAAGTCACTTAATCTAAGTTTCCACAAGTATAAAATGGGAATGATAACAGCACCTATCTTAAAGAATTTTTGTAAGGATCAAATGAGATAACATTTGGAAAAAGGACTTAACATCATGCCTGGCATATAGCACACTTTATATAAATGCAAACTTTCGTATTATGAAGAAATGAAAAAAAGGATGCTTTTGTATTTTAAAAAAAAATCTATTTTGAGAAGGGAGGGACCTTCACATTGATGGGAATAATAGCCCCAGGTTTTGTAATATTTCTTTCTCTGTTTTATATTTTTTTCTCTCTTTCACAGTCTACTTTCTATGACAATAGAAGCAAAGACAAAATACAGACACTCTTAATATTATTGTATGTGAGCACTCATGAGCAAAATGCGAAATTGTGACTTGTATAAGTTAGGAGAGCTTTGAAACAAAATATTTACATAGACTGAAAGTATGGCAGATGAGAAGAGAATTCAAGGCCAAGATAGTAGCAGTATGTTGAATTTGGAGATAGCAATGGTTGCAAACTGCGGTGGATTGGGGGGGAAAGCCCACTAATGTTCATAGAATAAAGTATCAATGATAAAAAAGGGTAAACCAAAGGGGGGAGAGGATGTGAGGCAAAGGAACAAGCTTTTATTTATTTATTTAAAAATACATTTTCATATTAATCATATTGTGAAAGAAAAATAAGATCTAAAGGGGAAAAACATGAGAAAGAAAAAGCAAACAACAACAGTAAAAAAGTGAAAATAATATATTTTGATCCAGATTCAGTCTCCATAGTTTTTTTTTCTGGATGAAGATGACATTTTCCATCCCAAGTCTATTGGAATTGTCTTGGATCATTACATTGCCAAGAAAAGTCAAATCCATCATATCTGATCATCACATGATCTTGCTTTATCCATGTATAATATTGTCCTAGTTCTGCTCCCTTCACTCAGCAACAATTCACTTAAATCTCTTTCAAGCTTTTCTGAAATCAGTCTGTTCATCATTTCTTATAGAACAATAATATTCTATTAAATTCATATGCCATAACTTTTTCAGCCATTCCCCAACTAATAGGCATCCACTCAATTTCCAATTCCTTGCCACTACAAAAAGAGCTGCTGCAAACATTCTTTGCATATGTAGGTCCTTTTCCCTCTTTTATGATCTATTTAGGATATAGATCCAATAGTGACACTGCTGGATTAAAAAGTATGCACAAGTTTATAGCCGTTTGGGCATAAGAACAAAACTTTATTAGCTGCTTATTTATATACCAAGCCCTATGTGAACATAATATCTCAGTTGAAAGCAGAAAAGTAAGGTAGTTGATAATTGGTGATAATAATGTAGGGAAGCAATCCAAACAGTTTGTAGGAAAAAGGAAATAAGTAATATGGTCAAGAGTGCAAATAGTACTAAAATAGACTTATATAAAATTATACACATGTATGAATACATGTTACATACAGACAAATACATGTATATGTATGCACAGTGCACACATACATATGCATAGTATTAAATATATATGTATATAAAATTATATACATGTATACATATGAAACTAGCTTAAAAGCATACACATATATGTATATTTAGTAATATATATCTATAATATAATATATGCACACACATATACATGCACATGTTTTGCCTACATGTAGATAAATTGAATAAGAATGATTATTATATTCCAAACGTTTCCATCACTGGAACAACAATTAGATTCTGTAAATGGGAGATAAATCCTAATATATTCTATTGAAAGTTTTCATCCCTACAGCTTTGTGGCAAGTTAAGTAAATTTAAAGTTTTCACCAAGGCCTTATAGAGAAATATGATTATAAATTCAAATTCAGATAAATTCAAATATGAATATCACTGATTATCAATCAGTTAATGAAGTAATTAAATAAATTTCACCCAATGTACTTGTTCTAATGAGAATTTCCAACCACATCTACCAAATCTATTTAACAAATTATTTAAAATCTGTTGAAAATACTCATAATAATCATAATCTATAGAATTAGACTAGGACTTTTTAATCTAGGGTCGATGGACTTCCTTTCAAAAATATATAATTTTATTTTGTTACTTTCCATTAGATTATATTTATTATTCTTATCTATATGGTATCCACTTTCATCCAACTCTCACCTGTACCTTTTAGAAGCTATAGCAGGGATAGTGGCGATGACACCTTGGTAAATTGTCTTTCAGATGGGCTAATTAGGTCAAGGATAACTGACAGACTTCAAACCTGTTGGTGAGCTGAGTGTCTACCCCAAGCACAGGAAGACTCTTTCTAGAAAAAAAGAGAAGATGAGAATAACTTGTTCCAATGACTGTGAAGGCAGCTGAAACAGGCACTGGAACACTTAGAACTTGGTCAGGCATCAAAGGCACAAAGATCGTCCACTTCATTCCAGGCTAACACCAGTCTTTATATTTGCCTTGCCATTGGACTTTGATGACCCAGGAAGAGAGAGTGAAGCTGACAACTTTGCACAACTCTGCCTCACATAAAGCCAATTCATGTTCAAGTAAAGACATCACCTGTGATATTATTGGTTCTCTTTGAAAACAAAGAATGAACAACAATTATATCATATGTAGATACATACATGTTATATATATAAACACACAATTGGTTTCCTTTGAATTCTATGAGTTTAATTTTTAAAACATTATTCTGAGAAGAGTTTTATAGACATTGGCAAACTTCCAGAATGTCTCATGATATTAAAAAAAAAGGGTTAAGAATGTCTGCCTTAGACATATAGGGTCTTAGTTGATTAGCTTGAATGTATTACAACATAAAAGGAATACAAACTAGAAAGCTTTTTTGGCTAGTGAGTCATTATTGACTATGTTGTGACTCCAGAATACATAGTCTCTAAGTTATCTTAAAAAACAAACAAACAGACAGACAAACAAATAAACTACACAGCATAAAGTACTAATAACTTTAGAAATGGGCAGCCTCTGGATAAGAGCCAGTTTGAGAATGTGTACCTGGCTTAGAGAAAGAATCAAACTTTTTTTGTGGTACTCAAGTTTCTCTTTGAGTCTCAGATGGAGAAGGAAGTCAGAGCTTCTGCTCCGAAGAGGGACTGAAGTCCAGGTGCTGTCTCCAGAATGTATTTGTGCTGAGTATTAAAGAATGCCACAGATTGTAAAAATCAGAGGTGAGGATGGTACAAATTCCAGACATCAGGGATAGCCCTATGGAATGCTGTATGAGAGTAACCAAAAAGAGGTCAGTTTGGCTAGAACTGAGAATTTATGAAGGAGAAGCTTGGGTAGAAAGACTGGAAAGACAGGATGGGGCCCAGTTGTGAAGAGCTTTAATGCCCTACAGAAAGAAGACTGATATTTGATCCCAGAGATAATAGGAAGCCGCTGGAGTTTATTAGAGGGAGAGGGATTGACATAAGCCTTAGTAGAATCACTTCGACAGTCATGGAGAGATAGGTTCGAGTGAGGAGAGACTTGAGACAGGAAGATCAGTTGGGAAGCAGGCAAAAGGTGATGAGGGCCTGAATTAGGGGGATGGTGTAAGAGAAGAGAGAAGAGTACTCACAGGAGAGATGTAGAAATAAGAAACAAGTTTGTTAACCGAAATAACACCTAATCCTAATTGCCTTTCTTCTTGTATTTCTAATATTACGAAGTGGAGACATTGCGTTGCCAGTTTCCTTTTGTTGGACAAAATTAATCATTTAGTTTCAGAAGAACATGCATGATAAATTGTATTCTTCTTGCACATACATTTTGGATATGAAACAACAGACCTGGCCACCTGGAGTGAAGTTAGGAGACCTAGAGGTGATTTCTTTAATGCAAGGGAATGTTTGCCCATTAAAAAATACTTTGCAAGTGTGTTCACTTTTTCTAGTCTAGCTTTGCAGAATATGTAGTGTAACATCCGGTAATGATTTTGATGGGAAAATACTTAGAAATTGCTTTCTAGTTTTTACTTGCTTTCTAGTTCACATGCAATGAATCACTTGGGTGGAAACCCTAGCAGGAAATGTTAACATTTTCTTTCATGAATTATTGCCTTTGTATCTCATACTATCATTATTTACACAAAAGCTATGTGGCTAAAAGAGTCAATGACTATTTAATTGGTCATTTCTTGTAACTTGGGAAATATATTTAAGGGACCAGGCTCAGGAAGGCTAACTTCTCTTCCTTTTAAGACCCATGTTAATATGAAATTGTTCTTTTTTGGCTTATGGACATCAGTTTATTCTTCTGTAAATCCATATAATCCCAGACCACCATATTTCCTATAAAATATAAGATAAAACAAGCACAAAAATATTTTGATTCAGATTTATTGGTAATAACTAATTTCAAAAGGCAAGAGAACATTAAATAAAGTGTGAGTTGTTTATGCATCATTATAACTCACATTTGTGCCAAGGTTTACAGTTAACAAAACTTTCCCCTCAGACCAGTGCTCATAAATAACTGTTAAATGAATGAATGAACAATGAAGGGCATTATTCATAATTGTTACTTGAGTTTGTCTGGGCATGTCCAGTTCTTCTTTCAGGGAGATGCCCTTGAAGAACCTTTGAAGCATGTCCTGATTGCCTAGTATGAAGGTCTCTGCATCCCCTACCAAATGGTTAATTATGTCTTTACACTGGTGAAACTGAACTGGTAGCTATATTTTTTACTATTCTCTTTCTGCTTCTCTCTTTCATCTATTCTGTCTTTATGTGTGCTCCTTTCTGCTGAGCCAGAACTAGGTTTTCAATCCTTTCCTCTCCCTCTCCAGGGACTGAACTGATATATGGGGGTAGGAGAATTGTGTCTTTTACTATTTCTGCAATAAATTTGTATATTTGTGATTATACGTTTGAAAGTAAATATTTCTGTATAAAAACTAATTTCATAGCAAGTAAATGGAATTGAGGTAGAGTGGACCACCCTTTACAAATGAGAGGTGTAGGTTAAAGCCATTTGGAGAAAGCTTTTATCCACAATATGCTTACGGGTAACTCTTCTAGGGAAGAATAAAATGTGATCTATTTGGTTTTCAGGCAGACATGGTTACACAATTATTTGGAAGTGACTATTCACTATTATATGGGCAGCACCATGCTACTCACTGGGGTATAGGAAAGATAAGGTCCCTTTTTGGAGAAAATCATGATCCCTGTGATGAAAGTATGGTAAATATCTCTAATTTCCCATGGGAAGGTTGAATGGCTTATCTAGTGTTATAGAGCTGATAATTATCAGAGTCAAAATTTGAACCCAAGGGTTATTCTTTTGACAACAAACCTTACTCTAACAGGTGAATTCCCTCTTCCCCCACAAAAAAAAAAAAAAAAAAAAAAAAAAAAAAAAAAAAAAAAATTCTGGAATTGTGTTGGTTTTGTCTCTGCATTCCTCAGTATCTAATACTATGCCATTCTTAGAAAAGGTGGTTTAAAGAAGGCTTAAGAAATGTGGTTAAATTTTCCTTTCTTCTTTCCTTCCTTCCTTTTCCCCTCATTTTCTCCCTTTCTCTCTCCTTTCCTTCCTTCCTTCCTTTTCCATTCCTGCCTCCATCTCTGTCTCTGTCTCTGTCTCTGTCTCTCTCTGTCTCTGTCTCTCTCTCTGTCTCTGTCTGTCTCTCTCTCTCTCTCGGAAAAAGCAAGTAGTTTAACTAGATAAACTAGACTAACTAGAAAATCCTATTCCTTGGTTATATATTGTAATTAAAAAAAAAACTGTCTGCTAGATGAAAGTTCAGCTGTACATGTAGCGATACTGACATCTGATGGTTAGTAATATATTAACTTGAAAAGATGACAAAGATCTAAAATAAATACTAAAGATACTAAAATAAAACTATGCTAGTTATTTGTTTTTTTATAAAAGATTATGTAGTTACATTATTCTTAAAGTGTTAACTGAGAAGTTTTTTGAAGGACAGAGAATAGGGGACTTTACTAGTTCCCAAAAAAGGATTCAATGAAAGAACTAATAAAAACAAACAATTCTCTGGGTTATAGGAGCTATGTGATAACTATGAATTGTTCCATTGTTGGAAGGTGGAAAGATAAATGACATTGTTCCAAAGACCAACTGATCCTGAAGAAAGAAGAAGAAATGATTGGAGTTGATAGTAACAGAATTTGTGAATAGTAACATGATTTTTTTTAAAGATAAAAATAAAGATGAAAATTTAAATGAAACATTAAAAAATGCACAGAAGAGAGAAGGAAATTCAGCAGGGCCATGGACAAGAAGAGCCATTTTGTTACTATTGTCTTATATTTAATATATATATATATATATAATTAAGAAAAACAAACTATATACAATGGAAGTTCAGTTCAGAGAGAAAATTGCTTTATATTAAATTACAGAAAATTGGTGGTTAACATTAGGAAAATTGTTGCTTTCAGGGTATGTGGAAAGCAGGCTATCTTGGCCACTTTGTTTAGGGGAGGGCAAATAAGGAGGGAAAGTATAATTTCTGAAATTAGGGGACTTGGGTTATAATTCAGGGCAAAAACCAGTTGTATATTCTTAGAAATTAACAACAATTCACATTTCTATGGGGCTTTGTCATGTAAAAGCTTCACAATAGCTGTTATTGTTGTTCACTTGTATCTAACCCTTCATCACCTCATTTGGAGTTTTCTTGGCAAAGATATTGGAATGGTTTGCTATTTCCTTCTCCAGCTCCTTTATAGGAGGCAAATAGGGGTTAAGTGATTTGCCCAAGATCACACAGCTAAGTGTCTGAGGCCAGAATTGAACTCACACAGCTAGTCTGAGGTTGAATTTGAACTCAGGCCCTCTCGACTCCAAGGCCCCATCTAGCTGCCCCCCCCGATTTGAACTCAAGAAGAAAAATCTTCCTAACTTTAGGGGAGCATTATTATACCACTTAAGTGCCCTAAGTATATTATCCCCATTTTACAGATAGGGAAATTGAATCTCAGAGAATTTAAGGTGATCAAACCCAAGTTCTTTCCTTGCAATTCACATGCTTTTTCCAAAGAAAGCTGACTTTCTTAAATAAAGTAACATCTTCCCATCACAGTTCACTGGTGAGATAGAAAGAATGTGTTTGCTTTGAAGTCTAGAAATGACTAGAGTTCATTTACCAGCTTTGCCACTTAGGTGGCTCAGGGTTGATAGGTAATCTCTAAAGACATTTCTAGTTATAACGCTCTGTAACTCTATGATCTCTGGAGTTTTTCTCTGACCCATCTAACCTTTCCTAATCAACAAATTGTAGCCATAGAAGACAGTATCTGTGGAGAAGTTATTATACTTTTCAAAACATTTCTAGACTATCTTCATGAGTCTGGAATAGTATAATAATATTGCATTTGGTGCCATAAAATGAAGCAACAATTTCTTCTTCTTTTGCATGCTATACTACATTAAAGAAACATAGGAATATTATTTTTTATGTTTTTTTTCCCAACCGTCACATGAATGACTAAATCTCATACACATAGAAAACAATCAGTCCCATCCATCTCCCTAATGGATGTAATTAAAGCCTTTTTCTTTCATTTTAAAAATCTGGTTTCATAGTTAGTATATTTCATCTATTTCCACACTTAAATGATGCAGACTAAAAAAAATTCATTGAAATTTGTATAACCTTGTTTAGTAGTCTTACTACTTTATACTTATGAAGATATTATATTATAAAAGTCAGAATCATAGTAAGCATATTTGGAGAAACTTCCTCAGTTATTATAATTCACTTTTATTTCATAGACAAGGCAAAGGTGATGGGGTGGCTGATGGAGAGGGGAGAAAGATGAGGATGTTCAATTAGGCACAAAGCTCCGTGGTATGAGAACACTTCAAAAATCCAACTGTCTTTCTAGACAGTTAACTTAACTTTCAGCACTGAAACCTTTTCTGATGAACAGTGAATAAGGGAATTATTGTGCTCATTTGAGGTATTATCAGTTTCCTTGTGGATTGTGTGTTTATATTTCTCTTGGACCCAAGCTTGTGAATTATAACCATTTACCCACTGTTCTCAGCATAGTTCTTTGTGGAGCAACTGAATCACATCAAATTGCTAGCTAGCAGCTGGATGCTGGTAAAAGAGTCTCTCAAAAAAAAAAAGTACACATAATATATTTTCAAGTATAATCTACAATATTAACATTTTCTCCATCACTTTCTTAAGTTTAGACAGTCCACAAAATAGCAAATCAAGCCCTGATTTGTAAGGTGGTCAGCTAGGTGGTACAGTAGATAGAGCACATTGCTTAGAAGCAGGAAGACATATTTTTGAGTTCAAATCTGACCTCTGATACCCAGTAGCTGTGTGATTTTGGGCAAGTCAATTATCCCTATTTACCTCAGTTTCCTCATCTGTAAAATGAGCTGGTGAAAGGAATAGCAAACCCCTCCAGTATCTTTGCCAAAAAAATCCCAAAAGGGGTCACAAAGAGTCAATATGACAGAGAAATGACAACTGATTTGTAAAGTTGATTTCTCTGTGTGGTGTAAATGCTTACACTGAAATTTTATCAACTGGCTTTCACAAATCCTAGAAGGTCATTTTGGAAAATCCCTGCCTATACCTTTCTGAAGAATGTTTCAGAAAGATCTAAAGAAAACCTTTATCAACTGTTTTTCCCTTTTGGGTTAGCTTTAATTCTTTTCTAACCTGAAATAGCTTTTTGGGGAAAATCCAGTAAATTTAGATGAATGATAAAGAAGAGCATTTTATTTATTGAGTTAGGTGGCATAAATCTAATTAAGAAAAATTTGTAAAATAGACATACATATACTTTTTATTTTAAAAACTATTTTGCTTTAATACAACAAGATTTGCATTGTCACCTTCACATCCCACTCCCCAAAATGAGTACACAAGAAAATGAAAATCCCTTATAAACATCAATCAAAACAAATGTCCACATTGACCATGACCAAAAAAATTTCTTTATTCTTGTCCTTCACTTCTCTATTAGGAGGTATATAGCAAGATTCATCATTACCACTCTGGAATCCTTTTAGGTCACTAAGTTGATAAGTGTTCAGTACCATAGTACTCTCCTACATTTATGTATTCTAAGGTGTTCATCCAATGCCCAATTTATAGGTACTCTCCTTTAGTTTCCCATTCTTTGCCACTTCAAAAATACTATGAATATTTTTGTATATCCCTAGAGTTTGTTTTGGTTAAAATGAATCTTTCTTTTTTTAAAGTTTTTTTATAATAATATCTTTTCATTTTTTTCAAAATACATACAAAGATAGTTTTCAGCATTTACACTTACAAACTCTTATGTTCCAAATTTGTCTTCCTCTCTCCTTACTTCCCCTCTCCCTAGACAGCAAATAATTTAATATAAGTTAAACATGCAATATTTCCACATTTATTATACTGCACAAGAAAAATCAGGTCACAAAATGGGGAGGTGAGAAGGATGAGAAAGAAAAAAACAACCAAGCAATAACAACCACCAAAAAAAGATGAAAATACAATGTTGTGATCTATATTCAGTCCCATACTGTTCTCTCTGGATCATATGGCTGTCTCTATCACAAGACTATTGGAATTGCCCTGAATCAGCATCTAGGAATTGTTGAAAAGAGTCAAGTCTATCACAATAGATCATCACATAATCTATATCACATAATTGTATTGTGTACAATGTTCTCTTGGTTCTACTCACTTAGCATCAGAATGAATCTCTAACCTAATTCTTCTTCCTCTTCCCCATTTCTTTCCTTTCTCCTGTTGAGTGGAATGTATTTCTATATCCAGTTGTACTTGTATTCCTTTAAAAAAATTTTGACCTGAATTTTTGCTATAATGATCCTGGGAGTTTTCATTTTGGGATTTCTTTTAGGACACTGACTGGTGGATTCTCTTCATTCCCATTTTGCCCTCTGACTCTAAAAGATCCAAATAGTTTCCTTTAAAATTTCTAAGCTCTTCTCTTACCCTCTTTATCAATATTATATCGAGCCTCAAAAATAGTCTTGACTGCTACAATTCGTAAAGATAAGAAGTAGAACAACTCACCGGCCGAAGAAAATCTGCAGTCTGCCAAAAGGTTGGTTCGGGGCCAGGGGAGATCGGCGCAGACTGGGGAGAGAAATTAGGTTTCGAGGAGAGTCTCAAACCCAGGGTGAAGGCACAGATCTCAGACAAGGCCGCAGCCCCAACCCGCAGTAAGGGATTTTCCTTGGGCAGTTGTGATCCTGCACGGCAGGAGGCGCATGCCAGGTTAGCCTCCAATCTGCGCAGGGGAGCTCGGCTTAGGGCCATAGAGCTTTTCCAGGGCGATTTGCATCAGGCAGAGACACTGGCAGAGTTTGTAGCTGTCTGCGTTCCTCAGCTCAGCTGCTAATACTCACAGTCCATCAAGAGGCTCCGGCCTGGGCGGTGACACTTTCACCACTTAGTCTCTAGCCGAGGGCAATCGATAATCCACTCAGCCCTACTAAGCAGTTTGATAGCTAGGCCAGTGCTGAATCCACTTCCTCTTGGGGAAGGGAAAACTCTCACTCAGAGCACTCCCATACCTGGAGCGGAAATCGGTTTACATCTTTCCCTTTGCTCTGCAGAGGAAGCTGGTAACCCTTGCCTAGGAGACCTACCCTAAAGGCTTTTAAAACATGAATAAAAAGATGAAAAGAACAATCGACAGCTTCTATGCAGAAAAGAGCAGGTCAAGCAAACCTGAAGAGACCTCAAACAGCAAAATGCATCAGACTGTCCTCCTTTACATAATGCTCTCATAGAAGAGGCCATTAAAAGTCTCAAAAGAGGTTAGAAGATAAATGGGAAAGGAAGAGAGAGCCTTACAAGAGAGCAACAACTTCCTGAAATACAGTTGAAAAAATAAAGAATTCACTACAAAGTAGGATTTGTGATTTGGAAAAGACAAAGAACTCGCAAGAAAGTAGGATCTGTGAATTGAAAAAGAAAATAATTCACTAAAAAAATTAGTGAAATGGAAAAAATTCCACAGACCAAAACAATACATTTAAAACTCAATTGGACATATACAGAAAGAAGTAAAAAAAAAGCTAATGAAGAAAATAATTCTTTAAAAATTAGAACTGAACAAATAGAAACTAATGATTCATTGAGACAGCAAGAATCAGTCAAGCAAAAACAAAAAATGACAAACTGGAAAAACATGAATTATCTACTTGCTAAAATGACAGACTTGGAAAATAGATCTAGGAGAGATAATCTGAGGATTATTGGACTTCCGAAAACTATGATGAAAAAAGAGCCTAGATACTATTTTACAAGAAATCATCAAAGAGAACTGCCCAGATGTAATAGAATCAGAAGGTAAAATAGGCATTGAAAGAATTCATCGAACACCTTCTGAAAGAAACCCAAAATAAAACCCCAAGGAATATTGTGGCAAAATTTCAGAACTATCAGATTAAGGAAAAAATTTACAAGCAGCCAAAAAAACCATTTAAAATACCGAGGTGCCACAATAAGGATCACCCAAGATCTGGCTGCCTCTACATTAAAGGAAAGAAGGGCCTGGAATATGATATTCCGAAAGGCACAAGAACTTGGGATGCAGCCAAGAATAAACTACCCAGCTAAGCTGAGCATTTTTCTTCCAGGAAGAAGATGGACGTTTAATGAAACAAATGAATTCCATTTGTTTCTGAAGAAAAAACCAGAACTAAACAAAAAATTTGATCTCCAAGAATAGAACTCAAGAGATGCAGAAAAAGGTAAAAATAACTCTTGAGAATTGTATTTCTGTTGTGGATATACAAAAAAATACATGTAAAATTTGATAGTACTGATATAACATAAAAAGGGAAGTAGATATGGAAAAGGGATGATGGCAGAATAAGGTGGGAAGGAGGGATAAAAGAGGGAAACCACATCCCACAAAGAGGCTAAGAAACTTATCATATCTGAGGGAATTAGAGAGGGGAGGAACATTGTGTGAATCTTACTCTCATCAGAGTTAGCTCAAAGGAAAAATAATTGACATTTGTTTTAGAGAAAATTCTCTGCCTCATTAAAAACGGGGAGAGGAAAGGGAAAAGAAAAGAGTAATAAGGAAGGAAGGGGAAAGACTCAAAGGGGAGGGAGGGATTATAAAGAGGATAAGTATCGTGATACAAGAGGGTACTAAGTTTAAAAGGGGGAAAAGAGGGTTGGGGAGGCAAGAATAAGTAAAGCACAATCTGAGGGTTATTAGGATGGCAGGAAATACAGATTTAGTAATTCTAACCGTAAATGTGAATGGGATGAACTCCCCCATAAAGAGGAGGCAGATAGCAGACTGGATCAAAAGTCAGAACCCTACAATATGTTGTTTACAAGAAACACATTTAAAGCAGGGGGATACATATAGAGTAAAGGTAAAAGGCTGGAGCAAAATCTATTATGCTTCAGGTGAAGTCAAAAAAGCAGGGTAGCCATCCTTATCTCAGATCAAGCAAAGTAAAAATTGATCTAATTAAAGAGATAAGGAAGGAAACTACATCCAGCTAAAGGTAGCATAAACAACGAATCAATATCAATATTAAACATATATGCACCAAGTGGTATGGCACTCAGCTTCCTAAAGGAGAAGTTAAAAGAGTTGCAAGAAGAAATAGACAACAAAACTGTAATAGTAGGAGATCTCAACCTTGCACTCTCAGAATTAGACAAATCAAACCACAAAACAAATAAGAAAGAAATTAAAGAAGTAAATATAATATTAGAAAAATTAGGTATGTTGGATCTTTGGAGAAAATTGAATGGAGATAGAAGAGAATATACTTTCTTCTCAGCAGTTCATGGAACCTATTCAAAAATTGACCATATATTAGGACATAAAGACCTCAAATTAAATGCAAGAAAGCAAATAGTAAATGCTTTCTTTTCAGATCATGATGCAATAAAACTACATTCAACAAAAAGTTAGGGAAATAGACCAAAAAGTAATTGGAAACTAAACAATCTCATCTTAAAGAATGATTGGGTGAAGCAGCAAATTATAGATACAATTAATAATTTCACTCAAGATAATGTACAATGATGAGACATCATACCAAAATTTGTGGGATGCAGCCAAAGCGGTAATAAGAGGGAATTTTATATCCTTAGAGGCTTACTTGAATAAAACAGAGAAAGAAAAGATTAATGAATTGGGCTTGCAACTAAAAAACTAAAAAAGACCAAATTAAAAACCCCAATCAAATACTAAATTGGAAATTCTAAAATTAAAAGGAGAAATTAAAAATATTGAAAGTAAAAAACTATTGAACTAATTAATAAAACTAAGAGTTGGTTCTATGAAAAAGCCAATAAAATAGATAAGCCTTTAGTAAATCTGATTAGAAAAGGGGGGAGGAAAATGAAATTAGTAGTCTTAAAAATGAAAGGGAGAACTTTCCACCAATGAAGAGGAAATTAGAGAAATAATAAGGAGTTATTTTGCTCAACTTTATGCCAATAAATTTGATAACCTAATGAAATGGATGACTACCTCCAAAAATACAGACTTCCCAGACTAACAGAGGAAGAAGTAAATTGCTTGAATAGTCCCATTTCAGAAAAAGAAATAGAACAGGCAATTAAACAACTCCCTAAGAAAAAAAATCCCCAGGACCAGATGGATTTACATGAATTTTACCAAACATTTAAAGAACAATTGGCCCCAATGCTATATAAATTATTTGATAAAATAGGGAATGAAGGAGTCCTACCAAATTCCTTCTATGACACAGACATGGTACTGATACCTAAACCAGGTAGGCTGAAAACAGAGAAAGAAAATTATAGACCAATCTCCTAATGAATATTGATGCTAAAATCTTAAATAAGATATTAGCAAAAGACTCAAGAAAATCATCTCCAAGATAATACACTATGATCAAGTAGGATTTATACCAGAATGCAGGGCTGGTTCAATATTAGGAAAACTATCAATATAATTGGCCATGTCAATAACCAAATTAACAAAACCATATGATCATCTCAATAGATGCAGAAAAAGCATTTGATAAAATCCAACATCCATTCCTATTAAAAACACTTGAGAGTATAGGAATAAATGGACTTTTCCTTAAAATAATCAGCAGCATCTATTTAAAACCATCAGTAAGCATCATATGTAATGGAGACAAACTGCAACCATTCCCAATAAGATCTGGAGTGAAACAAGGTTGCCCACTATCACCGTTACTATTTAATATTGTATTAGAAACGCTAGCTATAGCAATAAGAGCTGAGAAAGAGATTAAAGGAATAAGAACAGGCAATGAGGAAGCCAAATTATCACTCTTTGCCGATGACATGATGGTATACTTAGAGAACCCCAGAGATTCTGCTAAAAGTTATTAAAAATAATCCACAACTTTAGCAAAGTTGCTGGTTATAAAATAAACCCACATAAGTCATCAGCATTCTTATATATCACTAACAAAATCCAACAGTCAGAGTTACAAAGAGAAATTCCATTTAAAGTAACTACTGATAATATAAAATATTTAGGAATCTATCTGCCAAGGGAAAATCAGAAACTTTATGAGCAAAATTACAGACCACTTTTCACACAAATTAAGTCTGATCTAACCAATTGGAAAAATATTAAATGCTCTTGGATAGGGCGAGCAAATATAATAAAGATGACAATATTACCTAAACTAATCTATTTATGTTTGCGCTATACCAATCAGACTCCCAAAAACTATTTTAATGACCTAGAAAAATAACAACAAAGTTCATATGGAAAACAAAAGGTCCAGAATTTCAAGGGAATTAATAAAAAAATCAAATGATGGTGGCTTAGCTGTACCAGATCTAAAACTATACTATAGAGCAGCAGTTACCAAAACTATTTGGTATTGGCTAAGGAATAGATTAGTTGATCAGTGGAATAGATTAGGTTCAAGGGATAAAACAGTCAACAAATATAGCAACCTAGTCTTTGACAAACCCAAAGATCCCAGCTTTTGGGATAAGAACTTACTGTTTGATAAAAATTGCTGGGAAAATTGGAAACTAATATGGCAGAAACTAGGCATTGATCCATACTTAACGCCGTACACCAAGATAAGGTCAAAATGGGTTCATGACCTAGGCATAAAGAATGAAATTATTAATAAATTAGAGGAACATAGGATAGTTTACCTCTCAGACCTGTGGAAGGGAAGGTTTTATGACAAAGCAGAACTAGAGATCATTACTGATCACAAAATAGAAAATTTCGATTATACCAAACTGAAAAGTTTTGCACAAACAAAACTAATGCAGACAAGATTAGAAGGGAAGCAATAAACTGGGAAAATATTTTTACAGTCAAAGGTTCTGATAAAGGCCTCATTTCCAAAATATATAGAGAATTAACTCTAATTTATAAAAAATCAAGCCATTCTCCAATTGAAAAATGGTCAAAGGATATGAACAGACAATTCTCAGATGAAGAAATTGAAACTATTTCTAGTCATATGAAAAAGATGCTCCAAGTCATTATTAATCAGAGAAATGCAAATTAAGACAACTCTAAGATACCACTACACACCTGTCAGATTGGCTAAGATGACAGGAAAAAATAATGATGATTGTTGGAGGGATGTGGGAAAACTGGGACATTGATTCATTGTTGGTGGAGTTGTGAACGAATCCAACCATTTTGGAGAGTAGTTTGGAACTATGCTCAAAAAGTTATCAAACTGTGCATATCCTTTGATCCAGCAAGTGTTACTACTGGGATTATATCCCAAAGAGATTATAAAGAAGGGAAAGGGACCTGTATGTGCACGAATGTTTGTGGCAGCCCTTTTGTAGTGGCTAGAAACTGAAACTAAATGGATGTCCATCAGTTGGAGAATGGCTGAATAAATTGTGGTATATGAAAATTCTGGAATATTACTGTTCTGTAAGAAATGACCAACAGGATGATTTCAGAAAGGCCTGGAGAGACTTACACGAACTGATGCTAAGTGAAATGAGCAGGACCAGGAGATCATTATATACTTCAACAACAATACTAGATGATGACCAGTCCTGATGGATCAGGCCATCCTCAGCAACGAGATCAACCAAATCATTTCTAATGGAGCAGTAATGAACTGAACTAGCTATACCCAGAAAAAGAACTCTGGGAGATGACTAAAACCATTACATTGAATTCCCAGTCCCTATATTTATGCACACCTGCATCTTTGATTTCCTTCACAAGCTAATTGTACAATAATTCAGAGTCTGATTCTTTTGTACAGCAAAATAATGTTTTGGTCATGTATACTTATTGTGTATCTAAGTTATATTTTAATATATTTAACATCTACTGGTCATCCTGCCATTTAGGGGAGGGGTGGGGGTAAGAGGTGAAAATTGGAACAAGAGGTTTGGCAATTGTTAATGCTGTAAAGTTACCCATGTATATATCCTGTAAATTAAAGGCTATTAAATAAAAAAAAATAAAATAAAATAAAATAAAATTTCTTGAAACATCGTATATAGAATATTTTTTGAGGAATGGTAGTTATTGTGTTTATATATTCTAATAATTCTTAGATTTTTCTTCTTGATATATTTTCTAGATCATTGGGGTTTTTTTTGCTATTTTCTTCTATTATTTCCCAATCTTTTGATTTTGTTTTAACATTTCTTGTTACTCATAGAACCACTGACTTCTATTTGTTCCATTCTAGTTTTAGAGAGTTTGCTGCTTGGGAAAGATTTTGTACCTCTTGTACCAAATTGTTAATTCCATTTCTAATTTTTTCTTCCATAGCTTTCATTCCTTTTCCATTTTTATCCCAAGTATTCTTATTATATTTATAAAAAATATTTTAAATTTCTTTTAAAAATTTTGCTTCATCTCTTTTAGTAATTCTAGTTGAGTTTGTGCAAAAGTTGCACTTTTCTCTGAGATTCTGCTTGTAAATGTTTGAATTATTCTCTTCTGCACTTGCTTCTCTAGTATTCTTGTTATTATAATAGCTCATTGGTGTTGTTTAATATTTCGTCTGCTCATTCTTCTGGCCTTCTTATTGACTTGATATTATGATTGTCTCTGTCACTCTTCTTGAGGAAAGGTCTAAGCTGCTTTCTTAGGATCTCAGGGACAGGCTGGGGAGCTTCAAGCTTTCAGTGTTCTCAAAGTGAACAGGGTAAGTTGAGTCTTTTTGCTTCCCCCTGGTTTGAGCTCTACAAGTTCCTCACTTTGGTTTGTGTCTGAGCAAAGAGTAGATTGCAAGTGGACTCTTTCCCTGTTAGCCTGTAGAAGGTTTTGCTGATTCAAAATGGCAGAATTGTAGACTTCCTGTTTGTCTGATATTCTTGTTTTCATTTTTCCTCTGAAGGTAAGGCCAATTTCTGGAAGGGAAACTACTCTGAATTTGGAGTCTGAGTCATGATATTGATGCCATTGGCTTCTGAATTTCTTTATAGAGGATCTATGTAAAAAGCTGAAGGCCTTTCTGTAGTGTGTATATCTATCTATCTATTTGTCTATCTATCTATATACATACTTGAAATGTGCGCATACAACACATATGTGTGCACACAAATACACATCTGCATATGTATATATATATATATATATATACACACAGATATACATAAATGTTAATATATATATATATTTTTAACAAGAGTTCATAAAGGGTTGAAGAAGAGTGTTTTAAGCCTTAGGTGAACTAAAAAAGTAGAAATGGAAATAAAGATTTCAGAGAAGGTGACAATTTTTAAAAAAGATATAATTAAAAGATAGACTGGGAAATAGGCTTAAAAGTTCCTTGAACAATGAAATAATTTATATGTGCCAAAGAAATAGAGAAGAAAAGTATAGTAGTTAGGGACCTCAGGATAAGTTTTGCAGATTTAGTCAAATCTAACAAAAAAAATAAGAAAGAAGATAAAGAATCTAAATTATAAGAAAAGTTAGATAAGAGAGATCAAGGTCTATTTTCAAAAGAAAATTGGAAGGAGTTTAGAAAAACCACATAAAATTCAGAAACTCACAAATATTAAATACATTCTTTACCAACCACAGTACAATGAAATTATAATTACTAAAAAGAAAAAAAAACATTTCAAGTTGTAGACTGAATAATTTAATCCAAAAGAACTTGTGAGTCAAAGAACAAATCATAAAAATATAGAATAAAAAAGATTACATTTAAAAAATCATAATAATAAGACAGCATATCAAAACTTTTGGGATGTAGCCAAATAAGTTCCAAGTAGAAAAATATAAATTTCTAAGCCATTTCATCAGTAAAATAGAGAAGGAAAAGATAAATGAATTAAACATAAAATAAAAAAAAATTATACTAGGAAACAATTAAAAAACCAAATCCAAGAAATTATGGGGAAAACGAGATGAATAAAAAATCCAACACTATCTATACTTAAAAATAAATTATATCAAGTGTTTGAAGAAGTTAGTTTCGTTTTTATATGAAGTATTTGCTAAAAAAAATCTTACTAAATTTTTTCTATTATACAAAATGATCTTGATGCCTAATAAAACAAAGAAAATGATTGACCAATATTCTTTATGAATATCAATACAAAATATTAAATAAAATATTAGCAATGAGGTTATACAATATACTGAAATATACTATACTATACTATATTATATTATATAATTACATATTATATAATATATATTATGTACTATAATATGGCCTAATTTATTCTAGGAATGAAGAATTAGCTTAATATTAGGAAAATTCTAAACATCATAGACTATATTACTAACAAAGCAATAACAAAGAATAAAAATCACAAGATTAGATTAACAGAAGCAGGAAAAGTTTTTGTCAAAGTACAATATGTTTTTCTCTTTAAAAAATATGACAAGCAAACAAACACACTGAAAAACATATAAATAACTCTTTCCTTGAAATGGCAAATAATATCTGTTTAAACTAAGCAACTTCATTATGTGAAATGAAGAAATGCTAGTGATTTTTCCAATAAGCAAGATTAGAGGTAAACCAAGAAAAATAAACTTTTAAAAAGAAACAACAAACTTTTTATTTTTTTGCAGATAGAAGGATGGTTTACCTACAGTATGTTAAAAATTTAACTAAAATTAAATTAAGATGGTAGCTTCAGTTAAGTAGTGAATATAAAATAAAATCACATAAACCATTGACTTTTCTGTATGTTACTAGCAGAAAGAGCTGACAAAATACATTTCATTTAATAGAGCTACAGATTGTATGAAGAATTTGGGAGCCCACTTACCAAACAGTAATCAGTAAAAGGAACTACATAAATACAAGTGCAAAACACTCAACAGAAATAGTGATAGAATTTTCTAATTGGAAAGATATGAATTGCTCATGCTTGTGCTATGCTGATAAAATAAAAATTATAATGATACATATATTACCTCAGCACCATACCATTAAAACTGCCAAAAAATTACTTTGAGCTAAAGAGAAATAATAATGGAATCTTAGTGATAGGGCCAAAATGCCAAAAATTTCAAGGGAAATAATGAAGAAAAAATACAACAAAGCAGCAATGATCAAGTATTTAGTATTGGTTATCATGAATCATGAATGTAGTAGATTAGTTATACAACATAAGGAAGCAAATGAATATATTATCATAGTATTTGATGATCTCAAATATCTGAACTTAATTTCTGCCAGACCGACTTCCACTTTTTTCTTTCTTTAACTAGTATTTGTTATTATATATTTTGAATCCTCTCTGATATTCTTCTAGGTACATGATGATGTTCTCTTTGACTTTATTTCATTTTGTTTTGTGTTCCTTTTCTGTTACTTTTTATTGTAATACAGAACTGGAAGCAAATTGGGTAACTATCAACTGACTGATGGTTGAACAATAAAATGTATATGACTACATTAGAAAATTATTGTGCTATAAAAAAATGACAAAAGTTATGACTTCAGATATTCCTTGGAAGAATTATATAAAGTAATAGATTAAAATAAGCAATACCAGAAGATTGGTGGAGTGACTAATCATGATTCCAAAGAATGAACTCTCCTGCTTGCCTTTTGACAAAGAAGTGGCAAATTGAGAAGTACATTTTTGGACATTTGTGGATTTCTTTGCTTGACCTGTGTGTTACAAGGTCACTGTTGTTTACAGCAACTAGATGATGCAGTGAATAGAATTCAGGTCTAGGAATCAAGAACACATCTTCCTGAATTCAAATCTGGTCTAAGATGCTTATTAGTTGTGTGACCCTGGACAAGTCACTTAGCCCTGTTTGCCTCAGTTTCCTCTTTTGTAAAATAAGCTGGAGGTTGAAATGGCAAACTATTCCAGTTTCTTTGCAAACTATTCTAGTGTCTTTCCCAAGAAAACCTCAAATGGGGTCATGAAGAGTTAGACAGGACTGAACAACAAAAAATTTTTTTGGCTTTTAACTGGAGGAGAATTACAAAAAGCCACTCCTACAAAGAAGAAAGTCATTTCAACATTTTTAGAAAAATGAACAGAGAAAACAGAGACATTAAGAAAGATATATAAACAAACAGAGCAATCTTGAAATTAACATGTAGAATTTAAAATTCAATTTTGGGGAAAAAAACCCTCAGTTTTAAATAATTGAGAAGCAGGGCTTTCTCCTTTTTCTATTCTTATAATCCTTTTTCTATTCTTTATATATGGAAATGCTCCCATTTGTTGAGGTTAGCTAAATCAAGAATAGTATTAAAACATACTTATAGACATTGCTCTGTTCAGCATTGAGAACCCTTCACAAACATGCCTTAAATTATCTTTTGGGATTTATTTCATATTGCATCTCTTTGCAAATTTGATAGCCCTATCAAACTGGGTGTCTTATTCTTTCTCTTATAGGAATTCTATTTCCCATTTTCTTGCTTCACATTTGGCTGTGTCCCATCCTTGAAATATACTCCCTTTAAGTCTACTCTTAGAATCTCTACTATCCTTCAATATTCAGCTGAAGCATCGCTTTCTATATGTAGTCTTTCCCAAATCTCCCTCTAGTGCTCTTTCCCCCAGTATCACTTATGCACCTATGTGTCACCAGACTTAAAATGTGAGTTTCTTGTACACAGGGACCATTTCAAATTTATTTGTGTACCCACAATGCGTAGCACAATACCTAGAACATAGCAGGCATTTAATAAATGCTTGTTGGCTGATTTTTCAGTATTCTATATGGGGAGGAAGGGTGTATAGAGGATTGCTGAGTCTTTTTGAGTACTGCTCATCTACTTTTGGTGTCCATCTGGGCTCAACTTTCACCTGTGACTTTTTTGTGGCACTTGAATTCAAACACTCCAGAAGGTAAAATGAGGTTTACATATTTGGGCAACTCTGCCTTACTTTGATCCAATTTATTGAGACGTCAAGATAGCATCCTACTATATCACTGGTCCTCTTTGAAAACAAAAGACAGACAACAATAATAACAACAATACATGGAGAGGCAAAAGCAGGAATATGAGAAATTCAGAGCAAAAGTCCACCACAAAATAGACTGCTATGAACTGATGCATTCAAAAGAATGCAGAACACATATAATGATCACAATAATCTAAATGAAAGCAACATTAAAATATATAGTTGAGCTGACATTGCAGAGAGTACCCTGCTCCCTCTTTTGAGATTAGAAGCCAATGGGTGTGGAATGTTATGTGATATGATTCACTAGTTTATGAACACAACTTTTAAAAATTTGGTATCTTTTGTTTTCTCATAATCTTTATTTCTGAAATATCTTATCAAATTTTACAATGGAAACTTCTAGCCCTTGTAACAAATAATAAAATAAAGGGAAAAAGCAATTCAGCAACATTAACCAATATATCTACTCCCCCCACACACACATTTTTTTTCCCACATCATTGATAGAACTTAACAAGAAAAGAAAATGAGATATCCCCCAAAAACAGTGTATAGTTTGAAAGGAATACATGGAGAATTGGAGAAAGACTGTATTGCTAATGGGTCTAAGAATAATACAAGGCAATAGATGAAATACAAAGTAAATGGACATGGAAATGATGAATTATTGAAGTAATAGGTGTTGGTGTTTTTCTTCTTTAAAATATAAGAGTTCTCTCAGGGGGAGAGGGTTTTTTGGGGAGGTTTTCTGGAGGCAGCCTTTTGAAATAAATAATTACTCCAAAATCGCAGCCAGCTGATAAAAGTTCAGATCTTTTATTGTGTCCTTCAATATAGCCCAGTTAGCTCAGAAGCCTATCTCTCTCTGCTTGGTTCTAAGAGCTCTTTCCGAATGTCTCCAAATCCAAAGGTTTGTCCTTCAGACTCCAGCCAGCACCAAGGTGGAAGATGCAATGAATCTCTCTTGTCTCCGAGAGAGACTTGTGGGCTTCCTTCCAGAGTGCTCCTCTCCGACCCCTGGGAATGTTCCCAAGTAACTCTCTTGAGTGGCTCACTGGAGTTGTATTTATGCTGAGTGTAAAAGGCCGACTATGCCTTCTGGAGGCAGGGATTAAGGGAGGTATGAATTCAGATATCTCTTTTTAAACCCTGAAATCTCCCAAACATGTGAACTCCAATGAGTACTTAAATATTTCTTGCTTCTATGAGCTCTCTAAAGGTGTGAACACAATCATCGTTTCTATCAGTTGTACTTAGTACCTTGTTTCAAGTTCTGGCCCAAAATATCTCCTTCTAAGATCAAATCAATCATACTGAACCATGCCAAATTAGGTAATTATTGTCTCTATCAACTCTAATGGCTTAACACTTTGTAAAGATTCCAACAATAGGAATATAGATTTAGAACCTAGTCCAACCCTCTCTTTTTACAGATAAAAGATTGAGTTTCAGAGAGGAAGGACTTGCCCAAGGTGAAACAAAGGCACTACACAAACTCATGTGCATCTAATGACTGCCAAGTTTTGTTGTGCAACATACAGCTGAATCCTTTTAAATGAGTTATCTCAGCTCTTGTATGGTTATTGGTACACAGTACACACTTGATAAATTCTTTTTTCCCCATTTATTTACTCATTCATTTTAAGGACTGTCGTATGGAAGGATGATTAAAATGGTCTTTGCTTCAAAGCTGGGAACAATGAGTAGAAAGAAAGATGGAAAGATTTTTGCTTGATTAAAGAAAAAGCTAAAAATATCTGTTAGTAAAAATGGGCTGCTTTGGGAAGTAGTATGTTTCCCCTTATTGGGGGAGGTCTTCAAGCAAAGGCTAGATCCAGGTATGGATTGTATTAGATGGTTTTTAATGTTGCTGTCAATTATGAGATTTTATGATTGTAGGACCCTTCTAAATTTTCAGGTCTGTGATAATTTTTCCTTTGATGAACTCAACAATGAATTAGGATGCAGGGACTGGTCTTAGGTTTTTCATAGCAATTGGAATGAAACTGAGCAAGCTCTTCACCTTTTTTTTTTTATTTCATTTTCTTTTTCTGGCAAGTGAGCAGTTTGGGCTAGGTAATAGTTCCAGCTCTAATATTCCATAATTCTATGACCCAGTAGATATATTGTCTTGATAAAAATGCCAAAATATAGGCACTAGATGGCAGCAAAGAGCATTCATCTACTGTAATATATATATATATATATATATATATATATTTAAAGTTCTGATTATAATGTTCAGTATATACACATTAGTCATAGAATAATGGCAAGAACACTGGCCTGATTCCACATTTCTCTATTATAGGAATCCTGGCTCCTTTAATATTACATACATTTCTAAAATCTTAATTTTAAAGCCTATTTTTTTATTTTAAATTTTAAAGCCTTTCGAAAGTTCTATTAAAAATCTTTAAATATAATATTGAGTAACCTTTCTGGAATGGGGAAATATGCTCAAATATTAATAGCTAGTTTATGTCTAAATAGAGAAGCTTGGAGACTGGCAGTGTTTTGTAAAGCAACATGAAATAGACTTGATTTCTGACTTTGCCACTATCTTACTAGGCAACCACGGGGAAGTCATTATCTTTAGATTTTATTTTCCTGATCTGTAAGCTTAGCCACAGATCCAGAGCAAAGGACTTTGAATTCATATAAACCCTTGGCCAAAGAAAATCAGGTTTATTTCTTCTTTGGATTTGTTGCCCCTACCTAGGTTAACCCAAGAAAGTCTCCAAGATAAAACTTAGGTGTAGCTTGTGTTTATGCTGTCTACAAATGTGAGTGGCAGCACTCCCATGTCCTACACAGGCACTCAATGAATAATATTATTATTGGATGTGGAATAGCTTTTGTTCCATACAACAGAAAAATGAATAAAATGCTAAAGATACAAAGTCATGCATAAACAAATAGAGAATGTAGAAGACATTCAGTAGCCCATCACATTCAATATACTAAGCATGTAAAATCCATCCGTGGGACTGCTAAACAGATGTTTCCCATTTGCTTCAAATCTGTACTGTATAAGAAATTCACTCGGTCCAGATGTCATGGTCAGTCAGGGCATGGCTTTCAAAGAGATATTCCTACAGGAAGGAAGAAAGGAAGGAAGGTAGGAAGGAAAGAAGGAAGGAAGGAAGGAAATAAGCATTTATTAGTACTGTGTTAAATAAGCACTTTACCAGTATTATCTCATTTGATACTCAACAAACCTAGGGAGTATATGCTATTATTGCCTCCATTTTGCAACTGAGAAAAACAGAGCAAACAGAGGTTCAATGAGTTGCTATGGGTCATATCTCTAGTAAGTGCTAAGTTTAGATTTGAACTCGTTTTCCTACTCCAGTTCTAGTGGTCCATACATTGTGCCACCAAATGTCTCCCTCCAAAAGAACTAGAGGTTATTGGAGATTCTATATCTTAGAAAAGTATATTGTTAATGAGATCTCCTTTTAGAAAGTTGGTACTTGATTTAGATACTAGATATCTTCCAAACTTGGAAGTAAACATTTTTTTAGGATCACTAGTCATGGAACTTTTTCATAAAAGATAACTGAAAGACAGAAGATGTTCACTAAGTATTCAAGGTCCATTCTAAAGCTTGCCTAACCATCATATCTCATACTACCTTCAGCTGCTACATATGCTATTGTTGCTAGAAAATGAGGGCAAAACCTCCTCTCCTTCTCTTTGAAAGTCCAAGAGAGAGTCTAAGAAAGGATAGAGTTGTTTTCCTTTGTTCCTCTTACAAAACAAAGAACAAACAGCTTCTTTCAATAAGAGTTCATCCTCCTGAGTCTCCATCATTAATCATATGTGTAATTATCATCATTGAGAACCAATCAGGAGTTCTCTGTGTCATTCAAGCAATGTGCCTGTCCTTCATTAAGGAACCAAAATATGTGTCTACTTCCAAGGGAAGTGCTCCAGATAAGCCAATCAGAGGTTCCCGATCCTTCCCTGCTACATCTATAAAATAGGAGATTACAGTTGATGATTTCCAAGATCCCTCCCAGTGTTAACAGTCTAGGAGTCTATAAAGGATGTTTTAAAATTTATTTTGATTACCTGTTTATAAATCAGAATCTTAGAACTTCAAGGAACCTGAGAGAGAACATCTCGTTTAATTCTTCTCTCTTTACACATGAAGAAAATAAGACTATAGTTTTTCAGAGGTGAAAGAATAGACTCAAAGTCAAATAGGAAATTAGTGGTAAAGCCAGAATTAAGCATAGGTTAAGTTCCTTGAATTCTAAGTCTTTGTAATTAATCAAAGCTACAGACACAATATCTTTACTATGTGTGCAGTTGTTCAAATGAAAATGACACTTTCATCTTTATTTTATAGTGTTGGTACATTGATCCAATTTTGATTATCAAAAGTTTTACATAATGCCAGTAAATATTAAAGTAAATAAAATTTTTGTGTCAGAGACTCATCTGCCACACAGGGACTTCGAGGACCTCTAATTTCTGTGACACAATGTTTCCCCCTGCAGGTGGAAACTAGGAATATCATTATTTGTCATTCCTATTCACTAAAAGTTGCTTCCATAAATATTTAGCCTGTTTTTGTTGTTTGAGAGAGGTCCATGACATCAGGTTGATGCCCTGACATGTAAGTGAAATGGATTTAAGTGAGGGAGAGCTGTGCAAGGTCACTTGCCTTTCCCCTTCAGAGCCATCTGGATCCAGTGGCAAGAGATGGCCCTGGATGCAAAAACATTAAACACATAAACTTGAAATTACAGGATGATTTACTTAAAAAATGAAGAACTTTAGAAATGATTCACACTTGATTCCTTTGATTGTAAAGAGTCTCTCTAGGGGGCTACTTTCTCTTCCAGAGACCTGGACTATCTACATTACTCATAGCACACCTCTGATGGAACTTTGCCAAGGGGGGAAAAAAAAACCACTAGAATCAATCCTTCTATGCTGTTGTATTGCATGCAGGTCTCTGTCTGTATGTCTGTAGAGTTGCTCCTTGTTCATTAGTTCTCTGTAGATATTACTGATCATTGGTTCTCATCTCTCTGTGCTCTGCACTTCTAGCAATTATCTTCTGCTTCCAGCAAGTGGTAGATGAACTTCACAGATCACATTTGCTGTGCTCTGTAACTACTCCTTATCTCCGCTTATTGCAAAGTAGAAACTCAGTAATGTCACTGGTTTTCGTAGTTTGGACAGTCTCCAGGAACATTTAATAAGTGAGATCTCTCTACCCCTGCCTCTGCCTTTGCCTCTGCCTCTTTCTGTCTCTGTCTCTCTGCCTCTCTGTGTCTCTCTCTTTCTCTGTCTGTCTGCCTCCCTCTCCTCCTCTCCTCTTTATTATCTATCTTTCAATCTTCAGAAGATTGGACTTATTACCTCTAGAGGATTAACTCTGATGCAGCTGGTCCATCTGAAAAAGATTATTTTGGAGTTTCAATTGACAATGCTGTAATATCAAACACACCTCTGGTCTAAAATACCTCTGTTCTTTTGAAATCTTTTGTTTTTATGCACCCAGGTTCTATTGACCTTGATTTCCCCCTTCAGAGAGTTTCTCAAGATGCTTTGGGAATTCAATTTTATAAAGATAAATAAAAAAAATAATAACTAATCTCCATCCTGCCTTCAGATTCTGAAGGAATAAAAAAGCATACCCTTTTGAATAAATTATTTCTAAAAGCAAATCTTGAGTTTTTTGGAATGCTTGAGGATATAAGCAACTAGTTTCCCATTTTCATATAACACCACCAGAAGCATGTTCCTACCAACCAAGACTTCTTTCTGAAATCCAGCTTCCCTAAATACTGAGACACCCATTACTATATTTTCACTACATGTTGATAAATTTTTTTGGTCTTGGCAACACATGAAGCCAAAGGGAAAAAAAATTCAAAACACCCTTCAGTCATACAAAGCTCACTACCACTTCTACAAGTGGCAGAAAAGGGGGCAATGGATTATAAAGATCATAATTTTTTAGACAGTCTATAAACTTTAATTGATCTGTAGATGCCCTAAGTATGAGATTCTTTTAAAATGACCCAATGAATGGATATGCTTCTAAAGGAAATAAATAGTATTAATATTAGCATTCTTTTTATAAGGGAAACCAGAATGATAAGTAAAGTTGTAACTAAAAGGGTGTATCACACAAAAATTTACTTTGTAGAAGAAGAGAGGGAAACCAGAATGATAAGTAAAGTTGTAACTAAAAGGGTGTATCACACAAAAATTTACTTTGTAGAAGAAGAGAAAGGAGTTGAAAGAATTGATACTATTATATATCAAAAGATAACAATAAAAGTAATTTAATGTGACATTTGGTCATCTTATATGAGTGCTCATGGTAAGTATTTGGGGGGAAGCTATGGAAAGAATTGCATTTAATGCATCAAAACTGTTGCTGAGGATAGAAAGGTACATTGTTCAGTAAGATCCTTCCTCCTAATTAAATAAACATAAACATTGATATTCAGTGACTTCAACACGTGAATAGGAATAACTGAAAATGGTGGAAAATATGGACAATTTGAATAAATAATAATAAGGAACAAAATGATCCAAAGGCTACACAACAAAGACTACACAACAATCTTTAACCTATACATGATTATGGTGATGGCAGCTAAATGTGCAATGGATAGAATGCTGAATCTGCAGTAAGGATAGATTTGAGGTCAGATCCAATCTCATTCACTTACTAGCTGGACACTTCTATTTCTTTAACCACAAAATGGAGATCAAATAACAACATCTTCCTTGCAAGATTATTGTGAGGATCAAATGGAAAAATATTTGTAAAGCATTTAGCATAGTACTTGGCATATAGTAAATGCTTAATAAATGTTTGTTTCCTGATAAAAGAATTCAAAGGCATTGGATGTAGCAACCACTAAATAACATTATGTATATATATATATTCATATACATATATATATGGCTATTTTCTTTTAAATTTTTTTTTTATTTTAGCTTTTTATTTACAAGACATTGTAATTTTTCAGCATTGACCCTTGCAAAACCCTCTGTCCCAACTTTTTCCCTCCTTCTCCCCACCCCCTCCCCTAGATGGCAGGTAGACCAATACATATTAAATATGTTAAAGTATATATTAAATACAATATATGTATAAATGTTTATACAATTATCTTGCTGCACAAGAAAAATGGGATTTAGAAGTAAGGTAAAAATAACCTGAGAAAGAAAACAAAAATGGAAGCGGACAATAACAGAAGGAATGGAAATGCTATGTTGTGGCCCACACTCTTTTCCCATAGTTCTTTCACTGGGTGAAGCTGGTTCTCTTCATTACTGAACAATTAGAACTAATTTGGTTCATCTCATTTTTGAAGAGAGCCACGTCCATCATATAGTCTTGTTGTTGAAGTGTATAATGATCTCCTGGTTCTGCTCATTTCACTTAGCATCAGTTCATGTAAGTTTCTCCAGGCCTTTCTGAAATCATTTGCTGGTCATTTCTTACAGAACAATAATATTCCATAATATTCATATACCACAATTTATTCAGCCATTCTCCTATTGATGGACATCCATTCAGTTTCCAGTTTCTGGCCACTATAAAAAGGGCTCCCACAAACATTTTTGCATATATGAGTCCTTTTCCCATCTTTAAGATCTCTTTGGAATCTTTGGGATGCCTAGTAGTAATACTGCTGGATCAAAGGGTATGCACAGTTTGATAACTTTTTGAGCATAGTTCCAAATTGCTCTCCAGAATGGTTGGCTACATTCACAATTCCACCAACAATGTATGAGTGTCCCAGTTTTCCCACATCCCCTCCAACATTCATCATTATCTTTTCTAGTCATTTTAGCCAATCTGAGAGGTGTGTAATGGGATCTTAGAGTTGTCTTAATTTTCATTTCTCTGATCTCTATGGCTAGAAATTAACTGGCTATTTTAGCAGATAGGAAGTGACTTATTAGTGATGCTGTGGTTATTCTTTTTTTCCTCTCTGACTTTATTTATATTAATTTTTAGTATTTTATTCCCCCCCCCATCACATATAAAAACAATTTTTAACATTTAGGTTTTTTTTTTTAATTTTGAGTTTCAAGTTTTTTTCTTTTCCTCCCTCCCTCTCTTCTCTCCTCATTGAGTGGGGCAGCCAGGTGGAACAATGGATAGATTGCTAGATCTAGAGTCAAGAAGACTCATTTTCCTGAGTCTAATTTTGACATTAGACACTTACTAGATGTGTGATGGTGGGTAGCACTTACCTGTGTTTGCCTTAGTTTCCTCAGTTGTAAGATGAGCCGGAGAAGGAAATAGAAAACCATTCTAGTATCTTTGCCAAGAAAACCCCAAATGGGAACATAAAGAATCAGATGTGTCTGAACAAAGCTAAATTGCTTTCAGGAAATTACAACATCTTTTAGATTCTCAAATTTCTTCCTAAAACAAAAAACTGTTCTTTTCTTACTTGTGTTCTACAAATGTTTGGTCTTAGAACAATAACTATATTGTTTCTGAAGGCAATGGAGACACATGTGCAGGGAATTTGCTGGTAATTGTTTAACAACCAGTTCTCCAAAAATGCCAGACACGCTTTTGAGTTTCATCTATATTATTTACATTTTCTCCATCATTTTCTTAAGTCTAAAAAGCAAACAAAACAATAAATCAAGCCTTGATTAGCATTTGACAATTTCAAAGGTATAAATGCTCATTCTGAAAATTTAACCATTGGTCCTATTTTGATCTGTCTTCTATATATTCCTGGGTAGATGTGACACATTACAAAGAAATTGTGGTGTAATTTAAAAATTATAGGTTGTAACACATTTTGAGTTTTATCATATTACAAATAAGAAATTCTGATTGATCAGAGTAATAGATATCATCAAGGAAAAGTATAAGTGAAAAAGAAGATGGGTTGGTCAAAATAGTGGGAGGACTGATAACCCATTTGTTCCATTTATAGGGAGAAAGCATGGAAGGATATTCACGTGCTGGATGGATCTTCAGTAGTGAACTTAAAGAAGCATATGGAAGTCACAGAGGATGGGCAAGCATGGGTTGTAATGTGTACCATTGCAAGGATTGTCACAATGTCACAAATCCATTTGTATACATCAGGAAAAAGTTAATCCAATCCTTATGTCAAAAAGATGAGAGCACTGCAGGAATACATTGCATCCTACATGGTGCATTATTTGTAAAGAACAATATGTGCTGATAGTACCTGAAGACAGCCAGCCGACATTGAAAGCCACAAACTGATTTGATCAGATAACCAATGGGGAATCATGACTAACACAACAAAATATAGAATAAGCATTTCTGAGGGCAGCAAGTTAGTGGGCTCCCTGCCAAGCATTCCTTTTAGTAGAGCAAGCAGCCAGAGAGGCATTTAAAATGCAAACCAGACTTCTCCTTTCTCTTGGTCATGTCTGTTTTGATTCTAATATGCATAGTTCCCCTTTTGTCCTTCCTCTGTCCTCAAAAAGATTTCAGGAACAGGTCAATGAGAATTCAGTTTAAACTTAGTGGTCTTATTTTGCTATACTTTGAATTGAAGATACAAAGAATCCATATATATATATATATATATATTTATATTTGTATATGTCTATGTATATATATTTCCCCTCTGGGAAATGGAGGGCCCAAAAGAGGAAGTGGGTTAATATTCTTGGCATAACCAACAGAAGTGGGAAGCCACATAACCCTTGGGGTCTAACTGAGCTGTATTTGTTCAAAGTAGCAAACTTTGAAATCCCTCATCCCAAACACACTATCATATCATGGCTTCTAATAATAAGAAGAAAAACTTTTTTAAAATTTCCTTTATTCATTTTCAATTTATGTATTTGTAAAGTTCATTTTTCCCACAATATCTCCTGTATACATAGCCTTCTTTTCTTTTATGCAGCCTTTATCTTGGCTCGGGTCCTCATCTGCTTTTGTCTGGTATAAAGAGGTGACAGGTATTTTTTTTAATCAAAAGGGTCAAAGACAAAGACAAATGTAAGAAACCTAAGAAAGCAGAAGGCAGAGACAATGAATTTACCCAGGATAAAGACTGCCTCCTACCTTGTTTCCTAGACATTGAATTGTATAAGATGAATAGGAGAACTTTAGAGTAAAAAACTAGGGACCTCTTAAGTCCAGAAGGGTTTTGTGGTTATTAGACAAATGTCAACTGTCTAGTTATGGCTTGAACTTCAGAGATGATGATTTGATAAATGTCCTGTCTAATTACCAAAATGTAGAGTGGTCTCTCGCTGAAGGGACTCAGCCCTGAACTAGAAAAACTCATTCTGAAAATAGGTTCTTAGTTTGGGAAGAAAACCTATATCCTTTTTCAATGAAACTTGCTGATTATGAGGTGGAAACATTTCAGGCCAGGCAAAGGGAACAAAACTTCAGAAGTCAGACAAACGGATCTGCCTCTTCTGAAAAAGAACACAGCATTATATTTATAATGTAGAGGAGTATAGCCCCATCCTATCAGAGAGACCCAGTCTAGTAGACTTGGTTCAGCAGTGGAACATGATAGTGATGAGAGTAAAACTGTGTTTGACCTGAGACAGCCCTGTAAAGTTATGTAAAATCACCAACAAAATGTATATACAAACCCATATCTGTCACAAGATTGTGACTATTTTCCTTGTAGATACTGTGTTTGTGTATTTGGTTCTAGGTTAGCAAGTAGAATATTGTTTAATGAGTAATCTTACTTTGTCTTTTGATAAGCATTAGTAGCAGTCAGCAGGATGATTTATTAATAGGAATCAAACCAGATTAGGGACTATAGTAGCAGGAGCTGACACCCACCAGTTATTCCTAGAAACCTGAGAGTAATAGCGTTTGCACTTCTGGAGATCCAACCTGATAGTTTAAATGCAAGTTTTGGATGTAAATTCAGAGACTTAAGGTGGAGGAGAAAGAACTCTGGACTTTTGGAATAGTTTCTTAATAAGTGTTCCTACTTCCAGTTGTTCCAAATACCAATCCTTCTTTAACATAGGTACCAAATCCCTAAAATAGAGATGAGACCACATCAGCTCCAACACACAAAAATCTTTAGTGGATCAATCTTTATTGTCTATATGGGTGCAACTAGATGGCATAAAGAATAGATTTATCAGGCTTGTAGTCAGGAAGACTCCTCTTTGGGAGTTCAAATCTGCCTTTAGTCCATTACTACCGATGTGATTCTGGGCAAGTCACTTAACCCTGTTTGCCTCAGTTACCTCATCTGTAAAATGAGCTGGAGCAAGAAAGAGCAAACTACCCCAGTATCTTTGCCAAGAAAACCTCAAATGGGGTTATAAAGAGTTACCCATGACTAAAAAATTATTGAAAAACAAATTGCCTCTAAGATAAAACATAAAATGCCCAATCTGGCTTTTATGATACGGCATCAATCTACCTCTTTAGTCTTATTTCATTATTAAGCCCTTTTCCAAACTATTTATTCCAGTCAAACTGGCATATCATAATATTTAGCCTTGCATTCTTGTAACATTGGTATAACATAATTAACATTTAACATAATATTTAATATTGCATTACTTATTTATTATTTTTTTCAAATTGTGGATGGAGCACATTAGCTCCAACCCACAAAAATCTTTAGTAGATCAATCTTTATTGTCTATATGGGTGCAGCTAGGTGGCATAAAGAATAAATTATCAGCCTTGTAGTCAGGAAGACTCCTCTTCAGGAGTTCAAAACTGGTCTCAATCCCTTACTACCTGTGTGATCCTTCCCTAAAGTCTGGGATACATTTCCTCTTCAATTATGTTTTTTAGATTAGATTAGACTCCCTGAAGACCAAGTTTTGCCTCTGTTATCACATCTTTCCTGTCTTTCTTCATCCTCCCCTGTGAATGCTCTCTCCCTTTGAACTTATTTTTGTTATTTTGCATGCTTTGCATTTTCTTATTTGTGTACATTTGTGTACACCGACGAAAAGGAAGGAAAGACAGAAACAAGCATTTATTAAGCACCTATTATATGCCAGGCATTTTGTTCAAAGTACTTTACAAATCTCATTTGATCTTTACAAAGACCCCAAGAGATAAGAATTTTTAGTATTAAGAAAATTGAGGCAAACAGATTAAATGACTTGTTTAGGGTTGTGCAGCTAATAAGTGTCAGAGACTGTTTTTGAACACAGGTTTTCCTAACGCCAAGTCCAGCACTATTCATTGTAATACTTTGCTGCCTCTTTATGACATTATGACAAAAAATTTTTTCCTTTGTAGCCTCCATTCCTAACATATTGAATTATACATAGTAGGAACTTAAAAATGCTCATTGGATTGAATTTGGGTACTCTCAGTAAGGCCTAGTTGCCTGGCCATGAGCTCCAGCAACTCATTTAATACAAAAAACCAAAACTCTCATGAGTATTCACAAGATATTCATGGTAAAAGAAATGGTCCAATTAGTTATTGTTTGAAAAAATGACATTACCTTTCTGTATTGAGTCTGACTTTTCAATTCAGGAAATTCAAATCAGGAAATTAAGTAGAAAATTTTGAAATAAGAGGCCTGCATCTCTTTAAAAGCAGTAAGGGTTATTTAGGAATATCACTTCATAATGTAGTATTTCATTCAACCATAGGATCAACTCTTTCATTAGCAGCAAAATATATATTGCAGATATTCTCCCACTTTATTGTATAAAGGCTATGCCTCTAAAACAAAGGTATACGATATAGTAAGGCATTTGTCTTGTTTAAATAACAAAATGCCAAAGTGCTGAAAACTGAATTTTGCCTTAATATATTTTTATTGCATTTCTGAAATGCATCACTTCTTCCTAAACTTATAGCACTTAGTTTCCTTTTCCAAAGTTCCCTTAAATAGTGTTCCTACTTCTAGTTGTTCTGAACACCAATCCTTCTTTAACATAGGTACCAAATTCCTAAAATAGAGATGAGACCACATCAGCTCCAACACACAAAAATCTTTAGTGGATCAATCTTTATTGTATATATGGATGCAGCTAGGTGGCATAGAGAATAGATTATCAGGCTTGTAGTTAGGAAGACTCCTCTTTGGGAGTTCAAACCTGGCCTCAGTTTCTTACTACCTGTGTGATCCTGGGCAAGTCACTTAACCCTGTTTGCCTCAATTACCTCATCTCTAAAATGAGCTGGAAAAAGAAAGGGCAAACCACCCTAGTATCTTTGTTTTCAGAATCTACTTCATTAAAATGTGAATGCATAAACATTTATGTCATAGCTCTGTTCCTTGGAGAATACTACTCCACCTACCACTGTTTTGATAGGTTAGGTTCTGTCTGTCAGAGTTCTGGGGAGTCACCTTGAAGGGCTGTGACTTTTAATATTGCTTATGAAACACTCTATTTATCTGATGTGTCCCCCTCCCCAAAAATCAATCAACCATCAATTACCTTTTATAAAAGGGCATTTATTAATAGGGAATAGCAAAAATGTAGATGCAAAAATATAATGTAAATCAGGGAAGTTGGCTTTTTCCTTGTACACACATAATCTCCCTGGAGATTATGGTTTCAAAATACAAAGGCAGTGAGATATATATATGTAGAGGAGATATGGGGAGCAGGGGTTTTCTTAAGACTCTTAGTTCTAGAGGATCTTTTTTTCCTCTTGTGCAGTCCTTATGAAATGCTATTTAGGTGAGCCCTGAAGGGGTTCAAGGTAGAATTCATAACTGCTAATTTTCTGTTAGATTCCCCCAAACTGGCTTCATTCTTGTTTATTGACTTTCCACTCTATGGAGATGCTTCTTCTGTCATCTGTCCCTCTGCCTGCCTCTGGTAGACCGAGCTACCACATATGGGTGCCCATGGGAGATCTCTCAAGAATCTTCTTACTTTCAGATTTTCACAAGACATAAACTGGCTAATTTCACCTCTCAATAATTGCACACTTAATATTAGGAAAGAACAAATACAAAAGAAACAGAAGCATCATCATGTGTTCATGGGAACATGGTGGTCAGGTAGGAGCTAGGGGAACCACTGCAACTTTTCAACCTGGGAGCTCATAGAAGTTAGTAACTTGTTCGATGCCAGGGAGGAAAAGGGCAAAAAGGCAGTCACACTGAATACCTCCTGAATAATTGACTCCTCTGTGTTTGTAGAGGCTGTCTTGCTTGATTTTAATTTTATCTCCAGTGTCTAGTAGAAAAAGTGAATTAAAAAAATCTTTCTCTTTTTGTCTCTTTCTGTGTCTCTTTCTCTGTCTCTGTCTTTGTCTCTGTCTACCTGTTTCTTTGTCTCTGTCTCTCTCTATGTATCTGTCTCTCTATCCATCTATATGTCTGTATATATATGTGTATTTGTAGGTTTATAAATTATGTATATATATATGTATATATAATATCAGTGGGAATCCCTCAATTGAAACCAGGGTATACCCAAACAAAAATTATTCTAGGCTCACAATATTTTATGAATGCCTATCTGCTCAAAAACAACTCATGAGACTCCGCTGAGCAGTGTACATATGGAGAAGGTGACATAGACCTCTGATGTATCTATCTGTCTGTCTATCATTTGTCTAGCTCTATTTATCTTTTTGTCAGTCTCTCTGTCTAGCTATCTATCCATCTACCTATCTATCTATCTATCTCTATCTCTATTTATATATCCATCTGTCTATTATCTTTCACTAGCATCTAAAACAAGGATTTTTAACCTTTTTGTGCCTGGTAAATGCTATGGATCCCCTTCCAGAATAATTATTTTCTAAAAATAACATCACAATTAAATGAAATATGAAATTTCAGTTAAATGTTAGTAAAAAGAGAGATGGATTTTTTTTCATCCCAGTTTATAGGGCACTTGAAATTTTATCCATGGGTCTTTTGGGAAGAAAAGAATACTTGTACCCCAAGTTAAAAATCCTTACTCTAAAATGATACCAAATAGGTGGCAGATATTAAATGGGAGTAATAAGGACTTTCTGAGCCTGAGTCAGTTAATGATGAGAGACAGAGATCTAATGCTTATTGAGCAGAATTTAGAAAAGCAATACAACAACAACAAAAACTAGACTTAAAGCCTGAGAACAATATTTAAACTGATTGATGTTTTTGTACCCAGTAGAAGTAGTATGATAACATTATAAAAATATGATCTATTGCACCAGAGATTCATGTTGCCCATCCCCATATGTTCATTGTCCAGCAGTCTCATGAATTGTTTTTTGAGCAGATATGTATCCATAGAGTATTGTGAACCCTATGTAGCTTATTTGAGTATACCCAGATATAAGTTGAGGGATGCCCACTGATGTTACATACAAACATAATGCATATTTTATACATATGCAAATACATATACATATATACACATAGGCTCTCCAATTCTACAGAGTACTAGAAGAAATAAAACATTCATGGGAGTAAAATCTCTAAAAGGGAAAAGATAGAAGAGTTTAATTTGTTGGCAGTTATATTTCTGCTTCTATCTTAGTTAATAAATTACCCACGTTTTTACTTGGCAGTTTCATCAACAAGTATTGGATTGTGAAAACGTATGTGTACTTTGCACCTGCTGGCAATGTTTGTTTTGAGAAATGCCGTCTTTTTGCTTGAAAACATCAAGAGTGTTTTTGTTTTCCATTTTTTGGTATTCAGTGCACTGTTCACCATATTGATAGATCTCCATTTTTCTTTTTATAACAACAGTGCTTGGTTGTTCATTTTAAACTATTGATCTATTTCATAAGTGTTTATATATATGCAATATATATTTATATATGTATGTATATATATATATGTGTGTTTCTATATAGCTTTATGTATACACACACACATGCCTGAACATACACATATATCTTAGATGGGGGTTACAATGAATTGGGATTAGAATTGAATAGGACGAAGAAATCAGGCTGGATCACATCTGGGAAATTTTCTAGAGTTTTCAATAATCCCAACTGATTTCCTGATTCAGAAAGTGTGTGTGTATGTATATATGTATATATTTATATGTATTTTACATATATATATATATATTTTTACCATAATCATTCCCCTATTGAAGCTATATAGCTATGAACTATACTTCCCAGAGATATTATCCAAGCTATTGACATCATAGATTCAGCAGGGGACTGACATGAATAAGTAATTCATTGTTGTTCAGTCATTTTTCATCCATGTCAGAGTCTCCATGACCCCATTTGGAGTTTTCTTGGCAAAGACACTGAAGTGGTTTGCCATTTCTTCTCCAGCTCATTTTATTAAAAAAAAGAAACTGAGGTAAACAGGGTTAAGTGACTTTCCCAGGGTAACACAGTAAATGTCTGAGGCTGGGTGTGAACTCAAGGAGATGTGTTTTTCTAACACCAGTCCCAGCACTCTAACCATTGTGCCAACCAGCCATGCCATATATAATTGCAAGGTGTCCCAAAATTCTTACTGAAAATCTTATTAAAGCTTAAAAACTTAGTAAGAGTTTCAGAATACTTTTTACGGTGTGAAAAGTTTATGCTTAGAAAAATTGGTAGAATACATTATTTCAAAAGATGAGAAAGTTTTATTGACAAAATACTTCTGTTTTTCATCCTTCATTCTCAAATAGGACCAATGACATCATCTATTGACTTGGGTGTGAACTGGATTTAAGTGAAGCAGATTTTTGTAAAGTCATCAATTTCATTCTCTCCTCCAGTCATCTAAGTTCTATGTTAGAAAAGATTGACTTCTAGCCACTTCATTAACTATTCAAATTAGACTTTTGGAGTATATGCTCCAAGGTTCATTTTTTTCCTTCCCTCTTTCAAAGTCTAGTTTTTTTTTAAACAAAACTTATTTTTCTTTTTTTTCTCTCTCTCTTTTTCTAAAATACCCTTTTATTTACAGGTTGTATGTATGGGTAACTTTACAGCACTGACAATTGCCAAACCTCTTGTTCCAATTTTTCCCCTTCTTCCCCCCACCCCCTCCTCCAGATGGCAGGATGACCAGTAGATGTTAAATATATTAAAATATAAATTAGATACACAATAAGTATACATGATCAAACCGTTATTTTGCTGTACAAAAAGAATCAGATTCTGAAATATTGTACAATTAGCCTGTGAAGGAAATCCAAAATGCAGGTGGGCAAAAATATAGAGATTGGGAATTCAATGTAGTGGTTCATAGTCATCTCCCAGAGTTCTTTCCCTGGGTGTAAGCTGGTTCAGTTCATTACTGTTCCATTGGAACTGATTTGATTCATCTCATTGCTGAGGATGGCCACGTCCATCAGAATTGGTCATCATATAGTATTGTTATTGAAGTATATAATGATCTCTTGGCCCTGCTTGTTTCACTCAGCATCAGTTCATGTAAGTCTTGCCAGGCCTTTCTGAAATCATCTTGTTGGTCATTTCTTACAGAATAATACTATTCCACAATATTCATATACCACAATTTATTCAGCCATTCTCCAATTGATGGGCATCTACTCAGTTTCCAGTTTCTAGCCACTACAAAGAGGGCTGCCACAAACATTCTTGCACATACAGGTCCCTTTCCTTTCTTTAAGATCTCTTTGGTATATAAGCCCAGTAGTAACACTGCTGGGTCAAAGGATATGCACAGTTTGATAACTTTTTGAGCATAGTTCCAAATTGCTCTCCAGAATGGTTGGATGTATTCACAATTCCACCAACAATGTATTAGTGTCCCTGTTTTCCCACAGCCCCTCCAACATTCCGCATTCTCTTTCCCTGTCATTCTAGCCAGTCTGACAGGTGTGTAGTGGTATCTCAGAGTTTTCTTAATTTGCATTTCTCTGATTAACAAAAGATGCTCTCTTGGAGCATCTTTTCATATAGTTTCAATTTCTTCATCTGAAAATTGTCTGTTCATATCCTTTGACCATGTATCAATTGGAGAATGGCTTCATTTCTTATAAATTAGAGTCAATTCTCTATATATTTTGGAAATGATGCCTTTATCAGAACCTTTGACTGTAAAAATGTTTTCCCAGTTTATTGCTTCCCTTCTAATCTTGTCTGCATTAGTTTTGTTTGTACAAAAACTTTTCAGTTTGGTATAGTCAAAATTTTCTATTTTGTGATCAGTAATGATCTCTAGTTCTTCTTTGGTTATAAATTCCTTCCTCTTCCACAGGTCTGAGAGGTAAACTATCCTGCGTTCCTCTAATTTATTTATAATCTCATTCTTTATGCCTAGGTCATGAACCCATTTTGACCTTATCTTGGTGTACAGTGTTAAAACTTAGTTTTCTTTAAATTACACTGTGATTTCTTTCCTGTGCAGCAAAACATCTAACCCTAGAATTAGGAGGATTTATTTTTTTATTTTATATATATACATATATATATATATATATATATATATATATATATATATATATATAAACAAATTCAGGTAAAATCCACAAGAATTTATTAATCACTATGTGATAACACTGTAGTTGGAGCACTTAGGCTTGGAATCAGAAACACTCATCTTCATGAGTTCTAGTCTCAGAATATCAGCTGAATGACTCTGGTCAAGTCACTTAATTCTGTTTGCCTCTATCAAATGAGCTGGAGAAGGAAATGGCAAACCACTCTGGTTCTTTGCCAAGAAAACTCTAAATGGCATCATGAAGAGTTGGACAGGACTGAAATGAATCGACAGCACTAACAATAGTAGCAGCAGCAGCAACAATGTACTAGGTGCTATGCTTAACACTAAGGATACAACTAGAAGTAAAAAAGAATCAGCCTTCAAGGATCTTATATTATAATAGGGGAGGGCAATACAAAAAGAATCTGAAAAGTGGGGGTTGGGAGTAGAACAGATATCTGCCGCTGGACACAATGGAGAAAGAAGTCCTAACAGTTAGCACCGGGGTCTGAGTATAATAAAGAGATGAACATGGTTGATCTGGAAGCCCTTCCTTAAAATAGAGGCTCCTGGATAAATGGACTATAGGGGCCTGGTTCCTTGGTATTTCTGTCATTTTTAGATTTGGCAGGATGGTCCATGAGTTTTGTGTATCTTGGATTCTTGCTATCATTCTTTGCTCACAAAATATGATAAGAAAGTATTTAATTTACACCAAGGAAAGCTCACAAAGCTGACTGAATAAATTTGAATTTCTGATTATAAAATGCACAGGGGGACAGTGATATTGTGGGGAGGAGTTTTCATCCAAGACAAAATTGGTCAGATGAATTTACAATTACCTATTTAAAGAATTGTCCAACTTAAATTACTTCTTAAATAGAATATGTTAAAATAGAGCATTTTGTGAAGAAAACTGTCTTAAAAGTGATTAAAGTCCTACTTTGTTATACTGGCTTGGAGTTAGACATATGATTTCTGCTAGATATGTTATATTATATTGAACTAAACATGAAAATCAGCTGGAAGATGTCTTTGTCTAATTTCAAGGCAGAATTTTCTATAAAGATTCTAAATTTGGGAATATAGTTGCTATTTGTACATCTTTACACATAACAGGTTTATAACCAAGGCTTAGCTTTGCATGGGTAAACTGTAACTGCATATATATAACCCAAAGATAACCTGGCATAGAGGACAGAGAGTTGATCTAGTTCAAGAAGGCTTAGATTCAAGTGTCTTTTGATTTATAGTGGATGTGCGACCCTGAACAAGTCACTTTCTCTCTCTCAGTGTCACTGGACAATTCTCTAATACTGTAAGGTGAAGAGAAAGTACCAATATGCATAGCTAAAGAAGCTTTCCTTCACAGATAGCTTTCCACATCAATGAAATCACAGTTCTGGTGTGGTGGGAAAGTATAAGTATTTGTATATGTAAATTCTGATTTTAAACATGCAAAATTTTAATTACCTTTAATTATCTTTAGTGAGAGAATAGATTTGAAATTTTTCAAGTTTTACTTAATTTTCTATGCCAGACATATTTTAAAATAGTTCTGTGAAATGTTATACTGACAATAAAAAAAGAACTGACCTGGAAATAAGAAGATTTGGTGGATTTTATTCTATTTAATAAATATTTATAAACACCTACTATGTGTAAAGCTTAGGAAGGCTATAGAGTTCCAATTTTACTGTCACCACTTACTAACTGTGTTATCTTAGGCAACTTAACCTCTCTGAACATATTTATTGACTTAGCTAACAAATGGAAAAATGGGTGTGGCTTATTCTTCCTATTTCATTGAGTTGTTTTGAGAGCCAAAAGCTTTATATAATATATAGATACACTTTGTAAAATGTAAAATACAAATAAGATATGATCACCATTGCTGACAGAATAGCAACACCAGAAATTTAAAAAATATATTGCTCATTCCATACATAGATGTGCAGATAATATTTCCTTTCATGAAAACAGTTCTGTTTTATCACATTGATGATAAATCTCAGGAGCTTAATTAAAGGTATTTTGATCTAATAAACTGACATGATTATCATCGGTGTCCTATAATGCTGGATATTCAGTCATCACTGATATTTTATTAAGAGGTTCCGGGGCATGTGAGCAAAAAGATGGCAGATTAGACATGTTCTCTATAACTTCTCAAATCTCCCCAAAACAAAAATTGTACACCAAAGATTAAATAACTTCAGCTATTTCCACAAAGAATCCAAAAGAAGATAAAAAAATATTCTATTAAGTATAAGGAAAACTTCACAATATTACTGAATTCATTACCTTTACTTATATTAGCTACCCAACTGTAGAAAGCCAGTAAGCTTACCAAATTTTTTAGTTGCTTTAAATGTATTAAAATCGAAACTATTTCTAGTCATATGAAAAGATGCTCCAAGATGACTAAAAACCATTACATTGAATTCCCAATCCCTATATTTATGCACAACTGCATCTTTGATTTCCTTCACAAGCTAATTGTACAATAATTCAGAGTCTGATTCTTTTTGTACAGCAAAATAATGTTTTGGTCATGTATACTTATTGTGTATCTAAGTTATATTTTAATATATTTAACATCTACTGGTCATCCTGCCATTTTAGGGAGGGGTGGGGGTAAGAGGTGAAAAATTGGAACAAGAGGTTTGGCAATTGTTAATGCTGTAAAGTTACCCATGTATGTATCCTGTAAATAAAAGGCTATTAAATTTAAAAAAAAAAAAATAAAATGAAAAAAAAAAAAAAAGAAAAGATGCTCCAAGTCATTATTAATCAGAGAAATGCAAATTAAGACAACTCTAAGATACCACTACACACCTGTCAGATTGGCTAAGATGACAGGAAAAAATATGATGATTGTTGGAGGGATGTGGGAAAAACTGGGACATTGATTCATTGTTGGTGGGTTGTGAACAGAATCCAACCATTTTGGAGAGTAGTTTGGAACTATGCTCAAAAAGTTATCAAACTGTGCATACCCTTTGATCCAGCAGTGTTACTACGGGATTATATCCCAAAGAGATTATAAAGAAGGGAAAGGGACCTGTATATGTGCCACGAATGTTTGTGGCAGCCCTTTTGTAGTGCTAGAAACTGGAAACTGAATGGATGTCCATCAGTTGGAGAATGGCTGAATAAATTGTGGTATATGAAAATTATGGAATATTACTGTTCTGTAAGAAATGACCAACAGGATGATTTCAGAAAGGCCTGGAGAGACTTACAGAACTGATGCTGAGTGAAATGAGCAGGACCAGGAGATCATTATATACTTCAACAACAATACTAGATGATGACCAGTTCTGATGGATCAGGCCATCCTCAGCAACAAGATCAACCAAATCATTTCTAATGGAGCAGTAATGAACTGAACCAGCTATACCCAGAAAAAGAACTCTGGGAGATGACTAAAAACCATTACATTGAATTCCCAATCCCTATATTTATGCACACCTGCATCTTTGATTTCCTTCACAAGCTAATTGTACAATAATTCAGAGTCTGATTCTTTTGTACAGCAAAATAATGTTTTGGTCATGTATACTTATTGTGTATCTAAGTTATATTTTAATATATTTAACATCTACTAGGTCATCCTGCCATTTAGGGGGGGGTGGGGTAAGAGGTGAAAAATTGGAACAAGAGGTTTGGCAATTGTTAATGCTATAAAGTTACCCATGTATATATCCTGTAAATAAAAGGCTATTAAATTAAAAAAAATAAATGTATTAAAATCAGAGAAAACAATAAGGGAAAAGACTAACTTACTCCAGATTTTGCTGGAATACACAAATCACATTCAATCCACATTTATTGGTACTCAGATGGATAGAAAAGGCTAAAATTTGATCAATTTCATCACTAACAAATATAGGAACTGAAGCTTTGATTTCACTGTGGGGAATTACTAATAAGAAACTTTCTCTACTTCTACCTCTATCTTGTAATAATCTTCTAGGTTGATGATATAGAGTTGAAATTACTTGCTCAGGATCACACAGCCAGTATACATCAGTCAGGGCTTGAAGTCACATCTTAGCTCCAAAGTTAACTATATCTACCACTTTTTGCCTCATACCTGAGTGTCCAAACAATATTGTTTGACTTGTGGCATTTAAGGAAGATTAGAATAAAAAAAAATGAGGACACTGCCATGTAAAAACTGACCCCAAGCAAACTGTAAGATCAATACCAACATATAGCTACTTTACTTTTCAAAAATTGCTCTTAAAACAAGCAACAAGACTATTACTTCTAACACAAAGAACAATAATACAAATATCTTAAGAACTGATGCAAAGATAATCACAACTTACCTTTTGTGTGCTATTTCATGGTTTACAAAAATTATTCTGATAATGACCTCATCTTCCTTGACATCTTAGAATAATTTTGGAAAGAAAGCTGCAGCTCGTCTGTTTTCTTTTAAATCTTGGGAAACTCAAATGCAACCACACTGTTTGGAAAGTTAATTGGTGACTACTAGAGCTGGCTCACACTAGGAGTCCAGACAAGAGTTGGTGAGCTAGACTAATCTCAAGCAAATAAGCCTCCAAATCTAATGATACATCATTTAAATCTATCATCAATTATGTCCGTTCTTCCCATTAATAAAAAATCACATATAGACAATAGAAAAGTCCAATGTCACCTCCTGCATCCTGGTCCATGGCCAGTCATCTTGACTTTTGTCTTGCCACTGCACTCCAATAACTCTGGAGGAGAGAGTGAGGCTGATGACTTTTCCCAGCTCTGCCTTATTTAAATCCAATTCAGATGCAAGTCAAGACATCACCTTTATGATGGCATTGGTCCTTTTTGAGAACGAAGGAAAACAATAATATAGGCAATAATTGAGTCAGTCGTCAGGATAATTCAGATCATATAAACACTATTTCTTGAGTGGTTTAACTAATTAAAATAAAGATAAAATTAACCTGGATGATTTTTTTGTTTCTTTGAAAATCCAGATATAACACACATTTTATTTCAATGACCCAATTATTATTGTTTTTACTGTGGAATCAGCTGTGTTAAAGTATAAAGTCATGGCTGCCATGGAAATTACTTGGATTCCAATATCCCTCTTCCCCATCATAGGAGCAAAGGGTTAGCACAGACACATGCAGATAATAGATGGCAATAGAAACCAGAGCCTGCAGATTCAGATTATTGCCTTCAGGAACAATGATTTAAATTTATACTGGTGCTTTAAGGCTTAGAAAATGCTTTCCTCTCAACAACCCTATGAGGTAATCAATGTAAGTATTATTCTTAACATTTATTTCTACTTATGATGCCTGAATAGACTCTCATTTTATCTGGTTGCAGTTCTATACCAACTGCTGGATACTATCCAAGGCAAATCAGCTTCAGCCAGTTTCTGACCTCTTTTCCATGATTCTGCAACATTAGTTCACTGAAAATATTAAGTAAGTATTTTAATATGGTAATATTTTATGTGATAAATACAGAAATGTACCTCTCTTCTATATAAAAACCTAGAATTAAGTCAGTTTTTTTTCTTGGACCTGTGATTTCACTGGCATAAAAAGTTTCCAGATAATGAAACTTTTTATATCAAAGCAAACTGTTAAGTATTCCACTAGTTAGAGTCTTAGGACGTTGCTAAGTTGCACTGGGAGTTTAACTTGTCCACAGATACAGAGTCACTAATGTCAGAGGCAGAATTTGAAGCCATGGCTCTCTACCCTTTCTATACCATACTACTGACTCACTTTTTAGGAAGATAAAATACAAGAGCAAATTTTGCAAACATAGAGACTTATCTAGACTCCACTTATGTTTTTAAATCCCTTCCTTCCTTCCTTCCTTCCTTCCTTCCTTCCTTCCTTCCTTCCTTCCTTCCTTCCTTCCTTCCTTCCTTCCTTCCTTCCTTCTTTCTTTCTTTCTTTCTTTCTTTCTTTCTTTCTTTCTTTCTTTCTTTCTTTCTTTCTTTCTTTCTTTTCTTTCTCTTTTTTTGGCTAAGCTTTCAAGATTGCTGAGGGCTCATATCCTCTTTATGTGATGAAATTGTTTTTTAAACTGAATTATTTTGAACAAAATCTTTCTAAAATATGTTGGTTACCTTTCTGCCTTCTAAGTAAGAGAAAATCAAACTAACAGCCTTTTTTTTTTTGGCTTTTTTTATGCATCACAGCGTTCAAAGTCCCTATTAAGTGTATAAAGCCATTTGCCCTTAAATTTAATGTCTTCTGGAGTCTTTGCTTGGTATTTATATGTTTGCTTTTTATAGTATTTCTTCCCTTTTCCTTTATTTCCAGAATGGAAAGTTTTCTATCATCAGTGGCTGCTCAGAGCAGCTATTCTAGCCAATTCTATCCTGCTGTGGAAATTAGATAACTATGACCTTTTGACAGGGATACCAATTCTTTCATGACACTCCATCAAAGTTCTAAAAATGTACCAGGAAGATAATGATAAAAAAAAACCCAAGCAAAATGCCAATAAGTTCCTCCATTCAGTCCAAAATTAAAATAAAAAATAGAAGTTTGTGGAAGTTCTGGTCAAAGATAAGGCAAAGGCAAAGGAAACCAACCCTTTTAGCAGGTCTCTAAAACCAGAGGGATCTTGACCCTAGAATAGAAGAGCATCAGCACCAATAACAAGAACCAACAGCAATAGCTCATTGCATAGGGATACAGGGCCAAAAGTATACTCTCTCTTGGGGTCTCTAAGAGCTCTGAAGCAAGCACCCAGATAATCCCCAGTGTAGCTCCAGCAGGATTCAGGGTAACTATAGCTCCCAGATAGTCCACTATATAATCAAAATAGAAAGCAAAAAAGACAGGGTCAGCCCATTACTCAAGTAATCTAGGTAACCCACCCAGAATCCTAAAGCCAAGCTCTCCAAACTTTCCAGGGGTCCTCAAACTACGGCCCGTGGGCCAAATGCAGCAGCTGAGGATGATTATCCCCCTCACCCAGGGCTATGAAGTTTCTTTATTTAAAGGCCCACAAAACAAAGTTTTTGTTTTTACTATAGTCCGGCCCTCCAAAAGTCTGAAAGACAGTGAACTGGTCCCATATTTAAAAAGTTTGAGGACCCCTAGACACTGACATTACCCAAATGAGAGCCACAAGAGAACATAGGGCTGCCTTGGAACCCAGACAATCTTGGTAGAAATTATGGATGATTGGATTAGCACATTGCCTAAGCAGTCCCAACATCAAGGAATCTTATAGGAGACTTGAAATCAATGATCCTAAAGAACTCACCTCAAAAGACAAGGATACCACAGCAAATGAGCAGCCCTAGTACCCAGAAGTCTTCAGGGAGTCTGTGACCATAGATTTCTCTCTGGGGGTCTGTTAGGTCTGTAGTAGGCAATGAACACAATTCTTGGTTGGTATTTGTTCAAGGAGAATAGCCAAGAGAAGGGTTGTGGGCAAAATCCATATTGACCATCCAGGAGACAGATTCAGAAGCCAGGAATTGTAGCAGCGTTTGAGTCCTACCTCTAGTCGCTTGATTTAGAATTATAATGATATCAGCATCAAGATTATATAATAGGGCCTATCCACCTACCCAAAAGTGCAGATGCAAGCTGAGTTTGACCCTAGCTCAAAATCTCAATTCAGAAACTGAGACTGGAAATATGAGTAAAGAGAAGAAAGTACCCTCTTCCAAAGGAGGATAGAGAATTTGTTTTGATCTTCTATGTGGTCATAATAAGTCTTCCAAAACAAAATGCAAGTTGTATCAAAGGTAAAACAGAAAACTTATGTACCTTTGACATAACGAAAAACAAGATGGTTATGTCATAGTTACTGACTGAAACTCTAGTTTCTCTGCAAGTTTAGAAAGCAACAGGCCAAATGAGATCGCTACATTTTTGACTTAAATGTTTTGAGATTAAGTACTTTCATAATAAAAGCTCCCTCTAAAATATAATCCTGATTCCAGCTTTTTAACAGAAGCATCACATATCTGTTGGAATTGATTGCTCCATGTGACAATTATACATTTATATAATTTGTGTAAGACATTCATAGCTTGGATCATAAAAGCAAGCTCTAAACACTTAAAAGAAAATGCTTTATTGGCTAAAGAGAAAGAAAAGTGTACTTAATATATCCAAGGAATTACAAAGCAATGTATTAAGGATTCATTGATTACTAAACAAACTCCCCCAATTCCCCATATGCCATTACATGTATTTTACTTATATTCATTTACACAAAGCCTTTGTTTTAATTCATAGAAATTTAAGAATAATATTTAATTGGTGTTGCCATACCAGATATTCATATTCTCCAAACTATATGAAATGGAAAGTTTCAATGCACCTATTGCAGAAGAAATAAAAATTATGTGGGGAAAAAGATCAACAGTTGGAGAAAGAAAGAGAGAAAGATAAAGAAAGGAAGGAAGGAAAAAAAAGAAAGAAAGAAAGAGGAAGGAAGGAAGGAAGGAAGGAAGGAAGGAAGGAAGGAAGGAAGGAAGGAAAAAGAAAAAAACTAAGACAGTAGCCAAGTCATGTGGATTTATGTAATAGAATGAAAGAGTTTATGGTAGCAATAAAAAGCATACCATTGCAACCAGAAATTATAAATAGGTCATGCTTAAGATGTCCAGACTTATCGAGCAATTCAGGTTGTGTAACAAAACAGTAGGAATGGCAATATATACACTGAAAATTGCAAAAATAAAATAGCACCCACTGGATGACTATAAAGATAAAAATCAACTGGCAAGAATTTTGCACTGGACATTTGCTATCTACAAACTAACAGATGGCAAGTCTCTGTGTTACAAATTAGAAACAAAAACAAAACTCTAAATATCCCTGAGAATTCAATAAATAGTTTTTACTGAAACCAGAGCATCATTACAGACAAAAATGTTTTCTACAACCTTTTGGGAACAATATTGACCCCCCCAAAAATTAAAAAACAAAGTGCTTAACAAATATTGCCATACTGAATATTAATAATCCCCAAACTATATCATATGGAAAGCTCTCAAAAACAGGGACAAAATGGGAAAAAAAAAAAAAAAGATCCATATCATGTGGAATCAGATGGGTCTAAATGCTTATCTCTAACCTGTTTGTTACTGTAGTTGTTCTGAGGATGTTTTCAATAAGTCTACAGAAGGTGATTCTGTATCTTCTATGATATAATTTAATACAAATACAAAAATGTGTGTGAATACAAAAATCTTTAATTTTCTTAAAATATAAAGAACAGTAATTTTCTTCACCCAAACAAGACATGACCCAATGTTGAACACAAAAGTACAACAATAGGAAAGTAGGTCTTCAAATTACTTCTTTCTAAACTTTATGAAATATAGAGAATGAAAATAAAAATAGCAAGAAAAAACTTGAAAACAAAATAACATAATCCCCAATTAATATAGATATATTTTAACTCTAACAAATCAACTTTTAGCTTTTTATGTACAAATGTATTCATTTTTTATAGTAAATATATCTTTTATGTTGTCAGGTCATATAGGTTTTGAGGATTCTCAGGTTTGCAGATATAGCCTGTCAGGTGTGTCTACTTGGCAATAAATTGTTTCCAATTTATTTAACCAGTTGAGTTGGAATTTATCAGACAAGATGCATGTTGACATGTGAGTTTTTAAGTTTTTAAAGTAGAATTAATGATCTAATTATTTTGTGATTTATTCAACAATAAATAAAAAAATGCTTGTATGCATTTTGTTTCACTTATATAAACAAAAGTTACTACCCCAATACATATAATTTCTGGTCTTAAGAAAAATTTTATAGATATTTCTCTTTAGTCAAATAATCTGAATCTAAATGAAAGGAGGAAGGCTTTTGTATTCTGATTGCAACTCTTAAATCTTCTCAAGATTTTGATATAATTCTTTGGTTAAAAAAACATGATTATAACTTTTCGTAAAAGTTATGACTTTATAAGTTATTAAAAAATTTAAAGCTTATAAAAGTTAACTTAAAACAACATTAAATTCTTTAATTCAAAGTAATAAGACTATAACTTTTGGGGAAATAGGAACTAGAGGGTTGTATGAAGGAAATACACTCCCATGATCCTTCCCTAATGTTTAAAGAGTCATTTGAAATGTGATGAAATGTTTTGAGTTTCTTACAATATGTATTAGTTTTAAATGGTTTAAAATGGTTGTTATATATTTACAATGCTTGGGAATGAGATAATCTTTTTAATGGGAGAAATTCACTGAACTGTATTTCCTTTTTTATTAAAGCTTTTTATTTTTCAAAACATATGCATGGATAATTCTTCAACATTAACCCTTGGGGGAAAAAAAAAACTGTTCCAATTTTCTCCCCCTTCCCCTCCCCCCTCCCCTAGATGACAAGTAGTCCAATTTATGTTAAACATGGTATATTAAATCCAATATATGCATGCATATTTATATAATTATCTTGCTGCACAAGAAAAATCAAATCAAACCAGAAAAAAATGAGAAAGAAAATAAAATTCAAGCATACAACAAAAAAGTAAAAATGCTATGTTGTGAACCACATTCAGTTCCCACAGTCCTCTCTTTGGGTATAGAGGGCTGTCTTCATTACAAGATCATTGGAACTGGTCTGAATCATCTCATTGTTGAAGAGAGCCATATTCATCAGAATTGACAATCATATAATCTTGTTTTTGCTGTGTCCAATGATCTCCTGGTTCTCCTCATTTCATTTAGCATCATGAACTATATTTCCAAGGAAACTATGAGACAAAATCAAGATGGCAGAGTGAGTGGTTACAACTCAGCTTAGCTCCCCTACAACCTTTTTGCAATGATATAGAAAGTATATAAAATCTAATTATGATAAAGGAAAGCCAAGAGAAGGTCACAGTGAGTCATGTTTTTCAGTATATTACAGCTTAGGAAGATATAAAGATCCGCTAACACCATGGTGAGGGGTAGCCAGGAGCATACCACAACAGTGGCAATTGGGCAGCAGGCAGAAATGATAGCAGGCTGTGACAGAAGCTGTAGTAGCAGCAGCAGGAGCAGCAGCAAGGAACAGCAGCAAAAAACAGCTCAAGAAGACATCCCAGAGGATACCTTCATGAAGAGCAAGAACAAGTGCCAACTGATTGTTTTTTCATCCATTACCCAATTTCTGATCACAGTTCCAGGATGGAAAGGGATGGTTATGCCCCTGTCTTGGTCATGATAGGGGAAGAGACCATACCCATGTTCCAGAAACATATCTTTGGTTCTCACCAAAGAACAGAGTGGATACTCAATTAATTCTAACTTTTGGCCAGGGACAGAAGCCTGCAGCAGAATAAACCAGGTCAGAAGATCAAATCTAAAGGGGAGTCAGTAGTTCAGTTACTCTCTGAACCTGCAGAACCTCTCAGTGGGCTAACTATGACTAAATCTAGCAGCAATTTATGAAACCTTAGTCACATATAAGTGAGCAGAACCATACTGGATCAGAAATTTGCAGAACAAAAACCAGGAGGGCAGTGAACATACCTCTCACTGAATCACACTATTTTGGAAGCATCAAAAACCTATAGAGCTCCAGATTAAGCTACGAAAGTAGAAGAAAGACATAAAAAACAGAAGTTCAGTCCAGGTTGGCTCCCACCCTTTCCAAAGTAAGCAGGGCTCAACATTAAAGTTCAGAATTGAGCAATAAGATGGAAAAATCAGAAAACAAAACAACAAAAAACTAACTACAAAAAACTACTGTGATAAGGAAGCTCAAGGCACAAACATAGAAGGAAACAAAAATAGAAAGAAACCATGACTTGAAGACATCTATAAAGAAAAATACAGATTATATGCAAACCCAACAGGAATTCCTAGAAGAGTTTGAGGAAGAGAAGACTTTAGAAATCAAATAAGAACATTAGGGGAAGAATTGGGAAAAAATGGGAACTATGTGGGAAAAATGTGAAAAGAGAATTAGCAGCTTGTTGAAAGATAAAAATACTGAAGAATAAAAATTTTTAAAAATCATTTGGCCAAATAGTAAAAGAACATAGAATCTTAATGAAAAAATAACTCCTTAAAAATTAAAACTGGCCAAATGGAAACTAGTGACTCATATAATCTTATAATGAGTCATCAAGAAACAATAAAATAAAATCAAAAATATGAAAAAAGAAAAAAAATGTTAAATATCTCAAAGGAAAAACAAAAGACCTGGAAAATAGATTGAAGAGAGAAGATTTAAGAATCATTAGACTATTTGAAACCCATGAACAAGAAAGGACCTAAATATCATATTTCAAGAAATTATAAATGGAAAAAAAACTAGATATTCTAGAACTAGAAGGAAAAGTAAAAATGGAAAGAATCTACCAGTCACATCCTGAAAGAAACCTTAACATAACTCCAAGGAATACTATGACTAAACTTCAGAATTCCCAGGAAGTGGAAAAAAGATTGAAACTAGCCAGAAAGAAGTGATTCAAATACCCAGAGGTACAATCAGGATCATACTACATTTATCAGCTCAACTGTAAAGAAACAGAAGGCTTGGAACATGATATTCTGGAAGGCAAAGGAGCAAGGATTACAACCAAGGATTGATTACCTATGCAACAAAACTGTGCACAATACTAAGTGGACAAAATGGGTATTTTATGAAATAAAAGATTTTCCAGCATTCCTGGTGAAAAGACCAGAGCTGAATAGAAAACTTGACATTCAAATACTAGGCTCAAGAGAAACATAAAAAATTAAATATGAGTTACTAATCATAAGGACATAAATGACTAAACAAAGTCAAATTGTTTATATTTCTTTGTTCATTATTAAATATTTTATCTTCCCCCACTTATATATCAAGAAAATTTTTAGCATTCATTTTAAAAAATATTTTGAGTTCCAAATCTCTTCCTTCCCCTCTTCCAAAGAAGGTAGGCAATTTGATATAATTTATATAATGCTGTAATGTAGATCTCCATATTAGTCACAATTACAAAAGAAAGCTTAAAAGGAGAAGAAAAACATGAGAAAGAATAAGGTAAATGAAAAAATATGCTTCAATCTGCATTAAGTTCTTTATCTGGATATGGATAGCATTTTCCTTCATGAGTCCCTTGTATTTGTCTTGGATTATTGTGTTGCTGAGGAAAGCTGAGTCATTCATAGTTGATCATCACACCCTGTTGCCAATGTTGTATACAATGTTTTCCTGGTTCTGCTCATTTCATTTTGCATCACTTCATACAAGCCTTTCCAGGTTTTTTCTGAAATCTGCCTATTCATCGTTTCTTATTGCACAGTAGTATTTCATTATATTCATATACTACATCTTGTTTAGCCATTCCCTTAATTTCCAATTCTTTGCTACCACAAAAAAGACAGCTATGAATATTTTTGCACATGTACATATTTTTATGATCCAAATTGTGTACATTTCAATATGGGAAGAAATATGTTAGAAAGAGTTTATGTAAAGGATGTGGGTATTATTCTATTATATTAAGATAATCTCAAAAGAAGAATAGAAAAGAAAAAAAAAGGAAGGAGTGGGAAGAATAGGGAAAATTATCTCACTTAAATGGGATGTACAAAAATGAGATTATATGATGAAGGGGAAGATGGGGATAAAGTGGACAACATTTGAATTTTATTTTCATCTACCTAGTTCAAGGAAGGAAGAATATAAATACACACAGGTAGGTGCAGAAATTTATCTTATCTAGTAAGGAAGGAGAAAAGGATTCAGAAAAAGGGAGCAGGAAATATGAGGGTAAATATATTAAGGGAGGCAGTTGTAAACTAAGAAAAGTCTATATAGCATGATAGTGACATCAAGCATCATTTCTTGAATGATGGCAAACCTTTGGTACATAAAAGGCTGGGGAATATGTAAAACAAGGGCTGAAGCAACAGGAAATATGCCAACCATATTTAGGTTACAGAGGCACCTCATATGCCAAAAGTTACCAGTGCACAGAAAACTGTCACTGCCACACCAAGGAAATGAACAATGGATTTTAATTGTTGTACCAAAAAAGTCAGCTTTTCAGTCTGCTATTGGGCTGTTTTCTTAGAACTTTCTTTGAGTGGGGTAATTTCTCCCTCTTTATTTTTATGTTAAAAAGACTAACGTGTTGTTGGGAGCTGAAGTTAGTACTCTCAGAGACATATGATATTTGGTGGCCGTCATTTGGTCATGGGTACCAGTAACAGTTATAGTTATAACAGTTATAGTTATAACTGAATCAATTCCTTGTTAATATCTTGCTATTCTAAGTAAATACGTGATTTAAATTTGTGTTATTAGATTTAGGCTTGTGTAGGAATACACATTGATAGAAAATTGGAATTCTGAATTTGAATTTGCTATTATCCCAATAACATTACAAAATTGAGAGCAATGAAGGAGGAGGCAATGTCAAGAGGACCTTAGACTACATTACTTTTCATGGGAGAACAGAAAGGAACTTGAAGGGTAGCATCAAATTCTTGGAAAACTTCCAGATTCAAATGGAAAAAAAGAGAAAATCTTCTGAAAGCAAAATTGGGGGAGTGGGCAGAAAGAAATTTTGTAAACTGCTTCTTTCTTTCTTTCTTTCTTTCTTTCTTTCTTTCTTTCTTTCTTTCTTTCTTTCATAATGAAACACTCAAATTGGTTGGCTTTTATTTACAGTAACTTCCATTTGCAACACAATTACACTAGTAATTAAATGCTCCTTTGTGGTTTTCATTCAGATTGAATCTAAGATCCATGTTTGGGTCGATTCTAATTATATCCCAACCAATTCATATGTCCCTAACACTGAATTGTTTATATTTTGTTTTCTCATAGATCCTGGTAAAAGCTGTTGTTTTCACTAGATCTGGGGATTTTCTGAGCTTACTTTAAATTCTGGATTTTATGTCATGCTATAAAGATCAAACTCCTTGCACCTATTTGTCTGCACAAGAACTGTATTTTTTTTCCCCACTCTGATCTTAGCTATGGAGTCTAAAATGGCTCACGGAAGTTTGGTGGCAGAATAAAACATGATAAATATGATACCCAACAGCCTTTGTGAAGACCCTGCCCCTCTGAAAATGATGATATTTCCTGACAATCATAGGACCATATTTTCTTTCCCTGTAGTCATATACAAGAGCACCATGAGTATTCCTGCCAATAATTCTAGGGGAACCATCCACTACTTTTCTCTTTGACATATATAGCTATATCTAGATACTTAAATCTATATCTATCTCTATTTTATATATAACATATATATACATATATATAACATATATATATATATATAACATATATGCATATATGTATAGATAGATGGACGGATGGATAGATGGATGGATAAGTAGATAGTATACATTCCGGTTATTTTAACCAGCCTGTGTATCATGTTTCACAAATTGCCATGCAATGACCGTTTCAACGACGATTTCTGTATTTATATGGAGTCTTTCACTTACAGCTGTTAATTGGAATCTTTTTCCCAGAAACGAAAGGATTTGAAACAGAAGAGGGCGCCTCTGCTCTAGTGAACAGCATGAATTGCAAACGCAATTCTTACCCAAGAGGAAGCTTTCAGTCCTTTATATTTTGCTTGTGTTTCTGTTTCTTTGGTTACGGAGGGGGTAACGAGGGACGAAACATTCCAGCATTACTACCTAATGCCCTCGCCCCGTCTCGGCTCTGCAAGTCAGAGCTGGGTGACCTCATTATTGCAGAGAGGCAGATTAAAAGAAGCAGTCATACATGGGCTGTGTGGCTCGTGGGAGCCTCCGCTGCAGCACTGCAGAGAAAGGATGGGTACCTGAGCAGCCGGCCCCGCCCTTTGCCTGCTAACAATGTCTGCCTTCTCTGCTGCGAGCTTGTGAGAACACCGGGAAAGATGCAACGTTTGCTTTAGCTAAGGAGGTGCTCCCTGTGGGCTGTGGTCCTCTGCAGCATGGGAAAACACACAGGAAGATATAATCAAGGTGTGGGTGGCTAGGGAGAGGGTGGAATTCATTCTTTCAGCCTCCCAGGTGTTTTGTGCAACTTCTTTGTCGCAGTCCGACACTGTTCTTTGCTGCTTGTGTGCAGTTGTGAAGGTGGCGCTTTGTACATGGAGGTTATAAGGAAGATGGGTGGAGAAGCATCTGTGGGGAAAGCTGTGGCAGAATGCAGCCCACATGATCTCCTGAAGAGAGTAATTCTTGTAGCTGAGAAATATAGGCAGAGAGCCCAGTAGCCAATGAGAAGGGCAAAGAGAGGGAGAGACTGAGAATCAGACAGACATGAGAGAGAGAGAAATGAGACAGAGGGAGAGTTGGATGGGGAAAAGAGAAGAGGGAGAGACAGTCAGGGATGAAAGGAGATGAAAAGTGACAAGAGACAAAGACAGAGTGGAAAGAGAGGCAGACAGAGGAATAAAGACAAATAGCAAGAGGAGAGACAGAGTAGAGAAAAACATGATAAAAGAGAGACAAAGATAAAGGAGGACAGACAGAGGCAGCCACAAGACAGAAAGGAATAAAGACATGGTGAGAAGAGAGACAAAGACGAGACAAATGAAGAAAGACAAGAGACAAAGATAGAGAGAAAGAAAAAAGAAAGAGACAGACAAAAAGCAGAGAAATGAAGACAGATGGATTCAGAAGAGATGAAGAGAGGCAAGGCAAAGATATAGAGAGTAAACACAGATACAAGGCAGAGAGAAGAGATGGAGAGATTATTGTAGAGAGACAGAGACAGAGGAAGAGAGAGAGAGAGAGAGAGAGAGAGAGAGAGAGAGAGAGAAAGAGAGAGAGAATTTTTGCATCAAAACCACATGATTCTAAACACATTCCAGGAAATCTTCTTTTAAAGAGATATTTGTCCTTAGAAATAGGCCAGTTTTCTCCAAAGTACTTATTCCCTTCCTCCAATCCTGCTCACTTTTGCACGCTATTGTCATTTTGTCCAATTTGTTCTGTTGGCAGTATGCCTGCCCCTTCTCCTCCCATCCACCTCCAACCCTCTATTCCCTCCCTCTTTTACCCCTAGGATGACTAAATAATATCCATATAAGGCAGCAGGTTCCTGGTTGTCATCATGTGTATGGTCATGGCTGGATCGTATACCAGCAAACCAAGGAAGCAGAAAACACCACCAACAAAACCCCACAACCCTGTTAGCAAAGATTGTGCTTTTCTGCCTAGAGAAAGGTGAGGACTGCTTTGGTAATTGAGTACTAACTAATAAGTTGAAGGGGAAGAATTTTTGGCTTCAATTCCTTTCACTTTTTAGGTTCAGTGACTATATCAGCAAATCAAAGCTGCCTGTTTGTTCACTATAGTTCATTAGGATTCCTTCTGGAGAAAAATGTAAAAAATGCATTCCACGCTCCATTTCTACCCTCAGAATTCTTCATGGTCACTTTCTTAAAGCGACATTATCCTTTCCCTCAAGATCATGTCTAAATATTCTGTCACCTGCTACAATTCATGCCCCCAAAGTCCTTACCTCTGTAAATAGATCCCAAAGGTGTCTGACACTTAGAAATGAAGACATTTTTATAAGACTACTAAAAATAATGCCTGTAAAGAAAAGTATCAAGTAATTCAGAGGGTCTGAGAAAGAATGGGAAGAAGAGGTAAAGAGGAAAAGAAAGGGTGTAGCTGTTATTTAGGTTAGTGAAAGGATTGAATAGCACAAGGCTGTAGGCCATCAATAAATACTTGTTGACTAATTTGAGGTATGTAGGGTGAAACTTGATAATTCATTGGATGGTTTTCAAAACCACAACTCAGGTGGATTATGGGCTCCAGTAGTATTATAGTATTTCCCTTTCCCTTTCTCTCTCTCTCTCTCTTTTCTCTCTCTCTCTCTCTCTCTCTCTCTCTCTCTCTCTCTCTCTCTCTCCCCTCTTCTCTTCTCTCTCTTCTCTCTTCTCTCTCTCTCTTCTCTGTCCTCTCTGTCTCTCTCTGTCTCTCTCTGTCTCTATCTGTCTTTTTCTCTGTCTCTCTGTCTCTGTCTCTGTCTCTCTCCTCTTCTCATGGAACCCCTTCTCTCTTTGGCTTTACCTTTACCTATGCCTTAAAAGAATTCTTGTGGACAAGAAGGCAATGTAGTAGCAGGAACAAGGTTCATAAAGATAAACAGTTCCATTCTCATTTCTGTGCCTTTTGCTTATACTTCATTTCCCCTACCTGATTATACTACCATTCCCTTACATTTTTTTTCTGGAATATCTATTATCCACAGTCATTTTTGGGGATAAAACATCTGGTAGAGAAGTGGTATCAAACTCAAATAGAAACAAATTCTTCAGGGTCCACATTTTGACTTAGAAAACTACAGATTAACATTATCTGTGTCACAATGTATTTTTATTTGTTTTGTTTAACATTTCCTAATCACATTTTAATCTAGTTTGGACTGCATTCCAGGGTAGCTTGCAGGAAGTGGCAGAGAGTTTGACATCTCTGGTGTTACTGTAAGTCTCATATCTCATCAACCTTTGGTCATCTTACTGTAGCTCCATCTTTTTTTGGAACAAGTCTATGGTATGTCTGTCATCTTCTTTCCTCCAGTTCTTTGACATTGTGCTCCTCATAATTTCACAACTCCAACCTGAGGTAGTGAGCTTTCCTGTTAGCCTGTTTCTTGGTCCAGATATTTGTCATGTCTGAACCCAAATTATTTGTCTCTTCCTCATTTGTTGTTGACACTGTTCTCAGATCCTATTTTCTAATACTGACTTCCTTCTTTTTTTCTTATATCTAATCTGCATACAGTACAGACCACAAAAGTATGTTTTTATGGATAATTCACAGGGAAAAAGAGGATATACAAATTCAGAAATAACTAAACAAGATAAGTATATATGGAAGAAATCTATTCGGTCTTGGATGGAAGACCATCTAAGTCTTCTGATCCAATTCCTAACCAAGATTGCTTAGATTTAGCTTGGATCATGATGGTCTTTACACTAAGAGCTAGTAATCACAGTATTCATTGTTCTTTTGGTCCTAAAGGAAAATTGAGTTTTCATTTCAGAACACACCTAAGTTGAATCGGATTTTTCCATCTATGCCTTCTAGATTGAGATCAATTAGTTTATTATTCCAATCACAAACTCGCTTTCAATTGATCAGGAAGTCTCCTTATGGCACAGCTAACTTGTGGTTCTTCACCCATATTATTAGAGCATAATAATTTCTCTTACCAGGACTACCCTATCTTTCCTTCTAAGGGAAAAATAAGAAAACACACAAAAGATAGTATCCCTGAATCCTCAAAAAAAGATCAGCACTCAACTTGATGCCATGTAGATTGATCCCAATGTTCACAAATGACACTCTTTTCCTTACAAGATCTTTTTTCCTTACCACTAAATCACAAATTCTTTGAGAGTAGGATATTATTTCTATAGTATGTTTATAGTGGCTAAAATCATATCTTGTATATCAGCGGTGTCAAGGTCAAATAGAAATGGAGTGCCTGTGGGCTACATATTGACTTAGAAAACTACATGTTAACATTATTTATATTCTATTGTACTTTAATTTATTTTGCTAAATATTTCCCAATTACATTTTTATCTGGTTGGGAATTTTATGGGCAATGCAGCTTTCAGGCTGCACATTTGAAAACTCTTTTGTACATAATTTGTACTCTCGGGATACTTATAGAAAGTCAAAAATCAGGCAGAAAGGAAAGACTGTTTGCAGAGAAAATAAGTCTTCTATTAAAGAAGATATATCTTAATTTGATTACTTACATATGCACATAAATATACAAGAAGAGGAGGAAGAAAGATATCATCCTGATCAAAATGATGTGACAGGTGCAATTAAGTGCACCTTAGGCTTTTTGATAGGCTTGCTGCATGGGAGCCTGTGAATATTAGAAAGTCATAGTCATTTGTGATCCTGACCCTGTACATTCCTAATGCCCATTCAAATGGATCCTATTAGCATTTCTCAAATGCTTTCCTCTCTTAGTATAACTTAATTCCCTGTAAAGCTCAGGGAAACATCATATGAGATAGGCTATTTAGAAAATTGGCATTTTGTGCTAAGTTGCCTATTCCTCTAATACATGAAATAATTATGTATCCTAGGTCAAGAAGAATCTGACAAACTGGAACCTTGTAAGCATGATAGGAGAGGGAACATTTTTAAAGGATGGTAAGAGGCAGCTAGACAGTGCAGCAGATACAGCACTGGGTCTGAAGTCAGGAAGAGCTGAATTCAAATCTGGCCTCAGACACTAGTTGTGTCACCCTGCACAAATCACTTAACCCCATTTGCTTCAGTTTACTCTTTTGTAAACTGAGCTGAAGAAAGAAATGTCAAACCATTCTAGCATCTTTACCATAAAAAAAAAAAAAACTTCAAATGAGGTCATGAAGAATTGGATATTATTGGATATGATATGGGACAACAATAGTTCAGAGAGAAGAAAAAAGTAAATAATTTCAAACCAATGTATCACATATAAAAGAAGGAAATCATAGAGGGCACGGTACTAGGGTATGGCTAAGAGTCTTGGGCCCTAGTCTCCACATTGCCAATATCTTTGCTATAAGACTTTGGGCAAGTTATTTAATTTTTTTGGTGATCCTAGTCCCTTCGTTTTAAAAAAAGAAATGTTTAGACTATATTATATTTAAAGGTATCTACCAGTACTCTGGATTTTTAAATGGCTGCTGGCTAATAGAAATTTGTTTTCAAAGTAGGTTTCTCTCTATACTTCTACCTCTCATCAGCTCATCACCATTGGTCAGGCAACTCAAAACAAAACAAAACTTAGACATGATGGAAAAAAATGAAGGTAGATACTTATTCATTGTCAAAGGGGAAAGGCATAATAAACAATTTATATAGTATCTACTATGTGCCAGGAACTGTGCTAAATGTTTTGCAAATGTTATCCCCCTTTTATCCTCATAACAATCCTGGGAGGTAGGGGTTATTAATAGCCCTGTTTTACAATTGAGGAAACTGAGGCAGTCAGAGGTCATGAATTACCCAGGAACACACAGCTAATAATTGTCTGAGGCTGAAATTGAAATCACATTTTCCTGACTCCAAAACCTATGCTCTATGCACCCAGATGCCTCAGAGTCTTCAGAAAGTTTCTATAGTGTTCAAAGATCCATTTTGCTGTGACAAAGGGATCTTTACTCACACAGAATAATTTGCTCAATTTTGCACAGTAAGAAACAGGGAGTAGCTTTTGGAGTAGTTTTATTTTTTCTCCTCCTAAAACAAGTACTCTGTGACCCTTTAATTAATGTTAAATAATGATAACAAAGTTGCTGTGTATCATTTCAGGGTTATCAGAGACCTAGAGACAATGAGATCTGACCTCAGAATTATGAGGAGGTGGATTCAAGTCCTGCTTTGGGTATATATTGACTGGGGGAAATTGGGCATGTCACTTACCTTTCAGTGTCCCTATGAAATTCTTAAAAACAAAATTACAGAACAGCATTGTCAGAGAGAGTCACTAAGAATTCCAGTGAAATCACATTTCTAGATCCCCTCAAAATTCAGACATGATTAAATGTCTAAAGTTTTGAAAATGATTACAGAAGCAGGAATGGTATCTTGGAATGAACATTGGACTTGTGCTTGGAAGACTGGAGTTCAAATCCTACCCTGTGGCTCAGAAGTCAAAAACCTGGGTTCAGATCTTGCCTCTCATATTTCTAGATCTCAGTTTCCTCCTTTATAAAATGAGGGATAAATCAGAAAGGCTCTGAGATTCCTTCCATCTCTAGATTTATGTTCCCTTCCAACTGTATGATCTTGGACAGATCATTCTTCCTCATTCTGCCTTATCTTTGTTTTCTGTAAAATGAGGCAGATATTCTTTAATGCTGTTCTTTGGTCATTTTTTCAATACTGTTTGACTCTTTGTTTTTTGTAGGCGTCATCTACAATGCTGACTCTTAGCTGTGGCTTCTATTCAAATAAAGTCATGACCCTGGATGATGTAATGAATTTTTGTCATTCCACAGGGTGCTGCTGTTGTGGGATCAGGTTTAAGGAAATGAGAATTTTATCCTTTATTTCAGAGGTTTCATCAATTTTCTTGAATATCTAGATACATGGTGTAGAATTCTATACTTGCATTCAGGAGATCTGAGTTCAAATCCCAAATCAGGCACAAATGGCAAGCTGAAGAGCAAACCACTTCATTTCTCAGGGTCTCATTTCTTATCTATAAGTTGGCTTTAATAATTGCAATACCTCATTGAGTTGTTATGGGGAAAGTGCCATATGAACATGGCATGATTATTCAATATTACTTATGTTTTAAGTCAAGATTTATCATATTGGTCTGAACATGTCACCCCCCCCAATATAGCCCACTCTATAAAATGAGGTCTTTTTGAAAGAGATACAATAATAACTCATATTTAGACACCATTTAAAGTTTACAGAGTATCTTCTTCAGAAAATGAGGCAAAGGGGAAGGGAGTGGCCCCAAATCCACATAAAGATAATAATGATTAGCAATGTGATTAACAATGCCTTATTGCTACTCAGAGAGATGGAGGAAAAAATGTTGTTGGGGAGTAGATTAGTTGTGGAGTTCCCATTGTCCCCTAGTCCCACAGCACAATATAGTGGCTCAAACATGCACTAGTATGAACATTCTGATCAAAGACTCAAAACTACTCAGGGCTTAATTCTTTATAGAGTTTGTAGACAAAAATCTGATGCACCCCAACGGAAGAATGTCTTAGTGGGAGTTGTGGTGGGGTAGGTCACTTGGGTAAGGATATTCTCTAAATTGCCTAAGAAGGAAGTGGGGCAGGGAGCCATGAAGCTTAGCTCTATGTGACTAAAGATGAGTAAATTTGTGATGGTGGTGATGGGGTAATACTTATTCTTTAGATTAGATTAAACCCATGTATTATGAGCTCTCCTAGGGATTGGGAATGAAAATGAACAGACAAAATGTTCCCAAACTTTTATTCTTTTTTTGCTACATTTTTCCAAGAAAAATTGTCAACACAAACAGTTTTACCTTTTGGGGGGAAGTAGGGTGAGGCAGAGAAGAACAGCATTTGGGAATGTGTTGACATCTTAAAAGTTTATTTCATTTATAGCAAAGGTTGGCATTCATTCTCTGATATCTTATTTGAGTATGAGCTGCTGTTCTTCTGATGCTTTGCAATAAAGTTATTTTAACATTCTGATTGGTGCGCAAAGTTTTATCAGTTCTGGGCATCATTTTGATGTGCAGCCATCATTTTCCATTTGTGTACATGTGAACTGTGAAAACTCTGAACTTCTCCTCAGCAAGAAAAAGGGTATAATTGAGCATTTGGAATGATTTGTGCAGTTCTTTCCTGGCCTGTGCTGGCAACAGGTCAGAAGTACCGAAGGGCTTAAGTGTATCCTCAGGTAGAAGTTTGAAGGCACAGAGAATGGGACTATCAGACAGCAGGAATAAATCATGTATTGGGCTGTGTGGAGGTAAATTAGTCTGAAGATAATAAGATACAAGGTGCAGGCTGGCCATAATCTGTATCTGAGGATTTTCATTCTTTCCCCTTGTTTTCAATGTGTCAGGAAGCACTTTCCCTGCCCTTAGATTTAAACAAAAGGAAGTATGGGAAGAGTGAATTCTGACTGTGACAATTACAGGCTGAATAAAATATTGCTTGGGACAACTATTGCTTTACTTGCTATTGTCCATTTAAGTGCATTTCTGATTGACTGCTGGAAGATGCTTTTGAAAATAAAAAATATGTAATAAAGTGTGCGACTATTAGTTGATACATCCCTCTGTTATGGTGTGTTATATTTAAAGAAAGCCTGCTCAGCACAAAATGAATAATTTTAGCCTCAGTGGCAGTTCTTTCTCCATTGTGCATATCCTAGTTCCCCAACTCCTTTTTCTCTAGATAGACTCCATTTCAGTGGGATCTATATGAAAATTTTTATACTGTTTCTAAGTCATGCCAAATGACATTCCATTGCTCTAATGTAGTGGAAGAGCATGCAAAAATGCTTAAGTTTAAAATTTTGTTTTAACAAGTCAATTAACTGAATTTCTAAATAATAATCAACTGGGGGCTGACTATACAACATTGAAGTTTTTATAGGTCATAAGTCAGAGCTAGAAAGGAACTTTGAGGCTATCAAGTCCAATCCTTCATTTTATAGTTGAGGAAAGATTATATAACTTGCCCTGAGTCATACAGATAGAAAGATCTGAGTCAAGACTTGAATTTAGGGCATTCTTATTCTAATCCCAGAGATCTTCTACAGTTAGGTGAAAACTGCTAATCTTTTAATTATTTTAGTTATTTATTTAATTATTTCCCTCAAGTACCCAAACAGGTTAGGTTCATAAAGGAATGATATTATATCTGGTAGCTTTGGACTCCTGCCTTAATTACAAATTGGTTCCTATTTCATAGTCACCTAAAACTTTTTGTTGATGATAGAACAATTTTGAATAAAACAGTTTGAAATAAGAAACAAATTATATATAAAAATATACCATAGAAACTGCTATAACTTATCCTTACAATGCTGTCTCCATATCTACTACTGGATAATATCCTTCTTTTACACAAAACATTTAAAAACTCAGGGCTTTGTTTTTCTCATCACCATTACAGGATATCACCAATCTACTTTCCAGAATTCTAGGATTGTTGTAAGGATAAATACATATAGTTACAAATGACTTTTCAAATGTCAAATTTACCTTAAATCTGAAATAAAATTATTTACTATATTATAAATATATTGATATAGTAATATTATATTGTTATACTATGGCATGGCATGTTATAATTTTGTTTTTCTTTATTTTTGAAGAGAACCATTGATATCATGGTGTAATGTTTTAATTCCTGCATGAATTGGATTTAAGTGAGGCAGGGATATATAAAGTCATCATTCTCACTCTTCCAGTGTCATTAAAGTCCAGTGGCAAGGAAAAAGCATGAATGAGTAGCAATGGCCGATGCAGGGGATAATGATTGGATGATGTCTTTGATGTCTGATTAAACTTTAAGCTATCCATGTTATAATAGAAGGAAGGAGGATAGCAAGGGGAAAGTCTTAGGTAAATATGAAATGGGAACCAATTTGTAATTAAGGTAGGAGTCCAAGGCTATCAGGTATAGTATCACTCCTTTATGAACCTAACCTGTTTGGGTACTTGAGGGAAATAATTTTTCTCTATATACACATTAAGAGTTTTATCTTTCCAGTTCCCCCAGTTAAGAAGGAAACTGAGAAGCCTGTTTGGGTGATCTGAGTAGTTCATTACAAATTGGATTTAGACTACCACCTTTGAGGTTCTTGCCAACTGGAACTAAGTTTAAACTGCTGACCCAAGGGTGAAAGTGACCCTATCCTATATGCCAAGTATTTCAACTGAACACTCACTCATATTTCATTGTTACTATACTTCTGAACTATACTGAAAAAACTGTTCGCTCCAAAGTTACACAGTCCCCATTTAAGTGAAGGGAAGATTTGTGAATGTGAAGGGGTGAGGGGGGTGTGTGTGGAGTGTGCAGCATTAACAACCACTTTGTCTTCCTATCTCATTGAGCTTCTTTCACTATAACTGAAAATAGAATGTGTAAAGGCCAAATTGTCCACTGAGATAAACTGTTAAATTGTAGCTCATTTTTTTTTCTTTGTCCAACATAACTTCTCTCTCCCTACCTTAAGACACTCCTTATATCCTACAGTAAACAAGCTTCTAGCTAGAATACATTTTTTTTTTCAGTTTATAGTATCCCAGTTGTTGTGATGGCTTCAATAGAAGACTTTATTATATTTATGTCACCACTTTGAATATCCTAATAGAAAATATTATTCACACTTCCAAATCTCATTCCCATAGTCATGTGGTTCCTAACTGTTCCTAATGCATAATAATATATTATAATTTATATATAATATAAATATATTTATATTTATAATGTTTTATAAAAATATTTTTTCTTATTTTGGTCCAATTATTTTTGAGGGAGAAATGGAAAACTTTTAATCAAATTGTCAAATGTCTTTTTGCCAAAGGTACCAAACCTGCACCGAAGATGATCACCTACTCCTTTCAACCTCAGGTTGCTCATCATAAAGCTAGCTGGTGGCTCCATGAATGCAGCCCTAGGCATCTAGCTTTTGACTTATTAACTGTGTGATCTTGGATACATCACTTAATCTCTATTTTCCTCATTTTAATCAACTGTAAAACAGAAACAAATGTGATGACGTTGAGAGGGAGGGGAAGCATTTAACATGATGCCTGGTAAATGGTAGGTGCTACAAAAATGCTTATTTCTTTCCCTTTCGGTAAAATGAAGGTGCTGTTCTACATGGCCCTTGAGATCCTGTCCAGTTCTAAGTCAATAACCTGTAAGTCATTTCCCCACCTCAATCCTTTTGCTTTCTAGGATTACTTTATGTCAGTAATCCAACTCATTTTCTTTCCTGAACTCTTAAGCAAATCAGGAACTGCTTGGAGCAGCAGTTATTATTTTTAAAAAATGGGTGGGGGGATAATGCCTATGATTTTATTTCTTTCTTTGCCATATTCCTGGGATAAAATTGTTGAAAGTATGAAGCCCTAATAAAATGCTGACATTTAACTCAAAACTGTATCCCAAACTCTTGTTTTAATTTTTTATTTATTTATTTTTAGTATTGAATGCTCACAGCTCTCATGAACTTTCTCCTTCTTCATTCCCAGTAGAGGGTGGGACTTTTAGTCTTTTGAGATTTTTGACATGCTGTTGTTAAACAGCTGTTTAGAGAGGCACTGTTATCCTTACACCCACACAAGCCCCAAAATAGAGGCAATGTACAGTTTGTGCTGGATTTCAAATGCAGTGTGCATTTCTCCTTTTTGGTTTTCATCATCTTTCTTCCCTGAAAACAAGGAGTCGGCCCATTCCATTTAATTGGAAAGAGCCAAATCTATTTAAAAACACTAACTATGGTTACTATAGAAATCCAGGTGACTAAAAAAGAAATTTTAACCTTGGGAAACCATCACATTTCTGGAAATTTGCATTTTGGGAAAGAATATTGGTTTGTTGGCTTGAAAGAGTATGATTTAGAATTCCATAGTCCAGGGACTTTAACAATCACATTGTTTATGAGGGTTTAAGGAAGTATCAATTTTTTTTTTTAAAGCTACTAAGACAAAATGTGTCTCTGACATTTATTTTCCAGTAGTTGTCTCTTACCCAGAATCACAAAATCACAAAAAACAAACAAACAAAAAACAGTCCCCAAGAGGTTTCACTTTAGGGTTGATTTTATTTAAGCCCACGACAACTGTAAATTTTAAGTTAGGTTGTTTCCAGGCTATCCAGGTAGAAAAATAAGAGATAAATGTAGCTGCTGAAACCTTCCTTCTTCTGTACTTTAAGCATGGACAAAATGTATATAGTTAATATAATGCACATTAAAAGACTTGGCTAGTAAGAAAGGATGTAAAGAAAAATCCTGCTGTTTTCATCCCTGATTAACATATATATTTTTTCAACATTCTGTTCACTGTCAGTAATTTTGGTGGGGAAATATTTGCAATCTTTGTAGATCCACGGTGCCTTATATTTCAGAAGTATTTTTGATGTTGCTGAAACAAGAATCTTTTTGAATGAACCAGCTCATTAATATTTTAAATATTAGTCTTTCCATTCATATATCATTGCCTGTTATGTTTCTAAGCCTCCAGTTAGACATGCTTCCTCATTATGCAGTCATACAATGAGTTGTAACTACTTTGAAGAAACCATTGTCAGCTATTGTGTCAGTCACATGAAGATTAGGAATCCAGGGGAACCCACGGAGGTGGTCCACCCATTATGGTCTGGCAGACTGAGTTGCTCCCTGATTAATGAACACAGATTTCATCACCATGCTCAAGACCATTCAAATGGCAATGGTACTGAATGACAAAGTGTGTGTGGCAAATGAGATTCCGCTATCTTTTATTTCTTTTAGTTTTCTTTTTTTTTTTTTAATAAGACAAAGGAAATTGAACTTAGTGCTTTTTTTTAACATGCCAAAAATATAATCTTATGCAGGGCTTCTTAATGTTGACATTTCTCAATGTCTATTCTTGAGAAGGGAAGAATTGAATCCAAAAGAAATTATACTAAAAAAGAGAATTAAAGAATCATTGGACATTCAAATTTTAGAACTAGAAGGGACCTGAGATATCATTTTGTGGTTCAATGGAAAGAGCATTAAATTTGATAGGGAACTAGATCCATTCTTGTCTCTCTGTCTCTGTGGTACTCCTTTTTCCTGTAATAATTTCTTTCAGGAACCTCCATTTTTAGAAAGGAACTAAATTGGCTTCACTTCACTCTTTGGTAACTTGCTCTCACATAGGTACCCTTAAAATGAATGTAAACTCTTGGAAGGTAAATATTGTCTTTCTTTTTTGCTTTTAGTTGTATATTGTGTGCTTGGCACACAATAAGGGCTAAAACTTTAAGCCTTAAAGAATATTTGTGAATTTGTGAGCTGAGACAAATCTCTTGACTTCACTGAAACTCAGTCTTCCCATCTATAAAATCGGAAGTGATGCAATGGATTGTGTTTCAGACTTAGAGCCTGGAAGAACTGAGTTCAAATTCAACCTCAGATGTTTCTCAGCTGTATAACTAAGTAAACCACTTGACCCTGTTTGTTCAGTTCCCTTATCTGTAAAATGAGCTGTAGGAGGACATGACAAATCACTCCAGTGCTTTTCCCCCAAAAGCCTAGAAGGTATGAAGAGTTGGGGATGACTTAGAAAGGATTAAACAACTGCATCTATACAATAAGTTAATTGGTTTGGATGGCTTTCCAATTCTAATTTTTTGGTCTAACATTTTACATTATGAAGAAAATGAGGTTGGGAGGTGGATTAGCCAAAGATCTCATAGCTAGCTATTGGTAAATTTAGAACTATTCTTTAAGTTTTCAAATCCCATTTCAGGGAGCTATTCTCAGTCACTTTATACTAAAACTAAAAACAAATAAAGAAAATAATCATTATTATAATTGCTTTGTTCAAGTCAAACTGTTATATATGAATTTCTGTACCAATTAATTAATCTTGCTATCAACAGTAACATGGTATTTAAACTAACTCATAAGTTTATATGTTTTCAAGCTTACATAATAAGTTAAGCTTATTATTGGTCCACCTCAAACTGATAATAATAAAATAACTAACAGTTATATAGCATTTGCTATACATCAGGCATTGTACTAAATGTTTTACAGATTTAATTCTCATGATAATCCTGGGAGGTAGGTGCTATTATCCTTCCTTTTTTTTTTTTTTTTTTTTAAGGGAAAGGATATTTCCTTTCCCTTATTTATACTTCCTCTTTGTATGGTGGCTAAGAATTGGAAATCATGATCATCCATTGGGGAATGTCTAAACAAACTGATATATGATTGTGATGGGTTATTATTGTGTTTATAAGAAATGACAAGCAGGATAATTTCAGAAAAACCTGGAAAGACTTTCATGAACTGATGCAAAGTGAAGTGAGCAGAACCAGAAGAATATTATATGCAATAGCAGCAATATTATTCAATGAAGAATTGTGAATGACTTAAATATTCACATCAATACAATGATCCAAGACAATCCCAAAGGATTAATGATGAAGCAAGGTATCCTTCTCCAGGGGAAAAAAACTGATATTGTCTGAATACAGAAAAAAGCATGCTATTTCTCTCTCTCTCTCTCTCTCTCTCTCTCTCTGTCTCTCTCTGTCTCTGTCTCTCTTTCTCTCCCTTCCCATTCTCCATCTCTCCTTTTCTCTCTCTCTTTGTACAAAATTACTGATATGGATATGTTTTGCATAATTGCACATGTATAATTGATATTGGATTGCCTACTGTCTCAGGAAGTGAAGTGGAAAGGGAGAGAATGTATTTGGAACTCAAAACTTAAAAAAACCCAAATATAAAAAAATGTTCTAACATGCAATTGGAAATAAGACAAAATATTATATAAAAATTATTCCTTTTTTTTAGATGAGGAAACAGAGGCACATAGATATTAAATGACTTGCCCAAAGCCATAGCTTACAAATTATTTGAATTTGGATTTGAATTCAGATCTTGCTGACTCCAGACCTATAATGTCCGGGCTAGCTCTCAGGAGGGCCACAGGATCAGAGTTAGGATTAGTCAAAGTCCTTGGTCTTTAGGAGGAGAAGTGAAGGAGGCAGACAAACCACATGGCTCATTAAAGATGAATCCTGGACTCTGGAGTCTGAAGTCTGAAGTCTTCTCTCCTCAGCCTGCTGTGGCAGAGAGACTCTGACCCTCTCCCTCAGCCCTCCAATCCTTGCCTCCAATTACCTCATCACAACATGTTCAGCAAGCAAGCCAATCTTGAGGAGAGCCATCACATCACCATATCATCTAAATGTATGCTTATAGAACCATTCTCTCACATTGACTAGGTAATTAGCCTTAAGTGCTCGGCTGTCTTAGATTCAAGTACACTTTTTCAGAGTTCCAGCCCTCTATACAGACCCAGCTCTATATCCACTGTGACATCTAGTTACCTAAGCCAGAAAGTTGTCATTCTGGAACTAAGAAAGGAAACTTGCACAAAATCCATCAAATATAAAGAGCAGTAGATTTGAAGTAAAAGTTCCCATCTTTGATTCCCAGTTCTGACATTTAGAGTACCTTGTTCATCAACATTCTTCTCTTAACTTTATTCTGTCTCTGTTTCTCTCAGTTGGTAATGTCTCCCATTAGACTGAAAGCTTCTTGAGAGTAGAGACTGCCTTTCCTTGTATCCTTATTCCAAAACACTGTGCCTGGCACACAGTAAGTAATTAATAAATTCCTGTTGACTTTACTATCACTACAACCTATCTGTGTCTCAATTTTCTCATATGAACCCTCAAATGGGAATTATAATATTCTCACAACTTTGTTCAGAGTAGTTTTTGAAATCTTAAAATGACTATAGAAATGGGAGCTAGGAGGTCTATTCTGGACCTTACTTTCTTTACCTGTCATATGAGTCAGACTGAATGATATAAAGGCTGTAATTCCATAAACCACAGAGCAAAGCTCTATACTAGAATCTCTCCTTCAAATAACTATATTCTAGTAAGAAGGGAGTGCTACTAATGGATTAAATAGCTCAACTCTAAACATAGGGAAATAAAAAGATCATTTAGTTAAGAAATGTTCATTTTTTTACTTGGGATTCCAACATGTCTAGCTACTACACTGACCTCATTAATTAGCCCTCTGGTTCACTTTTCAAATTGTTCCTAATCTGTGATTTTGTTGGTGTGGGAAAGTCTAAATGGGGAATCTCCTTTCCCCAGAGCAGATCTGCTGTTTATATGTAATTATTAGAAAATTATTTAAGGTGCTAAGAGATTAACTTACTTGCCCATGGTCACATGGATAGTATGTACAAGAGGAAGGTCTTGAACTCAGCTCTTCTGCTGGAAAGATGTGTCCAAGTTTTATTTATTTATTGAAATAAAAAGCATCATCAGTATAAAATTACACTAAAGCTATCCTGATAATAGAAAATAGTCTAGAGTTTCACAGGCAGGTAGAGGCTAAATTTGATTAACTTTACTAAATTTTTATTCCATTACTCCCTGTCCCTTTGACACTTATACACATAGGTTGTAATCCTTAGCTTTCATATAAAAGAGTTCCCCAACTAGACACATGACTCTCCTTCGTTCTGTATTGTTCTAATGAAATGCCTGCTTCCCATAAATGATATTTCTTCTTCTATCTCCCAAACCTCAAAAATATGCTCTCCTCACCTTCATCTCTTAGAACTCCTGATTGTCTTTACAGATTGTTATTTGTCCTTTGTTCTTGAAGAAGACAATGGTAGCAGGAGAGTGTCACCTTGACTTGCTAGTGATTTGGATTAGATTGAAGCAGAGCTATGCAAAGTCACCAAACTCATTTTGTCTCCTCCAGAGTGATTGGAGTCCAGCGGCAAGACAACAGGTGGTGGCCCTGGGATGCAGTAGGGAACCTTGACTTTAAAAAGTATTGAAGAAAACATTATTAATATAGATTAAATTTAAACCCTCAGCATTTCTCAACTCCTTTTAAGACTCAGCTTAAGTATAGCCACCTACAAGAGATCTCTTGTGATCCTCCAAGTATTAGCATCCTTACTCCCCATAATATTTTGTATTTACCTTAAATATTACATATTTTTGGTTTATTCTGCACATGTTCCTTTCTCCAATAGAATGTAAGAACTTTGAGATTGGAGATTAGTTCTTTTTTGTCTTAGTATACTCTGTGCCTCACATAGGTAAGTAAGTAGTAAGCACTTAAAATGGTTATTGAATGAATCGTTACTGGGTTAAAAAAAATACACTGAGACTTTTAGAACACCCTGTAGATTGACAGATATGCCTTTAATTCAGCTTTTGATGTAAATCTACATATGGGATTCTATTTGAGAGAAAACTCTCACCCACCAGACATCATCAGCATGAATAAATTATTTGATTTGATATGAGCAATGTTAATTTAGTATAGTTTTTAGTATGAAAGATGGTAACATTGTGGATGAAGAAGGAGACAGTAAGATGACTTCATCAGCTTTACTAGCTTGTGAGAGTTGATTGTTAAAATTTCTACATGGGCATTTGCATTTTAGGAACTAGCAAATGCTACAAATCAGGCTTTGATTTATTGATTGTTTAGACTTTTAAAAGTACAGGAGAAAATATTAATATATATTAGACTTAAAATTTTTTTCATGCATAACTTCTTCCATCACCAAAAGCTGGTAGTTAAATGTTTCCAAGCAAACCTGCATTCATTCTTCATCTTGATATTTGTTTTGCTATGGATGATATCAAGAAAAAAATGAGTTTAAAAGCAAATAGGAACATAAGCCATGCTCAGCTTATTGTAGAAATAGAAATATATTGTGCAAAGCATCTAATTATGGAGTTTAAAAAGACTATAAACAGTTCTTTCTTTCCTTTGACTTTCATCAAGGACAAATCTAATTCATTTTGATTTTTGCACAGTCTATGGATTTACAATCTAAATGTAGTTGTTGTTTACTTTTTACAACTCTTCATGGTCCTGATCCCTTTTGATGTTTTCTTGGCAAAGATACTGATATAGTTTGCCATTTCCTTCTCAAGCTTATTTTACAGATGAGGAAACTGAGAAAAACAGGATTAAGTGACTTGTCATGGTCACACAGCAAGTATATGGGGGAGGCTGGATTTGAAATCAGGAAGAGGCGTCTTCCTGATGTCAGGCCCAGCACTCTAATTGATCAAGCTGCCCTAGCTGCCCCACATTTAGCTGCTAAAAGTGGAAAGGACTATAAAGACCATTTAATTGAATTCTCTCATTTAGTAGATAAGAAACAGAATTATAAGAAGGCAAATCCATGGTCCCATGGGTATTACTTGGTAGGAACTGATATTTGAACTAAGGTTAGATCTAAAGAGTGGAAAGGATCTCAGAACCCATATGTCAGAGATGGGATTTGAACCCAGGTTCCCTGGCTTTCCAATAGTTATTTCATTACTTTCACTTAAATCCTGTCTCCCTTTCCTTAGAAAGGTGTTCCTTTAGTTTTGTTAAATCAAAAATTATCCTAGCTTACAATAATTCATTCCAAAAATCTAACAGCTCCTACTGACAGGAAGTTCTTCATTCTATCCAACCTAAATCTCTCACATTGAAGATAGAGCTAATTACCTCTTGTAGAAGGAAAACAGCTGGCCACTGTTCTTGGCAAAATAATCATTCTGAATCTGAAAGACAGAAATTAAATCGTTCCTCACCCTTCTTTAATGAAAGAACAAGTGCTAAATAAATCATTCAAGAGCCTATTTTTTGAGGCAGAATGAGGATGTTTTAAGACAACCATGGTTGCACTGTTTTGCCAGAAGGCGCTCCAAACAGAAATGTGTTTGCCAGAGGAAAGAAAATATTTCTGAGTATTTAAGATAAAGTCACAAACAAACATTAATGATAAAACCGTGATGAGAGATGAGGGAGAAAATAGAAAGACAGACAGATAGAAATAGAGATACAGAGAAAGAGAGAGAGAGAGAGAGAGAAACAGACAAAGAGAGAAAAAGGGAAAGAGACAGAGAGACAGACACAGAAGACAGAGAAACAGAGAGAAACACCCTTGGAGAGACAGAGATAGAGAGAGACAGAAAGAAACAAAGAGAGACAGAGAGACATAGAAAAACACAGATGGAGAGACAGAGAGAAAGATAGAGAGACATAGAGAAACAGACACAGAGACAGAGATAGAGAGGCAGAGAGATGGGGGGGAGAGACAGAGACAGAGAGACTAAGAGGGAGATAGAGAGACAGAGACAGAAAGAGAGAGAGATACTGGAGAGAGAGAGAGAGACAGACAGACAGACAGACACAGACACAGACAGAGAAAAACAAAGAAAGAAACAGAGAAAGATTAAGGACAAAAGTTTGGAGAAATCTGACTCTTCACAATAAAGGCCCCTTGGCATAAATGAAAAAAATTAGCATTTTCTGTCTGTTTCCATCCAATTGCTAAGCAAAAACATGTATGGTATTAAGAATGTGTCTGTGAGAAGCTGACCATGCAGTGAACCAATTTCACTTAATCTTTCTTCAAATTTTTGAGGAGGGAGACCAGATCATCTTCACTTTAAATATTTCTATACACATAACATTTGATTTGAATTAATTATTGAACACCAAATTGGGGAGCAGAGTTCCTGGGCATTTAGTAGAAGTCACTGAGTACTTTAAGTCTATTATTTGAAATTTAGCCTTCCATCACTCTGCGGGTATGAAATGAATTAGCCATGACTAAATAATCCACCAGATTCAGCAAGTGAAATGGAGAATTGAGGCAATTAATTTGATAATTCAGATTGAAAAACATTTTTGCTTGAAAAATCCAGCCAACTGAGGCCAGGAAGTAATTTGTAGATTTATCCTGAAATTGTCACACTAATCTCTGTTACCAGTATTGTCCTGAAGTTGGTGGATCTTTATACCTCTGAAATCTCTAGGCTACAAATTAGGGTATGATTTATTGTTTTGTTGAATGTCTAGACTTTAGAAACTGATGGGGAAAATGTTAATAATACAGATTAAACTTAAAAGAGTGTAGATATATGTTTATTTTTGAAAGATTGGTTGTTAAACATTTACCATGATACTCCTCCATTACCCTACTTTCATCTAGCCATAGCAGGATAGATTGTTATTTCTCTTAATGTCTCACCCATTGGTTCTGCCTCAAGTCACTCCCCTTTCTAATCTCAACTTTGCCCAACTGCCAAAGTGATATTCCTAAAACATTAGTCTGACATGTCATTCTCCTGTTCAATAAACTTCTCTGTGATTCCCTATTATCTCTAGAATCAAATAGGGACACTGCACTTAATGTAAACATGTAAAATGTAAAACCCTTAATAGCCTGCTTCCCATTTACTTTTCAAGATTTATTATACATTATTCTTCTTCACAGTATATATTCCATCCAGACTCCTCAGCTTAAAAAGACCAAAGTTTCCCATTATATCCTGGAACCATTCCCAATCATCCTCATGTATGTCTTGTCACTGGATTCTGAAGACTCTGGAGGAAAGAGTGAGGCTGATGACTTTGTGCAACTCTACCTCACTTAAATGCAATTTTCTTGCAAGTCAAGATATCCTTCTCTTGATGTCATTGGTATTTTTTGGGAATGAAAGATAAAAAACAATTTCACTCAAACTGATCTTCTTGAATTTCTTCAACATGACATTCTTTGTGCCTTTACAAAACCTTTCATAGATACCTGGATGGCAACATATATAGTGTCAGATCTTGAGTTTGGAAGACCTGAGTTGGAATCGGATCTCAGACCTTTACTAGCTTTGTAATCCTGGACAAGTCACTTAACCTTGTTTTCCTAAGTTTTCTCATCTGTAAAATGATTTGGAGATGGAAATGGCAAACCTCTCCAGTATCTTTGCCAAGAAAACCCCAAATAGGGTCAAAAATTGCCAGATACAACTGAAATAACTAAACAATTAAAAACAATAAAAAACCTTTCATGCCTAAAAGGTAATTTTTCCTTGCTGCTATTTATTAGAATCATTAACTTTTTTCAAAGTTCTGATCAAATGCCTTCTTCTACAAAAGACCAGGCCCCCTCCCCTCCAAATACTTTAGCATTTATTTTTCACATGTTTAGGATGTAGGGCTGGAAGGGACTTTAAAGTTTATCTATTTTATTTTATCAATGAGAAAACTGAGGTCTAAGAAGGCAAAATAACTTCCCATAGTAGTGCAGGTTGCAAACAGTATTAGAAACGTTTGCATTCAGGGCCCCTGACTACAGAGCCACACTTCATTCCACTGTATCATTGTACATGGCCTTCCCCTCATAGACTGTAGGTTCCTTGAGGACAGGATCTCTTTCACTATTGACTTGGTATTCCTCGTAGCAAGTATCTAGTAGGCACTCAACAACGACTTGCTGATTAATTGGTTAGTTTATTTTTTACACTGAATTGTATTAATGCATAGAATTAATGAGTTTCTTCCATTAAAATCCTATTTTAGAGTGTCATCATATTTTGGAACAGAGAAATGTAGTAAAGAACAGGGTTTGGAAGGGTAAGAGGACAAGTTCTTTTTGGGACATTTTGGATTAGGATTGGAGCTAAGTAGGGAGAACTTGGATATTTAAACCCATGAGACATCTACACAGAGATGATAATTAAACTCATTAGTATTGATGGGGTTACTAAGCCCAGGACAGAGCCTTCAGATATACCAACAGTTAGGAGGTATGATATACATATTAGCCATCAAAGGAGACAAAAGAAGAGAAATCAGACAGATGGAAGAACTAGGCAGGATGCTGCAAAAATTTAGAGAGGAGAGAGGATCTAATAAAAATAGTTTATTTATGGTGTCAGATAGTACAGACAAATCAAGCAGGTTGAGAAAAAAACATCAGATTGGGGCAGCTGGGTAGTGCAGTAAATAGAATGGTGGTGTTAAGAAGACTTGAATTCAAGTCTGCCTACAGACACTTATAGTTGTGTGACACTGAGCAAGTCACTTAACCCTATGTGTCTTAGTTTCCTAATCTGTAAAATAAGCTGGTGCAGGAAATAGCAGATCACTCCAGTATCTTATGCCAACCCCAAATGAGATCATGAAGAGTTGTACATGATTGAAATGACTAAACAACAAAAAGGGGAGGTCAGTAACAAAAAAAGAAAGGCTCAAATACAATATACACTTAATATTTATAGCATCATCTTTTTAGAGGAAAAGTTCCTTAATTAGATTAAATGTTTTTTTTTTTTTTTTCATATCAGGGACTGATTTTTTTGTTTTTGTTTTCGTTTTTTTTTTTTTGTTTTTTTTTTTTTTTGCCTTTATTTGTGTCCCCAGCATTTAGCATGATGTCTGGTACATGATAAACACTTTAAAAATACTTGTTGATGTAACTAGCAAGCACTGGAAACAAAGTAGATGTCCATTTATCAGGAAATAATTAAACAAATATTAAACAATAAATAATTAAACATGAATGAATGGAATGGAATATCATTGTAATCTAAGAAATGATGAATATGAGGGAGAAGCATGGAAAAACTTGGAAATGAAATCATTCGAGCCAGTAAAAGAGTATACACAATGATAACAATACAAATGGAAAGAGCAACAATAACACAAAATAATTGAAACTGAATGTTATTATGACTGTTATGACAAAGTGTGAATGCCAAGAAAAACTATGTCATAACAGCATTCAGTTTCAATTATTTTGTTGTTATAGAAAGGGGGGATACTATGAAAATGTGACTGCATATAATGTCAGATTTTTTTTTCCAGTATGCTATAGTTTTGTTTTACTCAATTTTTTGTTTAATTCTTGGTTATAAAGAATTCTAGAGGCTGGCAATACAAAGATTTGGGGAGTCTGGAGATATAAAAATTGTTTGAAAGGAAGAGGGAGAGACAAAGGAAAGTGTGGGTGATGCCAAAAGAAAAAAGATCAATAAACTTGTCCTTAAATAGATCACTGGAAACTTGCAAAGTGCAGTTTCAGATGAATAATGAGATTCAAAATCAGACTACAAAGGGTCATAAAGTGAGAAAGACGTCAGTAAATAAAAACATGAACATAAACAGTTTTTCCTTGGAATTAGCATAAATGATAATGATTTGAGGAAGTAGCAGGATTGAGTCAAGATTTTTTTCAGGATAGATATGAGAGTTTTAGATATGTTTTTTCGAAAGCAGAAAAAACCAGTAGATTCCCAAAGAACAAATGTTTCAGCTATAAAAAATAATAGAAACTAAAGGTATAAAGTGTTGTTATTTTCCTTGGTAGGTGAGTCTAGTACTCAAATAAATAAAACCATGAATCCTTGAAGAACTATATAATAGTCATTAGGCTAAATCTCACAGAGAAAAATTACATATACATATGCATATGCGTATGTATATACATTACATATATATACACATTGCATATGCATATACCAGCTAGGTGATTTTCAATTGTATATATTTTATAGAACATGTATTCTTTCTTTCAGAACCTCCACAATAAAGCTAAGAAGTAGAAAAATAGAGCTCTCTTATAAAAATCTGTGATCCTCATGCCAATCTCCTAAATTTCCACTTACTTTTAACTTTTCCAAAAGTATCTCTGCATAATTGTTCACTGCAGACCAGGACATGTAGATGGGATTGAATCATAGTCTTACTTATCTGAGGTTTGAACTTTAGAATACAAACTACATACATTTTCCAATGGTTCAAGCAAGAATTCATTGTTCCTTTTTTCTTTCCCTTCCTAAAAGGAAAATCTGCATGGAAAACCATAAACAATAAAAAGTTAGAGAATTGGGGTGGGCCGGGAGGGGGAAGTTCCAGGATACTACAGAACCATATAGCCCTGTAGAGGTTTTTGGATAGAGTTCTAGGAAGTAAATTTAATGGTATAGTACCTCTATAAAAAAGTCATAGAAATTATAAGAACATTCTATTCTTAAGTCAGATTTGGACAAAAACATGAATCCTACTAGGAAAAAGAAGTAGATTCACAGATATATTAAATACATGGGAACCAGTTGGTTTGCCAGCCAGTTGTCTGGCTAATCTATCTTCCAAACAACCTTTGTCTCCAGAAGTGAAAACTATTGTTTTGGAGAGAATAACTTACAGCTAAAACTTTAGGAGCTATTGGGAGATAGTAACTGATTATAATTTTCTCTCTAGTTTCATATTGGATATGTAAAAGGCTGGTTTACCATTTAAGTAAACCTTTTAGGTCTAAAATAGAATCCATTCTTTATCTTATGAAGAATCAATTACTGATTATCCCTAATCATTGATTATAACCAAACATTGCTACCCAATTTTATTTTTTTACTCAGATTGATTCTTAAACATCAATAGGCATACAGTTCAGCTTCAAAGGTCCACATTCAAAGTTTTTTTAACTTGGTAGGATCTTATCAGAATTTAGTACATATTGGAATATTCTTTGATATTCTTAATAATGTTCTTCTGTACAAGGTTAAATATAAGTCTTAAAGCTATTATCCAGACCTGATTAATATAATATACTTTATAATATCATATAATTTAATTCTTTAAAGATTTATGAACACTCATTCCACCAAGACAAATTAATAATTCTTTTATTCCTTTGATAGACAGACTTTTAGTCTGGATTCTATAGACCCTGAAAGAATCTATAGGATGGATTTTACAGGGGTCTGTAAATTTCGATGGAGGGAAAACTACATTGTTATCTTCACTAACCTTTAACTAAAATGTGACCTTTCTTTCCTTTATGAATATAGGTCACAAATATTATTCTGAGGAGTCCATAGCTTCACCAGACTGCCAAGGGGTCCAAGAAACAAACAAACAAACAAAAAGGTTAAGGGAACCTCAGACACTTAACACCTCCCAGCTGTGTGACCCTGGGCAAGTCACTCAACCCTAATTGCCTCAGCCAAAAAAAAAAAAGTTTAAGAGCTTCATTTTAGTAGATGTTTTTCACAAATTGCCATGGACAAAAAAAATCAATCTTTTCTTGGTGTCTACTGGTTCCTTCACAATCTTTTTTCCCTAAAAATGCCTTCACTAGTACCTATTGGGGGGGCGTTGAAGTAGGATGTAGGGGAGTCAGCTATAAATTACTTAAAATTATACTTTTTACCGGTTCCAATGATCTTGAGATGATGAGAGCCATTTACACCCAGAGAGAGAACTGTGGGAACTTGAGTGTGGATCACAACATAGTGTTTTCACTTCTTTTGTTGTTTGTTTGAATTTTATTTCCTTTTTCATCTTTTTTCTTTTTGATCTGATTTTTCTTATTCAGTAGGATAATTGTATAAATATGTATGCTATTATTGGATTTACATATATTTTTACCATTTAAATATATATTGGATGACTTGCCATCTAGGGGAGGGAATGGGGGCAAGGAAGAGAGGAAATTGGAACACAAGGTTTTGCACGGTCATTGTTGAAAAATTAGCCTTGCATATGTTTTGAAAATAAAACCTTCAATAAAAAAAGAAAAAGAAAGAAATTGAAAAGAAAAAATACTATACCTTTCATATTCAAAGAATTTTGAAACTGAAATGGATAGATCACTTTCATTTTGCAGAAAAGGAAACTGAGGCCCAGAAATTTTACATGTATTTTCCAAGGTGACAAAGGTAATAAATAGTAGTAGCTGGAAGAAAACACTTGTCTCTTGATTTCTAATAGTATGATTCTTCCAGTATGACATAGTGCCAGTATGGCACTTGTTAGAACACTAGATCTAGTTCAGAAAGATATGACTTTAAATTTAAGTTAGATCCTTACTAGTTATTGTAAGTAGTTTGAACAAGTTACTTAGTTTTTTCCTGCCTCAGTTTCCACATCTGTCAAAATGGGAAGAATAATGACACATTTCTTGAGGTTGTTGTAAGCATAAAATGAATCAGTATTTATAAAGAACTTTTCAAACTTAATTTTACATAGATGGTTACTATTATTGTGTCTTGGTATTTTTCCTTTGATTCCATGAATCTATTAGATTATACTGCTATATATGTTGCTGTGAGTTAATGTTATATAATTTTTCTGCAAATTTATTTTATAGCTATGATGCGCTCTACTTTTTTTAATTATAGCTTTTTATTTACAAGATATATGCATGGGTAATTTTTCAGCATTGACAATTGCAAAACCTTTTGTTCCAATTTTTCCCCTCCTTTTCCCCACCCCTTCCCCCAGATGTCAGATAGACCAATACATGTTAAATATATTAAAGTATATGTTAAAATACAATATATGCATATATATACATACAATTATTTTGTTAGATGTGCTCTACTTTAAAAGTATCCAAAGAAGAAACTGTTAAAAAGCACTTTGACTCAAATATTCACCTGAAATTTTCATTGACTGGAAGGAATTTTCTACCAGGATTTGAGGGCAAAAATGGATACTCTATTTGAAAGGACATGACTAAGCCCTGTACATTTTGTCAAGCTATGAATCACATGAATAAAACTCTTGTCTGTTCTTAAAACACATATACATATGGCAAATATGAAAGACAGACTGGGGCTTCAGAGAGGAAATGCATCCTGTATGTAAACTGCAGCTGGTGATACTGGAGATGGGGTGTTAGGGAAGGGGGTGGAGCCAATTAATAACATAATCAGGAGAACAGATGTGGCAAATGTATCTGATGCAATATTATACTATAGGATAAAATAAACATCTTTGACAAATGGACAGTTATAAAGTACATGCATTCCAAAGGCCAGAGGGAAGTAAGTGAGCAAACTATCCCATGGTATTGAAGATGTTTTTTTCTTATTAACATAACAGCTGTCACCTAGACAGTTTTCTCTACATTGAGGAATAACAATAATAACAACAAAAACATTTCTTCTATTCTCCACAAATAAAATCTGCAAGAGGATTATTATAAAAAAAACTTGACATATGTAAAAACATATTCTGGGATAAGGATTTCCATGCCAAAAATCATTTTCAAAACTGAGTTATATAGATCAGATTTATCCAGGACTTATAGTTTCTATGAGGAAAAGGTGTGTGTGTGTGTGTGTGTGTGTGTGACTGTGCTCACAATGATGAGTGGGTTGCAGTGTGATGTAGTATATATACGTCCCAGCTCCATAACTTATGATTTGCCTTTAGGCAAAAAGTCTTTCCAAATTTACTTCCCTCAGCTTCCATTTTCTCATTTATGAAATGAAAAGGTTGGACTACACATGTTCCACGGTCCCTTGCAGCTCTGAATTCTTTCATCATATTTAGAGGCAGAAAGGCACATGGTACAGTGTAATGAGCTCTGGCTCTGGGGAGAATGTCCCTGTGTTTGCTAATTTCTCACTACTTAAATTACAGCTTGAATTTCTATAGCACTTTGAGGTTTCCAAAGTTATTTCTTCAGAAAAACCATGGCTATCTATATGTTATGTAAGTATTTTCATTACCATTTTATAAACTGAGTAACTGAGGCTGAGGGAGGTTAAGTCATTTGCTCAGAATCACACCAATAAGTGGTCAAGCTGAGACTGGGATCCAGGGCATCTGATTTCAAACCCAGCTTTCTTTTTGTTTGTTTGTTTGATTTTTTTGCTGAGACAGTTGGGGTTAAGTGATTTGCCCAGGATCACACAGTTAGGAACTAACTGTTAAATGTCTAAGGTCACATTTGAACTCAGGTACTCCTGACTTCAAGGCTGGTGCTCTAGCTGCCCTAAATCCAGCTTTCTTTCTAGCATATCGCCATACCAGCTGCCTGTTAAAAGTAAATAAAAGAGGTTGATTTGATAAAAACAAAAAGGGCCTTCTCATAACTGAAGTAAAATTCTCAAGTGTGTATTGCAACTTGGAAAAGTGAAAGGACTAGTTTCAAAGAAATAATAGGTAGCCTCTTAAAGTGGTGGATTTCCCCATTCCTGGAGGAGCCTCCTCCTCAAGCAGAGACTGGATGTCCATTTATCAGAGTTGGCGTGTCAGTTAACTTTCAGATATGGATAGGTTGGATTAATTGGACAGTGTGATCTGTTTGCAAATGTTATCTGCCTACTTGAGGGCAAGTTTTAAAATTATTCATCTATTATTAGTCATCTTAGTGAATCTGAGCTTTGGTAAGTGCCGAAAGATAATTTCAGTCACTATACTTTACATTTCCAAATTGCTTTCTTTCAACATCCTTTAGTTCTCACAACAACTTGATGAGGCAGAAAATACAAATGTCATTCATTCTCTCTTTTTTACTGATACCAAATCTGAGGCTCAGATATACTTAGGGGCCAACTGTATACTACCTGACACATTATATAAATATTAGTGATTATTTATTGTTACTTTTTTTTTCCAATTTGTCCTATATTATGTAGCGTGTTTGTACTTAATTGATTTATGTTGTCTCTTCCATCTCACCGTGACCTTCTTGAGGTCAAAAATCACATTTTGCTTTTCTTTCTATCCCTAGTGCTTAGTATAGGAAATGGTACATAATAGGTAATTAATAAAATTGTGACTGACTGACTAGTTGACAGATGACTAGAAAGATTTTCAAAAGAGCAGCTCTAATGGTTATTTTCCACCTCTTTGCTTTTATATTAATGAAAAATTCTGAATATTAAAAGTCCCACCTCCAAGGAAATTCCTGAATGCCTTATGATATCATCATTCTGATAACGATAATAGTAAACACAAGAACTTCAACAAATTGAATACTTTTAAATTTCCTATGTCTATTGAAATTCTTATTAGTTTATAGCTCACAGCTTAATTTCCTCCTCATTTTCTTTTTCAGAGGCTACTGGACTTTGCTTATTTGTATAATAGCAGCCACTTCCTCTTAGGCTTCTAGTTTTAGGCACTCTGATTACCAACATTCACTAAAAAACTATAATGCATGAGCCCTCGGTGATGCATTTATTTTTAACCAGTCAACCAGAGGACATATTAATTCAAAGCAAAAGATATTTTCTAAATAGTTCAGTAAAGAAAATTATAAGAAGCTTTTGTATACATGTGAGGTTCCTTCTCACAGGTTACCAAATCAATGAGCAAGTTAATCTTCACAGAGGATGTGTTATCAGAAACACACACACACACACACACACGTAATCAGCATGCATTTGTGGTTGGGACAACACTGATTTTCAATGCTTTATAACTAGCAATATCTCTTGATGATATAATTTCTGACATTTCTTGCTGGATATTGGTCTGACATCATGTCTTCATTATCTAGTGGGTACCACATTGTTTCTATTGGGTATCAAGTCTCAACATTCCATTAAATCATTTCTCTTGGTCATTTTTGTTGATCACTGATTTGTTTTCTGCTACACTATTATTCTTTGGCTATATTTAATTTAGTGTCACCTTCAGATTTTTTTTTTTTTGCTAAGGCAATTGGGGTTAAGTGACTTCCTCAGGGTCACACAGTTAGGAAGTATTAAATGTCTGAGGCTGGATTTGAACTCAGGTCTTCTTGACTTCAGGGCTGGTGCTCTATCCACTGTGTTATCTAGTTGCCCCCATCTTCAGATTTGTCACTGCTTTCGGGGATGCAGTAGCTAATAAACCCCTCCCTGACAACAATGGAATGATGCATCTTAGTGCATAGACTATGGCTGCAATTCACCACCAGTAGCCAGACAATCAGGAAAAGTTAATTGAATTCTGTGGGCTGAGATTAAATGCATTATTTTCATTATCTTTTTCTTGGTGATGCATCATAATCCCTTTTTTGGACACATCCACCTGACTTGGGGTTGTGATATTCCTTAATGTCTGTTAAATCCCTGGTTGTCAATTTATATCATTAAATCCTTTTTTAGTAAATTGGGCTCTTCACCCCACAAATACACAGGAATTGTAGAGGGACTAGGGTAGTGAAGCTTGTCTATGTCTTCTGATGTTCCATGATTGCCATGCAAATGAAGCCAGGGCAAGAAAAGATTAAATGAAGTAGACAAGACTAAATGCATTCCACATGCTTCTATTAATCAATCAATATATGTGTTTAAAATGGTGACTCTTATGCTTTATTCTGATCAACCCCGAAGTACTGATCTCTATACACTTGCATCACAGTTTTCTTATTCTGTTCTCTAAATATAGTTTATGAACCAAAAGAAAAGGAACATTTTCTGTGGCTGACAATGCTTATACAAGTCAAGCTACTTTACAAGAACGTTTACAATTTTAGAGACAGAAAAAGGAGACAGATAACTTTAATGAATGACAGAGTGAAAGGGTAGGATACATCGGAATTTAGAGGCTTGGGCTTGAGTATACTCTGTCATTCATTTTCTGTATGAAGAAGCAAAATATTTCCCTTTTATGAGTTGGTTTCCTTATTTGTAAAATGAAGGCATTGAATGAGGTGAATTTTGTGGCTCCAACATTTTATCTCTCCAAGAAGAAATGGAGTGTGATATTAACTGATTTCAGAGTAAGGAACACCTGGGTTCAAATGCCACATTTGAGATTAACTGGCTGAACAGTCCAGTTCAAGTTGCCTAAATTCTCAGGATTTACTGTGAAGAGTAACCCAAGACTGACTGGATCTTAAAATGATTTATATACTAAATCTGCTCACCATCTTATATTTCTGAGAAAAATAAATCATGTTCTGGACAACTTTCTAGGCTTTAACTGTAGAATAGTTGTTCTCTGACAATAAAATCACAGGAACTGGATAAAACAAAAGATACTTGATATTTTCTCTACTTGCCACAATCATGGTGATGACCCGAACCAACAAGATGGAGTTATATTATGCCTTTTTTTAAGAAAGGAAAAGTTTTGTGCATTACATTTTAGAAAGGTTTTCATTGATAAGGGGTTAACATTTTAAAATCTTTAGTGATTCAAGAATTTCTCTTCAACTGTTTGGGAAATTCAGTTATATGGAAAAGCTCATTTCCCATGATGATATCAGAAATCTGAATTGCTACTGTACATGTTGATTGATCTGTTTATTACTTGGGATTCACTGCATAATGGAAAAATCAACTCATCTCTGAATTATGTAGGAAATAAGTTAACAGCCAAGGATTTTCCCTCCTCTCTCCTCCCCTCCCTTTCCCTCTCCTCTCCTCTCTTCCCCTCCCTTCCCTTCTCCCCTCCTCCTTTCCCATCCTCTCCCCTCCCTTCCCTCCCCTTCTCTCCTTTTTTCCTTTCCTTTTTTTTTTTTTTTTCTTTTCCTTTTATATTTGCATTCCCAGTGGCTAGCACAAAGCCTTTCGCAATGCACCACAGGTACTTAATGAATTTTCAATGATTGATGAGTTAATTGAAAATGCCATGGAGGGCAGCATTCTGGCTGGTTTTTTCCCCCATAATTGGCACCCCTCCCCCACTCAGTCTGTTTAAGTTTATTTTATCAGTAACATTCAGGCAGACTGGCAGCCATCACGAATTTGAGAAATGGGTTAAACTAGTGCACTTCTGTTCATTCGCTGTTAGATTTAAATTAGCCCAACAATGAAGACTGAGCTACAGCACCACTTGTAGGGTTTTGTGAAGCTGTCAAGAACTGTGTTGAGGGTGGGAGAAAGTCTTGGTCCAACTTGTCTTACTGGCTCTTTGAGTATGTGAAACTCTGCTTTTTCCCCCTGGAGGCTGAATCACCTTACTTAAGGTTACATCATGTGTTGGGGTGGTAATGCCAGAAGAAACCTAGAGTAAAGGATATTGAAAAGAGCTTTTGTGTATCTGTATTATCAGTCTGACATCACCCTTTTGGGGGCTTATTGAAAAGAGTAATTCAAGCCTCACTGAATCTTAAAGTCATTACACAAAAAAATCCACCCATCAGCTTTTATTTCAGAGAAAAATAAATCATATAATCCAGAGCTTTGGCAGACCAGGTATCAGAATCTCTCCATTTGAACAGCAAGTGCCTGATAAATTGGAGAAAGGTAGACCAGCACACAGTCCTCCCCTGTGTGATGTCGTCCACGTCTGCCAACGTCTCTGTTACCTTCATATCTCCTCCTTTACCTGTCAAAGCACCTAAACTTGCAGCATTCAGGGTTCATTCTTTTGACTTAAGCATTGTAACTCCAAGGCTCTCCTTTTGAAAAGTAAAACTTGTTGAAAGGAATGAGACTTTGAATCCTCCACTCACTGACTATGAGGATGGCAAACATTTTTGGGCACCTTCTCTTTTAGCACTTCAGCTATAATGCCTAGAAGGACAGAATCTCAGAGTTGGAAAGGTCCTCAGAAGCTAGTTTAACTCATACCTGAACAATAAAATTTCAATAATGGGATTCAATGCAACTGTTTTTTAAAGCATATATTTTGATAACTATTTTCAATATAATGCTAGATATTTTATCTTATGTACATAAAATATCATTCTGAGGTTTCTATAAATTTTGTCAGATTGTGAAAAGGGTCTATGATACAAATTAAAAAAAAACACAACTGACCATACTTGAAAAAATAGTCAGTCTTTGTTTGAAGACGTCTAGTAAAGGAAGGATGTTATAACATAGAGTCAGGAAATCCTGGGCTTAAGTGTCCACTTGTGACTCATATTGGTTATCATCTGACCAGGGGCAATTGACTTACCCTCTCAGTGTCCCAAGCAACTTTCCAAGACTAGGAATCCCAGAATAGCTGCCAATTGCCATTAATAGAGAAAATTTTCTCACTTGAAGCTTCCCATACTAATGAAATCACAGGTTCTGGCACAATAATATTCACCAAATCTCAATTAATGCAGGGACTAATTGTAAGTAAAGTGAAAGCATACTTTGTCCCTTCCAGCAAAGGGGTTGTGGAGTATGGTTGTAAGATGAAGCCTGTGCTTTCAGACATGGCCAATGCTTTAAAATATTTTGGTTCACTAAACTCATTTTTTAAAATTATATTTCTGCTTAGTTTCCTCAGCTTTATTTTATTTTATTTTAAAAAATTTTATTAAAGCTTTTTATTTACAAAACATATTCATGGATAATTTTTCAACATTTACCCTTTAAAATATTTTGGTTCACTAAACTCATTTTTAAATTATCTTTCTGCCTCAATTTCCTCAACTTTATTTTATTTTTAAAATTTTTATTAAAGCTTTTTATTTACAAAACATATTCATGGGTAATTTTTCAACATTTACCCTTCTGTTCTAAATTTTCCTCTCCTTCCCCCCACCTCCTTCCCTAGATGGCAGATAGTCCAATACATGTTAAATATGTTAAAATATATGTTAAATCCAATATAGTATAGATATTTATACAAGAAAAATCGGATCAAGAAGAAAAAAAACTGAGAAAGAAAACAAAATGCAAGTAAACAACAGAAAGAGTGAAAATGCTATGTTGTGATCAATACTCAGTTCCCACAGTCCTCTCTCTGGTTGTAAATGGCTCTCTTCATGACTGGGCAATTGGAACTGGTTTGAACCATCTCATTGATGGAGCTATATCCATCAGAATTGATCATCATATAGTCTTCTTGTTGTATAATGGTTTTCTGGTTCTACTCATTTCACTTAGCATCAGTTCATGTAAGTCTCTCCAGGACTTTTTGAAATCATCTTACTGGTCATTTCTTGCAGAACAATAATATTCCATAACATTCATATACCATAATTTACTCAGCTATTCTCCAAATGATGGGCATCCATTCATTTTCCAGTTTCTTGCCACTACGAAAAGGGCTGCCACAAACATTTTTGCACATGTGGGTCTCTTTCCCTCCTTTAAGATCTCTTTGGGATATAAACTCAGTAGAAATACTGGTGAGTCAAAGGGTATGCACAATTTGATAACTTTTTGAGCATAGTTCCAAATTGCTCTCCAGAATGGTAGATCCTGAATTCATTTGTTACAAGAATTTTTATAGTCAAAGTAAGTCATAGGAAAGGGACAAAAGATAGTACAAAAACAGAACATCAATAAACATTTTTTAGGACAAATAGTGGATAGTTTTAGAGGAGCCTTGGAAGAGCTGTATGAATTGATGCAGAACACAATGAAAAGAATCAGGAGAAAAAAATTTGTATAAAAATCCCCTCATGGGGGCAGCTAGGTAACTTAGTGGATAGAGTACCAGTCCTGAAGTCAGGAGGACCTGACTGGTGTCTGGCCTCAGACACTTAACATTTTCTAGCTGTGTGACCCTGGGCAAGTCACTTAACCCCAATTACCTCAGCAAAAAAATAAAATAAAATAAAATAAATTAAAAACCCTCATAAAGATACCTTTCAAAGTTGTAAGAACTCTGATCAATGCAATGATCAACCCTGACTATATACAGAGGAATATACCTACTTGTAGATAGTAGGGTAATTCATTTAGAATGTTGATTGTGCTGTATATTTTTGGACTTGTACAATGAAGGAATTAGTGTTGCTTGACTGAGCATATTTGTTGCAGAGAAATTAGATTTTTGCTAACTGAAAAAAAATGAATAAAAAAAAAAAGATTACCCTTCTCCCAAAGAAGGAACGTCTCTGGAAGCTTATTCCACTTAATTTGGTTTTAGTTATTGGTAAGTTTTTCCTTACATTCAGGTTAAAATTTTATTTTTTTTTGCAGCATCTATTCATTGCTCCTCCTTCTGTTCTCTGGCATCAAGTGGGGTTAGGAAGTCTAATTCTTCTTCATGGGACAAATACTTAGAAAATTTGAAAATAGGTATTGTGTTCTCCCTAAGTCTTCTCTTCTCCTATCATTTTAAGTTCTCACAATTACTCTTGTTAAGTCATGAACTTGAAGTCCTTCACGATATTGACTATTTTGCTCAAATGTCCTTCCTAAAATGTGGTGGCCAAAATAAACCTAACCCAGATGTGATCTAAATCATTGTAATGTGCGTATCATCTCCTTTTCTAAGTCCTAAACACTATACCTCTCAATAAAACTCAAGATTAAATTAGCTCCCCTGACTCATAGACCACACTATTCATTCTCAATGAATTTACAATCCACCAGAAATCCTGTTTTATTTTCTAACAGGAATTGCTGTCTTAGTCATTTCTCCCTTACTCTTTAGTCTATATGTACTCCATAGTCTCTATAAAATAAACTCTATAGTTTATTTTATGTAAGCATTCAGTCCAATTAAATTTCATCTGATTAAGCTCAGTGTATCAATATTATCTATCAAGAAGTTTTTGGATTTTGATTTTATCATTCAACTTGTTATTTATCCTCCCTAGCTTTATGTTATTTGTATATTTTATAAACATGCCATCTTTGTTTCATCTGAGTCATTGATGAAGAGCTAAGGGGGAACCTTGATGGAATTCACTAGAGATGTTCTTCCATGATGACATTAAAACATTATTGACTACTTTGGGAGGTCTACCAATTAAACAGATATGAATTCAACTGACTGTAATACTAGCTCTTCATCTTGTCCATAAGGTACCATTAGAAACTTTTAAAAACACTTCACATAATCACAATATCTACAGCATTCTCTTCATTTAGTCTAATATCCCTGTCAAAGGAGAAAATAAGATTAGTCTAATATGATCTGTTCTTGATGAAACTTTATTGACTTTTTGCCATCCCTAATTACTTTTTTGCATATTCACCATACCTTTAATAATATATTTTAAAGTTTTACCAGCCAGGCTCGTTGGTCTGTAATTCTTTCCTCCCTTTTTTGAAAATTGGACCTTAGTTTTCAAGCATCATCTCTTCTGTGTTTGGATGTTTTCTGTCCTTTTCCCCTCCCTTCCTTCGTCCCTTCCTTCTTTTCTTGTGACTCAATTTCTTCTCAAAAATATTTTTCTTTTACAAAGTAATGAAGGTTGATGCTCTAGCTGGGGAAAACTGTAGTTTAGGGTAGCATTACATATCTTAGATTTAATCCCCTTAGGATCAATAACTCTTGTAGCCTTCTGATGAACTTGGAAGCCTTGGAGTTAATGGGTTTGGTGGACTTGGTAATCTTTGGGTCAGTTGTTTTGGCAGTCTTGATATTGATGGGTTTGGTTATCTTGGGACTGTTATGGCATTATGACTTGTTTGGGTCCATAAATTTTATGGGCTGGGGACTGAGCACATTAGGCTTGGGAACCATGGTGCTAAGTTCCTTGTTAGTCTCACCTGGAGGCATCTAAGTGGTGTAGTGACTAGGACCTTGGGCTTCAAGTCAAAAAGACTTGAATTCAAAGCCAGTCTCAGACACTAGCTACATGATTCTGGGCAAATTACTTAACTCTGTTTACTTCAGTTTCCTCAACTGTAAAAAAGAACTTTTGAGGGTTGTTAGGAGTATCAAATGAGATAATATTTGTAAAATGCTTAGCATAATGCCTGGCAAATAGTAGGTGCTATATAGATGCTTATTCACTTATTCCTTTCTTTCCTACTTCTGTGACTGATGGCTTTGGCATGGTTGACATGTTACTTCTTTCATTGCTGCTATTAACATCATTTAGTCTACCTTATTCAGTCACCCTTCCTCCTTTTTCCCCCAATATATGATCTTCTTTTTTTCCCCCAATATAATTTTAAAGCTCTTTTTTGGATGGTCTTTAGTGTTTCCTGGCGGTTCCAGCTCATTCAGACCTTAATTTTATTTCTTTTTAAGATCATATCTCCCCCCAAAAAATAGTTATTTACATTTTTCTTCTTACTGTAATAATTGTTAGAATGATCTAAGTAAGAAATTCCCATGTGATTCTCTTAGTATCACCAGCATCTTGAACATACTAAGAATCTGATAAACATTTGTTGAATTGAATTAAATAATACAGTACCCCAGAAAGGAAGTCATCACCAGGGCAACAGAGCCATAAAGGGACAGATTTCAAGTAAGATAGAAATAACTATTTCACTATGACTTTTCCCCATCCCCATCATCATCATTAGATTGGTTTAGAACACTCTTAAGAGGAAAATCTTCTGTGACTACAGACACTCAACTGTTCTGCAATTTAAAATCTTAAGGAGTTGCCTAGAATTCTGAAAATTTTAATTTTGAAACCCATATATATCATAAGTGGGATATGAAACCGTTTTTCCCCCTGACTCTGAGGCTAGTCCTCTTTCCACTATACCTCTTCCTTCCTCCATTACCTTTGCCCCTTATCCTACCCAGCCTTCCTGAACATAAATCTTGCATACTTCCCTTGAACTCTAAGCAGATTGCTGTTCATTGACCTCCTATTTATTTTGCTACTTGATCCAAATCCTCCTCTCCTATCTCAAAATTCCGATGTGACCACACAGATCTAGACAATATGTAATTGATTACTGAGAAATAGTGATGGGCCAAATCACTGAATTCCCAAGTGGTTTAGATAATTGCTATTCTACTATAAACAGAACTGACATTTTCTGGATTTGACCATATTCCTTACTTCACAAAATTGCTCATATCATGGAAAGTAAGATCAAAAAAAGAGCAAGCATATTTGAAACCATGTCAATCTGTCCTTCTGTATTGTCTTTGGAGAATATGGCAACTGTTTCCTTAAATCCAGCTTTCTTCAATAGTGCCTAGGAGTATGCTTCTTAACTATTAGTTTTAAGTTAAAGACATGGATTTCAAAGCCTTCCCAGAGAATAAAATTTTAACTCAGACTGTTATAATTATATTTGTATGTAACCCATCTGGCTAAGCTAATTCCCCATTTCCTTGCTGGTGGTCTTTGTATTGACTCCACATCTGAAGGTTTTTGGAGGAAAAGCCTTATGGCTCCAATTGCTGTAAGATCCAGGGGAAAGAGGGAGACATGACTGACCTCTGAGCCTGCAAATGCAGATGCATAAAGGTATTTATTTGTATTCTGAGAGATTTTTGGGAAAAATGCAGGGGGGGGGAGAGAGAGAGAGAGAGAGAGAGAGAGAGAGAGAGAGGGGGAGGAAGGGGGGAGGGAAGAAGGGAGGCAAGAGTCAAGTTGGAGTTTTGAGTGGCTGGTGGAGGAATCTCCTTAGAGTTATTTCTAGACACATCGAAAAGCTAGCCCCCAACATGTCCCTTAACTTTCATCACCTGCAACCTAAAAGACTGCTAAAAACTAGATTCCTCACTGGTGAGATCATTTTTTCTTCTTGGGAGATAAGCTCTCTCACTGCTGAAAAGCACATTTAATTTACTCTTATGTATTTACTCATCTACCTATAGAACGTTTCAGATTTCTGTTTATTGCTTTCTTTGATCAAAAAAAGGAGTCCTAGCCATTTGTATGATTTTTTTAAAAAATGTAAATACTGTTTAAAGGAAGAGAGCCAAATTTTAAGCTAAGCATTTCCCTTACCCTAAGAGCCACCAGAAAATATGACTTATTCTAATGCCCTAAAAGAACATCATGCCTTTTGACTACCACTATTTGAAGTGTTGTAGATATAATTTTAGTTCTCTCTTGGAGGTAGGGAAAGCAAAGCATTGAGCTCCCAGTCTCAAATGGTATGTATCCTATTATTCTTCTAATAGGAGTATATCTACAACCCTTATTTCATTCTTCACAGATAGAAATTTCAGTCTCCATATCCCAGATCAGATATCTTCTTTCCTCTCTCTCTCCCTCCCTCCCTTTCTCCTTTCCTTCCTTCCTTTCTTCCTTCCTTCTTTCCTCCCTCTCTTCCTCTCTCCCTTCCTCCCTCTCTCCCTCCTTCTCTTTTTCTTTCTTTCTTTCTTTCTTTCTTTCTTTCTTTCTTTCTTTCTTTCTTTCTTTCTTTCTTTCTTTCTTTCTTTCTATCTATTTATACCACATGTGAGGTGTGGTATTTTATGCTAAATCCATCCATATCTCTATTATATATAAGTTGAAAGAACATGTTCAATCAACTTAGTGGAGGAGATAAAGTTTCTCCTAAAGAAAGACAATTTTCTTTTTCAGTAGTGATAGAAAATGGCATGTATGTGGTGCAATGGATAATAAAGTGGTGGCCTTGGGGGCAGCTAGATGGCACAATGGATAGAATACTGGTCCTAGAATCAGGAGGACCTGAGTTCAAATGTGACCTCAGACATTAGCACTTCCTAGCTGTGTCATTTAATCCCAATACTTCACAAACAAACAAATAAAGTGCTGGGCCTTGAGTCAAGAAGACTCTTTTCCCTAAATTGAAATCTAGTCTCAACTATTTACTAGCTATGAGAATTTGGGCAAGTCACTTAATACTTTTTGCCCCAGTTTCCTCATCTGTAAAATGAGCTGGAAAAGGAAATGACAAACTACTCCAGTGTCTTTACCAAGAAAACCCCAAAGGGATTCACAGAGTGCACACTACTGAGGTGAATGAACAACAAAAACAATAGGGAAAAAGTGTTGAGCCTATTTTAGGAAAACCTAGCAGTGCCTTAGAAATCTCCCTTGCTGATATTCCCTAGTTCTAAGTGAGATGGGATTTTAGGTGATCTTTGCTTCTGACATAGTCTATGGAACAAGTTTCATCTCTGAGCATTGATTACATTGATTAGGCTTATCTGCCAGTGAAAAATATGTTTCTTTTCGATACAATCTAACTTTCCTCCACTGGCAGCATATGCTAACAAGCAGATCTCCTTAGTGGCAGACTTCTTTCTCCCCACAACAGCTGAAAGATGATCCTCTCCTGAATATTGATTAGTTGTTGACCCAAGTCAAACCACAGGAACTCCAAAAAAGGGGACTTTAGACTGATAGTAAAAAATCAAACCTCTGCAAAGATGGGATCCAACTTAAAAAAGACATTCTGTAAGAATATCACTAGTCTAGGTAGTCTCAGAATCATTGAACCCACATAGGAAATAATACTGTGAACTTTATAGTTAGAATGTATTATATGAGTGCTACTGATATTTATAGAGATGACTTCCTCATAGATGGCTAATATCCATGCTCCACACAATAGCTAAAGGGAATCATATATGTCAGGGAAGTTTGATATGTGGCATTGGTACACCTGTACTTAGAACCACAACGAGAATAGGGTGACAAAATGTTGTCCATGGATCCTGATCACCAGAAGAATATTTCTTTTCTTTTTTTTTTTTTAATATTTCCCCTCAATTATGTGTAAAAACAATTTTAAAGATTTTTAAGCCTTGAGATACAAATTCTATCCTTCTATCTCTCTTCCCTGAGACTGTAAGTAATAGGCTATGAATGTATAAATATATAAAACTTATTTTCATATTAATCTTTATGTGGAAGAAAACTTGAACCGAAATAAAAAAGAAATAATTAATATAAGAATATAAATAATATCTTAAGTGAAAGACATTATGCTTAGGTCTATATTCAAACAACATCCATTCTTTCTCTTAAGGCAGTTAGCATTATTCATCATGAGTCCTTTGGGATTGTCTTTTTTTTGCCTCAGTTTCCTCAGCTGTTGAATAGGGGTATTAATGTTACCTATCTCCTAGGGTTGTTGTACAAATCAAATGAGATAATTTTAAAGTGCTAGGCACATAGTAAAGTAGAATGTTGCTGTTTAGTTGTGGACCATAATACCTCAACACTATCCCTGGGGTTTTCTTGGAGAAGATACTGGAATAGTTTTCTATTTCCTTCTTCAGTGAATTAAGGCAAAGAGAGGTTAAGTGAATTGCCCAGGATTACACAGCTAGTAAGTGTTCAAGGATGGATTTGAACTCAGGTCTTCCTGATTTCAGACCCAGTGCTCTATCCCTTTGCCACTCAACTGTCTCCAAGCTAACATAAATGTTATAAATGATGGCATTGCTGTCATCCTTGTCTTCCGTATATTTTCCCCTACGTGAAAAAATTCCCTCTTATGGTTTTACATGTAAGTGGGTACCAGAAGAGCCAATAACTGTAGATATTAAATCATCTTTGCTGTAATCACTACTTTGGCTTCCAAAACCTTGTGAAGATTAAGCCAGTCACATGAGAATAGTGTCTAGATGCTATGCATGTTCCTTCAAATTTGCAGACTACTGACCACATTTATGCATGGCCATTTTATCATCTTCTAGCGACCTTCTCCAATGATTCCCCACATCAACAGGTTAAGAAAGTCAAAACATATGTTTGCAACAGATACATGCAGAATTCTACCACAGGCCCATATTCCCATGAAGAAAAAATAAACAAAAAAGAAAGGCAGGGCTCATTGAATTTCTTTTATGTTTAATTTATATTAGGGAACTGTTTGATTGTCATTAGAACATTAGAAAAAAGCTGATTTCCTTTGCATCTTCTGTATTCAGACAAGAGATTATTAATTTTTTGTGGTTGAGTTGTTAGTCTAATATTGATGAGATTTTTTTCTTAGCTTTGGGAATGAGTCATTTGTTAATGGTATCATGACAGGCATTATGCAAAAAAAAATGCATTGTGCATGTATGATTCCCTTTTAGCTATTGTGCTGAACATGGAAACTAGCCATCTAATAGGAAGTCACCATATAAATACCAGTAGCTCTTTATACATCACAATCTAACTCTCCGTACATTGTATTATTTTCTTTGATTTGTGTTCAGTGATTCTCAGACTACCCAGAGCAGACTGTCATTCTTAGAGACTATGTTTTAAACTGATCCTCATTTTTGCAATGGTTTGATGTTTTACTTTCAGTCTAACCCTCCCTCCCCTCTCTCTCCCCTGCTTTCTTGAGGCTTATGACCTTGATCCAGAAGTGCATGAAAAGAAGTAGGTAGCAAAGTAAAAATGAAGAAATGATCACATTCCTCAGATCACAGGATTATTTATGAATTTAGAGTTGGAATTATATTTCAGAGATCTTTATAGGGAAGGAAACATAATCTTAGAAAGCTCAAGGTCACACAGATCATAAGAAGCTGCATGTCAAAATTTTTAATGTTGAGGGGCAAAAGATGAATGCCCAATTCTTTTCTCTGGCTCAGGATGGGATCAAGTGAGCCTTTCTCTGCTCAGTTTGAGAAGGTTTGACACAAAAGGTGGGATTTCAGGAATGTCTAAATGAAGCAAAGAAGCAGATCAGAGGAAATTCAGGCGTTTCAGACACACCTGCTATTGTTTGGAAGAAAGTTTGGACAAGGCAGAAGGACAGAGATTTAGGAGTTTTAGCTAAAATGCATAGAGAGGGCAAATGGAGCAACAAGAAGTGGAACACAGCTGGGGAATTTATAACTTTTTTAAAATTAAAGTTTATAATAGAAGTAGTATGTGAATCCTGGCTTGGCCACTTACTCCCTGTGTGACCTTGGGCAAAGAATTTCTCTGTAGTACGACTTCCTTATGTGTAAAATTGGGGAGGGGTCTTAAGGAGGAAGGCCTTGGACTAGATGGCTTTTATAGTCAGCTCAAAATCCATGTATTTGGGATCCATTGACTTATAAAGAAGGATGGTAGCATCCTGTGCTATAAATTAATAATGGTTTACAAAATGCTTTGTAGACATGGCTATTTCTCATGTTCCTAGAACAGGATTTCTCATGGGGTTCAGAAGTTCAGAGCTTGAAGAAGCTATAGAAGTTAGTTATATCTTGAATCTTTAATGGATTAGTGGTAGAAGGATCTGAGCCTGATGCTTTCATGTATATTCCCCAGGACCTGAGCTACTTCTTGGAAATGAACTCACTTTTTGGGGCCATGATGACTATATGTGTTCTCGATCTCTTAGGGTAATGTGGGAGGTATGGGGGCCTCCAGTTATTCAGTTAAATTTTAGGTTATTTGAGGCTTCTTTCACATACTTCTTTCATAGACCTTCACAGAGGTTGCAAGTGTGAATAGATGTGGTAAACTACCAATTAAATATACTGTAATTCTATATTTACAAAATGGCTCATTGTACTAGTAGCAATTTGTGGCAATTTTTTAAAAATTGGGTATGTAACTTCTATTAATAAAAAGGCATTATGGGCCAGTGGGAAAAAGTATGTGATCTAAAAGTAGAAAATCTGAGTTTTAATCCCCAGTCTCTAATTTGTTATCCGTGTGACATCTTGGACAAGTAATTTACCCTCTCTAGAGTTCAGTCTCATCATTTATAAAATGATGGGGTGAATTAGATGGCATTTGAGATTTCTTCTAGCATTAAATCTGTGTTACAATGAAAAGTCCTTCCTCATCACTGATCTTTGGTCAGCATGCTGATTTTTCCATCCCACTGATTCTTCATTCACACAGCTCTGGATTTTCTCTGTGCATTGACTTTTGATGTTACTGAACAAACTTGCCAAAGACATTTCTCACTGGGAAATTTTCTCATAAGTGGTTTTTACCAGTAATTTTTCTACTCTCCTTGAAAATTCATTAGTGTGATGCTAAGCCTATATATCTCTACTCTATCTAATCCTCATCAGAAAGCCATTGTCTGACATTTTCCAGCTTCTATCTTGCTTTGTTGAGAACCAATGAAGTAGGCAACTACAAAGATGCAGTATATTCATATCTTAATAAAAAAAGAACATTAAAGTTGGTGCTAGAAGACTTGAGCTCAAATCCTGATTTTGTCACTTAATATATGTTTGATTCTAGAAAAGTCACTTATTGGACTGAGAAGTTTCTTAAAAATTTAAAGATTAAAAAAATTTAAATATGAGGGAATTGGATGAGATAATCTTTAAGATTCCTTTTAAATTCTATCATAAGTATGATGAGTAATTTAAGTTTATGTTGGGCATTAGACAATTCCTCTGTTGAATACTGAATTTTATAGTTCATTATATATGTAATGTACATAGACATGTAGAGCTGGCATCTCAATTATTTGGTTTCTTCTTAGAGTCTTTTTCTCCCTTGAGGCACACAAAGAGAATATGGAAAGTATATCTTTTCTCTCAAAGGTAAAAGCCAGACTATCACTATTTCTTTTCTCATAAGCACTAACCAAATCCTACCTTCATGTAGGTATGGAGGATTAAATAATCAATCTCCACCAATGAGGAGAATCCCATGTAAATGGGAATAGAAGTATGTATTATATAGAACAGGGGTTTCTAATCTCTTAATATGCTTCCTCCCAATTGATCCAAGAAACCTGTCAAAGGGAATAATTGTAAAATACCTGTATTATCCAATCAAAATATTCCAAAGTAGTAGTGATAATTAAAAAAAAAAATCATGGATAGGAGAAAGGTCTAAGTTGTTAGATTTTCTTCATGGAAACCTAATTGAATACATTTTATTTCTTTTGGGAAAATGTCCATAAAGTATTACATTTATTTCCTTTTCTAGTAAATAAAGGGTGCAGGAAAGTTGATTGAAATCCAAGGCATATAGGGGTCTAAAAGATTGGAAATGCCTATTACAGAGAATTATAAGTAACATACAGTATCATAATTAGGAATTAGATTTGATCCTTTTCTCCTTAGTTTAGTCATTAATTGAATACTTTAGCTCTTCTGAATTCAGCAGCTAGACGATTTTCTTTTTGACCATAGAAACAATTTGCTCCTTGACCAAACTTTTAAATTCTGTCCTAAAGGGACCCAAATGACTTTCCATGAGCTAGTTACAGTTGGCACCAAATAAACATTTGTTGAATTGAATGTAATTGAATGTCTTACCCATCTTAGAAGAGCTCTCCTGCTAAATCTCCTTCAGGGGCTGAGATGCCCTTCAATATGCCAAGCAGCTGCTGAAGAGGACAATAGGCTGAAATTAAAAGAAGACTGGAGTTCCAAGACACACATAAAGTTAGCTACCCTCCTGGGGCTGCTCCTACAGACGATGACTAGATCCACGTAAGCTAAATTCATTGTGATAGTTGCTTACCATAGTCAAATGAATCTGTGTAATCCACAAAAAATGGTAGCAAAGACCAAAAATATGGTCAAAGGGGAATGCTAATTGGTTTAGTAGATGAAAACATTTCAACTAATTGCATTAGTAAATTTAAAAATTTGGATTACCCATAAGAAAATACACTTAAGAGAATGGGGAAACGAAGGCATAAGAATTAATTGTGAATTGTTAGACAATCTGGTTTTGCATAAGGATTGAACTTGAAAAGAAATGTCAGGATAAAATTAGAGTCAGCACTATTTGGATTCTAATCCCACCTTCAAGATATGATGGGAGAAAGATTCTGGGTAATTTATCTAATCTCTCAGTAGTCCCTGAAAACTTATTCAGATTATTAAACTGCAAAGAAGGAACTGATTTTTTTTTTTTTTTGGCAGTAGTTGTTCCTAACAGCTCCCCATAATATTTGATCTCATATTAAAAGAAAAAAAATTGTTATCCATTAAATCCCTGCCTAATACTTTATTATGTCCTTAGAAAGGTGATTACTCTGATTACAGGGTTTGTTTCCCAAAAAGATCATTAAAAAGGGAAAAGAACTATATTTACAAAAATGTGTGTATTAACTCTTTTTTTGGGGGGGCAAGGAAATGGAAATTGACCCATCAACTGGGGAATGGCTGAATAAATTATGGTATATGAATAGCCTGAAAAGATCTATATGAATTTAGTGAACATGCTAAGTAAAACGAACAGAACCAGAACACTGTGCATAATAACAACAAAATTATGTGATGATCAACTGTGATGAACTTGGCTCTTCTTAATAATATGGTGATTCAAGGAAATTCTAATAGATTTGGGGTGGAAAATGCTATTTCTATCTGGAAAGAGAACTACTCCATAGTATATGGAATATGCTACACACACACACACACACACACACACATATACACACATTTTATATATATATATATGTATATATATAATTATTTATACATATATAATTATATATATATGTATATAATTATCTCTTATTTTAGCTAGATGAAAAAGTGGATAGAGAGCTGATTTTAGAGACAAGAAGACTCTAAGTTCAAGTCATGCCTTACACATTAACTAGCAGTGTGAATCTGGATAATTCACTTCCAGCCTTAGTTTCCTTATTGTCAAATTGGAGATAATAATAGTTCCTATTTCTCAGAGCTGTGGTGAGAATCAAATAACATATCATGTGCAAAGGGCTTTTACAAATCTTAAAATAGTATGAGTTCTATTATTATTGTTGCCATTATATGAGTACAGTAATATCTTTCTGTGAGGCAAGGAGTAGCAATGTTATTATCCCCATTTTATAGATGAAGTAACTGAGATTTAAAGGCAAAATAATTTACTTAGATCACACAAGTGATAACAGAACTGGAACTCTAATTTACATAAACCTTCTGATTCTAAATCTTGTGTTTTTACACTTATATACCTTTAACTCATGCTTCTTTCAGCCCAAACACCACTCCAGTTTGTAATATTATTCATTGGAGTATAGAAGTAGTTATCTAGCTTTAAGTAATTAGCTTTGGGAAAGCCTGCTTCAAAATGTTTCTGCCATGCACAATTTCACAATTATACTCACACTCAATTGCTAGGTTTTATTATAGACCATCTAAATAATGTCAATACTTAGATTGTGCTTCAAGGTTTACAAGTAACTTCAAATACCTGACCTTATTTGATCATTTTTCTAATCTTATGTGAAGGGCAGCTAGGTGGCACCATAGTGCATAGAGCACTGAGTTTGGAATCAGGAATTCTCATTTTCATGAGTTCAAATCTAACCTCAGACACTTATTAGCTATGTGATGCTGGGCAAATCACTTAACTCTGTTTGCCTCAGTGTCTTATCTGTAAAATGAGCTGGAGAAGGAAATGTATGATATACTTTAGTATCTTTGCCAAGAAAACCACAAAACAGGCTCAAGAAAGGTGGCACAAGAAAATGGATATGACCCAATAAAAATAATCCTGTATGGTATATGCTATTATTGTCCACAGATAAGGAAACTGAGACAAAGAGAGGGTCACACAACTATTATGTGTTAAAGTAGGGATTTGAATCCAGGTCTTCCTGACTGCAAATTCAGCATACTATCTACTATGTCATGTTGCTTTTTAAAGCTGAAATAGAAAGATAGGGAAAGAGTATTTCAGGGTAATTGCCAGAAGATATCTAGATGCCTTGGAAACAGCCAATGTCCCAATTCAGCACTGAGAACTGAAGTCAAGTCCTGACTACATTACCTATTTTTATTGAGAAATGCAAATTAAACAGAGGCTAAAGCATATCAAATTACCTATGGAGTGACAAATCATGACATTTGATAAAGGTCATAGGAACCATTTTCATGTTCACTTATTGGAAATAAATATCCACTGTACCTAGCGCAGTGCTGCTCTGTGCCCTATTTAGGTTCTTAATAAATATCAACTCATGACAAAAGTAAGTTGATGATTTAACTTATTTTGGCACAGGGAAAATTACTGCTATTTATCTTATCGGATTTTTTTTTTTCATGTGCCTACTTTCATTATCTAAAAACATTGCCTGGGAGTTAACTTGAACTGAATTCTTACCTCTTCCATTCTGCCCCTCCCTCTCCTCTGTTTTATTCTTAACATGTACTTTTCCACTAGCATTTTCCTGAGAGGGGTTGAACTTTTTAAAACTGATTTTCTTTCTGTGTTTAAAAAAATTAGGAAATTGCTGCCCACTCTAACTGCTTGGTTTCTTAGACTGCCCATTCTTTCAGAATGGATGGGAGTACCAACTCTGCTTTGGAAATTCTTGATCCAGAGGCCAAGGGTTCGAATACACTTTCTCCTCTTCAGGGATAAGATGATCTAGCAAAGTTTGAACTGGTGGCATATATTCAAAATGCAGAAGTTCATTTAGTTGATGCACTTTTTTTCTCCTGAAGCAATTGGGGTTAAGTGACTTGCCCAGGGTCACAGACCCAGGAAGTGTCAAGGGTCTGACATAAACACAGCCAAGAAGTACCACTTCAAAAGTACACTTCAAAAGTATTTGAGACTAAATTTGAACTCAGCTCCTGGTGCTCTATCTACTGCACCACCAAGCTGTCTCCAGTTAATGCATTCTTTAGATACAGAGGTCCTCAAACTACGGCCCACAGGCCAGATGCAGCAGCTGAGGACGTTTATCCCCCTCACCCAGGGCTATGAAGTTTCTTTATTTAAAGGCCCACAAAACAAAGTTTTTGTTTTTACTATAGTCCGGCCCTCCAACAATCTGAGGGACAGTGAATTGGTCCCCTATTTAAAAAGTTTGAGGACCCCTGCTTTAGAAGCTAAATCTTCAGCAAGACTTTGGTTAATTTGCAATATTTATGTGACATCAGACTGGAGGAAGCTTTCAAGAGATTTCTGCTTTGGTAGAGGAATCCTTCAGCCCACTTAAAATCTATTTCTCAATATACTTCAGTACCCTTGTGGCATCAGTGGCTACCCCAGCCTATAGGGATTTCTTCAGTTACCAGCAAAGGAGGCAATAGTCTTGTTTGCCTTACAGTTGAAAGCCAATATTTTCCACCCATATACATGACTCCTGAATCCAGAGCTTAGAGGAAGGCTTTTCCTTTCCAAATTAACCAAGTGATAGAAGGATAGAGTGCCAGGCTTGGAGTCAGAACGATGAAGGGACCCCGGAACTCTAAAACTCTTTGAAGGAGCGATTCTCCTTGAAGTCCCTGTGGGACCCTGCCCAAGGGAAACAAGATAACAGTTTCGTTCTGTTATCTAGGTGGGGCTAGTTGAGCTGGAGAATTCCAACCCTATTCCAATTCTATTCAATTCCAGCTCAAGTTCCACCCACCATTCCCCATCAGGACGGGGAGCAGGCCTCAGTTTATAGCTAAGGCTTCTATTATAAAAGAGCCAATCTTAAATCCTTTCCTTGCAGAGGACCCAAAATGCCATGGCAAGGAAACTCTCTCTCTCTCTGCCCCCTGGAATGATATTCTTTTTCAGTTACCCTCTCTTTATCCTCACCTATTTCCCTACTGAGATTTCTGTCGGGATCTCTCTACTAGAAACTTTACTTCTCTGCTGGGACCTTGCCACTAAGGAATTCTGCCTTTCTATGCATAGCACAGGGTGACTTCCCAATGCCTATTAATAAACTTTTTATCAATCTACCTTTTCAGGTTCATAAATTCCTTTATGAAGGATCTCTGTGCCATCAGAAGGGAGGTTCCAACGACTCTCTAGCTTGCACAGGACCCTAAGGGGGTTTAGGAGAACCAAACTTCTTCATTTGATTCCCTGAACCCCGAACCTGCCACTAACCTCATCATTTAACTCCCTGACCACCAGGAGCCCTAATCTCATCATTTGGTTCCCTGAATCTAATCTCGTCAAGAAGACATCTTTACTGAGTTCAAATCTGGTCTCCAACACTAGTGGACCTTAATCCTGTTTGCCTAAGTTTCCTCATGCGAAAAATGAGCTGGAGAAGGAAATAGCAATCTATTACACTATCTTTGCCAAGAAAACACCAAATGAGTTCAAGAAGAGTCATTTGTGACTGGAAAATGATTTAACAGTAACAGCATTACAAGTTTTTAGCTCTGTGGAAAGGAGAAAAGGAGATAGGGTAAGTCATAAGGTAGACTACTTTTCATCTAAATTAAATCAGGTTATACTAATAGCAGGGGCAACTTTAAAGAGGAAAAGACTCAGCAGAAGACAAGATGAAGTTGATTGGGGATAAAAATGGTTGAGAAATCCATTTGTTTTGCTTTGGTGATAGCCGTGGTGATGGTTGACTAATAGTGGCAATGAGGGCAATGGGGGTGATTTAATAGTAATGGTAATGGCAATGACGGTGGTGGTAGTGATTGTTATGGTCTTAATGTTTGATAGGCATATGGTAATCATGGTGGTGATGATGATAATGATAGTGTTGGTAAAGGTGCTTTCAGTCATCTGCATCTGTATGGATCGCAGGTCTCTTTTATCTGGTGTTCTGGAGTCACTTCTCCCACTGGCTTGTCCCTTTACTTCCTACTCAGCTTCCAATCTCTGCAACAACCTGAATTTCCTTCAAAGTACAGGGATCATGACAACTTCCTCAATTCTCTGTGTCCACTCTGGCTTCATGGGCTTACTTTGAATTTCATTGTTCTACAGACCACATACTGGGAACAAAAGTAAACCTTCCAGAATTTCAAGTCTTGCAAAAAAACAAAACAAAACAAAACAAAACAGGAAAATTCCACAGTCCCTGGATGTTAATGAGTGGGTTAATAATGATTTGTTTGCTTGCTCTTTATTAAATGCTGTTTCTATGCTAAGAATCTGTTTCTTTTTTAAAAACACACATACATAATCCCCTTTTAAAATCTAGTTTAAGGCATCTGTAGTCCTCTCCTCTAAGCTCACATTTCCAAATGAATACAACCTGTTCAGAGACTTTGTGGTTGGTATCACTCATTCTTTAGTAATCATCAAATTTGCCTTCAGAAACAGCTCTTTTGCCTTGGTAATTCTCCAAGCTTTTAAAATACCATGTATTCAAAAGTACACCCACGATACAATACATGTTACTTGCTTTTGGCTTTATGATCTTTCTCACTGTTATTCTGTCTCTCTTTTGTTTCTCTCTCTGAATGTCTGTCTTTCTTTGTCCCTCTGTCTCTGTTTCTCTATCCCTCTTCCTTTTCTCTTCTTTCCTTCATACTTCTAACTCTGCATTTCATTTTGTCTGTCTCTCACTTTATCTATCTCTTTCTCCTTCTATGGCTTTCTCCCTTTCTCTCTGTCTCTCTCCCCCCTTTCTCCCTCCTTCTCTCTCTCTCTCTCTCTCTCTCTTCTCTCTCTCTTTCTGTCTGTCTTTCTGTGTGTTTTTTTCTTTCTCTGTTTCTATCTATCTGTCTCTCCCTCTTTTCCTCTTTCTCTCCCTTCCTCCTTCCCTCCTTCTTTTTCTCTCTGTCTGTCTGTCTGTCTGCTTTCTTTCTCCCTCTCTGTCTGTTTCTGTCTTCCCCCCTTCCCCCCCCAGGAACAAAGAATTTACAAATGAAAAATACCTTAAAGGCCATGATGCTTATCTTTCTCATTTTGCAGATAAAGAAAATAAGGCCTAGAGGGGCCTGGGAACTTCTTCCAGATGATGCAGCAAGATTGTTGCTTACCTCCTTGCCAGTGAGGGAACACAGTATTATACCAAAAGGACATTATCCAGTGTATATGCAGGACACCCACCATCACTACCATTTTTCATGAAATATAAACATTGTTTAGAATTCAAACTCATTGGAAATTATAATTCTCCTCAGTCATTCAGTCAGTTAAAGTAAAATAATTTCATTTTTTGAAAAAAATTATTTATCTCAAAGTTGACAATATCAAAAAACATGAACATTTCTATATGCAAATAGAAAAAAGGTTCTATATGAAACCATGAATATCTATTATGGAGTGTTTTTTAAAAAGCATGTATGAAATTTCACAAGGTATTATCAAAACCACAATGCTTGTCTACATCTTTTCTGAATTTCTTTTGGTTCACTTGGCTCTTTTTACTTTTTTTTTTTACTCCATCAGTGACGCCTCTACTCATTCCTACAATTCACCCTCTCTTACGTAAGAGCCTTCCCTTATACTTAATAATGATGATGATAAAGATAGCTAGCATTCACATAGTGATTATTTTACAAATATAAACTTGTTTGATCCTCAAAATAACCTTGGGAATAGTATCCCCATTTTAAAGTGACTTACCCAAGGTGCCATACATAGTAATATCTAAAACTAGAATTGAATTCAGGTCTTTCTTATTTCAGACCCAGCATTCTTTCTATCAGGCCACCTATCTGCCTCTCTAAATAAACACAGTCAAGCAAAATCAATGCATATATTGGTTATATCTGAAAATGTACATTTCATTCTATGCCACAGTCTATTGTTTGACTTCTTAGAGGTAGGAAGCATTTTTCAGCATTGGTCTTTTGTAATCTTGACTGGTCATTACATCGATGATGATAAAATGAATTATTTCAATGATGACCCAATGACTTGAATTTTCTACTTCAAATTGTGGTGCATAGTTCCAAGCTTCAGGACTTTTGTACACTGTTTTCAGAAATCCCTCTAGGAATCTGATCACAGGCACTCTCTTTTTTTTGCCTTGGAGTTCTTAGGGGTGTCCCTACCCCATTGTAGCTCTAAGATCTAGTGTGTCAGATCATTAAAGTTCTGCTTTGCAGATCCTGGGATTAGGGCCAGGGCTTTGCAGGAATTGCACACCATACTCCTATGATGTTGCTACAGACCCTCTCTACTGACCTTCCAAGTCCTCTCTGGTATTCCCGTGTCAAGAGTTTCAGAAGTTTCTAGTACTATTCTTGGTTCAGAGGTCTCGTCTCTCTAAAGCTGGGGTCCAGCAGAGTTTGGGGCTCAGGCTGGGAGGTTGGGGTTGAGGTCTGACAGGAACAGGGGATGCATATTAAGCTCCTACTCTAGTTCCACAAACCTTTTCTCTTGACCTTCCAAGCCCTCTTTGGTGTCTCTGAACTGAGAGGTCTGGAAACTACCAGTGATTCTGAGGTCATGCCAGCATGGCTTGCACTGGGATGGCACAGTGGACTCCCACCCTGATGTCATAGACCTTTCCTGCTGACCTCCTAAATTCTTTTAGGCTGAAAAATGTTCTAGTCCATTTTTTAGGGTGTTCTGATGCTCTAAAATTTCTTTACAATCATTATTTAAAGGAATTTGGAGTGGTTTGGGGGAGAGGTTGGGTGAGTTCCTGCCTTTATTCCATCATCTTGGCTCCGCCATCCTACAACAAACATTTTGAAAGCAGACTATTTCTTGGAACACAAAGACTAATAACAATGATTACAGCACTCTTTAACCTTGAGGAATTTAAATTTATTAAGAGATTACAACATATACACAGAAAGTAAAAACAAAATGATCTGAAAGTGGGAGAAAATAGTAACAATTATGAAAATCTTGAAAGATTTCTTATAGGAATTGGCACTTGATCTTGTGCCTTGAAGGCACATGAAGAATCTAAGATGCCCATAGAAGATAAGATTGTACTCTATGTAGGAAGCCGTCTGTTAAAAAGACTCAGACCTAAATTCAAGGAATTTGGAACACTTTGAAATATAAGTTGTATGAGAAGGAGTAATAAAAAAGTGAAGTGAAATAGATCTGGAAAGATAAATTGGAGCCAAATAGAGAAACTTTTATTGTGAATTTTTGTTTTGTTTTATTCTAAATTCAATTTCAGGAGGTGATCACTGGATTCTTTCAATTTCTACTTTACCCTCTGATAGTTCTGGAACAACTTATAGTTCTGGAGTGAGGGAATAATATGGTCATTACCTCATTGTACAAAGGTTACTTTCATGAACTGATGCTTGAGTGAACAGAACCAGGAAAAGATTGTACATAGTAACAGCAATTTTATATGATAATCAACTATGACAGACTTAGCTCTTCTCAGCAATGCAGTGATATGAGACAATTCCAATAGAGTTGGGATGAAAAATGCCATCCACGAAAAGAAAGAGAACTCTGGAAACTGAATGTGGATTGAGACATAGCTATTTTCATCTTTGTTTCTTTCTTTGTTTCACATTTTTTTTCATGAGATCTTTTGGTTATATATATATATATATATATATATATATATAACCTCCATCAGATTGCTTCCTATCTTGGGGAAGGAAAAAGTAAAGGAGGGAGGAAGAAAAAATCTGGAACACAAAATCTCACAAAAAATAAATGTTGAAAAATATCTTTACATGTATTTGGAAAAAATAAAATACAACTGACAAAAGAAAATGAAGAGCTTTAAAAAAGGGTTACTTTAATAACTATGTAGAGGATAGCTTAGTGAAGGTACCTCTGAGAAACAGGAAAACCAACCAAGAAAATATATATTATGATTTTTTAGGCAAGAGATGATAACTATCTGAAGTAGGGCAGTGACTGTGAGTAAAGATAAGGGGCTAAATGGGAGATGTCAAATGAATATGAATGGATAAGTATTAGTCCATCATTCAGGATACAATCTACTATCACTAGCAGCAATTTTGTTTCCAATGTTGTTTTTATTTAGGTTATGCTTACAAATTGAGATAACTCTGTTAGTATTTTTACAGAAGAAAAAAATCATATTTCTTAATCCTGACTGAAGAATGACAGAGAGGTAAAGGTATGAGAACCCTCAGCATGGTAATTTAGTGGGAGCTGATGAGGTCATTAACTGAAGTAATATAGAAAGAGAAAAGAAAGAGCCCTGTGGGATAAACACCATTTGTTGTGTGACTTGGATGAAGATCCAACAAATGAGACTGAGAAGGAGTGATGAGTTAGGTATTATGATAAAGTAGTGTCAAAAACACTTCAACGAAAAGAATGTGAATGACATTGTCAAAAGTTGCAGAGAGATCAAGAAGGTTGATGATTAAAGAAAGGCTATTAGGTCTGGCAATTTAGATGTTGTTAATAATATTATAAAAAATAGTTTTGGTTGAATGATGAGGTTAGAAGCCAGGATAATAGAAAGTTAAGAAGGGAGTGAAAGGAGAAGAAATGGAAACACCTAGTAAGACAGCATTTTCAAGGAGTTTAGTCACAAAATTGAAGAGAGACATGAATTAATCCTAGTGGTGATAGATGGAACAAATAAAAGTTTCTGAGTAGACATGAGTATGTGTATAAACAGTTGGAGAACAATAGCAGAGAGAGAGAAAATGGGGACCTGGAGACTAATTTAATAGAGTAGAAAAACTACATTTTAAAAAATCCTATTTTATCACAAGGAAAATGTTACGTAAACCCATTAATATTATTTTGTTTTAAGTTATTTAATCCAATTCCACAAATATTTATTACCTACTATGTGTGAAGTAATAAGCTAGGTGCTAAGAATAAAAAGACAAAAATGAAAACTTTTTTTGTCTTCAAGGAGTTTACATTTTTATGGGAGCTAAGTAACATGGATCCAGATTAAGCAGGTAAAAATTAATTTCAGGAAGGAGAGAACAGTAACAATTTTGGGGAAGAAGAAAAGTTCCCTCAACTAAGGGGACACCTGAATTGATCCTCGAAAGTAGATACAAATTCTGAGAGTTAGAGATAAGAAAAAGCATGTTCTAGGAATGGGGGACAGAATGCCTGGTGAGTAGACCAGTTCAACTGGAGTATAAAGTATATATGTATATATGAAATCATGGATCTGTCAAAATAGGAAAAGATTTTAAGAATTAAAGACTGCTAGTAGTAAATGATGATTCATGGGCTCAAAAGTAAAACCAACTAAACAAACAAACAAACAAAAAATCAAACCAAGTACTAGACTAGATATCAGGAGAAAAGAAAACTTAGCAGGGGATATGATATCAATCTTAAAGCATCTGAAAGGCAGTCATGCAGAAAAGGGCTTAGACATGTTCTGCTAAGGCCCAGAGGGCAGTATTAAAAAAACAACAGCTAGAAGTTTCAGAAAGGCATAGCTCACCCAGTTCAGGAGAAAACTTCTTTAAAGTGACAAATGTCCCCTGATTGCCTCCAAAAAAGAAAAGAGGAAGAAAAAAAAATGACAAGTGTCTAAAATAGAATGAGCTGCTCTAAGGAGAAGTGAGTTTCTCATCACAGGAGGTCTTTAAGTGGAGACTGAATAAACCCAGTTTTGTTTGGGATATTATAAATGAAATTCACAATTTGAATGCAGGTTGAAATAAATGAATTCTGAGGTTCCTTTCAAATCAGAAATTCTATGACTAAAATCTTCCTACAAGTCTTTCACTGGGAATAGAAGAGAAGGAATGAGAGACATTTCTAAAAATAAATTAATAGGATCTGGCAACTGATTAGATGTGGGGGGAGGAGGAAGCAAATGAAGAAGGATTTTTCAAGATGACTGAAACTTTTAGGCTAGATGACAGAGGGAAGTGATGCTATATCAAAATATATTAGGAAATCTGAAGAGAAGACCAAATAAGGGTGGGAAATGATTCTAAATTTAGGAATATAAAATTTACGGTGACACTTATCCAAGTGAAAGTATTAAGAAAAATAGTTGGAGATCCTTTACTAGAACTATGAGTATAGATTTGGGATCCAGTTGTAAAGGGTTGAAACTCTTGAGTTCATGTACTAAGGTTCAGACTAGCAAGCACTTAAGGCTAATTACCAATTAGACAATACTCTATTAGCATTTGCTTGGAAAATGGCCTTTCCTACCATTCTGTGCTGGCTCAATCGGTTGGTGTGTAGAGAGATTGGGAGGAGGAAAAAAGGGTGGAGGAAGAAAGCCAGAGTGACTCCTGGCCGGATTCATGTTGCCATTCCTCTCACTTTGTATCGCCATTCCGTTCATGTCCACAAAGAATAAAGATTAAGGACTTTTGCTGATCCTGACTCCAGCTGATTCTAAAGTATCCAGGGTGCTAACACAGTCATCACATCCAGTTACTTCACCATTCTGTTCTCCAAACTCTAGACAATCTCCATCTTGAGGGTTGTGGTGAAAATAGATGAATTCTTATAAGGAAAACTGAGAAGAGAAATAAACAGAAAGCCAAGGACTTTTCTTTGGATACTATGGATAATACTACAGGTAAAGGGCATAAATGGGAGTGGAATGTCAATGAAGAGGATAGAAGAATGGTCAGGGAAAAGGGGACTAAAAGTATTTTGTCAGGTCATGGGAGGAAAGAGCTTCAAGAAGAGGCTGGTAAATGGTGTCAGTTGTTGCAGAGTAATTAAGGATGATAACATTTTTTGAAAGCCAATGTATTTGTAGATTAGAAGACTTGTGAGTGGCTTTTGAGAGTGTAATTTCAATAAAGCATTGAATATGGTAGATGGATTAATGGGGGCAGAGTGATTAGTGTTAAGGAAGTGAAGGCAGCAGAAATAATTGGTAAAGAAGGAGATGGTTATGGTGCCAGAGGCATCATCAACTCATGAATTTTTAAAAAAATATTTTTATTTTATTAAATATTTCCCAATTACACATTAAAAAAATTTAACAATCATTTTTAAAAAATTAAGTTCCAGATATTCTCCTTCTCTTCTGCCCCTTCTGCCCCCTTGAGAAAGCAAGCAATATTCATGTGAAGTCATACAAAATATATTTTCACTTAGCCAGTGGCAAAAGAAAACACACACAAAAGAAAAATAAGGATGCTTAGATCTGTACTCAGAGTTCATTATTTCTCTTTCTGGAAGGGAAAGGTGAATAGCATTTTTCATCATGGTTCCTAATCAATTCATAAATGTTGATGCTCTCTTTCCAAAGTTGGGAGAAGGGACAAAATGAAAGGCAGGTACTAGAGTCACTTAGAAAGCTGAACATAGATTCTATAGGTGGCCAAGCGTGTATAGGAAAGGTGCTACAACTGGGTATCATGAAATTCAAATAAGGAACAGATAAGTAGTCAAGAAGTGGTCTTAAATATCAAGAGGTAGGTCTTTCCTATGGGAAGGTCCCTACAAGAGAGGTCAATGGAGGATGTGGAATCTTATGGGAAAAAGGCAAATTAAAGCTCAAGGTGAAAAGAGGAGATGAAGAGAAAGAAGAAAGATGAAAGAAGATAAGAGATAAAGGAAGACTACTTCTATTAAAATTTCTATAGGATGAATTAAGATATTATAAACAATTTAACAAGAAAAATAACCACTAAAATGACTGAAAAAAAGGATTGTTTTACAAAGGAATAGATACAACCAAAAGCAAGAACATTCAAAGCTAAGCTAGGGACAACAAAAACTCCAATATGAATGGGACTATAATAAAGAGTGAAGGTACATACAGAAAAAAAAATTTTGGCTCAAGAGAATAAAATTCTTTAATCATTATTCTTTAGGAATATTCTAAATGAATGATCAGATAATGAGGATGAATTAAAGGATGAGTCTATTTACATGCATTATAGACTCTCAAATGATGACTCAATTTTGTGTGTCTTTATGTGTGATGGAATAGATAGTCACACAACTAAACTTTCTGTGCTTGAGTGCCATTTTGTTTAACTAGGGAAAGGTACTAAAGATTGAAGAAGGGGACAAGTAGAAAAGAGGACTAGAGAGGGATAGATTAGGATTTAGGAAGAACTGATGTTAAGCTGAATTAAAATAAAACTTTTGGTTGAAGGAAAAGTTTGGGGTTGTGCCCAAAGGGGTAGTTGTGGAAAAAGATAGAAGTAACAGACTGGGAAGTAGGGTGAGAGAGTGTATTAGTGCAGGAGAAAAACAAATGCTTGGTAGATGGTTGCATCACTAGACAAAGGTGATGCAATTAAGCAAAGTTAGGCAAAGTCATACAGATACTTGTATACCCAAGCAGATGTAGCCCAATCCTAATGTTCAGTAGGGGATTTTAGTATGGTGGGATACGAGCAAAATCTTCCTCACTGATAACTGAAATCTTTAGAAATAGAATTTACACTAGAGAGAGAGAGAGAGAGAGAGAGAGAGAGAGAGAGAGAGATGGAAGAAGGGAGGGAGGGAGGGAGGAAAAGAGGGGAGAGGGAGAGAGACAGGGGGAGAGAGAGAGAGAGAGAGAGAGAGAGAGAAGAGAGAAGAGAGAAGAGAGAAGAGAGAAGAGAGAAGAGAGAAGAGAGGAGAGGAGAGGAGAGGAGAGGAGAGGAGAGGAGAAGAGAAGAGAAGAGAAGAGAAGAGAAGAGAAGAGAAGAGAAGAGAAGAGAAGAGAAGAGAAGAGAAGAGAAGAGAAGAGAAGAGAAGAGAAGAGAAGAAGGGAGAGGGAGAGAGAGAGAGAAAAAGAGAAAGGGGGGAAGAATGCCTTGGAAGACTGAACCAATGAAACCATTAAAATACAAACAACAAAATCTCTATTGGGATAATTTCAAGTCCCATGATGAGCTGTAACTATTGAGTAGGAGATGGTGAGGGGGTAGAACTGGATAGAGAAGTAGAACATTTATTCAATACTTACTACTATGGATTAGATGGGATATATGGTAGAAAAGGAGGCAGATATTTTAGAGTAAATCATACTGTGAAGGTGGCTGCTTTGTCTGCCTACACTTAAGGCTGGCCCTGAGAGGTTCATTCTGATAATTGCTACTCCACATTTACAAGAGTGGTCATATTCTCTTCTAACTTCTGGTTCTTTTCTCTGGCTGGCTGTCATGCCTACAATGTTTTTCACATTTCTCTACATCACAGCTTTTGTGGCTCTTTTAAAGTTCCAATTAAAATCCTACCTTCTATTATAGGAAGCCTTTCTCAGTGTCTCAATTCTAATGCCTTCCTCTGTTGAGTATTTCTCAGTGATATATAGCACATAGTTGTTTGCATGTGGCCTTTCCCAATATATTGTAAACTCCTTGAGGACAAGGAAGGTTCTATTTCTATTTTGTATCCCTACTTCTTTGAACAATTACTGATACTTAATAAATATTTAATTAGTGACTGACTGACAAAAGGCTGGAGGTAAAGAGTGTAGAGAAAGTGGACAGAGAATCAGTACTACCACAAATGCACATTATAAATGGGCAAGATATTTGTGAGACATCCCAGTTGTTCAATTCTAAATTGGATTGTGACCCAGTATAGATAAACCACAACTAGTCAGCCTCCTTGAGAAAGACAATCTCTCTGATGACATCTATTCAGTTAGAGATAGCATGAGAGACTACATAGAAGTGGGAGGCTGTAAGTGTGGGACATGGCATATAATGTCAGGCTTTTTTTCACTGTATTGGTTGGTTTTGATGGATTTTTCTTCTTTTTAAAAAATTCTTTATTCTAAGGCATGGTTCTCTGAGAAGGGGAAGGGGAAATTATGGGAGGAAATGAAATAATATAAAAATAAAAGTTAACAATAAAATCCTTTTATTAAAAAAAAGCCTGAAGTATTTCCCTGTTCAATCTAGCAAGTAGATTGAATGTAAATCTTTCTTATTCTAGCCCCAGAAAGTAATGGGAGTCCTTCTAATAAATCTGGTCTCCAGATATGGCAGATCACTGTTCTATCTTAGGAACCCATTTCAAAGCTGAGTAACCTGTTGATTTCACATGGAATTTATGAGAGCTTAATTTGAGGCCTAGAAGGTCAAAGTCTGTCACTGTTCTGTGGCTCCATCTGTAGTCATTTGTCTTTCTTGACATAGGGGAAATACCACATGCCCTCAGGAAAAAAAGGAGTTGTGTGTGTGTGTGTGTGTGTGTGTGTGTGTGTGTGTGCATGCTAGGACAATGCAAGAAGCAAATGATTTGCTAAGGAGAAAAAAAATCAATTCTTATATAACTTAGCAAAAAATAAAACCAAACACCCTCCCACCCTCAAAGAAACCCAGTGCAATTTAGTCATCAGTAAAGAGAAGGGGAATCGTGTTGGGTAAGGAAGCTAGATTTTTGCCTTTTAAAGGAGCCGAAGAACACAGCCATCAGCAGTACGCAATGCTGGCAGTCTCTCCTTCTGTGAAACATCATGACAGCTGGTGCTCACAAGAGAATGGAGGATTGAATGTCAGGGCTTAGAGCTGAGGTAATATGGCTTCACAGCTTTGGTTTTCATGCTGGCCAGATGGTCAGTAGATTTTTAGTTTGTAGATGGTCTCAGGTTAGTGTCAGGTTTGGACTTTTAGATGAAGGGTCTCCAAAGGCTAGAAGGGTATCCGTATATAGCAAATTTTGACCAGTCCACAAAATGTTTATGCCAAGGATTCTTGCTGTTCAACACCTAGAAGTTTTAAAAAACTCATACATCAGAAATCTATATTTGGAAGACTTTGATCAATCTCCTTCATTTTTCAGGTGAGGAAACTAAGGTCCAGAGAGAATTCTTAACCTCCTCTCCTTCCTCTTTAAATCCAGGCCTTTCCATCTTCTAGATCCACACTGAGAACCCTTAAACTAAGAATGCTGAGGGTGGAGTGTTTTGTCCCAAAAAACATGTATGCTGTGCAACTCCATAGTATATTTCAGGTTGGAGAACACTGCTTCTCTCCTCTGGGTAGAAAAGTGGTGGACATAGAGACATGGAATGATGGTCACATCTTTATTTGATAAAGTGCAGCAGTTAGTTGAAGTGACAGTGATATATCTCTATCTTTATATTTATCATCCATAGCTCTATAATCCATATCAATATCTACCTATGTTTGTATAAAGAAAAGGGTATCAATAAAACATCTTTAAAAAAGAAAAAAACTAAGGATTTAGATCAGTATTTGCAGAGAGGATTACATAGGCATTTTATGAAATGAATGGAAATATGTGACTATAAATATAACCAGATAAAAACCTAGCTGATTTTTGTATCTGAGACAAAAATATGAAATTGTGCCCTCTATCCTAATGATGGCAGTTTAATTGAATATTTTCTATATTTTTCTAACCTTCTTAGCTTTGTGTTACAAAGTGGTTTATTCAAGTGTCCTTTCTTACAGTGTGATGATGAAGGACTATATTGGTAATTATTACATATACCTTGGAACTGAATAATCATTATCTGATTTCATAACTTCACTTAGGTCCTAAGAATCTTTGTGACTAATCTTAGTTAAATGTTTTTAAACGCTCCAGCAAACTGCATTACTTCATGTTTAAATTCTGAGGGAGATTGGGAGCTTTGGATAAATTGTTAAAATGGATTTCATGGTCTGGAGGCAGGAATGGTGAATGCCTTCCTTTTAAGGGATTTCATACATATCTTATACATTACATATAACTTTATTTTGACTGCAGAGGAGGGTACTGTGGTGACTTCCCTCTTCTCCCCGTCCCCAATATTTAAAAAAAAAAAAAAAAAGATGGAGTGAGTTGAATTCATTTAAAATGATTTTTCACTGAACTTAGAACTTTTAAATTGCTGTGGAATTTTCTACAGTGACAGATCAAAGGTTTGTTTGTTTAAAGGAGGAAAATGTGTTCATTTAACACAATCTCAATAGAAACTTTGGGAGGCGTCCTTTTCTCAGTGCCTTCTGTACCATGAAACTGACAGGTACAAGAACAAATAGCAAAATTATGGGGTGGTGATAGCCAAACGCTACCAAAATTTTTAAATCAAACATAGTCTGGGCAGAAATAATGAATTAGCTTTCATAAAAGATAAAATAAAAACTGGGATAAAGGTTCCAGGGCAACAGAATTCATCAGTATTTATCAAGAAACTTGTTCTCAACCGTGGGTGCAAAACAAAAAAAAAAATTTGGTGCCCATTCTGAAAGAACTTATGTTTTGAGGAGTTAAGAGCTATTATACCTTGCAAACAAATACATACTTACTTGGTTCTGAGGAAGTACTACAAACTGAGGGAAATCAGGAAAGACTTCTTGAGGAGTAGCATAGGAGCTGGCCTTGAAGGAGGCAAAAGATTCTAAGAGGTGAGCAGGGCAAACATCCCAATTTTAAGAGACCAAATAGAAGTACGGGAGGCAGAGATTCTTTCTATCAGAGGAGTTGATTCTGAATGACCCTTTTCCTTAGTTTTCTACTTTTTGAATGGTTCTTTGATCCTCCCACAGCTTCTATTAACCTTCTATTTCTAGATTAAAAGCCCTTTTGTCCTGCTTCTGTGTTCCTCTTTCAAAAAAGAAAAGTTACAGATAGAAACATAATTAACTATTTAATTCTTATCAAATATTTGGTGCTCAACAAATGGTGTAATTAGAGGACAATGAATAAAGTAGATAAGCCTTCTCACCTGGTCACAATTATACCCATGAAAGTTTTGATTTTGGAAGCTCCCCTAATTCTTAGTTATGGCATTAACAATGAGTATAAAGTATTAGTTAAATAGTTAACCCTGCAGAAAGAAAAATTGACAATTTCAGTTTATATTTGATTACTCCTTGGAAGTGCTTTGTAGAGGAAATTAATTTAAGAATGTTATTATGGTCTCATTTTAAAATAGATTTTATAGTTGTCATCAGAACAACTTGTCTACACAGAAAAAAATGATTAATGCATAGGAGAAATTATACTCAAATGATGGTGTTAGATTTTTTTTCTTCTCCAAATGTATCTTAGCTTCTTCAATCATTCCAAACTCTGGCTTTTTAAAAAAAAAATCTGTTGCTAAATCTGATTGAAATTTATCCTCCAGAAATATTGTGGAATAGTCCAATAATTCTGGGAAGAAACTTGGAAATGTACAAATGTCACTAAAATATCTATCATGTTTGATCCAGAGATTCTAGTACAAGGCATGACCTAAAGAGTTCTAAAAAAAAAAAAATAATAATAATAATAATGGTGTCTTCTACACCAAAAATTTTATAGGGGCATATTTTGTAGTAGCGAAGAACTGGAAATAAAGTAATGTTCATTGACTGAAAATGGCTAAACCAATTCTGGAACATCAATGTGATATCCTATTAGTGTGCCACAAGAGGCAATATAAGTATGAAGAATATAGGTAGGAATGGGGATATGTATGTGAATTGATGCAAGGTCAAGAAAGAAGAACTAGGAATACAGTAAATAAAATGGCTATAATAATATAAAAAAATCAATAATTAAACTAGAAAGTGAACACTCATTATTACAAATGATTTTGACTCCAAAGAAGTGATTTAAGAATGTACTTTCCTTTTTTGTTTGAAAAATTGTAGGTTGAGGAAACTATGAATGTGGAATGTTGGATTTAAATACTGCATTGATCAGTTTTGTTGAACTGCTTTTTTCCTCTTTTTTTTAAAATAAAAAATAAAGTTCTAAGGGGAAATATAGGGATATATTAGATAACAAAAAGGTCTCAAAAATAAATGACAAAGTGGAGAAGGAAAGGGCAAATTATATTACCTTTGCCAAGAAAACCCAAATAGGGTCACAAAGAGTTAGACCCAACTGAAAAGTGACTGAACAACAACAAAATGTTCCATTAAAACCATGAATCACAATTTTTTAAACTGACTTCTAATAAATGGATATCTACTTTATCAAATAGATTTATCTAAATGTATACAGTTACATTCTATTTCATGTTCTTTATAAATAAATTCCCCATATCATCTTAAAAGAAGATAGAAAATTCTCTAATAATAGAATATTAGTTATATCTTAAAGAATATTTATTTCAAGTTCCTACTAGATCCATTGATTATCTTAAGAACATCCCTATCAAATAATTATTCTTTCTCTATTTGATCATAAGGAGCCACATTCTATTTTCAGGCATCTCTAGCTGTTAGGAAAACCTTCTCTTCTTTGAACTGAAATCTGCCATCATCTCTAATTTCTACTCACTATTCCTGGTTCTGCTATTTGGAGCCATACAGAATAAACCATAATAACCTTTAAAATACATGAAGGCAGCTATTTTATATCCCTCTGAAATTTTCTTTTTTAGAGTAAATTTTCCCATTTTTTCAGTTATTCTTCTTACAAGATGGGTTTCAATTTTATCACCATTATTGTTACTAAATAGAGCTCTAAATGAACTTGAAACTGTCAGTATTTCTCAGTTCTCAAAATTGACAGTCTTATAAGTATTTACTGCAGGCAAACTTTGAGATGATTATTTCTCTGGTCACTCCTTCCATTAATGCAATTTAAAATCATGTAAGTCTTTGACATCAGCCTTACATGGTTCATTCACACTAAGTTTAAGATGAACTAAAACCCTTCAATTTTTTTTTCCACATAAATTGTTATCTAGTTAGATCTATCTCATCAAATATTTGTTACTATCTTTTTAAGTCAGGTATATATTCATGTTAGATGATGTTAGAAAAAAATCTTTTATCCTGAACTTAAATACCAAAAATAGTATTTCCATATACATAACAAGAGAAATGTATATGAAACTAGGAGATAGTTTTATGGTTGTTGTTTATTTTTCTTATTTCACAATTGAGGAAACAGGTTAAATGACTTGCCAATTTAACCTTGGCTTGGCACTATTTACTACATCATATAGCTGCCTCAATAATAGAAGCTGCCAGGTTCTGTGGTACTCGAACTGCTTCTTTTTGGATGTTTACTATATTTTTTTCTTTGATATAGCATTTGAGATGAAAGCCCTGGACTTCAATTATGATGTTTTTGAATTTTTCTTTTCCTTTTGGGCTTTCTTTCAGGAGTTGATCAGTGCTTTCTTTTTATCTTTATTTTACCTCCTGGTTCTAAGAGACCCAAGTAGTTTTTATTTATGATTTCTTGAAATATAGTTTCCAGAATTTTTAAAAATCATGATTTTCAAGAAGTCCAATAAATCTTGACATTGGCAACTGAGTGGATATTATACTGGGTTTGGAGTTAGGAAGACTTTCATTTAAATCTGACCTTAACTACTTACTAGCTTCATGACCTCATGCAAGTGGCTTAATCTCAGATTGCTTCACTTTCCTCAACTATAAAATAATAACACCTACCTCTCAAGGTTGTTCTAAAGATCAAAATAGATGATATTTGTAAAGTGCTTATTACAGTGTCTAGCACCTAATATATACTATTGTTTTATTATCATTAAATCATTTCTCTTTGAACTGTATGTCAGACATATATGTGTGCATGTGTGTGTATGAAATCATTGGCTTTATTTAATTTCCTGAGACCTCCTAGCTCAATGTCATTTTATTTATACCATATTAATAGATCACTCAAGGGTCATTTGGTTAAGACTAAAATATTCCATTGGTACCAAAACAAAGATAAAAATAAGAGGAGACACATTCTTAAGTGTGTATAAAATTCTATTTTTCCTCTTAGAATTTAACAAGAAACAACCTCATCTAAGACTCACACAGTCTAGTATAGGAAAGAAAAGTTGGGCCCACAGAATATTGCTGTAGCTGTTAAAAAACCTCCTACTCCCAGTATCTTCTTCCCACTCTCATTTTTTCCAAGCAGTTCTTGACTTATCTGGCTTCCAGCACTATTTTCTTTGGTTATAGTTATTATTAAGCTGCCCTATTATATTTTCCACTTATTTTTTAATATGAACTATCAGTCACAGATACCATTTTCCTCTTCTTACTTCATTAATACCATGCTATAACCATCCTGTACTTATGCTTAAATTCCCCTGAAACTTCAGTGAATTCCCATTTTATGGGAAATATAGTTGTTCTTATAGAGTATACCTCTGCCTATAAGGAAATGAAGAAACTAAGAGGATTTATCATAAAGCAGAAAAAAACTTAAGAGAAATATGATTATACTCTTCAACTATTTGAAAAGCTGTCACATATAACAGGAAAAATAAATATTCTTCATTATTCCAGTAGACTAAATTATTAATAAGAGCAGGGAGGAAAGAAATAAGGTAGTAAAACTTAGAAATTTGCAAAGATATCTTTAGTTGAATTACCTTTCCTTTTTTAATGTTAAATGTGTAATTTTTCCATATATATTTCCACATTTATCATGCTGCACAAGAAAAATCAGATCAAAAAGGAAAAAAAATGAGAAAAAAAGAAAAAAAGAGCAAACAAATAATACCACAAAAGGTACAAATATCATCCACATTCAGTCCCCACAGTTCTCTTTCTGGATGCAGATGTCTGTCTCCCTCACAATTTCACTGAAACTGGTCTGAATCACCTCATTGTTGAAAAGAGCCAAATCCATCTGAGTTGATCAGCACATAATCTTGTTGCTGTGTACAGTGTTCTCTTGCTTCTATTCACTTCACTTAACATTAGTTCATTTAAGTTTCTCCAGGTCTTTCTAAAATAAAAATCCTGCTAATTGTTTCTTATAAAACAATAATAGTCCATAAAGTACGTTTTCCATATCTTATTCAGCCATTCCCCATCTGATGGGCATCCACTCAGTTTCCAGTTCCTTGCTGAATTATCTTTCTTTTACCAGTGGTGTTTAAGCAGAAGAGTGGAGATGACTATCTGCCAGCAAAGCTGTAAAAAAGAATTCCTCATTGAATGAAAGGTCAGACTATCTGACTTCCAAGGTCCTTTTCAACCCTAAAATTCTATTACTCTATAAAATGGCAGTTTTTCTAGTTTTCATTAAAGTCCTTTTAACAAAGGATCCTTTGGCATACATCAAATGTGTGGAAATTGAGTTTAATGTTTCTCTTATGACCATTAAAATATTACAGTTCTTAATTCTTAATTAGCTGTCTCTTCCTTCATCTCTACAACAGAAAGCACTGTGTAAATGTATAACTGCATGTATAATTCAGAATGATGAATACAGATAAAATGTTATTAAAGAAAACTATCACAAACACTTAAAAGTAATTACCTCAGGCTAGTGGGCAAAGGGGAGGATCAGTGAAGGAACAATTTATAGAACAATTCAAGGAAATCTTCTGTGGGAGCTGGGTGTTTTTCAAGAAGATGCTAGAGCTATTTCTCCAGGCAAAACTGACAACTGTTTTGACTCTAATTAATGAAACAAATTAATTCAAAACTACTTATTAAGCACCTACTACATACAAAGTCCTGGGGACATTAAATTGAAGTAAGTCATAGTGCCTATCTTCCAAGAAATATATTCTATTGGGGGAATGCTGTGCACAAAAATATATATGTATAAGGCAGAATATAAGATTTGAAGAAGGTATCACTTTTGCTTTAGGAATTTAGGGAAGGCTTCATGGAAAAGAAGCCACTTGAATTGAGTCTTGAAAAAAAAGAGAGATTTCAACAAGCAAAAAAAAAAAAAAAATAGATGAAGGCAAGAGTGGAAATAAGCAAAAGTGTAGAGAGAAGAGAGGGTAGAAGATAACAATTCCAAATTATGAAGGGTCTTAAATGTCTGAATCAGGAGTTTATACTTGGATTCAGTAGGAAATGAGAAGTCTGAAGGTTTTTCAGTAGAAAAATAGATGTGTTTTAAGAAGATTACATAATATGAAGACTAGAGAACATAGGCAAATGATTTGAGGCATACATTAATTATGATGCAGTGTCAGTCAAAAATTATGAATGCTCGAACTTTTATAGAGGTAATAATAGTGAAGAAGGGGGGAAAAGCTAAAAGAGCTATTTAGGAAGTAGACCAATGTATAAGATAAGAATGGGATAGGGAAGAAGAGCCAAAGATGACAGTGTTTTAGACTTTGGTAATCTAGAGAGGATAGAAGTACCTTCAGTAGATGAAGGAAAAATAAAATAACCTTAGAGTAAAGATGTTGAGTTCATATTTATACATATTTAATTGTCTAAATCAGGTGGAGATGTCCAAGACACAAGCCGAAAAGTCAGGACTAGAACTTAGAAGAAATGAAAGTGAAGATCTTAGAGAAATATGGATAAATTCACAAAATAATGAGAAATTAAATGAGTGGAACCAAGAGAATGTTGTATACGGTAATAGCAATATTGTTTTAAGAACAACTTCAAGTGAATAAATCATTTTTATTATTATAAATACCCACATTAATTAAAAGAGAATATGAAGGAAGATACTTTCTACATCCGGAGAAAAAACTGATAAATAGAAGTATGTGTAGAATATTTTATTCCTGAGGCAATTGGGGTTAAGTGACTTGCCCAGGGTCACACAGCTAGGAAGTATTAAGTGTCTGAGACTGGATTTGAACTTAGGTCCTGATTTCAGGGCTGGTGTTCTATCCACTGTGCCATCTAGCTGCCCCTGTAGAATGATTTTTTATGTGTGCATATGTATGTGTGCATATGTGTACATATATATATATATACACATATATATCTAACATGTAGCAAGTAACATGTAGATATATCTAACATGTGTCTAAAGGTAGCCATCTCTAGCTGGGGGAAGGCAGAAAGAAAAAAAGAAGAAAAAGAGAAATTCACATAACTTTATTATATAATTAAAAGGAATAGCAAGTTGTACATAAAAGATTTGCAATTTTGTGTGCAATCATCTTTTAAAAATTATAGTATGTTATTGACATGCTTGTTTTATTCCATAAGTTAAATTTAAAAATTAAAAAAGAAAGTGAAGAAAACCTCCTCCATCTAAAAGGAGGAGAGGTTAATGATGGCACAGAAAAGTCTAGAAGAATTAAGACTGAAAAAAGATTATTTGATTTGGTGAGAAGATATGTAGACTAGTTTTATATTCACCATTATTTTATGACTTCTAGAGGGCATTCAGGATTATGAAAAGGGAAAATATAGATTAATTGGCAGTGTTAATGACAAATGTACTATACAGCATGGGATTTAAAAATAGAGGAGAATACATCATTGAAATGTTGGTAAGAAGGAAAGACATAGATAGGAAGAAAAGCAAAGACAAAAGAAGGGTGAGGGATTGGGAGGGTCAATAATATTAAAGAATAGCTTTGAGAGAGATAAGGACATTTTTACAGTCAAAAGTTCTGATAAAGGCCTCATTTCCAAAATATATAGAGAACTGACATTTAGCTGCTCAGCACCAGCCCTGAAGTGAGGAGGACCAGAGTTCAAATCTGACCTCAGACACTTAACACTTCTTAGCTGTGTGACCCTGGGTAAGTCACTTAACCCCAATTGCCTCAGAAAATTAAAAAAAAAAATTTTAGCTGTTCATGGGTTTGTCAACTTTTCTTCTAGACCATGTAAGATGGGGTGATCAGAAAGAATATTCAACATTGCAAAAAGTTAATAACTGTTTAGTTATATCCAGTTCAGTTAAAGGGCAGCATGATATACTGAGCAGAGATACCATGGAAAAAATATGGCATACCTGGAATAAGGAGATCTGGTTATGATTATCAGCTCTGATATTTAGTAATTATATGACCCATGGCAAGTCACTTATTTGATTCCTTATCTGTTAAATAAGATAGTCAGTGGAGTAGATAGGTCAATAAATCTGGTGTCAGTAAAATCTGAGTTCAAATCCAGTCTCAGCCACCTACTAGTTCTGTGATCCTGAGAAAGTCACTTGAACTTATCTGCCTCAGTTTCCTCATATGTAAAATGGAAATAATGGTACCTACTATGTAGGATTGTTATGAGGATTAGATAAAGTAATATTTGTAAAGTGCTTTTACAAATCTTAAAGTGCCATACAAATGTTCATTGTTATATTATCAATACCTGTTAATACTTAATATCATAACTATTCATTAATATCTATACTCCTGATCTTATAGGGCTGTTATGAGGAAAGTACTTTGTAAGTTTTAACATACTATATGAAGAGAAGCTGTTGATATTGTTAATAAAGTAGTCAAACTAGTTCCATGTGTCTTATCAAGGCTTCTTTTCTATGTGCCTTTCTCTAGGATGCTGAAAGACAGAGAGAGAGAGAGAGAGAGAGAGAGAGAGAGAGAGAGAGAGAGAGAGAGAACACTACTTGACTAAACCTTAGAGAAAGTCACAAACCACCTTCCACAAATTCAGTTGAAGAAATATTTCTTATTACTATATTTTTTATAATTTCCCTGGCCTTTCATCTTTCTTCTTAGTTTACTGTGCTGTTTTAAGGAGAACAGTAAGGTTTATGGAGGTCAAATTTCTGCACAAGTCACTGGTAAAGGCAGGAGTGAGGACAAGGTATGGAGCCACATGGCCCTGCCTGCTTCTTCTAACCTTTTTTTCTTTCCCTTAACTTTATTATCATGAATGCCAGGGTGGAGCTTAGAACTGAGGGGAGCCCTGCCATCTGAGTCTTTAAACATGTCAAGTGGGATTTTGGGGCAAATTTCTTGAAATGAATTTGGGAAATGTACAATCATCGTTTGGGGGTATTTAACGAGTTAAAATAGATTTTCTAATCTCAGATAATTGAGTTTAAGGTTCTCAAACTGATACTGGAAGAAAGGCAGTCAAAAGAATAAAGTTATTTTTAACTTGGGCTTCTACCAGTTGTTCTTGGGTATCTGGTTGGATATCTCATTCTTCAGCTATGCACTCAGAGAACTATGACTTTTTCCAGTCCCTTTACCCCTCTGATAGCAAAGAGAAGAATCTGGATCCAAAAGAAGCAAAATAGATAGTCTGTCAGCTGATGGCAAGGTCTAGCAATCATTGCTCTCTCAGAACTAGATAAATCAAACCACAGAATAAATAAGAAAGAAGTTAAGGAGGTAAACAAAATGTTAGAAAAGTTAGGTATGATAGATCTTTGGAGAAAATTGAATGGAGACAGAAAGGAGTTTACTTTTTTCTCAGTGGTTCATGGAACCTATACAAAAATTGACCATGTATTAGGGCATAAAAACCTCAAAATCAAATGAGAAAAGGAGAAATAGTAAATGTAATTTTTTTCAGATCATGATGCAGTAAAAATCACATGCAATATAAGGCCAGGAGAAAATAGACCAAAAGTTATTTGGAAATTAAATAATCTAATCCTAAAGAATGAATGGGTGAAAAAACAAATCATAGACACAATCAACAACTTCATCCAAGAGAATGAGAAAATATACCAAAATATGTGGGATGCAGCCAAAATGGTGATAAGGGGAAATTTTATATCTCTAGATGCTTACTTGCATAAAATAGAGAAAAAGAAGATCCATGAATTAGGCTTACAACTAAAAAAGCTAGAAAAAGAACAAATTAAAAACTCAAATACAAATTTGAAATTCTTAAAATAAAAGGGGAGATTAATAAAATTGAAAATAAGAAAGCTATTGAATTAATAAATAAAACTAAGAGTTGGTTTTAGGAAAAAAAAATCCAACAAAATAAATAAACCTTTAGTTAATTTGGTTAGAAAAAGGAAAGAAGAAAATCAAATTGTTAGCCTCAAAAATGAAAGGGGAGAAATTTCCACTAATGAAGGGAAAATTAGAATAATCATTAGGGGTTATTTTGCCCAACTATATGCCAATAAATTTGATAATCTAAATGAAATGGAGGAATATCTACAAAAATTTAGATTGCCCAGGTTAATAGAAGAGGAAATAAATTATTTAAATTGTTCCATTTTAGAAAGAGAACGAGAACAAGCTACTAATCAACTCCCTAAGAAAAGAATTTATAGGACTAGATGGATTTACATGTTAATTCTACCAAATAATTCTACCAAAAGAACAATGAGTTCCAATATTATGTAAATGATTTGAAAAAATAAGGAAAGAAGTCCTACCATATTCCTTTTATGACACAGACATAGTGCCGATAGCTAAACCAGGTAGGGTGAAAACAGAGAAGGAAAAATTTCCCTAATTCCCTAATGAATATTGATGGAAAAATCTTAAATAAAATATTAGCAATGAGATTACAGAAAGTCATCCCTAGGATTATACACTAGAACCAAGTGGGATTTATACTGGGAATGCAGGACTGGTTCATCATTAGGAAAACTATTAGCATAATCAACTATATCAATAACCAAACTAACAAAAATCATATGATTATCTCAATAGATGCAGAAAACGCATTTGATAAAATCCAACATCCATTCATATTAAAAACACTAGAGAGTATAGGAATAAATGAACTTTTAATGATCAGTAGTATCTATTTAAAACAAAAAGCATCATATGTAATGAGGACAAACTAGAACCATTTCCAATAGGATCAGGAATGAAACAAGCTGCCACTATCACCATTACTATTCGATATTGTATTAGAAAGGTTAGTTTTGGCAATAAAAGAAGAAACAGAGATTAAAGGAATTAGGGTGGGTCAAGAGGAAACCAAATTTTCATTCTTTGCAGATGATATGATGGTATACTTAAAGAATCCTAGAGATTCAACTAAAAAATTACTAGTAACAATTCACAACTTTAGCAAGGTTGCAGGATATAAAGTAAATCCATACTGGCTAAGAAATAGACTAGCTGATCAGCAGACTAGATTAGGATCACAGGACAAAATTGTCAATAACTATAGAAATCTAGTGTTTGACAAACCCTAAGACCCCAGCTTTTGGTGTAAGAACTCACTGTTTAACAAAAAACTTCTGGGAAGATTAAAAAGTATTATGGAAGAAAATTAGGACTTGATCCACACATACCAATATAAAGATTGAATTGGGTTCATGATTTAGACATTAAAAAGGTGATGTTATAAGCAAATTAGAAGAACATAGGATAGTTTACCTCTCAGATTTGTGGTTCTGATAAAAATCTCATTTCTAAAATATAGATAATTGACTCAAATTTACAAGAATTCAAGCCATTCTCCAAATGATAAATGGTGAAAGGATATGAACAGACAATTTTCACATGAAGAAATTAAAAACATTTCCAATCATATGAGAAAGTGCTCTAACTCACTATTGATCAGAGAAATGCAAATTAAGGCAACTCTGAGATACCACTACACACCTCTCAGATTGGCTAAGATGACAGGAATAGACAATGACTAATGTAGGGAATGTGGGAAAACAGAGACACTAATATGTTGGTGGAACTGTGAACGGATCCAACCATTCTGGAGAGCCATTTGTAACTATGCACAAAAAGTTATCAAACTGTGCATACCCTTTGATCCAGCAGTGTTTGTACTGGGCCTATGTCCCAAAAAGATCTTAAAGGAAGGAAAGGGACCCACCTGTGCAAAAATGTTTGTGGTGGCCCTTTTTGTAGTGGTGAGAAACTGGAAAGTGAATGGATGCTCATCAGTTGGAGAATGGCTGAATAAGTTATGGTATAGAATGTTATAGAATATTGTTGTTCTATAAGAAATGATCAGGAAGATGATTTTAGAGAGGCCTGGAGCAATTCTGATCAATTCTGATGAATCAATTCTAACAATGAGATGACTGATGCCAGTTCCAATGATTTTGTGATGAAGAGAGTCATCTACACCCAGAGATAGGATTGTGGGAACCGAATGTGGATCACAATGTAACATTCTCACTTTTTTTGTTATTGTTCACTAGCATTTTGTTTTCTTACTCATTTATTTTCTTTTTTTGATCTGGTTTTTCTTGTGCAGTAAGAGAATTGTATAAATATGTTTATACATATTGAATTTAACGTATATTTTAACATGTTTAACATATATTATATTTCTTGCCATTTAGGGTAGGGGAGGAGGGGAAGGAGGAGAAAGTCAGAAACACAAGGCTATGCAAGAGTCAATGTCAAATTATCCATGCATATGTTTTGAAAATAAAAAGCTTAAAAAAGAAAGAAAGAAAGAAAAATGACTCAAAACCAAAAATATTTATATATCACTAACTAGGTACTGTGCTAAGTGCTTTACAATTATTATCTCATTTTATTTTCACAACAATCCTGAGAGGTTAAGTGCTATTATTATCCTCATTTCACAGATAAGGAAACTGAGACAAACAGAAGTGAAGTGATTTGCTAATATGGCAAGGCTAGTACTTATCTGGGACAAAATTCTAACTTCAGACCTTCCTGATTCCCAAGTCTTGTACTCTATAGATTTGGCCACCAATCTATACCAAGGAGTGAAAATCTGAAATAGCCTGATGTCCCTATGAGTGAAGAAAAGAGAGATTGCAGAGCTATAGAGGTAAAATTTACCTCTGCATGGCAACCAATTAGAAATTTGGTGGAAGAGAAAAGTCAAGGATGACTCTAAGATTATAAAGTTAAGTAACTGAGAAGATGGTAGTAATGTCCACAAAAATAGGAAGTTCTGAAGGAGAAATGGTTTTGAGCCGAAGATAAATGAATTCTGTTTTTGACATGTTGAGTTTTAGATTAGTTATTGCTATTTAATAATTTTCAGTCTTGTCTGCCTCTTCATGATCTCTTTTGTGATTTTCTTGAAAAAATACAGGAATAGTTTGCCTTCCCCTGTTCATTTGATAGATGAGGAAACTGAGGCAAATAGGATTAAGTAACTTTCCCAGGATCACATAGCTAGTAAGCATTTGAGGACTGATTTGAACTCAGATCCTCCTAACTCCAGGCCTAGTGCTACCCACTGCACTATCTGATAGACAGAAGGGGATGGACAGAAATCTATCAAACAAGTGAATATCAACAAGCATTTATTAAGCTCACTTACTTTGTGCCAGACACTGTTAATTTCCAACGATATAAAGAAAAAGCCAAAAAAAAAAAAAAAAAAAGGCCTTTCCCTTCAGGGAATTTATATTCTAAACAGGGAAAGACAATAAATATATGGGCCTGGAGGCCCCAAGACAGAGTAAAGTTGAATCTATTAGTCTGGGAATCACCTTTATAGTTAGGATAGCTAAACATGGGGGTAAAAAGAAATCACCATAGGAGAGAGAGCCTAAGACCTGGAAAATATCCATACTGAGGAGGTAAGGGATTCTTGATAATTAGGCAAAGTAAGGACAACTAAGGAAGAGCAGTTATATAATCAGCAGAACATAGTGTCATGAGGTCGAGAACCTTAAGAAAGAAGGTTCTTGGAGAGAATGATGAGAAAGATAGGGGACCCAGAACTGGGGGTAAGGGGGAATGGATAAGGAGGGAGCCCACAGAAGTATGTCTGTGTGTGGGGTAGATAGAGAGGCACTCTTAAGGTTCCCCATTTTACAGATAAGGAAACTGAGGCAAGCTAGGATTAAATGACATTGAGTGAGCATTCAATAGGGAAGGGACCCAGAGCTGGGGTAAAAATATGCACGGGAATCAATCCTACATCTTGGAGTAGGGGGATGTCCTAGAGATGGACAAAAAAAATTTCTTTTAAAGAAAAAAATAAGGTTCCTTCAGGATATTATCTTCACTGGCAACAGACAGAGGCTGATTGCTTTCAGACAGTTAATCAATATCTCCAAATTAGCTGTTTTATTTTACCTAGGACCCAGATTCAAAAAATCTCTTCAGTGAATTAAATCTATTTTTCTAGGTGGTCAATTTAGATCCTACTCCCTAAATTGCTGTAACACTGATTCATTCAATCTAACCTTCCCCCTCATCTCAATTAATTTAAGTTTCTTCTTTCATACTTAGAATTTTAGAGATAGAAGGGACTTTAGGGTCCAATTCTCTTATTTTTACAGGTAAGGAATCCAAAGCCCAATTAGGTTAATTAACTCACTAGCAGAACTGAAATTCAAATTCCATTACCTCTTCCCTTGCCCTTAGCTTTTCATGCATTCAGAATTTTGCTTCCACTATTGTCATTTTCAAACCTCTTGCAAAATTAGAATTCATAAAACCAATCTGCTTTAAACATGCAAGAGAGAATTCTTGGCTCTAAGAAGAGCCCCAAACCCCAAACAAAACATGTATAACAACCAATTGCAATTGCAATTGGGGAGAGACATTATTTATTAGAAAAGGTTAAATTTTCTAGAGGGCAGGGATTCATTTTCTGAAGCTGTTTATATTTAATACTTATGTAATGTTGACATAAGATAAACTTCACATTCTTTCCATGTCTCTTGCTTCAAATGAGGGTGAAAGGAAAACACTCTATTATTTGTTTTAAAAGTTTTGTTTTGTTTAAATGTGATTAAAATGTTTATAAGGAAAGAGAAGTATTGGGAAAGTAAGAAGAAACTTAGCTCCCTTTAAGAACTGCAGGATTCAAATAAAAGATGGATATGGGGGATGAGGAAAATCAGTGATTATTGGGAAGATCAAGGGATTGAGATTTAAATAATTGATCTTGTTTATTAAAAAATAATTTGTTCCCTATACTAAGGTTGAAATGGGTTCTTGATTTAGACACAATTGATTTAGATTGTATGATTTGATTTAGACTATAAACAAATTGGGAAAACAAGAAAATCTACTTCTCAAATCTGTGGAAAAGGAAGGAATTTAGGTCAAAGAAGGACTAGATAACATTATGAATTGCCAAATGGATAATTTGATTATGGTAAATTAAAAAGGGTTTATACAACAAAATCAATCTACCCAAGATTAGAAGGGAAGCAGAAAACTGGGGAAAATTTTATATTCAGTGTTTCTGATAAATGCTTCATTTCTAAAATATATAGAGAATTGACTCAGATTTATAAGAATATAAGCCATTTCCCAATTGATAAATAGTCAAAGGATATGAACAGATAACTTTCAATAGAAGAAATTAAAGCTATTTCTAGTCATATGGAAAAAATGCTCTAAATCATTGTTGATTAGAAAAATGAAAATTAAGTCAACTCTGAGGTACTACTTTATACCTCTCAGATTGGCTAAAATGATGGGAAAAGGTAATGATAAATGTAGGAGAGGATGTGGGAAAATTGTAACACTATACCTTGTTGGTGGAGTTGTGAACTGATACAACCATTCTGGAGAGCAATTTGGGACTATGCCCAAAGGGCTATAAAACTATGCATACCCTTTAATACAGTAGTGTTTCCACTAGGTCTGAATTCCAAAGAGATCATAAAAAAAGGAAAAAGAGCTCAAAAGTACAAAAATATTTGTAGCACAAGGAATTAGAAATGGAGTGGATGCCCGTTAGTTAGGGAATGGATATAAGAAATGATTAACGGATGATTTTAGAAAGGCCTGGAGAGACTTACCAAATGAAGTGAGCAGAACCAGGAGAACATTATATATAGTCACAGCAACATTGTTTTATGATCAACTTTAGTAGACTTTGTTTTTCTCAGTAATACATTGATCCAAGAAAATTCCAACATACATCTAATGGAAAATGTTATTCATATTCAGAGACAGAACTACAGAGTCTGAAAGCAGATTAAAGCATGCTATTTTCATCTTTTTTTGTGTTTCTTCTTTCTTATGGTTTTTCTCTTTTTTTCTGATTCTTCTTTCACATGATTAATGTGGAAATATGTTTAATATGGCTGTGCATGTATAACCTATATCAGATTTTTTTTGTTTTAGAACATAAGGTGGTCACACTCTCCTTGATTTCTCAAGGAGGTGAAAACACCAAAAAAGGAGGTGATCACGCCCTCCCTGACATCTCAGGAAGGGAGATGAAAACCAAAAGAAAATGGGGAATGAAACCAGATTAGCGGGTTTCTGAAGGGTCTCACTTAAAACAGGTATACATAAATCCATCCACCTGGGAGGTATTACAAACAACATGAAGCAACATGAAGAATTATACATATCTATAAATCCTAGAAATACTCATGTGTCAGGAATCCAAAAATTCTTACAAGTTTTGAAGTCCTGCATTAGTCTTATTATGTGTTAGGGAATCCAATGATTTCTGCAGATTTTGAGGTCCTGCATCAATGTCTTATCATCTCTCAGAGAATCCAATGATTCCTGCTTGTTTTGAAGTTCTGCAACAGTCTTATCAACGATTTTTTATCTAGAGGAAATCCAATGATTCCTGCTGGTTTTGAAGTTCTGCAATAGTCTCATTATCAGCCATGCTCTTTCAGTGTCAGATGTTTCTTAGGTCTTCTCCTTTTTTTTGAGGTTTTTCCTTTTTTTCTGTCTCTTTTCAATGAACAAGGTGAATATGGCTCATTGGCACCCATCATCAGATGGGTGCCTTCTCCATCTATAGAAATACAAGCAAACCCTTTCTCCCAAGCAACTAACCATTCCATTCACCACTTTCTAGATCTCTTCTCATCACCTGGCAATTACGTTGGAGCTGGACACTGCCCTTCTATCAGGTTAAAAAGCCTGTATTCTCCCCAGTTGTAATCCCTTTCTCCCATCTGATTGCTTTTCGGCTGATTGATCATGTAATCTCTTTCTTCCATCAGATTGCTTCTCTGCTGATTGATCATATCAGAATATCAAACTTCTAAAGACTCTCTGGGTATAAACTTGGCTGACCACTTGCCCCACCTGTTTTTGTTTGAGGTTTTGGACAGCCTTGCCTCTCATTTCCCTGGGTCATTCTACATTCTGAGGCCTTAATGGCTCCTGCTATGGAGCACCACACTCCTTAATTTCATCAGCTTGGTACTTAACTCCTTTCTTGTCTAATTCATCAAGCTTTTCACCTAGTTTGTCAGTATCCTCCCCTTTCTGCACTTTCTTCTTTTTCCTTCTTTTAATACTTATATAATTCCTTAAAGCTAATTGTATTGTTATATGTATAAAGTGTTTCTTTAGGAATTGGATCAGGTCCATTATCATTGTAATATTTACCTAGTTGCTCTTCTACTAATTTGCACTCATCTGGATCTAATTCTTTTTCCTTAGAGAACCAAGGAGATGTATATTTTAATTATTTGAAGAGTTCAATGATCTACATCCAAGTTACAATTAAATCTTGATTTTTAATCAATCTAACCAAGTTTTTGACACATTTTCCTTGAGGTGATAAAGAAGACTCCTTTCTAAACATTTGCCCACTAGTTTAGCCCTTTACAAAGTTTTCTTCTTGTCAATTTTTGTACTTACCTTAATTTCTGAGTCACGGATGTAGGTCCTTGGTCCCATGTTCAGGCATCAAAATGTAATGTTCTTTTTTGGTTTTCCAGAGGTTTTGGTTTCCTTTCCTTTATTATCTCTTTCAAAGTCTTGTCTCATTTCCTGGGGCCTGTTTAACTTTCTTAAAGACCTTCTGGAGTCTTAGTTTCAGTGGAGAAGCTAAGGAGAAGAGTTTGCCACCACAGGGTGTGAGATGGGTTGAATGAATCTGTCTCAGTCCCCCAAGAGAGCCACAAGGAGCCTGACTGAAGATGGAATGAACCTCTCTCCTTGTTTTTGAGAACTTGAGCTCCAGCCTCCAGTCCTTTATCTTCTCTGCCCTCAATGAATCTGGCTGAGGCTTCCAGTTTATATGCTCTACACCAGGGAATCCTCAAACTTTTCAAATAGGGGGCCAGTTCACTGTCCCTCAGACATTGGAGGGCCGGACTATAGTAAAAACAAAAACTTTGTTTTGTGGGCCTTTAAATAAAGAAACTTCATAGCCCTGGGTGAGGGGGATAAATATCCTCAGCTGCTACATCTGGCCCGTGGGTTGTAGTTTGAGGACCCCTGCTACACTGGGTATAAACCAATCATTATATTACTAGGAAACCATTATTTGCTGTAAGATTAATTCAGTCATACTGAACTTGGAGAACTATTAATCACCATGCTAAACTAGATAAACATTGTATCATCAATTCTACTGACTTAATATCTTGTAAGAATCCTTGTTTCAGAGTTCTGGCCCATAACAACTTGATATCTTGGAGAGGAAGGAGGTGAGGTGAGGAAAGAAGAAGGAGAAAAGAAAACTGGAAATCAAAATCTTATAGAAGTAAATGTTGAAAATAATATTTACATGTAATTGGAAAAAATAAAATACTACTAAGGGTGGGGGAGGGAGGGAAGAAATTTTAAAGACAAATATTAATTTTTTAAAATGTCCTTCCTACTTTGATATTGAGTATAGACATTAATCCCAGAGGAAATATTCCCTACTGGTCAAGGAAATGACAAATTCTCCTCAAATTTATTCTCCTCTGGCAGCTGGGTAGGATTAGTCAAATCACCCAGACATGTCAGCCACTAACCCTCCTTTCTAATCACTTTAAGTGATGTTTTTAGTAATTACTAATTCACGCAATTACTAATTATATAATTCATGTTCCTATTGTTCAATCAGTTTTTCTGTTGTATACAATTCTTTATGACCCTATTTGGGGTTTTCTTGGCTTGCCATTTCCTTGTCTAGCATATTTTACAGATGAGGAAACTGAGGTAAACAGAGTTAAGTGACTTGCCTAGGACCACAGAGATGTAAGGGTGATTTGAACTTAAAAAAAATGAATCTTTCTGCACTTCCAGCATTCTATCCACCTAGTTGTCTCTATTCATGCTCTTAGACTATTTCTCTTATACATATATGGGGAACAGATGGGTAAAATAGAAAGATATAGTGGAAGTTTAAGCAATGATGAATGAATGTGCTCTAAGTTTAGCAGGAACGGAAATCTATGAAGATAGAAAGGATATTTATAGGGTCACTATAGAATCATTGTATGGATAAGGATCCTAAGACGCAGGGTCACAAGGCCAGTATATATCTGAGACATGATTTAAACCAAAGTTTCTTTGCTCTAAGTTCAGTATACCATGATGCTTCTTCATAATATTTGTGTTCTGTTTGAAAGGACAGGAATGTATAAAAGGCCCAACTCTTAATCATCATGTAAGGATTGAACTTTAATGTCACAAGGCTCTGTAGCAAAGAAAAGAAAAATCATCTTTTTATATTTGTAGGCAGACACAAAAACTGTGAGTGTCAGTCAGCTCCCCCCTAGCCTCTGGCTATTGTCCTCTTGGGCTGACTCTCCATCTGTCTGGGAGTCACCCTGGGAAGAAAGTACATTCATCTTTATTGATCAGGAAGGCCTTTGTGAAGGAGGGGGTGGTGTAAGAACAGAACAATGGGTGTGGTCAAAGCCTCTCCCAGTCTCTTTGTTCAGGCCTGACAGGGGTGCCTTAGGCACTTTGTGAATATGCTAAAAATCAAGCATGACTCTATAGCTTGCTATGTACAATCCCTGATGCAAAACTGGGGAATGTGCAGCTGTGTATTTTCATGGATCAAGTTTTGTCAGCGATTATGAATAAGGGAGGGAGAGAAAGAAAGAGGCAGGACTAGAGAAAGAGAGAGAGAGAGAGAGAGAGAGAGAGAAGAAAAGAAGGCAGGAAGGAAGGCAGGAAGGAAGGAAGGAAGGAAGGAAGGAAGGAAGGAAGGAAGGAAGGAAGGAAGGAAGGAAGGAAGGAAAGAAGTCAAAACAAATAAAAAAGTGATACAGAGAAGAGAAAGAGAAGGAGAAAGTGAATGAAATATAAAGGAAGAAGGAGGGCAGGTTAAAAAAAAAAAGGAAAGAGGAGAGAAAAAAAGAAAAATCAAAGGGATATGGAAGAAAATAATTTTTTAAAAAAGCAACGTCCACTTGAAAATGTAAAATTATTAATTTTTATCAAAAAATTCCCTTCTAGAACTGGTAGCATATTCACTTGTGAATGTTCCATATGAATGGTATTAAAAAAAAAAATCCTGTTATTTCTCCTAGTTGCTCATTCTTTTGGTAAAATTATTTAATTTTATGTGGGGCTGGAGAAAACAGCAGATTTTGAACTTTACTGTGTAAACTTTCTAAATTCCTCTTGGATAGTAAATTCAGTGCTTAAGAAAATTCATTTATTTTTCTTGGTTACTTGGTGATTACTTAGTGCATTATGTATACATGGCTAGATTTTCACCTAGTGAGCCCTAGTTGGCCACAATACTGGCATGTCAAACATCATCTTAGATCTAAAAGAGTTGATATAACCTTCAAAATGAGTGTCTAAATTATTATCTGAAAGCTGAATCGAGGAGAATCTATGCTTGATAAATCAATCATTCAACAACCATTTATTAAGCACTACTAGCTACATCCAAAATTCTACTTCAAAAAAATAATGCAAAAATTGTGTATAAATCAATCAACAAGCATTAATTAAGATCTTACAATACTCAGATCACTGTGATTGAAATCATACAGTCACTATCTCCTATGGGTTTGCATTATATCAAGGGAAAAAGTTGGTAAAATATTTATAGCATAATGGCTAATTACAACATAGTTATTGGCCACAGGAGCTAGAGACTTAGGTGTCCTTCCTTCCTTTCCTATGCCTTCCTTTCCCTTTTCCTTTTTCCTTCTTCCCTTCTTTCTCCCCTTTTCTTTTTTTTTCTCTTTATTCCGTTTCCTTTTCCTTTTCCTCCCTCCTCTCCTTCCTTTCCTCTGTCCTGTCCTTCTGTAATTCTCTTTTATTTTGCCCAAATTGATCTCAAGGAATTTTACCTTTCAATAAATAAAATAGGCTTCTCATAGCCTCACTTTGTTAACTGTTACATGGACTACAAGTATTTCATTTTGACTTTAACTTTGATTCGAGTCCACAAACAAATCAAGTCATCCCTGGCCTATTACATCAGCTCAGATGGTAGGCTAGATGGAACAATGAAAAAAACCTTGCTCTTGACGTTGAAACAAGCAAGATTTGAATCCTTGCTCTAGTATTTTCAAGTTCTTTTGCCTTTATAAGATTTGTTCTCTCAATCTAAAAAAGTAATTAATAATACTTTCATCACCTAGATCACACCATTGTAAAGAATATCCTCAGTACACTGAAAACTCCTTTGAAGGCTGAGATTGATCATTGTTTCCTAGTGCTAGCATAGTGACTGGCATATAGTAGATACTTATAAAAAGCTTATTGAAGTAAATTGAATTTGTAAGATTTAAAGCTATAGACATTTATTATTGTTTAAGGTTTTATCCTTCACTAGAATGAAATCTGTTAATGGAATTTCAGATATCACTGAACTATATTGGAAAAATCCTAAAGGAATGGATGGGGTGGGGTGGGGGAACTTTCCCTGCATTTCTGAAATCAATACCAAATTGGCAAATGATTCACTTATATTGTATTTTGTTTAAAAATGTCTTTCACATACTTTTGCTGATTTTTAATACACAAAGAAACATGGTGTCTTGAAATATTAGGGGAAAAAACCATTAAAAAAAGACCACTTAAAATTTGGTCAAGGTTAAAAAATAAGATCTGCTACCTACTAACTCTGTTGAAGAAAGAAATGGCAAACTTCTTCCATATTTCTGTTAAGAAAACACCACATGGGGTCATAAAGGACTAAAAGATGACTGAACAATAAAAACCTATTCCCTGTATATCTTGGGTAAATATCTTTAGTTTTGTTGAACCTTAGTTTCCCTATCTATAAAATGTGGATATTGATGACCCCCTTAAGGTCTCTTTAGGCTCCAAACCCTGGGATCCTCTATGAGCAGGAATTATTACCCCCATTTTTCATATGAAGGATCTGAAACTCACAGCAGTTAAGTGACTTGCTCTAAAGAGGTCCTGGCTATGGGAATCTTGGCTCCTACACATACAATTTCTGAGGGTCAGGGTAAAGCTGGTTAGGGTAAGGCTTTATGGATGGGGTTGGAGAACAAGCCACATCCTACGTAGGACCCGTTTTAAAGAGGGCAAGATTAGAGGTTTCCATCATGGTAGAAACTAGACATTAGCAATGACAAGATCTATTTTGAATCTAAAGAAGAATGAAAGATTGTGTAATGGGCAGCATGCTATACTGGAAAGAGTACTAGATTTGTTATCAGAGGGCTTGGATTTGAAACCTGGCTATTCTATTTACTGCCTGTGATCTGGGAAAATAAATTAATCAACAAGCATTTATTAAGTGTCTATTTAATATTAGAGGAACTGTTCTGAGTGTTGAAGATACAAATCCAAAAGTAAGACAGTCCTTGCTCTCTGGGTTCTTATATTAATTTAATTTCTCTGCACCTGTTTTCTCAACTGTAAAATAATGGTATTGGATTAGATCACCTCTAAATTCTTTTAGCTTTAAATCTTTTGTTTGCTTTTTATTGAGGCAATCAGGGTAAGTGATTTACTCAGGATATACCTTTAAATCTTAAAAATTGTTATTGATAAGTTTTTTATATCATCTTCATTTCCAAATTATTTCTTCTCCCCTTTCTTCCTCAATTCCTTACAGCAGGAATAAATAGAAGTACATCCAGAATAATTTTACATATACACCAACACACACACACACACACACACACACACACACACATATATATATATATACACCTATTTGTGTCTAATGGTAGCCGTATCTAGTTTAAGGAGGAAGGGAAGAAAAAATAAATTTACATGATAATTTTGTTGTATATTTGAAAGGAATATCAAGTTGTATGGCAGATTTTCAGTTTCATGGGCAATGATCTTATTTATTGCTCTATGTTATGGAAATGCTTGTTTTTTGTTATGGAAATGCATGCTTTTATTCCATAAATTAAAAATAAAATTCAATAATTATTTTTAAAAATCAGAGATAATTAAAAAACAATTTAGCATGACTAGCTACATCAGTTGAGTACATGCAAGTTTACACACCCAGAGTCACCCAAATCTACAAAGAAGGGAGGGAGATCAAGCTTTAAATCAAGGATTTGAAGCTATCCTGGTCATTTAGAATATAAAGCAATAAACTAAATTAGTCCCACCAACATTGCAGTCCATGGAATATCTCAGCCTCAAGAAGACCCAACCCATATGAGTCATTCTTTTGTCCCTTTAAGCAGGCAGTGTAAGATATCATGACCCCTTTTCCATGTGTCTGACAGCTGCCTTAGGATTACTTCCATTATGATTGTACATTTGTGGATTTGTGAACAAGATACTAAAAGTAGAGACTGGAGGAACTGGACCATTGATGCTTGAAAGATAAGGAATGGGGTTAACTAAAAGTGATTCTGAAAACAGCCCCAAGGCACATTTTCCCTCGGTACCGACCCTCTTTCAGAAGCTGCACTAGTGGCAAATTGAAGTTACCAAGCACAATTCTAAATTCACATGTGATCATCTAATCTGGCTCTCTTGTTAGAAAATAATGAAGTAAGTGAGAAAAAACTAGGATTGATTTGATTTTAATCAACTGCAGATGACTTAAGCAATTTCATTTTAGGCATTTGTAGATTTATATATCTACTACATTTTCCCTCTAATTTTTAAGAATTAATTCTAAGATTTTTTTTTTTTTTTTTGCCAGAAGCAAATGATGCATTTTATCCCAAGCTGTCATCTTGAATGAATTTAGGGAAAAAAAAAAAAATCAACACCTGGCACATTGAAAAGGGTGCTGAGTTTATCACCAGAGTTCTTGGGTTAGAATACTGTTTCTGATATATACCAATTATATATTTTAAAGCAAGTCATTTAAATATGTCACTGGCCTCAGTTTCCTTATCTGTAATTTGAGGAATTTGGACTAGATGACATCTAAGGTCTCTTCTACTCTAATTCTATGATTAAAAGAGATTAATAATATTTAGTTCTTATATTTAATTACCTCTCTGTGTGACCTTAATAGTAAATATGGAACTCTTGACTCAGGGGTTTCCATGGCTAGAAAGAACCTCAAATGTTATTTTGTGCAATATCTTCATTTACAGATGAGAAAACTGACCAGAGAGGTTAGATAGCTTGCCTTAGATCACATAGTAAGATTCAGAATTCAAATTTAGAGAACACTTCAAATTCATACTCTTTCTGGTCTATCACAATGCCTTCCCAAAGTCCCTTTTGACCCAAAAGGTCACACTTTTCTTGATTTGAAACCCAGCCTAGAAACCCAGAAAACTTCCTAGTTGCAAACATATTGATTGTTATGGATTTTCTTCATCAAAAGGGACAATTGTATACTTTTCAATAAGTAAATTAAAATAACTCTTAATTCCCACTAAGTCCCACATTTTTTACTGTCACTTACAGATGGTTGCCCCCATCTTTGGGATAGCCTGAACTATCTACTTTCATCACCTCACACACACATGCATGTACCCAGGCACACACACACAGCTATTCCTTAGAGTATCTCAGTTGCCCCAGGTAGTTTAATCCTTTGAGGCATCATCCTCTCATACCCATTAGAGGGCCCTCTACTCTCATAAGTACACATAACTCTGATCTGTATCTTGTCATTGGATCCAGGTGAATTTGGAAAAGAAATTGAGACTGGTGACTTTGCACAGACCACCTTCACTTAAATTCAACTTATTTGCAGGTTATGACATCACGGTCTTCTTTGAGAACAACGAATTTATTGCTATCTTAGTCTTCCTGGGGTTATAATTCTCACCTGCCAGAGTTCATGGGTCACAATCACTGCAGTTATTCCCAATTCAAATATCAGTGTCTCCTTTGAAGAGTGTCCCATCTCTGACACTTCTCAGTGAAGGTCTTATATTTTTTTTAATCAAACCACAATGAAGCTTGACTAGAGAACCTAAACTCTTAGGTGACCCTAAGATCCTGGGTGCTCAGACCAGACACAAGTGAATGTTGCTCATGGGGCAACAGCCCCCTCAGACTTGGGAATTGATAAGGGTTTCCTTTTATTCTTCTTAAGCACTTCCATGAGGGAAATTAAATCATTCAAAATTGTTAGCTTTTTTTTTTTTTTTTCAGTTATAGACCCATCTCAGGGTGGGTTATCAGGAAACCACAATTTGTTTTTGTTTTTTTTTTTTTGTTTGTTTTACCCTCTATAGCAAGAAAGAATGTGAGGGATTTTAGGAAGAAGCCTACAATTTGACTTGAGTGAGATGCATAAATCCCAAAACATAATTAGGTGGTGCTGATGGTGGTTAGGCATTTTTTTTCAGATGAAAAAGAAAGAAATCCTTATTGGCATCTTTTGGTTGGCATAGCCTTGGAGCTGGATACAAGGATACCATAAGATCCTGACCTAGAAGAAGGAAATGAGAGTGTTCCCTGTGCCTAATAAGAAATGCTTTGCCTGAGGAGTTGTCTGACTAGGCAATTATCATCAGAGAGCAGTGGGAGTAGATGTTTAAAAGTGGCAGAAGGAAATGTTGAGAGTAGTCTATGGAGAAAAGTTTAAAGATGCAACTCTTTTCAGAACATCAGAAGAATCATGTCATCTAATGGAAACTAAAGACAACTGCAAATTAAGGGTTGGGATTATAAAACATTTCCTGAGAAGAGATTTTAAGACCCTTAATGGGGGTTGTGTTCTGAGGAGTTGCTCTGGAGAAGAGCAGTTGGGTGAGATTGTAAGGGTCTCTTCAGAAAGAAATGTTAACCTCAATATAAACTCTCTTGGTCTCTAGCAGAGATTCTATTTGTTTTGACTGACATAGTAAAAAAAATTAAAAAAAACAAAACAAAACCCTGCTCATTCTTTGAATCTTGAAAGCCTCATGCTTGCAGGGGGAATTGACAATACACTAAGTGGTGTCAGATAAATTCTCAGATTTTCTGGCTGGAAGCAATGAACCAAAGAGAGGTGAGAAAACCCTCCTGTTTATTTTGTACTATTAAGACAAGGGCTATAACAGATAGACAATATCATTTGCTTTGTTTTTAAAAGAATAATAATTATTATTATCATTTTAGTAATAATGACAGATCATAACACCTGTTCTGTCTGCCTTGTAGAAATTTTGGAAGAAGGAAATAAAATAACCTACAAGAAGGTTCTATAAAGTAATACACCAATATAGGCTATTATCAACATAATTGCAAGTAAAATAGTCATAATGAATAGAAGACCTTCCATAGAATCAGGAATAGTTGATTTAAAATCTGCTTCAGTCAGTGTCTGTATGATAAAGAGCCAATAATTCAATCTTTCAGTGCCCCCAGGTGACTTTTTAAGAATCTAAATTATAGAAAATGGTCTATTTGCTTTAATGGAGGGTATTTCAGGACATTGATGAAGTCATGAGTCTCAAACAGAAATTTCCACATTACTAACTATGCCACAATTTTGTAACATCTCCAAGTTTTTTTTTTCTTTTTTTCTTTTTGCTGAGGCAATTGGGATTAAGTGACTTACCCAGGATCATACAGGTAAGAAGTGTTAAGTATCTGAGACCAGATTTGAACTCCTGTATCAGGGTTGGTGCTCTATCCACTGTGCCACCTAACTGCCCCTCCAAGTTTTTTTTTTTTTGAAGTAATTTTTATTACATTAGTTACTGTTGTTATTTTCTCCTTTTAAAAATGTGTTGTATCACTCTGTCATAAAACATTTAAGCAAAATGGAAAGAATCAGCAGCTTATTTGGCGGTATGTTCAGAACAATGAACTCATCAATGTTATTTTTATATTCTGTTTCAACTTGGCCCATTGCCCCAAGACATAAGAAATTGTTATTGCTCAGAGTTGTGTTTCCCTCTTAAGCACCACCCAAGCAAGTGATAGATAGGGGCATCTGGTTCCCATTTCAAACTGTGAATAAAACTGTAGCATGGTTTACATAGCTTGAACTAATTAATGCATCAGTTGGTGTGCAGTCAACATTTTGGAGGGTTTGTTTGATTGTTGTTTTATTTTTGTTAAGCTCTTACTAAGAACTATGGCCCTTGGGAATGATCTTTCCAGGACATCAATGAGAGGAGAGCCTAATGGTTACAGGAGAATCCAACATTTGTAAAAATTCTTTCTTTGTTCTTTGCTAACTCTAGCAAATCTGGTTACCATGGATTACAGTTATTTCTTATGTAGTCACAGTTCTGTTAAGGAAAAAAAGTCTCATAAAAAAACTTTCTATTTGTAAAGTTTCTATTACAATTGTCTAACAGTTTGGCTAAGCTACCTTGGATAAAAGTTTAATTTATGGAGAAAAGAACTTTGAATACAGATTACCAGTCCTTTTCCTCCCTAAACCCACTAATTATAGTTTGCCAGGTTGATGATATATGAGAAGCAATATGGTACAGCGGGAAGTGTATTGGATTAAGAATGAGCAGATCTTGGTCTCTATCCTGATTTTGACACTTATTAATTATATGTCTTTGGACAAACTGAGCTTCATTGAGCCTCAGTCTCCTCATCTGTAAAATGAATACAAAAATACTTCCACTATTTCTGTAATACTAACGTGATAAGGAAAGGAATTTATAAAGCTTGAAGTGCTTTCAAAATGTCATTTATTTTTACTGGTATCTTTTTTGGGGGGTGGGGGAACCATAGATATGGCAAACTGTCAAGGTGGAAAGTCCTTCTATCAAAGTAGATGACCAAACTGTTCTGCAATTAATAAGGTTGTTAGTTGTCAGTTAGAATCTCATATAATTTATATGTATTAGAGGTGGGATTTGAATCTAAGCCTTTCTAAGTGACCCCTGAGGTCAGCCCTGTATTGTTCTTCATGTGTTTGGATATTGCACCAAATTTAATTTACAACTCTCAAAACCTGCTTTTTGAATTGAAGTTAGGATATTCTTTGGAATATATGTGAGTGTTCTTGGTATGAGTCCCTGTTTTTTCATCTGCAAAGTGAAGGGGTTAAACTAGTTGGTCCCTGGACCATTCATTTAAATGCTATTTTCCTTAGAAGGTCTAGATCAAAAACCATCTCTCTTGGGGCAGCTAGATGCTGGATAGAGGCTGGTCCTGAAGTTAGGAGAATCTGAGTTCAAATATGACCTCAGACATTTACTATTTCCTAGCTATGTGACTCTGGATAAGTCATTTAATCCCAATTGACTAAGCAATTTAAAAAAAAATCTCTCTTATTTTTTTCCCTCTAATTACCTCTACTTTTAATGATTTCTTCCTTTCCATCCCTCTGTACCTTTATAGTACTTTGCCTCTAAGGCATTCACTTGGCATTTTACAAATACCATTTATTTTTCTTAACATTTTAAAATTAATTTAATATTTTATTCTTTCCTCCAATTACATGTAAAAACAATATTAGCCTTTTTTGTTTCAAACTTTGAGTTTCAAATTCTTTCTCCTTCCTTCCTTCCTGCCTTTCTCATTCAGAAGCCAAGCAATTTGATGAATTATACATATGCAGTCATCACAACATTTTCACATAAAAGTCATGCTGTGAAAGAAAACAGACCAAAAAAAAAAAAAAAGAGAAAATTTTTAGAAAGAAAAGAAAAAGTATGTTTCTATCTGCATTCTGATTCTATCATTTTTATTTTAGCTGAAAATGGATAGCATTTTTCATAAGTTCTTCAGAATTGTCTTTGATCATTGTATTGCTGAGAACAGCTAAGTTATTCACAAGTGATCATCATACAATATTGCTATTATTATATACAATGTTCTCCTGGTTCTGCTCATTTTACTTTGCTATCAGTTCAACAGATGCCATTTCAAATTGTTAGTTATATTTGTCTTTCTTCCTAAATAGATTGGAACCCCCATGAGGCCAAAGACATGATCTTTTGATCGTGTCTCTACACGATGAGCTTTCTCTAATAAATCAATGTGATTCATGGTTAGCTCCCTATCTTTCGGTTCCAATATAAATGTCGTTCATCAGAATTTGAGTCCTCTTCTACTAATTCAGACTAAGTAACCCTGAATTTGAGTTCTCTTTTATTAATTCAAACTAAATTACCCTGAATTTGAACTTAATGGTGACAATTAATTTGTCTAAACTTTGTATAGCCTGTTGTTTATAGCCTATATGTAGTTCTTTTTTCTTACCTTTATATTCCTCCCTCAAAATATGATTTGTAGATTCTGTGAGAATCAATCTTTTGATCCTAATCAACAGTTGATGATTGCCAATTAGGCCTTGGAAAAAATCTAGGTAATAACACCTAGAATATACACGTAGAAAGCTCCTCTGGGGTCATCTTGTCCAACTTATGGCTAAACACATAGCCCTTCTATAATACCCTCATCAAGTGATCATCTCCCCTTTGCTTAAAGACCTACATACACTAAGGGAGAACTGCCTCTGTGCTGAGGTATCTCATTCTAAACAGATCTAATTGTTAGCAAATTTTCCTTACATTTAGACTAAATTTTTCTCTCTGTTACTTCTATCTACCATTTTGCTTTCTGCCCTCTAAGGCAAATTAGATCAATTAAATTTGACAAGCATTTATTGAGCAACTACTTTGAGAAAACATAACTAGGTGCTAAAAGAAAATTGAAATGGTGTCTGCCCTCAAAGAAATTGTGACATTTTTCTGGCAAAACAATTTTATTAAATATTTCATCTGATAGTCCTTCATATGCTTAAACACAAATTTCAGTCCTATCTAATTTTAGTGTAATAGAGATAAAGGGACAAAAGGCCGAAGCTCTAGGTAAGGCAGAGCCCTGAATATCCATTCTATGGGAAGCTAGTCAAGGAAAGGTTGAACCACTCAGTAGGCTCCCCACATTAGACTTCTCCTGATCATGTTCTTATCCTATATTATCTTTAGGTCTTAAGCTAGATGTTGGGTCTACATATTATAAATTGTAGTATATATTTATATGTGGCAATTTGATGGTATAGTGGATAGAGTGCCAAGTCTGAAGTCAGGAAGGTTCATCTTCCTAAGCTCAAATCCGACCCCAGATACTTACTATGTGACCCTAAGCAAGTCATTTAACTCATTTTTGCCTAAGTTTTCTCATCTGTAAAATGAGCCAGAGAAGGAAATGGCAAACTGCTCCAGTATCTCTATCAAAAAAACCCCAAACTGAGTGATGAATACTTGAACATGACCGAAACAACATCAAAATTTATTTATAGTTTCTCTTTTTTGTGGAAAAATTTTATTTACTTAGAAATAATATTTCAGTGAATCTACTGGTTTGTGGGGAATCCAAACAATTTTGTGGAATTATCTCCTGATGTCTTGGCTTATGTTAAATCTTGGACAATGTCTTTGGATCTTTAAAGTGATCAGAACTTCCCAAGGCTCGATCTGATGTAGCATTAAACACATGAGAAAGGTATAGGTACCCACTAGTTTTTGTGGATGTTGTTTTACAGTCATGTATGGGAAAATTATAATTCAAGCAGAAAACTAATCAGGAAACCCATGACATAAATGAACACTGGCTACTTTCAGCCTTGCAGCCAAAAAGGTCATCCTCCTCTCCATTTGTCAATTCCTCCCCTAACTGATCAAGAAGAATGGGAACAGTATCACGCTAGAATCAATTCTTATTTCCACTTTCTTGAAATAATAGTTCATCAAAATTCCAGAAGAGGGTCAAAGAAACACAGGCACTCAAAAATTAAATGCATCATTCAATCTTACTGTACTTCCTTTCCTATGATTAGGAAAAGATGGATAATCTCATCTGTTAATCTCTTTTCCACAGGTCTCCATAGCCAAGTTGAAAAGGACATCACCAAACTAGTGAATTTTACAACAGAATGCATTCACCATTTCCAGAATAAAATGATTCTTTTGCAACATTCTCTGAGTGGTAGCTCAGTAGCGCAGGGTTACATAGGTTTAGAATTGAGAGAAAACCTCAGAGGTCATTTAGACCAATTCCATCAGGAATCTGAGGCACAGAGAGGCTAATAAGTTGGCCAAATTTATACCAGTAGTAAATATCAGTCTTCTCTCTCTAGGATCTGTCCTCTTTCCATTCTATCATGCTCTTTTTCATATGCCTTGTCTTCCTAATCAAGTTATAAATTAATGTAAGGTAAGCAATGATTTTTTTCCTCTTTGTGATTTCCCTATAAGGTCTAACAATTCATCTAATATATCTTCAAATTTTTATTCTATAAATGAATTAATTGCTAGGAAATAGTTAAGAAGTATCCCTCTGATAATATTATTCCACCTGGAAAACTTGGTTATTAGAAATCCTAGATTTGTAGCATTTAGTACTGAACTAGATCTAGTCTCTTCATTTTATAGATGATGAATTTGAGTATCAGAGAGGGAAAACAATTTGTCTAGTCAAATACCTAGTAATTAGCATACCTTGGATTAAAATTTAGATCTTTTGACTTCAAACACAGAGTTTACACTGTGCCACTTCAAATGTGCATAATTTTCACAATTCTTCCATGCTTTAGTAGAAGACTGGTAAAAATGACACAATGGATAGAACTCTATATCTGTAATTAGGACCTGCATTTAAACCCACCCATAGATAATTATTAGCTGTGTGAACATGAACAAGTCACTTAACCACTGTTTGCCTCAGGTTTCTCATCTGTAAAATGGGAGTGACAATAGTACCTACCTCCCCAGACTTTGCAAATCTTAGAAAACATTTAAATTTTATTGTTATTATATTATTATTTTTATTATTAGTTATAGTTTTTGAGCTGTTATGGCACTAATTTCTACTTTAAGTGTCCAACCTTCTGGTGATACACATCTATAAATTTAATTATGTTGCTCTCTGAATGAAAACCATATAATCAGTCACTAATCTTTTACATGAAATCATGAATCTTTGAATCTTTCATAGGGTCACATGAAATTGAATCTTTCAGTTCAATTGGATTTGCTAAAACTTTTACTCCCCTAGAATTCTTTTGAGAACTTAGTGTCACCTCAATATCTCATTGAGGTTTCAGAGAAAAACCTTAGTAAAGGGTCATAGATATCTTGATACAATTTGATAGTATTAAATATGACTTTAAACTATATATACTGAACAAGTTAATTTAAAAATCTTTTAATTCTGTACTCTGATGCTTTTAGGGATAGTTATATTTCTATATATGTATTACATATAATATATATATGGCTACATTAGAATCCTAAAAGCATCATGGTTCTCTCTCCTCATTTCCTTATATAGTACATATATTTTATATATCTATATCTATCTGTATGCATATATTTATATCTGTCTATATCTATCCATATTGCTTTATGTAATATTCTAAAAAGTACAGGAGAATATTTATTTAATTAATTTCCTTATTGGAATATTCTTCATTAAGAGAGAAAGAGGAAATGGATGGAAATTTTAGACTTTGCTGGTTTTTACTTTGCACAGTTGCAGATTGTGTAAGATATGTATACTTATGTAAGACTTTCATTGCCACCAAATTATCTGAATTTATAGCTGTGGCAGTTGAGAGGCATGGATAAATGTGATGTGAGATTTGACCTGACTAGAGAAGAGAAGAGGAGTCTGGGCAACACATATATTACCATCACCATGCTATAGAGGGAGAGTGTTAATGGGAAAAGAGCTGCAAGCCCCAGAAACAACACAAGATTGAGAAGTGTTTTCTCTAGTCTCTGAAATAAGTACTAAATTTGAATTATATCAATCTGTTTCCTGAAATATTGCTTGTCTAGGGGAAGAGTTTTTAGGAGTTCAGAAGGAGGTATCACTTCCTTGATTGCTCTTAAGGAGAGAGTCCCAAGTTTATATATCCATTGGCTTAACTGCTTCCCACCAAACATAAGCTACACGAAAGGCCATCCCAAATAGTGAACAGCAGGTAAAATATCCAAGAAAACTGGAGAAGTTTAATATATTAGAATATATCAGTATATACACAAGTGAACGAGCTCTTTAAATGAGAACAAGATGGAATCACAATGTAACCAACAAAATGAGCCTGCTCTCATCTAAGAAATTCTTTCTCTTAAGTCTCTAGGGAAGCAAGGTAGAAATCAGGGACATGTTGAGGAGCCAGCTTTAGCTATATTTGAAGTGATCAAGCTGTTTTAATGCATCTCCCTCTTAGAGAATATCTGAAACCATGAGCATTTTCACGCTAAGAAGCTTTGGCACTAACTGTACGCCTCACGTAGGTCTGTAGCATTGCATCAGCATTCTCTCTAGCCATCAAAAATCACATTTCCTTTCTCATAAACCACACGTAGTTCTCATAAACCACTCTCTCTAACTCAGCCTAGGCAGGAACAGCTAAGTCATATTCCAAATGAGTAAATGTAGAGAATTCAGACAAGTATTATTTATATGAATTGATGTAGGACAACATTAACAGAACAAGGAACAACAATAAAAATATAATTTTAAAAAACTGGATACTTTATAAGTAATAATGATTAAGGTTGACTTTGGAGAAGAATGGAGAAAATGTGGAAGACAATAGATATGGAATATTTTTTTATATTGTTGGACAAGATTCATGTGACAGTTGATTTTGTTGAATTGATTTTTTTATCATAAAGAATGATGCTGTTAAGGGAGAGGAAGAGATATATTTGAAAACAAAGGTGATGTAAAACCAAAATTGATCAATAAAAATAAGCTTTAAAAATATTACTAGTACCTTTTAAGAAATTTTTTTTAAAGAGAAGGACTTAACTAAAGCAATAAGGTATGTATGACAACTTAAATACTTATTCAATAGATCTGTGATTTCATCAATGTGGGTGCTGCCTCCATTGGTATAGAGGAAAACTTTTTTATTTTGTGTAACTCTTGTCCATGCTCACCTATAAATCCTCCACAGAATGTCTACTTAATATGCTTATAGCCTTCCTCTAGATTTTCTTAACATTTCATGGGTGCCAGTGCAATGGGCAGACTGTTCATCATTTATTCCTTGTGCTTGCTGCATGTCTGGCCTCCTCATTTTCTAGTTGGTGTTAACAGTTGTAGCATATGCAAGCAAAAATGAGCTATTTCTAAGATGATAGAATATGAATTTAAAGGTTATTGTGATCTTTAATTCCAGAGGGGAAAGACTTGCACAAAGGTGCTGTTTGACAGGTGTTTTTCACACAACTGTGAAATGGTGAGTTCAGTTATGTAGTCTCTGGAATGCTTGCTATGAAGCAAACCCTTATTAGGATATATTTTTGGAACAGTATACATATATATATATATATCTAAGGAAACATTAGAAAGCCCCTCTTGACATTGAAATTCCTTTCAGAGTGAAAAAAAAAATCTATTTCCAAATGCATCCAAACACCAGACTTATGTTCCTTAAACTCACAATCATGAAAGGAGGATTGGAAGATGTAGCCCATTGAGGGAGGGGAGGCATGGAAATGGAAGTAGGGAACAGAAATATATATTGAAAAAGGAAAATCTGTTTTATACAACAAGAGTATTCTTCCCTGTCTATCTCCAGGCTCTGTCTCCTAATTACCTCTTTCCATCCTCCCCTCCTGAACATGGAATTTCTGAGGGCAATACTTGAATTCAGTGACTACCACATACCATAATGGGGAGTTCAGTCTAGCATGAAACCAGAATAGCTCTTTGTTTGGGGAGGATTGTAGAGTGGACAAAGAACAAGGAAGTGTTTGGGAAGGAAGGATCTGAGATTGCCCCTCCAGGACTAAATTCACAGTCCCTCACAGACCATTTCCACTTCTGATGTCAACAGAACTGTGATAAAAGAAAAGATGAAAGTAGCTAACCTTGGGACAGCTAAAATCCTTAGAGTTTAGAGAGTTCACAGAATGTTAGAGTTGGAAAAGACCTTAGGGATCACATGGCTCAGTCTACTTATGTTACAGATCAAGAAATTAGTGAACAAGGAGAGGAAGTCATTTGCTTGGGACCACTGTAATCTGCTGTTGAGCATGGAGATGCCTTCAAAGGTCTTTTCCAGCTCTAAATCCATGATTCTATGAGTCTATACACATATAGATATATAGATACATGTGTGTGCATATATTTATGTATAAATACATATACATATATTCATGCAGATATCTATATTTATATTACACTTACACAAATATACATACATATAATCTTCCTAATAAGACAAATTAGCTTTCCTATCACAGTTAATTTTAGTATCTTACAATACATATATTGTTGTTTATCCTTCATTTTTAAAGACCAGTGACATAATGGGGGGGGGGTCTTGATTTGCATGTGAGTTGGATATATGAAATAAAATTAATCTCCCAAAATTTCATACTTTTAATTACATTTGGGGAATATTGTATTGCATCTTATTGGCTAGAGGTTAGGGAAGGGAAGAAGCATTCATTAAATGTGCTTACTATGTGTCAGGCACTGTGCTAAGTATTTTACAAATATCTCATTTGATCCTCATTGAAGCTCTAAGAGGCTATTATTATTCCCATTTTACAGATGAAGAAACTGAAGTGTTTGAGGCTGGATTTAAATTCAGGTCCTCCTAGAAATAGGTCCAGTGTTCTATCCATTGTGTCATCAAGCTACCTAGGCTTGGGTGTAGCCCCTTACCAACATGGAGAATGTGATGTGTGTGTGTAAATTTTTGCTTTGTTTATTATTTGTTTTTTTTCCCCTAAGATTAAAAGAGGAACTGAAGAATCATGGAGGAGAAAAGATGGCTCAAGACAAATTTTAAAAAAGTTTTTTACCTTTGTGCAGAAGGAGGGACTCTAGGAGGTTCAAAACCATGTTGATTGCAAGTGAAGGGTGCTTCTATTCTGAGAATGCTACTGAGAATAATCATAAGCAATTAAAGCTATGTCTGGTTTACTAACCCACTTAAGGAGTGATCTCTCTTCAGGGAATTTTACAGTTTTTCTAATTCTTGATGGTACTAGAATCTGGTGAATTTATTCCATTCTTTACTTTTTCTTCCCCCACTCCCTACCCCCAACTTCATCATTGCCTGATGAATTGGCATTGTTTACTCCTGGAAAGTTCGTATTATCTTTAAACTTTACTTATTTGCTATATGTATAATGAGTTTTGTCTCTAGATAGGGATAAGCTGATTTTTATTATGTTCTGAGTGTATTTGTTATCTGGGTGTGAGTCCTAGATATTGGAAAGAATGAAAATAAAATCATGTCAATAACCTTAGATTTAACCTTGAATCTACATCTAAAGTTCTCTCTGTGCCCCCCTATGTCTCTGTCTCTCTCTCTGTCTCCTTTCTCTATCCCTGTCTCTGAATCTGCCTCTGTCTTTCAACACAAAAGGTATCTCATTTATGTTATTTAACTAGGCTTTGATTTGATGTAGAAAGGTTGGGTGATCTTATTAAAATATTAACCAAGGTTAAAAAAAAAAACACCCCCTCAAAACTCAACCTAACTCATTTAATAGTCTCTAGATTAGAATGAGAGTTGGGATCAGTCACTGATTCACCCAACTGAGATTTGAAAATTGGTCCCTCTTCTGTTACTGTGCATAAGAAACTCATATAAATCACAAAACAAATAGGTAAGTGTAATAGAGAGTAGAAATTTTTATCAAAAATGTCCATTTAAAAAAGTAATATCTTAGATACATCTCTATGTAGTTTCTGACTTTATTTTTCCCCTGGCATTAGCTTTGATGTGTTTAAAGATCTAAATATAAATGTAGCCTTTTAAAGAATGGAATTTCCTAATGCCATTTATGATATGATAATAGTAGTTAGCATTTACATAGTATATACTATGTGCCAACAACCCTGAGACATAGTGTTATTATACTTCCCACTTTATAGTTGAGGACAGCAAGATAAACAGCTGAATGATTTAATAAATGCAATAACATTTTAAAAATACATATTTTCTTTCTTATAATATTTATTAAAGAAAAGGTGATAAGTTAGTCAGGTTTTCTGAGGTTTGCCTGTATAAAGTAGATATTTTTTTTTACCACTATTTCTACAGGAAAGAAGGAATATTACCTCCCTCCTCTGGCCCCTACTCTTTGAATATGAGCATCATCAACTTTGACCTTTCTTTTATCACCTCTCTTTTCTTTTTCTCACCTACTTTTTAATAACCACCCTCAATTTCACCTCTACAGAGAGGTTTCTTTGAACACTATAGAGTAGATGAGGTGGGTGGGGCAATAGTAAGACGTATGACTCAACAGCATTCAGCATCACTCAGCACAATAGCATCTCCAAAGGGAGAAGATCTGGATCCATGCCTGCCCTACTTTGGGAGGCTTATAAAACAGGAAATCAATAAAAATAAAATATCTTCTGATTTAGCTCCTATTCCCCTGACTAGTTGACTCTGGTAAAAATTCAAAAAGAGTACTCCTGTTATGCCAACAGAAAGCAAATTCTGGTAGCTTTTGCCAAACTGGAAAGACTTCTAGGCTCCTATTGACAGCTGTCCTCCCTATTACCTTCAGGAAAAAATATGAAATTTCTTGTTTGACTTTTAAAGCCCTTCAGATGGGGGTGGGGCCAAGAAGGCAGACAAAAAAAAAAAAAAAGGAAAAAAGAAAGAAATTATAAAGTCATTCAGAACTTGTCTCTACCTTTTCACCTTCTAATGCTCCTCCTTACGGTTTATCAGTCAACAACTGATTTTGTTGCTATTTTTCACACATGATACTCCATTTCTCATCTTCAAACTCTGGGGCATTCTCACTGGGTGTACCCCCATGATTAAAATACTCCCCTTTCTCACTCTGCCTCCTTGATTCCTTTCTTTCCTTAAGATTCAGGATTAAATACTGTATTCTGTAGGAGCCTATCCTCCACTCCAAATCTGATAATGTTTTTGCTTTGAGATTATCTCTCATTTATTCGGTATATTATTTTATGTTGCATAAAAAAAGAAGGCAGCATATTCTCTCTGTCTGTTTCTGTCTCTCCCTCCCTCCATATATACATTCACACACATACACACACACACACAAAAACATATACAACACATATAATAATAAACATATTACATATATACATATATACACATATACACACATATATAATATGTAGACACATTATATGTATAAATGTATATTATATAAAAGCATATCATAGCTCCTATTTCCTGCATGTTGCCTCCCTCATTAGAATGTAAGCTTCTTGAAGACAAGGACCATGTTTTTGTCTTTCTTTGTATTCCAAGTACTCATTCATACATACATATATATGTAATATGTTATAATTGATGTACAATAATATATGTGTAATATATGCATATATAATGCATGGCATATAGTAAGCACTTTTATTGTGGTTATTGCCAGAACTCCAATTTAGGTAAATTCAGAGAGGTTCATTATTAGAAGGGTAGTCACCAGACAATGATTTTTAATTTTTTGTCTTAACAACTTATAGAGTATCTACTATGGAATGAACAAATTGTGGTATGCCTCAGTCTAACCACATTGATAAAGTCGAGGTTTTTTAGCAATAGGTTAAAGAAATACTTCCTTCTGCTAGACAACAAGGATAAAATAGACAGGAATTCTAAAAAAAAATCCCCAGAGAAAACGATCTCTATAAGAAATAAAGGAGGCCATTGTCCTTTTCATTTAATATTAAGAACTAGTCTGATGCCCTTAAGGTAGGTATCCCTGGATACATGGAACAAATACTCAGCAGAACTTTCATTTCATGTATGTAGGTATTGTCTCCCTTAGTAGAAATGGCCACCCACACACATACTTTCCTCCATTAGGATTCTTGTTTATGTGTTTTCATAAATCTACCACGGTGAATCCACCCAGTGTATTATGTATGTATGTATGTGTATTAATATAAGCGCTGTGTTTTAATATATATATTCATATTAGATAGCTATTATACATACTGATATGCTTTTATATAATACATATTTATACATATAATGTGTCTACATATTATATATAAGTGTGTATATGTGTATATATGTAATATGTTTATTATTATATGTGTTGTATATGTTTGTGTGTGTGTGTGTATGTGTGTGAAGGTATATATAGAGGGAGGGAGAGACAGAAACAGAGACAGAGAGAATATGCTGCCTTCTCTAATAGAATGAAAACATCTTGTGGAGCTGTTCCATTTTTTTTCTTTATATACTTAGCACTGTTACTCTCACATAGTAGGCAGGCAAGCCAGCAGAGCCAAACCAAAAAGGTATCTTGAGGGAGAGACAAGAGACACGTACTAGGTGAGTCAAATCAGCATCATTATCTCTAGAATTGCATTTCCAAAAAATCTGAAGGAGACACTTTAGGAATCTGAACTCTGGAGCCAGGTGATCTGAAATACCCCCTTCCTCAGACCACCAGCTTTGCTTCCAGTTTGGTTTCTAATGCCATCATGTGAGCATTAATCTCTGTGGAGAAGAATCCGATCTAACCTCATCACTACTGTCCAACTGAGACCTACAAGTAGGTAAGCCCAAGAGCCAAAGAAATGGAAGCATTCTTCAGACACTAATCTTGTTTTCAGCACAGCCCTGAAGGCACCTCCATAATAAAGGATAACTGTGGAGATTTGACCTGATAAATCCTTCTACAGAGCAACTAAAGACCTGAATAGAAAGTTCTTTCCATTTCAAAGTCCTTAGAATTGTCAAATGATAAATTTTAAAATAGATAATATTTTATCGGTGGAAATTATGTATCCCCAAAACAATAGGGGCACTTCTATCTGATTTGCAACTGAAACCTCCTGATATTTTTGTCTCTCTTATTAGAATGACAACTCTTTTGGGATCAGAGAATGTCTTCCTTTGTCTTCTCATTGCTAAGTGCACATTGAGCATTTTATTAAGCGCTGCTTTTATTCATGCACTCTTTCTGATTGATTTTGATGGGTAATATGTGGTAGGGGCAGCTAGCTAGATGTTGTGGTAGATAGAATGTCAGGCCTGGAGCCAGGAAGATTCATCCAAAATTAAATCTGACCTTAGACACTTATCTGAGCAAGTCACTTAACCCCATTTGCCTCAGTTTTCTCATCTGTAAAATGAGCTGGAGAAGAAAATGAGAACTGTTCATTATCTTTGCCAAGAAAATCCTAAATGGTATAAAAAATAAGATACAGCTGCAATGGCAGAACAACAAAATGATTCACAAGCATATAGCATCATCAGAAGGATAGAGATTGGGACTGGATCTGAGATTTCCTTGGTAAAGACAACAGGGAATTCCCAAAAGTGGAAACTCTTATAAAAACTATTGACATGTTGCCTAGGGTCATACAACCAATGAATATCAGAGGTGGGTCTTGACCTTGGGTCTGGGATAAGAGATCTGCTTTGTATACATTCTGTCAAGTAATAGACCAGAACAAGAGAACTCATCAATAAAATAATAGTAATTAATGACATATTAATAACAATTAATAATTAAACTATGGTGACCAATTGATGAACTCTTTGGCAATAGCAAGCCATAAAACAAAGAAAAATACAAAATCGCTCTTAGTCTTGTAGATTCCTCTAGGATCTGCCTTGATGGAAGCAGCAAAGAGTACTAAGAATCACAGTGTTTGTTTATCTTTTAATGTTCATCAATACCAGTTTAGCTGTTGATACTCTAAAATTTATCAGGGGTCCTCAAACTTTTTAAATAGGGGACCAGTTCACTGTCCCTCAGACTGTTGGAGGGCCGGACTATAGTAAAAACAAAAACTTTGTTTTGTGGGCCTTTAAATAAAGAAACTTCATAGTCCTGGGTGAGGGGGATAATCGACCTCAGCTGCCACATCTGGCCCACAGGTGGTAGTTTGAGGACCCCTGCTTTAGCTATTTGTTCAGTAATTGACAAGTTAATTTACTATTGGAAGAAATGATTCCTATCAATTTTTCATTCTCTATAATTGAAACCAACAGATAAATGATATGTGAAGCTAAATGGAAGGATAATTTACAGTTTCTCCTTGGAGAAATTTTTTTAAAAAAAGAATTGGGTCAAGTTTATTTTATATCACCAAGAGCTACGAGAAGCATCCTTTCAAGTGTGATTCTTGATCATCTCACCTTACTTACAATGTTCATCATAAGTGGACACACATACATAAAAGAAGGAAACAAGGGGAAAAAAGACTATCTTGAAAATAATATCAACTTATAAATTAATCTCTGTTAACAAGGATAAGGAGTTACAATAGAATGTAGCCTCTTTGAATTCGGAGATTGCCTTATTTTTTAGCCTTTGTATTCACTGGACTTACTTCATAGTTTTGCTGCTGTTGTTTGTTGTCTTGCCATTTCACTCATGACTCTTCATCACCCCATTTAAGACTTTCTTGACAAAGTTACTGGAGTGGTTTCTTTCTTCCTCCTCCAGGTCATTTTGTAGATGAGGTACTGAAGCAAACAAGATTAAGTGACTTGCCCAGGGTCATATAGCTAATAAGTGACTGAGACAGGATTTGAATGAAAGTCCTCCTGACTCTAGGTCTGGTGCTCTATCCACTGCCTGCACATAGTAGACATTACTAAATACTCGATTAATTGAATATCTTATATTTCACAAAGAAGGAGCTGTCTGTATCATTTGCTAATTTAAAATGAAAGGTTTGTGTTTCTCATAAAAGTGACCTATGTCCACATGAGTTATCTAAATGTATAGATGTCCACTTTGCAGGGAGGTATGGCTAGTATATCTATACTTATGGGAAGGATTAACCAAAAACTTTCAAATTAAATCAAACTACACATTAATACTTTCTGATTTCAAAGCAAAATAGAGTATGATGTAGGATATCGAAAAATAGTTTGGAAAATATGGGTCTTGATTAACAAAGGGAAGAGTATAAATATTTGTGGAGAACATAGAAGCCTTTTACTTATAAATCAACAATAGACATCATATTGTAGTGGTAAGAGATTTGAATTTTGAGTCAAAGTACCTCCATTTAAATCTTGATTCAGTCACTTACAATTTGGGTGTCCTTGTCTAAGTAACTTAAGTTCTTTGAGCCTCAGTATTCTCATCTATAAATTCTAGGGATTGACTTAAGCCTCTAGTTTTAGATTTCCATAAGTCTATGGTCCTGTGAATGTTCTTTTCAAGAAAGGAGACAAGAGGTGTCAGGCCTAGCAGACACAAAATAAGAGGAAAAACAAAATTGGTCTATTAATTATTAGAATTACATAGCATACAAAGAGCAGAACTCTTAGCTCAGAAGACCTTTGGAATAATTTCTGAATCAGCATTCTGCGAAGTCAGTTTTATTAAAATAAACTCAAAATCAACACATTAAATTAGAAGATAGAAGGAGAAAGAGATGGATGGATGAATGGGTAGATTGATAAAAAGATAAATATATAGATGAATAACTAGATGGATAATTATATTTAGATAAATACATGGAGAGAGAAAAGAGAGACACAAACACACAGAGAGAGAGAGAGAGAGAGAGATAGAGAGAGAGAGAGAGAAAGCGAGAGAGAGAGAGAGAGAGAGAGAGAGAGAGAACATTTATTGTGTTTACTTTGTTAACAGTATTAAGCATTGGAGATACCAAAAATCCAAAACACTTACTTACAAAGCCATTGTGCTTAGGAAGACAACAAATAAAAGGGAATAGGTAAGGGGGAGATTGGAAAGAAAGAAAGAGGGCACTTGCATGGGTCATGATGAGGCAACAACACTAAATTGCAGTCACATGAAGGGTTTGTTCTAGGCAAAGGCTCATCTATCGGGTTATATGGGGTAAATCCAAATTTCCAATGAAAAGAAAACTGTCAGAAAATGAATCTGTGAAGAAGAAACTGTAGGAATTGACTGAAAGAGCTTCAATTGAGATATTCAAACCAGCTACTTATGCAAACAAATAGGAAATGAATTAAAAAAAAAAAAACATGCCTAGAAAAGGCTATCTTTAAAGCAAAATTCTGTCTTCTGAATCTTATTATCTTTGTCAATACTCCTGCAACATCAGCAATGTTTAGAAAATGTCAAGTCTGGAAGCAATGTCCTTTAAAAAGTATTCAGATTTTATGTGTGGACTGAACAAAGATGCCCTTTAAGATCCCTTCTAACTCTCAGACACAGTGATTCCAAAGTACTTAGAAGGTGGAAGTTTTTAATTTTTAAGAGAAGTCGCAAAAAACCCTCAAACTAAACCCATGTATTCAGTAGATGAATGATTTGCTTCTGATATAAATAGAATTTAATTTTTAGTGTGTACAGAGCTAGTAATATGCTCCTCCTTTTTTTCCCCATTGGGACATCCTTTTATTTTCCATTTTTAAAAGATAGGAATACAAATTATTGCACATTGTGAACAGTTAAAAACATCAATGGTCGCTTAGTAGAAGCTTCTTATTTTAGAGAGAAGAATACTGAGGCTAAGGAAAGACAATTGATTAAGTCAAGATCACAGGTCAACAAGGCAAAGATAGCCAGCATTGGACCAAACCCCAGGGGACAGAAGCAGGGTTATAGATGAGACTTCTCTTAGCTTTGGGATGGAGCTTGGTTGAGCACCTAGGAGGATAGGAAGCTGATAATCTTTGATTGGGAGGCTTTCGATCATCTGACTGGAAGTAATGTAGACTTTGACCTTTGAATTTATCTAGCTCCCAAGTCAGGCAGGAGCTGACCTCTGGAACAACCAGAACTCTTCTGTTTTTATTCTGAATCCTTCTTTCAAGGGCTGTAAGTATTGCATGCTGTGACTGGGCTGGCCCAGGGAGCCTTTGGGGGGACTGGTTTCAGAAAAACATTCCCAACTGCAAGTGAGAATCGGATTTCTTGTTCTCAGAGTTTTATATTATCTAGACATAGTTCATATACTTCTGGGTTTGGAAGTTATGGGTGGAGCTTTGTGGAGAAATTTGAGCCTTTTCAGATGGCATATCTGGGGCATTTCATCTGGGAGATCCAGGGAAGATAGGAAGCTACATCATTTCACCATTTGGGGGTCAATAAGGTCAAGCTCTTTCTGCATCTTATTTTTACAGATTATAATCAGATCCTTTACTTCCATTTTGGTTGTTGGAAGGATGGTTATTCCTCTGGTTGTTGTTGGTGGTGGTATTGGAAGAGAATATCAGGTCTCTGCTCCATGAGCATCACTCTCTGAATGACCATAGTAAGGGTTGCCTGCTCAATTAGCATCAAGGTGTGCTCATGTCACATTATACATGAAAGTGACCAAGATTAGGATTCCATTCCTCACTGCTACATCCCTAGAGGAGAGAAGGAGCTCTTTGTTTTCCAATCTTTACTTTTTTGCCCCAAATGTCCCACCCTGTCGAGACACAATCAATGTTTGCTAAAGGAGTGAACACATAGAATGAGCTGCCTGTGCTCTCCTAACTGGGACTTTTCAAGCTAAGGGTCAAGAGCTTTCTATGGGGCATTCAGGGACACTTGTTTAGCTAATGGATGGGCTGGATGACCTGTCCTTTCCAGCTCTGAAGGCTCTGAACTCTGAATGAATGAATGAATGAAGGGAGGGAGGAGCTGGTAGTGACTGACAGAAATTGCTCAAGAACTTTACAGGGTTTGTTAACAAGCAAAAACAGAGAGAGAGAGAGAGAGAGAGAGGGAGAGAGAGAGAGACACAGAGAGACACAGAGAGACATAGAGAGAGAGATGGACATATTTTTATAGAAAGAGGAAAGAGTAGAAGGAGGAGGAGGAAGAGGAGAAGGAAAAAGGGAAGCAGGGAGAAAAGGGGAGAGAGGGAGAGGAAAAAAGGAGGAAGAGGGAAAGGGGAGAGAGAGGGAAAGGGGAGAAGAGAGGGAAAGGGGAGAAGAGAAAGGGAAGGAAAAGCAAAAGAGAGGAAGAGAAAGAGAAAGAAAGGGAGAGAAAGGGAAAGAGAGCACTTTTGTCCCTTCTTCTTGGTTAGTAAATGTCAGGAGTCTAAATCCTCCATTTTTGGGGGTGGACCTGGATTATCATGAAATAAACAATAGAATCATGAATTTCTATATTTTCCCACCCTGATTTATGTTTGGAATTTTCAGATTAGTAATTATGGAAATTAAACATCATATACTTTAATGTTTACTATTGAATGAATTTTGATTTGTTTTACAGTGAAAGACACTTATGCTCACTTTAGTTGATGTCCTTTTGGCATAGAATTTGAGTCTAATTTTAGAAGTAGGACCAGATTCTATTCTGCATTTAGCACTTATTACATTTATTTTATATCTAGCAGAGAATATAGTTTATTTATTTTAATGCTGTTTTAAAAATACTATTTCAAATGAACATTATTTGGCAAAAATTAAATAAGCACATTCATGTACAATCCATCATAATTATTTTCAAGGGAAAGTAATTAGTCTGGTGACTCTAAGTGATGAGCTAGCTTAAGTTTGCTGTGTTCAAGGAGTTAGGAAATTCAGCAAGAAATTAAGAAATATTTATTAAACAGCTGTTATTTGTTAACCATTGCACCAATTCCTTGGAAACCTTTCTCTCTCTCTGTCTCTCCATTCAGTTTTCTCCTCTCTGTCTTTCTTCCTCTTTCTCTTCCTTTTTCTCTCCCTTCCTTTCTCTTTTTATATAAATTAAAATATAAATATTTTATTTATAAATATATTATCATAATTATAATATATTATGTATAATATTATAATATATAATAAATATAAGTAAATAAATTAAAATATAAATGTTTCAAAGACATTCAAAGTATCATGTTCTCTTCAAGAAAGCAATGATTGTTGCCATCTTTAGGGGAAGAGGTAATATACTGGATTTTGGAGAAGTCTTGCTTTGGTTTCCCACTAAATTCAAATTGTTTACACAGAATCAGAAGGATAGCAGCACAGTGAAAATTTAACTATGTGAAATATAATGTTGCAAAATAGAAGAGGGGGAAAGTCTAGAGCCATTTATCCCCATAGCACATAGATCATGCTTTAGACAGCTGCCTTAGCAATCACTAGGCTAAGGAGAGATCCAGCATTAGTGAGATAAAAGCATCTTTGAAGAGTGGGTCCTAGCCTCTTTAACCTGGGTAGATGCTTACCATTCACATAAGATGGTCCCATCAGAATCAATCTTGAGCTTCTATGAGAGACTGAGAGGCATGGAGAATAGTATCCAACTGCCAGTTTGTCTGACTTTTATCATGATTTCTAGATTTACTCATTTGTCCCGTAATCTTTGATGAACTTAGTAAAAACATACTTAGCACAGTTATAGTTCTGAGTGTTCGTTTGAGTGAAATCTTCCTATGTCAAATATCCTTGAACACTAGGAAACAGGTATGGCGAGAGAAGCAAAGAAGGAAAAGTCATCTAGGAATGCTTTACAAAAAAGTTGCATTTGAAGGACAGATTGAATTTGTCCAAGATTATACAAGTACAAAATAGCATAGATGGGTTTTAAACCCAGGTACCCTGACTCAAAATCCAAGACTTTCTACTGTACTATCTTATTAACCGGCCACTCTCAGGCCTTTGCTTTCTAGGTAACAAACATGTTTTAACTTTCTCTAGAAAAGACTTCTCACATTTATATTCTAAACTAAAATAGGAATTGTAATGGAAGAGATGAAAAATCCCAATGGAAAAAAAAGAAAGTAGACAGTAGAGAATATAGTTTGGGGCATGTAGACTCTTGCAAACTTTATCAGGTCAGTGCAGCTCACTCATTGAATAGAGTCTAAATCAGTGTCAGGAAACAATCTTTTTTTTTTTTTTTTTTTTTTTTTTTTTACCGATATCAAGATAAATAAACAAACACTTAAGAAGGGCTTGCTATGTGTTAGGCATTGACCTAAGTGCAGAGGATACAAACAGATAAGTATAGTTCCCAGCTTCAAAGAGCTTACATTCTAATGGGAGCAGACTTGCAAATAGTTATTTGCAATAATTATTGCAAATAATTAAGTAGATATAAGATAATGCAGAGTAGTTGAAAGACCATCCAAAAGTTGGAAGGTAGCAGTAGTTGGAGTGCTGAGCAAGGCTTCCTATAGGAGGCAGGATTTGATTCTTTATATATTTTGGAAATGAGGCCTTTATCAGAACCTTTGACTGTAAAAATATTTTCCCAGTTTATTGCTTCCCTTCTAATCTTGTCTGCATTAGTTTTGTTTGTACAAAAACTTTTCAGTTTGGTATAATCGAAATTTTCTATTTTGTGATCAGTAATGATCTCTAGTTCTGCTTTGGTCATAAAGACCTTCCCCTTCCACAGGTCTGAGAGGTAAACTATCCTGTGTTCCTCTAATTTATTAATAATTTCATTCTTTATGCCTTAGGTCATGAACCCATTTTGACCTTATCTTGGTGTACGGTGTTAAGTATGGATCAATGCCTAGTTTCTGCCATATTAGTTTCCAATTTTCCCAGCAATTTTTATCAAACAGTAAGTTCTTATCCCAAAAGCTGGGATCTTTGGGTTTGTCAAAGACTAGGTTGCTATATTTGTTGACTGCTTTATCCCTTGAACCTAATCTATTCCACTGATCAACTAATCTATTCCTTAGCCAATACCAAATAGTTTTGGTAACTGCTGCTCTATAATATAATTTTAGATCTGGTACAGCTAAGCCACCTTCATTTGATTTTTTTTTCATTAATTCCCTTGAAATTCTTGACCTTTTGTTTTTCCAATATGAACTTTGTTGTTATTTTTTCTAGGTCATTAAAATAGTTTTTTGGGACTCTGATTGGTATAGCGCTAAATAAATAGATTAGTTTAGGTAATATTGTCATCTTTATTATATTAGGATTTGATTCTTTAAAAAAGCCAAGGAAATTATTGGCAGTAGTGAAGCATATGGTGTAGGGAATAGCCTTCCAAAATAGGGAACTGATCATGCAAAGGATAGAGAAAAGAGATGGAATATAATAATAACATTATTGTGTTATATCATAATTATAAAAATATTGATGTATTATGTAACAATAAAATAATTTTGTTGTTTTTCAATATTATCCAACTCTTTGTGATTCCACTTGGAGTTTTCTTGGCAAAGATACTGAAGTGGTTTGCTGTTTCCATGTTCAGCTCCTTTTGCAAATGAGAAAACTGAGGCAAACAGGATTAAGTGATTTTCCCAGAGTCACACAGCCAGTAAGAGTCTGAGGCTGAATTTCAATTCAGATCTTCCCAATTTCAGGCTTAGCACTCTATCCATTGTACTACCTAACTGGCTTCAAATAATAACAATAACTAACATTTATATAATGCTTACTATAACTTGACTCTGGTATTCTGTTTATGGTGCTACCCGGCAGTCTCATGAAAAACAAAAAGAAACATAGTATGGTATGTGGTGAATTTTTCTGAAAATAAATTTTATATAGATTCCTCCCTTTTCCTTTCTCTTCCCTGACTTTTCCATTATGATCCTCTTCTCCACACTTTTTTTTTTTTATTTGCTGGGTTTGCATTGCTTTCTGGGGGAAAAATAATCTGATCCATTCTCCCTCCTATTTCTCATCAACTTCCATGATTTCTATGTTATAATAAATAGGGATTTAAAATCTTTATTGGAACAAATCCATTAGAATCCATATCTTTTGCTCTCAAAAATCCTGAGGTCTTTTATTATTTATTATAATGTAAATAATGATTTTAGCTCCATTCCTCACATATACATACATAAATTAGATGGTAGAGTACATACATATTTGGCATTCAGTCAGGAAGACCTTAATTCAGATCTAGCTGTGTGATCCTGGGCAAGTTACTTAACCCTGTTTGCCACAATTTCCTCTTTTGTAAAATGAGGGTAAGAATACTTACCTTACAGAGTGGTTGAAAAGATCAAGTAAGATATTTTCAAAGTGCTTTGAAAACCCCAAAGTCTCTTAAATGTTATTATTGTTATTGTTAGTAGTAGCAGCAGTAGTATTAATAGAAGTAATACTAGAAGAACTAGTAGGAGTAATAGTAACTTGAAGGATTAGTAATTATAGTAGTAGTAGAAGTAGTAATAATAATTGCAGTAATATATATAGTGGTAATATTAGTAGTACTTGTAGTACTACTTGTAGCAGTAGTTCCAATAGTAGAAATAGCTGCAGTAAAAATAATAGTAGTAATTAAAAGTAATAATATTATCAGTAGAAGTAGTAATAGTAGTAGTAGAAATAGTAGTAGTGATAATAGTTGTAGTACAAGTAATAATAGTAATAGTGGTAGTGGAAGTAACAGGAATAGAAATAGAAATAGTAATATTAGTAATACTGGTACTTGTAGTAGTAGTAATAGTAGTGGGGACTAGCAATATAGTCCCCAAAAACTTGTACAACAGTAGTTGTTTATATCATAAAGTGCTTTTCAAATGACAAAGTGTTAGCAAAGTGCCCAACAGAGAATGTGATAAAGTGATTAGAGTGTGATGGCTCTGAGTTCAAGTGCTTCTTCTTATACTCCTATGTGATCCTAGGCAAGTTCCTTACTGAAAAGGTATCCATCTCCTCTGGTGGAGGAAGTTTCTCACTGGGTATTCATATATAAATAAAATCATAGGTTTCTAAGTGATATAGTTTTAACAAAAAAAGTTAACATTTCTATAGGGCTTCCAAGTTGATAAAATGTTTATATATGTATATCATTTGATCTTCACGATAATCCTATGAGGTAGTAGTTATTATTTTTCCCATTTTGCAGATGAGGAAACTGATTCCAACAAGGCTTAAGTGATCTGCCCAGAATTACAAGTCTGAGGTAAAATCCAATTTCAGTTCTTCCTCACTCTATATCCAGTAACTACTAATCTGCTACATATAAATATCTCCTATAAAATTTATGATAATTTTATATATCATAATATTATATTGTCTGTAATAAAAAATTGTCCAAACTCATGGACAGTAGGAACTGTCTACCTATCTCTTAGCAAATATCTATCTATCTATTTATCTATCTATCTACATAAATAAATAATCTGGTACAATCCAAAGATCAGGATGTGGTATAAAGACATTGTAATGTCAGGCAAATATGTAGTTTTTATGTTCACATTCATAGCAAGAATTATACATCTGAGTTACAAAGTTTTGCCAATTCTAGATGCTCCCTGATAATCACAGAATTCCATCCTTGGTGTTCTGACCTTTGCTTTAAATGGTCTTCTGACCCGTGGTAGCAGTCAAAACAAGCCCAGAAGTCATTTTCATAGTTGTCTTGTCTCCACCCCCACTTTGAAAGTACTCCAAACAATGAGTATGTTGTGTTTCCTGAAAATATCTGCAGGTTTAGGGTTATGTCATAGAGATACACAATGGTATACACAGAACTGTCATTTAAAGCTCCTTTTAGAAGGAACAGGAAATGGGAGAAAGGGGCTGTATGTAGAAATTCAGGAAGGTTTCAGATTGTAGACACTGTATTCTTGTGCATTACTGATAATAGGCGATTGTTGTCATATGTCAAGTGTTCAATCTTCACAGAAGCAAAGATCATCAGCACTACAAGGAACCTTCCCCAAAGACCACAGACCCTTTGTTGAACAGAGGGCTAGCCCCCTGCTGAAGAGAAATAAGATTCTTTGTACAAAGGGCCATCTAGATCATTTACAAGGTAATATGTGTTTAAATGGCCCCTCATTCACATAATACCAGAAACCTCTGGGTGGATTAGGTTTAAAGCCTGACTGAGGTGGAACTAATCACCCTGATTGCCTTCCACAATCCTGCCTTTACTCTCTTCTCCAATTGTTCAACCCCTTTGGACTTTCTGACCCACCTGACTAGTTTTTGCCTTCAAACAGCCCCATCATCATAGGAGAGAGAAAATCCAAGGTCAAGAGTCCTTTTCTACCCTTTGGCTCCACACATGCCAACCCATCTGGCTTTTTAAATGAATGGATCTTTCCCCCCCCTCTTTCCTGTTTGTTTGTTTTCCACCAAAATGGCAGGTTTTGTGAATAGTCACAAAGGAACCTTTTATAGAGGATTTATTTTTATTTCACTATCTTCATTCTGGAGGGAGGAAGAAAAAAAGGAATAAGGAAGGATGCATAATAAACAGTGAGGGGTAGTAGATGATAAATGACAGTGATTGAGAGACTTCTATTTGGGGTTAATTATAGGCTAGCTAATGGGTTGCACAGAGTTGGCCTGAAGGAGACATTTGCCTTACTGAGAAAAGACTTACTGTGGCCAACAATCCTTGAAACAAATGTGGAAGGTGGGAAGAAAAAAAAGACTTTTTTTTTGGTTAATGAAAAACCAAGCAATTTGCCAAAATTGGATGAAAAGAAAGGAGCATGTAGAATGCAGAAATCCAAGAGGAGTTGGTTTCATGGTAGAGAAATGGCATTTTTTTGTATGTCTTTAGCAGGATAACAAGAAAAGGAGTCATAGAGCTTTAATCTTCTAGGAAACTCCAACTTTGAGTCCTGGTACCTGGATATTGGCATATACTAGGCAATCTTTGTTTAGGACACCCACGTTCAGGCCTGCTTTTTATTATCATTGAGTCATTTTAATCGTGTGCAATTGTTCATGGTAGAGAAATGGCATTTTTTTGTATGTCTTTAGCAGGATAACAAGAAAAGGAGTCATAGAGCTTTAATCTTCTAGGAAACTCCAACTTTGAGTCCTGGTACCTGGATATTGGCATATACTAGGCAAACTTTGTTTAGGACACCCACGTTCAGGCCTGCTTGTTATTATCATTGAGTCATTTTAATCGTGTGCCTATTGTTTTCTTAATGGTTTGCCATTTTCTTCCCCAGCTTATTTTACAGATGAGGAAACTGAAGCAAACAGGGTGACGTGACCGGCTCAGGGTCACACAGCTAGTAAATGTCTGGATTTGAACTCAGGAAGATGACTTTTCCCAATTCCAAACCCAACATTCTATTTACTGTGCCAACTATTAGTCCGCTTACCTGCTTGAGCATATAGTAAATATCACTGACACCAAACACGGATAGTATATTATATATATCTGAATTGATCCTCACACAAGACCCTACCATTCTTTTCATTTTCTTACTTCCTATTAATGCTATACTTTAACTTGCAGCTGTAGCTGCTGTTACCAGAGACACTTCAGTAGCTATGTGTGTTATATATAATTTTTAGACGCACAACCTATCATTTTTGCTCCAAGAACACTATTGATTTGCAATTACTCTTTGGTTAATAGGATAGATCTTGTTGATCCACTATTTATTTTTCCATTGTATACTGAATAAACTCACAATTTTAATTTTCTGGAGACTAGTATTCTATTAATTATAACCAGATATTACTATTAGCATAGTACTAATAATAATAGTTAACATTTATGTAGGCTTAAAATTTTACAAATATATGTTAGCTCATTTTATCCTCACAACCATCCTGGAAAGTAGGTGCTATTATTTTTTCTCATTTTACAGATGAGAAAGCGTGAAAATAGACATTCAAATTCAGGTCTTCCCACTTCAAAGGCTTATGTTCTGTCAATTGTACCACCTAGTTGTCTATTAATAAGGTGAGGGGTTTTTTTGGTTGTTGTTGTTGTTGTTGTTGTTGTTGTCTTTTCCCCCAGAGGTAGTTAGGTGGCACAATGGATAAAGTACATATTTCCCCCTCCCACCCAAAGTCCAGGGGACCTGAATTCAAATCTAGCCTCAGATACTTGCTAGCTGTGTGATCTTGACAAGTCACTTAACCCCAATTTGGTCTCTCACCAAAGGATGAACTTTTCTTTCAAGGAGCTGTTTGTAATCATTAAGAGCATCACATTTTTCCAAATGCAATTGAAGCTATAGTATTCTTGCTATGCAATGCTGGACCCAGTCTATTATTCATTGGAAGTATCTGTTCAAGATATGTGTCTGTGTGTGCATGTGTATGTGTGTGCGCATACAGACACACACACACACACACACACACACTCCATAATCTCTCCATCCAATTGTCTATTATAGTTTGGCATTAGGCATTCTTCATCTATTTAATTTTCCCTAGATAGCTAGCTAGACTGGATTCTTTGTAATTTTGGATTTCATTTAAGAATTTCTACATTCTTAGTCTTGTTGTAATTGGCACATCACCGTTTAGAGGAACTCAATCTTCCTTTCCAATCAGACTCTGTGCTGAACATCCTCCTTGATAGTGTCAAATACTTTTGAATAATATTTTTCCTTATTTTATCTCTCATTTGGAATTTTTAAAAAATCTGTCCATAACTTTTGTTTTCACAATGACAAAATGTTTTTTCTAGTATTTCTTTCCCTCCTTTCTCCTAGAGAGGCATTCTATATAACGAAGGAAGGAAAAAAAATCTATTATCTATTAAATATCAAATATCTATTAAGTATGTATCAGGCACATGCTAAGTTTGATACAAATAAATAGTATCTGATTTGAGATTCTCTATAATTCAGGAGAAATATTTTTACCTCACACTTAATTGACCTATACATGGTCACTTAACTAGGAAGTATCTGGAGCAGGACTTGAATTAAGATCTTTCTGACTCAGAACCCAGAGCTCTATCCACCTACCAGCTAGTTCTGGTTATCTTTCAAAGAAAAAAAATTAAAAGAAAAAAGTGAAAAAGAGGAAGAAGAAAAAATTCTGAAAAAATATATTCAGTGTCACATGCCCAGAAACTTTCTAGTTTTTCAAAGAGCTGCCCTGGAAATTAATATCCAGAGGGTTTGTTGTACCTTTCAAGGAATGTTAATATATGTATAGGATATACCTTGTTGAAAAAAAGACTTTAAGTCAGCACCTTGTTCTAACAAATTGAATGCCTTTTTAGTCATCAAAAAGGATTTTGTATTCCCCTTCATCTACAATATTCTTTGCAAAAAAAAAATCCTGTTTCTTATTCATACTTTCATCAAGGATTACCCGAACATGTATAGATTATTAATATAATGATTTTTTAAGGATGGGAAGATAGAAAAATGAGTAGGTAGATATTGATATTTTTCCATTGTCTTTTTCTGTAGCAATAATGACAACAATTTTTCCCAAACTTTTTTTTGGTAACAATAATATGAAAGAGAGGATGAGAAATACATTAGAGAAATACATTGTACTAAGCCACTTTCTAATGCATACAGGATTTTCCAAAAGCCTTAGTGTAGTTTTAAACATTTAATAGCTTAAATCTCCTTATAGCTTAAAACTTCACTAAGACTTTTGAGATACACTGTATAATCATATCTTACTTCAAATATGAACTTTGTGTACTTGTGTATCTCCCTGTTTAGACTATAAGATCTTTGAGGGAAAGGAATATATCTTACATCATTTTGTAACTCTTGCACCTAGCACAGAGACTTGTCCATAGCATGTACTTGATAAATATTTATTAAATCAAGCAGAATTACATCTTTCAAAGTTAACTTTAAGTGTGCGAGTAAATTATTCTTTGTTCCCATTTTGCTTGCAACTGATTAACTTCTTTAAATCAGGTCAGTCCCAGGGATTAGCAACCTCTACATGTGTGCAAAAGATGTTTGGCATACTGATTTTCAGTCGACTGGGCAACTTGCCACCACTATGACCCCATCTCACAATTACAAGAATTCTCCCTGACTGCTCTGATTTTTACAAGGCTCACGGTTCATTGCCTTTTCTCTTGTCAAGGGAATCAATATGTTCACTCACCCCCTACTATCCCTACTTCTCCACTCTCAACTCTCCTATACATTGTATGTCCTTTAACTGAGGTTGGCAACTTGATATGCCGCTCTTGAGAAATTGCCAGGTCTCACCTTATTCTATGCAGAATGTTCAAAGCAAAGTCTTTAGGAAACTACTCATGGGAAAGTTATTTTACTGGTCTATTTGGAATAATATTGATGATGTCAGAAACCTAACTGCAAATTAGAAGAAGTTTGTTGAAGATTTCCATGAGTTGACTGAGAGCCAAGATATGAGACTATATAGAGCAGAAGAACATGAGTTTTCAGCCTTCCATTGGCATGTCTGTCTTGAGTCAGGAAACATCACTATGTACCTTGTATGGAAATAATTAATGTTTACTTTATTTTCCTGAGCATGTAGTAACTTCTTAAGAATGAATGAATGAAAAAAGGAACATTTTTTCATGGTGAAATGAAAAAAATATTTATTTATGTGAAAAGCACTATGATCAAAACCAGACTTACATTCTTTTAAAAAAATAATAGCTTTTTATTTTCAAAATGTATGCAAAGATAGTTTTCAACATTTACCCTTGCATAACCTTGTGTTCTAATTTTTTTCTTTGTCCCTTTCCTCTCCCTCTTCCCTAGTAATCCAACATATGCTAAACATGTGCAATTCTTCTATACATATTTCCACAATTATCATGCTGCACAAGAAAAATCAGATCAAAAAGGAGGAAAAATGAGAAAAAAAAACAAAAAGCAAGCAAACAATAGCAAAAAGGTGAAAATACTATGTTGTGATCCACATTCAGTCCCCACAAATATCTCTCTCCATCACACTGAAATCAGCTTGAATTACTTCATTTTTGAAAAGAGCCTCATTCATCAGAATTGATTGTTGCATAATTTTGTTGTTGCTGTATACAATGTTCTCTTGATTCTACTACTCACTTTACCTAATATCAGTTCATGTAAATCTCTCCAGACCTTTCTGAAATTATCCTGATCTATTTCTTATAGAACATCATTTCTTATAGAACATAGAACAACATAGCTAATCATTTCTTATAGAACAAAAATATTCCATAACATTCCATAACATAACATAACTTATTAAGTCATTCTCCAACTGATGGGCATCCATTCAGTTTCCAGATCTTTGCTATTACAAAAATGGCTGTGACAAATATTCTTGCAAATGTGGGTCCTTTTCATTTTTTTATGATCTCTTTGGAATATAGGCCAAGTAGAGATGCTGCTGAATCAAAGGGTACTCACAGTTTGATAGCCCTTTGGAACCTCATAATGGTTACATCAGTTCACAACTCACAATACACAACAATGTATTAGTGTCCCAGTTTTCCCACATCCCCACTAGCATTTACCATTATCTATCATTTCAGCCAATCTGCGAGTTGTATAGTGGTCTCTCAGAGTTGCCTTAATTTCTCTGATCAATAGTGATTTAGAGCATTTTTTCACATGACCAGAAATGATTTTGATTTTTTTCATCTGAAAACTCACTCATATTCTAATAAGATAACATATATGGGTTTCAACTTGAATAAGTTGGAAAGGTCCCATGATACACTGGCAAAATACACAATGAAGTATCTTCTTTAACATTTCCACTGATAAAAATCATATCCATTTCTTATGTTGAATCACTTAACAGAACCAGGAACCTTTTCCCTGGGTCTTCAAAAGCTGAATAGCTGTGGCTGAAGTCTATATAAATAGTTGTCAGGGTCCATTTCTGCAAGAGTTATTTCCAAGTATGTTGGTAACTGAGTCTGGACTGAAAGCAGGACCAGAGATCTGGAGATTTGGGAGAAGGGTGCTGCCATTTCCAGTTTTTGGGGGCTTATCTTCCTAGTGTCAGTAGACCAGCAGTTGGTAGTTTTGATGGTAATGAAGGTGGCTTTCTTTGTCCACATTGATTGTTTCTGTCCCTGAAACTGAGTTGGAAGCAAGCCTGGTAGTCTGAGGGTGAGGGGCACTGCTATTCCAAAAACTTCTGGTTTCAGGATCCTGAGCTGTCTCCATTGAGGTCTGAGGGCAGATGGTGGTCAAAGTGATGATGATACTTTTATTTACCAAGCACTTGTCACCTCTTGTCTCTGCCTTGTCACTCTCCTTCTCCAGTTATCCTAGATTGTTACTTACTTAACTTAGAGAATTCAGTGAGGGTACAGAGAAGTCCAGACTCAGATTAAAATTTACTAATAATCCCAAAAATGAATAATTCATATATGGGTAATCAATAATTTAATGGAATAAAATGAAAGAATCTAAGCAATACATTTTGATTTTCTAGCTTATCAGAGAATACCAAAGTCCTATAGATAGAATGAAAGAAATAACTCAAGAAGGAAACAAATAAAGAAAAGGATTCTAAGAGGTAGAGAGGAATTAGTCTTATGAGTCTAAGAGGGAGTGGAGCCAAGATGATGGAGAGGACACATGCTTCTTTCTGATCTTCTCCCACGACTCTCAGACTAATCTGCAAATCCAGCCTCTGAATTAGTTCTGGACTGGTAGAACCTATGAATACTGGGAGTGTAACTAATTACCAGTAGAAGATAATTTCAAAGATTGCTAGAAAAGGTCTATTTCAATTGGGCATGGAGGGAGGCGGGTCAAGTGCAAGCAAGCCCAGTACAGATGCCAGTGCAGTCTGTACAGCCCCAAGGTGGTGGGAGTTCCACATGGCAGAAAATCAACAGGGAGGAATCTACAGCAGTGTTGGTTACTCTGGCCTGGTTGCAAGCCAGTAGATCAGCAGAGAGGTTATAAAACATCCAACACAAACACAAAAGATAAATAGTGAACTCCAAAACACCAGAATCTCATGGGACCTGGCCATGCCCATTCAGCATCAGAAGTCAGTAAACACTGACTCAGCACAGCCAGCAGAGGAAGATTGGACAACCCCCTTGCCCTAAATATAGATATCAACTTTAAAAAAAATCAGTAAAAAAGCAAAAAGAACTCTAACCATAGATAGTTTTTATGGTGAAAGAGAAGAACAGATTTCAAATCCTGAGGAGATTAAAAGCAGATCATCTCCAGATGAGGCCTCAAAAGGTGATATAAATTGGTACCCATCACACAAGGCTCTCCTAGAAGAAATTAAAAAGGATCTTAAAAGAGAGCTAGAAAAAATTGGGGAAAGGAAATGAAAACTTTGCAAGAGGGTTTGGAAAAGGCAATACAAAATAGACAGTGAAATGGAAAAAGCATATGACTCATTAAAAGATAGATTTGAAAAAATGGGAAAAAATGGAAAAAATTCCCAGAAAAACAAAATTTGTGAAATGGAAAAGGAAAATAATTTCTTAAAAAACAGAATTTGTGAAACAGAAAAAAATTCACAGAATAAAACAACTCATTTAAAAATTCAATTGTACAAATGAAAAAAGATGTAAAAAAGTAAATGGAGGAAATAATTCATTAAAAATGAGAACTGAACAAATGAAAATAAATAACTCAATGAGACAACAAAAATCAGTCAAGCAAAACCAAAAAAAAAAAAAAAAAAAAAAAAAAAAAAAAAAAAAAAAAAAAAAAAAAAAGGAAAAAAATAGAAAATAAGGTAAAATACCTAATTGGGAAAACAGATCTAGGAGCGACAATCTAAGAATTATTGGACTTCCTGAAAATGATGAAAAAAAGAGCCTAGACACTATCTTTCAGGAAATCATCCAAGAGAACTGCCCAGATGTCATAGAATCAGAATGTAAAATAGCCATTAAGAGAATTTACTGAATACCTTCTGAAAGAGATCCCAAAATTAAAATTCCAAGGAATATTGTGGCTAAATTTCAGAACTATTGGACTAAGGAAAAAATATTACAAGCAGCCAGAAAGAAGCAATTCAAATACTGAGGAGCCACAATAAGGATTACCCAGGATCTAGCAGTTTCTACTTTAAAGGATCAAAGAACCTGGAATCTGATATTCTGAAAGGCAAAGGAACTTGGAATGCAGCCAAGAATAAACTACCCAGCTAAACTGAACATTTTCTTCTAGGGAAGAAGATGGACATTCAATGAAACAGGTGAATTACATTTATTTCTGATGAAAAGACCAGAGCTAAGCAACAACAACAAAAAATTGACCTCCAAATATAGGACTCAAGAGAACTTTTGAGAACTATATTTCTGTTATGGGTATACATAGAGAGTGCATGTGTAATCCAGCAGGATGAATACAGAGAGGCTTGGAGAGACTTACATGAACTGATGCTAAGTGAAATGAGCAGAACCAGGAGATCATTATACACTTCAACAACAATACTGTATGAGGATGTATTCTGATGGAAGTGGATTTCTTCAACAAAGAGAAGATCTAACTTAGTTTCAGTTGATCAATGATGAACAGAAGCAGCTACACCCAAAGAAAGAACACTGGGAAATGAATGTAAACTGTTTGCATTTTTGTTTTTCTTCCCGGGTTATTTTTACCTTCTGAATCCAATTCTTCCTGTGCAACAAGAGAACTGTATGGTTCTGCACACATATATTGTATCTAGGATATACTGTGACATATTTAACATGTATAGGACTGCTTGCCATCTGGGGGAGGGGGTGGAGGGAAGGAGGGGAAAAGTCGGAACAGAAGTGAGTGCAAGGGATAATGTTGCAAAAAATTACTGGGTAATTCAGTTAATAAAAAGTTATAATTAAAAAAAAATAATGGTCGATAGTTTAAAACATTTGGGAATCTATGTGCCAAGGGAAAGTTGGGAACTATATGAGCAAAATTACAAAACACTTTGCACACAAATGAAGTTAGATCTAAACAACTGTAAAAATGTCAAGTGTTCTTGGATAGTTCAAGTGAATATAATGAAGATGACAACACAACCTAAACTAATATATTTATTTAGTGCTATACCAATCAAACTCCCAAGAGAGTTTTTTTACTGATCTAGAAAAAATAACAACAAAATTCATCTGGAAGAACAAAAGATCAAGGATTTCAAGGGAATTAATGAAAAAAATCAAATGAAGGCCTAGCTGTACCAGATCTAAAACTATATTACAAAGTGGTGGATATCAAAACCATTTGGTACTGGCTAAGAAATAGAGCAATTGATCAATGGAATAGTTTAGGTGAACAAAGCAAAATAGCAAACTAATGTTTGACAAACCCAAAGACTCCAGGTTTTGAAATAAGAATTCACTATTTGACAAAAACTATTGGGAAAATTGAAAACTAGTGTGGCAGAAACTGGGCATTGACGCACACCTCACATGGTATACCAAGATAAGGTCAAAATGGGTTCATGATTTAGACATAAACAATGACATTATAAACAAATTAGAAAAACATAGGATAGTTTAACTGTCAGATCTGTGGAGGAGAAAGGAATTTTTGACGAAAGTCATTATTGATCACAAAATAAATAATTTTTATTTTATTAAGTTAAAAAGTTTTAGTACAAACAAAAGTAATGCAGACAAGATTAGAAGGGAAGCAATAAACGGGGAAAACATTTTTACATTCAAAGGTTCTGATAAAATATAGAGAGAATTGACTCAAATTAATAAGAATTCAAGTCATTCCCCAATGGATAAATGGTCAAAGGATATGAACAGACAATTTTCAGATGAAAAATTTGCAACTATTTGTAGTCATATGAAAAAGTGCTCCAAATCACTATTTATTAGAGAAATACAAATTAATAACTTTTTATTGACAGAACCCATGCCAGGGTAATTTTTCATAACATTATCCCTTGCACTCACTTCTGTTCCGATTTTTCCTCTCCCTCCCTTCACCTCCTCCCCCAAATGGTAAGCAGTCCTATACATGTTAAATAGGTTACAGTAGATCTTGGATACAATATATGTGTGCAGAACCGAACAGTTCTCTTGTTGCTCAGGGAGAATTGGATTTAGAAGGTATAAATAACCCAGGAAGAAGAACAAAAATGCAAGCAGTTTACATTCATTTCCTAGTGTTCTTTCTTTGGGTGTAGCTGCTTCTGTCCATCCTTGATCAATTGAAATTGAGCTAGATCTTCTCTTTGTTGAAGAAATCCACTTCCATCAGAATACATCCTCATACAGTATCGTTGTTGAGGTATATAATGATCTCCTGGTTCTGCTCATTTCACTCAGCATCAGTTCATGTAAGTCTCTCCAATCCTCTCTGTATTCATCCTGCTGGTTAGAAAAATACAAATTAAGACAACTCTGAGATATCACTACACATATCTCAGATTGGTTAAGATGACAGGAAAAGATAATGACAAATGTTGGAGGGGATGGGGAAACATGGGACACTGATACATAGCTGGTGGAACTATGAATGGATCCAACCTTTCTGAAGCAATTTGGAGCTATACTCAAAAAGTTATTGTTTGATAATTTTGATGAACTTTGTTCATACCCTTTGATCCAGCAGTCTTTCTACTGGGTTTATATGCCAAAGAGACAGGAAACGGGACCCACCTGTGTGGGTTTGTGGCAGTCCTTTTTGTAGTGTCAAGAAACTGGAGAATGGCTGAATAAATTATGCTAAAATATGGTATTCCATTTTGTTATGGAATATTATTTTTCTATAAGAAATGACCAGCAAGATGATTTCAGAGAGGCCTGGAGAGATTTACATGAACTGTGAAGTTCATAAAGCTAAGTGAAATGAGCAGGACCAGGAAATCATTATAGAGGGCAACAGCAAGACTATACAATGATTAATTCTGATGGATGTGGCTCTCTTCAATAATGAGATGATTCAAACCAATTCCAATTATTTAGTAATGAAGAGAACCATCTACACCCAGAGAGAGGACCATAGGAACTGAGTGTGGATCACAATATAGCATTCTCACTCTTTCTGTTGTTGTTTGTTTGCATTTTGTTTTCTTTCCCAGTTCTTTTCTTCCTTCCTGATTCAACTTTTCTTATGTAGCAAGATAACTGTATAAATATATATATATAGGATTTAACATATATTATAACAAATTTAACATGTATCGGACTACCTGCCATGTAGGGAAGAGGGTGAGGAGAAGAAAGGGATAATTGGAACAGAAGGCTTCACAAAGGGTCAATGTGGAAAAATTACTCATGCATATGTTTTGTAAATAAAAAGCTTTAATAATTTTTAAATGTAAAAGGGAAAAAAAGAGTCTAATGAGTAAAAGAACATCTGGCTAGAATCCCCCCCCCCAAAAAAAAAAAACAAAAAGGAGAATCCTTAGAGTAATACAACTTGCCACAGAATTATAGCTGGACCTTCTGAAGTAGGATCCTATTATCTATTTGGACAATTTATATGTGATAGCAGGTATGAGCAACCAACTTGCCAGAAGAAGAAACAAGTACAGACATTCTTTAAGTAGCATTATTGCCCCAATAGATTCTTCAGCGTAAGGGTAGTAAAATATTATAACCCAATTCCTTGCTGTACCATGACCAAATCCCACTGCAACATAATTTTGCCAATCACTCAAGATGGAAATAGGATGGCTGATGATTTGGGTCTTTTTCTATGACCATTACTTTGCTTATTAGTCTCCGTGCAGCCTTCCTATGAAAATACAAGCATTGTTTCTAGGGAAATAATTTCCTATTGATGTGGAAACTAGAAATATTCTCCCTGGGGAAGGGGAGTAAGTATATAACTGAGCAAGAACACAAAGTGATAAATCTGAGACTTGAAACCAAATCTTTTGTCTCTCAATCCAATGCTCTTTCTACTCTGCCACATTGCCTAATGTAATAAATGTCGAGACAGACCTAAATAGGGGAAGTGACTAGTCCTGAGTAATATACTTAGAGTGAGGCAAATTTACTCAAGTATTCGAAGGACTGCGAAGTGAAAAGTGGATTAGGTGAATTCTATTTGGTCCTGAAGGGTAAAAACTCAGAGCAATGGATAGAAAAGGTTGAAAAGGCAAATTAAGACTTGAAATGAAGACAATGGTGGAACAGAATGCAGTGCTGGCCCTGAAGTCAGAATGAGTTCAAATCCAATTTTAGACACTTAATAGCTATGTGATGACCTTGGGCAAGTCACTTAACTTTGCATCAATTTCCTCATCTGTAAAATGAGCTGAAAAAGGAAATGTCAAACCACTCCAGTATCTTTGTAATGTTCTCACTAGCTTTCTGGAGGTCCTTTGGATGGGCCTTGGTCTTAGCAGGATAGACACCATGAAAATGATCAAGAGTCTAGATTCTTTATTCTGGCCCAGTTTTGATCTTAGTGCAGGAGGTATGAGAGTCACTATGAGGATGGTCAAAAATAGAATGTCTGTCTTCCAGTTCTTCTTAGCCCTTATACATCTTATTGTAATTACATCATTACAGCATACTGATTATGTGTGAACTAGAGAACCATTATATCGCCATGCTAAGTACTAAGTATATATGTGAACTAGAGAACAATCATCTCATCAATTCCACTGAGTTAACACCTTGTTTCAAGTATACTTCTCCAGAGTTCCGGCTCTCTATATATCTTTCCCAAGAAAATCTCTTGATGAAGAGTTGGATATAACTGATGTGATGAATTGATAAAGATCAATGAGAAGTGAACCCAGAGAGAATGGAATTTCTTGGAAGGTAGTGAGCAGCCTCCCAGACCCTCTAAATGGGGGAGCTCAGCAATCTCTGACAGGGAGGATAATTGTTTTGTCAGAATTGAACCATAAGCAACCCCTTTTCTATGCTAATGAGGAGTTGGAATATCAACCAATCTCAAATTTCTGAAAAGTCTTTCCTCTTGCAGAGTCTAAGCTCCACATTCCCTTCCTCCATTAAAAATCTACCAGACTTTGTTGGTTTGGGAAAGAGTGTCTCATTCCCCTGGGTCTCCAGAGCCCCAATTCTACCAGAGTGCTCAGAAGATCTTTTTCTGTCATCCTTTCTAACCACTCCGTTATTTTGTGAGTATCTCTTCTCAATATAACTAAGCTTGCTTTACTATCATTTAAGCTCCATGTTTCCTTGTTCTCCAATTTTGTTATTCTAAACCTTTTTAAATTTGACAAAGAGTAGTTTCTCTTTTCTTGAAGGTTGTCAAGCAAAGCCTGGATAACTAACTGTTGTATTTTTGTATAGGGGAGTTCTTGTTCATATTTGGGAGTAGCATAGATAGATTTTTGAGGTTCTTTATACCACCAAGATTCTGTGGTAACTTTCATTTCATATTAGATCTTTAAAGGAGAAACACAATGGAGGTCCTAATTGGGAACTGAGAAATGAATTTTGCAGTTAACAGCCTTAGCTGACATGGGGCTGGGAGAGGGCCAAGTTAAAAGTAAGAGAACAATAGGGACAGACAGAGTACAAATATAATTGTCCTAGGAAAGGAAAAGTGTGACATTTGTGTTTGCTGGGGATTATAGGAAAAGGAAGACCTGGGAGAAGGGAACATGGAAACTTGGGGGAAACCTGGGCATAACAATTGTATTGCATAGTGATTCAGGCTGTTAAATTATAGAAAACGAGGCAATGCTAGTGGGAGGAATGTTCTCATTGAAGTGATTGACTCCTACTGAAAAATAAGATGGCTACATGTAGATATAATGATATTAAGAGATGTGTTGTTTTCCTAAAACATGTACCCTTGATATAATTACAGTGATTAATAATTTTTAGATAACAGTCCTATCTAGGGACAAGAATTTTAGATTTCATTTTATTCTTATAAAATCCTTAGGAGGTAGGTGCTGTTATTATATCTGCTTTAGCTATGAGGAAACTGAGGCAATCAGAATTAAGTGACTTGTCCAGGGACATCCAATTAGGAAGTATCTGAGGCTGAATTTGAACTTGTTTCCTTGATTCCAAGTCCACAATGACACTTAGCTGACTAAATCTATATAGCACACAATCTGCTAGAATATGTAAAACTGACTGCTTTCTGTTTCTGCTGATTGCTATTGAAATGAATGATCCTGTAATACAAAATTTGAAATTTATTTCTAATGAAATTTGAAATGGATGTAGTATATCAGAAATTGAAATACCAATTAGGCATTGAAGGACTTATTTGGGATTGCAGGTAGATTTGTTTTTCTCCCTCAATTTATTTTCTTTTTAACCATTGACATATTTTTCTTTTTGTCTCTATACTGCTCAATTTCTGATATACTACATCCATTTGAACCCTCTGGAATAACAAGAAAAAACAATTAATCAAAACCAGCTGATACACCACCTAATCCAGACCTGATATATGACATATTCTAAATATAATACCTAGCATCAGACACATTCTGCACATATACAAAATGTACTATCACCACCAAGTTGGAAAGTGTATTTTATCCATCATTCCTAGTTATGTTTTAGGGCTATTCATGTTTATAATATTGCAATTCTTGTGTATACTATCCCTGTCTTATTTATGATACTCTGAATCAGCCCAGGTAAATTTTTATGTCTTCTTCCAAATAATATAATTTTGGAAGAGAAAAGAGGATGTGGAAAGGGAACAGCTGGCTACATAAAATGGTGTCAAAGAACAGGATTTAGTTTTGTGAACCATGGCTTATGATACCAGATGGAATATATCTCATGAAGTTTCCCAGGATACAGTTTGGCAGGAAACTCACCTATTTGATCCAGAGGACTTTAAATTTAAACTTTAGAGAGAGGGAACAGAATTCCATGATACCACTTAAGATCCTTTGATATATGTTGAATCCAATGCTACCAACACTGACCTTTCTGTTCCTCATACATGACACTGTCTCCTGATTATTATTTTATACTGGTTGAACCCCATATTCATATCTCCCTTATCATTTCTACTACTTGGCTTTGTTGACTTATTTCAGATCTCAGCTAAAATTCCACATTCTGCAAGATGTCTTTTTTGATCCCCGCCTCCTGCCCACAATGCTAGTGTTTCCCCATTGAGATTACCTCCAAATTATCCTGTTTACATATATATATATATATATATATATATATATATATATATATATATATATATATGTTGTTTTCCTTTTAAAATCCAATCCTCTTTAAAATCCAAATCCAAACTTTAGGACTGTTTTTCCTTTCTTTATAATCCCAGTACTTATCATAGAAGTTGTCACACTTAATAAATACTTGTTGACTTAACTAAGTCCTTTATTTTTTTCTCTGAGAACCTGGGAAATATCCTTCATAGTAAGAATGCCAGTACAGAAATTTCATTTTTTTGTAATGTTTTAACTTGCTGGTCATTGAACAAAGATTTTACATCTCAAGTATTGTATATATAAAGTAAATGTTAAATTTATCTTTGTAGTGGATCTAATCACGGATTCTCAGCTCTTCCTTTGCACTTTGTATCATTCTTCCATTGTCAATGTGGAAGGAAAAGAGAGTCATTTTGTGTTTTAACTGTTTCATAGGTCATCAAGGGCAAAGCATCTATCACCCATGAGAAACTTTCTGGAGATGAATTCCCTAATAAGATGCTAATTCATTGAAGACAGAGATTTCTTGCTTTTCTTATTTATACTCTTAGCACCTACCACAGTATCTGACACATAGTAAGTGCTTAATGGATGCCTTTTCATTAATTTATTCATTCAACCAATCAATCAATAAATTGACAAATACAGTTATCCCTTCCACATCAAAATTTTCCCTATCAAGATTGGCATAAGAAATATGGGCTAGTGCCAAAGACACAGCTGACAAATCCATGTAAAATTTTTTGGCCTTTGCTTTGTACCAGAGAAGAAATCTGATTTTTTTATATGGGCTGTTAACAGTACCTTATTGTAAAATTTGGGTTAGGTATCTTTTCATCTGCTGTCCTTCATTTGTCAGTATCATATACCAAATACCTGAGATGTGGAAGGGAATAACTATCGATGTTTATTATCTATTTAATGCCAGTCTCAGTGCTAAGGAGACAAGTAGGAAGCATCAAACAATCACTACTTGAAATCTGTCTTATATTCTAATGTGATTTATCCCTTAATTTTTGACCTCTCTATAATAATTAATGTTATTGATAATTTCTTTCTTTCATGCTAGATACTCTTTCCTTTCTGGGTTTTAATGAGGATGAAGTCTCTTGTTCTCCTTTTACCTGTCTTATTACTCTTCTCAATCTCTTTTACTAGATCATCTTATCATCTTTCATGTCATGTTCTCAGATTCCCCAATAGTAAACTCCAAGTCTCTGTGCTTGTCCCTCTTCTCTTTTCTCCGAACACTTTTATTTGATGATCTCTTAAGCTATCATGAGTTTAATTATCATCTTCCTAGAGTCACTGCCTACAGTGACTTTCAGATCTATATATGTAGCCCTGTTATTTCTCCCATGATCATCTTCTTATGGTACATTTCAGTTTGGATGTACTTAAGACAAATTCAGAATGTTTAAAACTGAATTAATTATTTCCAATTGGACTCTAAACATAATCTGTTTAATCTTCAAAAATAGAAACCTTCCATCTCCCCCCAGATTCCAATTCCATGGGTCTCATATATCTGGTCAAAATCTTTTTTCCAGATTTCTCCTCAATGAACTGATTCACTACAGTTATATTTCATTAAACCAAGTACTTGTTAAGCATTAGATCAGAGCTGCACTTATTCTTGGAATCACAGAATATTAGAAGGTATTCCAAAAGCTATCTAATTTATTCTATACCTGATTAGGAATCTATCCTACAACATCCCTTAAAAAGGATGTAATGCAGTTTTTATTTGGAGTATGGATTCCAGTAAGTGGAAATCCATTCTTCTCTTTGGATAGTTTTAATTTCTTGAAAGTTTTCTTTTATTTCCCCTTTTATTACATTAAGTTTAATTCTGCTTTCTTAATTTTTCTACCTATTGCTCCCAATTCTATCCTTTATGATCAAGAAGAAAAAAATCTACTTCTTTATCTCATGATACATTTTTTAAATATTTGAAGATAAAAGTAAATGGTAAACTACTCTAGTATCTTTGCAAAGAAAACACCAAAATGAGGTCACAAAGAATAAGACGTAACTGAAAAGACTGAATAACAACAAAATATTCCTACCAGTCTCCCTTTCTTCATCCTAAACATTCTTTGGGCTTTCAATTAATTCTTATATGACATAATCTGCCTTCTTTTTCTGTTTGCCATTTTCTATATAAGCTAGAGTTTGGCAATTTTCTTCCTAAAATGGGGTGCCTATGACAGAATAAAATGTCCAGGGTATGTTCTGATAAGTGTACAGTATAGGAAAACTATTATCTCCCTCTTTCTGTACATTAGACAAGACTGTAAAGCAAGAATGAGAAATGATAGACAGCCAAAATGGTACATTTATATTTGAGATATTGAGAGAGCAAAAAAAAAAAAAAAAAATGCCTCCTCATCTTGAATAGATCTTTTATGACAGATTTTCTATAAATATAGGAAAATGGGGACAAGACTCATATAGGATAAGAAAGTGAGAGAAGTTACTATTTCCATCAGTTAGAGGCAGTTAGGTGGAACAGTGGATAGGGTACAGATATTGGAGTCAAGGAGACCTAAATTCAAATCTGGTCTCAGAGCTTACTAGTTACATGACTCTAGGGAAGTCACTTAACTTCTGTTTACCTCAGTTTCCTCAATTTTAAATGAAGATAATAGTAGCACCTATCTCCCAAGATTATTGTGAGCATCAAATGAGATAATATTTATAAAACACTTAGCATAGTGCCCAACAGAGAAGGTGCTTAATAAATAATTGTTTCCTTCTTTCCATAGTAAAAGGAATAACCATATTGAGACATCATGAATCCATCAGAGCACTAAATATTACAATTCATAAGAAAAATAATTTGGCTTCTTTGGTGTACAATGTACTAACTCTTCTTGGTAGATTCACCAGAAAGAAGTTCTATTCATAATCAGTATTGTACAGAGGTGATTGGTAATTTTATGGCCAGCATAGTTAATTGCATAATTCTTGTCCATTCATTTTTTTCCAGGTCAAATTACATCTTCCATTTTATGACATGAAAACTATGATATCTCAGCTGAGTATTTGTTTAAACAGAGTCAGAGTTCCCTCCATTCAAGAAGGAAAATAGGATTCATATCTGTAGATACTCTGGTAACCTACTTGTGTGGAAGTAAGTTGGATTTATTCCTGGGAGGGAGAAAGCGCACAAGTTAGCAATCTAAAATTTCAAAACAGAATGTCATCTCTGCCTCCCACATCCAGTTTCAAAAATATATGAATCTTTTAGCCCACAAGTAATCACTGTAGAATTCATCCATAAATTGATTGTAGTCCAGTCCTTGATAATGAATCTCTTAGAAATATAATACTTGAGGGAGACACCTTAATTATCATGTTTACTATCCATTTTTTAACTACACTTTATTACTGTATTAAGTTAAACTATCAGAAAAGACAGACATGAAACATGTCATCTAAATTCTTCACAGAAATATTTTCACTGAGTCAAGATTTTGTACTTTAGCCTTTTATAGGGAACATACAAAAAACATCCATTTGAATGAGATTTCTGTATCTTTTGAAAAAATCATAGTTGAAGACATTGTCAATTATATTAACCAATGACCCTTATGTTAAGGGCCATATAATAGCTTTCTTTGAATCTAATGAAAGGAAAAAGTTTCTCTCTTCAGCTGACTTGTACACTTTGTACAATGAGATCTCTGAAAATCACTATTTTCTGCTTTTTCCTTAAGTACTAGGAAACGTAGAACTAAATTTTATGCTCAACTGCATTAATGGGATGATTTTAAGTACTTAGTGATCTCTATTTCTTGACTATTTCAATCTTTTAAAAAAGCATTAAAAAGCATTTAGACAAATAAAAGCAATGCATCCAGAATAAGATGTGTGTGTGTGTGTGTGTGTGTGTGTGTGTGTGTGTGTATGTGTGTGTGTGTGTGTGTGTACTTGGAAAAAAATCTTTACATTAAACATTCTTGGCAATTAAGATATTAAAAATTTAAACAATTATATTACATTAACTTTATTTCCCATTAGATCCAATGTTATAAATAGACTTTTAAAAAAAGAAACACAAATTATCCATAACCATTTGGAAAAATGTTCAAAATAACTAATCATCATAGAAATAGAATTTTAAACAATTTCATGGCACTATTTTCTGCTCATAAAATCATCTAAAATTATAAAAGATAGCAAAATTCAATAATATCAAGGCTATGGGAAAATAGGCACACATTCACTGCTACTGAAACTGTGAATCATTCTTATCATTAGGAAAAGTGACATGAAAACAGAGCAAAAATAGTTATGGCCTTTGACTTTGTTATTCAACTATTGTTTTAATAGCTCAGTTATTTTCTTCTTTAAAATATTCATACTTAAATCATTTATCCATTTTTAATTTATTATGACTTGCCACATAATATCTTGGCCTAAACTCATTTTTAAAAAGCATGCATTTTAAACTTACATACAAAACTAGAAAAAAGGACATTTCCATGAATACAGCAGTACATAAGAGAGGATTCAACATAAAACAATAAATTTCATTTTAAGAAAATCTATGTAATAAATATTATATATTGTTTTCAAAGCTATCTAGCTTTTCTATACTTCCTTCTAGGTCTTCTTTTGTTCTCTGCTAATAACCTCATTTTAAAATACACTATTTTTTTTTATTTAATAGCCTTTTATTTACAGGTTATATGTATGGGTAACTTTACAGCATTGACAGTTGCCAACCCTCTTGTTCCAATTTTTCACCTCTTACCCCCCACCCTCTCCCCCAGATGGCAGGATGACCAGTAGATGTTAAATATATTAAAATATAAATTACATACCCAATAAGTATACATGACCAAAACGTTATTTTGCTGTACAAAAAGAATCAGACTCTGAAATATTGTACAATTAGCTTGTGAAGGAAATCAAAAATGCAGGTGGGCATAAATATAGGGATTGGGAATTCAATGTAATGGTTAAAATACACTATTAAGTCACTTTTTCAAGTGAGGCAATATGATATCTCTTCAGTGATCTTGAACAAGTTAATTAAACTCCTTAGGCTTAGTTTTCTCATATGTAAAATAAAATGATTGGGCTAGTTGGTCTTTGAGATCCTTTTAATCTCTAAGTCTTTAATTGTATGATATTAAACAGAAAAGGTGCTGGATCTGAGGTCAGAAAAGACATAAGTTCAAAAGCTTCTTCTGAAACTTACATCAAATATGGTCAACAGAAAATCAATTAACTTCTATAAGCATCATTTTTGCTAGCTGGAAAACAAAGGGGTTGAACTCAAAGGCTTTTAAGGTCCCTTCTAGTTTTAAATCAATGAACTATGAGCCAATAACCTCTGCAATGCAGGACAGAAGAGCCAAGATAAGAAAATTCCTGAATAGAAAAATAAATGTTAGTATGGAAAATAGAACTCTGGGTGTTTGTTGACTGTACATTATACGTATGCACAATTTAATTTATTACTAACTGTTAAATGAATGGGCGAGATTGACATAAAGAAAAAGAATGTGGGAAACACTAGATTTTTGCAATGATACTAGCGTTCAATCAGTTGTTCTATTTTCCACAGAAAAATCAGCCTGTACATGAAAGTGATCTCTCCTAGTGGGTTGTGAAAATGGTTTATTTTTAACATTTATTCTCTCAGATACCTTTTAGTCCTCAATGAGATTTGCAAACACGTCACAGAAATATATAGCTTCTGAAAGAGCTAGAACCATCCCCAAGTAATGATGTCATGATTATATCAGTTTGTAGAAGAATGAAGACTTAAAAAAAAAAAAGATTCATGAATCCTTCCTGTAAAGAAATACCATAGAAGAAGACCATTTAACTTTAAATTTTTCCATGGAAGCTTCACCAGATAGTCACTTTTCAGGCAACCATCTCACTTCAAGTTAACACCTCAGCTTTTCAAAGTGTGAAAATTACCAAACAAGAAAAAAAAATCAACTCTAAATCAAACCTGTCTGAATGCAACATGGCCAATGAAATTTATATGGTGAAAACCCAGCAGGTGCTTTCCAATATACTACCTTATATTTTTTAGGAAAGGAATCATTCTAAGAATAGAATTGCCCTGCTTTCTTACAGTTCTGTTTAGGAATAATTCTGAGCATTATTGCATTATTTTTGACACAACTATATGTGACAGCTTTATTTTTTTTAAGAAGAAGAGGACACTTTGAGTTATTGAATCCTTATTTTACTTCAGAAAGTCTTTCTTGACTAATCTAGTTTATGGATCACATGGTAGCAAATGAAGATAAAAGAGCCAATTTTGAAGTATGGATATTTTTGGAGACTGTGAGATATATATTTGTATGGTTAGTCTGGTTCCAGCATACTCATCTCTGGCCTATAAGGGAATAGCTCATGGAATTTCTGAAGGCTGACAAGGAAAAAAAGGAATTTTATTTAAGAGCTAGCTCAGCATTTTCTATAATAAAGATGCCCACATGGTGTGTGTGTGTATATGTATGTGTATGGGTGTGTTGTGTGTGTGTGTAGGAAGGAGAGAAGAGAAAAATAGATATTACATAGAAAATCTCTGTTTTGAAATTATGTCAGGAAAGGATTGTTAATTCAAATAAAATTCATTTTATTTTAAAAATCAATGTGAACATGACTAATATGGAAATATGTTGTATATGATTGCATATGTATAATTTGTTTCAGATTACTTGTTATCTTGCAAAGGGAGGAGGGAGAAACATTTGGAACTCAAAATTTTATAGAAAATGAATGTTAATTGTCTTTATATGTAATTGAAAAAATAAAATATTACTTAAAAATTAAAGTGAATCTTATTGACACTATTGTCCTTTGTGCAAGAACATAAAATGGCTAATGGAGACCACAGTGCAAGGGGGAACTATCCATGCTACACAATGTATGTCTAAGTCTGCTTTGGTTTGCAGCTGCAGCAGCTATTTGCAGAATATAATGTTATTTGTAGTTGTCTTTTTGCTAACAATTTCTTTGATAATGATTTGTAAACTGTGTTATCTACCTGTATCTAGAGCATATTCATGGCTGGCCTTAGGACAATCAAAACCATACGGTATAGAATTTGACCTTAGAGTTCGTCTTAGTCAGGCTTTGTTTTATAAGTAAGGAGAATGGAGCCTAGAAATGGAAAACACTATTATAGTGTATAGTTGTTTCAATAATCAGACTGAATTCACTGAAATTTTTGCAATTTTCATGGAATCTTTGAATTGGAAGGAGTCTTAGGAACTAATTCAGCTTCATTTACCAAGTGCCTTTCAATGGACAAAAATTTTTTTTGAATTTTTACAAAAGTTATAATGGAATTCATTTTTTTACCTGATTGAAATGTTTTATAAGCCCAAATGAAAGAGATTATTTGGGTCTGCTCCTCACTATCTGTGTGACCTTGGAAAAGTCTTTAAATTTGGAGGAGAGCTCATTTTCCTAATATGTAGGGGGATGGGGAAAAGAAGTAGGATATGATTCAGGGGTGTTTTGGAACTTGTTAGATATTGCTACATTTTAGGGCTTGATTTGTTACTTTGTTATTTGTCTAGACTTAAGACTGTGATGGGGAAAATAGTAATAATACACATTATAATTAAAAGGTTGTCATGACATTTTGAAGAGATAATTTTGTTGAAAATTTACCAACATACTCCCTAGGCTGATCACAAGACACAGATCAATTGACTCCCCTCAATCCATTAAATAAAATTACAGGATTTATAGAGTAGTAATGAACAGGCACAATCCTTTCAAATTATTGAATGATCAAAGTCACAGTTTGTAAAGGTGCTTTCCTTTTAGACTTTGAGTGGCTCAAGGACTAGGATATGTCTGGGATTTGAGAAGAACAATGGGCCCACCAAGATGCATTTCCTCCACCTGTACAGTGATGGTAAAAAAAACTATGGCCAACCAAGTAGAAAGTATGACCAGTGTTAGTATTAAACAATGAAACATTGTTCTAGTAATCAGTTTGCCAATTAGCATTTAAGAGCCTTTGATGGGCTAAGAGATGAAGCATTAAATTGTGACAAAAGTCATAAAATCAAAGGAAGTAATAGCATTTTAAGGATGGCTGTAACTATGCAGCCATATAGCACTGAAAATATACACTGAAAACAAAACATGCTAAAGTATGTTTTAGATACAATATATGTGTGCAGAACCATACAGTTCTCTTGTTGCACAAGAAAAATTGGATTCAGAAGATAAAAATAACCTGGGAAGAAAAACAAAAATGCAAGTAGTCCACATTCATTTCCCAGAGTTCCTTGGGTGTAGCTGATTCTGTCCATCATTGATCAATTGGAACTGAATTGGATCTTTTCTTTGTCGAAGAAATCTACTTCCATCAGAATACATCCTCATATAGTATTGTTGTTGAAGTGTATAATGATCTCCTGGTTCTGCTCATTTCACTCAGCATCAGTTCATGTAAGTCTCTCCAAGCTTCTCTGTATTCATCCTGCTGGTTATTTCTTACAGAACAATAATATTCCATAACATTCATATGCCACAATTTACCCAACCATTCTCCAATTGATGGGCATCCATTCAATTTCTAGTTTCTAGCCACTACAAACAGGGCTGCCACAAACCTTTTGGCACATAGAGGTCCCTTTCCCTTCTTTAGTATCTCTTTGGGATATAAGCCCAGTGGTAGCACTGCTGGATCAAAGGATATGCACAGTTTGATAACTTGTTGAGCATAGTTCCAAATTGCTCTCCAGAATGGTTGGATTCATTCACAACTCCACCAACAATGCATCAGTGTCCCAGTTTTCCCGCATCCCCTCCAACATTCATCACTATCTTTTCCTGTCATCTTAGCCAATCTGACAGGTGTGTAGTGGTATCTCAGAGTTGTCTTAATTTGCATTTCTCTGAGCAATAGTGATTTGGAACACCCTTTCATATGAGTAGAAATAGTTTCAATTTCATCATCTGAAAATTGTCTGTTTATATCCTTTGACCATTTATCTCCATCAGTTGGAGATAAATAATGCCTCTAGTCCATTCTGAAGCCTGCAATGAAATAACCAGACCAGGAATCCTAGACCAAAGGTTCTATCATTCTGAACCAGCAGATCTCCAAATGACTGATAGTAAGGACTTGTACTAGTAGTTCAATGGAACTCCAACCAACTACAAGTTTACAGCCATCTTGCTCAGATCCAACCTCAGGGCAGGAAGTTGCAGAGGTCAGACCAAGAGATCAGTGGTTAGATTTTGCCATTGATCAGACTACCTTGGAAGCACTAATGGCTTGTAACTCTTCAACTTGAGTCATCCTGTTATCTTAACACAATAATCAAAACCTCCAATAAAAGAGCAACAAGACACAAACTCAGCCCAAACATTTCTTCCAGATGTGCACAGAGTCTGGTCCTAATATCAATTCTGAAATAAGCTAAAAGTGAGCAAACAGAAAAACATCCCACCATAAAAAAGCTATTGTGGTGACAGAAACACTCAAAACACAAACTCACAAGGAAAGAATGACTCCAAAACACTTAACAAGAAAATAAAACAATGCTTGGAGACAAGTTCAATTAGAATCCTTGGTAGTAATGTAGCAAACTTTTCTTGAAAAGAATTTAAAGTATTTTTGTTTAAATGAATAAAATGAGAGTGCCAGAGGAGAGGGAAATGAGAATTATAGAAGAAAGAACTGGAAAAGAATTAACAACTTGGCAAAAGAAGTACAAAATATTACCTAAAAAACAAATTCCTGGAAGTTAGAATATGTCAAATAGAAGATAATGACTTCATGAAGCAACCAAGATTATTAAAATAAAATCAACAGATAAGTAAGCAGAAGTTAAACAAGTAGCCCAGTGTCACATAGCTAATAAATGTCTGATGCTGGCTTTAAACTCAGGTCTATTTTGACTCAAGCTTCTATCCACTGAATTACCTATATGTTCACTGAAAATAATTTACCAACAAAACTGAACATAATTCTACATATTAAGAAAGTGTATATTCAATGAAATAGAAAAATTATAAGCATTTCTGATGAGAAAAGTTAGAGTTGAGTAAAAGCATTGAAGAGAAAAACACAGGCACCAAGGAAAATAAGGTAAATGTGAGGGAACAGGAATGAAGAATTAAACAAGAAATATGGGACCATGCTACATATGTCCCCTCAGAACCTTTCCATCAGCTATCAAAGAACTTAACTAATTAGAAGATTTAAGAATAATTCTGTTATATTTTTATAATCTTAAAAAAACAATAAAAAGAGAGAAGAAAAGGAATACATTAGAGGTAAAAGGGAGAAAAGGTCAGAAAAATATAACACAATTAGAAATTAACACAAATAAAGAAGAAAGGATGAAGAGAGAGACACTTGACACTTGAACCTCTTAACTAATCAAAGAGAGAATAATACACATACACACACACACACACACACACACACACACACACATACATACACAGAATTGCATATCAAAATGTATTTCCTTCAATGGGGAACAGAAGTGACAGAAGAAAAGGAAGAGGGAGTATAAGAGGGAAAGTAGATCAAGAAATGGATTAGTCCTAAGCAGGAAAACTCTACCTAAGGATGTAGAAAAATATTTACAGCTTATAATTTATGGTTCTATATATGATGACAAAGAATTGGAATCCAAGAAGTGGGGCACACCGATTGGGGAATAGCTGGGCAATATATGAATGTTATGGAATACTATTGTGCTATAAATGATGAAGAGGATGGTTTCAGAGAAACATAAGAAGATATATTAATTGATGCAATGTGAAGTGGGCAGAAGCAGGAGAACAATTTTATAATAATGATATTATAAAGACAAGCAACTCTGAAAGATTGACCAACCATGACTTCAAATAGAGGTTATTTTTTGCATCACTAATGATTGAAATTATTTTACTTATATATGTTTTCAACAAGGTTTTAAAATTTTCTCAAAAATGGATTATTATTGATGGAAAAAAATTAAATTTAACTGTAAAGAAGACAGTCCTCTCACCATCCTGATCATCCTGTAGTGTGTGTGTGTGTGTGTGTGTGTGTGTGTGTGTATGTGTGTGTGTGTGTATGTGAGGGGTTGTGTGGAAAGGATTGGTCTAAAAAGTTATTTTCAGAATTAAACACAATGCTTCAGGGATGGCTGAGTAGAGTGGAATTATTACTTATCTCATTTGGGAAATTATGCTTCTTTTAAAGTAGCCTAGGGATCTTATTAGCTTTTTTTTTTCTGGCCTGTCACATTGATACTATCTTTTATGCTACTTCTAGTACAATTCTTCATAGTAATATATTGCAGACTACACATGGCCATCTTGTCCTTCTTCATTGCCCTTTGAGTGATGTTACTTTTATTCTTTGGAGACTGAGTCTATAATATACAGTTATATCATCAAACAAATATTATTAAAAGTAAAGAATTTAAGAAAGGCATCCAGTATATTGTGTGAATAATATATGGAGGATTTATGAGAGTGTATGGACAAGAGTCATTCAGAATGAGAAAGAATGCATAATTGCTATTTGTTCCATTATGGAAATATAGTTCATCAATTACATAATTGATACATTAAAGTATGAAAGTATGTAATATTGAACTCATATTTCAATAAAATCCTCAGATTATTCTCATAAGGATGGTTATCTGACCACATTTAAATCCTTTCTACATTTGTGAAGATTTTTTGTATGTAAAATTACAACTTTTGATTTATTTCTATTAATTTTATCTTATTCAGTTCAACTTTGTTTTCTAATTTTTAAAAATTTTTTGGATCCCAAATTTTTAACCAGTCTGTTAGCCATCCTGCCCAGCTTTATGTCATCTGTAAATGTGACAAGTCACTGATAAAAATCTTGAAAAGTCCAACTTTTTCTTTTCATAAAGATATTAATGACTATTCTATAGATCAAGTAAATCAACCATTTTCAAATCTAGTCCACATCTCTCTGTTTTGGTCACAATAATAAAATAAGAAATTTTGTCAAATATTTTATTGAAATCTAAATTTGCTATATGTATATTATTCCTTTGATCTTCCAGTCTATTAGCTTTGAAAAAAAAGGTCAGATTTACATGACCTGTCCTGATGAAGCCAGGATGAGTTTTAGTCATTACTGTTTCTCTTTCTAACACTTTTTCTTTCTCCTACTAACATTCAATTATGTAGTCTAGAATTTTTCTTTTTGCCCTATAAATGAAAGAATGTACCTTCTCTTAAAAAAAAAAAAATGGAAGAGTATTTGCTTGTTCACAGTCCTATCTTGCCTCTCCTTATTTTTATAATCTTCCTTCTTTTTCATTCTTGTTCTCAATCTTCCTCCCTTTCTTTCTTTTATTATTTGTCTTTCTTCCTAATTGTTCTTGTCCTCCAGCACATTGTTTTTATCATGTATAGAGAATTTATGGGAGCACATAGATGAGTCACTCTTCTTTTTCTTCTTCTCTGTCTTCTCTTTTTCCTATCCTCTTCTATTCCCACCTTACCACCATCTCCTTCTCAATTAAATTTGTTGTCAAAAGTTGATGTGAGGCCAGGGAATGCAAGGGCCAATGTTGTCAAATTATCCATGCATATGTTTTGAAAATAAAAAGCTTTATAAAAAATACATAAAATAAAATATTTTTTAAAAAAAGTTGACATGAGGGAATATTTTGTGCTATTTGTTCCAGATTCCAAACTTGGTAAATATAGATACGGCAAAAAGTATGTTGAATATGTCTGAGGAAGTGAATTATATAAGATAGTAAGTTATAGTCAGAAGATAATTTTGAGTTTTGGATATTAGATATGGCATACTTTATGGAGTAGATTAAGTCTAGAGTATGTTTATCTAGTATATGGCTGAAGTTGGGATAGAAAACAACTGTAAAAGGTTAAGAAATTTTTATCGTGAGGTTTTTGTCATCTCTGTGAATACTGAAATCCTGAAGGATGATTACAGGATGGTAAAGAACAAAAGCATAAACCATAAGCTAACATTATTGAGAAAATTGGGAGTATGACCTGAGGTTCATTTGTTAATAGAAGGATGGAGAGAGTGTGGGATATGATACATTTCATAAGAGTACAAATTATTAAAAGATGAAACTAGGAGAACATTTTGCCAATGACAACTTTTATCTTAACTCTATGAGTTTCAGGAAATAGGAGAAAAAGGCATCTTCCTTTGGAGAGAGTTCCTAGGGCTCTCCAGAAGAAAAATAATGTTCTAAAGAAAACCAGGTCTTGGTTAAGATGAAAAACAAGTAGTGTATTGCTTATTTCAAAGTTCATGGAATAGAATAGTTTGTTTTAAGACCTAAGCCAAACTAGCTAACAAATGGACAAATTCAGTGAGAGTGAGTCTGGAAAAAAATTGGCAGATCTGAAAATGGTAGTAGGTCTTGCAGCTTGGATAACTGGATGGTGAGACTATATGACATGGGTCTGAGGAAACATTCAGGGAGATAGATTAGCTAGGTGGAAAATCGGATAGAGCGCTGAACCTGAAGTCAGAAAGACTCATATTCCTGAGTTCAAATCAGACACTTCATAGCTATGTGACCTTGGACAAGTCACTTAATCCTGTTTGCCTCAGTTTCCTCAATTTTAAAATAGGGTTGAAGAAGGAAATGGCAAACCACTTCAATATCTTTCCAAAGAAAACCCCCAATGGAGTCATGAAGAGTCAGGCATAATGAAAAAATGATTTAAGGATGAAGATTATACTAGCAAGCTGGCAATTTGAGAAAACAACTCTATCAGCAAAATCTAAATGACTGAGAAATTTTAAAAGTTAACCCACATTCAAAATTGTAAATGGAATTGAAAGTACTGGTGTTTTTTAATGTGTCTGCATAAAAACCTTAAACCTAGGGATTCTACTACCCCCTTGGCTGCAGTTAGAGGTTTTCTAGGTCAAAAATGATATGAGGCCAGCATGAGTGCCTGAAATAAGGGACTGAATATTGATATTTTCAGTGAAAATAGTTAAAACTCCTTTTTTTAAAAAAAATTCCCCCATTAGCCTTAGTCTCAAATCTGTAATCTTTAAGATTTCCCTTTCGTTCATATTAATTCCATGTGATAGTAATTTATTTGCTGAACTTAATTATGTCCTCTTTTATAAACTTAGCAGCAGAAGAAATACATTTGCATATTAATATTATTTAGTTTCCCCCTTGGTCATGAAGATGTGGAAGCCTTGACACAGCTACTTTGTGTGAGTTAAAAGATGGCACTTTCAGGAATGGCATGAAATGATTCAATCTATGCATCAGAAGGTAAGAGTTTCTCCCAATTGGCTCAGAATCTTATTTCTTGCTCACTATTCAGAGGACAATGTTGTGGATTTGGAATTAGAGGGCTTGACTTTGAATACTGATTCTGTTACTTAATGCAAATGATTTTGAATAAGTAACTTAATATTTCTGGGGCCTGCTTCCTGATCTGTGAAATGAAGGGGTTGGTCTTGATGTTCTTTGAGGCCATTTCCAACCCTAAATCTATGATCCTTTGGCTTAATTTTGATCATTTTTAATTTATACTTGTTCCACCTTCTAGTCCAGAGGTTTGCTGATCATGAGGCAATAACTAAATGTTTCACACATTGGTTTGGCATGCTCAAGAATGTTACATGATATTACTTCAATTTAAATCTTTCAGCTATTTGATTGAAAGCACTTTGTAGCAGACAGAGAACTACTTTTAGAGACACAATGACAGGCAGCTAAGTAGCATAGTTGATAGAGTGCTGCAAGTTACCAGCATTTATTTTATTAAGTATCCAATAGCTCCTGACTTAAGCACTGGGAGATGAGTTCAAATTTATCCTCAAACACTTGATCCTAGACAAGTCATTGTAACATCTACCATATGTAGAATGAAAACATCAAAGCACTATATGAATGCTAATTATTTTCATTTCTATTTGGTAATGGTAGTAGTAGTAGTAGTAGTAATAATAAGAGGAAAAGGAGAAGGAAAAATATTAATTGTAATAGTAATAGTAGTATTAGTAACAGGAGAAGGAAGAAGAAGAAAATAATGGTATTAATATTAATAATAGTAGTAGTAATAGGAAGAGGAGGAAGAAGAGGAAAATAATAGTATTGATATTAACAGGAGGAAGAGGAAAATATTATTAATTGGAGGAGAGGGGAAAATTATATCTATAATTATTAAGAGGAGAAGGAAGAGGGAAAACAATAGTATTAATAGGAAGAGAAGGAGAAAGAGGAAAATAATAGTATTAATATTAAAAGAAGGAGGAGGAGGAAGAAAAAAAGGAAAATTATAAGATTAATATTAATAGGAGGAGGAAGAAGAAGAAAATAATACTATAATATTAATACAAGGAAAAAGAAAATAATAGTATTAATATTAGAAGAGGAGGAGGAGAAGGAAGAACAGGAAAATAATAGTATTAATAGTAACAGTAATATTTAATAATAATATTGTTATTATATTGGTTTTGTAAATTATTGACATTGGTTTCTCTAGGCAATTCTAAGACTATAAATTTCAGAGTAGATATTTATCTATATAGGTAAAGAAAGATTCCATGCCAGGTAGTCCCCATATCATTAAAATATCAGAATCTATCTGATTCTGTACTTCCAAATCTGTATCTTCCAAAATATGCTAACATGATCAGTTTTTTCATTTGTAAATATTGCCAGGAGGTTGTGTTTTTAAAAAGGAAAATTACATGTTTTGAGAACTAGAATGGTTCATTTCTCCCTTTGTTCTAAAAAAGATAAAAAATATAATGGTTCCTATGTTGTCCAGCATAGTTCTATACTTTATTTCCTTTATTTTATATAGAAGCAGTATGATACAATAAAGAGCTAGCATCAACATCTGAGTTCAGATCCTATCTTTGAAAGATCCTATCTTTGTAATCCTGAGCAAATCCTATTGAAGAAGGGACCCTGAAACTCTCTTAAACTCCTTGAAGGAGAAAATCTTCAACTCTGCCTCAGTGAGGGACCCCCCCAAGGGAAACAAGACAGTTTCATTCTGTTATCTAGGTGGGGTTGGTTCAGTCCTGAGCAAAAGAATTCCAACCCTATTGGATTAAAGAAACTCATTCAATTCTATTCAGATTCCAGCTCGAGCTGAAACCCAGCTTGTGGTTGAGCCAACCTGGGACTCCAACCACGAGCCCCCTCCAGCTTGGAGCCAAAACCCCTATTATAAAAGAGCCAATCTAAAATCTCCTCTTTGCAGAGGTTCTAAACATGCCATATTATGCCATGCAAGGCTACACACCATGCTATGCCAAGGAAACCTCTGCCTGCTGTAATAATTTTCTTTTCCAGTGTTATCCTCTCTTTACTCTCACCTATTTCCCTAACGAGACTTTATGTCTCTCTGTCAGGATTTCTAACCTTACTTCCCAATCCCTATGATAAATCTTTTATCAATCTAGGTTTTCGGGTCTGTAAATTCTTTCACAGAGAACCTCCGTGCTGCCAGAAGGGGTTTCCCCCAAACTCCCTACCCTTGTGTCAAATCTCAAGGGAGGCCTAGGGGAGTCAAACCTCTCCATTTGGTTCCCTGAACCCCGAACCTGCTACTAGACCTTATCATTTAACTCCCTGACCACCAGAAACCCTGATCTCATTTTTGTTCCCTAAATCTAGGCCTTATCTTTTGGTTCCCTACTAAAGGGAATCCCAAAACCTAAACCTCATCATATTTTTGGTTCCCATACTGGGAGCCCTGAAAACTAGACTTCACCTCATCACTATAAGTTGTCAGTAGTCTGTGTACCTGTCTAAAATAGAAGTTCTTGTTTTCAGGGAGTCTGGGAATTCAGAGAAGAAAAAAAAATATCCCTCTCTATTTTCACTAATCTCTAATTGAAATTTAACATTTCTTCAATTATTTAAGAAACATTTTTCTAATGAATCCATAGATTACACCCAACTGCCAAAGAGATCAATGGTTAAAGAAAAAATAAAGGTTAAGAACTATGTTATAAGATTTTGAGTTACATAGATGGAGCTGTCCTGAATTAGTGGAGCCAGTTTCCTCTCCTGGGACTTTCATGTTCCCAGTGAGAGGTTTGGTGCCTATTGCTAAATGTCATTATAGACCCTGAGGCCTGTGGGAGAGTTCTTGGGTGGATTAAAGAAAGAAAAAAAAAAAGAAAGAAGAAAAAGAAAGAAAGAAAGAATAAGAAGAAAGAAAGAAAGAAGAAAAAGAAGAAAGAAGAAAAGGAAGATGAAGAGAAGAGGAGGAAGAAGAAGAAAGAAGAAGACAAAGTAGACAAGAAGCTTTGTTTCCTAAATAAGATAATATATTTAAAAGGTCTTTTTAAAATAACAGAGTAGAAGACTTGTGTGCTAGCCTTGGAGAAAGAAAGTTGGATTCAAATTCTGGTTCTGCTATTAACAGCTGTATAGCTTTGGGCAAACCAGGATGTTTGTGTCATTTGCAAAATGGGAGTGATGGTAGTTGTATTATTTCCTTATAAGGTTGTGGTAAGAAAAAAAAAAGTTTTGAAAACTTTAATGTGATATAGCAGCAAGGCTTTGAAGCTTGGAGCTAAAAAGAAAGAAGTAGACCATTTCATGGGTGATATAAAAAAGTGAGTTACTTTATCCATTTATTGAAGAGAGTGTGACAAGTACTAGAGTGAAAGATCAAATTTAATACAGTGAAACATAAAAATTCCCATTAGAATGAAACATGTTGACCCCAGGTACTTTCTCTGTTTCTTATTTTCTTTAACTTTCCTTGAAAGTACAGAATATCTAATAATGATAATAGAGAATATATCAGGTGTTCTCAATACTTTTATGTGACAAATGAATAGCTATAAACAGAATTGAAGAAGAGTACTGGTCTTTGGATCTTGGCATTCACCCTATAATTTTGCTGAGAAAAATCAAATTCATAAGAAAGTTTGCCCACAATTAACAAGATCTTTGTTCAAGAAAGAGAACCCTATTATTATACTACTTCAGCTGTTGTTGATCTATATTGGTCAAATGCTCTGGAAACATTTTAATTATTTAGTGCCTCTTTGAAAGATAATGTATTACATACAAATTCATCAATATTTCAGAAAGCATTATGGAATATATGCAAAATATGTCTACTGCAGCTGTTGTGCATTCCCTGAATATCGATATTATGGTGAAAAATTAGTATGTACATTTAAGTACAGAGGAGCCTTAGTACTCTGCAAAGCCTAATTAATAATCATACTTCCTCTTGAGATATTGAGTGGTCTTCTTTCAAATGGCTCTAGGGCTTTCCATTTTATATTAAAAAATACTTCCTCCCCTCATTTTGCTATAGCAACAACAATCGCCTCTAGATTTACATCATTTGTTGTGAAAATGCTTTGGGAAAATCTTAAATATTTACCTACCTTGCTTTTCCTCACAAAACAATGGAATCCACATCTGGCAAGGAGATGACGCCCTTTACCCTTCAAAATGAAAATAAATTGATAATCTCTAGCAGATCTCTAAATCATTATCATGATTAATTATCTTTCTTTTACACATATATTCAGGTTTATCCTCTTGGATTTGCCCCTGAATAGTTCTATGTGGCCTATATGATTTGTGAGATCAAGATTGTTAGTTTAAATAATTTTTGTTGCCATTCAGCTTTTATACAGAAACAAGATATATGTAATGTTTAAGGAGGACTGGTACTTCAAGTGTGAGGGCATGCTGAGCCCTTTTCAAGGCTGCCCATCTACCTTTAGTGTCTATCTAGCACTTAATTCCTGCCTGAGGCTCCCAGAAGCTGTAACATGCACAGCAGCCAAATCACTCAAGACTGTTTCAATAGATGGACTAAATCAGGTGGAGGATAACTGACAGGTCTTAAACTCATTGGTGACTTAGGTAGAAGTCTATCCCAAGCATGTGAAGACTTCCCTTGGAGGAATGGACAGTTGAGAACAATTTATTCCAAATACCATGAAGGAGTTTGAAGTGAGCATGGTGGAGCGCTCATAGCTTAATCAAACATCAAAGATGCTGAGGTCATCCACTACCCCTTCAGCCATCAAAGATGCTGAGGTCATCCACTATCCCTTAGGCCATAACCAATCACTTTTACTATTGTCTTTCCATTTGACTTCTATGACTTTGGAAGAGAGTGAGACTGATGACTTTGTACAACTTTCCCTCACTTAAATCCAGTTTACCCCATGATGTTATTGGTCCTCTTCAAAAATGAAGGGGGAAAAAAATCGCAAACATACAGAGATGAGCTCTATAATCTTAATTTACAAATGAATGTCATTGATCTAACAGAGGATGAGATAAGAGGGCAAACAACTCAGGCTCTATATCCTACTGACAATGGATCTTTGTTGATGAAAAATAGCAAATATAATTGATGTCTAGTTTGATATTTGGTTTCTCTTGTTCCTTATTTGGTCAATGGCTGAAGTATTCCCAAAAGGATATTGGACATTTGTAAAGCTTCATAGTCTAGTAATTAAAATTGTCTGTTACTTTTGGAAATGCTGCCTCATCGATTAGCATCATGGGAATTTGCCCAATTGCTCTGTAAACTCATCAAAACCTGATTTAGTTCCTGGAAGGCTACACAATGACCCAACACAACTTTTGGTGTTTCCAATAAGTTAGGGAATATAAGAAAAGGTTCAAGGGGAAAATTCAGTTATGAGTTTTGTGGCTGTCAAAGCTCATACTAAACAAAATCTTTCATCCAAAAACAAATCTCCAATTCCAGATCAGAATGCCATATCTATCCCTCATGACTTCAGAAGACAGTGAATCATGTTTCCTGTCTCTCAATAGAGAATGTCTCTAGACATTCTAGAGATATAAAATGAGGCATACATTTTCAGATCGATAAATATGATTTTGTTTGTTTTGGTGCATTCATTTATTACAAGAGAGTTCTATTGGGATGGGGGCAAGGAGAGCTCATTGGGATGTTATTATTAAAAGAGGGAGAGAAGTCAATAAAGATATAGTTTATGTGCATATCATGTCATAAAAATAGTCAAAGAATATCTTTTGTCTAAATTTGACTAACAACACATTGACTACTAATTCTTTGAAAAACATTACACTAGAAACAGTGAAATACCAAATACATTGCTCAAGCAATTGGTCATTTTTTTTGCAGGACATGCTGTTATTAGCATTATTTCATGCACAGAACAAATAACACAAAATGTCTTCAAATCAGCTTTTTGAAAGGCTAATTCAGGAGAGAATGAGAAAAAGGCAGAGAACCATATACATTGACCCTTGTGGGCAGAGACACCAAGAAAAAGCAAGTAAATTGAATATTTGGGAGTGGGGAAAAGGGAATGTATATACAGCTGAGGTGTGATAGCCAGGGGGAGGAAGCATGTGCCATATGGTAGCTTCCTATTTTAACTAATTATTCTAGCTAGGTGCTGAGCTCATTTGTTTCTGCCCTGCTTAAGAAATGTGAATTGTGGCAGCACTCTAAATTTTAGCCCTTGGGGCAAATCTCTAGGTATACTTACTTGCTATGGCTCAGGAGACAGGATAAACAGATATGGAAAAAAACACTGACAATTTTTATAAAGAAAAGATATAAACACATGTCAAGTGTGCAAAACCCAATACATGAAGTGCTGAGGGAGCACTTACTGGATGGGGGAGGGAATCAATGATGTTATTGAATTTGAGGGTATATTAGTTTAAAATGGTTTCATAGGATCTCCAATTTAGATCCAAGAAAGACCTCAAAAGTCATCTTGTCCAATGGGAAAAAATGATTCTGGTGATGGAAAGTGACCCACCCTAAGTAACATAGATAACAAGAAGCTAGGCCAGAATTTAAATTAAGGTTCTCTGATTCCAATCTCTGGCTCTTCCCACAATTACACACTCACTACCTCTTCACAACAGAAATGTGCCTTGAAGGAAATGAGAGGCAAAAACATTGAGGAAAGTGGAAATAGTAGAATTAGATGTAGCAGGAAGAGAGGAGTTAAGATAATTACTGTATTCAAAGAATTTTCCATGGCCTAAAGCAGCCAGTCCTGCTGTTTCATTAATTAAAGGCAGCAGCTTACAAGAACAGAAGAGAAAACAAGAAAGGAGCAACACATAAGGATATCCTTATCAGGTGATGTTGCTTTCTATACACCCACAATTGCCCATAGATTCAGTTATCTCAGAGGCATCATCATGAGAACTTTGCAATATGCCATAACCCCTATGATCAGCTTCTATACTTACTGTGAAAAAACTTTCTGCCAATCACACTCGCTTTATGCAACCACTCTCTAGTGGTCTTATAAAGTCTGGGAGCAGGAAAACCTAACTCCACTTTGATTCATTAGTCAGCTTAAGAAAGGAGTGGCAACCCATGTCAATAACTGGGCCCATGAGAAAATGTTGGGGATGGAATGTGAAATGAGGGAAATCTGGAAACCTTAATGGCCAGCACTCAAACTCTTTCCTCCCCACACCCCAACCTACCTCCTCCACAATATCACGTATTAGGATCATAAAATGTAGTATCCTGCAGATAATAGTCTTATAAAGAACACTGAGAACACAGAGGTCTGCAAAGGTCATCTATTCCATCTAACACCAAGGCATGAGTCTATTGGATTGCTGAATGCAGATTCTTTTACATGGTTAATCATTGATAACATATTATCATGTAGCTGTAAGACTTAATAATTTGATTTTTATAGCATTTAACCTTTATGAAAACTATTTTTCATACCACAATCCTGTGGGGGAGATAATTATTACTGTCTTCTTCAATTTATAGATAAAGGGATTAAAACTCTCAGAGGGGAAGTGAATTGGCTCAGGATTACAGAGTTAGTAAGTGTCAGAGATAAGATTTGAACTGAGGATTCATGATTTTCTATTTCACAGTCTAACTCTATCACAACAACCTCCAGATATTACATACTAAACATACTATCTATAAATATTAAGTTTGTTATATTGGCATTAACTGGACTGTATCTATATTTACATAGAAAGATTGCTTATTGTTCATAAAAATGGGCCAGCTAAATCAAACCATTCATTTTTTAGATGAAGAAATGAAGACATGGAAGGAAGGAAGGAAGGAAAGAAGGAAGGAAAGAAGGAAGACAGGCATTTATTTAAATGCTTTTTATGTGCTAGGCACTGTGCTAAGTACTTTAATATAATTTTATTTGTTTCAACAACCCTGGAATTTCTATTATTATTCTTATTTTATAGGGAGATTAATTTGTTTGCCCAAAGTCACAATTTGTCAGAGGAAGGATTTGAACTCAAGAACTTTAGAATCCAGAGGACAACTTTTCCCAGTATACCATGCTCTCTTGGCCCTAAGTTTTTTTTTTTTTTTTTTTAAATTAAAAATGACAATGAGTCATAAGGTCTTAGATTGAGAGCTGCAAAGAATTTCAGAAGTTATCTTGCTCCTGTATTTCATAAATGAATTCAGTAAATCAAGATAAAAGCACTTATTAAGATCTTATCTTGTGCCAGACAATATACTAAACATTGTGGAAACCAATAAAAAAAAGGTAAAAACGAGCCCAGCATGGTGGTACATGCCTATTATCCCATTTGAGGCTGACCTCCTGAGCTCAGAGGTCTTTAGTTGTAATGGGATAAAGCCAGTGGTCTCTGAACAAGATTTAACATCAGTATGATGAAATATGGACATGGATTGTTGCTGCTGCTGTTGTTGTTATTGTTTATCCTTCATTTTCAAAGATCAATGATGACATGAGATTTTCTCTTGATTTGCTTTTAAGTGAGGTAAATTTGTGTCAGCCTCGCTCTGTTTTCCAGTTGCATGTTGTGGGGCAGATATGGGATATAGTGGAGACAATTAATCAGATTGTCTAAGAAGGTATGAAATTATCCAGATTAAAATTCTTATTTTAAATAGTAATAGAAGCAGGCCATGTATGAATAGCCCCTGCACTCTACTCTGGGTGAGATGAGTGGTTGGGTTAAAAATAAAAATAAAAAAAGAGCAGGTAATAACAATCTCTGCCCTCAGCGAGCTCATATGCAAATAATTGTGAATATACAAGATAAATACAGAGTAAATTGCAGATAATCTCAGAAGGAGGGCAATTAGGACTAAAAGGGGAAATAGGAAAGGTGATTTTTAAAAAGGTAGGATTTGTTGACACTTGAAGGAAGCCAATTAGACAAGAAGCAGAGACAACATTCTGGGAATAAGGTCAGGCAATGAAAAGACATTGAATAGGGGTTGGCAGTATCTTGTGTGGGCAAGAATACCTTAGCTGGTGGATGGTAGAGATTATGGGGAGAAGTAGAGTATAAGTAGACTGGAAAGCTAGCAAAGGGCCAAGTTGTGAAAGGCTTTAAAAGACAATCAGAGGATAGGTCTCAGAATGATGGAATGAATTAACCAATGTTATAAAGGTATTTTTTGTCAGAACTATAATTTGAACCCAGTTTTACTTCCATGGTTTTTCCATGGAACTCCTTCATTGCATTAACTATACTCCCAGATGAAGGCTTAGTTTTTACCCAGCAATAACCACCCTTGTCAAAATGCTTAGTAACTACATGGAAAAGCACCACAAAAAGAGACAGATATTCAGGCCTCATCTTAGGGAGACAAGGATCATTTTATTGTTTAAGAACTTTCCATTTTCTTCCTGGTTTCCCTGGTTACACTCAATATTTGGGACTAATAGATCAGAAAGCTAGACAGACTTGCTAATATGCTGACCTTTTTAATCAATACATTTAGCTCAGGGCATTTGTGCATCAATTTTCTGTGACAATTTTTTAGCATCTACTGTATATAAAATGCCTAGTTCTATTAAGTTAAAGCCTTCCTTTCCACATTAACATATTTTCTTTAGATTGCCAACCCAAAGACATAATTGTGTTAAAGTATTATTTGTTCATTGGATGCCATGATATTTCATGAATAACATCAAATTTTTCTAACATTTGAATTTCTTTACACTTCAAGTTTACCAATCAGAATATAAAAAAAATATTATTTAAAGAGAGAAACAGCCTTATTTATTACATACATAAATGCTTACATGAAGAAGATATTTAATTAAAATTGAGATTGACTGGGATTTCTATATATCAAATAAATTAACATAAAATACAGCTTCATGAATAGATTACTAATAGATTTTTTTCCCCCTTTTTTTGTTGTATGGTGTCAAGAACTCCAAAAAACGTAGCTTATCATAGAATTCAATTTCATACTCCTGATTCTTAAAGTCCTGAATTTTCTAAATGTAATGTGGGAGATATGCTGGTATAATATATCAATTGTAGTGAATAACAGTGGACACATCTATACTACTATAAAATTTGCAAAGCTCTTTACATGTATTGTCTAATTTAATCTTCAATGAGGATTTTTTTTCGCAATATAGGCAATGTAAATATTTTTGTACCCATTTTTACAGACAAGGAAACAGAAGCTCTGAGAGGATAAATAATTTACACTTACTCACACTGCTACCTAAAGGTCAGATTTGGTTTCTCTTAAGTCCTGGGATAGTACTCCCATTATATACTTCAGTGCAAGAGAGAACAGGAGAGAAACTGATACCTCAGAAAAAGGTGTAAAAATATATTTTACTTCAAATTTTAAAGAACAAGATAATTATAAAATCTCCATAGTAAATAAAGTGCCCTAATGCTGAAAAGGGAATAGAACATGCAGAATAATGGGCAGAAGTTGCACAGGCTTCCAACTTAAGCTTGATGTAATATCTTAACAATTAGAGTTATCAGGGTGGAATGAGTGGGCTTAGGAGGTATTCATTTTCCTCTACTGATGTCTTTGAGTAAACTGGTTTTTCATTTGCCATGAAAATTGTAAAGGGAATCCTTACTCAGGTATAGATTGTACAAGAATACCTTTGAAGTCCCTTTTAACTTTCAGAGTCTATAATTATACAAAGCATAAAAATTAGTATTGTCTCAGAATTATAAACCAATGACTGAGCTCAGTTAATGCTTTGGACACTATTCAGTTATATGCAACTTATTGCAAGCATTCCAGCTTTTCCATTTCATTTTCATAGGTGATTCACACATGAGAAAGTGGTAAATCTATGAATATTGTAAAAATCCTTGTCAATCCCCTAAAAGTTTTACATATTAAGCATACCTTCAGGAGATGAAATGATGTGCCTTGCATTTTTGTCTTCAAAATGGTTGAGTAAATAATAGAATAAAGTCAAAATGGGTACATGATTTAGACATAAAAGATGATACCATAAGCAAAGGAGAGTAAGAAATAGTTTTCCTGTCAGATCTATGGAAAAGGGAAAGATTTATGACCAAACATGAGATAGAGAATATTATGAAATGCAAAATGGATGTTTTTGATTATATTAAATTTAAAAGGTGTTGCACAAATAAAGCCAATGCAAACAAGATTAGAAAAGAAGCAGAAAGCTGGAAAATAGTTTTTATAGTGTTTCTGATAAAAAGCTTTATTTCCAAAATATATTGAGAACTGAGTCAAATTTATTAAAATAAAAGTCATTCTCCAATTGATAAATGGTCAAAGGATATAAACAGGAAGTTTTCACATGAAGAAATCAGTTACCCATAGTCCTATAAAAAATGCTTTAAATAACTATTGATTAGAGAAATGCAAATTAAAACCACCCACACTAATCAGACCAGGATTAAAACGAAACTCAACATAAGGAAAATGACAAATGTTGGAGAAGATATGGAAAAAGTTGGAACACTAATGTATTGTTGGTGAAGTTGTAAACTAATTCAATCATTCTGGAGAACAATTTGGAACTATCACCAAAGGGCAACCAAAATGTGCATTCCCTTTGATTCAGCAATAGAGATCATGAAAAAAGCTCCAAATGTACGGCTCTCTTTGTGGTGGCAAAGAACTAGAAATCAAGGGGATGCTCATTAGTTGGGGAATGGCTAAACAAAATGTAATGGAATATTATTGTTCTATAAGAATTGATGAGAAAGCAGATTTCAAAAAAGCCTGAAAAGACTTATATGAGTTGATGCTGAAGGAAGTGAGCAGAATCAGGAAAACACTGTATACAGTAATAGCTCCATTGTATTAATAATTCAAGATTTAAGAGTCAGGAGTGTAGAATTGAATTCTATAATGATAAGCTATTTTTTTAGAGCTCTTGACACCATAAAAAAATATAATGTCAATTAATGATTTTGATGAACTTTGTTCTTCTCAGTAATAAAATGATCTAAGATAATCCCAAAAGATTCATGATGGAAAATGCTATCCACATCCAGAGAAAGAACTAAGAAGTTGGGAATGCAGATTGAAGCATACTATTTTCACTTCTGTGTGTGTGCTTTTTTTTTGTTGTGGTTTTCCTCTTTTGTTCTGATTCTTTTGTCACAACATGACTAATGCAGAAATATGTTTAATATTATACACACACAGATATAAATTGCATCAGATTGATTGCTATCTTGGGGAAGAGAAAGAAGATTGAGGGAGGAAGAAAAAAAGAAAATCAAAATCTTATAAAAGTAAATGTCAAGAACTAATAAATATTTTTAAAAAGAAGAAAAAAATTAAAATCCTTTGGTAAAGAAATTAAAGAGTATTATGTTGAGTTTCATTTATATTTTTATTCATATTAATGTGTATTTTATTTTAATTAAAAAGGACTTCATAAGTTGTCACTCCCTCTGAGGAGTCAGAAATTGTTTGTACCAAAGACCTGGTGGTCAGTAAAACTTGCTGTGTTAGAACTGTGATAACTGTACTTTTGTATGTCCATCTTATGATGAAAATAAATAGTAGTCCTAAGCCCCTAAATGATATAACCAAAGGGAGAAATGGGTTAGCCCAAGTAACATTTTTTTGTAAAGCTGAGAATACTATATATACTAGGTTATCAAAAAATCTGCTTATTGAAGCAAGGTGATGTTTTCCATTATTTTATTTGTGCAGCACCCCTTCTAGATTGTTTCTCCCGAGGGTGGCTATTAAAGTTCAGACAGTAGCTTATAATTCTGTCCACTTAACACTATATCTCACAAGTTCCCACAAGTGTGCTTCCTAATTTCAGTCATGCTAGAAGATACAATTAGCTCATACAATTTTATAAGATAGCATAGTGAAAAGAGTAACTACAAAACTTTATCTCCACCTTCAGAAACCTGCCATAATACACATTTTTCCATGAGAAAAGTAGAATCAACCTTAGAATGCAATGGTTATAAGGCACATATATAAGTAATATATGTAGAGAAGATCACTCAACTCTGGAACTGCGGGTCCCAAGTCCTTCTTTTAGTGAGGTCTTCACAAAGCTCCCTCTTGGATAATGTGTCCTGCTTTCTAGAGCCCCCAAGTTGGGGTGACAAAACAGTATCTCAGGCTGAGGTGGTTAAAATATACTGTCTTAGTGGAGGAGTGATGAAGTGAGACTCCTGAGAATGATTAAAATATGGAATCCATTTATTCCCGGTTCTTTTATCCTTATATACCCTCATACCCTTATGTAACCAAAACAACACTGTGCATGCACTAAGTATATACTGTGCACGTGGGACCAGAAAAACAACTTGCTGTGGTATGTAGATTGCCATCTGGTATCACTCCACTTCAGTCATAACACAGGTTGTCACTGCCCCCTGACTTCTCAGGAAAGCCAAGAGCCCTTAGGGAAGATAGGGAGCTGAACCAGACATTGTTAGCAAGTTCCCTCTGGGCTGAAGGGTCTTATACCTCACCCAGAGTTTCCCCACTGACTGTGACCCTCTACAGGATAAAGTATCTCTGCTAGGTTGGTTGCTCAACTGACCTTCCAAGTTGTGCTCTTCTTCTCAGATCAACTTTCCAGAGATTAGCAGAACTTTCTCTTCCTTAAGTTGATAGTTTTGGTTTGTTTGTTTGTTTGTTTTCCTTTTACTTGACCTTGAAGCCGGAACTGATTCTCCAAATGTTAGATGAGTTATTTCGTTTGGGTAATTAGCTCTATGGTTATATGTCATGCAAATGACAGTGGGAAGAAAAAAATCTCACTGTCTACAAAGATTGACATGATCTTTATAATTACAAAGGAAGGAAGGAAGGAATGAAAGAAGAGAAGAGAGGGAGGTAAAGAGGGAGGGAGAGAGGAAAGAAAAAAGGAAGGATGGGAGAGAAGAAGGAAGGGAAGAAGGAAAGGAGGAAGAAAGGAAGAAAAGGAGAGAGAGAGGAAAAGGGAGAAGAAGAAAAGAAGAGAAAATGGGAAGTAGAAAGGAAAGAAAGAAGGAGTGAATGGAGGAAAGAAAGGAGTGAGGAAGGAAAGAAGGAAGGAAGAGAGATAGGGAAGTAGGAAAGAAGGGAGCAATGGAGGAAGGAAAGAAGAAATGAAAGGAAGGAGGGAATAGGGATAAGAAGAAAGGAAGGGAGAAAGGAAAGGAGTAAGGGAGGGAGGGAGGAAGAAAGGAAGAAAGGAAGAAAAAGAAAGGAAGGGAAGAAGGGAGAAAAGAAGAAAGGAAGAAAGGGAGAGAAGAAAGAAGGAAGAGAAAGATGGGAATGAGGGAGGAAGGGAGAGAAGAATGAAGGGAGGAAGGAAGGAAGGAAGAAAGGAAGGAACAAGAGGAAGGAAAGGAGAAATAATAGGTACTCAAAGTCTTACAAAAATGAATGTTGAAAATTATCTTTACATATAATTGGAAAAATAAAATATTATTGAGTTCAGAGAAAAAGAAAAAAATAAGGAAAGGAGGAAGGAAGGAGAAAGTGAAAGGATAAAAAAAGGAGGGAGGGAGAAATGAAAGAAAAAAAGTAGAGGAAAAGATTCCGAATACTAAGATCATAAATTTAGAGCTAGAATAAACTTTAGAAGTTATGTCAAGTCTGACCCTTTAATTATTACAGCTGAAGAAATTAAGGCCCAGAAACATTAAATGATTTCCTCAGGGTCAACAGTTATTAAATGTCTGAGGTGGGATTCAAATCCAAGTGGTCCTGACTCCTAGTCCAGAGCTCTGGGTTTATGTTCCACTCTGGGCACATACTTGCTCAATCATTAAGGGCAAATTATTTTACCACTTTGGACCTCTGCAAACTAAGGGGTATAGACTAGTTGGTAACTAAAGTTATTTCCAGACATAAGGTTCTGCAAAAGTTTATTGCAATGTAAAGGTCATTGGATTAAGCCTAGGGAGACCTCGACTTCTTGCTCTCTCATTTCTATATGTTGCAGCATGATCTTAGGTAATCATGCAGCCTCTTTGAAGCTCATTTTCTTGTCAACTCAAATCAACAGGTCAAGATATTTAGCCTCTTAGGGGCTCAATTTTCACCACTAAAAAATGTCAGCTTTGCACTGCATGATTTATGTGGTCATTTTTAGCCCTGCGATCTTATATCCATTAAAGTCAAAAGTCAAAAGTTGTTTTGAATGTCTTGGCACCTGAAAAAGCCTGCAGTGGCTATTAGAAAATAAACATTTGTCCCTTTCTGCAAATAAGTAGATTTTTGCATGTGGTCTATAATATACTGTGTTTATCTGGAAAGCAAGTACTCGCCAGGAAGTAGTGCCAAAATGAGCAAAACTGCCCCAATAAGAGGGCAGTTGCAGATCAAACTCCTTTGCAAGATGAAGCATCCTCCTTTCTTCTTCACCACATATGGAGCTCTGAGGCAGAAAGCTACCTTGTCCCTTTGCTGGCTATGGTTCTGACAGAAAGAAAGCTTTTTCCTCAATAGTGTTGACATAGGAGAATTTTGTCTTTTTTCTTAATAATTCTGGGAGACAGAATTTTCGAGCTTTAAGAAAGAGGCCAGTGAAAATGAAAATGAATTAACCTTTCATATCCTGGCTCTAAGGTAAGAAATTCTCTGCTTTTCTCTTCTTTTGAAATACTGCTTTCCCTCTTATAGTTTCTTATAATGTCAGAAATTCATTCAAGTGCTAGTTCTATCAAGGTTGCATATGACTCAAATTGGGTGTAATATTAGAAGTGACTTTGCCCAAGCAGGCCCCTCATCCCTAAAGACTGAAACATGACTAATGACATTCCAGTAACAAGGAAGACAATCTGACAGCTCCATTCTTGACCCATGTGAGTAATTTCTAGCAACTGTGTTGAACCCTCAACAGCTGCATTGGTTTGTTCAGGATTCTTGGTTTGATTGGAAGTTCCATAATTGGAGTGTCTAGTCAGTTCCTTCTGGATGCTAATCATTCCAGTCCTTTACTCTGATATTGCATCTGTACTGTTCATCCTTGCTTTAGGACCATACCACACCCACATAGAGGTAAAAAATTATGCTATCTGATATGTCCCCTGTTTGTATGGCTTTAAGTCATGGTCTACCTTTCCAGAGTTAGACACTTCCTTTTTTAAAAAAAATAATATTTACTTTCAAAATATATGCAAAGATAATTTTCAACATTCTCCCTTGCTAAATCTTGTGTTCCATTTTTTTTTCTCTTTCCCTTACTCCCACTCTCTCCCCTAGACATCAAGTAATCCAATATGTTAACTATGTGCAATTGTTCTATACATATTTCCATAATTATCATGCTGCACAAGAAAAATCAGATCAAAAAAGAAAAAAATGAGAAAGAAAACAAAAAAACCTCCAAACAAGAATAAAAAAGGTGAAAATATTATATTGTGATCCACATTTGGTCCCCACAGTCCCATGAGGTCATTTTTAAGTCAAGAAGAAAGAGACAGAACTCTTTTTTCTTTTATCTCTGTGTTTCAAAGTAATTTTTTCTCTGGGATTTGATCCTCTGTGTCCTAAATGATTGGGTTCCAATTTATGTGGTTCTCTGCATCACCAGTATATTGGAACTGGCCTGAATCATCCCATTATTGAAAAGACACATGTCCACCAGAGTTGAGCATCATGTAATCTTGTTGTTGCCATGTACAATATTCTCTTGTTCAGAGTCCAATATTTTCATCGCAATTTCATTTAATCTTGTACATTGTTTTCAGTGGAAGAAATGAAACTATCAGCAGGTATATCTTAGAGGAAACCAACCTATAACACGATTGAAAGCACAGCAACCAAATAAGAGGCTTTTATAAGAGACTTGTGATATAAAGAGACCATATTTTAGAAGTACTGTTCTGCCAACTGCCATACTGCCAACCTTGATTCAGGTCCTCACTACCTCATGCTTAGACTATTGCAATACCTTCCTCAAGTCCTTCCTCACTCCTCTCCATTTCTCCACTTAGCTGCCAAAGTTGGTTTCTAAAGAACAAGCCTGTCCATGTTGTTGATATTCAGTTATTTTATTCATGCCTGACTCTTGTTACTCCTTTCTTGGCAAAGATGCTAGTGTGGTTTGTCATTTCCTTCTCCAACTCATTTTTTCAGATGAGGAAACTGATGCAAATAAGGTTAAGTGATTCACCCAGAATCACACAGATAGAAAATGTCTGAAACCAAATTTATACTCAGGAAGATGAGTCTTCCTGACCGATCTAGACTAGACTAGGTGGAATGTATCCCTGAGCTGTCCCATAGGTCTGTCTGTATCATAGTCCTACTCAATGAACACTGAAAGTTCTCAGTTAATTAAATATTAAATAAATCCTCTATTGGACTTTAAAGCTCTTCCCAACATAGCTCCTTCCTATCTTTCCAATTTTCTTAAACCTCATTCCCCACCATGTTCTCTTTGATCAAGTGACTTTGAACTTTTAGTTATTCCATGAACAAGACACTCTCTCTCAATTCTGGGCCATTTTCTCTAACTGAAATGTTTGCCTTCTCACTTTTGCCTTCTTGCTTCCCTGGCTCCCTTAAAAACTCAGCTCCAATCCCATTTTCTGCAGATGATCTTTTCTAGTCCCTCTAGTCCCTGCTCTAGAATCTTCTTTCTGAAAGTATTTTCTATTTACTTTGCATTTATTTTATGTGTACAGAGTGTTTTGCATGTTGACTCCCTGTTTAGAATGTGAGTAACAACTGCATTTTGTGGGTTTTTGTTTTTTGTTTTTTTGTTTTTTTTTTTTGGAGAAAGGAGGGACTCTGAAGAAAAGAGGAAGAAAGAGACTAGGAGGGACTGACTTTCAAAAGATAACAGTTTAAAAATTGTTCCTATTTAAGTGCTGAACTAAGACAAGAATCTGGGCTTCCTTCCTCTCAGTCCAGCTCTTACCATTTGATTAAACCAAAGCAGAATTTCAGGTTGTAACCTACTCTGATGCCTCATCATCATGTGTCACTAAATCAGGGTGATCAAAGGCTTTACCAAGAGGATCATAAGCTATGTTAAATTTTGCCAACCTGGAAAGGTGTTGAGACCCCTAGGTATCCAAGACCCATATTCTATATAGCTGTAATTGAGTTGTATTCCACATAAATTAATTGTTCTAAGACACAGTTCTGTCACATCTCACCCCATCCCCACGTTTCACTTACACAAGTTAAAAATGCAAACTTTTGTCTTCCACTAAAAACTCTCTGTTCTCTGGTTGCAACTTTTTCCTTATTCCACATTATTCCTTTGACAAACTCTGAATTATAACCAAACCAGCCTCATAAATGTGTGACCACAACTACCTACTCCATACATTTAAACAGGCCATCCTTTTTGCTCAAGATATGTTCTCTCCTCTTCTGGTTTTTATTTTTCCTTCAAGAGCTCAGCTCAGGTCTGGGGCCAAATTTAAACTCAGGAAGGCACTCTATCCACTGTGTTACCTGAATGCCTAGATTCTTTGTCCTAGCCATATACTTTTCCTCTCTGTTTTTTTGTTTGTTTGTTTAGTCTGGAAATAAAGTATACCATTATTTAAAAAAAAAAAAGCTCAGGACCTGCCTCCTCAGTGAAGTATTCCCTGATTCTTATCCAATGTCACCTCAAGTTATTAATGCTTTCTCCTTCCTCAAATTACCTTATGCTTATTTATTTGTGCATATGTTATAATACCTTAAGAGAATGTAAACTTATGACTTTGGACCTCAGTTTCTTCATCTGTAAAATGAAGTAATTGAACTAGATGGCTCCTAAGGGTCTTTTCAGTGCTGTGATTCTATAATTTATAATAAATCCAAGTAGTTGTAAATTGAGAACTTCTATTAATATCCCAGTAGCTCCTTGTCCCCTTCTCATGCTTGTAAAATCTCACCTCTTTTTAAAAATTCTTTTCAACAAACGGAATACAACTGGATATTATGAACAATTTGGATAATCTCTGTCTCCTACCATTTCACTATTATCTGATTCACTAATCCATGAACTGGTCTAAACACAGTTCTGACAATATCAAATAATATTTAGTAGTTTACTTGGTAGCTTTGCAGTGCTATCAATTCACATATATCCACAAATAACAACCATTTCAGGTAAGTGCTCAGTTCTGATTTCTCTTAGAATTGTGCATATTTGGTTAGTTTAGCTTACATCAGATACTCATAGAATCCAACAATGGCTGTTTTTTTTTCCTCCTTAGACAAATTTATAAAAAACAAAGTCACAATGAAACAAAGAGTTTTCTGTTTTGGATCTCCCATTTAAAAACCAACCTTTCTTTTCCTAAACTCAAGGGTACATAAGTCTTTAAAAAGGAACATCTAAGTAAGTCATCATGAAGTGAATCTACAAATTAACTTTTTCTAAGTCCCCTGTGAGCTACTTCATGGAAAGTCTCTGTTATCTTGGCTGATGTCCTTCATAGTTGGGTGGGGTTATCAAGAATCTTTGGGATTAGAAGCCTGGAACTAAAGTGAATCATACACTAAATAGGATTTCTGCCATAAGTCTTTAAATTTGAATCCTCACCAGGTAGAGAAGCTAATTTAAGACCCAGTTTTATAAATGATATGCTAACACAATTAGAAGAATAGTTCGTTTCACAGCTCAGTAAGTTAGTTTGCATCACCTTTTTTATTTAAAAAGATGAGGGAAAAGGAATCTATAACATTTACTTTTATCAATCAAAATAATTGGATATAAACTAAAACTGCACTTTCTGGTGAGATGGGCTATATAACAATTGTTTGGTGATTTATGAAATATGAATAGACTATTGAGAATTATATTTTTGGTTAATGAAGCTTACAATGTGCTAGCTGGCTTATCTTTAAGATTGCTGTTCCCAGATCAAATGCTGAAAAGAGGAACATGTTGGGTGGATGTTCTACAAGGATTTATGGAAAGATTGGAAAAATCACTCATAATAAGAAAAATAATCACAATAATAAAAAAAATTTTTTTGCCCTCAAGGAGTTTAAATTGAAATGAAGAAAAATAACACACATACACAAAGAGCTGAAGAGCAGAAAAGGAGGTAGTCTTTGTGTGTAGTGCAGGGGGATGGTAAGACAAGAAGGTCAGAAGCAGAGCTGGGAATAAAATGAAGGTTGCCTGGCTTGGGTGCCTGGGATGTCTGGGGAAGACTTACCATTTTAAAAAAGGGGGCTGGCTTGACAGAGAGCAACTGCTATTGAATGTAGGGACTGTCTCACTTTTCCATTTGCATTCCCAGGATTTAGCCCAGTGTTGGTACATATTAAATACTTGATAAATATTTTTTCTATTCCATCTTTGAGATTCATCACTTTGGCTCCATTTCCACTTCCTCTACTACTATTATCTCTCATTTAGAATATGAAATTTTCTCCTAATTTGTTTTCCTGCCTTTATTTTCTTCCCCAATACCATCCATCCTTCATAATTCTATAAAATTATTTTTTCTAAAATATAGCTCTGATCACTGTTTAATGGCTCAGAAATCTGCAGACTCCCCATTGCCTATCAAATGAAGCTCAAATTGTTTATCTAGGAGTTCAAGACTCTCAGAAAAACTTACTTTCCACTCTCGATTACTATTATTGCATTTCATGCTAACTATATTTGAGTTGAACAGGACTATTTTCTATTGCTCAAATATTTTACATACTTGTGTGTCTCCATTCCTTTAATCATAGTTTCCTTTGATTTGAATGCCCTTCATTCCCAGCTATACTCATCAAATCTTGCTTTTCCTTTTAGGTTAGATTCAGATGCTAATTCCTTCATGAAACTTTTCCTGCCTTCTCCCAATCCTTATTTCTTAAAGTAATTTCTCTCTCTTCTACTTTCCATGAAGTAGCTCACAGGGGACTTAGAAAAAGTTAATTTGTAGATTCACTTCATGATGACTTACTTAGATGTTCCTTTTTAAAGACTTATGTACCCTTGAGTTTAGGAAAAGAAAGGTTGGTTTTTAAATGGGAGATCCAAAACAGAAAACTCTTTGTTTCATTGTGACTTTGTTTTTTATAAATTTGTCTAAGGAGAAAAAAAAACAGTAAAGAAATTCCACAGCACTTTGTGTCTGTCTTGTTGAATTTTCCCATTCTTCCTTACCTATTACATTCCTTCTCTCTAGAATGTAACCTAGCCAAGGGTAAGTACATGGATGATTATAAAGAGAGTTAGGTAACTAGCTTAACTATTAAATCAGTATCTAATATAGTGCTTTTGACTTTGGATTTACTCTTTCAAAAGAAGGTAGATTGTACTAACTCTCAGAGTGATAGAGGTGCCCCTAATGAGGTGGGATAACCTATAACATTATCAGCTTAAGCCTCCATGCCAGCACAGATATATCCCATTTTAATGCATTTTGCTTTATTGTGTTTTACAGATATTACATTTTATAAATTAAAGGTCTGTGGCAACCCTTTGTTGAGAATCAGAACCATTTTTCCAGCAGGTTGTGCTCATATAATGAATCTGTGACACATTTTGCATGATATTGCAAATTTTTTTCATTATTATATATTGTTGACCAATGACCATTCATGTTACTATTATAATTATTTGGGGGCACCATGAACCATGTTCACATAAGATGGCAAACGTAATTGAAAAAGATTGGGTGTGTTATGATTGCTCCATTAACCATCAAATCTCTCTTCTTTCTCCCTCTTCTAGGGCTTTCCTAATCCTTGGAAAACAACAATGTTAAAATTAGGCCAATTAATGACATTGCAATGGCCTCTAAGTGTGAGATAATCAATGAAGCAGACTTTGTTGTTGTCTTATTTTAAGAAATTACTACAATCTCTGAAACCTTCAGCAACTATCACTTGATCAATGAGCAGTAGCAAAAGGATTACAACCAATAGAAGACTCAGATGATGGTTTAACAATTTTTTTTTTTAGCAATAAGGTATTTAATTGCTGGTTTTAGACACAATGCTTTACTTAATTATACTACTAATTAATAATTAATAATCACATATTTAATAGACTACAATATATTGTCAATATAATTTTTATACATACCAGGAACCCATTTGCTTTATTGTAGTGATCTGGAAGTGAACCTGCAATATCTCTAAAGTATTCTTGTATGTGCCTCCACATAGGCTGTTATTTATTTTTATATTCTAACAAAAATAAAAATACAAATAAACTCTGCTCCCCACTCCCAAAGACCTTCAAAATATACTTTCCTCTATTACCTTAACCCCTAAGGAAAAATCAGTTCAGAGAGCAGTTTCTACATAATATGAGTCCATTCAAGTTCATGTCTGAACATGGCAACACTGCTGAATCTTCAACTCAGCTATCACTGAACTTGGTTGGTGTCAAAGATAGGTTCTTATTTCTATAGGGAGTTTTGAAGTTGCATTACTTATCTGTGTGGATTCTGTTCCCAGGTCCTGTGTTGTAAAATGATAAAAAAAATCTTTACCTTTCAAAGCTCACAAGATTGTCATCTTTAAGTTCCTTCATTTAAAACAAAGGAATAAAATATTGAGGTAAAAGTATTAAGCCTGTATTCTAACACTCTGATGAAGGGAAACAGAAAGCTCTCCCTTTGGAGCTTTTTTCCTCCTCACTGTTTAAAATATTGTTATGCAGAAAGAAGACTGGAGGTGCTTTTATTTTTCCCTACAATGTCTATACATTCTTTAAAAATCTATGCAGGTATTGCATTAGTCAAGCACTTTACACATGTTCATAGGGATTGAGTTCACTGTCCAGTTACTTGTTTTATGTTCATTATGTGCTACTCATTGAATATATTGTGTGATCTCAGCTTCATATTGGCTCGGGATAAGAAAGGGATAGATCCTATTATACCCATAATAAGTATTCAATAAATATTTTCTGAATAAAAGGATTGAATTAAGTCATTTATGTGTTTGTGGATTTTAATAACGGCAGTAGATCAAAGTCCACAGGGAATCTGAACTTATCTCCTAGTCTAAAATTAAAATATTGGGGCTTTCAAGCTTCTGGGTGACAGGTGATAAGGAACTTCTACCTACTCCTAGAATTAGAAGTTTGGAAACTTAAAGCATCAGATTTAGTGGAGAGGGACCTGTTACTATACCCCTGAAATCAAACTGTAGGTAGCCTCTTAATATAAATCCACTCTGATCGCCTGAAAGAGACCACTTTGAAGTTCTGCTGCACTCAGTATATGATAAATAATTTTTGTTGAATTGAATTGAAGAAAGGTTTTTAAATTGTCAAAGTATTAGTCTAAGCATATCAGTTACTTACAATATAGTTCCATCCTTCCTATGTAAAGAATAGGAAAAATACTTTAAAAAATAGTTTCCTACAATATAAAATATTTTTCTTCAAATCTTATTTAGTCTATTCATTCACTTTCTGATCCTTTTTGTCTGATATAGTAAAATTCCACTTCAATCAAGACTGTGTTCAAAATATTTCCTTTAGTATTTTAAGGAATCTGTGATAATAGCAACCCATCTGTGTATGTTACTGGATCTCTATTTGAGGCCAGGGAAAGCTAGGTGGCACAGTGGATGGACTGGCAGGCATGGAGTTGGGAAACCTGTTTGCCTCAGTTTCTTCAATCTGAAAAAGGAGCTAGAGAAGGAAATGGCAAAGCACTCCAGTATCTTTGCCAAAGAATATCTTAAATGGAATCATGAAGAGTTGGACACAACTGAAGCAACTGAAAAACAACTATTTATGTCTTTTCTCAATTTTTCATACTTGCCAGTATGGTTGTAGATGTTTATCAACTGGCTTTGGGGATGAGGGAGTACACGGGGAAGATTATTACAGATGAATCTGCATTATTAACATTTTCTCATCACTTTCTTAAGTCTAGAAAAATCAACAAAATAATAAATCCAGTAATATTATATTATTATATTTGCCAAAGGTTATTCACTGATGATAATAATACACTAAAAATTTGACAATTCGCTGTCCTAGCTTTTTCACATTCAGATTACCAGTTACTATAAATCCAGGTCCCCTCTAAGCCAGAAAAAAATGTGTGATTAGGACTTTAGTTCAAATTTGAATGAGCACAAAATCAAAATTAATGATGTCCTAGTTAATGGAGTTTATAGGAGGGGATGGTACTTGGGTGGCTCCTTTATGCCATCTTAACCTGTATGGTTCATGTCTACCTTTTCCCCGCTTGAAAACCTTCTTGATCTTTTAATATCTAAAAACAAATATATTCCTTTGTATAACAAATGTTGTCTCTCATACTTCTAAATGATTTACCCACATCCTTTTCTGATCATGGCTACCTTTTATGCAACTTTTGAGGCTGTCTTTTATGCCACCTAAACTTGTCATGAGTAAAATAAAAGCAATAGTTTAGACCATAGTGGTCACATAGTCCAACTTCCTCATTTTACTAATGAGAAAATAAGCCCACCATGATGAAGTGATTTTCTAATGTTCACATGTGAAGACCTGAATGCTGGTCTTCCTGATTTCAAGGCTGGCTTTCTCTGTACAGAAATTCATAGGGTTTACAGAATATCATGAAAACTAATCAAAGGGAAATAGACAAGAGTGTGTTCATTAAATTTATTTAAAGGTCCCCACATACATGGTTTACAATGGTCATATAAGAAACAGAAAAATCAGTAAAATGATTTTATAAAAATAAAGGTTCCCATATCTGATGTCCTTTTATTCTTGTGTACATGGTCAGGTTTATGTAGTCTATGTTAATCCCAAAAGGCAGCTATGTGGCACAGTGGATAAAGTATCAGACCAGGAGTCAGGAAAACATTCTCCTGGGTTCAAATCTAGTCACAGACATTTATTATGTGACTCTGTTTGCCTCAGTTTCTTTATCTGTAAAGTAAGTTGGAAAAGGAAATGGCAAACCATCTCAGTATCTTTGCCAAGAAAATCCCAAATGGAATCAGGAAGAGTAAAATACAACTAAAATTATATAATAACTCAATTAATCCTAAAATGGCCAAGATTCACAACCTCTCTTGTTTCCTTTGTTATGAAGCTATATTTGGGGAAAATCTCCATTTCCTCTTTAAGCCTTTATTTCTAATAACTAATTGTGCTGCTATCATGGAATCCAAGCAGTTAGCATAGCCTGCTCTGGTTGACTAAGCAAACAGCTGCACAAGTAGACACTAATACCACTATTGAATCACCAAAGCTATTGCAAGGCTGGTTAGCAGATTGATAGTTTGGACTGTCTACAGAAGCCATAGTGAAAATGAAATTCAACTCAGCAGTCAGGATACAGACAACAAGTGCATTATCCACATTGCAGAATAAATCTTGCCTTTCCCAGCAGAAAAGTCTTTTTTGAATGAAATCTTTCATTATATCTCATGCTCTTTTGGAAAGCAGAAAATGAGCAAGTCTGAAAATTGGCTGATACTCCCATCGAAAAGGAACGTCGCGTCTCATGGTTCACATGTTCTACATGAGTTTGGTAGGAAAAGTTCTGAAATCTTTGCGGGGGCTGGCAGAGGGTAGGAAGAGACTAACAGCTACACACACACACACACACACAATTCAGAAAATAAGCCAATAAAGTAACTAGATTCCAAGAATCTGGATCAAAAACTTCCCCCAAATTCTTCACTTACAAAAGAGTTGGAATGTTTCCGAAGACATTCCAAGCATAAAGGTGGTGGGTGGTGACAGATGCGGGCTGGGAAGAGCTTAGCCTGGAGCAGCTGGACATTTTTCCAGCTCTAAATCTGCTCTTAACCTGTGGCTTCATTTTTATATTTGACATTATTTTTCAGAACATCAAATTCTTATTAAATATAAGCTCCAAAAATATAATTCAAAACTTCAGTATAAATAATTTGAGAGTGATCCAATCCAGTGTATTCTACATGAAGGGGGAAAAATTAAAAGCGAAAAATCAGACATTAGTGGTTCTTGCTTCCAGGGAAGCAGAGGCTGAGGGATCATGTGTGTTCAGGACCTCTGAGTTGCAGTAGGGATAGCAATGGTGGGGTGTCTGTTGTAACTCTAGCATCAATATGATGAGCCTCTTGAATTGGATCCAAATTAGAAAAAAATGGAGCAGGTTAAGATTTCTATGTCCATCCATGTTGAGATTGGACCATAAGTGGCTACTGATAGAGCACTTGACCTGGATTCAGGAAAATTTGAATTCAAATCAGATACAAGCTGTGTGACCCTGAGCAAGTTATCCATAGCCTCATATTCTTTAATATGTGCCATAATATAATTATAATATTCTATAACAACAATACCTAGAGGTTGCTATAAAGTTCAAATAAGGCAACATTTGGGAGAGAAGGAAGGTTGTTTTAATTTTTTCTGAGCATGATCAATTTATTAAGCTAATAGTAACATTTTCATAATTATTATTGTATATCATTATCATTATTATTATTATAGCTGTGTGATCATGGGCAAACTGCTTAACTATTCAGTGCCTCAATTTCTCCCGTACTACCTATTTCACATGGCTGTTGTTAGGTAAATGCTTTATCAACTTTAAAGTAATATATATATCTAACCTATTTTTATTACATGCCTTTTTTTTCTCATGTTTGTCTTTCAAACCCTATTTAAAAACTGCCTAAAACTGCCTACCTTCTTCAGTGAAAAGGCCCTTATCTACAGTCACCTATATTGATGCATCTACTTTAAATACCTTTTGCATTTTTTCATATTAAGTAATTTAGCATTTGACTGTTTACATCTTGCATTATTCTCTAACAATTATTTTATGCATGTTAGTCTTATTTTCCTTAGTAGATAGTAAGACTCTTAAGGACAGGAATTAGATTTAATTTCTTTTCTACGTCTCCTCCTTGTTTTTGTGATGCTTTTTATTTATATCACCCATCTTTTAGCACAGTGCCTGGCACATAGTAAGTGCTTTAAAATGTGCATTAATTCATTCACTCATTTTTTTGAGAACCAGAGTTCCTATCAGGATATGAAGTCTGACTATTACTATCTGGCTTTTAGTCATTTCAGTCATATCCAAATCTTAGAAGGCCCATTTTGGGGTTTTCTTGGCAAAGATACTACTGTATCTTGTGTGAAATAATGGGATTGAAATTGATGGTTATTCTTTACTCCTATAAATCTTGTGTTTCACAAAGGCTGTGTAGCCTTTTGGGAAAAAAAAATGAAGCTAACAAAAGTAATAGGAACAAGTATTAAAGACAATTAAAAAAACGAAGAAGGGATGAGAAGCTTGTAATTATGGTCCTCCGTGGTGCTCCTTACCCCAGAGTTTTAGCTACAGTCCCCTCAAACTCATTGCAGTAAATTAGTGAAGTTCCTGTCTTGTTTCTGCCTGTCAAAGATTTCAAGGCCAGATCAGTGTCTCCTGAAATTATCTCCTCCTGAATCTGCACATTCTCTTGGTGTTTGCACACTTGCTGTGGCTCTCATATTCTCTCTAGGTCTTAATTCTACTAAGCCCATAGCACATTGCCTAATCCCACTTGTCTCATGCTTTCTGCAACTCCTGGCAAGGGCCAGCACTTGTGGTCATTTCCCTCTGTCAGTGTTGCTGTGTACTTCAAACATACTCTAATTCTAATTTCTTTTATCTAATTCTCCTCTACCTCTTACCTCCTTCTATCCCACTAAGGGGAAGGTATAAAGCACCCATGTCCTTTAACCGCTACTTATAATATATGATATATTATAAGTATGTATTTATTATATATCATTACCACATTACATGTAATATCAATATATTTATTGAACATATATATTTATTATATATCATTGCCATATTATATGTAATAATGTATTTACTGAACTAAATTCATATTAAATTATATAACATGTACAATACATTATGTGTATAAATGGACATATATTGGAATTCATTAGTGAAATTTATAATTATAAATAATATTCATACAATAATTTAATTCATATTCATATATTTTATATAATATGTGTGGTATATATATTTAAATTTATACATATGGAAATCCCAATGATGAAATCTCTAATTACAACCAAACCATATTATAGTCAATATTCATATGATATTTAATTTAACTCATTTAAATGTATTTTATATAGTATATTAGACAGATAGATAGGCAGGTTGGTAGGTAGATAGATAACCAACAGATAGACATATTTGGAAATTTCAATGATGAAATTCCCTTTATTAAAGCAGATTGTTATCTTCTCTTTGGTTTATGGATTTAGGGACTTGCTCAGAATACTTGTCCAGGGTCATATTGCTAATTTCTATCAGAGCTGGGACTTAAACCTCAGTCTTTCTGCTTCAGAGCCCAGTTTTCTACTAATTATACCACGCTATCTCTATTTGAACAAGAAACATTTTTTTAAAAACCAAGTGTGATCTTTATTACTTAGGAACAGCTTTGAACCAAGACTAAGGAAAGAAATGAGTGTATACCTGGTCAGTCAGTAAATAGCATTGATAATAGCCTGAATTTATATAGTACTTTCAGATTTACAGTGTGATTTACAGATGTAATTTCATTTGATCTCACAACAACTCTGGGAGGTAGGTGCTATTAGTATCCTCATTTTATTGAAGGGAAAACTGAAACAGATTGAGATAAAGTGACAAGTACCAAAGTCATGCAGCTAGTAAGTGTCTGATGAAATTTTTGAACTTAGGTCTTATTAACTACAAATCTAGCATTCCATCTGCTGAACTACCCAGTTACTGATTAAGGATGAAACCACCAAGAAGACTGAGATCATGCTTTTGGAGGACATAACCTCTCTAACAGCAAACTGTCTCTTTGTTTCAGTCAAAGATCTTGCCCTTCTCTGGAGTTTTCTGAAACTGGAAACATTCATGTTGGAAATTTCCATGCTCAATACTTATTTAACTGGGGATGTGTCCCCCAAACCCTATTGTCTCCCTGCCTATGACAATAAGAAACAGGAAGCCATTCAAATGTGCCTGAGTAAAACTCCAGTCCTAAAAAATAAATAAAAGTGACAGAAGTAGTCTCAATTGTTCAGGTGTCCAATCTGGAGATTCCTAGTTGTATCCCTTCCTAATGATGTTTTGGAGATGTCAGCCATGACCCTCAGAAGTAGGTATTGGTGGCCACCTTGACTACCTAGCTTTTCATTGTTACTTCTGCTTCTGATATTCCCTTAAACCTTTTCTTATGTGACCTATATGTGCTATAGTAAAGGTTTGGCTTTAAGTATTCACTGGTTTATTGAGTGAAACCTCTGTTAAGTTTTACTGCAGCAGATTAGGATCTAGACAAAAAAGGAAAATCTAGTATAAGAGGCAAAGAACAAAAGAGATTCAGAGAGAAGAGCACAAGTATGGCAGCTGAGTATGTCTGAAGAAAGGTTCTGTTGTTATTGCCAAATGAAGCCTCCTCAGGGAACATTTTTTAAAAGCTATTGAAGATCTAATCAAGTTGACATGGTCCATTTTAGGCACTGGCCTTCATTCCAACCCAGTCTCTTGAACAATGGGCTTCTACAACCCCACTTTTATTTCAAAATGACCTCTTAGAATAGGTCAGTCTGATATTTTTAAAAGGCAGAAATTGTTAACCTCTGTGTATTGAGCTAAAAAATGAAAACTGCTTTCTTGGGTGAAGAAAGTTTCCTACACTGACATGGCTATGATAATTCCTTCTGGATGGACACATTATACTGCTAGTCATGTTGGACATCTGATGTGACTGATGTTGCAAATGAGAGGCAACTCAGCTTGTTTGAAATGTATGTTGCCAAAGGCCACTCATCTTTTAGCCCATACTTCTAAATAGAAAGTGCAAATTATGTCAAACCAAAATAATTTGATTTCAATTGTCTCATATAAAAAACCCTCAGTAGATTGAAAAGCACCAAGTTCCATCTTTTAAACAGAAAAGACCTTGCTGATGATGAAGAAATAGTTGGCATTCTAAAGAGAGCACTTTTAGCTGATGAGACAGAGAAGAGGAGGAGATTGGGAATCTGGGAGACTGGCAAGATAATTGTGGACTTGACAGAAGTTGAGAATTTCAGAAAAAGTCTGGTTTTTGGAAGAATGATACTGTAATGAGATAATGTAATTGTGATGTAAATCACAATCCCTTGATGTCTGCTCATACTCTGTGGCTCTCTCAGTTCCAGTGAAACCTAAAAGCAGGATAGAATATTTTTTCACTAGCCCATCTTATTTTGTCATTTGTAAAATGAGTTGGATCGGATGACCTCTGAGACCTTTCCAACTCTAAATTCTATTTTTTTTATTTTGCATTATAGTTATATGTGTACATGTCCTGTTTCTCCTTCTTGAGAACAGGAATCAACTATAGTATAGTGATCCTAGATCTTTCATGACAATAGATGCTTGTATTTTCCCTTAGAGAACTTATAATATTGGTTGGATGAAAGATCAAGCTATATTTAATTGAGTTGGCATTAGACTTTGATCTTCAAAGATATCTACAATTCATCTATTTACCTTTAGACCCCATTCCATCCCTCTCAGGGTTTGATGTTTGAGCAAAAGTAGATTGGCATCAAGGGCCCTTGATGATCCAAAAGGCAATAATAGTAATTGGTTATATGAGATCAGAAATTAAGATGACAACCAGTCCATCCTGATGCAATGTTCAAATCTTCTAAGCTTTTTTTTTTATTATTATTTTTTCAATTCATTCATATATCCAGCAAAATATGTATTAAGCCAGCTAGTGTCCCTAGGGTAATAATGACTCTAATGTTTTAACTGCCTGTATCTGATACTATTTTGAAATTGATGTCTCAGACAATTCTCTGACTTAGGTTTAGAAAATTTTTTATGATGTCCTAGACAACTCTTTGACGAGTTTTTAAAAATTCCTTATAATTTCAATTTAATATCTTATGAGAATAAAGTGCACCTAAATCCTTTTTTTTATAACTCTGCTCACAAACATCTACTGGTGTTATGGGTAACATAGGCTTAAAAGCCTTCGTTATTAGCACAATTCTCTCTAATTAGCATAAAAATGAAGTTGAAATGAGGTGATTCAAGGCAATTCCAACAGACTTGTGATGAAAAAGTGCCCTCTGCATCCAAAGAGACAATTATGTAAACTGAATGTGGATCAAAGCACAATATTTTTATCTTTCTTGTTGTTTGTTTACTTATTTATTTTCTTTCACTTTTTGTCTTTTTCACTTTTGACCTGATTTTTCTTGCACAACATGATGAGTATGGAAATACGTTTAGAAGAATTGTACATGATTAATATATATCAGATTGCTTGCTGTTTTGAGGAGGGGGTTAAGGGAGTGAGGAAGAAAAATCTGGAACATAAGGTTTGTAAAGGGCTGAAACTCTGAACAGGTGCACTGAAATCAAACAACTGAGCACTTAAGGCTAATTACCTATTGGACAATACTCTATTAACATATGCTTGGAAAATGGCCCTTCTCACTATTCTGTGCTGGGACAATCTTTTGGTGTATACAGATAATTGTAGGACGGATTAGGGGGTGAAGTAAGACAAGCCAGAGTCACTTTGGAGGAGAAAGAGGAGAAGGAAGATCGGTAGGTTGAGAGATTGTGGCAGTTTCGTCCATCTCCTTTACTTCTCCCCCTAAAGACCAAGAACTTTTGCTGATCCTGACTCTGGCTGATCATGAGGTCAACAGGGAGCTAACTCGGACTTCACACAAGGTTTTGTAAAGTTGCTTGTTGAAAACTGCCTTCACATGTATTTTGGAAAATAAAATACTATAAAAAAAGAAAATGAAGTTGAACAAGAACATAAGTAAATAAAGAAGACAAAGTGATTGTCTTCTATCCTTCTGGCTCTCAATTCTGCATTTGTTAGTAACAGAATAAAAACACTAAGAAAACCTTAGATTTGGGGCTAATTTCTGGCCAATGCAATATCTTTCCATTATATCATATAGAACATTATTATCAAATTCAAATAGAAACAATCCCTGAAGATAACAAATTAAACATATATGAAGCCACAAATTAACAACAAAAATGGTCCTCATTCAATTTCCATGGAGGCATTCTATTTATACAATATAATACAGTTGGCCTTAAAGAACTCTATGATGTATAGAAGAAAGAAAAAAAGCTCTAGGGCCAAATGGGGAAGCCTGAGAAAAAGGAGGAAGACAATGAACAGATTAATGACCATATCCCCACAGGGCATGGAGACTTAAGTGAGGCTCAAGGGTGTGGTGAATCTGAGGCAGTTCCCCACCTAAGAAGGAGGTAATTTGTTGGTGTTCTTTTTCCAAAACACAGCCAGGTGATAAAAGTTCAGATCTTTTATTGTGTCCTTCAATATAACCTGGTTAGCTCAGGCCTATCTCACTGCTTGGTTCCAAGAGCTCCCTCTGAATGTCTCCAAATCCAAAGGTTTGTCCTTCCAACTGCAGCCAGCACCAAGGTAGAAGATGTAATGAAATCTCTCTTGCCTCAGAGACAGGGCTTGTAGGCTTCCTCCCAGAGTGCTCCTCTCCGACTCCTGGGAATGTTCCCAAGTAATTCTCCCAAGCTCTAAGAGCTTCCTGTATATATATATATATATATATATATATATATGATCTCCCAAAGGTTAACTCCTCCTTCTGGAGAGAGAGGGATTCTGGGTTATCTCCCAGAATGTTCTCTGGCCCTAAGGGAGGTGTGAATTGGAATATCTCTTTCTAAACCCTGAACTCTCCCAAACGTGTGAACTCCATTGAGTACTTAGATACTTATGAGCTCTCTAAAGGTGTGAATACAAGCATCGTTTCTATCAATTGTAATTTTTATTGCATTTTGTGATCTGAAAAAAAAATACATTTATTATTTCTGCCTTTCTGCACTTGATTTTGAGGTCTTTATGTATTAATATGTGGTCAATTTTTGTATAGGTTCTATGGATTGCCGAGAAGAAAGTGTACTCCTTTCTATCTCCATTCAATTTTCTGCAAAGATCTATCATACCTAACCTTCTTAGTATTCTGTTTACCTCTTTAAATTCTTTCTTATTTATTTTGTGGTTTGATTTTGTTGTTGTTGTTTAGCTCTGTTCTTTTCATCAGAAATAAATGGGATTCACCTGTTTCATTGAATATCCATTTTCTTCTCTGTAAGAAAATGCTCATTTTAGCTGGGTAGTTTATTCTTCGCTGCATTCCAAGTTCCTTTGCTTTTCAGAATATCAGACTCTAGGCCCTTTGATCCTTTAAGGAGGAAGCTGCTATATCTTGAGTAATCCTTATTGTGGCTCCTTGGTATTTAAATTGTTTTTTATGGCTGCTTATAATATTTTTTCCTTGGTCCAATAGTTATGAAATTTAGCCATGATATTCCTTGGGGTTTTATTTTTGTGGTCTCTTTCAGGAAGTGTTCAGTGAATGGTTATTTTACCATTTGATTCTATGATATCAGGGCAGTTCTCTTTGATAATTTCCTGAAAAATAGTGTCTAGGCTCTTTTTTTTCATCATTATTTTCAGGGAGTCCAAAATCCTTATATTGTCTCTCCTAGATCTATTTTCCAGGTCAGTTGTTTTCCTAAGTAGGTATTTTATATTTTTGGTCTATTTTTTCATTATTTTGATTTTGCTTGACTGATTCTTGATGTCTCATCGCATCATTCATTACCCTTTGTTCAGTTCTGATTTTTAGTGAATTGTTTTTTTCATTTACTTTTTGTACTTCTTTTTGTATTTGTCCAATTAAGTTTTTAAATAAGTTTTATTCTATTGAATTTTTTTCCCATTTCACAAACTTTGTTTTTTAATGAGTTATTTTCTATTTCCATTTTGCAAATTCTGTTTTCCTGGAAGTTATTTACCTTTTCCATTTCACAAATTCTGTTTTTCAGGGAGTAGTTTTCTTCTTCCATTTTGTCAAATCTATCTTTTAATGAGTTATATGCCTTTTTCAAACCCTCTTGCAAAGTTTTCTTTTCCTTTCCCCATTTTTCTTCCAGCTCTCTTTTGAGATCTTTTAAAATTTCTTCTAGGAAAGCCTTATGTGAGGGGGATCATGTTATACCATCTTTTGGGGCTTTTCTATAGACAATCTTCTTTTAGTCTCCTCAGGGTTTGAAATCTATTCTTCTCTTTCACCATAGAAACTATCTGTGGTTAGAGTTCTCTTTGCCTTTGTACTCATAAAACAAACAAACAAACAAACAAACAAACAAACAAACAAACAAGTTAGGATCTGTTTCTAGAGCAAGGGAGGTTTTCCAAGCTTCCTCTACTGGTGGCAGTAAAGTAGCAGTGGCTGCACTGGGTCCATATGAAATCTGTCAAGACCACACCCTGCCCCAGGTCTGCACAGCGTGTCCTGGCCCCCATGCTCTGCTTCCCTGCCTGCACCTGGCCACCTCCTGCACCTGACCAAAACAGACATTTTCAGGTGATCTTTGAAATTATCTTCTGCTGATAATTTGCTGCCCTCCCAATATTCATGGATTCTGCCAGTGCAGAGCTAATTCAGAGGTTGGATTTTGTAATTAGAATGAAAGTAGTAGGAGAAGGTCAGAAAGAAACATGTGTCCATTCCCATCTTGGCTCTGCCTCCCCTCCACCCCCCATTACAAATATCTAAAAAAATATAGATTTTTAGTAATCAAGTCTGAATAAAGCATGTGAATATCTTCTGTAGAACAAAGATAGGATTTAGATGAAGCAGTGTGGCCAATGAAAAGTTTTACAGATATGGCCCAAGAAGATTTTGGATTGAAATCCTGCTTCTGCCATTCTACCTGTGTGACTATTGACGAGTAACTAACTGTCTAGCTGTTGCTCACTTTCCTTATTTGTAAAACAAGACAATTAGATAATCTGACCATTAGGTTCCCTTTTAACTCCAAATCTTTTCTTTCTCCAATCCTAATGATTGCCCCCATCATTCAAAGAATTCATTTACAATATTATACATCCCACAGAAATGATATTATCTCCTCATAGTAAAAATTTCAAAAGTTATTATGTGTTTGTATGTGTGTGTGACTGTGTGTATATGTCCCCTCCATTCATACTGATGAGATTTTTTAAATAACGCATTATTCAGTCAATAAATTTTTATTAAGTACTCATTATGTGCTAAATGCTGGGAATATAAATACAAGCAAAAATCCTAAAGCTTTTATTCTAAAAGGGTTAGATAATGCCTAAAAGGATGCTGAAAGGGGATCAGGGTAAACAAAGGTGCCTAATATAGGGGCATGGTAGAAAAAGTCTCAAGCATAGACCAGAGAACATTGAGAGATATGGCTGTCCTGGGCACTCTGCTTAAATGGAGCTTCTGGGAGGAGTCATTCAAACACACAGAGAGAGACCACAGAGTAAGGGACATTTCTAATATAGAAATACCAGGGCTAGGTTGAATCACACATGGCTTATTTGAGTGTTGTTTTTGTTTCTATTTCCTACCTACAGATAGCATATTACTACAGATAGCAGTAGGAGGAAGACCTCAGATTTAAGCAAAGAATGGAATTTAAGTCATGTAGATTCTAGGATGGAATTTTAAAATGTTGATTAATTATTCTTCCTCAGAGCTAGAGGCAACTTCCGTTTAGTCATTTACAAAATGAGGAAGGGTTAGATGATATCATCTTCTGACAATCTGTCAGTATAGTATCCTGAATCTAATTATCTGACTGATGAATTCTTTTTGACTTGTTAACTTTTAAGGCTTGGCCAGCAAAAGCTATGAGAAATGGACAGAGAGTGATGTGAGATCATTTATCCCTGGCTGTATTTGTTTGCTAATTTTCATCACCAAGAAGCAATCTATGTTTGCCAAAACATTCTCTTATCAACAAGAGGAAGGACAGACCCAACAAAAAACAAAGCAAGTAGGAAAGAATAGAAACTTAAGGAAAGGAAGGGAGGCTTTAATTAGAGTTTAGTAAGGCTGGTTTTATAAAAAGGTGGAATAGGCTGATGTGTGTGTATGTGTGTATATATGTATATGCACATATATATATATGTGAAATATATAAATATATATATATATACACACACACAACCACACATATACACATTATGTGTATATATATGTATATGCATGCATATATATGTCTCTCTATATGTGTATGTGCATATATGCATAGGTATAATGTATGTATATCCATTGGGGATGTGAATTGGAGGAGCTATTGCTGTCCCCCAAGATCTTCCATTGCTTGTCAGATTGCTTAAAATTCTACTATTAGAGTAAGAATTTTGAGATTAGGATACTAGGGCTAGTTCCTATTAAATTTCAGATACACCTAAGAGGAGTAAAGGATTTTACAATATGGTGGATTATTCAGACGCTAACTGGGAATAAGGTAGGCACCTATGGGAGGGATGAAAGAGACTAAAAGGTCCTAGAAACACTTTGACTATGTCATAGTTTTCTCCAAGGCCAGTCTTGTTTTCAGATCTGTAATTGGGAATGTTTTCCTCCAGAGGCCAAATTCAGTTGAGGGACATGTGGCCCATAGCAAAAGAAGGGTTAGTTGATATGTTTGTAAAAGGGCCAATAAATAGTTTCTGACCCCCAAGTCTCCAAAGGAAGCAAAACAAAGGGAACAGTTAGGATTATGATTAGAGTTAGGGTTAGAATTGGAAGGTTTTAGGGTCAGAGTTGAAGTTGGAGGGTTAGGGTTGAGAAATACAGTGATAAGGAAAAGTACGATCTTAAGATGACATTTAGGGTTATGGTTAGAGCTAGGGTTGAGGAGCCCAGTGTTTTGGAGAGGTATGATTATGAAGTATCAGCCTCAGGCTAGGTTAGAAGGGAAGTTTGCTCATACTGGGTATCAGTGCTATAGGACAATACTTCCATTTCCCTACCTTGGTAATAACTCTGGTCTGACTGTTCAAATAACAGAAGATCTTTAGCATATTGTTCTGATCTAGACTATGTTTTTCCTCAAAATCTGCTTTGAAGAAAATCTCAGTGTGGCTTTTAATTAGTGTTGCTTTCAGTATATATCTCTTTTTTTTTCCTTTCAAGGATATATTTGAAAAGGGAGGTAATTTATCCAAAAAGAGTTTGATTCGAACATGAACAATTTAATTGCCACCAACCAACTAAGTTAGAGCAACTTACATATCTTCTGTAGAATCAGTTGCTTGAACTATAAAAATACAAGAGTTGAATTAGGTGACTTTTAAAGTTCTTTCTATTTCTAGGTCTGATACTATGATCTTAGTATATAGAGTAGTCTGAGCTTACTCCAAAAGCAAAAGGCTCTGTTTTCTACTCTGAAGTCTTTGGATACTCCTAAGGATTTGGAGTGTTCTTCTCTACTTCTTTTGGCTCAATACTCCACTACTGATGTCTTTCCTCATACTATTAGCTGTAGTGATTATTGCCCTACTTCCACATAACCAATAAACATCAATTATCTACAAAAGGTTTTTACTTCAAAGTTAAAACAAGAACAGAAATATAAACACTCTTCCCCAAAACCTTCAGAAGACATACCCTTCCTGATACGACCTCATATTCTGGAGATAGTCTACTCAGACTTAAAGTGATTTGTGCAGATAACATTGGACCCAAGTTCAAATTCAAATGTAATACAACTGCAGTATGAATCCTTGATTTAGCTGTTGTTGGGCTGAGTGACAAAGATTTCTCTTTGGAAGTCTCAGAGGTAGACTAATATCTGCAAACTCCAGCCTAGAATCCATCCCTGGAGCTTATGATGTGATTCTCTCTCTCCTTCCTTTTCACAATTCATAAGGTCATAGCTTCCAATTTCCTTCACTTAAAGCAAATGCTGAAGCAAAGAAGCAAAACTCTTATTCACTAGCCCCATGGACAAGGAAAATTCAAGACCTTTCTTTCATTTGTCTTTCATTTCTCATTAGAATGATCCCAGACAGGAAGAAGTCACACTAAGAGGAGGGTGATTTTTTTTAGTCAATTTGTCCCTTTTGAATGATCAATACATAGCCAACCATAAGCTCTTCATTATATGGCCAGCAGATGAGAACCAGTTATACAGAATGTCTACACAACTCCAAAGTTCATATGAAGATTGCAGCAGCTATATTTTCCCCATGTTCATAAGGGCTGAGATCATTGACCAATCCTCCATTATACCATCCAGGAATCATAGGATTTTACAACTGGAAGGATCTTTAGGGATCACCTAGTCTCATCTCAAGAAACTGAGATCCACAGAAGCAAATTTCCTCAGGGTCATCTAAGGTAATAAGTGGTAGAACTTGAATTTAATCCTTTGTTTTTAAATTTCCAACCTAGTTCTCTTTTTTTTAACACCACACTTTCCTAATATGGTCTGTATTCAATTGCACATTGCCTAGTTTTTCTGTGTTATTTAGTGAGAGAAATGCATGTCACTTTGTCCCAGTGGCTGCATTAAGATGGAAAAAGTCTCCAATTGACACTGTATAAAGGAGACCTTTTTTCTTTTTTTAGTAATATGAAATATTTAAAATTTAAAGTTTTAACCTTAATGCCTCATATCTTGCTGTGTAGCTGGGAACCATTAATTATCCTGTGCTAAAATAGAACCATTCCCCCACTTTCTCAGCATGATGAAGGACAAGTGTTCCCTTGGAATTCTTTCAAGCAACAATCTCTAGGACTTAGTGTTATGGTTCAAAAGACTCATTACTTTGAGAAAGGAGCTCTATGAAGGAGACTATTGATTGTGGTGGGAAAGAGCATCCCTAAAGACTCCTAGAGGGGAATAATTTAGGCTTTCTTACCATGCTGTTTCCCATCACTGAAGCAGGTTGAGCTCTTGAAGCCATCCTATCCAGAGATTATATAACTCCTCTTTCTTTAGCCATTTTGGTAGATGCCAAGTACTTTGGTATATTATGTTAAAATAATAGCTTCAAAGCCTATGAGACGATAACCCATAATGTATTGTGGACAATACCCCATAATGTATTATGGGGTATTGTCTCTCTCTCTCTCTCTCTCTCTCTCTATCATATATCTATCTTCCTGTCCCTCTCTGTATATATATATAAATATACATAATATATAATATACATACATATATATGTATATCGCCTACTCTCTCTTATTTTCCCCAAAATTAGCAATACAATTTTTAGCTCTTATTTGATTAAAATAAAAGTTAAATGAAATTGATAAAATCAACATTAATTTGATTAAATAAAATTGGTAATTTATTTTATAAATTTTTGTAATTTATAATTTATATTTATGATTTAAAATGACACAAATTTATAATTAAAATAATGTGTATGGTAACTTTACTGCCACAGTTTCATAGATTTAGATCTGGAAGAAACCTTAGAGGTCATTTAGTCTAACTCTATACTGCAGATAAAGAAACTAAGGTTAAGAAAGGCTTAATGATGTGCTTATGGTCAGACAAATAGGGAATGGAAGAACCAGAAATTGTGTCAAAGGCTGCTGAGCATTTTTTTCCCACTGTATCATGAAGTCTGACAAAAGCAACTGGACAAACATAACTGGTGTTATTCAGCCTCCCAATCTTTAAACCTGTTCACTAAAATAAACTAAGGACATGGTAACAGAAGTGGGGATGGTTATGGGATTATTACTTACTCATAAGGAGGAGATTCAAAGGCGACCTTCAGGATCTGATTTATCTGGTAACCTCCTTGCATTATGAATGGAGAAATGGTGGGGAAAGGGAAGCCTAGATACAGACCATAAAAAGGAAAACTGTGTTCACATTCCTCATCTAAATTAGTAGAATGAGACCCCACATATATCACCGGTCCTTCATATAAGAGGAAGAAAATACAGAAAGTATTTAAAGCAAGATTTAAAATTATCAGAACAATTGGTCACTAGGGGGGACCTTGCTGACTCTAAGTTCTATGTATTCTATCAATTATAGAGATAAATTAAATCTTGAGACAACTTGCTATTATCTCAAGAAACTTTTTTTTCCCCTGCATACAGAATTTCCAGACATTGAAGAGAAGTTGTGATTTTCCAGAAACTTGTAGGCTTCAATGGATAGAGCATTGACTTTAAAATCAGACTCATCTTTCTCTCTTCAAATCTAACCTTAGACTTTACTGGCTGTGTTAACCATAGGCAAGTCACTTAATCCTATTAGCTCAGTTTTCTCATCTGTAAAATGAGCTGAAGAAAGAAACAGCAAACTACTTCAGTATCTTTACCAAGAAAACCCCAAATGGAGTCACAAAGAATCTGACACCATTGAAAAATGACTGACCTTAACTTGGAAAAATCTAACATACTTTTAGGTAGTAACCCTCAGAACTATCAACGTGATCTCCTTAGCCCTCCAGATTTTATCTGGAGCATAGTTTCTCTTAGCATTTTAGTTTATTTATTTATTTATTTTTAGAAATAGTGCGGACCTGGCCAATCCTAGCTTCGGTTCTTAGATTGTACTCTTACATGCTTCTCTTTCCAGTATTGATCCTTAGACTTAATTCAAAGCTATCCCTCTCCCTTTGTAAAGGTTCCATCGAGGAAGATCTCCATCACAGTCACTTTGGGGTGTGATGTCTTCCTGTCATTAACTAGTCATCTATCTTTAAAGGGGCAGCTTCATCTTTCTAAGATTCAGTTTTCTTATTTATAAAAAGGAAAGATGTGACTCAGAAGTATAACTCCAGGACATTTTGAATGTGGCTGTATATGCAGAAAGAATAATAATTCCAGATTGGTGGAAAGAATGCTAAGAGTTTCAATTCCCTATTTGGGGTCTGTAGACCTCAGATTAAGAGTCTTTGCGCTGTTGGTTAATTTTAGAAAAAACTTGGAAGACTTACATGACTGCTACAAAGTGAAGCAAGCAGAACAAGGAACATTATGGACAATAAGTAATATTGTTCAATGAAGAATTGTGAATGAGTTAGCTATTTTTAACTAACGATGAACCATACTATCTGCCTCCAGAGAAAGAATTGATATTATCTGAATATAGACTGAAGCATGTTATTTTTCACTTTCATTCTTTTTAAAAAATGTGTACAAAAATGACTAACATAGAATTGTTTTACTTGATTGCCATATGCAAACTATATTGGATTACCTTCTGTCTCAGGGAAGGGGGAAGATAGAAAAGAACAAATTTGTAACTCAAAACATTTTTTAAAAATGTTTAAACAATTGTTTGAAAATATGATTGATGGAAAATGAAATATTATTCCCCCCCAAAAAAAGTTTTTACCTTAGGGTAATGGATTTATATTTATTTTGTGCTTTTAAATATATCATTCTGCTATTATTTACATATGGTAATAAAATAGCTCTAGCACTATTAAATATTTTATATTTATTTTATAAAATTTTATAAAAATATCATTTATTTTAAAAATTATATTTATTTATAAAAATAAAATATATTATTTTATAAAATAAAATAATATAAATTTTACATTTATTCATAATGTCATGGATTTAGAAGAGGAAGGGATCATAAAAGTTATTCAATCCAATCTCATTTTATAGATGAAGAAACTGAAAACCTCACAGATTAAAAAAATGTCCCTCTTTCAACGTAGTATCAGAAGTATGAGTTGAGCTTGTGTTCCTAACTCTGCAACTAATACTTTACTTCCTATGCCACTTTGCCTCAACTAAAAGAGACTCCCTCCTTTTATTGTTTTTTTTTTGTTGTTGTTGTTGTTTTGTTTTTAAGAATGCCAAAGGTCTGTGAGCAATCATGGATAAATTATGGGGGATTTCACACTTTGAGAACTGTTAAATTAAAGATTCTAGGCATTGAGAAATAGCACAAAGACATTTAGAGATTGGGTAGCACAAATTATATGGTTCTAAATATTATATTGTTTGATCTAATTTCAAGATTTAAAGCTCAAACTATAGCTTCATGAAATTCATACTTTGCTTTAGGGAAAAAAGGGAGTAAGCAAAAGCCTCTTCTGGTGTTATAGCTCAGGCAGCTATATCAGCCTGCTTTAGTAGCCATTTGTCAGTGAAGAAATTCCTAAAGACCCCTTTAGCATTCCTCATCTGCCCTCTGTCACGACTCTACATTAGAGCCAGAAAAGAATTTTTCATTTAGGTATGAAAGTGAGTAACATTTCATCTAAAGAAATGAAGAACCCAAAGGAAAGCTTATTGTCTTATGGTGAATTGTGGTGAGCTATCCAAACAAAACAAACAATATGAAATGACTACCAAAGATAATTTATTGCTTTATTCTTTTTGCCAGGTTGTCTTTATCTCTGCAATGAATTGTAGAGAATCACAGAATTAGAAGGGACATTCAGAGATCTTCAAGCTTAAATATCACAAAAGTATAAATTCTGCTTTCAACATACACACAAATGGTAATTCAGCTTCTAATTAAACCCTTCTTAAGACTGGAAACTACAATTCCCAAAGCAACCAAAGTTATTTTTTAAAAATAATTTTCATTGGCAGATTTGGGCTTTATATTACTCCAATTCCTCCCTATACTCCTTCTATACTCTCTCAGAGAGCCATCTCTTATAATAAAGTTCTTGAGAGTTTTGGAGAAAAAAGAAAAAGAGGAATAGAAAAAAATCAGCTAAACATTATAATTTAACAATACATTGAAAAAAAAACTGACAATATGTGAAATTTCTATATCCATGGAGCCTTCACTTCTGCAAAGAATTAAGAGGAACTGTCCTTTAATATAACTTATTTGGAACTAAGGTTGTTTTTTGTAATTTTGTAACATTATTTTTCATTGTTTTATGGTTGTTGTTCTTTCCATTTTTTTGATAGTCATTTTGAATAGTGTTTTCTTTGCTCCACTTCACTTTGCATCAGTTTATGTAAGTTTTTCCATGATTTTCTGTATTCATATTTGTCATTTTTTACAACACATTAATAACATTCCATTAAATTCATGTGCCCAACTCACGTTTGGACAGTTCAGACTTATAGCACTTTATTTTTTAAATTGAACAAGTTTATCTCATAAAGGTTTTATTTTCAAATTATATAGAGAGCTACTTCAAGTTTATAAAGGGGAAAAGGGTCATTCTCTAATATTTAAATTATCCAAAGATATAAACAAATAGTTTCCAAGGAAAGAAATCCAGGTTGTCCACAATCATATGTAAAATATATTGTAAGTCACTATTAATTAGAGAAATGTAAATTAAAGTAATTTTGAGATTTCATCTATCAAAGTAGCAAAGATGACAAAAGAAGGAGAAGGAGGAGGAGGAAGAAGAAGAGGATCAGAAGGAAGAGCTGTGGGGAAACAAGCACAGAACTGTGAATAGGTTCACCAATGCTACAAAAACAATTTCAAATTATTCACAAACAAATTACTAAATAATGCATGCATTCTGATCCAGCTGTACTGCTACCCTTATACTCAAATGATATTGAATTAATTTACCTTTTTAGCTTCCATATTTTGTTCCTATTTTTGTCCTCAAATATAAACTAAAGATATAGTTCCTTTTCTATGTGACAACCCTTCTAACACTAGACTTGGAAGGAATCTTGGAAAGAATCTCCATCCTCTCATTTTATGGATTATAATCCATTAGATTATTAACTCAGTGGCTATCTTTTGCCTCTTTTTTATATCCAAGAACTTAATACATGTTTACTGATTGATTATAAATGATAAAACTAAGGCCTAGAGACTTTAAATGACCTGTCAGAAGCCATAAGTTGAGTAAGTGGCAATCTAGAGTCTGAATTCCAAATCTAGTGTTTTTTCCCCTATATAATACTCTCTTGTTAGAAGACAACTATCTTATGCCATCTAAAAATTCTCTTCTTTAGACTAAACAACCCCAATTTCTTTGACCCATTTTGAATTGTCACATTTTTGATTCCCCCCTTTTATTAAAGGTTTAGTTGCCTTTCTGGGTTATACTCCAGCATCAATGTGTTTCTAAAAAGTGGAGCCCAGAAACAAATATAGAACTCAACAATTTATAAATACATGCAGTCAAAGAATAGCATAATTTTCTAAATACCTGAAGAAGATATAATTCAATTGCATGGAATAATGAATAGCAAGACCTTAATAATGAGGAATTTCAAAGTACCTCTTTTAACAGAAAGATGATTAAGAAAAAAAAGCTAAGAAGCTGTGTGGAACTTTGGAAATTATTATGGTGGCACTCTGAATGGAAATAAAAATAGAAACTTACATTTCCTCAACTAAAATTTTCTGCAGCACCTTTCCAAAAAATGTCTATGTATATTACATAAAATTTTGCAAAAAATTATATATCCTTTACTGACTACAACACCACAAAAATTATAATCAGTAAATGGTATTTGAAGAAAAGATTCAAACTTAAATGGAAATTAATTTAATCCTAAAGAATTGGTCTGTCAAAATTAAACTATAAAAACACAATAGATAATTTAACATGAAAACACAAAACTTTTGGGATGAAGTCAAAGCAATCCTTAGAGAAAAATTTAGAACTTTAAAAACTTTAATCAATAAAAGAGAAGGATTTGATTAATAACTCAATAAAAATAATCAAGGAAGTAACAAATAAAAAAGTCCTAGCCAGACCAAAAAGATTTGTGAAAATCAAGGAAGAAATAAAATTGATAAAAATTAATTGATAAATAAAAGTCAAAGCTGTTTTTGTTTTAAAAATACATATGTATATTCATGTGTGTGTGTGTAAGAGGAAAACCAAATAGCTAATATCAAAAATTGAAAGCAAAAGCCTTATAACAAATGAAATTGAATAAAGAAAATTACTGTCATCTAATTTGTCTAATTGTAAACCAATAAAACTGATAACATGAAATTGATAAACATTTATCCAAAAATATAAAATACTTAGATCTCAAAAGCTAAATCTCAAGAAAATAAGCCAAAAAAGAATAAAGGAAAAACCAAAAGAGAAAAATAACATCAGATCTATTTACAGATTAATTCTTTCAGACATTCAAACAGCAATTAATTCCAATGTTACAGAAATTGATTGCAATCATGGAAAACTTGTACTGAAACTCAAACCAGAGAAAAATAAAGTAAAGAAAATTAGAGAGGAAAATATTTAGTAAATATTGATTGAGAAATACTGCCTAAAATATTATTGAGAATACTTTAGCAACACATCAAAAAGTAAATAACTTAACCTCAGGTTGTTTTGTTTTGTTTTCATCAAGAATTAAGAACTAGCTCAATATTAGGAAAAATATAAGCACAATAGACCACATTAGTAACAAAAACAAGAAAAATTACATGATTAAATGAGTAGGCATCAAAAAAAGTTTTTGCTGTCATAAACATTCATTTTTTATTATTTTATTCTATTTTTATTTAATATATTATTTTTATTATATTTTTAAAAATTACATTAATAAAGGAATTATTACAAGATATGGTCCATAGTGTCTGTTTATTTAAAATCAAAGCTTAATATTATTTGAAATGCAGAAATACTAGATGCCTTTCTAACAAGATTAGAGTTAAAGAAAGGATGCCCATTTTTAATGCTATGTTTAAATATATTTTTAAAATATTAACTATAATAATAAGATAAGAAAAAATTGAAACAATGAACATAGGCAATGAAGAAATAAAATTATTGTTTCTCAAGATGACATGGACTACTTAGAGAATCCTAGAGAATCATCTAAAAATAATCAAAATAGCAAAGTAAAGTAATAGAATAAAAAAAAATCATCCATCATTCTTTATATTCTCAACAAAGAAGTGTAGAGGGTCATAGACAGCGGGGAAACTCTGGGTGAGGTATAAGACCCTTCAGCCCAGAAGGGACCTGCTAACAATGTCTGGTTAGGCTCCTCATCTCCCCTAAGGGCTCTCGGTCTTCCTGAGAAGTCAGGGGGTCATGACAACCTGTGCTGTGATTGAAGCAGAGTGATACCAGGTGGCAAACTACATACAAGAGCAAATTGTTTATGTGGTCCCACGTGGGCAATATAGATTTGGTGCATGCCCAGTATTAAAAGAGGGAAAGTCTGAAATAAACAGACTCCATTTTCCCACCATCCTCAGGAGTCCTACCTCATCACTTCTCTACTAAGAGGGTATATTTTAATCACCCCGGTTTTGGGGCTCTAGAAAGCAATAGTATATTTTGTCACCCCAACTGGGGGACTCTAGAAAGCAGGGCACAACAAAGAAGGAAGAGAAACAAAGGAAAATTACATTCAAAATAACCATAGAACATATCTGGAACTATATATACCAAAAGGATACACACATACACACATATTATATTAATACAATCAAAATTCTCATTACTAAAATAAAGACAAAGTCAGATAACTGAGAAGTATTAATTGCTTAAAGTTGGACCATACCAATATAATAAAAATAAAACTACTTAATTTATACATTCAGTGGCATATTACTCAGACTAAAGTTGCTTTATAAAACTAGGAAAAAAAGAATTTATTTAGAGAAAAAAGAAAAGTTCAATATCAAGAAAAATAATGAAAAACAAGTGGGGAAGGAAGAAGGTCAAAAGTATCAAATCTCAAACTGTTACAAAGAAAAAATCATCTAAAATATTCTATATACATTAAAATAGAAAAATATTGATTAGATTAAGTATATAAGATCCAGAAATAAATAAACACAGTCACATGTTTGCTAAACTCAAGGAATTTAACTATTAGAGTCATGAACTCCCTAGGTGACAAAAAGTGCCAGAAAAACTGGAAAACAATATTGTAGAAATTGGATTTAAGCCAGCATTTCACACAATATACCACTAAAAAGCTCCAAATAGATACATGACCTAGATAGAAAAAACTTTTAGCATAAACAAATTAGAGGAACAGGGAAGAAGATACCTTTTACAACTATGAATAAGGGATGAGTTATTGATCTATACAAAGGACAGAGACAATTATAGAAGATAAAATGAACACTAGTCAGAGATTCTGAAAGGCAGAGCTAAGATGGGAAAACCTGAACCAAAGTTGTGATCTGAATCTGCTTACTTGCCATAGAATCATTGAATCTTAAGCCATATTCAGTCATCTTGATCTATATCTGGCCACTAGATCCAGATGGCTCTGGAGGGGAAAGTGAGGCAGATGACCTTGCACAACCCTCCCTCACTTTAAATCCAATTCACTTGCATGTCAGGGCATCACCTCCCTATATCATGGTTCTCTTCGAGTACTACAGTCAAACAACAACAATAACAGCTCTCCTTGCCACAGAATCGTTGAATCTCAGGTATTTTGAATGCCATCAGGTATAACCCACACTTGAATAGTGGTTATCTCTACAACATACTTGAGGAACAGTCATTTAAACTTCAAATTAGGAGAAAGTCATACTGGGGAGTTGAAACAATAAATTTTGGGGAAAACAGGAAACAGGGAACAGGATTTTTTTTAAAACATTCATTGGGCATCCTAGGAAAAAGGATGACTAGGTCTTGCCAGCACCAGGATAAGTCAGTCTGGCATTGCCACTTGGCTCAGATGGCTGCAGGGTCAGTGATCACTACATACCCTGGCTCCTTTCACTGTGTTGGCTCTGATTGTTCCATTCAGAAAAAAGGAACAATTATCCATCCTGTTGCATCTACTGACTTGCAGTTGGGGTATTTCACCAGAGGCAATCCATTCCACTTTTAGATAGCTCAAATTGTTAGGGAATTTTACTCTACAGAGACTAAAACTACAACTTTCAGCCATAAGTCATAGTTATTTCTTTACATTCAATAACTAAGAATGCTAGTGTTTTTCTTTTATAACTTTTTATTGACAGAACATATGCATGGGTAATTTTTTACAACATTATCCCTTGCACTCACTTCTGTTCCGACTTTTCCCTTCCCTCCCTCCACCTCCTCCCCTAGATGGCAGGCAGTCTCATACATGTTAAATATGTTATAGTATATCCTAGATACAATATATGTTTGCAGAACCGAACAGTTCTCTTGTTGCACAGGAAGAATTGGATTCAGAAGGTAAAAATAACTTGGGAAGAAAAACAAAAATGCAAGTAGTTCACATTCATTTTCCAGTGTTCCTTCTCTGGCTGTAGCTGCTTCTGTCCATCATTGATCAATTGGAACTGAATCAGATGTTCTCTTTGTCGAAGATATCTACTTAACATTTTGGCACATACAGGTCCCTTTTCCTTCTTTAGTATCTCTTTGGGATATAGAATGCTGTATTTTAAAAGGTATACTCCTGATAGCAATATTTTCAAATCATATCTTCATGGTGAGGACTATTAGAAATTTCTGAACTAACTTGGAACTTTAAGAGGCAAAATGGAGAATCACACTTCTATAATAGTCATTTTATTCACTCATTTTTCAGTTGTTTCCAACTCTTCATGACTCCATTTGGGGTCTTATTGGCAGAGATACCAGGGAGGAGAAGTTGCTATTTCCCTCTCCAGATCATACAGATAGATGAGAAAATTGAGGCAAATAGGGTAAAGTGACTTGCTTAGGGTCACACAGTTAGTAAATGTCTGAGAATGAATTTAAACTCAGGAAGAAGTGTTCATGACTCCAGGTCTGGCACTCAATCGCTGTGCTATCTAGTTGCCTTGAACAGTAGCCATGTAAACACATAAAAACATATTTTAGAGCTATATGCTATCTTTCACTTACAATAAACTGATAGGTTGAAACCTCAAAACAAGATTCTTTGAAGAGTTAGGGATGTCTTTCTCATTTTATACAGCTGTCGGGGATAGCTTTATAATCTACAAAGCTCACAATCATTACCCCTGATCTTCTAATTTCTATGTCAACTTTCAGCAAATATCACCAGATCATGGGATGAATTGGGGCATCTCATATTAAACAGTCAGAGAAGAAGCCCCAGCCCCTGTCTTCTCTGTAGCAGTTCTGATTGGAGCCTTAAAAATTAATTAAAAATTCCTCTGAAGTCCTCTGTCTGAAAAGGCCTCTATTTTGTTTTTGTCCTGCCCTATTAAAATATTATCTTCAAAAAATATCTTAAACAGTCACCGTAAGGTCAGAAGGGAGACTATTTGATTATAGCATGTTCTTGTCCCAAAAATTTGACCAGAGTTCTTCAGATTTAGAATGTAAGAAGCATTTTAGAATAATGTTGAGCTTAGGTCTGTACTGACATGTTTCTCAGAAAAACCCAGAAACTTCATTCATATTTAGTTATCTTAACATATCAGGACTTCATACCAATCCAAAGCCAGTTGATTATCTCCATAATTTCTTGACCCCATAAGTCTAAATTGTATATCAAAGTTTTTCAAGAAATTTTATTTTCCTCTTCATTGTCACTCCCCCTCACTCTCCCACTATTGATGTGTCCCATCAACTGGATATCATCTCACTTTCCCTATTAATTCAGAGTTGGGTGATATTTGGGGACTAGCTACTGCCTTTTCCAGATAACTTCACTCATTCCTACTACTAATTAATCCACTGTATTATGTAGCAACCAGATAAATAAAGTCTTCTAAAGAAGGCATTCTTTGCACAGCTGTTTCTAGAAACATTTGCTGAATCATCTGCAATATTTGTTTTAATAACTTGAGTTTTTCAAGCATATGCAGTCAAAGGAATTTGCCCTTACTCTGGGGCCCTTCCTCCTGTTTTCTTCTCCCCACCAACAGCTTTTGAGGATAAGAAAGGAGTCAAACAGCTCCAACAACCCCAACAGCCCCCATGACAATATTTACTTTGTGCTTACAAAACCTGAGCCAAAATAGAGAATTTCAAAATAACTATAAAAAATCCCAAAGAACATGTCCTACAGGTTAAATACCCATGGTCCATGCTTTCTTTAAGTAATATAAAAATCTGTCAAATTTTAATTTAGCAATAGTTGAAACCTTCCAGACTCAATTCCAGAATTTGGTTTTGTGTGGGGAGAGGGGATAGACTGGGAATGAGAGAGGAAAGGGTTTTGGTCTTTGAGTATGTTTTTTGAAAAAAACACAGAATTCCAGAATTTCAGTGCCAACCGGGATCTGGAAAGCCTTACTGTCTGAATCATACCTGGATAAGAATCCCCTCTTCTATCTACAGGTGGTCAGATAACCCCTGATGGAACATGTCTAATGAAGGAAGTCCTCGTTAGGAAATTTGTTTTTGCCTTACTTCAAAGCTAAATTTGCCAGTTTGCAACTTCCAACCATGGCTTCTACATAAAACTGAATGTCCAGTGTAGTGATGGTATGCTGAATTTAAGGTACATCAGGAAAATAGGTAATATGGTCATTTTTAAAACATTCATCGAACTTGCCAGGGAAATGGATAACCAGTTGTTGCTAATGCAGAAACAAGCATAGTTAGTCTGGTAGCACTACTTGAATCAGATGGATGGAGGTTACTGCATAGCCCAACTGCCTATCCTGTGGTGCTTCTGATTGTTCCATTCAGTAAGAGAAATAATCATCCATCCTGCTATTATTTATTGACTTGTAAAACCAGGCAGATTTACTATCAAAGGACCATATATGAATGTGGCCCCATGCACATGGATGCTACCATGTTAGTGTGCCTCTCCCCATGTTTCAACTTTGTATTACTTTGGACTTTTTGCCATAGTACTGGGATCAAGTAATCTGGGCCAGATAAGTGTTTTATTCAGAGCAATCCTTTGGAAATAGTAGTACCTCAAGACTCCAAGGTCCATCCTCCTCGTTAGGAATCCATCTCCCTCTATTTCATATGATATAGAATTTTATTACAATTATAGCAGAATGTGACAGAATCACTGTGACTGTTTCCAGCCAACCCATGTTTATTAGATTAATGCCTAAGCCCCTTAGGAGTTAGAAATTCTTTGTATCTGATGCATTGATGAAGAAATTGACACTGAATTTTATTGAGCATAAAGTGGGAAGAAACTGGACCTCAGTGAACCTTTTAAAAGTGAGTGATTTTGCTCTCTTTTCTTTCTTTGACCCTCTAAATAGTGTCTTGAAACACAAGGAATTCTTGGAGGCATAAGGAAGAAGTAGACCTTCTCCAATTCAAAAGCATGCGTATCATTCCCATACAGTAGTTAGAGTAAAAAAAGTTTTTGAGGCTAAGAAAGGATAGTAGGTATATGGATATTGATCTTGAGATGGATGTGTTCAGACTTGGAAGTAACTTTGTGAGTCTATGAAATTCAGTTTTCCTGAATTCTCAATCAATACCTGAAGTTTAGAAGGAGGCTCCAGCAAGTATTATAGCATTCTTGGAGAGGATGCCACTGGCTGGAAGATGAACCTAAATAATTTCCCCTTTTCCACAAAACATCTACCAGTGGGGAACAGTGGAGAAGACTCATTTTCATCAATTCAAATTTGTTCTCAAATACTTCCTAGTTCTGTGACTCTGGACAAGTCTCTTAGCCCTATTTGCTTCAGTTTCCTCATCTGAAAAATGAGGTGAAGAAGAAAACAGCAAACCACTCCAATATCTTTGCCAAGAAAACCTCAAATGGAGTCCCAAAGAGTTGAACAAAACTGAAATGACTGAACAACAACAATAAAAATGCTAATTACAAGTATATGATATGATATTAAATTATAATTTATTCATGATTAATGGTTAATTAATTTATAATATTAAATGATTAAATGTCAACAATTTAATAAACATTAAAGCATGTTTATTGTGATAAGCATTAATAAATGTTTATCAAATTGTTGACATTTAATAAACTTAATCATTGAGTTATTGCAAGCCACTGTACTATGTACTATGTACTATGGCATAATGATACAAAACTGGAACAGTCCATGCACTTACATTTTTTAGGAGTGATAAAATAAATAAACAGAAAAAAAAAGCAAGATAATTTGAGGCAGTAGAGAGAATTTACCCTGGGAAAATCAGAAAAGATTTTCTATTCAATGAACTGAGATTAGAAGAAAGCTAAGGATTGATTCTAAGGAGCAAAAGTGGGTAGTGAATCCATGTGAGATACAAGGAACAACCAGAACAAAGGCAAAGAGGTAACTCCACAAAGTCTTACTCAAGCTTGAATTTCCTCAAGTAACCAGCTAAGTATAATGCATACAGTAGGCACTAAAAAATGCTTATTGAATCAAATTGAGGAGATAAGGAAAAAAAAGATAGTAGACCATTATAGGTAGAAAGAATCTTAGGGAACCCTTTGTCCAAGGGTTCTTAACCTGGGGTCTATGAACTATTTTAATTTTGATTACTTTTTTAATATAATTGATTACTTTTATAATCTTGTGTGTTTTATTTTGTGAATTTAAAACATTATTTTAATTATTTTTTACTTTTTTTACTTGTTTTAGTTAAAATTAAAACATTATTTTAAGTCTTCACCAGACTACCAAAAAGATCCATGACATCTCTGATGTAATCTGTCTTCTTCATTTTAAAGAAGAGGAAACTGAGGTCCAAAGAAATGATAATAACTGTCCAACTCACAAGGAACAGAGCCTATACTTAGATGTCAAATCTTTTGACTTGTAGTATGGACAGTAAAGTAAGAAAACTTTATTATACTATTTTTTGAAGTAAATGTTGGAGGAGGAAGAAGGAATCAGGTATGTCATAGAGATAGAGAAGTGGCCTCACAGGTAAGATGACCTGAGTCCATGTCCTATCCCTGACTATTTGACTCTGGGTAAGTCTATTAACTCCTCACTGCCCCACCCAAATCTCTAAAACTAGTTGCTGACTTAATTTGGTAGAGGGAGTTTCTTCTCTGAGTGTTACTTCCATCAATGAAATCACAGATTCAGACCAAGACTACCATTAAACAATTATGGTACTGGTACTGGTACTCCCCCAAAAAAGCACCTCCCCAAAGGTGCTCCCTAAATACTTGAACAAAGTATTATCAAGGCTACCAATTACACAAATGACAACAAATTCTGATAAGAACAAAAATGACAAAAAAACCTATCAATTAAAATAATTTTAAAATTATCAATCAAATTATTAGTGAAACTAATTTCAAAAAATTTGAATTCTCATCAAAGACATGCCACAAGTGTATTTTTATATATAATATAGGGGTTATGAAGATATTATAGACCAGTTTCTTAATCCACTTGGGACCAACCCTTTTTAACTGAGAAATTTGATTTGTATACCTATGTTATATACTATGTTATATACTTATAACATAGGTATACAAATCAAACATATACTGAAAATAAAACAATTTCACAACCCCACATTCAGTTACTAGACCCCTTATGAGAGCATGACCCACAATTTAAGAAGCTGGGCTAGAGATTATATACTGAGTATATAGATTATATACCTAATTATATACCTAAGACTTACTCCAGATATGTATAGGAGGCAAAGAGAATTCAAGATGGTGTCTCTTCTCTTCCTTTTTTAAATATACCTAAGACTGAGGAGTATTGGGTCCCTAAATTTCTTCAAGAAATAGCAAAAAATTGCCCTGGGTAAATTGAATAATCTTACTATTACTCTGCTCACTATAGGTGGACCATCCCAGAAGATAGCAAAGCTTAAGATATAACAGGAGATGGGAGAGTGTTTTGTCTTTTAGAATCTAGATCTAAGACCCATGTGAAATGGGAAAGATACAGCTCACATATCTATAGAAAGGAGGAATTTGGGGGGGGGGGTTCCGTGTCTAAAGTTAGAATAGGGAGAAACACTATTTGAGGGGAAAGAAGGGCAGTAATGAAAAATACTGGATGAACTTTCAAGTGAGGTTAAACTTCAAAAGAACTGTTTTGGAGTAGAGACAACTTGGTCTGACATCACAGGGTATGTGGTAGGGAGAACCAAGTATCCTGTCATAATTAATGAAAATGATGAAATGCAGGTAACACATAGGCCTATTGATGCTACTATAGCTAGCTGCTGAGAATAACAAGAAGAGTGACAACTGGGAGCATTGTCATCAGCACCAGATGGGAGTTCTCAGCAGAACTCAGAGATGCAGAGTTGAGGATGGGGAGGCAGTGCAACCCAAAATGGGATTCTGCTCCAAGCTACAGTAGGCCCCCCAAGTAGAAGAATCATCATAAATGATACCTCCTGGAAGTTCTATCTACCATATCATTCTAAGTAACTGAGGCTACCCAGGTCCTGGGGGGAAAGAATTGTTGATTGGTGGGTATTTTCCATGAATGCACCCATGGGAGTTAATTTGTTTCCCTTCATTCATAAATAAACTTTTTCTTTCTTGATTTTTATGAAAACAGTTGCAAGGAGGATTAGAGAACAGTGAACTAGGCAATGTCACATAAGAAAGATGCATAAGAGTTAAGAAATCCCAGTTTCTTAAACTGTGGTTTGTGATCCCAACTGGGTGGTCTCATAACTGAATATGGGGATTGCAAAATTATGTTTTATGCTCAGTAAATGTTTGATTTGTACCTCTATTTTATATAGCCAGAGTCAGATAAAAATTTCTTAGTCAAAAAAGGATTGTGAATGGAAAAAGTTTAAGAATCTCTGCCCAATTGTACCTGAGCTTTTCCTATCTTGAGAGAGCATCTGGCAGGATTACATCACTAAGTTTTTTTCTGAGAAACAGTTATTTAATCTATCACAAATGCTGCTGTGACAAATTTTCTAAGAGACAGGAAATGACTCTTAAAGTGCCAGCAGCCCCAAATTATTATTCAACTATATCATCCTAAATATAATGGTGGCTGTTTATATAGTGAAGAAAATATGTAATTCAGAGTTCCCAATATAAAATACTCAATACACTCTGCTGAGTTTTCAGTCAACTATATAGTAGCCTTTCAGAATATTGTTTTTCTTAGATTGATTCTATTGGTGTCTCTTAAAAGGGGAGAAGAGAGTTTACCCCAAGTGTTTAGGTCTCTACTTATAAGAGCAGTCTATTCCAGAAGCCCATTTTAGCTGTTGTCACACTGAAGATGAATAGGCAATTTGAAATGAAGGGCATACTCACAGTTTCTATTGGAAAATAGGGAACATCAATGTGCTGGTGCCAAAGGATTACATTTAGGGAGTGTAGTGAAGGCAATTTCTATTCTAGTTACTATTTTCTTAGACAGGCTTGGCCAATTCTCCATGATTAAAGACCTCAATGAATTCAGCAGAGAAAGGACACAGTACCCTCATTTGCCTAAACTGTATTTGAATTTTTAATGTGTTCACAAGCATCTTATTTTTCTTTTCAAAACAAAGCAGCAACATGCCATCCTATTTGTGTATTTGAGTTCAGGCAGTTGGGAAGGGCCATCACATATATTTCACTGATGTAGGCTTGGATTAAAATACCCTTCCAAATGAAAGAGGTCACTTGACCAAATTTACCATTGTTTTCCTAAAAAGTAATAAGGTAAAAAATGCCAAGCAGCCTAAGCGGTGAGATGCTTTGTTGAAGACTGAAAAAAGAAACAAAGATCTTGGTATTTCTATCTCCGCATACAAAGGAAAATTCTTGTAAGAATGTTTAGGGTAAGCAAATACTATGGAAACCATCAGCCATTCCATAGGGTACTACCTAGATATTTCTTGGTTTCTCTAAAAAACATTTGACTTATCTAGTCTTGACAAATAACTCACCCCTGCCAGGATCTAGTACAAATCACTTTATTTTCCTCTACTCTTTGAAAGAAACAGGGGAAGTCAAATTGCAGTAATTTTGAGTCTTCCATGTCAAACATGTGAGTATAAAAATGCTATCTCAATGATGCTTCAAGAATAATTCTCTCAATTATGTTTCAGAAGAGCAGAGGAAGTGACAACTGAACTTACTTTTGGGCTGTCAGTATAATATTGTCCCTTGAGAGCTTACCTATTCTCATTGGCTGAGTGGTCCTGACTCTTCTATGAAATGGGTCTTTATCTAAAGCTGGTGGGAGTCAAGATAATGATCTTAAAAGAAGGGAGTGAAAGATAATCTATTTCAGAACTTGTCATTGTATGAACTGTATTATTCCCTGCGTATTGCATTGTAAGATTTTATTTGGGCACTTAATGCTATTTTGCTATTCTAGGAAGGGTGAATGAAGGGACAGAGTTCTTTTTCTTGTCCCCTCCATTGATCTGATTCTCACAGAAGTAGGGTAGCAAAATATATAGAGAAGGCTTGATGTTCCCCTATCAGGAATACCCCTACCTCAAGCTTTTAATTTTTCCATGACCTTGGGCTTGCTACTTACCCTAATTGGGCTTCATATATCTCATTTGTTTTTAAAAAAGAAGGAATTGGACTTTGTGACCTCTATAGTTTCTTCTTCCAGTTCAAAATCTATAAAATCTGGCTTCTGATAATTACTGGCTATGTGACCATGGACAAGGCATCAGATCTCTCTGAGCTCCAATTTATTCATTTATAAAATGAGTATATACAAGCTATTCACATCATGACTAGAGGGAAAACTTAGAACCAGGATAACCTAGTCTCACCTCTGAGATATACTGACTATATAAACAAGAGTAAGTCACCATCTCTCAGCTACATAAGCAAGTCTGTAGGAGTATGAATTCCTGAAGAACTGTCCATTTGTATTGGCAGAAGAAATATTCTCATCTCAAGTTCGCTACATCAAAAGATCTCTGTCTCTCTGTCTCTGTCTCTGTCTCTCTCTCTTTCACACACACACACACACACACACAGACCCATGTACACACACAAAACAGCAACAACAAAAACAATCAATAATCATTTATTAAACTCCTATGAACTAAATATTAGGATACAAAAAGAGACATACACTCAAATATATACAAGGTAAATTATATTCAGAATAAATAGGAGGTTATTTAAGAGAGAGGAGACATTGGAAATAAGGATTAAAGAAAGCTTCCTATAGAAAGTGGGATTTTAGTTGATATTTTAAAGATGACAGAAAAGTCAGTAGCTGTAGCAGAAAAGGCATAGAAGGCAAACAAAGAAAATGTCCAGAGAAGAGAACTGGAGTGTCTTGTTGGTCAGCCAGAAAATCAGTGTCACTTGATCAAAGACTACATGTCAGGGTGTGGAGAGATGTAAGAATAGTGGAAAAATAACAGTCAATTCCCTTTTATTAAAACCTACTATTTGCCATGCACTGTGCTAAACACTGGGGATACAAAAAAGGAAAAGACTCTCAAGAAGCTCATAATTTAATGGGGAAGAGAACATGAAAACAATCATATGCCACCAAGATATAGAGAAGATGAATTGCAGAGGTCAGGAAGATACATACATTTGCTTAACTTTTCTCAGGGCCAAGCTAGATCATTATAATTTTACCATTCAGTTCCTTCCTTCCCTCCTTCTTTCCTTCTTTCCCTCCTTCCCCCTTCATTCCTTTCTTCTTTTCCTCCTTCCCTCCTTCCTTCCCTCTTGCTTCCTTCGTTCTTTCCTTTCCTCCTTCCTTTTTTCCTTCTTTTCCTCCTTCCTTTTTTCCTTCTTTCTCTCCTTCCTTCACTCCTTCCCTTCTTTCTTCCCTCCTTCCTTTCTTCTTTCCATCCTTTTTTCTTTCCTTCCTTCCTTCCCTCTTTCTTTCCATCCTTCCTTCCTTCCTTCTTCTTTTAGTTTACTTTGTTGTAGTCATTATATATATATTTTCCTGGTTCTGTTTACTTCCCTCTGTATCAACTCATACAAGTCTTCTTGTGCCTGGATTATGCAGCTTTTCTGGATATGTCATTTCTTACAGTACAACATTCTTCCACTACATTCATATATTACAATTTGTTTTGCCAACTTTCAGTCAATAAGTATCTCCTTTTTTTTTTTCTTGTCTTAAATACTTTATTTTTTTTTTGTTTTTCTTTTTTAATACTAGCTTTTCATTTTCAAAATACACACAAAGACAGTGTTAAGCATTCACTCTTGCAAAACCTTGTGTTCCAAATTTTTCTCTCACCTTTCCCCCTATTTCCTTCCCTATACAACAAGCAATAAAATAAGCAATAAATCATATGTTAAATTTGTGCAATTCTTCTAAACATATTTCCACGTTTATCATTCTGCATAAGAAAAATCAGATCAATAAAAGAAAAAATGAGGAAGGAAAAAAAAGCAAGCAAACAACAATACAAAGATGAAAATACTTTGTTATGATTCACATTCAGTCCCCGTAATTCTCTCTTTAGGTGCAGATGGCTCTCTCCATGATAAGTCTTTTGCAATTGGCCTGAATCATCTCATTGCTGAAAAAAAGCCAAGTCCATCAGAGTTTGTGGAGGTTTTCTGGAGGCAGCCTTAGTTTCAGTTATACTCAATAATTACTCCAAAATGCAGCCAGCTGGTAAAAATGTAAACGTTTATTTCTCTTTCTAAATTAGCCTGGTTAGCCCAGAGACCTATCTCTCTGCTTGAGCTCTTGTAGCTTTGTCCTTGGCTTCTGCCTCTGCTTTCTTCAGCCTCCAGCCAGCACCAAGGTAGAAGATGCAATGAATCTCTCTTGCCTCGAAGATAGGGCTTGTAAGTATCTCCTTTCTTGCTAGTTCTTTGCCTGAGATTTGACTGACTTAGAATAAATGAGTGTTGAGAAACAGAGGAAGCCAGAGCTCTTCCAATGCTTCTGCACATGTGGGATACCCAATAATAACTTTACTTTCCAGAGATGTTATGAAGTTCAAGTGAAATAATTTGTCTAAAGTGGAAAGCTTAAAGTTTTATATAAATTTAAGTTATTTTAAAGTTTCATAAATTGGTGTGCAACCATTGTTTTGGTTGATGACATCCACTTTATTGTAAATTCCATAAGGGCTTTTTTAGCCTCTTTCGTGCAAATAAGTTGACACCAAACTTACAAAAGTTACATAGTTTGGTCTGTACATAGAAGGCACCCTTGTTACAGTGTTGTATTATATTGTTCTGAATTATTTCTTTCTCAGTTAATCTTTTTTTTTTTTTTTTTTTTTTTTTTTTTTTTTTTGCAGTGCTCTTCTGTTATAGAGGTTTCCCTTCTATCTACTGAATAGTCCATGAAGTATCAACATTTAGTGATTCCCAGAAGAAAGTTTTCAGCTGGAGATGTAAGACCCAGGAGCATGGGGGCTATCCCACATGTGCAGAAGCCTTAGACTTGTCAGATCCTAGGCTATATTCCTAGGCTAAACTGTTCTCTGGCATATCTTCAGGTATACATGCCCAACTATACAGAAAACATTCAGAGGTACCTATCTCTCTCCATTTAAGGTGATAATACTTGGAGGAGAGAATAAATAATATAAATACAATAAGTATTTAATTTTCCAAGATAGGAACTTTGAAGGTCCACTACTCCATTGTCCTTTAAAATTTTTTCTATTAAATTTTTTTGCCGAGGTACTTGGGATTAAGTGACTTGCCCAGGGTCACACAGATAGAAAGTGTTAAGTGTCTGAGACCAGATTTGAACTCAAATTCTCCTGACTTTAGGACCCATTGTCCCACCTAGGTGACCTGCTTTTTCTTCTTTTCAACAGCTTTGTGAAAGGACATCATGCATTCTTGGTTGCTTGCTTTCCCCCCCCCTTTTCTCTGAGATTTTTTTTCTCTTTAATTTCCCTATATATTTCCGGGTGGTAGTTATCAAAATACTGAAAGTGTTCAGAGCAGGAATATAAAACTCTCAGCCTACCTGGACCTCCTGGAGCTCCCCAAACTCCTGAATGAAGCCCAAGCCAGATTGAAATGTAATTGGGTATTGCTTACTGCAATAAATTTTTAAAAAATATTATAGCCCAGGTTGCTCTGGGCATTCCCAGTATGGGTAACATGGAGATCTAAGTCTTCTACTACATATATAGGAGTAATCTCTGTTAATTGGCTGCCCTCATTTTTAAAACTCTCAAACTTGAATTGATCTTTTTTGCCATGTTTCGGTTGAACTCTATTCAGAGACTCCTACTACACCCAGCATGGATGCCATGAAGTGAGCCAATGAGAAGGAAAGGACTTTTCTTCCCCTGCTTCTTCTCTTCTACACTAGCTCCTAGATATCGGTCTGATAGTGTTTGTTTCTGGTTTTGCTTGGTTTAAATCAATTTCAGGTGCCACAGGTGATCTTCATAGGACTGAGAGAATTGAAGCCATGGAAACTTGAGGACTGCAAATGGGATGGTGCATTCAGACAGCCTAAGAAGCCAGGATGCCTGGAGCTTCAGAATGAAAAGTGTTTTTCCCTTTGGAACTGGTACTGTGTTCTATGGGAACTAAGCTAAGTTGTGAACCTAATCTCTTTCCCCTTACCAGATACTTAGATAATATAGGAGAGGAGGAGAATTATGCCTCCCATGTATTTGGGGATTAAATTTTTGTATATGTGATTGTGCTTTCTGAAATAAATATTTCTGTATAAAATACAATTGACTATTTCCCCTCTTTCCCCCTCTCTCCCTTTCTTTTTTTTTTTCTGAAAAAAGGGGATTTAAATCTCAAGAACCAAACTTTAAATTCTCCAGACATTTTCCCCTTTGGGGGAAAGAGATCTAAATTCCCTCAAGAAAGCATTTGTCTTGGTTTTCATAGCTAATGCTCATTTGTGGTTTCATAAGTAAATATGCAGCCTGAAGGGATATATTTCTATTTGAGTATGATGCCATACTTCTCTAGCCTTCATGAACTTCCTCTCCCATATTTTCTTCATGTAACAATATACAGGACCATTTAGTGAAATCCCACAAGAAGGGCCTCAGCTGGAGATTTAAGGTCCAGGACCTTGGAGGCTATCCCTTATTGCAGAAGCTAGGTTTACAATGATGAGACTAGCCAAGATGGTAATTAACTCTCTGTGTGACCTCACCAAGGAATAGAATATGAGAAATGTGACAATGCATTCTAGACATCTAGCTGATATAATGGAGAGAAAACTAGACTTGGAGTCAGGAAAATCTGAATTTGAATCCTACTCCACACACTTGCTAGCTGTGTGATCTTGGAGCTGTGGGTGGAGGTGGTGTGGGTTAGGATTGTCTGAAATGCTGACCTTTGTGTTGCCACTTCTCTCCATCGATTCTGGAAGAGAGAATGAGACTGATGTGTTTGCACAAGTCTGCCTCATCCAAATCCAATTCACTTATAAGTCAAGATAGCACCCTCATAATGCCATTGAACCTCATCAAGAATGAAGGACAAAAAACCTCAATGTGATCCTAGACTAGTCACTGAAAGTATCCCAGTCTGTTTCCTCATCTCTAAAACTGGAATTTTAATAGTACCCCCCCTCAGGATTGTTATGAAGATCAAGTGAGATAATATATGTAAATCACTTTGCAAACTTTAATCTCCTATATAAATATTAATGGGGGGGTGGGGTGGAATAGATCTCTTTCATGCTATTTTGGAACTGATTGGAAGCCACAGATGGGAAAGTTGATTCTGGAAAGTCATGTTGGTGATCTTCTGACAATATATTTGACTTCTACTTCCATATTACCCTTCATGGTAGGATCACCTTCCCCAGTTTAGTATAGTATAGCTGTGCATTTTTACTCGGATATGCTGAATTATAGACTACACTGGGGCCCAGAATCAATAGTGACTTGGCCAAAGTATGACATATAATAAGTAGCAGAGGCATGATTAATTCCAAATGCTGTATACTTTTCATTATATCACTAACCTAGAGAGGGTTAAGACCTTACACATGACTGCTTAAAATGTTTGATGAACAGACCATGAAATGAATGATATCTCCTGGTATCTATAAAAGTAGAAATAGGAACTGGAACTATGATTTGGGTACTGTATGTATTTCTCAGATGAGGTATTATATCCAACAATGTAGGTTGACACCACTAGTACAGTATATAGGGTCAGGAAGACCTGAGTTTTTGGCATTGAGGTATTTTTTTTTTTTTTTTTTTTTTGGTATCTCTTTGTGATCCTACTTGGGGCTTTCTTGTCAAAGATATTATAGTATGCTAATCTTTCCTTCTCCAGCTCATTTTACAGAAAAGGAGACTGAAGCAAAGTTAAATGACTTGCCCAGAGTCATACAGCTTAAATGTGTCTGAGAAAGATGAGTGTTCCTGACTCTATGTCTGGAACTCTTTCCACTGTGCTACCAAATTGCCCCCTCAAAAAGGAATTAGGATAGAAAAACAGTTTGTAAGACATAATACACAATTGAATTATAAAGAATGATAATCATCTGCCTTCATCCTTGGTTCATTTGACTGTGTCTGTCCATGGACATTTTGAGTGAAATATTTCATGAGGCCTGTGGGTGGAAGCAAGTCTGTGCCTAAATTGCATCATATTATCTCACTTCTTGGCAAGGACTCGTGTAAAACACTCCCTAGTCCCAACCAGCTCCGACTGTTTCAGAGAAGGTTATATGCATTCAATTGAGCAAACATCAAGATTCTGTTAAACATGAAAAGGGTGAAAGCCAGAACTGGGAGGCGGAATATGAGGTTTGAGACACAGTTAACAAACTCAGTTTCACTGATTGTAGAGTCTATGAGGAGAAGTAAGATATAAGAAAACTAGAAAGGTAGAAAGCAGAATATGTAGTGCTTTAAAATCCATAGCATTTTATATGATATTTATTGTGTAGAGGGATAACCCATTTAGACCTATAATTTAGGAAGATTCATTTGATATTTGAATTGAGGATGGACTGGAATAGGGAGAAACTTGAGGGAGGGAGACCAATAAACAGGTTATTGCAATGGTCTAGAGGTGAGAAGGACATGCTCCAGCATGGTAGCAAAAGGAGCATAGAACTCTAATGTGGGAGACCCCACTCAAACAATTAGATACAAACAAACTACTTATAGAATAAATAAGAAATAATCAAAAGAAAAAAGACACTAGAATTTAGAGAGATTGGGAAAGAATGTAGAAAGGATTGTAGAAGAAAGGATTTTAGCTAGGGTTTGAAGGAATCCAGGGGGAAGTTAGAGAAGGGAGCATATAACAGGAGATGTTACAAAAGGTAGGAATGACAGAATTTGGTTATAGTAGATGAATTATAGACATTGGAGTCAGGAGGACCTGGATTTAAATTCTCTTCCTTACCCTTACTAAATAATCCTAGTCAAATCTCTTAACCATCCTAAACCTTAGTAAAAATAAAAAGATTAAACTATTTGACATCTGGAACCAGTCCAATTTTAGGCATGTGATCATATTATCCTTTATTTTTGGTCTAGAATTTCCCAGTGAATAGTCCTCTTCTAAATGAGCAACTCACTATTGGTGATGACTAGAAGAAGGATTATAAAACAAATGGTAACTAACTGAGTAACATCTGTGCCTTTGTTATCACTGTTGCTCATTCCTGGAATGTTTTCTCCCCACCTCAGCTTAAATCTTAGCTTTCATTCAAGATTTAGCTTGAGACTCACCTTCTTTCAAAAACTTTGCCCTCTTCTGCCAACTCATAGTGTTTTCTTCCTTTATTTTAAGTGGGAGCTCATCTAGTACAACCTGAAGAAACGAAGGCCCAAAAAGATGGTTTACCTCAATTCACCCAGGAAGTATATAGTAGAAATAGCATTTGAAGTCTGGTACTCTAACTCCAAATTGAGCAAGCCATTGCTGCTTAAAACTGATTTTTTTTCTCCTACTTGTTTGACCTTCAGTACTTCATTCTTCTCAACGGTCATTTGCCTTGAGAAGTCCAGGTCTTGTCTTTTCATTCAAATTGTAAATGTATTGAGGTCAAGAAACTTGTTTCATACTTTTTTGTATGTTAGCACCTTAAGTAATGTTTCAGGTCTGGAGTCAGGAAGACTTTTTTTCCTATGTTAAATCTAGCTTCAGATCTGTATGACCCTAGATAAGCCACCAAACTCTGTTTTCCTCATCTGTAAAATGAACTGGAGAAGAAAGTGACAAACCACTCTGGTGTCTTTGCCTAGAAAATCCCCCGAAAGAGGTCATAGAGAATCAGACATGATTGAAATAGCTGAACAACAACAGAGCTATGAGAAGTAACATAATATGACTTAATTCTATTTGCCTCAGTTTCTTCATCTGTAAAATGAGCTGAAGAAGGAAATGGCAAAGCACTTCAATATCTTTGTCAAGAAAACCCCCAAAAAGAAGTCAGAAGGGTCAGACATCACTGAAATAACTGAACAACAACAGAGCTTTGAGAAGTAGCATATAGTGGAAAGAGCTTTGAGCTTGCTGTCAGAAGATTTGGGTCCACATTTTGGCCTCTCCAATTAATAACTGGAATCCCAGGCAAGTCATTTGCCATCTCCAAACGTCAATTTCCTCATATATAAAATAGGAATAAAAATCATGCCAAGCTGTAGTACCTGCCTTACAAAGTTGTAAGCATTGAATGGAAGACATATGTAAAAGATACAGATAAATATTTTTATTGTTGTTATCACATATGGCAAAAGCTCATTAAATATTTGCTCATGATTATGATAACAATGATGTTCATGATGATTCACTGCATTTTGCTCAACAGAGATAAAAATAGAAGAATACCTTAACATCAGTGGGGGGAAATCCTATCTTGAAAATTGCCTCTCAGTTAAGGACCACAGAATATTTTTGACTCAACAGATAAATCTCAGGAAATCTTCTCAAGTATAAAGTACTTAAGTGGCTTGTTTAGGATCACACAACTAAATCTGACAGAATATTATTTCCTTGAGGTCAGAGACTTTAATTTTTTCTACAGTGCCTAGACCAAAAAAAACAAAAACAAAAACAAAACTTAATGAATGATTATTATTTGATTGATTGTCAGAAGTGGCATTTGAACCCAGATCCTTTAAGTGATGCAGTGGATAAAATATTTAACTTAGGGTTAGAAAGATTTATCTTCCTGAATTCAAATCTGACCTCAGAAATTCACTGGAAGTCAAATTAGTTAATCCTGTCTGCCTCAATTTCCTCATCTGTAAAATAAGCTGGAGAAAGAAATGGCAAATCACTTCTGCATCTTTACCAAGAAAAGACCAAATGGTATCACAAAGGGTTGAACACAATTGAAATGATTGAACAACTTCCTGGCTTCAAGTCAAACTTTCTGTCCATCATGCTGTACTTCCCCTAGGGCACTAAGACACAAAATCTGAATACCTTTGTTCAAGAAAAAGATACGCTTAGTGGGATTTCTTTTTATGAGTGAAAAAATTATTAACACTAAGCCAGATGATGATTCCAACTCTTTGTCTCAGTTATTATTGGTGCCAGGTGGTCTGAATTTTCCTATGTTCTACACATTCACCTGGTAGTCTTGACCCAGACATTTGTTCCTCATGAAATCAATCCTGTTCTTGACAAAGTGGTTGCTTTCTTTGCCAACAGCTGTGCTCCAGCAGGTGCTCCCAAGACTATTTCCCAGCTGTCTTCATTGCTGTTGGATAACTGGGAATTTTTCATTTGATTGTCCATTTGACCCTCTGTTAGTTCACTGCACAGAAAGCCTTTAGAAATCTGGTATTCAGTCTTTCTCCTTATGGAAAGAATGGCTTTACAAGACCAGCTTTCTATCATCATTCCTTCAATTCTCTTAATTTTGCCTATGTTCCAGACTTTTATTGTCTTACTACATAGTTATGAATATATGTCAGTAACTGAATATGTAAACTAAAGACAGACCCAGATGTAGAACCCATAGACATCAGTAAGTTTGAAGGTCATTATGATTTTATAGATAATCATAGTATCTTAGAATCTTCTAATCAAAGGAGTTCTTAAACAAATGGCATGGAAAGCTTCAATGCCTTGCCCAAGGTTATACTGCTAGTTTAGTGGCAGAGTCAGGATTAAAACTCGATTCTCTTGACTTCAAATCTAGTGTTCTTTTCATCATACCATGTGTATCTTTATATTGATACACTGAGTCTATAAGCCTTCTCTCTATCTCTCTATGATATCTTCTTAATTTAAGCTACTATTTCCTTTAAAAGGTGTGTTTTGTCAATAAATATACTACCAGAATGGCAGAATATGGCTTAAAGTTCTGTACTCTAATTAATAGTCACAGAACTGCAACATCTCTATATGGCTCTCCAATACTTCTTCAATATAAAAGGAAAAAAGCACTTAGTTGAATTTTCCCCCTTCATAAGATGACAGAAAAAAAATTATTTATGAATATATGTGCACAAAATTAAAAAGCAGATCACTTAAGGGTGATTCTAGCTCAACAAAAAAAAAAATGCTTGTTTAGTAAAACAGCTATATGGACTGAAAAATCTATGTTTTCATAATAAATCTTGAAAATTTTTCAATACATGAACAATAGGGGTAGTGGATAAGTAGATTTATTTCTTAGATCCTAGTGATGTGTACTGATAAAAGATCTGTTCTCTAAGGAGATTTCCAGATCATAAAAATAATAAGAAGGAAAAAATATGGCATAGCTTCTTAAAGAGTTAAATGGAATTTGGGAAAATCATTGCTTTAAAAGTTAAAAGATGTGAATTCATATATTGCCTCTGACATTTATGCCCTAATCATCTTGGACAAATAATTTAACCTTGTTAAAGGTTATAAAAAGCAGTGTGAAGTCCTTGCCTATAGCTGGTCAGATCCATTCCTTAATGTTGTTATAACTTAGTACTTTGTTGTTGTTGAACTGTTTTTGTCATGTCCAACTCTTTGGCACCCATTTGGGGTGTTCTTGGCAAAGATATTAGTGTTTTCCCATTTTCTTCTCCAACTAATGTTATAGAGGAGGAAACTGAGGCAGATATAATGTCTAAGGCCAAATTTGAATTCAGGAAGATAAGTGTATCTATTTTCAATTCCAATGTTCTATTTGCCCTAATTTAGCATTGGTGCCTTCCAAAAATGGCCATATCTTTATTCCATTTCATGGGCATTTGTGAATTGTTCACTTTGGTGGTCAGTATCAGCTGCACTGAAGCATTTTCCGTAAATGGTTTATTGTTTTTTTTTCTCATTTTATCTGGTATATTTTTCCTTCTTATAATATTAGAAAAAGAAGCATTGCATTCCTTTCCTCCATGACAATCTGATCATCATCACTATGGTTTTGGTAGAGCTGGCTTATAGAAAAATAACATAGATTGTAGAGTCATAGAAACAGTTTTACCTTAATGTTTAGAGTGGTAATTTGATCAGGAATATCTCCAGAGAAATTTGTGCATACAAAGAAGTGTTGAATAAATGGCTAGCATGGGGATTTGTTTGTAGAAATGGAGGGTTTATGATAGTGATTTAGGTCTAAGCCATTGCCTCCAGAAATCATATGAGGATTATCTTTAATAAGCTTACATTTGGTGACTAATATAGATTTTTGAAGGGGACTTGCATCAAATTGAGATCACTACCCAAGCTAATAAAAGCTGGACTCTCCAAAGTCATTTCCCCATTACCTCAGAAATTGTAAGATTTCATCAAAGACTGAAAAACTTCAAAATGCTCATCATCTTACATAGAAAACACAATTTGTTGGCTAGGGTTATATATCAGAAATCCTTTTATGAATTGCAGATGAGAAATGTCTATTGAAAAAGATAAAGTCTTTATATACCATAATTTATTCAGTCATTTCCCAATTTATGGTCACCCCTTTAATTTCCAGGTCTTTGTCATTACAAACTTATCTGCTGAAAATATTCTCTGTATATATATATTAGTCCTTTTCTTTTCTTTTCTTTTCTTACCTTTTTGGGATATAATTCTAGGAGTGGTACTCCAAAATCTAAGAACATGCAGAGTTTTGTAATATTTGGACCATAGTTTCAAATTGCTTTCAAGAATGACTGGACCAATCATAATAATGCACCCACATACTTATTTTCCCATGACTCTTTCAACATGTCATTTTCTCCTTTTTGGTCAACTTTTCCAACTTTATGAATATAAGGTAGAATCTCAGAATTGCTTTAATTTGCATTTCTCTAATTATTCACAGCTTGGAACATTTTTTCCCTATCTTATTGATAGTTTGGCTTTCTTCCCTTGAGAACTGGTTATTGATATCATTATATCATTTGGCATTTGGGGAATGACTTTTATTCTTATAAATTTGAATCAATTCCTAAATATATTGGAAACAAGGCCCTTTTAAGAAACATTTCTTAGAAAGATTCCTTCCCTTCCCAGTTAACTGTTTCCCTTCTAAAAGCTGCACTGATTTTATTTATGCAAAACCTTTTTATTTTAAATAATCAAAATTGTTGATTTCTTTTGTGATCTTTTCTATCCTTTGTTTGGTCATGATTTCTTCTCCTATTCCTAAACCTAAAAGGTAATTTCTTCCTTTTTCATCTAATTTATTTATGATGTGATCTTTTATATCTAAATCATATATCCATTTCACATCAATTTTTTGCTATGGTAAAAAACTAGGAATGTCTATCATTTGGAGAATGTCTGAACAAACCGTGGCATATGAATGTAATAGAATACTATTGAACTGTAAGAAATGAAAAGGGAAATAATTTCAGAATAACCTGGAAAGAATCATATAAATTGATGCAAAGGGAAATGAGTAGAATCAGAAAAACAATATTATATAATGACGTAAAAATGTACAGCTTTTAAAAACTTTTAAAAATTCAATGTAACAACCAACCACCATTCCAGAGTATCAATGAAGAAAAATATTATTCACCTTCTAGAAATGGTGGCAGATTCAAGAAGAATAATAAGACATACTTTTGGACTTGGCCAATGTAAAAATGTGTTTTCCTTGACTATGCTTATTCATTACAAGGGTTATGTTTGTCTTTTTTTGCCAGTGAGGGAGGGGGGAGAGAAAATAAATGTTTGTTATTTAAAAATAATAATTAAAATGTTTTTATTTTTTAAAAAAGATGGAGATGATGAGAATTATGTAGCATCATTGAGTCAATTCTCCTCAGGCAAAGAAAGTCTTCAGAACACCACAATAAGATTATCAGTTCTACCAATAATAATAATAATAATAATATCAGACTATTTTGTTACTAATACATGAAGTTCTTGAAGCTTTTTAAAGTCCAGAGGTGGGAAACATAATATATTCTGAAATTCCACAGTTCTTCCTTTTCAAAATAAAAATCACAGAGAATTATGGTCTGCATAATCAAAAGTAGTAACCCATCTTTTGCATTCCATATATATCATGAACATAAACCATATTGGACATGGTTAATGCTTGGTTTCCATCTGGCATTTTTTCATAAGTATGTAAAATCAAATGTGTCAGCAGCAAACGACTGTGTTAAATGTTCATAGATTTTCCCTACTGCCTACTAATCAGAATAACAAGGCTGAGCATCCCACAGTTTTAAGGTCTGTGGAAATTCATGAGGTGCTAGACTGTCTCCTTTTGATCTCCTGCATAAGAGAACAATTCCAGGCTGAAAAGGAGAAATTTCAATGTTTATGCTTATTCTGAATTATCTTGCTGTGACAAAACTAAGAGATGATGAAATAAGAAATGCAAATATGATAGATAACATTTACTCTTCAGTTTTTTTCACCCAAGTCATTCATCGATAGGTAGAGCTGTTACCTATATATGCATATAGTTTAAGATTGGGGTACAGGAGCATTGACCTGCACCAATAAACTTTAGGACTCAGCTGCATTAATTTTTAGCTTTTGGATAATACATTTAAGCCTAGAAAAGACCTCAGTGACCAAGACCTTTCTTTCATAGATATAGACCTGGAAATCAAGGGAGGCTAAAGGATTTGCTTATCCAATGTCTGTTAGCAAGCAGAAGAGGGAGGACTTAAATCCAGGTTTTCTGATTTCAAAATTCTTTCTATTGTCTCATGCTCTTTTCATATATTTCTACAAATCCTTCATAGAGGACTCAACCAATATACTAATGAACTTCTCTAGGTCTTTTTATATCTCCTGGATACCATCTCTCTTGGGTCTTGGGATGACTTGGGTCATCTATACCACATCCGCAACTCACCTCCATTTTGATGAATGAATGAATGAATGATAAAAGTGAATAAAGAAAGCATTACATGCTTTATATGTGCCAAGCACTGTATTAAGTGCTGAGGATACAAATAGAAAAGCAAGATAATCTTTACTGTCAAGGAGATCACTGTCTAATTGGGAAGAGGTAACAGATGAAAAAGGGCTCACCTTCTGAGAAGCCAGAAATTAGTTAATTGCTACATACCTTCCCTTGGAACATTTATTTTATTAAGTGTATGTATGTATGTGACGTGGTATCTTGTATGTGCAGAAATATGATATTATATTGCTTTAATACACAAACCATCTGGATTGGAGCTAGGAAGCTCAAGAGGCTTGGTGGATATCACATTAATAATTGTGCAGATTGTCCGTTGATGTGCAATATGTAACTGGGAATCTTACATTTAGATTAGCTACAGAAAACATCTTAAATATTTCTTTTATGATTGACAGGGACATTTTTTTTCTTCCTCAGTGGAAGTAATAAATATGCACAATAGATGCCAAATTCATCAAACTACTTTTTCATTGTTGGGTTTTGTTTATTTATTTGTTTGCTGTCTGTTTGTTTAAACCCTGCAGGCAGTATGTAGTGGGAAAAGAAAAAAAGCATTCATTACCAACACAGATAAGTTGAGGAAACCATATTTTTACTGAGTTAGATTTAAGTTTACATTATCAAGATGCTATGTAAAATGCCAAAACATGGAAATCAATCAACAAATACTATTTTCTTATGTGCCAGTGCATACTAAATGCTTAATAAGTGTTTATTATTTATATACTGACTATTCAGTACTTGGCTAAGGGCTTGGGATACAAAGAAAAAACAAAAATATGCCAGTGAGGGAGGGGGGAGAGAAAATAAATGTTTGTTATTTAAAAATAATAATTAAAATGTTTTTATTTTTTAAAAAAGATGGAGATGATGAGAATTATGTAGCATCATTGAGTCATATCTTCTAATGGGAAGAGAAAATGAAATAAATAAATATTGTATGTGTATATGTTTGTATGTATACATATTTATCAACACATGCAAAATACATAAAGAGTAGATTCAAGCTAGACTTAGAATTTTACTAGCAGGAAAGGTAGCTGAAAAAGTTCTTTTTTTTAAAAAAAAAATTAATAGCATTTTATTTTTTTCAGTTATATGTAAAGACAACTTTAACATTCATTTTGAATTTGAAATTTTTCTCTCTCCTTTCCCTCCTTCCTAAATCAGTAAACAATTTGATATATGTTGTATATGTACAATTGTGTAAAATACATTTCCATGTTAGTCATGTTATAAGAGAAAAAAAAGATTAAAAGGAAAAAAATTAAGTGAAAATAGTATGCTTCATTCTCTATTCAGACTATATCAGTTCTTTCTCTGGATATGGAGAACATTTTCCATCATGAGACCTTTGGAATTGTCTTGGATCATTGCATTGCTGAGAAGAGCTGAGTTGATCCTTGCACAATGTTGCTGTTACTATATATGATGTTCTTCTGGTTCTGCTCACTTCATTTTGCATCAGTTCATATATGTTTTTCCAGGTTTTTCTGAAACCTGCCTGCTCTTCAGTTCTTATAACCCAATAGTGTTCCAAATGTTGGGAAACAGAATGTTTCATTCCATCCTTTGCATGAGAGGACATCCAATGCAAAGGATGGGAGATGAGTAAAAGTCTGTCATGTGCAAGGAATAGCAAGTGAGTTTACTTGCCAGTATGGTTGGAACCCAGAGTTTATGAAGGAAAATAATAGGATGATCAAGATAGGAAAAGCCCAGGTTGCAAAGAGCCTTAAATGCTAGAGTTTGTGTTTGTTGTGAGAGGTAATAAGAAATCACTAGAGTTTGTTCTGTATAGAGATAACATAATCAGACCTATGTTTTAGGAAAATCAATCTGGATATGAATTAGAAGATAGTCTGGAAAGAGAGATTTGAGAGGCGGCTTCCAATTAGAAGGCTATTTCAGTAATCTTGGTAAGAAGTGATGAGGACCCAAATAAGGATGGTTTCCAAGGTTTTGGAAAGAAGGGGACTATGTAGAGGAAGAGATTGCAAGATTTCCAGATTGGTTGGATATAGGATGGTGGTGAGCAAAAAAGAGAAGTTGTGAATGATACTAAGTACAGAGCTGAATATCTAGAAGAAAAATGGTAATTATGAGAATAACAGGGAAGTTCAGAAGAATGAATGAATTTGGGGGAAAGATAATATATTGTGTCTTAATATTGAGTTTGAAATACATGCAGAACATTGACTTCAAAATGTCCAATAGGCAGCTATTGATGTGAATCTGGGGATTGGGAAAAGTCCTGTCTATTTGGCAACTAAGAAATCACTGTAACTTTTGAAATAGCAGAGATGAGATTAGACCCCAGATTGCAGAGTGTTTGGAAGAGAATGAGAGAAAAGAAAGTGATTCAACAATGTTTTCAAGGAGTTTCGATGAGAAGGGGAGAAGAGTTATAGGACAAAAGTTAGTGGGATGATGGAATCCAGTGAGGAATTTTTTAAGAATGTTTGTTCATATGTAGCAAGGAATGAGCCAGTAGATAGGAAAAGATTAAAGGGAGAAGCAAGGTGATGATATGAGATGCTCCCCTGCTAGAGTAGATGGATGGAGATTAAATCAAAGGTATATGTAGGCCTTTAGAGAAAGCTTGAAAAAGGATTGGTTTTAGAAAGCAGTTGAGTTACCTCTTCTAAGACTATAGTGAAGGAAATGACAGTAATGGATGATGTCAGAAGGATGTGAAATAAGGAAGGGAAAAGAGTAAGCTCTCTAAAAATGGTTTCCATTTTTTTTCATTCAAGTATGAAGTCCTCAACTGAGTTGAAGGAAGGGGTTCTGTGGATGTCTTTAGGAAAGAAGAAAAGCTTTGGAAAAACCGCTGAATTGGGTGGGATAGGGAATTCAATTATAAAAGAGTAAAAAGATAGCTTTGCTCCAATGAGGACCCAATTGAGATTTGCTAAAAGAAAACAAGATGGTGCTGTAGCACACAAAGTACCAGGAATACTCATTTTCCTTAGTTCAGATCTGTCCTCAGACATTTATTAACTGTATGACCCTAAATAAATTACTTAATCCCACTTGCCTCATTTTATATCTTTACCAAGAAAGCCCTAAAGGGTCACAAAGAGTCAGTCACAATTGAAAATGGCTCAGTAACAATAAGGATAAGGATGGCCTTGCTATAGTGAGGTCCAAGTTGAGATTTGCTAACAAAAATTTGTAGCATTCCCAGTCAGTATGATTTTGTCGAGGGACTTTTTCACTCCAATGGAATAGTTCAGGATTAGGAACAAAAGAGGCATATGGTAGGGACAATATAGGATTGGAGTTTGGTAAGATGTAATTGGCATTGGGATAAGTAAATAGGAATTAAAGCATTAATCAAGGGATTGAGTTTGGAAAGGGAAGAGGATATAGAAATAGAGAAAATCATTACCCTCCAAGATCTTTCATTACTATTGGCCTCACATTCCACAAGGAGAAATACATATATACTAACAGTAAGTTCTGTCACAAAATGTTCCCATGCAATTCATTAAAAATAACTGATGCATATTTGTATCCACCTTGGCACATAATTTCCATGGTGTTCATTTAATTCCAAAATGTACAGTCACTTTCCCAGCTCCTTTTTTTGTGTTCCTCCAGTATTCCTATTCGATCGCTTTGCCAACAGGTTTCTACTACCTAAGCCTGAACTTGCCCAGTCCACAATGCAAAAATTTTAGGTTTGCCTGTGCCTACACCTGGTCTTTTCCCTTTCCTGCTACCCTTTGCCTCAAATGAAACCCTGGGTATATCATCCCATATGGTTCATGAAGAATGTTTTATTCACGAAACAACTAATCAGCATGTCCACACAGGAAAAGTATGACTAGCCCTTGTGATTTAAATCCCATCTGCATTCACTTTTCATATTTTTATTTATATTGCTTTTCCCCCCTCTTAAATGCCAAGCTGTTTGCTCAACAGTGGCCTATGGCGGATATCCACAGCTCAACTTACATATGGTTCACAAAAAAAAAAAAAAAAAAAAAAGAAAAGAAAAGAAAAAGAAAGAGAAAAAATGTGTTCTTAACTCTTAAGGGAAGCTGCTGCCTTATAAATGTTATCTTTCTCCTCATTATCAATGCATAATCCCCATGGGACTTTATGATAACACACACACACACATTCTTCTATACTGATGTAGCATGAAAGTTGTTAACATAATATATAACATAATAATAGAGGAAAAATTTTCAGATTTGCAAAGCTTCAAATATTAATACTCATAACAGCCTTGTATTATAGGCAAAATTATTATACCCTTTTTACAGATGAGGCAACTGAGATTGAGAGGTTTCTGAGGGTCCCACCTGAGGGATCTATACCTCTGAGGAAGTATGTGAAACTAGGCCATAGGATAATAGATTTAGAGCTGGAAAAAAAAAAAAAAAAACCTTAAAAATCATTAATCCAACCCCTTCCTTTTAGATGAGTAAACTGAGAATCCATCAAGATTTAATGATTTTTCTCAAGGACATAGAAGAAATAGAGGCAGGCTATAATCCCATTCTTATTATTGTCAAAGGTATCACTACCCTCCTGATCACCCTGACTTATGATCTCATTGTCTTCCTTAATTTCTCACTCTCATTCATCCCACACTTGCAATCCACCATCAAAATCTGTTTCTGTCTCAATAACATGACTTTTGTACAAACTCTTTTACACACTCACATAGTTGCCATTCTAGCATTGAACTCCATCACAACTCATCTAAATTATTGTAATAACCTCCCAAATGATCTCCCTGCCTCAAGTCTCTACTTCATTTCATCTTCCATTCAGCTGCCCAAATGATTCTTTTAACATGCACGTCTGACCATCTCATTCCTCCACTCAGAAAATGCCCCCATCTCCCTTTTATGTTCAGGATGAAATAATTATTTCTATTTGTCATTTAAAGTCTTTCACCACCCAGTCCCTTTCAACTTTTCTAAATTTCTTATACCTTAATCTCCTCTGTGCTCTCTATATTGGCCTAATTTCTTGTTCCTTACACCCAAAAGTTTCTCTGTATTGTCACCGATTGTCTGCCATTCCTCGCATGCACTGCCTCCTCACCTCCACCTCTTAGCTTTCTAGTATTTCTTCAGTTTCCACCTGCTTTGGGAAGCCTTCCATGGTCTCACTATTACCAGTGTCTTTTCTTTGAGTTTACTTTTTTTTTTTGAGGGAGGCAGTTGGTCACATAGCTAGTAGTATCTGAGGGCAGACTTGAACTATGGTCTTCATGATTCCAGTGCTTTATGCACTAGCTGACCCTTGAATTTACTTTTCATTTACATTAGCCATATACAGCTTAGATGTTGCTTCTCCTTATTAAAATGTGAACTCCTTGGATCAAAGCATGATATTTTTACTTTTTGTTATTGTTGTTGTTTGCTCACTGTTTTTTCTCCTATTTTTTTCCATTTTGATCTACTTTTTCTTGTACAGCATGACAAAAATGAAAATGTTTAGAAATGCACATGTTTAACTTATGTCAGATTAAATAAGAGGGGGAGAAAGGGAGAAAAATTTGGAACACAAGGTTTTGGAAAGGTGAATACAGAAAACTATCTTTGCATGTATTTGGAAAAATACAATACTATTAAAGAATTTAAGCAGAAAATTTCTTTGAGGGTAGTGACTGTATTTTGCCCTCTTTTTTTTGTATTCCCTGCACTTAGCACAGTATCTGACACAAAATAAGAGACTTCATGGTTTAACAACTGTTTGTTGACTGACTTGCTGCCCTTCTCATCCTCTGCAAATTTCTTGTTGATGAATTCCATAAATGGAAGACACTCTGATGCAAAAAGTACTAAACAAAAAACCTAAAGCACATATTAACTTGGATCAGTTTCCTTATCTATAAAATAAGCTGGGGAGGAAATGGCAAAATTCACCAGTACTTTTGCCAAGAAAACCCGAAATAGGGTCAATAGTGGAACACAACGGAATAATTGAAATGGCCGATGCTGTCATTAGGACAACTAGGTGGCACAGTCAATAGAGCACTGGGCCAGGAGTCAGAAAGTCCAGAGATCAAATACAGCCTCAGATACTTACTAACTGGGTGACCTGGGCAAATTACTTGACCTGGTTTGTTACAGTTTCCTGTAAAATGGGTAGGTAATGGCAAAGCACCCTAGCATCTTTGCCAAGAAAACCTCAAATGAGATTTAAGTCTGTCATGACTGAAACAACCAAACATATATATTGACCTATTTATCATACTTGTAACATGCTTTTAAGTCTAAAACCTTATTTGGGAGAATAAAAAATTAAATCATAAATTTAAATTCTCTGCCTCCAATTGCAGGGCTCTTTCCACTACACATTACAATTTTTTCTCCCAACTAAAAGTTCTGATCACTATTACTCTTCTAGGCTGTATCCAATAGCTGTATGACTACAGGCAAATTCTTAATGCTCTCAGGAAATTCTATTAGACTATAATAATAGTGGTTTACATTTATGTAGAACTCTGTCTAGAAAGCATTTTAAATCCTCACACCAACTCTATAAGGTACAGGCTATTATTGTCCACATTTAATGGATGAAAAAATTGAGGCTGAGAGAAGTCAAGTGATTTGTCCAGGGTCACCCAGCTCTTAAGTGTCTGAACAAGAGTTGAACTCAGATTTTCCTGATGCTAGATATAGCACTCTATATAGTATGCCACCTACTTAGCCACACAATTATCACTAGTGTTTAAAGTTTGCAAAACATTTTACTTATTTTCTCATTTAATTCAAATTTGATTAGGGAACTGCATCACTGGATGGATATTCCACAACTGCCCTATACTAACGCATTGCAGGTTTAGATGAAAAAGAGAAAAAAATTATTAACTTGACAGTGTCAATTATAAAGTCTAGAAGTGAGCTTCTCATCATTCCATGAGAAATCATTGAATTGGATTGCACATTCTCAGATCTCTAGTCTCTTTTCTATGACCATTCAAATTCAGGTCATCATCATATTATTATTATTATATTACATTATATAACAAAGCAAACACTCACAAAACCAACTTTATATCTGATCAATTTGCCTGGAATTCTTGGTTAGATTGATAATCACATCTGTCTGTCAGCACTAAAACCTGGTCATTGAAGTAACAAACAGATTGCTTTAAGCCAGGAGAAGAAAGTGGTCAGATTATGGATGGTGTTCTGGTGGATGAACCATTCACTTTGTGGGTATGAGAACCCTTAGAACTGGTTCATTAGGTCAAATCTAAACAGTCTGTCTTGGACATCTTAATAACCACCAAATCATCAGGTCCACTGGTTTGTTGTTGGCTCCATGTGTGTTATGTGCTTTGTAATTTAATTTTGTTACCTATTGTTGGATAACAATATGATGGCTATTGGGAGGACAATGCATACCAGGGTCCACAACCATAAAGGGTATATTAGTGTTTCCTTCTACAAGCCAAGGAAGCTATCCCAAGGCTTGATTAATTTGGCGGGGAGCTAAGATGGTACCATTGTTACAGTTTTTTGGTTCCCTAACAATATAGAAGAGACAAGATCATGAGGACACAATGCCTTTTAGACATAGCAGATGTCCAATAGTCCTTCCAGTCACCACATCCTGCCTTTTAGATGAAACACATTTCTATTTGGGGATAAAAGGACACTTGTCTATCTCTGAGTCATTGTTATGTACTTATTTCATATCCTTTCTATGCTATGGTAAAGTTCCATTTTGATCTTTGTATCACCATCATCTAGTACAGTGGCCAATACAGTGCTTAATAAATGTCTACTGAATGGATAGATGAATGAATGAACAAAACATATCCAAGGATCTGATCAGAAGAGAGAAGAAAGGAAAATAAGGGAAGTATTGTAAGTATATGACAAGACAAATTGGGAGTAGAAGAAGACTTATATAGGTTTGAAGACTACTAGATATCCTTAACATTTTAGGTATCTAAAAAATATTGAAGAGAATAAAGCATGTTGCCACATACATGTGAAAGTTTGTAGAGCCATTCATACAAGCAAATCCATGATAATATATTAATTGCTGATAATTTCAACTATATCCTCTGCTATTATTGCACTTATGTCTCTTGGGTACTTCATTTTCTTATGCAAAGACTACAGAAGGATTCAGAAATGTATGTGCCCCATCTACAACATCTGATATGCTCCTCTCATTACAGAATCACAGAATCTCAGATTTAGAAAGAACAACAAAAGTTTAGTCAACAAGCTTTAATAAACACTTATGCCTCATTAAGTACTCTACTAAGCTCTAGGAATACAAATACAGACATAAAAGAAAGACAGTTTATGTTCATATATAAAAGGGAGCTAAAAAGTCAGTTATGGGGAGAAGAGAAGTCTGAAGGACCAGGAGTATAGTCTGAAAAGGAGTTTGCATGCATATATATATTTCCTCAAGGTTCTGGAAGGGACTCTGGAAGGGACAATCAGAAAGGGCAGGGAGATCTTCCAGAGTGAGAATATCACTGAGGTATGAAAGACAAATAATAATAATATGTATTATTATATTACATATATATGTGTGTGTATATTTAAATATGACTATATTACTGCCATATATTACCACCAAAAGCCATGCCTAAATAAGAATTCCCTTGATGACATCTCAAAATGTTTATCAAGCCTTGGTGTAAGTCCTCCATGGAGAGGGAATCCCTCCCTCTCTCTCTCTCTATCCTTTTGCTTAGTTCTAATTGCTGGGAAGTTTTTTCTGTGTAGCAAGCCTAAAAACCACATTTTTTCTCCTACCCATTGCTTTTGGGTAACAATTGGGCAAACCCAATTTCTTTTCCATGTAGAAAAAAAATGTGAAGTTATCCAAACCCATGTAATGCTTCTTTCTTTAAAGTTAAACATCTCTAGTTTTTTTTTTCAAATGGAGTCATATGTGAACATTATATATCTCTTAATATAGTCTAAGATCCCATTAATTTTATATGACTATAAAAATATTTTTGACTCAGAGTGAGCTTTGAAGGATGGGAAAAATCAGAGGGGAGGAAGACACTTATTAAGCACCTATCATGTGCTAGGCACTATGATGGTGTTTTACAAATATTATCTTTTTTAATTCTCACATTAGCTTTGGGAAATAGATGATATTATTATGAGTACTTTACAATTTAAGAAACTAAGCCTGAGAGAAGTCAAGTGAATTTCTGAGAGTCAACTAGCTAATAAGTATTTGCAACTAGATTTGATTCTGGTCTTCCTGATTTCAGGCCCAACACTCTATCTGTCACACCTCTCCCCGCAAAAAACAACAACAACCACAATAACAACCAATATGGTTCTGTGGGAAAGCACTAGAAGCTAGAGCCTAACTCTAGGAACAGAAAATCTCTCCTGGGACCCTATTGTCCTAGACATGCTCCATTCATCTGCAGCATCATTCCTCTTTACACTACCAAAACTTATTCCAAGCCATAACTCAATGATTATTCTCCCTCTCATTCATAATCTTCATCCTCTTCACCTTCTCAATGCTACTGATTCATCTGTCCTCCCTTGAACAAATGCTTAACCAGCACCAGAAGTGCCATGGATGCTGGACTAAAAAAAAAAAAAAATCTCATTCCTAAGTATGTCTTTAAAATTTCAGAAAGCTAGATTCTAACACAGTTTCCAGATTACAGATTTTCTGATTTTCAACCCTTCTCCATAGCTACTTTCTACAGGAGGCATACACAAAGGCCTATGGGCTACAAGCTTCTGTTTCTAATAGAGAGGTATCTCAGGAACTAATTAACAAGTCTTCTTAAACCCCTCTTTTGGTCAAAGCACTGTATTAGGCATATTGAGAATTAAGATAGCAAAATAAAGACATTTTTATTTCAAAAGATGCTTAGGGTCCTCAATAATTTTTAAGTGTGTAACAGGTCCCAAGATCAAAGGAATTAAAACCGTTTCTGTAATCTGTAGGAAACATACCAAAAAATTTTCATATAAGGGAAAGTATCTTTCCTAAAAAGAGCCAGTATGTTTCTCTTCATCAAAGATGTTAACTCACTATTCTTTGTGCATTCCTCTCCTTCTATTGCCCTGTGTTCACAATATTATGAAGGCATCTGTGCAAAGATCAATACTAGTGATGATTACATTGCCTCTCCTGACTTAATGAACATATACGTCCTGCCTCACTAAAAATCCTGAAGGCAATCTCTAAGCATAAATATCACAACCTGCTTTTTCTTACCTTTGAGATTTCACTGCATTCCCTCCCCCACTGGGCTAACAGATACTAGACTAGCTAAAGAAAATGGTTCATGACGCATGACAACACACCAAAATGATCTCATAGAGATAAGACAGTTTTTCATCGCTCAAATGCATAGTCAGTAGTTGAAATGATTTTTAAAACCTTGGCAGCAGAGCTTTTCAGTTAATAGATTCTTATGCTTCAATTTCTAGTTGTTTTTATCCCAAGATTGTAGGCAAGCACAGATTTTGTATGTCTGTCTGATTTGTCTGAGGTGGGCACTGGGGAGAAGATAGGAAAGGAGAAGAAGAGAATGAGAGGGAAGAAATGGAGAGGGAGGGAAAGGGGAGAGACAAGAGAGGAGGTAGGAGAAAGGAGAGAAAAAAGAGAGAGAGTGGAGGCAGCAATGGAGAAAGATGTAGGAAAGAGGGAGTGAGAGAGGGAGGATGGAAGGAGAAAGATAAATAAAAAAGGGAAAAGGGGAAAGGGAAATAAATGAAGGAAGAGAAAAGGGAATGAAGAAGTGAGGAATAGGAGAGAAAGAGGGGAAAGGAAGAGTAGAGAAGAAGAAAGAAGAAGGAAGGAAAGAGAAAGAGGAGGGAAGCAGGAAGGGAGAAAGATGGAGGAGAAGAGGAGGAGGAGAAAGAAAGGAAATAGATGAAAAAAGCATGAGAGGGAAAGGAAAGAAATGGAGGCAGAGAGAGATGAAGAGAAAGGAAGAAAGAGAGAAATGGAGAGAGGAATGGAGTGCAGAGAGAGAGAGACAGACATAGAGACAGAGACAAAGATAAGAGAGAGACATAAAGAAAGAAAAAGACAGAGGCAGAGACAGAGAAAGAGAAAGGGAGAGACAGAGAAAGACAGAGAGAGGCAAAGGCAGAGAGACACAGAGAAAGAAAAAGACAGAGGCAGAGACAGAGAAAGAGACAGAGACAAAAAGATTAAAAAAAAAAAAAAATAGCAGTAAATTCCACAATCCCAAACGGAACAATTTGTGCCCATATCATTCTATTTCAATTTGCATGTACTCAATGTCTTCTAACACACAGATGCTGCTAAAGAGAGTTTATTTGTGGTTAAGCTTCCTGATTTTAAAGCTGCTTGGGGCATATAGGACAAGATATGGTTAACTGATATTTGAGTCCAAGTTCTCTACATGCAACTGTCTCAAGTATTCTTGCTAATGTCTTTTCATGTCTTTCAAGCACCAATACACTCACTATGAGAGGTACAAATACTACTGGCAAATTCAAATATTTTTCAATGAGCTCTGAAATATTCCTAAGGTTGTATGAACTCAATGAAACCATATAGTCTGTAAGACAGAATTAGGACATAGAAAGTAATATTATTCTCAGTTCTTCTGGTTCACATAAATGATGTCTTCTTATTGTGTCTCCCCCCACTAGAGTGGATTAAATATTACTAAAGTGGGCCAGCTTTGGCATCAGTGGTAACTTGATCAGTTCAAGTTCTGCTTCAAATGTGTACTGGATATAACCATAGGTAAGTAAGTCACTTAACCTCTAAGATTTCCAGTTCCCAAGGATTGTAAACCATAGTTGAATTTCTGATTTGCTTTGTTAAAAGTTTTCATGATAAGAGGTTACAACCTAAAATCCTAGATGTTTAATCACTTTCTCTATTCTTATCCCATACCTCCCCAAAAAGACAATTATTTAAAACAATTGGCATATTGTATTATGCAGAGTAGGTACTAAATAAATGTTTGTTTAAATTATTATCCTTAATTATTTCTCTTATTTTCATGTTTATTTGAATAGATGACTATTATTATATTATTATTTATATTGAAATAGATGACTATTTCCTAATTTTTTACACTGCTTCAATATTCCATCATATGGATATACCACTTATTATTCATCTATCCTTTAATTAATGGACATTCCTTTAGCTTCCAGGTATGTTTGTGTGTGTGTGTGTGTGTGTGTGTGTGTGTGTGTGTGCTTTAATCACAAGAGGCATGAACTGTTTTCCATGCATAATTCCAAATTGCTTTAAAAAATAGTGTACTCATTCACAAGTCAACCAACAGTGTTGGTTCTACATGTTTTCCCATAGCTCCTCTATTTATATTTTCCTTTTCTGTTACCCTTGCTAATCTGAAGATAGAATTTCAGAATAGCTTTGGTTTCCATTTCTATAATTAATTATGATTTGGAGAATCTTTATATGACTATATAGATAACCTAAAATTTTTACCTTGAGTATCACCTGTTCATATTCATAGATCATTTGTCAATTAGAATGTGGTTCTTATTATAAATTTGAATCAGTTCTTTATATATCTTGGAAATGAGACTCAGAGAAAATTTTTGCCAAGATTTTTTTAATCAGTTAATTGGATCCCTTTTATTCTTAGCTTTATTGAATTTTCCTTGCATGTAAAAACTTTTAAATTTTGTGTAATCAAAAATATCCATTTTATTTTCTGTGATTGTTTCTAGTTCCTCTGTGTAATAAAATTTTTTTCTTATCCTTCTTCTCCTATTATTTAGCTAGCAAATAATTTCCCCCATATTTTTCTACTTTGTTGTGACTTTTTTACATCTAAGTCATGTAATCATTTGGAGTTTATCCAGATATAAGGTATGATGTTTTGGTCTAAATCTATTTTTCTCCCTATTACCATCAAAATAATGTCAAATAGTGAATTATTTTCCCAGTAGCTGGTATCTGTGTGTCAATGAAATAACAGTATTTAAAGAAGACATGGTTTTACTTTTAGCAAACTTACAATTCGGTCAGGAGATGAGAAACAACCTGGATTATTCAATATATTATTAGTGTTACAGGAAGTTGTAAGAGAAAATGTTTCTCTTTTTTGTTGTTGTTGTTCATTCTTCATTTTCAAAGAGAACCAATGACATCATGGGGCAATGACTTAACCTGCTCATGAATTGATTTAAGGCAGAGTAGCACAAACTCATTAGCCTCACTCTCTCTTCCAGAATCATGAAGTCCAATGGAAAGACAAAAGTCAAGATGACTGGCTTTGGCTCAAGATGCATTGGATGAACTTGGTGTCCTACATGTCTGATCAAGCTCTAAGTGCTCCATAATACCTACTTTAGCCTGGTTCATGACGTTTGGAAGAAATTGTTCTCATCCACTCATTCTTCCGAAGGAAGTCTTCACAAGCTTAATGTAGACATCCCCCTATTCAGCAATAATTTTAGGCCTCTTCATTACTGTCAATCTGGGTTAACCCATTTGCCGAGACGGTTTTACTGGGTTATAGCCACTCTGAATGTTACATCTCCTTGGAGCCATAAATGAGAGTTGGGTGACAGATGAAGTTGGATAAAGTTGCATAATATATTATTTGTAGTGGACTCAGCAGAGTTTCATAATTTTTTTCTACCTCCACTCAGCAGTAGCAGCAGAGTAAAGACAATGGATGGTAGATGTGATGCAAAGCTGAGATATGATGGAGATAATTAATGTGATAGGGAGACAAAGGAATCAAGAGAAGAGGACAGTGTAGAACTAAACTGATTCATCAAAGGGTCAAGATAGTTGTGAGGATCAGATAAGTTAATCACTCTTTCTCTGACCCATTCTCTGGATCTTCAATAGACAAACATTTTTTCTTTTACTAAGTTTTGTTGTTCCTTAATGTTCTACTTCTTTTCTTTTCTCTTTTTACACCATTGACTGCAGAGATCTCACTTCTATCATCTTTATATTCATGACTCCATAATGCCACCATAGAATTTAATCTTTTCCAAAGTCGTCAACATTCAATTGCTATAGCATCAGATGTCACTCTCAACTAAAATACAAAACTTATCATTCTTTTTAAATCTATCTCTTTCAATGTTCCTCATCTTACTGATGTACTTACATGACAAGACTAAACTTTGATTTTATTTGATACTCCCAAATCACCTTCATCCTTAATAATACCTATTTAAGTTACATTATTTCCTACTATGTCATATAATAGCTATTGATTTTCCAAATCTGCCATGATAGTTTTCAAATTCCAGTTTGGCAGATCTTTATTCAAATTCTACTCTCTCTTCACCCTTACCTGACTGTAAGTCACATCTGGAAGTACTAAACACTGCATTTTCTAACATTGTTCATATTCATATGCTTCACAAGAAATCAGATAGGGAAACATAATGACAAGACTAAACAAACTAGTATCTAATTACCAAAAAAGCTCCAAAATAGTCTTATTCAAATTCAGTCTTCGATTATTCTCTATGGTTGTCCTTTTCACAATCTATTGAATGTCTCAAATCACCTCATCTCTAATTCCTTTAAGACTTACGGTTGATTCTTAGTGTACAGAATATAGTTCCAAACCTGAGTCATTGCAATGCTATTCAAATCTGACCTCAACATAGTATGATTTCATGCATTGGGGACTTAATCCTATTTCCATAAGTCTCTATCTGTAAAACTATGGAAACATGCAAGATCTACTTCTAGTATTTCTTTGCAAGAACCCTAACAGGGTCTAGCTTTAAAGAGTCAGTACTGATTAATCCAAATGGTACTTCATCTCTCAATTTTTTATCCTATCTTTCTTTAGTATTCTGTTGCCAAATTATATTCTTAAACAGCTGATTATGATCTTACTATCATAGATTTTTGCCATTAGTGACTTTAAATGGTCAAAGTCTTATGATAAACTTACTTGCTTGATACTCTACTTTTCATTGATATGATTAGTTAGTAAGTTGAAATAAATGTACTAAAGATCTAGTTTATTATATTAATGTTCCAATGAGTTGGAATTTCATTGATTGGATTTAATCAAGTTTGTTTAATTAGGTGATTTTAACTCTTCTTGAAGATCATCTTGAGGGAAGAAGAGAGGAAGGAAGAAAGGAGGGAGAAGAATGTGAGGGAAGAATGAAGATGGAAGTGAGAGGAAGGAGGGAGATGGATGTGAAGGAAGAAATGAAGGAGGAAAGGAAGGAAGGAAGGAGAGGAAGGAAGGAAGAAAGGAGAGCAGGTGAGGAAAGGAGGAAGGAAGGAAATAATGAGGGAAGGACAGTAGAGAAGAAAGAAGGAAGGAGGAAGGAAGGAGGAAGGAGGAAGGAGAAGGAAGGAGGGAGGGAGGGAAGGAAGGAGGAAAGAGAGGAAGGAAGGAGGAGAAGAAGGAAGAAAGAGAGAGGAAGGGAAAGGAAGGAAGGAAGAGGGAAGGAAGGAAGAAAGGAAGGAAGAAAGGAGGGAAGGAAGGAAGGAAGGAGGGCAGGAAGGAAGAGGGAAGGAAGGAAGAGAGGAAGGGAGGGAGGAAGGAAATAATGAGGGAAGGACAGTAGAGAAGAAAGGAGGAAGGAGGGAAGGAAAGGAGAGAAGTGAGGAAGGAGGCAAGGAAGGAGGGAGGGAGGGAGGAGGAAGGAGGGAAGGAAAGGAGAGAAGAAAGGAAAAGGAGGAAGGGGGAAGGAAGGAAGAAAAGAAGGAAGGAAGGAAGAAAAGAAGGAAGGAAGGAAGGAAAGAAGGAAGGAAGGAAGGAAAGAAGGAAGGAAGGAAGGAAGGAAGGAAGGAAGGAAGGAAGGAAAGAAGGGAGGGAGGGAAAGAAGGAGGGACTGAGGGAGGAACTGAGGGAGGGAGGGAAAGAAGGAAAGGAGTTAATTAGTTTTTTTGGTGACAAGATGAATATGAGGTCATAGTTATTAAACTTCTATGGGCCTGATTTTTGCTGTTTTGAAAGTTGAAAGTCAAATGTAACCTATAAAATATGGATTCACAATCAAGAAAAAATAAATCAATAATCTTTTAATATTCTTTGAATTTCCCTTTTTCCTTTTTCCTTCCTCCTTTTCTTCTTGATCATACCATCTGGCTCTTATCACATACTATTGAAGAAGAAATGTTTTATTGAATTTGTCCCTTCTATACTCAGTTATTTTTTCCATTGTAAACTAAAAAAAAAAAAAAAATACACTTTTAAAGGAGAATAAGGAAAAACACTCTTTTTAAGCAGAAAGTTTATATTCTCTTAGAATTGAGCATAACTTCATTTTATCATTGCTTCATCACTTACTACAAGCCTGCTAATTTAGCTTTTCTTTCAGGAAATTGGCTTCAATGATGGGATGCTTTGGGTTTGCTTTTATCATTGACTTTCTTTGACTTTGGGGAAACCAACAAATCTCTCTCTGAGTAATGTAGATATCTATGCCCCACTGGGAACTGAAAAGCTTAATTAATGTTTGTAAACCACTTCTGAGATGAAAAGCATCACTAGTTCAACCTACTATTATTAAATGTCTTGTTTTTAATTCCCTGCCACCCATTATCATTTGTATTAACTAGTCCTTGGAGAGAAAAGAAAAATAGGAAGTGAGGAAAAAAAGAAAATTAAGTTATCTTAAGTTTTAGAATGTGATGACCACGTTAGCACCCTGGATACCTTAGAATCAGCTGGAGTCAGGATAAGCAAAAGTCCTTGGTCTTTATTCTTGGTCTTTAGAAGTAGGATTGAATTGGATGGAAGCAGAATCTCTACAACCTTCCTTCTTCATCTCCTGCCCAGAAGTGACTCTGGCTAGTCTTACTCCACCACTAGTCCCTCCTACAATTCTCTGTATACACCAATCATCGAACGAGCACAGAATAGTGGGGAGGTCCATTTTCCCAGCATATGCTAATAGAGTATTGTCCAACTGGTAATTAGCCTTAAGTGCTTGGTTGTCTGACCTCAGTGCATGAACTCAAGAGTTTCAGCCCTTTACATTAGAAGGGCTTTTATTGCTAGTAAAAGAAAAGTTCAGGGATTCAGGATACTTATGCCAATGGTTGTATCCATACCACATACAACCCATGTTCCAAAATAACTGTTAAGAAACAAAATTGTATATACAAATTCTTCTGCACATGTTATTTTCCTACAATAGAATATGAGCTCCTTGAGTATAAGCATTATTTCCTTTTTTTTTTTTTTTTCTTTAAATCTGGAGCACCTACCACAGTGCCAGACACCACAGTGAGTCCTGGATAACTTTTTTTTTTTTTTTTGATTGAATTAATATAAAGGGAAGAGAAGTGAATTTGCTAGTACTTAAAGGTTAAAGCAATAATGAAAGGAAAGAGGCATTATGGAGCTATGTTTCAAGAATAGGATATGCAAAATAATAATAATAATAAATCAAGATTTATAGCCTCAGTGGAACTATAAGAATAGGATGAGACACACATGGGATCTAGGATCAGGAGGGTTCATGTAAAACATCCAATCCAATAAAAACATAAATTTTAATTTAAAAAAATTTTTTTATTTAAAAAAAGGTTTGCCATTTCTTTCTTTAGTGGGTTAAGACAAATAAAAGTTAAGTGACTTGGACTGGATCATATAGCTAGTAATTATCTGAGACCAGATTTGAACTCAAATTTTCCTGTCTCCAAGCCCAGCTCTCTATACAGTGAGGCACCCAGTTGTCTCCTGTCATCTTCTAACTAACTAGCATATCTGTGGCCTTTTAAGGTCTGCAAAGTACTTTACACATGTTATTTAATTTAATCTACATTGAGAGATAAGAGCTATCATTATCCTCATTTTAAGAGGCGGTCACACAGTTATAAGAAGTATCTAAGGTCAAATTTCAACATAGATTTTCCTGACTCCAGGTTCAGCATCCCATGCACTGTGCCTTCATCATCATTATCCTCATCAATACCATCATCATTATTATTGTTATCGACTAGAATTATTGATATTAATTAGAACCCATCATATTCTAGTGGGATTCCTTGTACTTGTCCTCCTTTTTTTTCTTTTCTTTTTTTTTTTTTTCAGCATTCTCATGTTACTTGTGTTTATGCTTTTTTCTTTTTAAATGTCATGGCTTTTGGAAAACCACAGCAATCAATCCAAGTTTTGGCTGCTAATGTTACCATGCTAGTGGCTCATCCACATTCACAACTCTTGAGCATTGTGGGAAATGTCCTATCCAGATGGCCCTTATATGTAAATCAATATGAAGTATCCCACCAACTTGTTCTTTTAAATTAGAAGAATATAAATTTAAAATACTACTGCAAGAACTCTAAACTCTTCAATGAAATGAAATCTTTTTTCTGACCACCATCTACTCTTTCATTTTTTCCAACTGTCTTATCCTTGTTGGACCTCTTATCTGCTCTCAGCTATTTGTCGAGGCTCTTAATTATTACTTTATCTTTTTCCTAATCAATAACCATCTTCATATCTTTTTTTAATCACACTCATTTCTTTTCCTTCAGTTTTTTGTTTTCTTTTTTTTTTTCAGTTTTAATCTTTCACTTGGCTAGTTCAACCAAATATAGCTCATATTCCTTTGACTATTTTGCTTCCTTCTGTCCTGTTAGTGCCAAATCCTGGTTCATTGTCAGTATCCACAATTACTACTTCTATTACCAAGCTACATAATATTTCAGGAGAAGTAAAGAACTTGTACTATATTCAGTATAAATTTATACTATCTAATTTCACATAGGTCTCAATGACAAGCCATCTCTTCATCTCACTACTGGGTCATCTCTAAACCAGATTATTTTATACTCTGATCTTCTAACATAATAGTAATCAAAATGTGGACAACAGAGATTTAGTGGTCATTGGGACCTTTTTAGAGAGTCAATGAAGTTAAAACTATTTTCACAATTATATTAAGCTATAATTTGCCTAGTAATGTATTCCTCCTTTTTCCAAATACACATGCATATGATGCCAAATTTTCTTCATTTATATCAATTAAAATAATATATTGCAACAGATTGAATGTAGAAAAAATAGGAAAATCCAGATGTCTTCTATTAAGCCAAATATTAAAGAAATTTGCAAGAATATGTAAAACCATTGCCTTTTTTGTTTTGTTTGTTTTGGAAAATATAAGTATTTTTCACAAAATGTTTTATATTAGTGTATAATTAATTTATTATCATTTTTAAATAAATTAAAATTTTTAAATATATCAATTATTTTCTAATATGGTAAATATTGACAAATATAACCCATGTAAGCAAAAGTGAATTGGAGTTAGTTCTCAGTAGTTTTTGAGTATGATGGAATCCAGAGAATCACTATTCTAATCTAAACATTATTGTCACAATTCCCCCATCCCCATCAATTAATGATTCCACATCCCATTTTCAAAGAAGTTTAGATAAGACATTGCAAACTCCCTCACAGTCAGTCCTCTAGCCTTGAAGCCTTTCAGCATTCATTCATTCTTTTTCTCTTTTCCCTAGTCTTGAAAGATTAGAAGAACATTGTTCTTGCTAAAAATTACCCTTCCATGTGTATTCTTTTCTTTCCATCCATTTCATAAATCATTCCCTCTTTTATCTTCTCTCTCTCTCTCTCTCTCTCTCTCTCCTATAAACATGCTCAGATCAGCCAAAAATATAACAACTCTTCCCATAACTTTATCTTTTCAAATTATCATTTTATTATTCTCAATTAATCAGCAAGGGTTTATCAAGCATATACTTTGTGCTGGTAAACTTTTAGAAAGAGTAGTCTACACTAGCTGCTTCCATTTTCACATTAACCATGCATTTCTCAGTACCCTGTAATTTACCAAAACTGTTTTCTCCAATATCTCTAGTGATTTCTTAATTGCCAAATCTAATAGCCTTTTCTTAGTCCTGCAGCTATTGCTACGGTTGATCACACCCTCTTTAGGTTTCCATAACACTTCTTTTTCATGTTTCTCATCCTACTTGTCTGCCTGCTCTTCTTAGATACTTTTTCTTCCCATTCTCTTAAGTGTGATTGTTCTCCCTAAGGCTTTATCTTTAGCTTCCTATACTTCACTCTTAACCATCTCTCCTTTAGAGATCACATCTATTTCCAGTGTTTTAATTAGCAATTCCATGAAAAATGACTCCAAAACCTTTCTACTGAGCTCAGGTCCCACATTTCCACTTGTCTGTTAGTCTTTTCCACCTGAATATTTTACCAATACCTCAAGAACAAAATTGATCTTAACCTTTCCCCACAAATTGTCCCTCTCTCCAGCTTCCATATTTTTATCAAATATTATCATCCCAATCACCCAAGACTGAAATTTTGTAATCATTTCTTAGTTTTGCTGCTCCCTAACTTCAATTAGAATGTAACTAATTAAATCTATCATCACACCTTCAATTCTCTCTACCTCTTTCTCTGTCTGTCTCTCTCTTTAAATATTTATTAATTTGAAACTAAATACAAAACTTAAAAAATAAAAAAAGGGGGAGCTAGGTGGCACAGTGGATAGAGAACCAGCCCTGAAGTCAGGAGGACCTAAGCTCAAATCTGGCCTAAGACACTTAACACTTCCTAGCTCTGTGACCCTGGGCAAGTTGCTTAACCCCAATTGCCTCAGTAAAAAAAAAGAAAAAGAGACAGAAAAAAGATAATTTAAAAAATTGTCATGTACCCAGCAGGGCATCAGTGAGGATTCAAAATATATAATAATATATTCAAGAAAACATACATAATAATAGAAGACATTATATTCATTACTGTTCCTCTTTTCTTTGCTCCCTTGTGGGTTATTCCTTTATTCTCTTCTGTGCACTTTTTACATTATTCTTTATCCCCTTTTTCATTCCCCTCACTTTCCCCAAGCAGGCTACAGTTAAGGATGGCTAGATATGTGTGTGTGCCCATGTGTGCCTGTGTGTGTATTTATACACATGTATATATCCATATATACATATACACATGTATTTACATATGCATTTATATATACATAGACACGCATCTAAAACAATATTAATATGGCTGATATTTAATGTAAATTTCTTTCTTGATTGAATCTTTCAGTATGACTTTGTCTGATTACTAGCCCTACTTTTTTTTCTCTAATAAATTCTATCCTTGATCCTTATTATTGCATTTATGTATATCTCTTATTTCCTATTTCTGCTAATTCTTCTACTTTAAGTCTCACTCCTGAACTTGCCTTGCTAATATTTAGCCTTTCCCCATCCAGGAATCCTGCCCTTATCATCTTCTCTTCTTTCATTCTTTCCTTCTTCTTTCCTTCACTCTTTATCCCATTCCCATACTTTTTCCCACTCTCATTAATCTACACACTGTTTTATACCCCATCTAATCTTATTCCTTCCACCCTTATTTCTTTATATGTTTAGAGGGTGCTACTGTCTTCATGGTATAAATGTATTGCTCTCTATTTAACCCATTCAGGATGTGAGTAGGTTTTCAGAACTATTAGCCCTCCTTCCCAATGCTTCTGTGCAGGTTCTTCTTCTGCATGTCATTTGTTTAGCATAATTACTATTTTTATCTTTTCCTAGTCTCTCTCTTTTTCCTATATATCTTTTTTTCCTTTCTCATCTTTATCTCTCTATCTTCCTCTATTTCTCTTACCTCTTTGCACCTCTCCACTCATACTGCATAGCTTTAGAGCTGGAAGAGACCTTAAATATCATTGAATCCTATAACCTAAAGCAGTTATTCGAAGATGAAATAACTGAGCCCCAGAGGTTAATAAACTTGTTGAATTGTACTACTAATAAGTGTCTGAGGTGAAGTTTCAGTAGTTTCACAACTCTTTTCCCTCTCTTCAGTCTATCCCTTCTCTAATTCATCTTTGATACAGTTGCCAAAATAATATTCTGATTATTGGTGGATAGCATGGGGCTGCCTATTATTTTATTTCTGAATCTTTCATAAAAGATAAATATTTTATTAATGCTTTTTCTTTTCTAGCTAGATAACATCCCAATATTTTTTTCCTCATCCCTGTAATGAAACCCTCCCTCCCTTAAAATAAAAAAGTGCAATCAAACAAAACAAAACAAATCAATTCCTTGTTTGTGACTGATGCAATGGGCCTCATTTGATACCCATAAGCTCTGCCAAGAATAGAGAGGTATATATATCACTGTCAATTCTCTGAAGTTATGATTGGTCAGTATTCTAGAATGATTCAATGTTGTTTTCCTTTATGTCATTGTTGCCATTGTGTAAATTGTTTTTGTGGTCTAGCTTACTTCCCTTTTCATCAATTCACTCAAATTTTCTCATGTTTCTCTAAATTATTTATATGTTATCAATTATTTCATATAACATAATAATATTCTAGATATTCCACATAGACTGATATGCTACCATTTGTTTAGACATTCTTCAATCTATGAGCACTTTGCTATCACCAAAATTTTTCTGGAAATATGGGAACTTACTTCCCTTCCATCTTTGGCCTCCTTGGTATAAATGCCTAGCAGTATTAAATTTGAGGTTATATACAAATATGTAACTCTTCCAGGAGTTACTCAGAATGGTTGAAATGTTTAGAAAAATTCACAGCTTCACAAACGATGTGCCTGTCTTCATAACCCTATCAACATTTACCATTTTTGTTTTTTGTCATCTTTGCCAGTGTGATTTGGGTAAGGAGTTGTTTCAATTTTCAATTTGCTTATTATTAGTGATTTGGAGTATACTTTCGTCAGCTTTGGTACTCAGGTTTCATCATTATCTTCTGCCTTGAGACCCCTCTGATTGGAAGATGGAGCAAAGAGCTCCTCCTAAAACTGCCACTTAAGAATGATGCCCTGGCCAAAAATCTCTTCATTTCCCACTTGCATTCCTTTGGTCTTCTCCATTAAATTCTTGGATCCATTATCCCTACTTGCACTTACATTACCTTCCCCTTGCACTTTTTCAACGTGTGTGTGTGTGTGTGTGTGTGAGAGAGAGAGAGAGAGAGAGAGAGCGAGAAAGAGAGAAAGAAAGAGAGAGAGAGAGAGAGACAAAGAGAAAGAGTGTGTGTCCCTCTTTAGATTGTAAATTCCTTGAGAGCAGGGACTGCATCAATTTTTTTGTTGGTGGCAGTAATTGTGTCTCTACAGATTAGCACAGTGCCTAACATGCAATAGGTCCTTAATATTTATTGATTAATGGGGCAATAAGTAATCTGTTTTGGTTAGAGTGGGTTTGTATACATAAAGGGAAGCAATGTGAGACAGGATTAGAAATGTAAAGATTACAAATTACAGATGGACTTTAATGCCAGGTCAAATAGAATCATTTAGGAGGCCAAAAAGCTAAGGATCTGAATTTGAACTTTATTTGGTATAGGCAATTGGAAACCACTGAAAAATCTTGAGTGAGGGAATGATTTGATCCAATCTGTACATAGAGAAGATTATTCTGACAAGTATAAAAGACAAGTTGCAGCGTAAAGAGCATGGAAGCGGAGAGATCAATTAGGGAACTATTGCAGTCCTCTAGGAAGGTCTTTACTGGATTAGGGAGCAATGCTGGAAGGCAATTAGAGAGAACAGGATGGACTTGAGAATTGCAGAAGGTGCAATGTCTTCAATATCAGTCTATAAGCATTAGGGCCATTTCCCCTTCCCTTTAGCTAGACATTCCTCTGAAAACCAGATGGAAAAATAAGAGAAAGATCTAGTCATTTTCACTAAGATACCTGAATTCCTCTGTACCTGGACCTAGACACCAAAGCTTATTACCATCACTATTTTAAAACAATTTTTGAAACTATCTTGTGACTGCCAGTTACAAATGAATACCTCTTCCAGATTCTCCATGGAATTCCAGAAATAACCTGAAATGAATAAAAAATTTTTTTCTGGAATTCAGAACTGTCCTAACTCATTAGCCTTCTATTTCTTTCTTATTACTTCTCTCCTTTATCCTTTTATCTATCAAAAGACAAATATTTTAATACCTCAATATAATTCTATATAGAAGTGCAACAAGCAGATAATTTTCCTTTTTCTCTCCATAGAAATATTATTCTACCTTGCTTTTTCTTAGATAATCCACACCTTTGCCCTCTTTAGTCTACCAAAGCAGGCAATGATGAAGAAGAGCAATGGAGATATGAGGGAGAACAATGCTACAAGGGGCCTAGTGCCTTTTAGGACAGGGAAGACCTCCAGGGAAGGAAAAAGCCTCAACAGAGATATATTCATACAAGTGGGAGTCTATCTAGTTGAAGATACTCTTTTATAGGATGAAGAGCTGATAAGGACTTTTTAAAATCATCACTCCTTAATTTTGCAGATAGGGAAGCTTGAATTTAAACATCACACTCAGGATGATTCCAGTAGTAAGTAGAGACAAGATTTGAATCCAGGTGCTTTAATTCTAAATCCATTTTTTTTCTTTTTAAAAAAATGGTTTTTTTTTCCATTTTTATAATTTTGATTTTGAGCTTAATTAATATCAAGTAAAATAAACATTTTCATCTATAATAGAACAGAAGAATGGTTTCATATGAAATTGTGACTCTACATTATGAAAATCTTACTTTTCTTTTAAAGTATATGTTAAATTCAACATGTAATTTTCAAAGCTATTCTGCTTGTTTGTGATAGACTTTTGGTCTTCATTCTGTTATTTCTTTTTAGGAGGAGGTCAGGGAGGTAGGCACCATCACAACTCTATCTTTCCTTCCTCTCTCCCTATACTTATCTTCCAATCTTACCCACTCCTGTACTGAAAAAAAGAAACAAAGCCTAGTGATAAATAAACATAGTCAAGATCAAAAAATTCCCAATGGTTCAGTGGGTAGAATACCAGCCCTCAAATCAGGAAGACTCATCTTTCTGAGTTTAAAACTGGCCTCAGATACTTACTAACTGTGTGATCCTGGTCGTCATTTAACCCAGTTTGCTTTAGTTTCCTCACCTCAAAATGATCTGGAGAAGGAAATGGCAAACTATTTCAGTATCTTTGCCAAGAAAATTTCAAATGTTATGAGGAGTTGGACACAACTGATCAATAAGTGAAAAAAATAAATGTGTCTCATTCTACACCCTGATTCCATCATTGTCAGAACATGAATATCTTTCATGTTACTTTCCACTTCATACAGGCAATTTCTCCTTGGTGAATACTCATCTTTGTACTAGCCCTCGGTAAACATAACAAGTGCCAATCCTAGCTGCTATTGCCCATAAGGGATATAACATTAGGGACATATGATGGGGGAGGAGAAAACCCAGAAATGCTAGGATACTGTGATTATTTCTTCACAGGTTCCCTTTTCATATCTCTAAATCAGAGCTTGAGAACTGAAAGGGACTTTAAAAGGCCAGTGAGTCCAACTTTCCCCTTTCCTGCCTCCTTCATTATACAAATGAGGAAACTGAGAAGTCAAGGTGATTTCAGCCCAAGATTACACAGGGAGCTACTAAAGTGAAGTTAGAACTTCATACCCAGTATAATTTCTGCTATATCTCTCTTCCTTTCAACCTGCTTGAATACATAATCTGTTGCTACAGAATGATTGGGGGTGGAAGAGGCAGTAGGATTTTTTTTTTTTTTTTTTTAATTACCAGCAGCCTCTCTTTTGCCAGATTCCTCATTATGCACTGAATCACACTGAATGAGAGAATCACAGAATTTGAGAGTTTGAAGGAAGCTCAAAAGTCTGTAGTTTAACCTATACTTAAATAAGAATCCCTCCTTTCCTCTAGCACATAGCAAACCTTTCCACTTAATCAGATGTCTGTCAGTTCAGCTTTTCCCTCCCAGGCTGGGAATGAAAATCCCAAGGGAATCTCCTGTGTAGGAATCAGATATAGCCATGCTTTCTTTTACTACCATGTTCCAAAGGACCCCATTCTACCTTTGCCTGACTGTAGGCAAAAGGACAGGACTTTGATGAGTATTCTTCCAGCCAAAACATTCTTGACTCAGCAAAGGCAGATAATCTAGTGTTTTAGTAGCATTCCTATATCTCTCTAAATCCAAGACAAGATTGCAGTGATCCTGCAATCTTGCAGTTCTTTTTTAAAAAAATTTGCGTTCCACATATTGAGCCCTCACTATTGGATTGGAATACAATTACAGTAGATTGGGCTAATTAAAGGATTTCAGTTTTCTTATACTTGAACCTTTTGAGCACTCAAATGCAGCAACAAGCAGGCTAAAATGTGTGCTGATATTCCAAGGAAGCCCATTCTGGACCTTCTAGTTTTTTGTTTTAACCTTTTACCCCTTTCTTGAGAGAAAGTTTTACAGTAATCAGTGTTTCTGGACACAATAAAAGATGCTGGCAATTGTGCACTAGGGTCCTAGTTTATAGAATATGCCATATATTGTTGTGCCACAGTTCCCTTTTAATGTCCTGACCTAGTTTCCCCATTATCCTATTTAGTTACTCTGCCTCAAGTTATAACCTTTCCCTCTTAATGTTTGGTGAGATAAAGGTCTACCTCAGTTGCTCTGCCCCAAAACCCCAGGCTATAATCATTCCCTCTTAAATGTTTGATGAGATAAAGGTTTTGTATCTTTAGGCTACAATCATTCCTTCTTAATGTTTGACAGGATAAAGGTGTATCCATTTTAGACATCATTAGAATATCAGTAACCTCTCCAGTACCTTCCTCCATTGTGTCATCCTAGGTGCTTCCCCTCATCAGGTTTTCTCCATCTAGATATCTCCCCCATTATGTCATTGTTCTTGTTATCCTATAAAAAATCTTGCTGTCCCCCTTTACTCAGGGCTGTATTCTTTGAGACGATAGTCTTGTTCAGCCCTAGGGCCAAACATGGATCCTTTGGTCCCAGAAAATCTCTCCACTTAATAAATTACTAAATTGCTCTCTAATCTCTGTCTTGCTCAGTTTCTCTGGCATTACAATATAGAAATATATACACTTTATAACCTATCAAATGTAAATACTTTATTGCAGTGATTCTCAAAGTATGGTCTAGAGAATCCTGGGGATCTTTGAAGCCCTTTTAGAGGGTCTACAAATTCAAAAATAATTTTTGTTTCCAATATGGTAAATGTCTATAAATATAACCCAGATAAAACAAAAATGCTTTGGAGAGATCCTCAATAATTTTTAATAGGATAAAGATACTGAAAACAAAAGTTTGAGAACCACTGCTTTATTGCATGCAACACTGACTCAAAAAATAAATATTTATTAAGTTGCTATTGTTGAGGTTGAGAAGGGGGAATCCCAAAGATTCTAGTTTGGTGTCCTGAGGTATCTCAAAAGAATTTGCAGGTTTGAACTCCTCTCCTAGTTAAAGGCTAAAGTTTATTAAAACCAATGTGATGCCATTACTGAGCAGACTGAATTCTAAGAGAAGCCAGTAAATACTTGTACTATAAATATGCTAATTCTATAGCTGGAGGTAGGAAGAAGTGGTTTGTAGAAGGAGTAGTTCTCAGTTGATCAGATTATTACTAACGAGATTACCAGTCAGCAATGTATTGAGGAGTGGTCTTAGTCACTATTGTCTCAGGAGTTTGGTCTGTGGGAGTTTCCTGAGTCTAGAAGCTATCTAGCTAAGGAGTGGTCAGAATTAGATAGATTGGGTATGCTCGGTTTCTTGAGGCAGACTCCAAAGCTACAAGATTTAGGACTATTGACTTATTGACCCTCCAAGGTCAGAGGGCCTCAACATCATATTACATCATTATTATGTGCCAGGCACTGTGATAAATGCTGGGCACATCAAATGTATATTCTTTATTGTAAAACTATTAAACACCTACTCATGAGGGATAAAAAGATGAAAAAAAAAAAAAAAAACAGTATAGTGCTTACCTTCAAGGAGTTTACAATCTACCTACTAATAATGGTACCCATAATAATTGTTGTTATTTAGTTGTATCTGACTTCTGGAATTTTATTAGCAATGATACAAAAATCATTTCCTTTTTCCTTCTCCAGCTCATTTTGCAGATGAGGAAACCTAAGTGACTTGGCCAGAGTCATAGCTAGCAAGTTTCTGAGCCAGGTTTGAACCAGGAAAATGAATTTTCCTGACTTCAGGCCCAGTACTCTGTCCACTGTACCATCTAGCTGCCCATAATAAGATACCCCCACAAAAGATACAAAGACATGTATATATGTATGCGTAAAATACCAGATGATAAAAAATAGATTGTAAATACAGTGAAGGGAAGGACATAACCTTTATTAGATGATGTAATGAAGAGTGTAATGCCAGAGAAACTGAGGCAGGATAGAGATTAGAGAACAATTTAATAATTTATTTACTGAAGAGATTTACTGGGATCAAATGGATCCATGGTTTGGTCCCAGGGCTGAATGAGACTATCATCTCAAAGAGTCCAGCAGTAAATGTCAGATACAAGATTCTTTTATAGAGTAGCAAGAACAATGACATAATGGGGGAGGTACCTGGATGGAGATGACCTAATGGGGGGAGGCACCTAGGATGACAAAATGGGAGGTACTGGAGAGGCTCCTGATATTCTAATGATGCCTAAAATAGATAAAGACCTTTATCCCATCAAACATTAAGAGGGAAAGGTTATAACCTGAGGCAGAGTAACTGAAAAGGACAATTAGGGAAACTGGGTCAGTCATTAAAAGGGAACTGTGGCAGGACAAAAGGAGGAGGCAGGTCTTCTTACCTTGAGCCTGAAAGATGATCAGAAAGATGAGAAAAATGAAACATACTAACATTTCTCTCTCTCTCTCACACACACACACACACACACACACACACGCGATACATGATACATTTACTGTTTTTGCTTACTGAGGATACAGTTACAACAATTATAATTTCTTTGAATAAAGTATGAGATGTGAAAGAAGAACCTCTTAGGACCTATAGAAGTGAGTGCCTGTGAGGTCCAGTGGAAGGCTATAGATCAGCCTGACAGGAGATAGCCCATAGTTCCATCCCCTGATTGGTTCAGAATGAATGTAAATAGTAATTGTTTCTGCTTTAGCTAGAAATCCTGAGGGTTTTTCCTTTTTAGATTGATATCTATGTCTATATGTCTGTAGATGAATATGTGTGTATGTCTGTTTCTCTATCAATCTGTCAATCAAATCAATCTATCAATCAATCAACATACAATCAATTATGTGTGATGTATGTATGTACATTTGAGTAGTAAAAGAGATCATTCTCTGCCTCATTTCTTACTTAGCCTTAATCACATATTGGGCATTTCCTCAGACAAACTGAACCTGTAAAAGGCCTTAATTTACAAAGGCCAACGTCTCCTGATCACTAGCATCCTGATTTTTATCTCGTCATCAGAGCCATGGCTCTGAAGGAGAAAATGAGGCTGGTGACCTTGCACAGGTCTCCCTCCCTGAAATCCAACTCACTTTTACATCATGGCGTCATCTCCTAGACATCATGTCTTCATCATGGACAACAATAAACTGCTACAATTTGTTAATCTTGTAATCTGTGCATGTATCACACAATAACCACTTTCCATATGCTGCTCTTTGTTCATTTTTCGATATAAAACTTTCCCATCCCAAAGTCTTGGGCTCACAAAGACTGAAGGCAATATGAGAGGCTTTCATTCTGGCTCAATTTCTCTTTTAATTCATTATCACCCTTACTCTGAATTAAACTGTGAACTTTCTAGTTATAGTCCAATGTCTATGTTTCTGCATATGTGAGGAACAGGGTGTCCAGCTTCTGTGTAATTACTGAAGCTAACAATTGGTATTTTGTATAATATAGCCTTGCATAGGCAGCAAGGTTGTACAGTGGATAGAATGTAGGGCCTAGAGTCAGGAAAAACTGAGTTCATATTTGACCCCAGACACATCCTGGCTGTGTGACCCTATTTGCCTCATCTGTAACTGCTTCAGTTTCTTCATCTGTAAAATGAGATGGAGAAGGAAAAAGCAAACCACTCCAATATCTTAGCCAAGAAATCACAAAGTCTTGTCCACAACTGAAATGACGGAACAACAATACTATGGTTTTTACCCGTATATAAGATGCAAAAATTGCAAAGTATCTGAAAGAACACATAAAAAGCCATGGTTTTCTTTCCTTTCCCTCAGATGTTGAGTAATTTTGCTCTTAAAGTACTTAATGACAAGTACTGCCCCCATGGTTTGTCTTCCTCTTAGAAGACAGATCAACTTGAAGTGGTCAGTGGGATAACACCTTAGAACTCAGGTGAACCCTTCTGTCCTATGGGTCCTATGCAAGCCCCCCAAGATTTGTAGGACAGCCTTGGAGCTTAGATTCTTCCAGAAAGTAAACACACTTTGGAACCATTCAACTCACAACCCCTTTCCTATCAGACCTGCCCAGTCCCAATAGCATCATAACAAGGGAGAATTGAAAAAGGTCTTTTTTTCCTCAAGGTCTTAGCTTCAAAGTCTTGTTGCATGCTGGTAGACCTGCTTTTTCTCTCTCCAAAATTGACACTACTCAGAAATGACTTTTCTCTTTTTGGAGGGCTGGATCTCCAAAGTCTTAAATTTGGGGTAACTCTAAAAGCAACCCTAAAGGCTGGTATTACTTAAGAAATTTCTTTTGATGGAAGGAAGGCTGGATTCCTAAATTAAAAGTTTTATTAAATCTTGCACCTATCTCATCCCCAAGCTTGAAATACAAATATAAAGTAACACACTAGATGATGGATTTCAGAAATATTGTCTACAAATTTTCCTTAACAATAGGACTGAGAAGGGAGGGGATAGGTAGAAGCAAGGACAGTTTTTATTTGCATTGGTTTCTGTTGTGCCACAGTTCTCTTTTAATGTCCTGACCCAGTTTCCCTAATTGTCCTCAGTTACTCTACCCCCCAGGCTATAATCATTTCCTCTTAATGTTTGATAGGATAAAGGTCTCATATCTTCAGGCTATAATCATTCTTTCTTAATGTTTGATGGGATAAAGGTCTATCCATTTTAGACATCATTAGAATATCAGGAGCCTCTCCAGTATCTACCTCCATTATGTCATCCTAGGTGCCTCCCTCCATTAGGTCATCCTCATTAGATCATCCCCATCCAGGTACCTCCCCCATTTCAGCATTGACAGTTGCAAATCCTTTTGTTCCAAATTTTTCCCTCCTTCTCCCCACCCCTTCCCCCAGATGACAGGTTAACCAATACATGTTAAATATGTTAAAGTATTAAGTTAAATACAATATATGTATTATATCATCGTTCTTGTTACCCTATAAAAGAATCTTGCATCAGACATTCCCTGCTGGATTCTTGGAGATGATAATCTCATTCAGCCCTGGGACCAAACCATAGATCCATTTGGTCCTAGTAAATTTCTCCCTTTGAAATAAAATATTAAGTTGTTCTCTAATTTCTATCCTGCCTCAGTTTCTCCATCATTGCACTTCAAGGTATTATAAATGGCTACTGGATGGCAATTGTTATAAAAATCCCTTTAGGACCTAGATTTGCCCTTAGTTCTACTGCACTCTCAAGATATTCCTGGAAGAAAAGTGAAACAGGAAAAGATTTTTCAAAAGGGATGAAAGGGTTTACTTTTTTCTCTAGTTCTTTAAATTCTCATACTAGGATTTCTCTAGGAATTTTCTCTAGTTCTTTCCATGCCTGGAACCTTCTAACTCCTCAGCTCTGAGTATTGAAGTCCCTTCCTTCATTTAAGTCCCTGCTACAGTACCACCTTCTAGGGGAAGTCTTCTCCAACCTTTTTTAATTCCAATGCCTTCCTTATTTTAATTTATATACATATACATATAAATAATTATAACTTCATATAAGTATAAATATATATGATAATAATTTTAATTATATACAAAGCTCACTTTCTATATTTTAATTTGCATACTGTCTCTTCCATGAGATTATAAACTCTTTGAGGAAAGGTACTGTAGACTCTTTTTATTTTCAAAACTTGGCACAGTGCCTGGCACTTAGCCTAATAAATGTTTATTGATTGATTGGTAATTTGTTGAAGGAGATACCATCAGATTTGGGAAGAACCTTCAACAAAAGGTGATAAATTCCAAAGATGGAGAAAGAATTTACATCTACATGGAACCTTAAAAATTTATGGAGAACTTTTCTTATAACCCTGTGAGGAGGGAGAGATCATGTTCAATCTGAGATGATGTGTGTCAGGGAAGGGGATGTTCTGGTTGGTATTCAAAGTTCTTCATAACCTAGATCCTTCATGGTCTTCTTATACCTTACTCATCAACTTGTACATGCAAAAGTAATATCATGATGATTTTTCAGGTGAAGAAATTAAGACTCAAAGAAAGTCATGAAAAAGTATTCATAGCTTGTTTTCAGATGATGAGATCTGTAGGCCCCAGTGCCAGTTTCACCAGTTTAAGGAAAATTATGTCTGACTTTTGGCCTCTGCTTCATCCAACCAAATGAAGCAGTTAGTGACAAAATTTAAGTGACAGTCAGAAGGAAAAAAAAAAAAATGCTGAATTTAGAATGAGGAGTTAAAAGTTATAGCTACTGAAATAAAAAGAAAAATTACAGTTCTCATTGTTCTATTGCCCATTCATCTTAAAGGAAGTTTCTAATTAAGTAGTGAGATCTGCTGAATGTGCATGAAGAACATATTTCACACAGTCCCAGAGGCTGGGGGGCTCATGAAGCAAAACAAATCACTCCTCACAAACCAGAGAATGTCCATTACTTGGCTTCTCTGCTTAAAATCATGAGTCACTTTTAGAAATTACAAAGACTCTTCAAGCAAATCAGTTGGTTCATCCTGTCAATGAAAGTTTTTCAAATTTAAGCAGTCAAAGACAACTAGGGTGAAATAAGATTGGATCTCCAATTTGGTTCAATGAAGACAAACAAATCTATGACCTAGATCACTGAGATGTAAATGCTTTTTAAAGTTGAATTTTAATGTATTGATGGTATGGCCCAATATAGAGACTCCCAATGAGTGGAAGTAATAGGCAGAATCTTATTGAAGTTGTTTTTTGTCCAAGAAATAATGTGAAAATATCATCCAAGAAAAATAGGATTGGGAAAGATTGATAAATACAGAACTGAGAGTCTTCTTAGTGGTCTTAGATCCACATTCTTTTTTAACAGACAAGAGATTCAGTGATTTGTTCAAGGTCATACAACTAACAAGTAGAAGTGCTGAGATTTAAACTTAGGTCTTCTAATTCCAAATTCAGCATGTTTATTTTCCACTGGTCTGCAGTTCCTCAAGGAGGTAAATTGATTATTTAACAAAAATGAGAAGTCATTTACACATATTTCAGTACTGAACTGGTACCCATGGAATGTGAAAGACCTTGTGGAAGGCCTAGAGTATTTTGGTTAAAACTTTCTGTGGAAGGTTATGAACAAGAATAAGAACTGATTAGCAGGTAAGAATATGCCAAATGATAAGATCATAGACTCATTGAACCATTGAGGCCATAACTTAGGCTTCCATTTAAACCTACTCTGAAGTCCCACTATGATATAGAAGTGAAACTCATTTTTCAAAAACTATGCCAGCAGAGATAAAATTCTGGTATAATCTAGAAAGGATTCAGGCAGTGTATCTTTCATCCAATAATCAGCCCAGATAAATGTGGAAAGACTCATCAACAGAAGTCCAGCCTTCTAAAAAGCAGAGAAGACTACTTCTATCATTTCAAAGACTACTTCTATCATTAGATAACTCTGAAGGTGTGAGATATACTAGCATTGTCACACACAAGCCCCCATCCATTGTACTTCTGATTATCAATCAGCCAATTGACATCAATTAGTTTTTACTAATTTTTTACTAATTTACTAATTTACAAGAAGCTATTTGCTAATAGGGTATATAAAAAACAAAATATTAAAAATTAAATTAAATTTAATTAAAAATTAAATTAGATTTTTAAAATTAGTTTAATTTTAAAAATTAAAAATATCCCTAAACCAGGGCTATGCTCTCTTACACAATATGGTCCCTAGAAAGGATGGACTTAAACCTAAAACAGGGAGTGAGACACACATGTAGGAAATATGTGGAGCTAACATTCATCTTAATATTTCTGACTTTGGTATTCCTTTCTGTTTTTGCAGAGTACTCATCAAGGTAGCTTTGGGGAAAGAACCTCCTTTGCTGGGATGGCTCCTTGAAGAGTCTAGTGTCTCGGGTCAATCCTCTTCTAAGTGGAATCAAATAGATTGTTTGAGTGTACTTCTGATTTCTCACTAAGTTCACTGGCTATAGCTTTCAACTCTGGTTGTAAGTGTCTGGATATCCCTCCATTTCATCACAGGTGTCTCTTCATTTCTGCTTTCTCCATGACCTTGGTTCTGATCTGTCTCATTAATACAGAATTTTTCTATATAAGTAATTAATAGTATTTCTCTTCATACGTCTGAATTCCTATCAAAACTCTTCAAATGAAAAACTATTTAACTACTGACATAATTATCTTCTAGTGACATGAAATACAGTGGAAGGGGATAAGAATTTTTAGTATACTAATGATAAAGCTTTCATAAAAAGTTTTTTAAAATTTATGTGATAGAAAGTATTATATACCAAGACCAGCAATAATAGAAGTTATGAATATCAAATGAGATAATGGATATGAAGAGAGCTTGAGAAAGTATAGCACTATACAAATGCAAGGTGATATTATTAATGCTATTGTTATTATCCAAAGCCTAGAAATTAGTCATAAACACTGTCAAATCTCAGTTCTTCATAATAATGGACAGGAGCAGCGGTATGAAGGATTGTAAACAGTGAACTATAGAAAAAAGCAATACTTGGCTTCAGAATCCATTATTTAGTTTTTCTAGTAAATATCTTTCCCAATTTTGGCTTGCTTAGGCTAATATTAATTTCTGTATGCATTATTTTATTACAAAGCAACCAATTAGTGGACAAAGGGATAATTACAAAAGTATGCTTGTAGCAAGAAGCTATCCAGCATGTTAAAAAATTGCTTTTAACACAAATTCTTTGTATAGTTATGGAAGGGAGTCCTTAGACTCAGTCTTTCCCACAACTACAGGCAGCTTAAGCAATATGGTGGATAGTGAGATAAGTTTCAGATTCTTACTACCTGTGTGACTCTAGATGATTTTTTTTTTTTTTTTGAGGCAATCAGAATTAAATAACATGAGCAGGGTCACGCAGCTAGTAAGTAACTGAATCAGATTTGAACTCAGGGGTAGTGCTCCATTCACTGTGTCACCTAACTGCTTCTATTTACCCTCTATTTCTTCAGCTAGGAAATGGAGATGATAATAATAATACCTTTTTCCCAGGGTTGTTGTGAGAATCAGATGAGTAAATATTTGTAAGGAATTTAGTACAGAATCAGGCACTTATAAGTATTTAATAAATACTTGTCCCCTTTCTCCCCTTTCTTCCTTCCACAGGCAGAAATCCCATTTGCACTGGATTCTTTCTTTTGCTCATTCACCATCTATAGCAAGGAATTGGGGGTGAGAGCTAACTGCTAGTTTGGTTTCTTATGTAAGACTTCCTATCTATCCATAAAAACATGTGTTACTAAATAAAAATATATACCACTATATAGAAAGCATTATCAAAATATTAACACATAATGTCAGAAACACAGACAAATGGGACAAAATTCTTGGTTCTTGAATCCTAGGAGAGCTGGTCCTGGAATTTCACTATGCTTTTTTTTTTTTTTTTTTTTTTTTTAAATCTCTGAATCCTTAATACCCAAATGAAGTACTAATGAAATTATTCATTTAATTCCCATATGAGACTATCTCGCTGTCATGAATTTAAAGCTGACAATAGCAGGGGAACAGATACAATCTTAGGTGCTATTTTGTCCCTTCAGTCCCTCTCACTTTCTCCAAAATGTATTCTATGTCACAATCACTCACAAAAGTTTCCATCAAATCCACCTCCATACCAAAGAACCATGACCTTTTGGAATTTGTTCTATCTGGGAAATATACCTCACTGCATGGAAAGTAAAGGGATTGAACCAGATAGTAGATAATATTCTTATTAGGCCAGTGACTCATTAACAAAGTAACAATCTTGAGCTCATCCAATTTTGCAAGAGTAGATCCGGCAAAAGTAGAGACAGATTGAATCAATGGGCAAAATGATATCTTGTATTTTTTTCAAAATAAAAGATTTATTGATTCCTTTTGTGGAATAATAACTTCTGGGTAGAAATTCAACCAATGAATCTATCTTTGTACCAAATAAAAATATTTAAAGATAATCTACATATATAGCTATGATATCTAATGACATATTAACATTTTAAATACACAGAATCTCCCCAGTCTTCCTTGTCCAGTTAAAAAAAAAAAAAAGAACTTAAATTTCTTCATCTTTTCTGCAGGACCCAGATTGGTTATTACATCCAATGCTGAATATACTTTAGTATACTTTTAATTTACATTATTGATGTCATTGTGTACTTTGATTTCATGTTTCCATTTCTTTTATCCTGCATCATTTCATAGAAGGCTTCTTATGTTTGTGTTCGTCACATTTGTCAATCCTTGTGGTGCAATAATATTCTGTTATATTCACATAAAACATCTCTTCAGTTATGAACCAACTGATTTGCATCTACTTTGTTTCCTTTGTTTTTTAGCTACAACAAAAAAGTACAGTCATGGACATTTTGCAATATATGGGACATTTTTTCCATCTTTCAAATCTTTGCAGTATGTGACCTATAGTGAGATTTTTGGATAATAGGGAATTTTCTTTTCCATGCTTCCAAATAATTCCACAAATGATTAGATCCATTCACAGCTCCATCATTAGTACATTAGCTTAGTTTTTTCCCCTACAGTCTTTTTAACATTGACTATTAAGATGTTTTGTCATTTTTTGACAATATAGGGTTTATGCCTCATGCATTTTTCCAAATTAAATCTAGAAAGATCTTTCCCTGCTCTTCTACTGATTCTGGGTTAGCTTTAAATATGATGTATTTTCTTTGTGTTTAGACTTTCTTGAAATACTAACTATATTAACCTGTTCTCTTGCCACTAGCCATCCCCTTCCTGACAGCCAATCATGACCCTATTTCTTCTTGCCTTTTTCTTCTCCTCCCTGGCCCAGAGCAGTAGGTAATTTCACAGTTAGCTATATACTCAGGAAAAAGCAGCATTGTGATTTTCTGTAATAATGTGTAATCTGTTTACATAGTAACTTCTGGTTTGGTTTCATGAGTAAAAAGTATAATTATATAGGCATTGAGGCATCCAGGACCAATAAGATAATCACTCTGGGTTTTGCACTGAAGAATCTTGCTCAGACTTGTAAGAAAGAAATCCTTAGAGAGAGGGCAAGATGTATGGGAAGATTCAGTATCCTGAAAGCTGGTGATGATAACAAATAGCATTTTTCATCCTTCTTTTAGAGAGCATGCCTGCCTTACTCTTCAAAAAGTTTCTAGAAAATTCTGGCAAAGCTTGAATTTCACTCTAGGAATCTCTGATCCTGACCAGTTAAAAATAATAAAAACCCTAAAAAAAAAATAGTGTTTTCAACAAAGTTATAGAAGGGATATGTAGTTATTATCCAAGTATACCACTAGATTTAAATATGTATGTGTGTCTGCTTCATGAAAATCCAATCTGTGCAAAGACAAACATACTGGAGATTTTATTCTTCACTCAGGATGTTGTTATCTTTGACAATAATAGGAAAGTTACGGAAAGAGGAAAGTTTTGGAGAAAAAGATAATTAGTTCATTTTTGGACACGCTGAGTTTAAATTGTTTTGTGGGATATCCCGTTTGAGATATCTAATAGGCAGTTTAAGATGTAGAGAATAAAGATCAGAAAGAGGTTAGGGCTAGCTAAATAAATTTGAGAATTATCAACATATAGATGTCAATTGAATGCATGGAAATTGATGAAATCACAAAGAGAAATTAGTTTAGAAGGAAAAGAGAAGAGGACAAAAGAAGAAAAGAGGATAAAGTACTCATAGTAGGCAGTCATGACCCGAATGGAGTACCAAGGAATCAAGATGACAAAAGGAGGTGAATATAACCAGTAAAAGAAGATGATTTGGGAAAAAAATTAGGGGTTAAGGTATTAGAGGTGAAGAATAGGATTTAGAGTTGTAAGACAAAAGAGGAAAAACAATAGATTGTAATCAGCTAAGGGAATTTCAGAGTTCCTAGACATAGGTATGTGGATGATGGAAAGATCAAGAGGATGCCCATCTTTGTGTGTAGAGGTAGAAGAGAGGTATAGGTCATAAGAAATGAGTAAGTTGAGAGAATGTTGAGTTAGAATGTTTGAGAAAACATTAATAGATATGCTGATATTCTCTAGTATGAAGGCAGCAATTGAAGAGAGAAAGATTCTACATTAAGTGCTGAATTCATTGAGGAAAGACAGGGAGTATCCTGGAGTTTTATAGACAGCAACAACCAAAATTTTGATTATATAATTGTTGGGAATACAATATGTAACTTTGCTTTACTTCTGGTAGACCTTTTCTTCTTTTCTTGTGAGAGGATAACGGTGATTCAAGGAGACTGAGAGGCAATTGCTGTTCTCTGACCTCCCCACTAAGAAACCATTGCGTTGTCTAACCTCTCTCCTCTTTCCTCTGCCTCTAATTTATTTTCCCAGTTCACAAGCAACACCTGTGTCAGTAAAGGCTGTTTTGTAAAGCCTTTAGATGCTCACAGCTGTGGAGTCTCTTGGAGAATTGATCTGCCCCTTCCAGTGCCTTTAGGTATGGTCCTTAACAATTCCCTGTTTTTTGTTTTAAATGCAAGTATTTTCCCCCCACAGCATGGTCAGTAAGTTTCTGCATGCTAGGGAGTGTAAACAGCACTTGTGAAATGTCATGGAGGCAAACTTTCAAATGGAGAAGAGGAATATAGTCAGAACAAGCATTTAAGTCTCTCATCAGTCTCCTGGCTCAACCCTTTGATGTATTGGCCCATTTAATTACCCCACTACTGGGTCTTTTCTCCCTTTCCTTCCCGGTAGGTTACCAAAGAAACTCTGGGAGAATCCTACTCACGAAAAGCTCTCAAACACTGCTGGTTCTTCTTGCCCTATCTTGGGCACCATATGTTGGGAACAGAATATGTAACTTTGCTTTACCTCTGGTAGACCTTTTCTTCTCTTCTTGTGAGAGAAAGGATGATGGGGATTCAAGGAGACTGAGAGGCCATTGCATTATCTGACCTCTCTTCTCTTTCCTCTGCCTCCAATTTATTTTCCCATCCACAAGCAACACCTGTGTCAGAAAAGGCTGCTTTTCAGTGCCTTCAGATGTTCACAGCTGTGGAGGCTCTTGGAGAATTGACCTGCCCCTTACAATTCACTCAGGCATGGTTCTTAACAGGTGATAGATATAAATTGATTGGGTTGAGGGAGATGTGTATAAAGAGAAGAAAGCTTGAATAAAGACAACTTGAGAACTAGAATCCTGGGATGATGACAATATAACTAAATAGGAATTTGTTCATCATAGTTAAATGCATTCAAGTGGGTTATTAACTCTGTTTTTGTTGTGATTGATTTTTTTCAGTCATGTCCTCTTTTTGTGTCCCCTTTTTGAGGTTTTCTTGGCAAAAAAAAAAAAAAAAAAATGGAGTTTACTATTTCTCTGTCTAGCCCAGAATCACACAGTTAGGATCTGAGGCCAGATTTAAACTCAGGAAGATGAACTTTTCTGACTCCAGGGCTGGCACTCTATCTATGGCTGTACCACCTAACTGCCCTTGTTAATATTATTGGGGGTTAACTGTCAAGATCAAGTCCTCTCAGGGTGTAAGGTTGCTTAGGTAAAGGGATTTGATGAAGTGGCATTTCTAATCTTTCCCCACAGGAAAACCAAAGCAGGAGAGAGGTAAACTGATCAGAATAAATTCATTTTTGTGGATTTCCTGCTAGAAGAAAGAGGACCAGCTGAGGATCAAGATATCTCATCTCATTTGAAATAGTCCCTGATTTCATGATTTCATTCAGGAAGAAATTTACCAAATTCTCTAGTGGCAAACCAGAAATCAGGAATATTATTAAGGATCCACATCCTCTTCATAGTGCTTTCTTCCTAAAGCTTTGCACTCCCTCCAGGGATGATCCCTGAAGGAATCAATTGACATAATACATGTAAAATTATTTGCATAATTTTAAATACTATATAAATTTTAGCTATCATGATGATGATGAAGAGGAGGAGGAAAAGGAAAAATGAGGAGGAAGGGGAGGAAGAGGACAACCTAGGACCATATGTGTCCTCTTTTGAACCAAAAGAGCAGGATCTCTTCTCTCCCAGGCTCTCTACCTCAGTCCTTCCCAAAGGAACTAAGCTTTAGGTAATCAGTCTCTTAATAAAGAGAGCTTTATGTAAATAAGGAGAGCTTATGTATCAGGGTTGAACACTAAGTTATAAACATTTAAGTCACTAGATTAGACTAAAGTCTAGATTTTAAAGAGATTTTTTTTTTAAAAGAGTTCAGAGTAATTCTGCTTTCAGGATTGTACTTATTAATTGGCTCATGATGATGCCCTCAGTTAGAGAGCCAGTGACAACTGTACACAGAAATCAGAGATGGAAAGTTATATGTTAAGAATGGAGAGAAAGACCAGTTTGGCTGGTTTTCTGAGTGCATGAGATTAGAAAGATAAGTTAAGACAATATTATAAAGGGCATTAAGTCAAAAGTAAAGACAATATAGGGAAGCTAGGTGGCCCCATAATGCACAGAGTGCCAGTCAGGAAGGCTTAGCTTCTTGAGTTCAAATCCAGCTTTAGACACTTACTAGCTGTGAGATCCTAGGCAAGTCACTTAAATATTTACCTCAGTTTCATCATATGTCAAATGAGCTGAAGAAGGACATGGAAAGAAGGACACTCCAGTAACTCTGCCAAGAAAACCCTCAAAAGAGATCACAAAGAGGGGCAGTTAGGTGACACAGTGGATAGAGTCCTGAAGTCAGGAGGACCTGAGTTCAAATTTGGCCTCAGACACTTAACATGTCCTAGCTGTGAAACCCTGGGCAAGTCATTTAACCCCAATTGCCTAAGCGAGAAGAGAGAGAGAGAGAGAGAGAGAGAGAGAGAGAGAGAGAGAGAGAGAGAGAGAGATCACAAAGAATTAGAAGAGACTGAAACAATTGAATAATAGGGAACTAACTACTGGAATTGATTAAATAGGGGAGTAATGTGGTCAGATCTATATTTAAGGAAAATTCCTTTAGCAGCATTGTGGATGATGGATTCAAGTGTGAGAGACTTAAGGCAAGAAACCAATTAGCAACTTGTCACAATAATTTAGGCTAGAAGTGGTGAGAGACTGAACTAAGGTGGTAGTAAAGAAAAGGAGTAAAGAGAAGTTGTCTGATGGGAGAGATACTATGAACCTGGAGGAACAGAATGATTTAACAAATGATTGGCCATATGGAGTAAGGGAAAATGAGGGGCTGAGGTTAACACCAAGGTTATGAACCTGAAGTAGAAGACAGAGAATTGAAAATCTTGAGTGTTGAATTGAGGAACTGAGGTTTAACATAAGCAAGAGGAGCCAATGAGGTTCTTAAGCAGGCCAACAGTTGATAAGGAAACAATAAAAGTGATATTTAAAGATAATTTTTCCAGCAATCATGCATAGATTGAATTGGAATGAGAAGACTGAGACTAGCATTAGTCCACATTATATCAGGATTTATGTCCACATGTTATACTATTCACTTAGACTAGATATATATTATTTTAAAAGTTTCTGTGCAGATAGCCATATATATGCATCTGTATATGTACATGTATCCATATGTATATATGATTATACATCTATACACATAACAAAGTGGTATAATGGATAAAGTGCCAGGCTTGGAGTCAAAAAGATTCATCTTCTTGAGTTCAAATCTGTCCTCAGACACTGGACAAGCCACTTAATCCTGTTTGCCTCAGTTTCCTCATTTGTAAAATAAGAGGGAAATGGCAAACCTCCCTAGTATATTTGCTAAGAAAACTCCAAAAAGGGGTTACAAAGAATCAAGCATTATTGAAAATGATTGAACAATATTCTTATGTACATATAGATTATAAACTAGAGAGAAAACACCAATGTGTATTAACTTTAATGATACTGATTTTATTATACTATATATGGCTATATATTTACATATGTAACTATAAAATCTAACTTTGGGAAAACATTATAAATGCGGACATATGTACACATCTGTACATTTAAAATTTAAATTGGAGACAAAATAACAAATAATAAAGTTATATATGGAGACAGATTTATATTGACATGTTTCCCTATCTGTATGTATGCACGTATACTATTTTCCCTGAATAGTATATTATTTTTTCCTATTACATGTAAAGATTCCCCATCCCCAAGATGGCAAGCAATCTTATATAGGTTATACATGCAAAATCATTTAAAATATATTTTGATATTAGTGATGTTTACAATATACTTTTAATGTGTGTTGGTGCTTTCTCTCAAATTTATATTTTTAAAGGCAAAAATTATATCATCTTTTTTTTACCTCTCTTCAATTCACCTAACATAGCACTAATCCTGTCTCACAGTGAAAAATCTGTAAATGTCATGACTAATTTTCATTTCTGTCTAGGACATTATGTTTTTTTCTCAGTAAAATCTATTCTTAAAAAAGCTACCATGGTAAATCCCTGCTTCCAGATAATTTTAATTTATAGAATATGCAGTGTGTGCTAGGTATAAATTCTAGTATAGAAAAGCTATGGCACTTGCTTTCTTTGATCTATGGTCTAAGATGAACCATATGACAAATTTCCTACCCTATTAAGGATGCTAAACATCTAGATTTTACTGTTACTCTGGGAAACAACCTAGAGACATAGAGTAGCAAGTTCCACCAGTCTGATCCTGATCTAAATGAGAATAAAAACTCTCATTAACATTATCAAATCAGAAGATATTTTTAGCTTCTTTAGTGTTTCATAATACCTGGTTATATTTTTGTTTATTCAAGAGTTACCATTCCTAACTGTTTCTTTTTTATAGGGCATTAAAAAAATAAACCTTTGTGGAAATTGAAGAAACATGGGAAAATTTAATGTTCCGGCTAGCTTTCTGGAAGTCCTCTGGAAGTGTCTGGGTCTCAGCAGGATAGATACCACAAGAATGGTTAAGAAGAGAATCTAGATTCTTTATCCTGGCCCAGTCTTGATCTTACTTAGTGCAGGAGCCATGAGAGCCACCAGGAGGCTGGTCAAAGATAGAATGTCTATCTTCTAGTCCTTGTTAGCCCTTACATACTTTATTGTAATTACATCATTACAGTATACTGATTATGTGTGAATTTAATGAACCATTACATCACCATGCTAAGTACTAAGTATATATGTGAACTAGAGAACAATCATTTCATCAGTTCCACTGAGTTAACACCCTGTTTCAAATATACTTGTTTTAAGTATACTTCTCCTAAGTTCAACCCTCTACAGGAAAGCAAATCTTACATAGCACAATAAGTAAATAGAATCAGAAAAACAATATACATAATGTATGGTACTTAGAATGATGAACTTGAAGAAAGGAAGAATTGAATTAACATTTACTAAATGCCCATTGCTACGTCCAGAACCTTGTTTCTCACTATTCATAGAGTATTGGAAGGTTGTATCTATTTTAATCACCAAGATACAGTCTAAAACAATGTTCTTTCAGCCCCTTGTTAAAATATCTCAAGTTATTTTGGCTAGGAAAGGACCTTCTTCCTAGTACTTGTAATCATTAACAGACTGGTATAAAATTCAGAAGTATTGATAATACTCTATATAAATTCAAAGCCAAAATGTTCTCTCTCTCTCTCTTTTTAAATCTCTCTGAGGCACTTGAAAGAAATATAAAAGACAACTTTTCCTGTCAATCCCTTGGGGAGTCATCCTTCCTAAATGATGAATGACAGAGTTCTGCCTACATATCAACCCTTTTTGTGGAGCAAGTGAGTAATGATGGGATAAAAGAAGCCATAGACCATCTACTTTGTCCACTCTTGGTGGACACAACAAAAAATTCTTCAGTGCAGTGAATGTTAAGAATGCACTGCCTTGTGCTACTCCTGTGTCTGTATATCAAAGAAATCATAGAAGAGAAAAAAAAGGAGCCACATATACAAAAATGTTTATAGCAGCTTTTTTTATGGTGGCAAAGAATTGGAAAATGAGTAGATGCCCATCAGTTAGGGAATGGCTGAATAAGTTGTGATACATGAAAGTAATAGAATATTATTATACTATAAAAATGATGAATTTTTAAAAAATGATTTTAGAAAGGCCTGAAAACATTTATATGAACTGATGCTGAGTAAAACAAATAGAACCAGGAAAACATTGCACATAGTGATTGCAAGACTGTGCAATGATGAACTATGAAAGATTTGGTTCTTCTCAACAATTCAGTGATCTAAGGCAAACCCAATAAACATGGGATGGAAAATGCTATCCACATCCAGAGAGAGAACTGTGGAGACTAAATGTAAATCAACACGTTATGTTGACGTTTTTCTTTTTTTATTCTTTTATTTTGATTTTTCTCTCTCAACATGATTTGTAAATATGTAAAAAAAAAAAAAAGTATATTTCTAACCAAAAATGTTGTTTTACATGTAATTGGGGAAAATTTTTTAAACTAATTAATTAATTAAAAAAGAATGCAATGCCTTTCAAGAAATCCTAAAAGCAAATTATTACTATATACCAGAAACAAAAGTATAGATTCAACCACTGAAAGGTGACCAGCATTTGCATTCTGACATACGTCACAGAAATGATTTGGCATGATTTAACAATTATTCTGATACCTTCTTCAATTATAATTATTATTATATTATAATTGAATTATAATTATAATTGAATTATTTCCAACTATAATTGAAATCTGGTTATTCCCTGAGGATCACCGGCCTTCTCTATTTTCTTCATAGTAAATACCCCTTAAGGCAAGAGGAGGAGCTTTACAAAACACACTTTTTTTCTGTTACCTATCTTGCCAAAAAACAGAAAAGCATTCAAAAGATATAGTCAGAACTGTTAGTTGAAAGAAACATTTCCTTTGATTATTGTTGAGAATTTTGCATTTAAAGTGTAACATGATATTTGAAAAGATTATGGCTTTTTAACTTTTCATAAATTTGATGAATTTCAAGAAAGATAATTAGCTGGCAATATACTCAACAGGAAATGGTATATTTTGGGACAGCATTTCAGGGCATGAGATAATCCCTTTTAAACTAGCACTGTGGGATCATAATTACTAAAAGATGAACAAGAAATAGGAAGTAGAAAACAAAGGAAAAATGAATCTGGGTTAAAACTAAGCTGGTAAATCCAGGTAAAAAAGGGTGAAAAGGGTGTAGTCATTCCTGGGTTATTTTTGTTGTGAATGAGCACCAGGCAAATCCTGTCTTCACAAAATTTCGTAGTTGAAATGTTTATTTTACAGCAGTGTCCTTGTCCATTGCCTTTACTCCTTCCCTACTTTACACTGCTTTGTAATCTTTGCCTCTGCTGCCTGGCTTCCCTGGCTTCTTTCAAGTCTTAGCTAAGAATTTGATTATTTACAAAAGGCTTTCCTGATCTTTCTTAATACTAGTAGCTGCCCTTAACTGATTATCTTTAATTTTTCCTCTATATATCTTGCTTGTACATAAGTTGCTTTCATGGTGTCTCCCATTATTGGTCTATGAACTCCTGGAGAGCAGGAACTCTCTCTGGTGCTTATCACAAGTTGTTATTCAATCATTTCTGTCATGTCTGACTCTTTGTGACCCTATCTGGATTTTTCTCATCAGGATACAAAAGTAGCTTGCCATTTCCTTCTCCAGTTCTTTTTTTTTACCAGTGAAGAAGAACTGAGGCAAACAGGATTAAATGGCTTGCCCAGGATCACACAGCTAATGAATATCTGAGGCCAGATTTGAACTCATGAAGTGGGAGGGGTCTTGTCTCCCAAGCCAGGACTCTAGCCAGTCCTGCCTGGCTACCTGCCTCTGCATATAGTGTGTGATTAACAAATACTTATTGACTGTCTGCCTGCCTGACCCAAATGAAGGGCCATTTCTTTTTTTTTTTTTTTTTTTAAATCACTAAATAAAACAAGTAGTTGTTTGTTTATTGTGAAGAAACCAATAAAGTAACAAAAGTAGTTCACCTGATATTTTTTAATTGGAAAATCACATAGTATAAAAAAGGAAATTTCACAGCAGAGGAAGAAGAAGAAATAAAGAAATTTCTAAGACTTTTGGTGGTCAGGCTATTTCTATAATGGTTGCCTGGTCCCAAAATCTATTGGAATATGATAGGTTAAATTGCTCTCAGTTTAGACTATAGTCAAATAATTTCTAAATTTTAATAATGTGAATCACTTTGACTTAAAGAGAGTATTTCCCTCCTTGTACGTTAATAGTTACCTGAATTGACTAATTAGTGAAAGACCATAGATTATCCATATGCCTTTCTTAAGGATCTGCAATATTCTATTGTGTACTAGGAAAATCAAATTATCATGACATTCATTTCTTTTCTCTTTTTGGATGCCATATAATTTTCTTTTTCAGATATATTAAGAGTTCTTTTTTCATTTTTAACAAAATCATAGAAGTACAGCAATAAATTTAGTAAATTTTAATCTCAAAGAGCATCATGTTTTAAAAGTAATGCCTAAAATATTTCTGTTGAATCTCTCCTCCTTTCTCCATTCCCATCAATCTTTTATTCTCAATATGCAATAAATGCAAAAGAAAGAATGTCAGAAAACAATCATAAAAAAAATGGACTTCAAAAACCTCCAAACAATAGAGAGAATAGCATGTTACCATCTGGAAACATATTCTGGTTGATTCCATGACATGTTCATTAATGAACAAGTATCAGCCTGCATTATTCTAGATTCCTAAGAGCAATTTTGTATTTGGGAGATCACAAATTTCTATCTGAGAGAGGCTAATCCTTCTCATAGAACCACTCATTCCTGTATAATCAAAGCACACTGTAATTATCTCATTTTTATTATTTAAGGAGAGTTTCAAATATTGGGGGTGATGACACTGAAAAAAAAAAAAAGGAATGTAGTTGGGCTTTTTGTTATTGTTCCATTGTGAGGAAGCAGCAATCCCACATTACTGATTGTGAAACCTCTTGCTATCTTTTAGATCCATAAAGAATTCAACATTCTTCTCCCCCTCCACTCCAGCCAAGTTTGGCAGCAAAGTACAGACTCGTGGAATTGTTAACATTAAAAGCTTGGAAAAGCTGCATAGCATGGCAGATAAAGAGATGGGCTTATATCCAGGAGACTTGGTTCAAATACTGCTTTTGGGTCTTACTAGCTGAGTGATCTGGGACAATTCACTTAACAGTGTCTTAAGCAATACCATGGGACTTTTTTTTTTTTTTAAGCTGACTCCTAGTCAAAGATTCTTAACTTAAATCATAGCTCTTTCATCTATTCTGAATGACACTGAGCCAGTTAACATTAGGTTCCAAGGCTTCAAGGATTTTTTTAAAGTAAGATTTATTAAGTGCTTACATACTATGTGGCAAACATTGTGCTAAGTATTTGACAGATATTATTTCACTTGATCATCATAATAACCCTGAGAGGTAGGTGCTATTATGATTCCCATTTTACAAATGAGTAATCGAGGAAGACAGTGGCTAAGCTATTTGCCCAGGGGCACACAGCTAGTAAGTGTCTGGGGTCTGATTTGAATGCTAGTCATACTGACTTCAAGTTCATTGCTCTATCCACTGTATCATCTAGCAGCCCCTGCAATTTCTAAGGGAAAATGAAATCTTCCCCCAGTAAGGAATGTACAGTAAGCCCTCAATCTTTTTTATGTTAAAAAATGAGCTCAACATTATAGAAGTCATCTTCTCTCAAAAAAAAAAAAATCCTCACATTTATTTAGCTCTTTAAGGTTTTCAAAAATTCGTACTGATAACCTTTTGTTTTTTCATTACCTACATTTTACAACATAACTTCACTCCTCTCAACCCACTTTCCAGAAAGTTGTATCTTATAACAAAGAGTAAAAGAGATGAGAGAGAAAAGCAGTTGGGCAAAACGAACCAACATTTCACATGGTCCTTTGGAAAGACTATTATCTGTAGAGTCAGATGACCTTGCCTAAAATCCTACATCTGTTGGATAAAGCACTTTGCTGTCTTAGTTACTTCCCTTGTTGAGGGAATGTGGGAATAAGGGGAATGGAATACATGTGAGGTCCTTTCTAGATTTATGAAATGATGTATGATAGATGTCCTACCTAACAGAAGCAGATCCTTTCCCATGGGATGCTCAATTTTAGGTGAACTGAGTTCAGGTCAAACACCCGTTACATCTGTATTTACTGTAGTCATTTCATTCTATAATAATGAAGTATCATGGATTTCTACTTTATTCTTAGTTCTTTGTTCCTACAAAAAGTATGAGTATAATTATTTCAGTATATATGGAACTCCTTCTCCTCCTTCTCCTTTTTAAATTACTGACATTCTTAGAATAGATGTCTTACAGTGGGATCTCTAGGTCAAAGGGTATGGATATTTTCAGTCAGTCACTTAGAATAATTCCAAATTGCTTTCGAGTGGTGAGATCAACTCATATCTCAAATATTAGTGCATTCATGTGTTTGTCTTTCCCCAGTCCTTCCAACATTTACTCTCCCCATCTTTTGTTTTCTTTGCCCAATTGTTGGCAGAATTGTTTTAATTTTCATCTCTGTTATTTTTGTATTAGTGATTTTGGCATAAGTTATGTGACCCTAGGTAAGTCACTTAACCCTGTTTGCCAAATTATGTGATTGTTAAAAATTTACAGTTTGTTATGTATCCCTTGAGAAATAACTTTCATTGCCTTTTTAGGTTTGCAAAGTATTTTACTTACATATTCTGATTTCAGCCTCAAAACAACTTTGTAAGATAGGTGGTACATAAGGAATTGAGTTTCAGAGAGCTTAAGTGCCAAGTTAAGATCAGAGATGTAAAATTTGAAAACATCTTTTGTTGTTTAGTTGTGTCTGACTCTTTGGGATCTCATTTGGGATTTTCTTAACAAAAATACTATAACAGTTTGCCATTTCCTTTACAGATGAGCAAACAGGCAAATGGGATTAAGTGACTTGCCTAGGATTATACAACTAATATCTGAAACCAAATTTGAACTCAAATTCTCCTGATTCAAGGACCAACATTCAATCTATTGTGTCACAAATTTGACACTCATCTACTATGTGACTCTGTTTTTCTCCATTAAGAAAACTGAACTTGTTCCCATGTTAGTACTATATCTGAATTTTCTTCCAGAATAAGGAAGTCTTCACATGTAAACACATACACAAACATTTTTTTTCAGAAACTTTTTCATCCTTTCTCTAGGGAAACAAGATTTTCTTCCCAGGCTTGATTGTTGTGTTGCTAAAACACATGTGCTTTTCTTATCATATTTCAATTCCCATTCCCCAATCTCTGTCCAATAATGAGTTCCCATCTTCTGTACCTTCCATCCCAGGACATTTTGTCCCCACAATTATCAGTCTCCTATCCTTATTTTTCGCAGGGCCAAGAAAGCTTAATGCTACTGTTTAGCCTTATATGCACCCATACCCGTACACACCCTCCTTTCCCTTAATACCCCCCCTCAGTCTGAAAATTATGTGTAATAAATGAAAAGTCACCACCTAAGGAATCAAATAACCTACTTTTTAGTACTAACACTGGGAAGAACTAGCCTTGTGATCCTGAATGCATCATTACTTCTCTGAGCCTCAGTTTCCTTAACTGCAAGATGAGAGGGCTACATTATATGGCCTCTGAGGTACCTTCCAATTCAAAATATAAGATCCTGTGGTATGATTAGATTGATTTTTTGAGGCAATTGTTGCTAAAACCAGATGTAAAACTCAGGTCCTCCTGATTTAAGGGCCATAGCTATGCACTATGCCACATAGTTGTTCTGGTCTTAGGAATATTTAGAGAGAGGTCAAGTCAATAGTAGTAGTGAGATTGAGAATTATATATGAAAATTGGACAGACTGTGGTAAACTGGAACCCCCAAGATGTTAAAAGACTCAGAAGGAGTGAACTTATTTAGAAGAAACTAAGAGATAATGTTGACAAGAGTTACACAGGAAGAGTTGCAATCTGAACTATTAAAGATAGTAGCTACTTTCAATGAGATCATACATCCATTGAAATATTGAATAACCTCTAAATAAAATTTGAGAGCTTGTTCTAATTGAGGTCAGCTCGTGAAATTTGTCTACTATAGTTCTCTGTTTCATGTTGTAAAAGACCAGAGTTTCCTATACTTTCCCTCCTGCCATATAGATTAAGTTAATTCTTTTCCTAAAAGCAAAGAAAGCTGTCTCTAAGACCTGATTAACCCAGGAGGGTAAACCCAAGCTCTCCTTCTTTTGTCAGGCTTCCGTGGCCTCAGCCTAGGATGGATTCCTGTTTATCTTAGGGGGTTAATGGAATGGAATCAAGACCATTCAGATTTGGTAAATGGCTCAAGTCTTAGAAGTTAGGATACCCCACCCTGCTGACTAGACCAGTTTTCATATAGAGTTGGGAGCTGGAGGGTCACGTTTACCTCAACTAAATGCTACAATCTTGTTAAATATCTTTTCTGTTGTTGTATAGTTATTCAGTCATTTCAGCTGTGACCTCTTTTGGGGTTTTCTTGGAAAAGATACTGGAGTGGTTTGGTATTTCCTTTTCCAGCTCATTTCATAGAAAACTGAGGTATTAATCTTAACTCCAGGTCAAGCATTAAACATATATATGTGTGTGTATGTGTGTGTGTCTGTGTGTGTGTGTATCGTTTATATAAAAGATATAAAAATGTCCTTTCTACATAATGGCTAAGTATACCTTTTGCTTTGCTTTTGTTGAATAATCTGTAGACAGGATACCAGCCTGAAGCAAGTTTAGCTTTCTACAAATATATTTCTGGACCCAGCTGTCAGTCTAGGATTCTCTTAGACTGATCCAACCCTATTTGTGTAGGGAAAGGTATACAGAATGAAAAATGAGAAGAGTTGGTGTTTAATCTGATTCTGCCCCTAATTTGGGACAGACCTTATCTGACCTTAATCCAACCTCATCAGAATTCTGTTTTCTCATTTGTAAAATGAAAGAGTTTTTGCTAGGTGCTCTACAAAGTCCATTATAGCTCCAATAAAAAGTGATCCTATGATGCCTAACTGATTGAAATAAAACATTGTGAAATATAATTCTAATAGAATATTATACTTATTGATCTTATACAACATTATTATGTTATAATGATTTGATAATTATAATTTCTTCAACTCTAAGAAATGATGAATAGGAAGAATGCAGAAAAGTCTGGGAAGACATATATAAGGTGATAACAAGTGAAGAACCAGGAAAACACTTTCTCTCTCTCTCTCTCTCTCTCTCTCTCTCTCTCTCTCTCTCTCTTTGTATATATATATATATATAGACATATATATACTCTCTATATACATATATATATATATATATCTTTCATATATTGGTTAACTTTGCTAAAGGGCAGTCATACACACCTCTTCCTGCACCCCCTACTTCCATATTCTCTTTTGTTCTTTGTCATAAGAGATATCTCTCTGGAAAAAGAGGTGAAAGATATATTTGGAAATTGAATTAATTTTGACATAAAAGATATTAAAATTTTATAACTTTTAAAAACTCTGATCCTATGGTTCAAATTAACTCTCTTTTGTTATTGAGCATTTATTTTTATCACCACTCAAGAATTTCTAGTCACTTAAAATATTATCCAGTTACGAATTTTAGAAGTTATTTGACTAAAAAATTCAATTCCTGTTTAATCCCTTTTGAGGGTATATGGTAGGGAAAAGGAACAAAAATATTTCTTTTAGTGAAGTTGACTCTCTAGGGGTTTCAATAATCTAGTTCTGCAAGTTTAGATAACACTTTTCTCCTGTACCCTTTGCTTTCATTTCCCTAGAAATGGGAGTCTGGCTATATTTCTGTTTCCTGTCAAGAGTTAGCTTTGAAGACAATGAAGTTATATGTTCTGGGTACTTTGGAAACTTTCCAGGATAATTTTATCTGAATGCTAAAAAGCTATTTTTGATTTGTAAGTTATACTACATCAGTATTTGAAGAAACTATGAGGATTATATATCTACTTTTTTTAATCAGAATTTTTAAAAAATAATGTTCATTTGCAATTTTCTGTTGCCTTTCATATTTCAGCTTTAGGAAACTTCAGCCTTCTTCACAGATGACAATATCCTCCAAACACATCCTGTTTATTTTTATTACTTTGCCTTTCATCATGCTCTATCCTTTTCCTTTCTATCATTGCCTTTTGTCTATTCCAATATCCCTTCTTGGGAGGCCTACTTCAAATACATGTGCTTGAGTTGACTCATCTAGACTCAAGAGATCTTTTTGTTATATTTTCAGTATGAACATTTATATCTAAAAATTAGCAAATATTACAAATCAAGGTTTGATTTATTATTTTGTTGATTATCTAGACTTCAAAAAGTAATGGAGAAAATGTTAATAAGTACAGATTAAACTTAAAAGTGTGACATGTAAACTTTTCTTTTTCGGAGAGAAAATTGTTCAACCTCAGCATACCACTGGTGTCATCTATTTTATTAGGAATATAGAAGTATTCCCCATTAGAAGATGATGGTATATGGAGAAGATGGAGGAAATATATCAAAGATAACACTAAGCAGTCTTTCCTGAAGAGAGAAGAGAAAGGATGAGGGGAAAGTGGTTAGAAGTTTTCATTCCTCTAGGAGAATTTTCCAAAAATATCCACTGAATAAAGCTAATATTTGCATTAGAATATTGGCTAGAATAATCACATTACAAGTAATGCCAACTTGTTTTAGTTTGGTTTTTGGTTCATTCTTATGAATTTGTTGGTGTAGGAAATATCTTTTAAGGAAATTCCTTTTTCTAAAACAAATAAGCAACTATATTAGAGCAGTTTACAATATTAGGGAAGTGCCTGAATCTCTAAGAAATTAAGTAATTTGTCCAGGGTCACACAGACAGTATTTGAGTGTAATTGTTTTTAGAAAAAAAAAAAAAAACTTTTTGTTTTCGTTTTTTGGCAATCAACATTTGTTTTCATCTCTTTTCACCTCCCACTGTCAATTGGGGGGGGGGGGAAGGAATAACAACAACTTTTTAATGCATAGTCATGCAAAATAAATTCTCATATTAGACATGTCCAAAATGTATTTCATTCTGAATATTGTCTGTCATCTTTTTTGTGAAGAGATGGATAGAATTCTTCATCATCAGTCTCCTGGAATCTTGGCTGACCATGACACTAATTAAGGTTCTTAAATCTTTCAAAATTTTGAATCCAATTTTTCCTTCCAAAGCTTACTCTTTCCATCCACTATATCAGATTATCACTCGGTACTAGGTAACTTCACTAAAAAGCCTCATTTAAAGGTTATAGGGAAAGAATACAATAATACAGCAAATAGGAAAAATGAAAACGACACATAAATGAATGAACAAATGAATTAAAAATATTTATTAAGTATTTATTTCTGGTTACTATGATAAGCACTATAGATATAAATGCAAAAGCCAAGGAGTTTAACATTCTAAAAAGGCAAAATCATATATATATATATATATGATAGAATAATACCAAGGGAGGGATGTTTTGGTCTGAAAAGTCACAGGTATGATAGGTGGAGCCAGAGGGTAACTGATTGGCATGTATTTTACACAATGACCATGTAGATTTGATTGCTGTTGTTAGAGATAAAGGAGAGAATATGAGTTACTACCCTCAAGAAGCCTATATTCTATTGTCCAGGCTTTAATACTCCAAAATGCCAATGGATTTGTTATCCCAGAGAAAAGAGTATTCCCTCCAATGATGCAGGACTCACAAAAGGGAATAAAATCAGGACCATGCTAAGAATCAAATATAACTTCTAAAGCTATATATAGCAGTCCAATGCTAAGCACAAAGATAGGTCTATATTAGTGAAAGAGCTCCAGTTCAAAGGATTGTTTTGAGGGAAGGGAGAAAATAAGGAGGAAAGATTTTCTTTCTTTTACTCTTCTTCAGCCATTGAGCATGTTATAGGAAAAACAGAACCAGTAGAAGACAATTAATATTTGTACACCTATATATAGGAAGTTACCCAACCAAAAAAAAAAAAAATGCAATGTCAATGGTGTTGACACTTAAAGGTACGAAGAGTTAGTTATGAACTCTAAAAAGTCACGAAGGGAACAGAAGAGAAGGGAAAGGAAGGGAAGGGAAGGGAAGGGTTTCAAAATTCAGTGTCATTCTTGACTTCTCACTACATAAATCCAATCACTTTACAGAACTTTTCTTTGCTCTTTCCACAAAAATCTTGGAAGCATTATAGTCTCCATTCTCACAAAATTAACACTTTGATGCCAAAGTAATTTTCTTTCTTTTTTTGGTTCACCTTACTTTATTTTTTTTTAGATTTTATTTTTCCCAGTTGCTTGTAAAAACAATGTTTTTGGGTGTTATATCTACTTTTTTTAATTCTTCCAATTATTCTTCCATTTTTTAAATTCTTCCAATTGTCCAGATTTAACTTTGTGTGAAAAGTATTTTGTAATTGTGCTCATATAGTTCCTGGCTTTGTCTTGGCAGGTAGATCCCAAATATTTTATATTAATCTACAATTATTTTAAATGGGATTTCTGTTTCTATCTCTTGCTACTGGACTTTGTTAGTAACATATAGAATTGTCGATGATTTATATGGGTTTATTTTGTTGCTGCACCTTTGCTAAAAATTGTTAATTGTTTTTACTAATTTTTAGTGATTATATAAGATTCTCTAAATAAACCATTAATATTATTTGCAAAGAGTGATAATTTTGTTTCTTCATTACCTACTCTAATTCCTTCAATTTCTTTTTCTTCTCTTATTGCTAAAGCTAACATTTCTAATACAATATTGAATAGTAATGGTGATAGTGGCCAGTCTTGTTTCACCCCAATCTTATTGGGGATGCTTCTACTTTATCCCATAACATATAATGCTTGCTGATGGTTGTAGATAGATGCTATTTATCATTTTAAGAAAAAATCCATTTATTCTTAGGCTTCCCAGTGTTATTAATAGGAATGGATACTGCATTTTGTGAAATGTTGTTTCTGCATCTTTTGAAATAATTATATGATTTCTGTTAGTTTGATTATTGATATAGTCAATTAGGCTAATAGCTTTCTTGATATGGAATCAATTCTGCAATAATAGTATGGATGCTACTTGGTCATAGTGTGTTATCCTGGTTTTAAGTGGCTGTAATTTCCTTGTTAATATTTTACTTAAGATCTTTGCATCAACATTCAACAAATTTTTTTCAATGACTATTTTGCCTCCTGCTACTAGTATATCAGGAGTTTTTCCTTGATCTCTTGAAGAATGCTATGCTGGCTTTTTTTTTTTTTTTTTTTTTTTTTTTTTGGTCATGGCCTTCAGGTAGACCAATAATTTTTAAATTGTCTCTTCTGGATTTGTTTTCCAGGTTGGCTATTTTTTCTGAAGTATTTTACATTTTCTCTCATTTTTTCATTCTTTTTAGATTGTTTGATTGATTCTTGAGGTCTCATAGAGTCATCAGATTCCATTTGGCTAGTTCTAGTTTTTAATGTATGATTTTCTTCAATTAGTTTCTGTATTTCTTTTTTCATTTGGTTAATTCACTGTTCATAGTGTTGTTTTCTTCAGTGGAAAACTGGGAAAGCTTGAGCAGTTTCCTGGCTTTATTTTGCCATCTTGTCTCCACCCCCAGAACTCCCATTTCAACCCCATAATCAATAAATTTCTGTGGCTCCTTGAACTAACTTGTAAAGAGCTGAAACTCTGAGAAAGGTATGCTTGAATCAGACAACTGAACACTTAAGGCCAATTACCTATTCAACAATGACTCTATTAGCATATGTTTGGAAAAATGGCCCTTCTCACCGTTTGGTGCTGGCTCAATGTTTGATGTCATAGGCAAGGATTAGAGGGTGGGTGACAGAAGCCAGAGATTCACTTGGCGGCAGGATGAGGAGGAGAAAGGTGGAGATTCTGCACTCCAGAATTGAGAAGAGATCTTTGGCTAAATTCCTGGCAGTTTGCCTGCTTCTCCCCCTAAAGACCAAGGACTTTTACTTATCCTGACTCCGGCTGATCCTGAGACCTCCAGGGAGCAAGCCTGGACTTAACATTAACTTCCCATTATTTTTACATAATATTTTCTTCCACACTTTGTGGTGTTCTTCTTCTTTAAAATATAATAGTTCTCTCTGGGAGCAGGTTTCTTGGGGAGGAAGACCTAGTATCAGTTCAAATCAATAATCACCCCAAATGCAGCCAGGGATTAAAATACAGTCTTTTATTGTCTCTTCCAAAATTTTATCTCCTTCACTTGGGGCTAGGCTAGTTTTCTGGAGGCCTTCTCTCTCCTTGGTTCTAAGAGCTCTTGCAAATTGTCCCTTGCTTCTGCCTCTGCTTTCTTCAGCCTCCAGCCAGCACAAAGGTAGAAGATGGAATGGATCTGACTCCTTTAGCTCAACTCTGAATGTCTCCAGCCAGCACCAAGGGGAAAGTTGGAAATGAATCTGACTCCACTTCTGAGAGTGGGCTTGTGGGCTTGTGGGCTTGTGGGCTTGTGGGCTTCCTCCCAGAGTGCTCCTCTCCAACCCCTGGCAATGTTCCGAAGTAACTAACCTGAAGCTCTAAGAGCTTCTATATATATGCTCTCCCAAAGGTTGACTCCGCCTCTGAGAGAGTTGGATTATGGGATCTGAGAGTGAGATTATGGGTTTCCTACCAGAGTGCTCTCTGGCCCTAAGAGCTTCAAGGGAGGTGTGAATTCACAAAGTTACAAAGTTAACTTTGTGAATCTCCCATACTTGTGAACTTCAATGAGTACTTAAATACTTCTTGCTTATATGATCTCTCTAAAGGTGTGAACACAAGCATTGTATCAATTCCATTGAGTTAACATGAGGATTCTAACATCTCCCTTGAGTTATCGCCTTGTTTCAAGTTGAGTTAACACTAGGATTCTAACAACACTTCTGTAATTCAGCCCTTCAGTTCTGATTCCTGTACCTCATATGTAATGTCTCCTGTCCGTCTCAGCACCTTTGTTCTATATAGATTCAATACCTGAACTTTTTCCCTCTTGTCCCCTCTCAACACCCAGCTTCAGCAGCATCTTTTTAAGGCTTTTTCTAATCCTCCTTCAGCTGCTAATTATTCACCTCTATAATTCCTTTCCAACTCTCCCTCACTTAAATCCAATTTATTCACATGTCATGGTATCAATTCCCCGATTTCATGAAGGGCAAAGAACAACTCTGTATGTATTTTACAAAAGGAACTTTTTTTTTTCTCTTCTTTTAAAAATCTTCTTCAGTTCTTTACACAATGCCTAGTAGATGAGTATTATCCCTTATAAAATTTGAATGCTAAAGGATTTATTGGATTTGTTGAATGATTGTTGCTGACTTGACACCTTAGGGAAGAGGGGAAGCAAGAACAGTTTTAGCTAAATTTCTGTAGATTAAAGGGGTTTAAATAATAGTGTACTAGCAAAATAACGGTTTGGTCATGTATACTTATTGTATATCTAATTTATATTTTAATATATTTAACATCTACTGGTCATCCTGCCATCTGGGGGAGGGGGTGGGGGGTAAGAGGTGAAAAATTGGAACAAGAGGTTTGGCAATTGTTAATGCTGTAAAGTTACCCATACATATAACCTGTAAATAAAAGGCTATTAAATTTAAAAAAAATTAAATATATAAAAAAAAGAATAGTGTACTGTGACTAAATGTATATAATGTTCTCAAACACTTACTAGCTATGTGATTCTGGGAAAATCACTTAACCTCTCTTTGCCTCAGTTTCTTCAACTGCAAAATTGAGATATTAATAATATCTACTTCAAAAGGATTTTGTGAAGATCAAATGAGATATTTGTAAAAATGTGTAGTACAGTAACTGACACAAAATAGCTACAATATAAATGCTTATTCTTCCTCTTCTCCCCAAAACTATGTTCCATTTTTTAAAGGACTTGGTTTGGCATGCATAGCAAATATATGCTCTAGCCTTTGTGATTTGGTGCCCTGCCAGTTCAATACTGATATTGATACTTCAATCAATTTAGGCTTACTTTGTTAATTAGTCATTTTGTTCAGTCATGTTTAACTCTTTATGGCCCCATTTGGGATTTTCTTGGGGTGGTTTACTAATTCTTTCTGTAGCTCCTTTTATGGATGAGGAAACTGAAGCAAACAGGGATAAATGATTTGCCCAGGATTCCACAGCTAGTGAATGAAGCCAAATTTGTACTCAGGAAGATGAGTCTTCCTGACTTCTGGTCTAGTACTTTATACATAGAGCCACTTACCTGATCTAAGATTTCTCTAAATTACTCCAAAAACCTGCAAGTCAATTGAGTGAGGAGGGTGAGGAAAGTGATGGCAAGGAAATAACACAAAGCCTTTTGTAAGGGGAAAGCTGTATATAAATGTGAATTATTATTATCTATCCTTACCATATTATAATAAAGGGGAAGTAGGGTACACATGTATGTGTGTCTACATGAGCATTTAGATTAAGAAACTGGTGAAAAATAAATGGCTAGCTGGGCCTTGTTCTTATTTTCTAAATCAAGCAGAATTAAAAACTGACCTACATACCAAGCATTTATCTTCCTGATTGGCATGCATTAAAAATAAGATCATTGCCTGACAGCATCTGGGTACCCACCAAAAATGAAGAAGACAGTACAAATACAATCTATCCCCAGTCTTCCTTTAGACAGTCAGGCAGAGTTCTCTAGGAGATTTCTAGACAAAAACGTCATGTTCTCCATGACAACCTGTCTTATTAAGAGAAATAATACTGATGGTTTTCCCTTAAAAGAGGAAAGGACATTTAAAACAGCTCTTGCCTCCACTAAAGAAGTCTTATTTAGAAAACTGTACTTAATAACAGAATTTTGGGGGTGGAGATGAAGAAGGGAGGCATTCCAGACATGTGGGATAGTTAGTGAAAATGTCAGATCTGAGAAATGGAGTATCTTGTTCATGGAAGAGCAAGACCAGTATTACTGAGTCAAAAAGAATATATGTTAGGGAATAAGGTATAAGATTGGAAGAAGGGAGATGGTATTAGGAAGCCACTGGAATTTGTTGAATATGAAAGTGTTGTGGGCCAGAACTCTGAACTTGAAACAAGGATTCTTACAAGGTGGAATTGATGAACTAAGTGGAATTGATGATACAATGATTATCTAGTTTAGCATGGTGTTTAATAGTTCTCTAAATTCAGTATGATTGATTTAATTTACAACAAATAATGGTTTCCTAGTGATATAATGATTGGTTTATACTCAGTGTAGAGCATATAAGCTGGATGCCTCAGCTAGATTCACTCAGATTCAGAGGCAGAGAAGACAAGTAGACTGGATGCTGAAGCACAAGCCCTTGGACTCAGACAGATTCATCCCATCTCACAGCACCTTGGTGGTAGGCTCTTCTCCTTCATTTCTCCACTGAAACCAAATGCCAGAAGGCCTTTAAGAAAGCTAATTGGGCCCCAGGGAAGGAGATAGGACTTTGAAAGAGATAATAAAGGATTTGGACTTTAACCCCTGGCTAATCTTGTGGTGATTATTGAACTGAAACGAAGGTTGCTCCCGAGACCCCCAGAAAAATAAACCAGAGAACATTACATGAGAGTAATATTGTTGGAGCTGCTTGAGGAAGTTCACTTTAGCAACTGAATGCAGAATGAACTAGACTCATGTCAATGAGATTAACCAGCAGGACATTACAATAGTCCAATCATGAAATGATGAGAATCTACTTCAAAGTGTTTGAAGTATCAGAAAAGAGAAAGGGGCATATTTAAGAGACATTGCAAAGGTGAAATCAACAGGGATTGGTGACAGATTGGTTATGGATGTGAAACACAGGAAGAAATATAGGATGATACCAAGGTTGTGAGCATTGTGGTGCCTTCAAGAGAGAAGTTTGGAAGAGGAAAGGATTTAAGGAGAAAGATAATGAGGCCATTGTTGGGTATATTTCATTTTGGTGTATACTAGACATTCAGTTTAATGTGTCTGAAAGGCAGTTGGAGATATGAGATTGGAGATCAACAGAAAGGTTAAGGCTGGACATTTGATTTGAGAATCATCAGTATGGAGATGATAATAAAGAGCTGATAAGAGTACCAAGTGGAGTAGTATAAAGGAGTGTTTGGGGTAGGCAAGAGGACTAGCACCTCTGGTGTGAGGGCTTGCCCTTTGCAGGATTGCTAAGCCACCTTTGGTGTCCAAACAGCCACCTAACTCTTACTGTGCCTCCAAGAAGCTGAAGCATGTCCAGCAGCCACATCCTGATAAAACTGTCTAAGTAAACAGGCTAAACCAGGTTGATGGTAACTGACAGTTTCAGTGACTTAGGGGAATATCTACTCCAAACATATGAAGACTTCCTCTAGCAGAATGGGTAGATGAGAATAATTTCTTCCAGTGATTATGAAGGAAGACAAAGCAGGCATTGTGAAGTCCTTAGAGCTTGGTCAGACATTGAAAACATCCTAAGTCATTATCAATTGTCTTGACTTTGTCCAGCCGTTGAACTTGAATGACTCTAAAAGTGAGATGTGCCATTGTGCAATTCTGCCTCACTTAAGATCAAGTCAAGACATCACTCCTTGATGTCATGGGTTCTTTTTTCAGAAACAAAGGATGGTGGATAGAGTACCAGTAGCCTCAGACACTGAACACTTCTTAGTTGTATGACTCTGGGCAAGATACTTAACCCCAATGCCTTGCAAAAAATAATAATGTCCTACTATACCTAACCATGTTTTTTAATGTTCATAATAACATCCATTCCTTCCATCACTCAGCTCTTAACAAGTCCATCATCCCTGAACTGGCTACATGTTCCTTCTTCTTCCCTTATCTTGATCATTAGCAAACCAGTTCAATCCTAGTTTAGAAATAGAATCCTCTGTCCCCTTTTTCCATTTTCAAAACCTTGCCATACCCCAACCATAAATTATTACACTATTTGCCTCATTGGCTCTTATTCACGTGCTATTAAATGGAATTGGAAAAGATCACAAAATTGTGCTGAATGAGTCCACCAAAAAAAATCTACTTTTAATTGGTCCATTACTATAGCAAGCCACTCATACTATTTTTCCCTCATCAATTTTATGCCCTCCTCCCCATAATGAGTGTTTTAAACATTCTCATCTCTCTTCCATGATATTCTTTCCCTTCATCCTACCAGCTGAATAACTAGCTTCATATTTCACTGAAAGAAAAAAAAAGAGATTATTTACAGTTAGCATCTTTTCCACTTCTCCCCATTTCACAAATATAAATATCCTCCTCCACTGCTTCTTCATTCCTGTATTGGATGAAGAAGTGACCCTTCTCCTTGTCAAGATCAATCCTTCTATAAGCATCTTTGATCTGATGACCTTTGATTTTCTTCCAAACTTTGCTCCATCTTCATCATCACTTTCTTTAATCTTTAGTCTCTCCCTACATACTGGAAAGATACTTCCCCTCCTATCTACAAAGATAGCCAAGTCTCCATCACACTTACAAAACCCTCTCCACACTAAGTATTATTCCATATCTTTCCTCCCTTTCTTGGATACCCTTCTTGAGAAATCCAGTATCTGCCTCTTCTCATCTCACTGTAGTCTTAACTCTTGGTTTCTGAGCTCATTATTCATTTGAAACATCCTCATTCAAAGTTATCAATGTTCTTTTAATTGACAAATAATAATCATTTTTCAATCCTTATCTCTTATTTTTTTTGTCTCTACAACATTAGACATTGGTGCTTCATCTTTTCCTGGATAACATTTCTTCTCAGGTTTTTAAGACACTGTTCTCTTCTGGCTATCCTCATTCCTAACTGTCTTCTCCTTCCAAAATATTCCTGGGAATATTTTGTTGAGATTATCCATGTCATGCCCATTAATATTGAGCGCCTCAGAAGGCTCTATCCTGAACCCTTTTCTCTTTCCCCTCTATGTTATTTCACTTGATGAATTCAGTTCCCATGAGTTCAATTATAATTTCAACGTAGATGATTCTTAAATCTATTATTCCGTCTGTGGAAGTACTCTTCACACCTCCTTCTTTCTTTTAGAAATATTTTTAAAAAGTATTTTAAAATTATTCTAGTCTGAAACTTTTGCACTAATCTGAAAAAGAAATCTTTATCAGTCTTTATTTAACTATCAGTGATGTCCCATCTTTCCTGGAAGGATTCTTTTCTGAAACAAATAGGGCAAAATGAGGGCAAGGCACCCTTGATACATCTACCTAATGGATAGGAGACTACATGCGATAGAGAAGGAAGAAGCTTCTGATTATTTCAGCTAATGGAAATATTTCTTTTATTGACCTTTCATTGCTATAAAGGACCCTTGAAAAGAATGGTCAGATGAATTGAATTGTTTTAGGAAAATTACTTTTAAAGAATACGGTGAAAGTTATGATTGTTGTTACATTTGATGAAGCAAACTATCAACTGAAATGTTGCCTTAATTTTGGACTCTGGACTGAAATGTTCAAGAATCCTGTACATTGTTTCTTCAAAATCATTTACATTAGGGAAATGTCTAAAAGCATAGAGACTCTATCAAGCATGGTTTTTTTTTTGGGGGGGGGGGAGGTTATTGTGTGTGTGTGTGTGTGTGTGTGTGTGAACTGGGGTTAAGTGACTTGTGCAGAGTTACACAACTAGTAAGTGTTAAGTGTCTGAGGCTGGATTTCAACTCAGATTCTCTTGACTTTAGGGCCAGTGCTCTAATCACTGTCAATCTAGTTGCCCCAACTCTGTCAGTTTTAACATTTCCTTTTGTAATCAGAAAATCACTTCAATTAAAATAATTAAAATTAATGAAATTCTTTCTGATAGGCCTGCTGTAAAATTTTTCTTCCACAAAGCCTATTCTTTGTCATTAGCTTCAACTATGCATCACCAACTGTCTTTTTGGCATATTGAATTGAGTATCCTATAGACATGTAAAACTCAATATATACAAAAAAGAACTCATTATCTTTCCCCTAAAGCTTTACCCTCTTCCTAGTTTTCCTACTTCTGTCAAGAACATCACCATCTTCTCAATCACTTTAACTTCCAACTTTGGTGTCATCATCTGTTCCTCACTCTCATCACCTCTCACTCTTTAAATCCCAACTAAATTGTCTTCCATAGGAAGCCTTCTCTAACTTCTCAATTCTTCCTTTAATTTTTCCTTCTTAATTATTTTCTATTCATCTTCTATGTAACTTGTTGTGCATGTATTTGTTTGCATGTTTCCTTCATTAGATTGTAAGCTCCTTGAGAGCAGGAACAGGCTTTTGCCTTTTTAAATGTATTCCCATGTATACCACAGTGCCTGGCACACAGTAGGTATTTACAAATGTTTATTGAATTACATTACCCTATGAAGTCAATTCATTGTTATATCTTGCTGTTTCTACCTTCACAATATTTTTCTTATATGTACCCTTCTCTCCACTTACATAACCACCACCATAGTCCAAGATTTCATCTAGACAAAGGTAATCAACTCCTAATGGTCTCCCTGCCCCATGTCTCTTCCTACTCCAATCCATCCTCCATTCAGTTACCAAAGTGATTTTTACCAAAGCTTGGTTCCAACCTGTGAATGTCTTACTCAATGGATTCCATTAGGTCCCTATTACCTGTAGCATCAAATATAAAATTCTCACTTTGATATATGAGCTCATCGTAACCTGACCTTTTCTCACCTTTCCAATTTGCTTATACTTTACTCTCTTTCATACAAACTACAATTCAGCCACAGTAGACTACTTACTTTTCTTAGAAATAACACCATATCTCTTCTTTTTGCCTTTGCATAAACAAAAAGATGTTTCTTCCAAGAATTTTTTCAAGAATTCCCTATATAAATGAAATCAAGGCCCAATTCCTGCTTTCATCCTCTACTGATATCCTTTGTTTTATATTCCCTTCATTTCTGTAAATATCCTTAATCTTTCCTCTACCCAGAGAGTCATCCCTTATGACAAAGAAATAAATAAATGGAAGAGAAAGCAGATAAAAGCATTTCAGCAAAGCGAATGATAAATCAGCTGAATCTAACTGTAAATGCAATGTTTACATAGTCCCCATCTTCTTCAAAAGAAGGAAGAGAAAACATTTTCTCATATCTTCTTTGGTCATAAACTTAGTCATTATATGATGTTTAGTTTCACTTTTTTGTATCATAAATATTTTGAAGGGTAAAACAGAGAGGAAACTAAGCAAACTGAATTTTAGACAGAGCCAGATAATTCTGAAATACAACCACACCAATTAAATTCAGTGAGACTATTTAACATGACATTGGTAAATTCAACAAGGATAACAAAAAGCCAGATGTCTTCACACATGTCAAAATTGAATGTGATGGCTATTGATATAACCATTGCTCTATTACAATTACTGCTCTCTACAGAATAATACTCTTCCCAGAAGATGAATTATAAAAAAAAAACAACAAAAACCCTCTTCCCCATTCCTTGACCTCTACTCTGAAGACAAAGAAACATTCATATCAAAAATTAAATTGTCTTAAAAATAAAAATACACCTAATTGAAAATATCTAAATTTCACAAGGAAAAAGTGAAGATGGTGGCCAGGCAAAAGTATTCCATGTGAACTATTATTAAAAATACAGGTAAACTTTGAATTCTGCAGTTCTAAAATCTCTCATTACCCTGTCATTTAACAAGACCATGAGATTTTCTCTCATATTTAAAATATCCAGATTTAGTACTTGAAGTTCCAAGAATTTAACTTCCTTTCCTTATTTTTTTCTGGGTATTTAACCATGTCTAATAGAGCTCGGCTTCAATAATGCATTTTTGCCAGTTGCTGACACCATCTGTTGTACCATATTCTGTCTTCATGATGTACTAATACCCTTGTTATTTTTATTATTTTTATTCCAAACAGTGATTTATCAAAATGGGCAATTCCATGTGTGGAAACTCCCTCCACCAATGCAAATTGACAATTCAACTTTAACTTATACCAAAATTGTCATCTTCAGACAGCTAGAATGTCAGAGATAGGACTCAAATCCAACTCTTCCCCTTTCCTGCTACTACTATACCACACTTCTTTTCATTGACATTCACTCCTGTTTCATCCATATTAAGTTAAAAGGACTGGAACTGTTATTTCATTGGTATAAGGACTTCCAGAATGAGGAAACTTCCTCGACCAATGCAGAGCAGTGCCCTCCTCAATTCATAGTTTTGAAGAGTTGTCTAGCATGGTTAGTTGATTATTGTCATTCATTATTGAAGACCAAAATAACATCACTATATTAAAGTCAAGTTATAGTGCATGACTATGGCTGATCAGACAAATAGTCTGACCACACAGGATCACACAGCCAATATATGGCAGAAATGGGACTTATACCCAATTCTTCCTATTTCCATAGCTAGTCCTCTGTGTCACCTCTGACCATACTATTTCTCTGAGTATAAAAGACAAAATTGAAAATGTCTATGTCCTTAACAAATTTGTAATATATAATGGGATACATGTATCTGGAAGGTTTGAGGAGGTGACAAAAGTTTTGGATTCTCTGGATACTTAACCCTACTATAAGTTTGAGATCCTGGCAGATTCGATTATTTAATATGAGAGAAACATTTGCTATTTATCCTCTGCAACTATTCCTCCTCCAGGTCAGCTGGTTCTGACAATCAAGTCTAGAATTGCGGCACTGAGATCCAGACTCTGCTGCTCAGCACAGCCTGCTACTGCTATCGCTCATGATGAAGAGGATATAAACAAAAATATACATTAAATATTTTAAACTCTTTAAGGGAAGAAAAAAATATTTTGAGTAAAAGCAAAATAAAGTGCTATTTGTTATTGTTTAGTTATTTTAGTCATGCTCAATCCTTTGTGACCCCATTTGGGGTTTTCTTGGCAAAAACATTTAGAGTGGTTTGCCATTTCAGACTTACAGATAGAAATTAAAGTCATATCCTGCTTAGCCTTGATATCCTCTAGTTGCCCATTTTGGAAATGAATCTGGGAAGTTCTTAACTGATGGACAGAGAGGTTCAGAAGTAATATCAATCATTAGACTAATTCTGTTTCAGAGCCTGCCACTTGTTTTCTATGTGATCTTTTTCATTCCTATTACTGGGCCTTAGTTTTCTTACCTATCAAATGGTATTGGACTTACTCATTTCAATTTGAAATTAGATTACCTGGGAATCAGATCTCGGTTTGCCATGAAGTCATCTGGATGATCACACTGTGTGACTATAAACTCTCTGGATCTGACTTACCTCATGTAAAATGAGACAAGATGAGCTCCAAGTTCTTCTGACCCAGTGGCCCAATGATTTAATGACTTGAGATAAACCACTTAAACTCTCAGCCTCAATTTTCTTTTCTGGAAAATAAGAATTGAATTATTTAGGTGATGCAGTAGATATTGCATTGGACTTGGAATCAGAAAGTCTATCAAATTTGGCCTTAAATACTTACTAGCTATGTGACTGTTTGCCTCAGTTTCCTCATCTATGAAATGGAGATAATAATAGCACCTACTTTCCATAATTATTGTGAGAATTCAATTAAAAAGTTGCTTAACACAATTCCTGCTACATAATATGTGTAATATAAATTGATTACTTTTATAGAGTACTGGGTTTGAAATAAGGAAGATCCAGTTCAAATTCTGACTTTCATTAGCTGTGTGATACCCGGCAAGTTATATAATTCTTTTTGCCTCAGTTTCCTCATCTGTAAAATCTGTAAAAACTCCAGTATCTTTGACAACACCAAAAGAAGTCATGAAAAATCAAACACAGATTACAAAGAATGAACAAAAACATTTTCTAATTCTAAAATCAAGGATCTAGGAGCTATCTAAAATCATAGCTCCAAATTTCCAAAGTACCTTCTAGCTCTGACATGTAGTTTCCTCTTGGTAACTCTGAGGCAACATTGTTGAATTATAGTGCTTCTTACATGTATCTTAGTTTTGGTTATTAGCCTTTTCCCGGAGAATAGAAAGGATGATAGTTTTGTTTTTTAAAGTGCTTTTATAATGTGTCTGAGTTTGTCATTTAACAAGCCAGATGTAATTGGGGAAGATATAATAATGAGGACAAAGAAAAATGAACCAAAATGAATGAAGGAGTGTGTGTAACCATGTAAGGTCCCTTGTCATTTAGGCTTGTTTTCAGTAATTACAAAAGCTAGACTTTATATGTGTAGAGATGGGCTCCTTCTTAGTTTCTTTAATGCCACATCCCTTCCTGGTACTACATACATCAGAACTGAAGCCATTGTCGGTCTTAACTGTGATTAGAGAACATTCAATTTCAATGAAATTATGGTCATCAGAAACAGTTGCTATATTATTATAAAAAAGTTGTTGGGAATAGGCCCTCAATAAAATTTACATAATTACAAGGCTGACATTTACAAAGATATAATCCTAAAGATTGCCTCTGAAACAATCAAGCATTCCACAATGCCAGACTTTGAATCATTTTGCCTACTCTCATTTTCAAGAAGTAGTACTGATTAATCCATGGTTTGCTATCTAAGTATAACAAAATAACAAAGTGTCTGTTTCAAAAATCCTGTGGCAAAGTTTGATTTAAATCTTTTATTTTTCATTTGCACTCATTGGCCAGATGTTGACCAAACTAGACCAAATGGAAGAACAATAGCTCCCTGATCAGCTCAGGTAAAGTTCCTTGGGGAAGGATGCCCAACACTCTCCTAAGGGTATTAGTGATATCATCTTCACAGATTTAGAACTCAAGAAACATTGGAAGTCATCCACTATAAGCTCACAGAAGCATAGCTTATTTATTTATTTGTGACACTATTTTATTTTAATTTTTTTCTGATAAAATGAAAATATTTATTTATTTTAAATTAAAGCTTTTTATTTTTCAAAACAGTGGACAATTCTTCAACATTAGCCCTTGCAAAACCCTGTGTTCCAATTTTCCCCCCCTTCCCCCATGACCTCCCCTAGATGGCAAGTAGTCCAATATATGTTAAATATGGTAGAAATATGTTAAATCCAATATATGTGTACATATTTATATAATTATCATGCCTCATAAGAAAAACAAAGAGAAGCAAAGTAAAAAAAAAAAAAAGTTTTTTAAAAAGCAAGCAAACAACCACAAAAAGAGTGAAAATGAAAAGCATAGATTTAGAGCTAGAAGGAATCTCATAACCTGACTATTCCAAATCCCTGCCTTTACAGAAGTACAGATTTGTAATGTTCTCCTTTGGTTTTTTTTGGAGGTCTTGGGGGCAGCCTTCTTTTCAGCAGATTAATCACCACAAGAATAGCCAGGTGTTAAAGTCCAAAAGTGTTTATTGTCTCCCTCACCTGGTGCTCAACTAGTTTTCTCGTGGTCTTCAGAGGAGACTTTTGGTTTCAGTGGAGAAAATGCAGGAGGACAGGCCTGCCACCACAAGGCTGATGAAGATGGAAATGAATCTCTCTCTCCTTGGCTTCAAAAGCTTGAGCTCCTGCCTCCAGTCCTTTGTCTTCTCTGCCCAGAATCTGGCTGAGGCTCCCAGTTTATATGCTCTACACTGAGTATGAATCAATCATTATATCACTAGAAAACCATTATTTGTTGTAAGATTAAATCAATCATACTGAACTAGAGAATTATTAAGCACCATGCTAAACTAGATAACCATTATCTTTGTCAATTCAACTGACTTAACACCTTGTAAGAATCTTTGTTTCAGAGTTCTGGCCCATAACACAGACTTCCTGAAGAACATAGAAATTAATTGAGTTACCCAAGGTTCTCGAGGTTCAAGCTTTTTATTTTGTCAGTTATTCTGGACAGAGTTATGATTTGAATTCAGGTCTTCTGACCATGGGTCCGGTGCTCTTTCCATTGTGCTGCTTTACTTACTCTAGTGGCTGGGATGGAATGAAACAGATTCTTTAAGTAAGTGTGAGAATGTTGATGATAATGTTTGTAATTCAATATTCTTGCTGGAATTACACTGGAGAAGAAAATATCTATCTGATCAAAAAAGCCAAAACCTATGCCCTAGAACTCTGGGTACTGTGTAGTTAATATATTTCACAGTAACAGAGCTAGTTAGCATAGTACCATATGCACAATGCAGAATCTAGGCAGACATTTGGGAATAGCTGGTGTAGTGGATAGAACACTAGCCCTGAAGTCAGGAGGACCTGAGTTCAAATCTGACCTCAGACATTTAACACTTCCTAGCTGTTTGACCCTGGGCAAGTCACTTAACTCCAATTACCTCAGAGGAAAAAAAAAGGAGGGGGTATTAATCCTCCCCTGTTAGGGAAAAACATCTACATGGATTGTTGTTGTTATTGTTGTTCTTCCTTTGTACTTAAAGAGGACCAATGATATCAAAAGGGCCGAATTTTAACTTGTAGGTGAATTGGATATGAAGGGGCCAGAGCTGCACAAATTTATCAGTCTTACCAAGAGAAGAGCAATAACATACTGACTGCTATTGTTGTTGCCAAGCAGCACAGTGGATAGAGTGCTGAACCCAGTCAGAAAGACCATTCAAATCTGATCTCAGAACTGTGTGTCAAGTCACTTAACTGGGGACTGCTTCTGTTTCCTCACCTGTAATAACTATACTTACCTTTCAGGATTGATATGAGTATTAAATGAAATAATATTTGCAAACTGCTTAGCACAGTTCCAGGCACAGAGTCTTTAATAAATGCTTGTTTCCTTCCTACTTTCCTTGTTTCTTACCTTCCTTCCTTTTTTACTTTCTTTTCTTCTTAACTTTTTCCCCCTTTTTACCTTTCTATATTCCTTACTTCTTCCCTTCGTTTCTCTTTACCTATCTTCCTTTCTTTTTACCATCTTTCCTTTTTTCTTTCCTTCCTTCCTTTTTCCTTCCCTCGCTTCCTTTTTTTTATCTTTTCTTCCTTCCTTCTTACTGAGTTGGATAGATTACAAAATGGATAGAGGCCCCAGCTTAGAATCAGGAAGATTTGTGAATTCAAATCTGGACTCAGACCTTTCCCTTCTGGGCAAGTCTGGGTAAGTCACTTGACCCTGTTTGCCTCAGCTTCCTCATCTGAAAAATGACCTGGAGAAGGAAATGGCAAACCACACCAGTATATTTGTCAAGAAAACCTCAAATGAGATCATGGAGAGTTGGATATGACTGAAAAACAGTAATAATCACAATAATATCACAGATACATGTAACAAATTGCTAAGACAAATTGTTCTCATTCTGCCACCTCAGTTAGTTTACCAAGTGGTTTTCATTAAAAATTTCTAAACCAAGATATGGAAATATTTTGTGTGTTACATCATTTTGGGATAAGCTCAACTGTGAACCCCAGATTAGATTTTTGTTTTTTGTTTTGTATTTTTGCAAGGCAATTGGGGTTAAGTGACTTGCCCAGGGTCACATAGCTAGGAAGTGTTAAGTGTCTAAAGTCAAATTTGAACTCAGGTCCTCCTGACTCCAGGGTTAGTGCTCTATCATGTCCAGAGTTTTTTCCTGGATTCTACTACATCCAACTTCCCCAAAAATCTCAGATGATATTTTAAAATTTGTTGGTTAAAATAAAACAAAAGGTCCTAGTAAGAACTCAATAAATCCATTTTGAGAGATTTATTTTTAAAGGAACCAATGTTTATGTGTCTCATTTGTCTCTGAATTCAGCATCTATTTTAATTACATTTATCAAGCTGTTATTTATAGATCAATTTACAGTTTACAAAACACTTTATAAACATATAAAGTCATTTGATTTTAAAGAAAGATTTGAATTTTATCAATAATAACAACTCATGTTTACACAGAACTTTATGTTAAACAAAGCACTTTCCTTGCATCAATGTTACAAGGTACAGAGTATATACATTACTATTATCACTTTACAGAAAAGGTAATTCAGACCAAGAGGATTAAGTGTCACAATCTAGTAAATGTCTTCTAACTCCAAGTTTCTTGTTCTTTACACTCTTTTGATGAAGGCCTGCTTTCTTATCTTTACAAAAACATTAGGAAAATTGCCTATAAATTCATTTAGGGCTACATGATTAAAACATGAGAATTGATAAAAGAACAGTTTTCTAAGATAATATTTTTTATACTTGGCCATATCTTGTTGATCATTTTACTGAGATATAGAAATATAAGATTCCCATTAGATCTATTTTCTATTGATTTTTTAAAAAGCATTTGACTCAGTAGAACAAAATACAACTTTGAAGGCTCTTGAGACCAAATATTCCCTTGTATAAGTTAAAGTTATAATAGATTCTACCAGCAGAGCAGTTATAGCAACGACATTGCTCAGCAATGTACTGAACATTGACATTGATCAATGTGTAATGTGGGGAGACATATGCTCACTTAAGATATTCACAGAAAATGTCTTGGGAAGATGTCTTATGCAAAGTCCAAACAAAAGAGAGATTCCCCACTGATGGGAAGTTTCTTCAAATGCTGTTACTTGCACATGGCACTGTATTAATTATACTGAGGTTCAGAACACTTGAGTTTCCTTATTTAATCCATATGACTGTCAAAGAGATTGATGTCTAGCTAATGGGACAAGAAAAATGAAATTATTGAAAAGTGAATTTTCCCCATAGCATGATATACAGCTGGATGGACAGTCTATTGCATTAGTCCATCAAGATGCATATATAAAACAAATGTCACCAATGAAGAATTGTCTGCTATCTATCTATCACCACTGCCCTGCCCCACCCCCAGAAATGAACTGGAAAAGAAGGAGAGTAGATTGGGTCACATTTAAAAACGGAGCCATGATTCAGGGGTAATCACCTTTTTAAACAGAGACATGCTCTTGCTGATATTGTATGGTTAAGAAACTGGAACATCATATTCTTTCTTGGATTACAATCAATCCAAAAAACAATAGAAAGATGTATAGTAGGTATAAGTAGGTTATACCATTTTATCAGCAAGAATGTGCTTGAGAAAGGGAATAAAAGCTATTATATAAGCCATGCCTGATCAGGAAAGGAAACAGGCTGATTACATGATAAGAATGGGAGGCAATAGAGAGACAATACAAATGATAAATTAGTTCTTGGAAAGCAGCAGAGAAGGTTTCCACCTTTGAAGGTTTCCATCCTCTGGAAAGGTCTTATGGAAAATCATAGATCATAGAAGCATGGATTTAGAATTGGAAAGGATTTTAGAGATCATTTAGTTTTATCCTTTCTTTTAACAAATGAGAAAAAGAGAGTCTAAGAATGGTTAGATGGCTTGTACAAAGCTAAACAGAGAGTAATTGTGTAAGATAGAATTCAAAATGAGATCCTCTGATTCCAAGAATTATATGTGATGAGAAGGCATGGAGGAGTCATATCATCTGACCCTGTAGAGGAAATAACCATGCTGAAAAATCATGGTATCAAACTAGCAAAAACTTATTAATTGTTTAAAATGTTTCATTTTTAATATATTGATTTGAAAAACACTTTAATACAATTGTTATACCTTTTGTAGTATATTTAGAACAGCTATGGGTAAAGAAAAAAGAAAGATAGTATGATAAAATACAAAGAAATAAAACTATTACCTTTGTGAAAAATGACATATGACAAACAATATATGAATTGGACATCTGCTTTTAGAAAATCTGCCCTCACTTTTATGTTTTTCTACAAAGATCATTTTTTAAAGATCTAGAAAAGGATGAGAAACTTCTGCTGTTTTACCACTAACAAAATTCTGTCTATTTCCAAAAGTAAATGGCATAGGGACCTGAACCTGTCAAACTACCTACTTTAACATAGAAAAGATAATAAAGAGAAATTGAATTTTGTGGTTCTTTTGGAACTAAATTCAGGAAGAACACTATGACATTTAAAATTGACTTCTAAAGAAGCTAAATTATTTAATGTCTTAAATATGTAAAGAAAGGCTGACTTTGTATAAAACATCTTTTTTAAACTCTTTGGTATAGAATAACACAATTTTCAACTCCCTAAAAATTATAATATAGATGCTTTACTAGATTGAAATTAATAGTAAAAATCTTGGTGAATGCATTAATAACCAAAAACTTGTCTTCAATACTTTTCTTCACTTTGAGCAATGCACAAACAAAACTTTCAAGTTTGAAACAGATGACAAGATCCTTTTAGCTATGGTCAAGTTGAATCTGAAATTGTGTCTTAATTTCAGTAGTGAAAGATTTCTTTCACCCTTCTGGCAGCTTGATTTGGAAATTGCTCTCCCCTCTTGAAAAGCCTTGTATAAATTATAAGGAAATAGCCCTTTGAAGCAGGGAGGGAGGAGAGGTGGTGGGTAACATAGTGAATAGATGAATTAGGAGGGAGAGGGGGATGGAAGAAGTTGATCACTGAAGGAAAAATGTCGACATCTGTCTGTCACTGTGCAGCTCTCGACCAATTATAATTTTTTCTGCTTCTGTAAACCCCAATCAGACAATGCCAGTAAGTCCTATCCTTTGTTACCCAGAACATTTCCCACCACTGTTTCATCTCTGATATGCTAATAGAGAAACTGTGGGTTTCGTGTTGCTGAAAGGGATCTTTGGGTATATTCAATCCCAACTTCTGCACAAGGACTCAACCTGCTGCGTGAGAAGCTCTACATCCATGAGGTCTCCCCCAATTCCTTTTTCTATCTTCTGTGTATGTATATATCTGTGTGTTTAAGAAAGGAGAATTAACCATCTGGCTGCTTGTTCGGGAGACAAATGTGCTGAACCAGTTATGACAACATTAAAAAGAACAGGCACCTTGAGTACTCTCAAGTTGCAACAGATTGGTTACTTTGGACAGAAGTCGCTCAAGCCAATTTCATCAGTCAGAAAAATGACCTACAGCATTAGTAAGTAAGTAAGCTCTGTTGAAATACATTTGTGCAAGAGGTTTTGAATTTATGGCACTTGCTGGTAGATGTAAATCTATCCAGTGTGACTACCAAGATTTAAAAATATCTTGGGTAGGCGTCCAGAATCATAAGACAGCATAATTACAAAACATTAACTTGAAGAATTACTTTCTTCTCACATCAATGGGAGAAAAGGAAACATATCAGAATGCTCCTCTGCCCCAAATTGTGTCTCCTTTAGGATTTTCATTATCATTATCTCCTTCTACCAACAAAATTAAAGTTTACATTTTAGGACTTCAAGAGAATTTCTTTTTTTCATTCAAATAATTTAAAATTCTTAAAGCTTCTGCCTAGTTTTCATTCTCAAAGCAGAAGAGCCATTGTCTTCTGGCAGCTTGATTTGATCCATTCTATAGTTTTTTTTTTTTGTTTTTTTTTTTTTTTTAATAAAAGCTTGAACAGTATTTTAGTGCATTTTAAAATTTTTCTTTTTTATTATTCACCCAACAAATATCAACAAACAAGAACATTTCAATTTACAAAAATGAACATAAAAGAGAATTGTATATGAAATTTCTGCGATAATATTTGGTTTTTTTAAGTATATACTAAATTTAACATTCTAGTAATAAAATTGTCATTCTTTTCTTTCATCTTCTGAACTTCCTTTTGCTTGTCTGGGTATTTTTTAGATGTTTTTAGATGTTTTGATGTCCTTTTCCTTCTCCCCCCATATTATTATCATTACCCACCACATCCATCCTATCACCACTACCATAAATCCTTCCTCAGACATAGTGTTTTGGAAATGTTCTTTTAGAAGTTTAAGCTAGAGTTCTATCTTAGAACAGAGGACAGAACTGAGAATATTTCCATTTATCATTTCTAAGTCAAACTATCACTAGGTAGTAAAGCCTTTGTCTCAATCTACCAAAATTTGCCAGATACTGAAGATTATTATTTCCATTAGTAGTATATAAACATCTGTATTTAACATCTAGTTAATTAGAATCATTAGTTAAAGAAGAATTTATCAAATGCTTCTTCCCTTCACCTAGTGTTATTTAGTGAGATTCTCCTGATTCTGTTCTTAGCTTATTTTTTTTCACCTCCCACTGACCTCTTCAGCCATGGACTCACAGTATACCAGGATCTCCACTGACACAGCTTCTAGGGGCTTTTCCCTGCAAAAATGTTCAAAGATTTCTACCCAATCCCAAATGAAATTGTCTTTTAAAATTTGCTCACCTCAAGAAGAAAACTTGCCTGGTTATCATGAAAATTACTAGGTAAGGTTTTATTGCTTAGTACAAGCACATTGTTTATCATATTTTTTCCAGTGTAATTAAATTATAACACTTCCAAAGTTACAAATGAAGGTTTGATTAATAAATCAAATAGTTTTGTTGATTGTCTAGTCTTTAGAATACAGTGAAAAATATTAATAATGCAGATTAAACTTAAAAGTGTGTCCTAAGTATTTTGGAGAGCTGGTTGTTAAGTTCGAGACCATCACTACATAAGTCACTCATTCTTTCAAAATTAAAGTTTGTAGTGATGATAGAAATCCCATTTTCCAGCTGACAATCACTAGTCTTCAGTTTCCTAAACTAGAGAATACAGAATCAAAGGCTGGATCAGAAAGCCAAATGTAGGACCTCTGTCTTTCCCTCCACACTAGGGACCTACTTCTACCAGGGGCCATTTGTCTCTCTAATTCTTTCCTCCTAGAACATGTGATATATAAGAGATATTGTTGCCCCTTCTTTTACCATAACTTGGAACTCCAAATCTCACTCAAACTATATCAGGACAGAAGAGAAGACAGTAAAATAGGGTATTAATAATAATAATAATAAGAATAATAACAACAACCTGATATGACTTCACAAATATCTCCTTTTAGTCTCAGAAGAACTTTTATATATGAGGTGGGATTTAAGCTGAGTCTTTTAATTATTTCTCTTTATTTTATTTTTAATTTATGGAATAAACAACTATTTTCATAGTATTACATAATTTTTAAAAACAATTATTGTCCATGAATGTGCAAATCTATTATGTATGACTTACTATTTCTTTTAAAGGTATAATAAAGTTATCATGTACAATTATTTTTTTTTTCATTTTATTCTTCCTTCCTTCCTTTTCCACCCTAGCGATGGCTAACATTAGACACAAATATGTGTGTATACACATGCCTATGTATGTATGCATATATATATATAAATATATATATATAATCTTAAAAATCAATCTATATATCTATTTATCAGTTATTTCTTTAAATGCAGATAGCTTCCTTCTTCTCATCCTTTGTAATTAATTTGGTTTTATTTGTTAGAGAAATGCAAATTAAAACAACCTTGAGAAATCATTTTACACCTATAACATTGGCTAAAATGATTGAAGGGGAAAGTGACAAATGTTGGAGAAAATGTGAACATGTTCACTGTTGATGAAATTGTGAACTGATCCAACTATTTTGGAGATTAATCTGGAATAATGCTCAAAGAATTATTAAACTGCATATACCCTTTAACCCAGAGATACCATTACTAAATTTAATTCCCAAGATGATTAGGGGAAAAGGGAAAAGAACCTATGTGTTCTAAAATATTTATAGCAGCTCTCTTTGTGGTGTCAAAAAACTGGAAATTGTGGGGAATGACTAAACAAGTTATGGTATAAGATTGTGATGGAATACTACTGTGCTATAAAATGAGTTTTAAGCAAAGCTTGAATTTGTAGGCAGTAGAAATATTCCAGACATGGGTAACATTCTGTGCAAAACCATGGAAAGGGAGAAGGATCATCTAGAGTATAGAACAAGTAGATTAGTATAACTAGACCATAATGTGTGTGTGAGGGGGGAGAATTGAAGGCAAATATCAAGTGATTGAAAAGAAATTTAGAGGTCAATTGGGGAAGAGCTTTAAATGCTAAATAGAGAAGTTTATGTTTGATTCCAGGGGTTACAGGAGTCATTAGAATTTATTGAATCAAGAAAGCTGTACTCTGCACATTGAAATTTTAGGCAAAAGGTATTCTAGAAATATAACTAACTAAACCACACTGATGCAAAGCCATGGTGTTTATGCCTTGTGCTGCTTAAAAAGAGATTATAGGAATGTGTCAGATATTTTTATTATTACATAGGGTGATATTCAAATAGCAGTTTCATTCAAAGAGCTTATTTGATTTGTGAAATCTTTAGATCACCCTCTTACAGTTTTCTATTAATTTAATTTCTTCAACAAGCATTTATTGAACTTTTGATGTAATCAGAGCATTATGGTAGGCATTGTGGGTAATGTGGAAGAGATATCACCCCTGCCTCAAGAATCCTTATTCTTATGATTCAGATGTAAAAACCAGTTTAATAATTATTTATATTGTATTTTAGAGTTGACTAAGTACTTTCCTTACAATTATGGTATGAGGTGAGAAGTATAAATATTATCCCCATTGTATAGATGAATAAACTGAGAGAGGCTCATAGAGATTAAATTATATGCCATGGTCACATGACAAGTAAGTGGTAGACATGAAATACTAATCCAGGTCTCCTAAGGGCACTGCTCTTCCCTTGATAGCATAGTGTTTCTTAATATCTGTAAGTGCTTACTGATGAATAAAACATTTTACTGTTAGAATAGTACAATAAATCCTTTCTGCAAGACATCTTCTATTCTCTGTCTTGTGACATTTATGTTTAACTAACATGAGAAATGAAGAATGTGTTTCTGTATAGTAGACTTTCTCTTGCCCATTCTCTCTGCAATAATAAACCCAAAGGCTAGAAACTTTAAATGAACTTCACCTCCACTCTAAAAGGATCCCATAGTCCTCAGATGTCTGCAACTTGGATAATGAATGGCAGATGTTTTTATCCTAAAGCAGATATCAACATTTTCTTTAGAAGATAACTTGGATTTTTGCTATTACAAATGCAAAAGATTCATATCTTATTCAAGATGGGAAAACTGGGGAAAGCATCCGAAACATTTTGTTTTATCTTAAAAAAATCTATTTAGAAAATTAAATTAGAATCTTAATTTTATCATGAATTTTTTATACTTTGGAAATGTATTCTGAAAATTATAATTCCAAGATTTTTGTATAATAAAAATCAACAAAATCAGCAAATATTAGAAATATAAATATTTCTCACATAAATGAATTAATTAATGCAATTTTTGTCATAGATTTTGGGGACATCTAAATTCCTCAATTAGGTTCTATTTTGTTACCATAAAGAAGATTCCTGGTTCTCAAAGCTACATCTGTGAAACCTAGGTTGTAATGATTTCAAAATATGGGCCCAGGATAGATCTGACACTACTTACTATCTGAGAGATTGGAGAAAGAAATCAGTTATCCCCCTTGAGCCTCAGTTTCTTCATCTGTAAAATGAGAGGGTTAGACAACATACAATTCCTTGAGGTCTCTTCCAAATCTAATTCTATGATATTATGCTGTGATGAAATATGTGTTGGTCTACTTCATACATTATACAGGCTGTCCTCCAAGCCCAGGAATCACTCCCTTTTCCCCTCCACCTCTTAGAATTTCTAATATCCTTCAAGGGTACTAGACTCCTTTCTAAATCCTTTATGAATCCTATCAGTTTTTAAGGACTATTTTTTCTCTCTCTCTCTTTTTTTTTTTTTTTTTGGTACCTACTTTGTGGACATGTAGATGATGCAGTGGATAAAACACCACCTCTAGACTGAGGTGGTGTTTCAGATCAGATCCAAATTTCAGATACTTCCTAGCTGTGTGATTCTGGGCAAGTAGTCACTTAACCCTATTTACCTCCATTTCCTCATCTGTAAAATGAGCTCGAGAAGGAAATGGAAAATAGCTCCTGCATTTATAGCAAGAAAACCCCAAATAGGGTCATGGAGATCAGATATGACTGAAATGACTGAATATCAGCAACAATAATAATAACAAAGCAGCTAGAAAGAGAATATGGTATTAATAGTAATGTTAGTTTAAAAAGATAAGTACCAGTAATTTGTTCCCTGATTTTTGTATTCCTCTTATACAAGACTATAGACTAGATTTCAAGGCCTATTCTACATCATCTTATCAGGTTAATGTAGTAGAAAAGTATAATAATTGCTTTGGATTTTTAGAAAAATAACAAAACATATTGTATCTGAGTTGCCCTCATTAATTTGTGGAAATGTAGGAGATGGGGAGGAAGAGGGTGAGGAATGCTGTTACTGCTGCTACTGCTGCTGCTTCTCTTTTTCCTCCTCCTCTTCTTCTTGCTTTTCCTCCTCCTCCATTTCGTCTTTTACCTCCTTTTCAATTTAGTAAAAATTTATTAAGTTTCTACTGTATGCAAGAAACTGTTGGGTGCCAATGTGTGTTGGCTCTGTCAGTTGAAATCATCTTATATTAGCTTCTTGCCCTGGAGAAACTTGTTCCAACTTTCAAGAAGCTTTCAAGTTAGATGTTATAGTGGATAGAGAGTTTGTACTTGGAATTCAAAAGATTCCAAGGAGTTCAAGTCTTGAATCTGATCTCTACTAATTACTTCAATTTATGCTTCTTTAAAGTTTAAATATTTTCACAATTTAGAGGGAGCCATCAAAATCCATTTGCTACAGATTCCTTGAATCAACTATAGATACCAAAAGGGATTCTCAACCAGTTCTTGTTTGTACTTTTTCCATATATTTTTAACAGCTTGGAATTAATGAGAGACCTTTGTCCCCCTCCGCATTTGAAATCTTTGATCCATATTTTTCTAGGCAACTTTGAAACCTTAGTCCTACACTTTTGCTAGTGCCTATTAACAAGGGTTTGATGTTGTAGTTGTTAAGGAGGGGTGTGGTTTGTTTCAGGTTCTTTAAACACCAAATCTCCTATTTTTTTCTCATGCTGCTTGGCAGGAATTTATTAGCTTCTGGAGTAGAGTTTAGCTTCCTCTTCTCAAACTGCTACCAAGATAATGAAATTTTCTCCTCTATATGAGCACAAGGGCTACTTCTTTATATATTCTTTTGTCCTGATTATGGTGATAATCCAACACCAAGAGAACAGGGATATATAAATTACAAATGTTTCTAAGATTAAGTAATGTTGATCTTCCACTCTTATTTGTCAGTCATAGGATGCCACACTTTCATTTTGGTGATATAGGGAGAGAGTATATAGAAATTCAAACTAGATTATGCAATGATTCAATCAATTCTTTTATACCAATAAAACAAGGTGATTCTGTGCTGTTAATTTTAAGAAAATAGGACAAGCTGTTATTGCCAGGAAGACCTTTGTTATGTGTGCCAAGCACTTTTGAAGGGACTGTTTTCTTGACTGATAGAAACATTATGATAGATGGAAAATTACTAAATCATTTCTTCCCATCACACAAATACATACAAATATATGAAAGCGATAAGACCTCATAGAAGCAGATTAGCAATTTTTGTTGCTGGAAAGAATACAAGATAAAATGTGGCCAAGTTTTCCTTGCCCCTTCAAGTCTTGGTAGTGAAGTTGCTTGGGTGATTTGCATAGTCCATAAATGACACTGAAAGAAATTTTCTCACATAAATTTAAAACATGGACTGAATTCGCAGATAGAATCAAAAGGGTTTTGAAGAAAGAAGGAAAATCCTTAAGGAGTCCTGTAGTTAGATACCTAGGGGCTGCTGCTAGGATATATATTATTTAAAGAGAAAAAGATAGAACTTCACCTATTATATAGCTAATAAGCCAATAGGTCCCTCTCCCTCAGCATCATAGCTGAAGACCAAATAGTGGCAGAAGAGAACAATACTAGCTTAATATAAATGCCCAGTAGAGAGTAGAGTTACCCAATGGAGAATAGAGATTCTTAGCAGAGAGAAGGATGATGACATTGTTACACGATACCAGTGATTCGATAACATTTGGGTCATGGACCACACATGTTCCCTGACCATATCATGGGTGTTCCCTGGCTATGCACATTCCCTCTATGCATGGCAGGAGGGAGCAGAGGAGGGTATGATAGGAGGGGAAAGATAGAATGACTTCTATCCTCTTAGAAGCAAAGGAACAGAACTTAAAATTAACTTAAAAGGACAATTGAGGAACAGACACTTATTTCTGCACATTGTTGGCCAAGGATAGTGACAAAGGTCTCTGATTAATTCCAAGCTGTTAAACACATATGAAAAAAAAATATATAAGCAAAAATCGTTTGGGAATCCCTTTTGGTATTTATAGTTGATTCAAGGAATCTGTAGCAAATGGTTTTTAGTGGCTCTCACTAACGTGAAAATATTTTTACTTCAAAGAAGCATAAATTGAAGTAATCAGTAGAGATCATATTCTTTCTTATATTAAGTATTACTTGTGAAGTAAAATGGATGTAAATGGAAGTAAAAAGTTTAGTATCACTTGATTTAAGATTAGTCCCAGAACTCCTTTCCAATTGTGTTAGAAAACCATCTCAACTTTGAGGTACTTCGTGGGTCACCATTCTTTATAGGTCAGCATTCTCTTCAGACATATTTCTTTTAACTACACAAACCAAAGGACACATTAGTTCAAAGGAATGGACATTTAATTTTAAAATATAGTAAAATAAGTGACAAAGCATCTTTTCTGCCACAATATATATTTTGTGCATAATCTCACAAAAGTTACTATACCACTTGTAGAAAAATATGAGGAAATACATAGAGAACTGGGGTACACCAATAGGAGAAATACACAGGAAACATGTACAGAGGGAACATAAGTGAAGAGGCACAGGCAAGGTGCATACATGTTCGCACAAAGATTACAAGAAAGACTCATCTGGGAACACATGTAATGAAAAGACATGTATAGAGCAGTATATGTAAAGACACTATATAGTCCAGTTGTCTGACTATAAATGCAACTACAGTTGCATCTATATTTTCACTATTTCAGGAATCAGATTCAAGATGATTCAAAAATAATACCATTTTCTGTCTGAGTTAAATACAACTCAAGAAATAGATTTACAAAGATGAGACATGACTTCTTCCCTCATGTTTGCTGTCTAAAAAGAACAAAACAAAAATAACTATAGTACTACCAGAATGTAAGAGGTAAAAAGAAGTGATCCAAATAAGGAATAATTTAGATGACTTCTAAGGGTTCCCTCAAGCTTGAGATCGAGGATTCCAAGAAAGAAAAGTCCTGGCTAATGCTGTTGTTTGTCCTTTGTTCTTCAAGAGGACCACGACAATAGGGAGACAATGCCATGACATTCATGTAAATTGGATTTAAGTGAGGGAGGGCTATGCAAGGTCCCTGACTCACTTTCCCTTCCAGTACCAACTGGGTCCAGTAGCCAGATATAGATCAGGATGACAGGAAATGGCTCTGAATGAAATGAGCCTTTTTAAGCTAAGGTCTTCAACAAATCTTAGTTTAACTGAGGACACATCCAGTCAGTGATTAAAGTTAGGTAGTAATTGAGGCAAAGGGCAGCCCTTCAACTAGTCCAAAAAAATCTTAATAAATAAATATGGGAGGGGAAGATCCTTAAGGTTTCTGGCCAAAACAGAAATAGCTATTTACATTTATTCTGAGTCTGTCAGGATCCAAACAATGACCACTTGGACCTTGGTCATGAGTGAGATGACTATCTCAGATCCTCTAGAACGTAGCAATTCCTCCCCCACTACTCTATTTACTAAAACATCACACCTTACACTGCACAAATTTCAAATCTTAACCTATGTCCCAAAAGCAACTACTGAGCTCCCAATTTTCTACCAACTAAACGTTTTCACTGGTTGGTCCCCTTGCCTCGAATGCTCTACACCCTCACCTCCACATTTCCTTCATGCCTTAGAATACTCTTCATCTTTATCTCTGTCTCCAGTTTTCCTCCAAGTATTAAGAAGCTGTTTCTGGTGTGTGTGTGTGTGTGTGTGTGTGTGTGTGTGTGTGTGTCTGTGTGTGTGTGTTTCTCCATGATAATTACTGTCGGCATAAGAAGTTAAATGGGAATTTTGGGGAGTTTTGTAGAAGCCACAGATGACATTTGAAGACAAGCAGATAACACAGAGAAAAATCAGAAACTCAGAAATGCATAAAATATGTGTATAGCATTATCTAATACAAATTTTATAATAAGGTACTATAAAACAAAAAGAAAAATTCATAGTTCTCTGATAGGAAGATAGGGTCAAAAATTCTATGCAGATTTTCCAGATTGAAGGGATACTACATCTCTGACCCTCATGATGTGGGCTAACTGGATCTGTGTGTATGTATGAAGTATATAAATACAGATACACACCCACAAATAAATGTCTCTTGTTTGCATATTGTCTCCTTCATTAGAGTGTGAGCTCCTTGAGAACAGGGACTTTTTTTTTTTTTACTTTCTTTCTATTTTCAGTATATATTATATGCCTACTTAGCACAGTGTCTAGCACTTTATAAATACTTGTTACCTGACTGGATAACTATGTGTCCACAAGGTCACTTGTACATCAAATGGCTTTAGATGTTTTGTAAGTCAAGAACTTGTGATGTAACAGTTCTCTGTTAGGACTAGATATTAATGGAACTGGAAGAGAGACTTGTCATTTGAAATATTTTACTTTAACAACGAATGTCTACAAGTGACAGTGAATGATGAGCCAGATTGCATGCCCCCTGAAGCATTTGTAGATTCTGGAATTTCTAAATATGTTCATACTTCTGGGAGCTGTGGGAGAACTGTGTGTCCTAGAGCCTTGAATCACTTAAGCATCTCCTTTTGGAAAAAGGAACATAGTGCCTGTATTCTCTAAAAGATGGGAGATTTTTGGCTGTTCTGAGATGCAACCATGCTGTGTTATGTTTTCTTTCTTAAAATCTCAATTATATTAAATAAAGTATAAATAGTTATGATGTGAGAAGAATGAAGGACTATGGTTCAAGAGAACTAGGTCATACAATGAATTCTACTTATGAGATTAATAGATGCAGTGTAGTGGCAGCAGCTGAGTGGTACGATATACAGTAGTGGCCTTGGATTCAGAACACTCTAAGTTCAAATCTGGCCCCAGAACCTTACTAGATGTGTGATTCTGGGTAAGTCACTTAACCTCTCTTTGCCTCAGTTTCCTCCTCTGTAAAATGAGCTGGAGAAGGAGATGGCAAACTAGGATCTACAGGGGGAAAAATTTCAAATGGAGATGAACAGGCACTCAGAAAAACCTGGAAAGACACATGAACAAAGCAAAATGTACTGTGTACAAAGTAAGAGCAATGTTCTGGGATGATCAACTATGAATGACTGCTATTCTTAGCAATTCAATGATCCATGACAACTCTGAAGGATGTATAATGAATAATTCTATCCATACCCAGAAAAAAAGAATTAATTGTGTCTGAATACAAAGTGAAGCATTCTCTCTCTCTCTCTCTCTCTCTCTCTCTCTTTTTCTCTCTTTCTCTCTCTTTCTCTTGAGAATTTTTTTAAGGGGGGTAGATCTATGTTTTCTTTCACAGCATGATTTATATGGAAATGTTTTGCATAAATTCACATGTGCTTTCTTAATGGGGATTGGGGGTGGGAATAAAGTAGAGAATTTAGAACTCAAAGCTTTAAAAAACAAATGTAAAAAATTGTTTAAATGTAACTGGGGAAAATAAAAACATTAAATAAAAAATGAAATGAAATGAAAATCTCAAATGGAGTCACAAAGAGTTGAACACATCTGAGGTCATGTTGAAGAAGGGACCCCGAAACTCTCTAAAACTCCTTGAAAGGAAAGAGTCTCCTTGAACCCTCCCACAAAAGAAAAAAGATAAACAGCTTCATTCTGTTATCTAGGTGGGATTGGTTCAGGTTCAAGAATTCTAACTCTATTCAATTAAAGATCTTCAATTCAATTCCATCCACCAGCTTCATTGGGAGGGGGAACAGGCCTTGGAATATAGCCAAAGACTTCCTTATAAAAATGGCAATTAAAAACTCATTTCTTTGCAGAGGAAGCTGATAAGCTCCTGGCCCTGAAGGCAGACCCTACAGGCTTTAACAAAATGAGTAAGAAAATCAAAAGGACAATTGATAGTTTCTACTCAGAAAGAGAACAGCTTTTCAACCCTGAAGAGACTAACAGCAGACAGTCTCCAGACAATTGTTGGTCCCCAATACAAAAGGCTCTCCTAGAAGAGACTATTAAAAACCTTAAAAGAGAACTAGAAGAAAAATGGGGAAAGGAAAGAGAAGCTATGCAAGAGAGTACAGAACAGACATATAACTCACTAAAAGAAAAATTTGATAAAGTGGAAAAAGAAAACAACTTCTTGAAATGTGAATTGGAAAAGGTAAAAAACTCCCAAGAAGTGCAGGGAAACAGAATTTGTGAATTGGAGAAAGAAAATAACTCACTAAAAAAAAAAAAAATTAGTGAAATGGGAAAAAATTCCATAGAACAAAACGACTCATTTAAAAATTCAATTGGACATATACAAAAAGAAGTAAAAAAAGCTAATGAAGAAAATAACTCACTAAAAATCAGAACTGAACAAATAGAAATGACTGATTCATTGAGACAGGAAGAATCAGTCAAACAAAACCAAAATAATGAAAGATTGGGAAAAAATGTCAAATATTTACTTGGAAAAACAACAGACCTGGAAAATAGATCTAGGAGAGATAACCTAAGGATCATCGAACTACCCAAAAATTATGATGAAAAAAAGAGCCTAGATACTATTTTCCAGGAAATCATTAAAGAGAACTGCCCAGAAGTAATAGAACTGGAAGGTAAAATAGGCATTGAAAGAATCCATCGAACACCTTCTGAAAAAGACCCTAAAATAAAGACTCCAAGGAATATTGTGGCCAAACTTCAGAATTTTCAGACTAAAGAAAAAATTCTACAAGCAGCCAGGAAAAAAACAGTTCAAATACCAAGGTGCCACAATAAGGGTCACACAAGATCTGGCTGCCTCAACATTAAAGGTTCGAAGGGCCTGGAATTTGATATTCTGAAGGGCAAAAGAACTTGGAATGTAGCCAAGAGCAAACTACCCAGCTAAGCTGAGCATTTTTTTCCATGGAAGAAAATGGGCATTTAATGAAACAGAGGGATTCCAATCTGTTTCTAAAGAAAAAAACAGACTTAAACAAAAAATTTGATCTCCAACAACAGAACTCAAGACAAGTAGAAAAAGGTAAAAGGAACTCTTGAGAACTGTATTTCTGTTGTGGATATGCATAAAAATCACATGTATAATTTGATTTTACTGATATAGTATAAAAAAGGGACATAGAAATGGAAAGGGGATAATGTCAGAAAAAAGGGAAAAGGGGAGATAAAAAGAGGGAAACTACATGCAACAATGAGGCAAAGGAAACCTATCATATCTGAGGGAACTTAGAGAGGGGGAGGAACGTTGTGTGAATCAGAGTTGGCTCAAAGAGGAAATAATTGACATATTTGTTTAACAGAGAATCTTCTCTCACCTCATTAAAAAGTGGGAGAGGAAAAGGGAAAAGGAAAAAGAGTAATAAGGGAAGGGTACAAGAAAGGGGAAGGGATTCAAAGGGAAGAGGGAGGGATATTAAAGAATACTCTACTTATTTAAGGTAGAATTTTAGCTGGGACTTTCAGAAAGAAGGAAGCAAAATTAATGAACAAGAACATTCTATGCATGGGGATAGCCAGTGAAAATATCAGAATTGTGAGAAGGAGTAACTTGTGTGAGAAACAACAGGGATTATGGGACCTGTCCTTTAAGATCACTTGGAGAGCGGAGTGAAGGGTGGATTAGAATGGGAAGATAACTTAAAGTAGGAAAACCCATTAATATGTGATTGCAGGAGAGGAAAAGAAAAGAGAGGAGGAGAAAAGGGAGAGGGAAGAGGAAGGGAAAGGAAGGGAGGGAAGAAGAGGGAATAGGGCAAAGGAAGGAAAAGGGGAGGAGAGGAGAGGGGATGGGAAGGCTGGGGAAGAAAATGGAGGGGAGGGGGGAAAGGAGAGGGGAGAAGGAAGGAAGGAAAGGAGGAAAGAAGGAAGGGAGGGAGGGAGAGAGAGAGAAGGAGAGAGGGAGAAAGGGAGGGAGAAAGGAAGAGAGGGAAGGAGAGAGGAAAGGAGGGAGAAGTAATGGAGAGAGAGAGAGCATGCTTCAGTCATGAGATATCTTATGTTTCAGTGCTTTGTAGACAAAGTAACTGTTGTTTGATTACATTTTTAATTTTTAAACTGATTGCTTTGGTGTGACTCCTCCAAATTTATGGAATACTGTCAAAAGCAATTAGGGATCCTTTAAGATTTCTTTTAAACCAAAAAGAGAAAAAAAGGGATGGGCTAATTATTGGTATCACAAGGTAAAAATGAAAGGTTAAAAACTTTTCTCCATCACTCTCTTTCATCTACTGAAAAGGAACATTGGGACTTTTTCTGGAAAGAAACTACAGTAATTCCAGGTGTGCTTATGGGTGCTTCCTTGACTGGATGTTGTTGTCTCTAAAACCATTTCTGTGTGAGGCAAACTTTTTTCCAAAAGCACCATATGTCTCTAAATTATTTCTCCAACATAAATTGGTAAAACACCTTTTTTTTTGGGGGGGGGGCAAGTTGTTTTAAAAAATAATAACGATGCATATGTGTGTGAATTCCTTCTCCAAATATCTGTTTGCTATTGTATTCATTTAGCCTTTAATTCACAGTAATCCTTAAATAAGATCCTGAGGGGTCTCATACAGACAGATCGTTTATTTCCAGAAAGTGTTGGGCTGGGCGAACACTGGAAATAGAATAATGAAACTCAGAAGACTACCACAGGGAATTTAAGAATTAGCAATAACAGGTAACAAAGCTTTCCCAAGTTTTCATTTCATGATTTTTCCATTCATTATTTATGTCTTTCCTCCCTAGACTTCCGGCAGAATTCAAGCACTTGGCCAGCCCATTACAGGAGTCAAGGTTATTCCTTCCTCTTCATAGAATAGCTGAATTGACATGCAATTTGAGAGACATGACAGCTCCTAAATGGTGACATTTTACCTGCAGCTAAGATAAGACCAAATATAACTTCTCAGGGAGTGCACTTCTAACAATTAAGCAGCTTAGATAATTACTCAGGGGTTTCCCTAATGCTGTTACTAAGGTAATATGAGCAGGTACGGCTCACAGTGTTTTCAATATACATTCTGTCTGCAGGATAATAAGGATAATATTTGAAAGTTCTTTTCTAATTTATTCTGGTTTTATGTAACAATGCATTCTCCAAGATCAAATATTCAAGGTCACAACTGTTCTTAAAAGGCATTTATTTTCTCAAGATTATGATTTTATTACAAAAGAAAGAATAAACACATCCAGCTTCTCTCTCATTCTTCCCCAAGGTAACAGTGCAAACCTCAAAATTATTGTGAACACAATGTGTTTAAGAACTCTGGTAGTAGAGAGAAACCACTAGTGGTACAGTTATATTAGTGACTATAGAAACATATGGATGTTATTATTTTCCTTAGATAAGAAAGTCATTTTTTTCCTTCAGAGAAATCATACCTAATTTAGTTTGGTGTGTTACCAGAAGAGGTCGATCATATTAAATTGCCAGCCCTGAAGTGCTAACAATTGAAGGGTTAACCTTTCTCTTTGGTTCTGTCTTCTGCAGATGCTTTCAGTATCCTGTGGGATACATTCTTCTAGAGGGAGTCGATGCAATATGAGGCCTATGCCATTGATTTTCCTGAATGATTCCACAGAGTTTTAACCACAACGTCCTTTTCTTATTTTGCTATCTTGCCTAGCAGGTAATACACAATGAAAAAAGTTATTAGAAGAGAATCCATAATATATTGATATTGACCTTATTTTTTAAAAAACTGATATCTTTTGTTTTTATATCATTCTCATTTCTCAATCTATTCCTCCTCTCTTGCATCCAAAGAACCCTTCCTTATGCTAGCTAATTTTTTAAAAAGAGGGGAAAAAGCAATTTAGAAAATTTATATCTCACCCTATAACCCAGTAAAGAAGGGTATACTCTCATATCTCTTTTTTGAGACCAAGCTTAGTTATTATAATTACACAGTACTCAATTGCTCTTCTTTCCTTTTACGTTGATTATAAATCATTGTGTATGTTCTTTTCCTGATTCTATTAACCTCACTTTGTTTCTGTTTCTTATGGTTCAGTATTTATATTCTATTATATATGTGTACTTTGATATGTTTAACCATTCAACAGATGATGGATCCTTATGTGAATTTCAGGTTTTTTTTTTGTTTTTTTTTTTGCAGTAACATCTTAAATTCAATGCAGAACCCCAAAAAGATTAAAGAAAGAGGGAGAAAGTCAAAATGTAAATATATATATATATATATGTATAAACATACATATATATATAATTCGTAACAGTGTTTTTTTGGAACCGGAATCTTAATTGGTGCATATCAGTTGTAAAATAGCTGAACAAGTTAAAGCATATGAATGTGTTGTAAGAAATGATGAGGGGAGGAGCAGCTAGATGGCACAGGACCTGAGTTCAAACACTCACTTAATATTTTCAAGCACTGTGATCCTGGGCAAGCCACTTAACCCTAATTTCCTCAGCAAAAAAAGAAAAAAAGAAAAAAAAAAAAGAAATGATGAGGGGGATGGTTTCAGAGAAAATTGTGTATGAGATTTGTATGAACTGATGCAATGAAGGAAATAAAATCAGGAGAATAATTTATACAATAATAACACTATTGGAAAACACAAACAACTTTGAGATACAAACATTCTGATTAATTCAATGACTAATCACAATTCCAAGCATCAATTCATAATGAATTATGTTACCCACCTCCTTACTAGGAGGTGAGGGACTTGGGATGCAAAATGATACATATGTTTTTTGACATGGCCAATGTGGGAATTCATTTTTCTTATTATATTTAAGTTTATAAAGCTTTTTATTCTTCTTTCAGTGGGAGGGAAGAAGATGAAAATGTGGGAGGGAGAAAAAGTAGATTTTCATTTATTGAAGAAATCAAATTTAAAAATAAAACAAATGCAGACTGAGGTAATTAAAGATATATTTATATCAAAAATAATGTAGGGATATTTCTTTTCATGGACAGCTAAGTGGCACAGTAGATAGAGCACTGGTCCTAGAATCAGGAAAACCTAAGTTCAAATCCAGTTTCAGACAATCTCTAGTTGTATGACCCTGGGAAAGTTAACCCTATTTTCTTCCTTCTGTAAAATGAGTCAGAGAAGGAAATGGCAAAACACTCCAGTATCTTTCCCACAAAAACTCCAAAAGGGATCACAGAGTCAGATATGACTGTAATGCCTAAAAAACAGCAACAAAAATTTATTTTCAAGTAGAACTTGGATTAGATGACCTTTTAAGCCTCTTTCATTCTGTGATGCATTATACTTCCAGTCTCAGTTTTATTATCATGGAATTCTAACCTATCCTACCAACACAGACAAATTTTAGATTTATTAAGAATATTAAACTTGGTGGTTATGATGTAAATTATGCCAATATCTCAGTAGAAACTTGATCTAAGTTTTTTCATATTTTTGTCAAGGGGTATGAAGAGAAGAAAGAAGGAAATCCCCAGTTGCAGTGATTTAAAAGTACAATGTCTTGGGGAGCTAACTGGTGCAGTGGATAGAGTACCACTCCTGAAGTCAGGAGGACCTGAGTTCAAATTTGATTTAAGACACCTAACACTTCTTAGCTGTGTGATCCCAGGCAAGTCACTTAATCCCAATTGCCTCAGCCAAAAAAAAGTACAGTGTTTTCAACTATACTAAAACTATCTTTCAATCTGTCTACAAATCTTTCCCTAGCTGAATGTATCCCGAACCAAACATGTCTATCTACCTAAATTTGTTCTTCTTCTTTCTGTTGATATTGCTTCCATTCTTCCAATAACCCAGACTTAAAGAAAGAGGATATATTGAAGGCCTTTCTTTTGTTCCCCATATCTAATTATCTTCTACATTTTGTAATTTTTAATTCCCATAATGTCTCAGATCTGCCTACTTTGTATTTCCACTGCTATCATCCTAATTCCAACACCCTTTACTTCTCATTTGGACATCTGTAGTAGACTACTAAATATTCTTCTGCTGGATCTAGGCAATTTCTTTTACACCCACCCTCCTCCAACTCATTCAAATTCACCTTACATAGCAACTAAATTAATCTTCCTCTAAATTTAAGGTTTAAACATACTTGAAAATCTTCAATGACTCCCTATAACTTATTGAAATAAGTCTAAACTCCTCATCCACATATTCAAGGCCAAAAAGATAATCCCAGCCTATACAGGCCATTCTTGTCTAAGTGCAGTTAAGCTTAAATTTTAGGGATTTAACTTTAAAATTTAAGAGTTCAGGCTTTTCTCTCACCATTCCCCTCTTCTACCCCAGTATCTTGGCAGAGATGGCTCTTATCTTCATCAAGATCAACATACACCCTTTTTTCCCCTCAATAATATTTCATTTTACTGATCAGTCTCAAAAAAAGCTTTATATTCTCTTGCTTTCATTTCTTCTCCTCTCATTCATTTCTCAACTCTTTGCAGTATTACTGTAACCTCATTACTCAAATGATTTACTTTCTCCTAACTTATAAAATTTCCTAATTACAAAATTTGATGTTTTTTTATCCTTCTTCTTGACCTTATTATTTAATTTGATGCATTTAACCATCCTCTTTTATCTGTGTTTTCAAGACATTACCATCCTGGTTCTCTTCCAACTTGCCTAACCAATCCTTCTCAAAATTTTGCAGAATCATTATCCATGGAATTTCCCTAACAATAGGTGTAATCCAGGGATCTAGCTATCCTGGGCTCTCTTCTCTCTCTACACTCTTTCTTGTTGACTTAATCAATTCTCACAAATTTAATTTTAAACTTATGCAGAAGAACTCCAGTTTTATATACACTATATATCCCTAGTCTTCTTCTGAGTTCCAGAACTATGTCACAAACTATATATTGGACATTTCAAACTGGATGTCCAATAATTATATCAAACTTACTATGTCCAAACAGAATTGATTGTCAAACTCTCTATCACCTTCCCAATCTCACCCTTTTATCTCAACTTCTCTAATTCAGTCAGAGGGATCAGTATCATGTGTGAAGCTACATTCTCTGGTCCTATATCCATTCCTCTTTCTATTCAACTAACAGTAAGCATTTACTAAGTATCTACTATGTGCCAATCACTATGCTATATAGTACTATCTCAAAGTTTTCTAAACCAGAGAGAAGTGATCCTTTGCCCTCTTTCCTTAAAACAAGTTTGAAAGAAACAGAAATGAGGGCAAAGAAAAAGATAGACAAAGAGAATTAATCAGAGAGAGAACAAAATTGATCTTAGTTTATTTTGATGTAATGTCATCATCTAAATATGAAGATGCTGATGCTGGTGACATTAGTAGGTCATGTACTATTTTCTCAGTTCTATATTGCAGCTGGATTTGCCTCATATTGTTGATTTTTTATTCAGTTCCCTTTGCCATTTTCCCCTCTCTAGCCAAGAACATTTTTTTCTCCTAATAAGATGCTTCCTGCTAGAAGAAAAAGAGAAGGAGGATGAGGAGGAGAAAAAAGAAAAAAAAAGGAAGAGGAGGAAGAAGAGGAGAAAGAGAAAAAGAAAAAGAAGATGATGATGATGTAGTTTAGAAAATATTGAAATAAAAATTTTAAGTGTCAAGAGTTGAAGATTTAAGAACAATATTTTTCTCATGGCTTATTAGTGGCAAGCAATACTAAATTAAAATACTATATAGAATATGTAACTGAACCAAACTTCAATTATACAATCATAATGTGTTATCTTAGTACTGAACTTCAGATGACCACAGATTTGTACCTTTTTACTTAAGGAACGCAAAAAGGAATTATGGGATCAAAATTCTTTCTGAAAGAAATTGTGGGAAAGTAATAGATATTTTGTAATAAAGTCAAGGAAAAAGTTCATTTTAGCATGAGTTTTTAGCCTCCAGGATGAAAAAATATAGTTCACCAGTTTACATGCAACATTTAACAAGTTTGCCCATAAACATCAATTGTTTGTCAAAAGGAATCCTAGTGGATATTGGTTTGGCAATGAAGTCACTGAAGATCTCACAATACAGTACATTGTTCACACTATAATATTTTATTCAGTGATTAAGTTTAATAAACATTTATAAATGCTATTTGTAAGGCATTGTCCTAGATACTAACAAATTAGAGAAAGGTACTACTTTTTTTAAAAAAAATGCATGACTCTCCCAAGGTTAAAAAAAAAAGTTTCTCTATCCTCTGTTCTGCAGGCCTACATCTGTGTATGCTATATAAACAATTGCCCTTTCCAGCTGGTCACTACTTGGCAATTACCCTGAAAAGAACAATGATTAAAAAACAGGAGCATGCATTTGCCTCCTTCCAACATGCACTTTTAGTCCAGACTAATTCACATGAAAGTTGCAAAAAATAAAGTGAAGTCCTGCACCATCCAACTTAATTTATGTAAATTGATTTGGAAATGCCGATGAAGCACCTGACTTCTTGATAAAAATCAGCATTTCAGGTCATTAATATTAAATGCAGAAGTTAGTTTCCCATATAAAATAAAATATCTAATCATGGATCATGTGTCAAAATGGGAAAAGAACTAGTGAGACTTTGTGATTCTACAGTTGTAAAATTGACTTTCATTTCTCAACCAACCAATCAATATTTTGTAAGTGTGCACTACAGGCCAGGCTCTATGCTACATTCTGGGAATAGAAACAACAAAAAGTAAGTGGGCCCTGCCCTTAAAGTTCTTTCAGAACCTGTACACACAATTGAAATTTTCTGAGCAGCAACTTCTGTATATTTAACTAAATTGTAAAGTATTCCAAGACAGGTGCAGAGTCTAACTCTCAATTCAACAAGCATTTATTATCTGTTATGCCTGAGACACTATACTAGGTGTAAAGAATACCGATATTAAAAACAGACGAGGGCAGTTATTTAAAAGATTCTTCATTCTTTCTCTTCACATATTGGATGGTCCACCCAAACTAGTCTCTTTCCTGTTATATACATATGTGTACAAATATATTTGTACATATAAGTATTGTATATGTACATAAATATATGTTGATATATATATGTTAGTTAATAACCTATATTTCAGCCTGTGCAATGTGTAGCTCCTATCCCTGGAATGTACTTCTCCCTCATCTCTGCCTCTTAGAATTCCTAGCTTCTTTTAAGTTTTTAGAATCTCCACAGTAGTTAGGATTCTTTCCTCCACATTCACCACCCTACATATTAGTATGTACTCTTTATTTTCTTATGTAAGCACAATGTCACTGTCAATGGAATGTAAACTCCTCGAGGGCAGCAACTGTTTTTGTCTTTGTATTCATGACATCTAGCACAGCGACTGACACTTGTTTGATAGTTTCTATTGTGTAACTGGTACTTAAAAAACATAGCATGATCATCCAGAGCATCAAGATGAGATTGATATTTGTATAGAACTTTAGCAGAGACTGGAAAACATGCTCTAACTTATGATACATACATGTCAAAGTTCTAACTCATTTTTTTAAGGTAGGTACATCTATCTATGAACAGGACTGCTCTTTTACAGACAAGAGTACCAGAACATGACCTCTTTTCTTATATTCATGATAACCAGCTCCAATTCTCACTGTTGTTATGGTAACTGTCACCATATGTCCCACTCAAACATAACAAATAATCTCAAATTGGGCTATGAGCACTAAATATACATTTTTCATATTCCTTCCTAATTTATTTTTCATAAGTCTACATAGTTTAGTCAAATATGAGACATTCATTCATGTTTAAGAACCATAAGTATATACACTTCCACTCTCCAACTTAAACTACCTTTTTTAGTAGTCACAGCAATTCAAAATCGAAATGCTTTAGAATCTAGAAGTCAGCTTTCTTTTAAAATGGAGCAGAGCCCTGCAATTTTTTCTTTTCTATATAACTCTTGACTTCCTGCTTCTTAGTCCTCTGCAAGGCAATGTGATGAGACTTTGAATGTGATATGACATTTTTGCTTCAGCTTCATAAATAATAGCTAAATGTTGAAATTGTACTGCCCTTCCCGTCTAATTCATTCAGCCAGAAGGAGATACTAGCAGAAGAAATCCAGACAAAGGAATGAAACATTCCCTCCACAATTTTCATCTCATCCCAACCCAGAGGCTGCTACCAGACCTGCTTGGGAATGGGAAGAAATCTCTTCTTTATTATGTATATAGCTCACAGTGAGATAATGAGAAGGCTATAAAATATTGCCCAAGAGAGCAAAGAAATAGGATAAGAAAACTTATAATAACCCAATTTTGCCAGAGCAGTGCATGTTTATATAGATTTTTTATATGTTCCTATTATAAAGCAAGGAGATTGATACCTCATTTTCTTCATCTACAAAATAAGAGAGCTGCATAAAATGGCCTCTGAGTCTCTTCCAATTCTATACCTAGGGTCCTATGAAATAACTATTTGTTATTTTTAAAAAGTCCACACATATTACAAAATATTTATAGCAGCACTTTTTGTTGTAGCTAAAAGTTGAAAACAAAGTAGATTGTCCAAAAGTTAAAGACTGGCTAAAACAAATTGCGGCACATGAATTTAATGGAATACAACTGCACACTGTGAACATGATATATATGATGAATATAGAGAAGCATGTAAGACCTATATAAATTGATGCAGAGTGAAGTAATCAGAGCCAAGAAAACAATATATAGTAACTATAATAGTGTAAATGGAAAAAAATGATAAAATAAAAAAAATTAAAAGGAAATGTAATAAAAGTAAGAAGATAAAATGGGACTTAAAGGATTCATTTAAAGAGATCTTTAGTGGAGGTGGGATATCAACAGATGTTACACATCACATATGTTTTTGGATTTTGTCAAAGTATCTATCAGTTGGATGGCATTAAGGAAGAAGGGAGGGGATGGAAATACATGAGATATTATAGCAACATAACCAAAAACCAATAAAAATTATTTTTAAAAGGAAGAGAAATACACATTTAAAAATTAATTCATGGAACAAAAGCATTTACATAACAAAGTTAATTTTTTAAAAATTATGATTGTACATGGAACTGCAAATTTACTATGCATGAGTTGCTATTCCTTTAAAATATACAACAAAATATGCATATAAATTTCTTTTCTTTTTCCCTTCCCCTCTGTCCTAGATAGAAACAAATAGGTGTTTGTATATGTGTATATGTTCCAGTCAAATATAATAAGTAATCTTAGAAAATTAAACATACATTTTTCATATTGTTTCCTAATTTATTTTTCATTAATCTACATAATTGAGTCAAATAGGAGACATTTATCCACATTTGAGAACCATAAGTACATACATTTCCACTATACAACTTTTATATTTATGGGAACAAAGTTCCTCCTGAAAGGATTTATGGAAAAGTAATAGATATTTTGTAATAAAGTCAAGGAAATGTTCATTTTAGTACTAGGTTTAGCCTCCAGGCTGAAAAAAATAAAGTACACCAGTCTACATTCTAATTTGACAAGTTGCCAACATAAGCATCATTTGTCAATAAAATCCTAATGGATATTGGTCTGGTCATGGGGACATTGAAGATATCACACACACACACACACACACACACACACACACCAGAAATTTATTCTACACATACATCTATTTATCAATTCTTTTTTCCTAGTTGCAGATAACATTTTTCTTTCCATTGCTTTTATTTTGGGTTTTGGTTTGGATATTTATATTAGACAAAATAACATGTATTTATTTTACATATTTGCTGGTAAAATGATTGAATTGTTTCTAAGAAAGGAAGAATTTTGCATTTGATATCATTATAAAGCTAAAAACAGCAAGAGAAAATGTTTCTAATTGATTTCTTTATTTTTTTATGGCTTTTTATTTACAAAACATAAGCATGGATAATTTTTCAACATTGAACCTTACCAAATCTTCTGTTCTGACTTTTCCCCTTTTCTCTGCCTCACCCTCCCCTATATGGCAGGTAGTCCAATATATGTTAAATATGTTAAAGTATATGTTAAATCCAATATATGTATACATATTTATACAGTTGTCTTGCTAACAAGAAAAGTCAGATCTAGACAGAAAGAAAAAAACCTGAGAAGGAAAACAAAAATGCAAGCAAACAATAACAGAAAGATTGGAAATGCTATGTTGTGGTCCACACTTATTTACCATAGTTCTCTCTCCGAGTGTAGCAGATTCTCTTCTTTACTGAACAATTAGAACTGATTTGAATCATCTCATTGTTGAAGAGAGACACATTGATCAGAGTTGATCATCGTATAATCTTGTTGCCATATATAATGATTTCCTGGTTCTGCTCATTTCACTTATTTCTTCCAAGCCTCTCTGAAATTATCTTGCTGGTCTTTTCTTACAGAACAATAATATTACATAACATTTATATACCACAATTTATTCAGCCATTCTCCAATTGATGGGCATCCATTCAGTTTCTAGTTTCTAGCCACTACAAAAATGGCTCCCACAAACATTTTTGCACATGGTGAGTCCCTTTCGCTTCTTTAAAATCAATTTGGGATATAAGCCCAGTAATAACACTACTGGATCAAAGGGTGTGCACAGTTTGATAAACGTTTTGAGCATAGTTCCAAATTGCTCTCCAGAATGGTTGGATTTGATCACAATTCCACCAACAATGTAAGAGTATTCTAGTTTTCCCACATCCCCTCCTACATTTGTCATTATCATTTCCTGTCATCTTAGCCAATTTGAGAGGTGTGTAATGGTATCTCAGAGTTGTCTTAATTTTCATTTCTCTGATCAATAATGATTTGGAGCACCTTTTCATGTGACTAGCAATAGTTTCAATTTCTTCATCTGCAAATTGTCTGTTCATAGTTGAAGTATGGCTTGATTTCTAATAAATTTGAGTCAATTCTCTATATATTTTGAAAATGAGGCTTTTATCAGAACCTTTGAATGTAAAAATGTTCTCTCAGTTTATTGCTTCCCTTCTAATCTTCTCTGCATTAGTTTTGTTTGTACAAATCTTTTAAATTTAATATAATCAAAATTTTCTATTTTGCGATCAACAATGATCTCTAATTCTTCTTTGGTCACAAATTCCTTCTTCTTCCACAGGTCTGAGAGGTAAACTCTCCTATGTTCTTCTAATTTATTTAAAATCTCATTCTTTATGCCTAGATCATGAACCCATTTTGACTTTATCTTGGTATAGTCTTAAGTGCAGGTCAATGCCTAGTTTTTGTCATACTAGGGATTGATGGAATATTAGGGAAAATATTGGAAATAGTCAAAACCCTGACATTAAAAACCCTTCATGGATGTCTCTTGCCACTGTAGAGATACTAATAATTATCTTTTAATATTTCATGAATTTCCAATAGGTATCAGTCATTTAGTCAAGACAATCATAAACAATTCTGATATCTGAATGAAGTATCTGTCTGTTGAACCATATGTTTCTAGAGAAATACACATAGTCCAGGAGTTAGTACATTTTTTTAAAAAATGAACATTGTAAGTTATTCAAATAGATAAAAAGAAAAAATATTTTAAGTATTAAGCACTTAATATGTGTAAAGCACTAAAATAAAAATAATTGGCACATAAAAGATTATTTTATTGTGAGGGACTACTGAAGAAATTACTTCAAAGAGAATTCTAGAGAAACTACTCATTTAACATTTGTGTAGGGAAGATATTTATGCATTCCCCATTATCTAAAAGATATTGTCATAAGGCATATCATAAAAAAAGAATCAAATGGGTCTATGGATTATGGAAAACTGCTACATTCAATAAATATTTATTGAACACCTACCATATTCATATCATGAAGTTAGGCTTTGGAAGAGATATAAAGTTTAAATAAGGTACAATTGTTATAGGTGAGTGGTGTTAGCTAAAGACACATAATAGGCAGATGAATGACTCCATCAAATAGACTGAATAAGTTTGCATAATGATGGCCTACTAAGTAGTTTCCAGGGTTTGGTACTGCCCATTCTACCACACCTCAAAAAACTTTAAATGAAATGTAAAAAAACCCCACCAAAATACAACCATTGGGGTTAACTATTCTTTTCTTATAGAAAAGAGGAAATGAGATGTTACGAAGGGAAATATTAATTACTGAAAACTAGTATGAGCTCTTTATGAGTCCTGTGAGAATAACCTGTGTTCTAGATTTATATACCTGGATTTCAGCAAAACATTTGACAAAATCTTCCTTGAGATTTTTTGCTCCCAAACAGCAGTACTGGAAGGTGCATGGACCAGCTGGTGTGCTATTTTTTGCAAAGAAGTAGTTAGTGTAATAACACAGCAGCAGAGAAGGACCCAGGATTCCTGGCAGCCTCAAGCTCTGGGCAGTAGTGAGCATGGGACCCTAGCTTTCATCTCTACATCCAGCCCACTCTCTCCCCAAGGAAACGTAGGTGATGAGAGTTGGGGGAGTATATAAGAGTCAAAGTTGCTCTCAGAAAGTGAGCTGGGTCAAGAAGAGAGAAGTCCAGCTATGCTGCGCTGATTTGTTACTCCACAGCTGGAAATCCTACTTGCTCCTTTGGGGAATTATTAGGTGGGAAAGGGTGGTAAGCCTCCAGACAAGAAATGTATTTTTTATTGGAAAAATTCATTTGGTACTTGTCATTTTCCCCACTCATAGTGCCTTTTGGAACCAATTAATGACAAGTACTGAGGAACCACTGTATATCAGGAGAAGAGAGAAAACCAAAGACGGAACCTTAGGGAGTACCCACCTGACACGATCAAAAAGAGGATGAACAGTCATTTGAAGGAGATGACAAAGGAACAGGTAAAGGGAAATTAGAACCAAGAAAATCAAGTGTCTCCTTGGCCAAGAAAAAAAGGTTATAGCCAGAAGAGAGTGATCAAAAATGGCAAAAGTTGCAGAGAGATTGAGAATAAAGAATGAAAAAAAAAAAAAAAAAAAAGAAACATTATAGTTAATGATTAAGTCATTTTCTTAAAAGAAGCTTCCACAGAACACTGGGGACAAAAATCAAAGAACTCAATCAACATTTTTGAAGAGTGAGTATAGAAGGAAATAGAAGATGCAGATGTAGACAACATTTTTCTCCAAAAAAAAAAAAAATGTTTCTCAATGAAAAGAATGAGACATTTCTCAGTAGCAAGACAACAGAAAGTAGCTGAATGCATATAGAAGAATCAAGGGAAAACTTGTTTTAAAATACAAGACACCAGTATATGTATAATTTAAGCAGCTAAAAAGAATTTAAAGAAGAGAGTTGAAGATATAAGAAAGAAAGGTAGAGGGGGAGAGAGTCAGAGAGACAGAAAAAGACAAAAACAAAGAAAGCCAAAAAAAAAGCCAGATTGAGAGTGAGCCAGATTGAGAAAGAATGAGACAGACAAACAGACATAGACAGACATAAACAGAGAGAGAATGTAGTGATGTAATGAGACTTTGAAAGAGACCAGATGGGATGACATCAAAGGTAAACAAATTAAGTCTTAGCATAGCAGATATGATCAGACTTTAAAGTAAGACTGTAAATGATGATTGTGTTAAAATTTGCAGAGTGGAGGGGCATTTAAGAAAGTTCCCATTAGGCGGCCTCAATCTTGTTGAAGTTCATTTTTTTGTTATATTTTTCAAAGTGTAAGGGACAGCAGTTTAGTTGAAGACTAATGATAGAGGGAAAGATTTGCAATGAGTGCCGTGGGGAATGAAATGAAATGATGTATCAATAAATAGAGAATAGAAGATTTGTTCAACAGATACAAGAACCTAGATGAAAAGAATATTTCTATGAAAATCTTTATGAAATGAAATTCATGAATACTTAAAAATGGAAGGGAAGATAAAAAGTTAAATGAACTAAAATTTGCCTGACTAGAGAGGATAAAAAAGTCATAAGCAGATATGTAAATATGTCATTTAGTTTATGGTCCAGAAGAGCCACTATATAATCCTCAAACAAGGGAAAACAAGCACAAAAAGCTCTCTATGAGCTACTGCTTAGAAATCTCAGTTGTGTCATTAATTAAATGTCCCAAACTGGATACCATAATAAATTGAGCTGGGACCAGAGCAATTGCCAGCAACCCCACTGTTTATTAAACTGCAGAACCAGTGTGAGTTTCATAAATAAATGACTGGTTTGTCTGAGAAAGAGTTACCCTCATAGTGGAGAGTGGCTTCATTCACTAGGCATCATATCAATCACTGGACTGAGTTAAGTTGGCAAAGAATTTTGCTTTGGTCTTTAAAGCCAGGGAATGGGTGATAGACTATGTGAAGAGTTCCAGAATATTAGGCTATGATGCCAAATATCAGGAGGGTACAGTCTGCTGCCAGCTGTCCTTGTCTGCTCTCCTGCTTTGCTAATTTTCAGCTTAAACCTTCCCTTAGGTAAGGAGAAAAAAATCACTGCCCATTGGTTCTCAATACTATTATGATTTCTATGGACTAATGATTCTTAGGTACATGGTATTATTCACTGTAAAATACATGATGTCCAGGTATGGAAATATTAATTAAAATTTTATCTAAATGAAGTTAGTCAAATCTATTATCTTTTTCCTCAAAATGTATTCATAGTTCAATTTCTGGTTTTCTTTAATAAAAAATATAGAAAAGAAAAAGGATATGAAATAAAGATTGTGTACAACAGAATTAACTCTATATAAAGGTAGCTTTATTAAAGAGTAGAGGACTAGGATTTCAATGTACATAAAACACCATTATTATGATTAGAATGTCATAATATGTTCAGCCATTTCCCAATTAATTAGTTTTCAGTTCTTTCCCACTACAAAAAAAAAAAAAAAGCTATTACAAATATTTTTGTACATAAGGGTCCTTTGTTTGATCTCTTTGAATTACATATTTAGTAGTAGTAGTAGTAGTAATAGTATTCCTAAATCAAAGGGCATCTATAGGTCAATGACTTTAGGGGTATAGTTGCAATATTTTCTAAAATGGCCATACCAATTCATTGCTCCATCAACAACATGTAAATATACCTGTTTTCCCAGAGCCTCATCAATATTTTTCCTTTTCCTTTTCTGTCAATTTTGCCAATCTTATGGATATGAGAACCAGAGAACTTTCATTTGCATTCCTATAATTAGTAAGGATTTGGAGCATTTCTTCATAGCTTTTAATAGCTTATATTGTTTCTTTGAAAACTATCCTTTGACCATTATCAACTAGGAAATGACTTTTTATTCTTAAAAATGAATCAGTCCCTTGTATATCTTGGAAAAGAGACCTTTATCAGAGAAACTTGCAATTTTCTTGTTTCCCTTCTTTTTTCTGCCATATGCATTTTTGTGTACATATATATGTGTGTGTATACGTGTGTGTGTATATATATATGTGTGTGTGTGTCTGTGTGTGTGTATTCAGAGATACAAAGGATCTTTTTAAATCAACAATCATTTAGTATCACCTATGTGCCAGGTAACTCAGACATAATCTAGTCCATTGGTTCCCAACCTGATGGCCCAAAGATCCCTGGAAAATTGCAAAATTATTCTGCAATATCAATGTGCAAATCCATTTGTCCAATATAACCCATAAAGAGGCAATGAGGTTTCATAATAGAGCAATGGACCTGGAATCAGAAAGGTTTGAGTTTAAATTTGGCCTCAGATATTTACAAGATATACAACTGGCTACATTACTTAACTTTGTTTGACTCAACTGAAAACTAGGGATAATAATAATAGTTAACTACTTGGATTTGTTTTGAGAATAAAATGAGATAATATTTGTAAAGTATTTAGCACAACACCTTACATAGAATAGGCACTTAATAAAAGTTTGTTACCTTTTACCTAGTATTATTATGGTCTTTATTTACTTAGCTCACTTAGCTCCCATAAATCATGCAACTAAATCCTAGAAAAATATTGGGAGATAGCTACATATCTTTTGGTATTAAATAATGGATTGTGTACCAAAATGTTGGCTATTATTGACCCAAGATATACTTCATCATTATATACATGAATAAAGAGAGCTTCAGAGATTAAGTGACTTATTTAATATTATATAAAAATTGTAGTGTAACAGAAACAGCTTTGGAATGAAACAAGTATCCTGGGCTCCAAGTATCGTTTTTGCCCCTAATTCTTACTAACTGTGTGACCTGGACCAAACCACTTCACTTTTTCTCCTATAGAATGAGGTTTATAATACTCATATGGCTTGCTACACAGGGTTGCTATTAGAAGCTAATGAAATAATATCTGCAAAGTACATCACAAACTATAAAATCCTATAAAAACATAAGGTATTATTATGAGCCACCTCATTGATAGGGCACCATGGTGGTAAGGGGAGGAATACATTCCAAATGGCATGGTGTCTACCTACCAGGAATTTATAATGAAATGCAAAAACAACAGATATCCAAAGGGCTAAGGGGAAAATAGAAAAAATATCTATATTTTAGGTGTAGTTTATTTAACTTTTTGCTTGCCTTAATACTTAATCAGGGTACCTATTGAATAACTCATGGGTAGCAGCAGCATGGGGGAAAGGAAAAGGCTAGGAGGGAAGGTCGTGGAGCACAGGGATTAAGAAGGGGAGGTGAAGAAAACTCTTTCTGCCGCCTCCAGGAACAATTCACTCATACTGAGTTCTCATTTCTTTTGGAACAAATGGCCCAGCTGATTTCCCACTGCAGAATCCAGCCCCCTCAATGTTCTGGTCATGCCCTTCTCTGAGAACAAAGCACATTAACATTTGAAGAAGTTTTATGGTATGAACAAGATAAAAATGAATCCCTCCAGCATGTTGTAATGAAAAAATGAAATGGAAATCTTTCAGGAGATTTTTTTAAAGTACTATTTGGGGATTTTTGTTTTGTTTTGCTTTGCATTCCTCTAAATAACGATATGCCCTCCAAAAAAAACTCAGACCAAGAAAACTACTTGGAAAAAGTAAGCATTCAAGCTAAAACATCTTGTGTCATAGAATTAATATTAGAAAGTTGCTAGGGAAAAAAGCTAGACTTTGCTTCTATTCTGCCACTACATTCACCAAATGTTTATCAAACTCCTACTATATACAAAACAATATGCTTGGAATTGGGGATGCAAATATAAAAAACAAAAAATCTCTTCCTTTTTCAAAAATTCTGTGGAAATAATTCATTCTTCCTTTAGTATAGGGAAATCACTCCACCAATCACTAATATCAGGAACTTCATAAATAAATCATAGTTGCCTATGGCACATAGAGGTTAAGGATGTCTCTGTGTGTATATATACACATAAATGTATATACCCATACATATGCATATATATACACATGTGTATACACATATATACCTACATGCACATACAACTATACATATACATACCTATATATTTATATCTATATATACATCTGTTTATCTTTGTACATATATACCTAGAGAGAAGAAAATAACAAGGAGAAGAGAGTGATTGACAGAGTTATAAGAGAGGTAGAGAAGAAAGAAGATTGAGAAAAGGTTTTGGATTTGACAATTGAGAGATCATTAGCAACTTTAAAGAAAGAGGTTTGGCAAGCAGGGCCAGGAGATCATTATATACTTCAATAACAATACTATATGATGACCAATTCTGATGGACCTGGTCATCTTCAGCAATGAGATGGACCAAATCAGTTCCAATGGAGCAGTAATGAACTGAACCAGCTACACCCAGGGAAAGAACTCTGGGAGATGACTAAAATCCATTACATTGAATTCCCAATCCCTATATTTATGCATACCTGCATTTTTTATTTCCTTCACAGGCTAATTGTACAATATTTCAGATTCCGATTCTTTTTGTACAGCAAAATAACGGTTTGATCATGTATACTTATTGTGTATCTAATTTATATTTTAATATATTTAACATCTACTGCTTAACCTGCCATCTGGGGGAAGGAGGGGAAAAATTGGAACAAGAGGTTTGGCAATTGTCAATGGTGTAAAGTTACCCATACATATAACCTGTAAATAAAAAGCTATTAAAATAAAAAAAAAAAAAAAAGAGGTTTGGACAGAATGAAAGTCAGACTGTAAGGGGTAAAGAAGTGAGTGACAGGAGAGAAAGTAGAACAACTTATTGCAGATGGTTTTATCAAGGAGTTTCTACACAAATGATAGAGATAGTAGTGAGAATAGAAGGAAGATCAGGGGAGGACTTTTTGAGATTGAGAAAAATATGGGCATGTTTGCAAGCATAGGGAAGGAGCCAGTACAAGATAAGATTGAAAATCAGTCATAGAGTAGAAATTCTAGAGGGAGAAATTCATTAAAAGCAATAGCATGGAATGGGATTCCTTGTGTAAAGAGGGTAAGGAATTCCTTGGTAATGGATAAGGCACTTTATTCCTCCTTTTGAAGGAGGAAATAGTGGCAGGAGTTATCTGAGTGATATGAGATGAAGAAGAAGAAAGAAGAGGAAGATCATGGTGAATAATTGCTTTTGAAAACATGATTTAACAAGATTCTAGGTTCAGAAAGTGAGGGAAGGGGATCCATGGGAGGTTTGAGGAAGAATGAAAAGGTTTGGAATTGCAATTCCAATTCCAAATTGCTGCTTTGGAGAATGGGATAATGATTTGATAAAAGAGGTATAGTAGGATTGCTCAACAATGAGGGAGGGTTTGGTAAGGAAAGGGAGAGAGAAAGGTGGAAAGTTAACAGATTAATCAATAGAAATAAAGGGATTTCAAAATTCCTGAACAATGAGGAGGTGTATTTGTAGATGATGGTAAAATCAATCATCTTTGTTTGTGGCTGAGGTAGGGCAGAAGAATAGGTCATGGAAAGTGAATAGGTTCAGAAAACGAGTGGTTAAGATGTTTAAGGGGCAGTTAGTATGTAAATTTAAATACCTAAATATGAAGATAAGAGTTGGGAAGGAGAGAAAAGTTGTGAATCAGATACAAATATTAAGGAAGGAAGGTGAGTGACCCGGAGGTTTATGGACAGCCGTACCAGGATTTTGATTGAGTAGTAGAGATGTTTTGCATGAATATCAATGGAAGAGAGATATCTGAGTGATGGAAGTAGGAAAAGTTGAAAGTGGCAGTGGAAAACAAAGACTATTCCAACTACCTTACCTTGATCAATGAGTCAAGGAAAAGGTGTCCAAAGAGATTATGTCATGAGAAGAGAGGAAAAGAAAAGAATTTGGATAAAGTAGAGTTGGTTGCCTTTAGAAAAATCATTCCATATTACTGTTCTGTAAGAAATGACCAACAGGATGATTTCAGAAAGGCCTGGAGAGACTTACACGAACTGATGCTGAGTGAAATGAGCAGGACCAGGAGATCATTATATATTTCAATAACAATACTATATGATGACCAGTTCTGATGGACCAGGCCATCCTCAGCAATGAAATCAACTAAATCATTTCCAATGGAACAGTAATGAACTGAACCAGCTATGCCCAGAAAAAGAACTCTGGGAGATGACTAAAAACCATTACATTGAATTCTCAATCCCTATATTTATGCCCACCTGCATTTTTGATTTCCTTCACAAGCTAATTGTACAATATTTCAGAGTCTGATTCTTTTGTACAGCAAAATAACAGTTTGGTCATGTATACTTATTGTGTATCTAATTTATATTTAATATATTTAACATCTACTGGTCATCCTGCCATCTGGGGAGGTGGGGGGAGTAAGAGGTAAAAAATTGGAACAAGAGGTTTGGCTATTGTTAATGCTGTAAAGTTACCCATGCATATATCCTGTAAATAAAAGGCTATTAAATAAAAAAAGAAAAAGAAAATCATTCCAGAGATCACAGTGGGATGAATGGCATTCAGTTGCAATTTTAAGGTGGTAAGGTTGAGAGGGATGGGGAAAAGGAATTGGGTTTGGATGATAACTAGCAGAGGTTCAGATTCACCTAGATTTGCTGGTACACATTACCATGTGTGAAACTGTTCATCATTGAGTGGAAGATAAGACTTCTCCTTTTAAAGGAGGTTAGAAATTGAACTGGCAACAAACGTTAAAGGCAAATATAGTTAGTTAATTATTAATACAATTAGTTATTATATAATTAATACAATATTAGTTAATTATTATTAGTTATTAGTTAATAAAAGTTTATATAAGCTTTTATTGCTGTTATTAGTATCTATGGAATGGTCCACAAAGACTAACTACCATGTAAGGGTCTTAGGGCAGTTAGGCACAGTGTATATAGAATTCAGATCTGGAGTCAGGAAGACCTGAGTTCAAATGTAGCCTCAGAAACTTACTAGTTGTATTACCCTGAACACTTAACCCTCTTTGCTTCATTTTCTCATCTATAAAATGAGCTAGAAAAGGAAATAGCAAAGGTCTTCAATATCTTTGCCAGGAAAATTCCAATGGGATCACAACTGAAAAACAATTAAACAACAGTAACAACAACAAAATGTAAGTGTCTTTCACCTTCTCTAGCATTTCATATATTTTATTACAATGAGAAAACATTGACTTCCCATTTGTAACTGAATAGATAGAAAGGAAGGAAATAAGTATTTATTAAGCAGTTAATATTTGCCAGCCTCATGCTCAGTACTAGAAATAAAAATAAAAGTGAAAAGTAAGGCAATCCCTACTTTCAAGGATTTTACATTTTTATAAAAGAAGATGACACATACCCCCCCAAAAAAGTTGAAAAGGAGGAGGGAGAGGAAGGCACCTGGTACAGAAGCATAGTTATTAAGTCCAGACATCAGGAACAGAATCAGAAGAATGAAAAGTGACTTGAACCCCTCCACAAAATGAAGGTTTCAGGAAGAGCTTACCAATCAGAAAAAGGGAAAGACCTTTCAGAAGAATAATGATTGAACAGGTTGTAAGGATGATAGCTTTTCAGTAAGAGGAGGCCCCATAAGCTGAGGGAGTTCCAAAAGCAAGTAACAGTCATAGTCTAGAAACATATTGTTATTGTTATTTGTCCTTTGTTCTAGAAAAGGACCACGACTTCAGGGAAGTGATCCCGTGACATGCAAGTGAATTGGATTTAAGGGAGGGAGGGCTATGCAAGATTGCCTCCCGTCCTTTCCCCTCCAGAGCCATCCAGGTCTAGTAGCCAGAAATAAATCAAGAAGACTTGAAATGGCCCTGAATACAATGGGAGACTTTGCCCTTTATATGCTAAAGTCTTCAACAGGTCTCTGACAAAGGCTGCACACATTCAGTGATTAAGGCTAGATAGCTATTGAGGCAAAGAAACTTCTCTTTCACCTAATCCCCCTCAAAAAATCTAAATAAACAAATGAATGAGTGAATGAATCTGGGAGGCAAAGATGAGAGCTTCTGGCCAAAGTAGAAATGACTGCTATTTGCAATCAGTCTGAATCAATCAGGACTCAAACAATGATCAAATGAGATTTGGCCTAGAACCTATTGGTGGCCAATGAGAATGAGACTTGATTTGGTTTTGCAATTTAGAAGTAAGGAATGGGACTAGAAGGGAATGTTTTATACAGTTATTGTGGCTACAGATTTATTTCCCATGAGAAAATAAATCAATAAAGTCATATTTACCATATACCTGAAGAAAGAGCACCGACAAGGAAAAGTTACCTAAAGTCTAAGCAAGTCTGATTCATTTTGAAAAGAAGATAACCCTTGGTTCCAGTCCAAGGTGGTAAACAGAAGCAACAATTTCCTATAAATGAATGACTGATAAGTGAATGGATGAATGAAAAAATGATGAAAATAAAAATATAATTAAGCAAGGAATCTCTTGCAAGGAGTTTACATTTTAGTGAGAGAACGCATAAAGAACTAGGATTTAGAAGGCAAATAATACATACAACAATATGGTCAGAAAATGAAGGAAATGATTTAGAAGCCTGGTTCTGGATAAAGTAAGATATGTATATATTACATTGTATGAATGTATGTGTGTATGTGTATTGTGTATATTGAATGCATGTATGTGTACATGTGTGTGAATGTGTTCATATGTATATGCACTGCGTACATACCTATATAAACACATTCATTATGCCTCATGTGTATATGTGCATATATATAGGACATAGATATATTTTTGTGTGTAATCTATCAGAGGCCAGGGCTCCATGGAGAGTCCACATGAAAGGTACATTTTTATTTCCATAGTGAGAAGGAAAGGATATTACTTTCCAGTGCAAGTCTGTGTCCAGATTCTTCTCCCCTAAAAGAATTGAAGTCTTATTTCCAGCAGTGATTAGATAGTATCAGTATTTACTCAAAAGATTTCTGTAATATTTTCACCTCTTTTAGTCTTAATCTTGGTTACTTAACCAGCAATATGTCTGAATAGTTGCATTCAACTAAAGGAAAAACTTAAAAAAAAAAAAAAAAAAGAATTATATCCTAGATGTGGAGTGGTGAGAGTTAAATCCACAAGAACATTCCTAATCAACTCAATGCATTGTTTTCAATGAAGAAAAGAAAGCTTATAGATTTGTGATTCAGAGTCCAATCATAGGGATCTCCCATGACCATGATTCTATCTAAATCAATGTTTAAGCACACAGTAAATTCTCAATAAATATTTATTGATCAGTCCCCAACACCCATATTTCAAAAGAAGCAATAGATACTGCTTTTGTCTAAGAAAGAAAGAGGATAAAAGGAAGACTCACACAGAAGGCATGGCAGTTATGGTGCTCAGGTTAGAAGGGAAGATGCCCAAGGGTTACTCAGGAAAAGGGATGTGGAACCAACCAAACTTTAGAGATATCCAACAACCCAATATCCAGGGTTTGTACAACAATGAAAGTTGAAGGGATTGAAGAAAAAGGAAATTTCCAAAGGTGGGCAACACACACAAAAAAATGCTAAAAGATTAAGAGAGAAATATCTTACTAAAAACTCAACCCACAAACAAATAAATTTTCAGAAGATGATCCCCCCAAATTACCAAAAAACCAATTTCATAACTTCTAATGCATTTCCTACTGCAATGATTGCCATTTTAAATTTGTAGACTAAGTAAATAAAGCTCTATTATGCAGAGCTAAGATCTAGATTCTTTCTTTACCTCAAGGGGACTAGAACGCCTGACATTAGGATACTTATCACTTATCAGGTATGATGACTACCATCCATTTATTTCTACTATCTAAATATGATTCCACAAGGTCACTGGAGCTCCAATGTTCATGAATGGCTATAGTCACTTGCCTATGGTGATGAGAGGAAAAAATTCTGTTTAATTCTGTTATATGACTTGGGAAGGACAAGAAGATACACTATATAGGCATCACTCCAAGCCTCTGTACAATATCATTGTAGATTATATATTTTCTTTTTTTTAATATTATATATTCTCATTCAAGTCAAATTCACATCTGGCTATGTCTGAGAATGTGGTAATGTATGTACAAATTTCTGGCTTGTCTTTTATTCCTTGGAAGGAAACGTAAAAGAAAGGCTAGTGACTGATCAACTTTGCAGTACTCATTGATATCTCTGTACCAATTGTACCAATTTGTACCACTTATGAATCAACTCTCCTGGAAATGTGTTGACAAAATGAGATTGTCTTCTTAGTGTAGTAGTTTCATAGAGTCAATAGAATCTTGGACTTTCAAGAAAAAAAAGAGCTGAGTTTGAATCACACCATAGACACTTAGTTATGGGTTCTGGGAAAGTCATTTAACCTCTCCCAGTCTCATTTAATTCAGTTGTAAAGTGAGGATCTTAATAGCATCTAATGTAACTGTAAAATACTTTGTAAACATTAAAAGTGCTAATCATTGCTACTATTTTACATGTAAGAAAGCAGTCCCTGTGGCTTTGTAGCATTTCTATAATTAATCTCATAAGAATTGATTTTCTATGTTTGTAGCAGTTTTGTTTTTTGTAGTGTAAGGAATTGGAAATTGAGTGGATGCACATCAGTTGGAGGATGGCTGGATAAATTATAGTATGTAAAAGTAATGGAATATTATTGTTATATAAGAAATAATGAGCAGATGATGCAGTGGTTAGAACACCAGCCTTGAAGTCAGGAGTATCTGATTTCAAATCTGATCTCAGACATTTAACACTTCCTGGCTGTGTGACCCTGGGAAAGTCACTTAATTCCAATTGTGTCAGAAAAAGAAAAAGAAATGATGAGCAGCCTGATTTCAGAAAAGCCTGAAAAGACTTACATAAACAGATGCTGGGTGATGTGATCAGAACTAGGAGAATATAGTTAATAGCAAGATTATGTGATGATCAGGTATGATAGATTTAGCTCTTCTTAGCAATGCAATGATCCAAGTCAATTTCAATAAACTTGGGATGGAAAATGCCATCCATTTTCAGAGGGAGATCTATGGAAAAGTTCAAGTTTGATCTTGAAGGCAGATCAAAGCATACTATTTTTACTTTGGGGTGGTTGCTTTTTTCTTTCTCATGCTTTTTGTCCCCTGTTGATCTGATTTTTCTTGCACAATATGACAAATGTGTAAATGTTTTAAATGATTGTACATGTATAAGCTATATTAGATTGCTTGTTGTTTTGGAGGGGGTGAGGGAGAAAAAATTTGGAACTCAAAATTTTACCAAACTGAATGTTCAAAACTATCATGAAAATTATCATGAAGGTCATGTAATTGGAAAAATAAGATACTATTTTTAAAAAGAATTGATTTCCTAAAAATCTCTTTATAGAATGGCAAAAATCTTGCCTACTAGAGCACTCAGTACCAATTATTTCTCCAGGTAAGTATAGAAAGACTCTTCAAAGATTAGGTATGAAAACAAGTTAGTATTTTTATAGAAATTAGAAAAAAATCTGTTTATTGGGTTACCAGCATTAACTGTACAAATATAGGACATGTTTTGTTTAAGTCCATTTAGTATAATCTAAGTTAACCTTCAGCTATCAATTTGGCCCTAATACTACCAATTTTTGCATTATGACTGCTTCTTTTTTAGGTGTGGACATTTATATTTATTTAATTTTTAGTTATTCAATGATTACTAATTAGGAAGTTAGCATGTATGAGGATTTCTTATTCACTAGCACATACTCAATTGTAAATTTTCCCCTTTCTTTTCTTTATCTTATCTTTTATAGGTGGGCAACTGAATATGATAATTAGTAATTGACTATTAAATTTCCTATAAGGCTGCATAAATCCATACAAAAGGAGAATAATCACTTAAATTTTACTAATATTACCCAGAGATTTAACCAGATTTTTGACTTCTTAAAGAGTAATTCACAAAATATAATCCAAAAAAAAAAAAATCAAGGTCTCAGATGTTTACACATAGAAACATAAAATATACAAGGCAACCTAGAGATCCAAAGGCAAGGAGACATATTTGCAAGGAGACCAAATATGTCCTCATAGATTTTATTGAATTTTATTGAGATGGGGATTTTTGACCCAAATATGGTTCTGGTAAAGGCATGCTTATACAAAAAGTAAAGAGTAGATTTTTTTAAAAGAGTAGAATGCCATTAAATATTAAATAGACACATTCCTGAATCCAGAAACTAAAAGATGGTGGGAATGATAGGAAACATCTGGATGAAGTTCAGTGGAGGGAGAAATAATAAAAGAATATTATCATAGGAATAGACTATAGACCACTGAGTATAAAAGTAAAGTAGATAAGAAGTTTGGGAAACAAATTAAAAATGCTGTAGAAGATGAAGAAGGAGAGAAATGCTATGAAAAACTCATTAATACCCTCCAAGTTAAATAAACATGTACTTCAATAGGAAGATGGAAGCAGGCTAGAATAATAAAAACAATATTTTGGAAAATATTGTCCAAGAGTAAGAAATGAAAAAGGCAAAAGACTTGTAGACCTCATGGATAAAACATACTTTCTTTGAGAAAATAATTCGGAAATTAGAGACATGGCAAAATCCAAATAAAATAATAAAAATTAATTTGATTATTTAAAAAAAAACAAAGAAATGAATCATTATTGACATGGAAGTCATTCCTGAGTCAATTTTCAAATTAATAGCTTGTTAGGTAAAACATCAAATTTAATTTTAAAAAAAGCTAAGGGAAAAATGAGAAAAAATATGTGGTGTACACTTAAAAGCAAGTTATTAATACTGGAAAATGAATGTGGGAAGAGGAAAGGATATTAACACCAATTATAAAAATTTCATACACAAGCTTAATCAGTGTAAAATCTATTGTCATAACAAGGAGTCTCAAGCAAAACCTTGCTTCAGATAGCAAACATCTGATGTATATCAAATGGAAGAATATAGAAACCAAAATATAAACTTCTCTTCAAGTCTTACCAAAAAGAGATGGTGGGAGATTGTGATGTTCTGGTTAGCTTTATGGAGGGCCTTTGGACCAGCCTTGGTCTCAGCAGAATAATCACCACAAGAATAGTTAGGGATAAAGTCCAAAGTCTTTATTGTCTCCTTCAGTCTCCCGGTTTGCACCAGCAGTCTCAATCAGTCTCTGCTCCTACACAGTCAACCAGACAGTCCGCAATCTGCACATCCAAATGTAATGTCCTGCTTTCTAGAGCCCCCAAGTTGGAGTGACAAAATGTACCATTGCTTTCTAGAGCCCCCATGCTAGGGTGGATTAAAATATAGTGTCTAGACTAGCTCTTTGGAGGATCTCGGGACCAGTCCAAGTCCTTGGTCTTAGTAGAGAAGTGATGAAGGGAGGAGAGCCACTATGAGGCTAGTCAAATCTTCTCCTCCATGGCTGAGTTTGTCCTCAGTTTATATACTCTATTACAATAAAATCAATTCATCATACTGAGTATAAACCAATCATTATATCACTAGGGAACCATTATTTGTTGATCACCATGCTAAACTAGATAACCATTGTCTTATCAATTCTGCTGAATTAACACCTTCTTGTAAGAATCCTTGCCTCAAGTATATTTTTCCAGAGTTCTGGCCCATTACAGGAGATTATAGATTGTATTGCCTCATAAAACATCAAGAAGTATTGGAAATGAAAAAAGTTTAAAGATAACTTGACAGTAGACCAACTATAAACAAAGCCATTTAAAAGTCTTTTCAGCAGGGGAAGGACAACAATCTGTGCAAAATTCACAATATATTATTTCATTCTTGTGAGGCCTTGATCTCAACAAGAAATTCTCCAAAGTCTATAGGAAGGTGAATTAAAAATCATGGATATGTTGAGGTGCTAGTTTCCTTGTATGATTTAGTTGGTCACAAAAAAAATGTATAGGAATATTTGTGTCTATCTCAGACAAGGAGAAAACTTTGTCCTCTCCAAAGTTGCCATCTCAATCTCACTCTTCAAATATATGAATTTGAGCCATCATTCTCTCTTGACTGCAGTGTCAGTTGATGGTGTAATGACCAGAGATCTGAGAATAAAGTTAAGAAAACATTAGTTCAAATGGAGATTCCAATATTTACTAACTTTGTGGCCCTAGCCAACTTAATTAGCTTCTGTTTGCCTCAGCTTCTTTTAATTGTTAAAAGGGAATAATAATAGCACTGATTTCACAGAATTGTTGTGAGGCTAAAATAATAAATAATGTATAGAAAACAATGTATAGATAACATATAGAAAGCACTTAGCATGGTACCTGACACATAATAGGAGTTATTTAAATACTCCCCTCTCCACTAATAAGGAAAATCATAAAAACTATTATTGTCTTGGTTGGATATCTGAATTATATCTGTAATGTAAATATATAGATAAAGTAAGATATATAGACTCAATGATAGATTACAAATTTTACATTAATTCAAAGGAGTGGGAGATCACTTCTGTTTGAAGGGAGAAAGAAATAATGAAAGGTAATGTTTTAATTAGGTCTTGAAAAAGAAAGGATAAGAATTAGGTAAGCCCAGGGGCATTTAGATATAAAGAATAGAATGAGCAAAAACACAGAAGGAGGAAAACTTGTGAGTACATTTAGGAATGGATAGGCATCCTTTTGGTCAGAGACTAGGAAATAGGAGGGATAGTCCTTGGATCAGAGTTCAAAGGAAATTAAACTAAAACATTCAGTTACTCAGATGCTTATAATCAGGTATTATTTACTCCATGTAGCAGCACAGTTCACCATCTTTTCAAGGACAATCTCAGTGTTTGGAATTTTCACATATACTATATTTAAATAGATTTAATACCATCATTTCATAATTGCAGAGATTTATTCTGTTTATTCTGGCCAACATTTTCACCAACTTCTTAATAATTAATAATAATAATATATTGGTCCAAATTGAAGAAATAGTTTTATTCCCAGATCTGGCCTACATGAAAATCTCAATGCAAGCTATAATTGGTGCCATTTTTAATGCATACTTATGGATGCTTTTTTACCTTTAAAAAAATTTTCATTTTGTCTGGGGTGGGTAGGGTGTCTTATTTTCTGGGGCAAACTATATTCAGGCCAGTATAGCCATATAGTTATTTCAGTGATATTTGACTCTTTGTGCTCCCTTTTAGAGGTTTTCTTGGCAAAAATGCTGGAGTGGTTTCTTATTTCCTTCTTTATCTCATTTTACAGATAAATTGAGGCAAATGGAGTAAAATGAATTGCCCAGGATCATATAGCTAATAAGGGTGGAGTATGGGAAGAGGCCCTTATTCTGGGATAGACTGTATTCATATAAATGTAGTATAAAGAATGAAAGCATGTAATCAGATAAAATACACCATCAGGAGATATTAAAGTTGGCAAGGGAGTCATAAACACATAAAAAATCCCATCACTGAAAAAAAAACAAACCAGAAGAAAAATCTAGCACTTTAATCACAGATATTACCCCAGAAATATAAAAACAAGATTTTGGATGGGGGATGTGCACGCATGTGTGTGTGCGTGTGTGTGTGTGTGTGTGTGTGTGTGTCCAAATCATCTATTAGAACCCTGTCAAATATTCCTTATTACAACTGAAACAGCTAAAGCCAGAAACAGAGAAGACAAGGAGCAAATACTGAAGACAATGAAAGGAAGACTATAAAGAAATGTAGAGATATTGCTGGAGGGGAGGGGCTATTTTTGTTTTTTACAAACCTCAGAAGTGCCTAAAATTACGTCTTATCTTTTGGCTTGCGGAATAGGTTTTGTGCTTTCCCCCCAAAGTCCAAATTTGTCATCCCCCAATTCCCAAAGCATTTCATTTTTCCAATGAAATTTTGTGAGATCCTGTAGAGCCATCAGCACTGTTTCCAAGGTCCTATGAAACTGACCTGTTTTTGCAGCAATAACTAAAAACACTCTGATATTATAGAAGTTATTTTTAGCTCTTTGAAAATTCCCTTGGTATAGCAGTGATAGAAATGATGATAATATTTTGTAAAGGAAGTATCCGAGAGGAGTATGTGAGGAAAAGAGAAATAGCCAGACTAGCATTCTCAAGTCAAAAAGGAAGAGACATAGAATGAATGAATACATAGAATGGAGACAAACTCAGTTTCCTTTCTCTCTGTATCTCATTACATGAGGGATTTTATAATTTTTGAGACTTTGCCAGTCATGTCATAATTGTCCTTCTTAAGACTCCTGGGGGAAATAATAAAAGGTATTAAAAATGTCTAATGAACCTAGAATCAATGATGAAAGCTAACCAGATGATATTTTAAAAGGAAAAAAAAAAAAGACCTACCTCACACAAATTTGCAACTATAACCAATTCAAAAGAATGCAGGCTTTCTTTTAGTCAAGTTTTTTTATTGGGTCATTTAACAAAATACTTTATTTGAACTTTTTAAAAATAATGTGGGGCTATTTTATCACTGCAGAAGTATCCTTACTTATTTTTAGGTACTCTACTTCTCTAATGAAGTGATCACTCTGGCAAATTTTATTCACTCTGAAAATGTTTTGACAGCTTACAAAGTAAAATCCTCCTCTCCTCCTCACAAAGTGTGCCTTTTTTTTTTTCAATTAGTGCATTCATTTGTATAGCTTTCTGTTTATAATATCCTATTTCCATATTTCTTTCAACACAAAGGTATTCTATAATGTTTATATACATAATTGTTCAGCTATTTTTCAGCTGATAGTTATTCCTTTAGTTTCCTTTTTTTCCGGTAACAACAGATTTTGTGTGTGTTGTCCTTAGAGAACCTTTTGTTCTTCAGTGTCTTTTGGATATAGGTCCAGCAGTGATAAAGATTTGCATGAATTGATTCAGAATGAAGCAAGCAGACAGAACTAAAATAATTTATAACATCAATATTCTAAAAATGAACAATCTTAAGGACTTTTATAAATTGATGAAGAATGAAATAATCAGGATCAGAACAATTTCTTCAACTATGATCAATAAAATGAACAGCCATGATTTCAGAAAAATAAAATGTATTTTGCCAAAAAAAAGAAAAGGAAAGAAAGAATAGAAGGGTGGAGTAGTTAGATGGTGTAGCACTGACCCTAGAGGCAGGACAGGTTTAAATCCAGCCTCAGATACCAGTTGTGTAACTTTTGTCAAGTCATTTAATCCACAGAGAAAGAGAGAGACAGAGTGTAACAGAGAGACAGAGAGATTGGAGGACAGAGGTATGGAATGCTGTAAGCACTTTCAATTGAGATCACAATATTATTGTTAGTTTTGCTTAATTATTTTACTCTTACAAGAGATCTGTTACAAGGCAAGGGATAATCTGGAAATGTTTGTAATGTAAAAATAAAACATGTCAATAAGGTTTTTTTATATTTTTTAATTTTTTTATTAAAGCTTTTTATTTACAAAGCATATGTATGGGTAATTTTTCCAACATTGACCCTTGCAAAACCTTTTGTTCCAAATTTTTCCCTCCCTTCCTCTACTCCTTCTCCTAGCTGGCAGGTTACATGTTAAATATGTTGAAATACATGTTAAATCCAATATATATATACATATTTATACAGTTATCTTGTCACACAAGAAAAATCAGATCAAGAAAGAAGAAAAAAAAACTGAGAACGAAAACAAAATGCAAGCAAATAACAACAGAGAGAATGAGAATGCTATGTTGGGGTCCACACTCTGTTCCCATAGTCCTCTCTCCGGATATAGATGGCTCTCTTCATCACTGCATAAGTGGAACTGGTTTGAATCATCTCAATGTTGGAGAAAGTCACGTCCATCAGAACTGATTATTGTATAGTATTCTTTTTACTGTACATAATGATCTTCTGGTTCTGCTCATTTTACTTAGAATCAGTTCATGTAAGTCTCTCCAGGTCTCTCTGAAATCATCCTGGTTGTTTCTTATAGAACAATAGTATTCCATGGCATTCATATAACATAATTTATTCAGCCATTCTCCAACTGATGGGCATCCACTCAGTTTCCAATTTGTTGTCACTACAAAGAGGGCTGCCACAAACATTTTTGCACATGTGGATCCCTTTCCCTCCTTTAAGATCTCTTTGGGATATAGATCCAGGAGAAACATTGCTGGGTCAAAGGATATGCACAGTTTTATAGCTTTTTGAGCATAGTTCCAGATTGCTCTCCAGAATTTTGGATCTGTTCACAGTTCTACCAATGATGTATCAATGTCCCAGTTTTCCCACATCCCCTCCAACATTCATCATTATCTTTTCATGTCATCTTAGCCAATCTGACATGTGTAGGGGTATGTCAGAGTTGTCTTAATTTGCATTTCTCTGATCAATAGTGATTTGGAGCGCCTTTTCATGTGGCTACAAATAGTTTCAATTTCTTCATCTGAAAATTGTTCATATCTTTGACCATTTATCAATTGGAGAATGGCTTGAACTATTATAAATTTGAGTCAGTTCTCTATATATTTTAGAAATGAAGCCTTTGTCAGATCCTTTGGATGTAAAAATGTTTTCCCAGTTTATTGCTTCTCTTCTAATCTTGTCTGCATTAGTTTTGTTTGTACAAAAAACTTTTTAAATTAATACAATCAAAATTATCTATTTTGTGGTCAATAATGATCTCTAGTTGTTCTTTGGTCACAAATTCCTTAATCCTCCAACAAAACTGAGAGGTAAATTATCCTATGCTGTTCTAATTTATTTATATCATTCTTTATGTCTAGATCATAAACCCATTTCGACCTTATGTTGATATATGGTGTTAGGTGTAGGTTTATGCCTACTTTTTGTCATACTAGGTTCCAATTTTCCCACCAGTTTTTGTCAAATAGTGAATTCTTATCCCAAAAGCTGAGGCCTTTGGGTTTGTCAGATACTAGATTATTATAGTCATTGGCATTTTGTTTTGTGAATCTAACCTATTTCATTGATCAACTTCTCTATTTCTTAGCCAGTACCAAATGGTTTTGATGACTGCTGCTTTATAATATAGTTTTAAATCTGGTACAGTCAGATCACCTTCACTTGCTTTTCTCTTCATTAATTTCTTTGAAATTCTTGATCTTTTTTTCTTCCAGATGAATTTTGTTGTTATTTTTTTTAGGTCAGTAAAATAGTTTCTTGGGAGTTTGATTGATATAGCACTAAATAAGTAGATTAGTTTAGGGAGTATTGTTATCTTTATTATATTCGTTCTACCTATCCACGAGCACTTGATATTTTTCCAATTGCATAGCTTTGATTTTATTTGTGTGGAAAGTGTTTTGTAGTTTTGCTTTTATAGATCCTGACTTTCCCTTGGCAGATAAATTCCCAAATATTTTATACTATCAACAGTTATTTTAAAAGGAATTTCTCCTTGTATCTCTTGCTGTTGGATTTTGTTAATGATATATAAGAACTGATGATTTATGTGGATTTATTTTGTGTCCTGCAACTTTGCTAAAGTTGTGGATTATTTCTAATAGCTTTTTAGTTGATTCTATGGGATTTTCTAAGTATACCATCATATCATTTGCAAAGAGTGATAATATGGTTTCTTTAATCTCTTTTTCTTCTCTCATTGCCAAAGCTAGCATTTCTAATACAATTTGCATAATAATGGTGACAGTGGACAACCTTGTTTGAATTCTGATCTTATTGGGAATGGTTCTAGTTTATCCCCATTACATATGATGCTTGCAGATGGTTTTAAATAGTTGCTACTGACTGTTTTAAGGAAAAGCCCATTTATTCCTATACTCTCTAGTATTTTTATTAGGAATGGGTGTTGGATTTTATCAAATGCTTTTTCTGCATCTATTGAGATAATCATATGGTTTTTGTTAATTTGGTTATTGATATAGTCAATTATGCTAATAGTTTTCCTAATATTGCACCAGCCCTACATTCCTGATATAAATCCTACTTGGTCATGGCATGTTATCCTGGAGATGATTTTCTGTAATCTCTTTGCTAATATTTTATTTAAGATTTTTGCATTAATATTCATTAGGGAGATTAGTCTATAATTTTCTTTCTCTGTTTCCATCCTACCTGGTTTAGATATCAGTACCATGTCTGTATCATAAAAGGAATTTGGTAGGACTCCTTCATTCCCTATTTTTTCAAATAGTTTATATAATATTGGAGTTAATTGTTCTTTAAATGTTTAGTAGAATTCACATGTAAATCCATTTGATCCTGGGGATTTTTTCTTAGGGAGTTAACTAATAGCTTGTTCTATTTCTTTTTCTAAAATGGGACTATTTAAGTAATGTATTTCCTCTTCTGTTAACCTGAGCAATCTATATTTTTATATGTATTCCTCCATTTCACTTGGGTTGTCGAATTTATATAAAATTGGGCAAAGTAACTACTGACAATTGCTTTAATTTCCTCTTCATTGGTGGATAGTTCTCCCTTTTCATTTTTGAGACTAGCAATTTGATTTTCCTCTTTCCTTTTTCTAGTCAAATTAATTAAAGATTTATCTTTTTTTTTTCATAAAACCAACTCTTAGTTTTATTTATTAATTCAATTGATTTTTTTTTAGTTTCAATTTTATTGATCTCTCCTTTTATGTTTAGAATTTCAAGTTTGGTATATGATTGGGGGTTTTTAATTTGTTCTTTTTCTAGCTTTTTAGTTGCAAGCCCAATTTATTGATCTTCTCTTTCTCAATTTTATGCAAGAAAGCATCTAAGATATAAAATTTCCCTTTATTACCGCTTTGGCAGCATCCAACAAATTTTGGTACATTGTCTCATTATTGTCATTTTCTTGGATGAAATTATTGATTGTGTCTATAATTTGCTATTTCACTCATTCATTCTTTAGGATGAGATTAGTTTCCAATTTCTTTTTGGTCTATTTTTCCCTGGCCTTTTATTGAATGTAATTTGTATTGCATCATGATCTGAAAAAAATGCATGTACTATTTCTGCCTTTTTGCATTTGATTTTGAGGTCTTTATGGCCTAATATGTGGTCAATTTTTGTATAGATTCCATGAACTTCCAAGAAGAAAATGTACTCCTTTCTGTCTCCATTCAATTTTCTCCATTCAATTCAATAATACAATTATTTAGTTTTTCTAGTATTCTATTTACCTCTCTAACTTCTTTCTTGTTTATTTTGTGGTTTGAGTTATCTGGTACTGAGAGAGGAAGGTTGAGATCTCCCACTATTATAGTTTTGCTGTCTATTTCTTCTTGCAACTCTCTTAACTTCTCTTTTAGGAATTTAGATGCTATACCACTCAGTGCATATATGTTTAATATTGATATTGCTTCATTATATATACTACCCTTTAGTAATATATATTTTCCTTCCTTATCTCTTTTAATTAGATCAATTTTTTGCTTTTCCTTGATCTGAGATCAGTATGGCTATGCCTGCTTTTTTTTACTTCACCTGCAGCATAATAGATTCTGCTCCAGTCTTTTACCTTTATTCTGTATGTATCGCTCTGTTTTAAGCATGTTTCTTGTAAATAATATATTGTAGGATTCTGGCTTTTACTCCAGTCTGTTATCCATTTATATTTTATGGGAGAGTTCACCCTATTCACATTTACAGTTAAAACTACTAATTCTGTATTTCCTGCCATCTTGTTAACCCTAAATTATACTTTTCTCTTTCCTTTTCCCCTTTCCCTCCTCCCCAGTATTTTATTTATGAGCACTCCTTGCCTCAGTAGTCTTCCCCCTTTAGAAAACCTCCCCCTTTCTTATACCTTTCCCCTAATATTTCTTTTCCCTTCTATTTAGCTTACCTCTTCCCTTTTCCCCTTTCCCCTTCCAGTTTTCTATAAAGTGAGAAATGTTTCTCAGTGAAACCAAATATATCTAATATTCTTAATTTGAGCCAAATCTGATGAGTAGCATTCACACAATATTTGTCACCCTCCCTTCTTTCCCTCGATTATAATAGGTTTTCTTTACTGCAATGTAATTTCCCTCATTTTACCTCCACTTTCCCCTTTTCTTTTCTGTTACAAACCTCTTTCCATCTCTAGTTTCTCTTTTATATTATAACAGTAAAATCAGATTATACATGTACTCTCTATGTATACCCATAACAAAAATACTGTTCTCAAGATTTTTTTTCTTTTTACGTTTTTATACTTTTCTTATAGTTCTATATTTGGAGGCCAACTTTTTTGTTTAGTTCTAGTCTTTTCATCAGAAATAAATGGAATTTATCAGTTTCATTGAATGTCCATCTTCTTCCCTGAAAGAAAATGCTCACTTTATCAGGGTAATATATTCTTGCCTTTATTCCAAGTTCCTTTACCTTTCAGAATTTCAGATTCCAAGCCTTTCGATCCTTTAAATGGAAGCTGCTAGGTCCTGAGTAATCCTTATTGTGGCTCCTCAATATTTGAATTGTTTCTTTCTGGCTGCTTGTAATATTTTTCTTGGTCCAATAGTTCTCAAATTTAGCCATGATATTCCTTGGGGTTTTAATTTTGAAGTCTTTTTCAGGAGGCGTTTGGTGAATTCTTTCAATTCTTCCCTTCTGATTCTGTGATATCTGAGCAGTTCTCTTTGACGATTTCCTGAAAGATAGTGTCTAGGCTTTTTTCCATCATGTATTCAAGGAGTCCAATAATCCCTAGATTGTCTTTCCTAGATCTATTTTCCATGTAGGTTATTTTCCCAATTAGGTATTTTACTTTTTTTTTTTCTATTTTTTGGTTTTGCTTGACTGATTCTTGTTGTCTCCTTGAGTCATTCATTTTCATTTGTTCAGTTCTGAACTTTAGTGAATTATTTTCTTCATTAACTTTTTTTTGTTACTTCTTTTTGTATTTATCCAACTGAATTTTTAAATGAAATTGTTTTTTTCTAGGGAATTTTTTCCATTTCTCAAATTCTGTTTTTTAAGTAGTTATTTTCTTTTTCCATTTCACAAATTCTGTTTTTTAAGGAGTTATTTTCTTTTTTCTGTTTCACAAATTCTGTTTTTCTGGGAGTTGCTTTCTTTTTTCATTTTATCAATTCTATCTTTTAATGAATTATATGCCTTTTCTACACCCTCTTGCAAAGTTTTCATTTCCTGTCCCCATTTTTATTCCAGCTCTCTTTTAAGATACTTTTTAATTTCTTCTAGGAGAGCCTAATGTGATGTGGACCAGGTTATATTACCTTTTGGGGCTTCATCTGGATATAATTTGTCTTTAGTCTCCTCAGGGTTTAAAATCTGTTCTGCTCTTTCAGCTTAAAAGCTATCTATTTTCAGAGTCCTCTTTACTTTTTTTACCCTTTTTTTAAAAAAAAGGCAAGACCTGCTTTTAGGATAGGAGAGGTTTTTCAAGCTTCCTCTACAAGCAGCAGCTTCCTTTTATAACTTCTCTGCCGATCTACTGGCTTGCAACCAGGGCAAAGTGGCCAATACTACTCTAGATTCCTGTAGATTCCTTCCTGTAGATTTTCCACCATGTGAAGTCCACACTGTCCATGGAATCCACATTGTCCTGGAACTCTGTGCTGTCTGCACTGGCTTTTGTGCTCAACTACTTGTGCTTGGCTGTTTGCCTCCCATTTTTGATTGAAAACCAACCTTTTCTGGTGATCTTTGGAATTATATTCTGCTGATAATTTGTTGCACTTCCAATATTTGTGGGTTCTGCTGGTCCAGAGCTAATTCAGAGGCTGGATTTACTAATTAGTCTGAGGGTTGTAGGAGAAAGTGAGAAAGAAAGGTGTGTCCTCTCTGCCATCCTGGCTCCACCCCTAGAAGCTCCTCTCAATACATTTTTAAAGTCAAATTTTGAGTAAAAAAAATAAAAAAGAGCAATAGATATTCTAGAGCTCTGGTCTCTAATAGCTCTTTTTCAAACAAATATAAACACTTTGAAGGAGATTGAAAAAGCATACTTGTGTATATATTGACATGGGGTGGGGAGGGGGAAGGAAAAAATTGGTAGGGATTGACAGGTTTTTTAAAATGCCAATGAGATATAATTAAGTTCCACTCCTTCTTTGTCCCATCTCTAGCCCAATCCTTCTTTTTTTCTACAGATTTGACAACTTATCTGTAGACTTGTAACTTATTAGCTAATGCATCTTAGGATCTAGGGAGGTTCTAAGACAAATATAGAGACTCAGATAGGGTAGACAGAGGTCTATGAAATCGTTGGTGACCCTAAAACATCCACTGAGTTCTCAAGGTGGATTCCTGCTCTGTGAATATCCCCACAAGACATGCTAGGATGCCTTCAGTAGTTTTAAGACATCAGGAAAATTATGATGTCTCTGCTTGCCCCCAAAAGGCAAAACTAGGAGCAATGAGCAAAACTTGTAAGGAGGTAGGTTTCTGGAGAAAAAAAACTTTCTAATAAGTTGTCAGTTGGTTCAACCATTCTGGAGAATATTTTGGCACTATGCCTAAAGGGCTATAAAATCATGTATATTCTTTGGCTTAGCAATGTCACTACTAGGCCAATATCCCAGAGATCAAATAAAAAGGTAAAGATCTTATTTGTATTAAAATATTTATAACAGCTCTTTTTTGTGATGGCAAAGAATTGGAAATTGAGGAGATACCCATCAATTGAGGAACAACTGAACAAATTGTGGTATAGGATTGTAATGGGGTATTATTATATTCTAAAAAATGATGAGCAGAATGTTCTCAGAAAATTGATGCAAAATGAATTGATTGAGGAGTACATTGTACACCTAACTACAATATTGTAACAATGATCAATTATGAAAAACATAGCTATCCTGATCAAGACAATGATCCAAGAGGGTTCCAAAGGTTCCAGAGAGAGAACTAATGAACTCTGAATGCAGAATAAAGTACTTTTTAATTTCATTTCATTTTTTGTTTTCATATATATGGTTTTGTTCTAATGTGGCTAATATGGAAATATATTTTGCATGACTGCATATATACAATTAATATCATATCTCTTGCCTTTCAAAATATGGATTGAAAGAAGAAAGAATATTAAATTTAAAAAATTTAATTGTAATTTTAAAATGCCTAATAAAATAAGTAAAAATATATGAAGAAAAAAAAAAAAGAAAGAACTTCCTAATAATGACAACTCTCCAAAATGGGGTAGGCTCCTTTGGAAATACTGAATGACCATTTGATTAGGATATTGTGGATAGGAATATCTTGTTCGGGATAGGTTGAATTAAATATTATCTGTAGTTTCTTCCAACTTCAGTATTCTGCAATTCAAAGAGCTGCTCCAGGAGACAGTGAAGTTTTTTCTTCTCCTCAAAAACTCCCTAAAGTACCACAGAATCCCTAAAGGATCCTGTAACTAATGACTTTGCTTTTCTTAAGAATCCTCCAGACATCAAGAACCAACTCAAGGACAAAGTGAACAGCTAAAATGCCTGAGTAGTTCAAAATTCTTTCCCCACTCTTCCCCAGAGCCTGCTCCAGGAGTATCCTGGGGTTTGAAAACCTGGCAAGTAGTGAGCCAACTCCAGGGCAACAGTAGTGCTCTCTATAATATGATATACCATGTTTTGCTATTATACACACACACACACACACACACACACACATATATATATATATATATATATATATATATATATATATATCTTATAATTGCTGGCCTCTAAGATTTGGACCATGGTTGCTCAAAAAAAGAAGATGCTTTCTTAAGAATAAATTTGCAATACAGTCAGACAACATAGCCAGAAAGTCATTAAATATAGTGGAATGACTATAGGACTTGGAAGATGTGGGTTTATAATCTCTGTTCTTACACTAACTTGTTAGGTTAGGTTAGTTTTTTTTTTCCCCCCTGGCCAAGTCACTTAACCTTTCTAAGCTTAAGGGTTCTCATGTGTAAAATGAGAATAATAATTGGTTGGCTATTCATTTTACAGTTATTTTTTTCTTAAAGGTAAAATCATCACTCTATTTAAAAGAGTTGTATAAACTGAAAAAGTATTATATCTTTACAGCAAAAATAATATAAGAACAATAATAATAATAATTTGTGGTATCTATGGGGTCTAAATCAGTTTAATTTTAATGGTTCCTTAAGTTCTTCATTTCTTTTTTCAACACTAGGAAAAATAATTTTTTTTCAGTAATATGCTATCAATTAGAATATGGCATAAAGGACACTGATTTTTGTATTTCACTGATTAAATACATATTATCCCAACAAATATTTTTATACTCCCCACCTCTCCTATTCTGGATATAGCCTCTACTTTTGAAGATGGGTGATACCATGAAGAATACTGTAAGCATTTAAAAATTCTTTAGAGGAAATTTCTTAACCAATAAAAATCAAGGCATAAACATTTTTAATAGTCATGAACTTTCTTGAATATGGATTTGGAGACATCTGTAAATTAAAGCAGAAATAAAGTAGATTGCAAGTGCAAATATACTAGAGACACATCTCAGTTAAATCTTATCCAGTCCTTCCCTTTTATTGAGGCCATCTTTTGAGATACATTTCTTATTAGTAAGTCTATCTGAGTTTCATGTTGAAAAATCATCCTCCCAAAAAGTAAAATTAAATTTGAATAAAATGATCTTTGAACTGCTAATCTGATGAAAATTAAGAGCTAATCAACTTCATTTTACTATTCATGATAAATCTATACTATCCATTATATTATCCATGGCAAAAATAGTGCACACTACCTCCTCTCCCTCTAAGAATGGCTAATACTAAAAAGCTTTTGAAGCAAATATTTTAAATGATATCTGAGCACCTTTGGAAACATAGTCCTTCTCCCTCCCCCCATTACCTCCCTTTTTAACATGAGAAAAGACATAAAAACTACATAATATTTTGGACTAGATGGTAGGAGGTTTTAGACCCCAAAGGAGCATGAGTAATAGGTTTCAGATTACAAGCAAAGCAAGTCAGGAAGAGAGCTGGGAGCTATATAGCAGCTAAGATAGCAAAGAAGCAATTGTGCAGTTTATGAGTGATGGCTACTGCACTAGAAGAGAGAATGAAGTTACTTCTCCCAGGCCCACATAGAAAAGGGAAGTCAGTTGGAGAAGTATCAAATGTATGACTCTCTTACATGGCTGAAGCCCTTCAGGTTACCAATGCCATGTGGTAAATGTGAAGGAACTAACCTATTATTATCCGATTCCGTTTCTACTTCCACTTGCTTGTTCAATAGACACATTATGCTAAATTATTTTCTTTATACAGACTTTTGCTATTTTTCTTATATAAAATATGGTTAAAACATATATTTGCACATACTCCTTTGACTACATTCCAAGAGGACAGTGGCAAGTTTGATTCATTAAATTAGCAAATGTTCTAGATGGATATTTCCATTTTCAATTTGGAAGACTACATGCTCTTCTGGGGAACTTACTGAGATAAAGTGTAGTCTTATGAATGAATCTACAATCTTCTAATGAATAGAATCTTAAAACATGAATTGGGATTTTCTCTTTGAATTTCCATAGAGGAATGAGTTGGCTGTGATTCAGGTGTGTCTTATTAGCAAAAAAGATCTACCTCCCCTTCTACTTTCATCCAAATGAAGGGGAGAAAGTTTTTTCCTCCAAGCTGGTCCAGTAGGCTTATAGAGGGATGATTCATAAGGATTTCAAACTTTTCTCCAGAGGGAAAAAAAAATAAGAAGAGAGTTGTCAGCCAGTCATTCTCTATGGTAACACTTAGTAGTTGTTTTTATTATTGTTCTTTTGTTTTTAAAGAGGATCAATGATATCAAGGGTGATGTCTTGATTGGAGAGTGAATTGGATTTAAATGAGACAGGACTGCCAAAATCATCAGCTTCACTCTCTCTTCCAAAGCCATCAAAGTCCAGCAGCAAGACAAAAACCAAGATGACTGGGGGATGGTCTGGGATACAGTGGATGACCTTGCATCTCTGACACCTGATCAAGCTCTAAATGAACCACACCACCTGCCTCAGCCACCTTCATGACCCCATAACAAATTGTTTTCATCCACCTATTCTGCCAGGGGAAGTTTTTATTTGCATGGGGTAGATGTTCCCTTAACTGACTGACAGGTTTGAGGTCTGTCAGTTATACTTAACCTGGTTTAGGTCATCTGCTGAGACAGTATTATCAGGTGTGGCCAGTCTATATGCTACAGCTTCTTGGAAGCACAAGTAGGAGTTCAGTGACAGTTGGACGTCAAAGATGAATGAGCAGTCCTGAAAAGCACACAGCAGACACTCCCACCAGTGGTGCTAATCCTCCCTGAACACCCCATATATTGGAGAGATAACTGTCAATATTAATAATTCCCATTGTTCATTGTCGGTATCTGTCTCAAATAAGTATACTAATGAACGGGTTCTATAGGTTTCATGTCAAAGTCGACATAACAAGTATTCCTCATCCACTTGTTTTTTCCTGCGTGGATAGTTAGGTCAACTTTTTACAGCGATTATAGATTTCCTTTAGTAAATTTTCCATTGTTCTAGTGTTTGCTTCAACAAGAGTATCCATGAATAGAAATACATCTGGAGAACCTTACTACTTATAAGAAGTTCCTCTTCAATTCAGATTCTGCACTGGAATTTCTCCCTGAAAATGACAAATATTGTTTACAAGCATCCATCACCAAAAATGGACAGCAAGCTGGGTCTGGATTTAAAAAGAGTTGGAGAGTAGACTGGATTGCATTTGAGAAATTGCAGTGTTCTTAAGGTTTCTAACTTTCTCCCTGAATCAAAGGTCCATTTTTAAAATAGCAATAGTTTTCTGGTGAAGTTGAATGATAAGGATGCAACACCATAATTTTGATAAAAATTAAAGTTTGAGGTCACACAAATTGGAGTGGAGAGGTGCGTGGTAGGTGTGAACAGGGCACAACATATCACAAATGAGAGATTATGCAAGAAAAATGATGTAAAAGGTGTCATCAGAGAAATGGATGAATAAGAGAAAAAAAACAGATCAGTCATTTAATGTGGTTGAGGGACAGTTGATGTGTGTATTCCACTGAGAGGAAAAATTCAGAAAAGCCCTTCACACATTGGGTGAACCTTTTATAGTGAATTATAGCAGAATGGAGATGAGTTGCATAGGATGAATTGAGCAGGCATGAATGAATTATAATCTGTATTAGAAACAGAAATGAACACATGGATAATATTATAGATTCACTGATAAATTATAATATTAATCCTTATTAGCAACATCAGTCAATTTTTTTCCACCTAGTTGTCTCTTCCCTGACCACAAAGCATTTTATCTGGTTTTTTCCAAGTATAGAATAGTTATTTATTTTTCATACTACCAAAAAAAAAAACCCTCAAAAACACACATTGCCAAATACTTAAAGCAAGAAACACTGACCCATCATGCTTATTATATTTCTCCAGGGAAGATAAGGCTCCTAGAAGACTTTATGACAATGCTAAACAAATATTTCACTTTTGTTTCTGATAAGCACTATTTATGTAATTCACAAATCCAGATATCCTGAAAAGTTGGGGCTTATGGCTTTAGCTTTTTCAGTCACTTCATCTGTAATTTCTTCCTGGGGGTAGTGGTCATATTCTTGAAGAAGCTGTTGCAAAGATAATTTCCTATTGGACAACTAGCCCCCAGAGCTAGGAAGTCCCTAAATCTTCAGCTAATAAGGAAGCATGTAGTGTTAGCAATATCCTTCTCAATATCAGTTGGGTTATATGTGTTCAAGAAAAGGAACAGAAAGCAGGAAATGAAGCCAGGAACCTAAGGTCTAGCAGGAAACTTGTGTAGGTAAGCACATGTGCTCACTGCTGGATTCAAGCAAGAATTTGCTATTAGAAGGGAGGGGAATGAAGCTCTCTTTCCTGAATAGAAATCTGAGGGTAGAGATGCATAATTTCCAAACAATCTGCTCCAAAGAGACAGTTTCAGTAGCTCCCTTGAAAGGAAAGAATGATGCATTGAAAAGAAGATTGGTCTTTGGGTTTAAAAAACCTGATAACAATAATAAATACTAGCTATTTACTAGCTATATGGCCATGGCCAAATAATTTCACTTGTTTGCATTTTAACTTTTTCATCCTTGAAACGAAGACAATAAACAATGCTATCTACCTCACAAGCCTGTTGGGGAAAATGTACTTTGTAGAACTTAAAGCCCTCTATAAATTACAACTATTGTAACTTTCTCCAGTGGAACAGATATGCACTAACTTTGTACCAGTTATTAGTAACTCTTATCTAATTTTATTCCCCAGCTAACTAAAACAGAGCAGCTGTTTTCATTCCCAGCTTCCTGGCTTTCCTATCAATATCCTCTTCCTTCCTGTTTCTCTATTCTAGGCCTATGTTATTTCTCTTAAAGAAAGTTTCCAAAACTGTCTAAGAGGGATCTGTAGTATATAACCCTGAGAATACTCTGAAAAGTGCAATGTTTCTCATCTTGGATCCTGTGTCCCTAGGAATGAATAACTGCCAAAAATCCATTTAGAAACTAAAGCCAACACGTGTCCCTGTATGACTTACTGCCGATAAACAGTTTGGGGTTTGATCATAACAAAAAAGAGTGAATAGATACTGATCCTTGGGTTAACATTTAACAAATATAATCTCTATTCCATGATGTAGGAGACATTCCCAGTCTTATTCATATGGATAAATGTACTGTTGTTTTCTAGGGATGTGGAGTTATTATTTTTATTTAAAATATTGGTGGTATTTAGAGATGTTTGCTACTGTAAAAGCTGTAAGTTTGTTCCAATGGAACAATGCACATACTGTTTTCGAGGAGAGAAAACCAACTGAGATTTTTCTCTCTGGGCCAACAGTCAGCTTGAAAAGTGTTAGGGGAAAGGAACTCCTTGCCTTCTATACTCACAACCCACCACAAATCTTTAAGTTGAATCATTTCTGACCAAGCTTCAGGATCCTTCAGAACAAAGGTAAGTACAAGAGGGTGAATCTGGTCCAAAGCAAAGTCAAGGGTTATACTTAATTTAAAGGATACTGAAAATGCTTGAGAAAGTCTGTACAAGACCTGTTCTGAGATCTATATCTATAACACTACTTTTATGTACATACAGTGTAGACACAATATGAAATAGTGGGTGGGAGCTAGGTCTGCACTCAAATAGACCTGGACTCAAAGACTGACACTTAACTATCTATGTTATCCTAATCATATTGCTTAAAGTCTATGTACCTCAGACAACTGCCCTAGTTTCATCTATCACACCACAGACATGTTGTCACCCATATTAATAGAGAGAATTCTCATACTAAGGGATTTCCCCCATGCTGATGACCAACATGATGTAGCATAATGGATAGAGCTAATTCTTGGAGTAAGGCAGATCTAAATCAGACACTTATTAGATGAGGAAACCAAACTAGATGGTGTCTCAGGTTTTTTCCAAGTCTAAATCTATGATTCTATGAAAAAATCATATTTCCTTTGTGTATTCAAATATGTGGAGTGTGGATCTGGATCTGGCAACAGGATTCAGAGTTTACAGGCAAATGATGATGAACCAGACTTTCCACAATGTATCCAAACTAAAGCTTGTGACTAGCATTTGTTATTCTGTCACTGCTCAAATCATTTCATCCCTCTAGGTCTCAGATTTTTTTAGACTTTATCTTGTTTTTGTTTTGTTTTCAATAACATTTTATTTTTCCAAATACATGCAAAAATAGTTTTCAACTTTCACCTTTGCAAAATCTTGTGTTCCAAATTTTTCTCCCTCCCTCTTTCCTTCCCCCCACCCCAAGACAGTAAATAATCTGATATAGGTTAAACATGTGCAATTCTTCTAAGCATATTTCCATATTTATCATGCTGCACAAGAAAAATCAGATCAAAAGGGAAAAAACAAGAGAAAGAAAATCAAACACCACAACAAAATGAAAATATTATGCTTTGATCTACATTCAGTCTATTGGAATTTAGGCCTCAGATTTTTCATCTGCAAAAGGAGGGGATGAGTGTTCTAAATGATCTCTGAAGTCTCATCTTATTCTAACAATCTATGATTCTCACTCCAGGTAATTTTCAATACCGAGACTATCTAATGCATTCCTTTGTGGAGTAAATCAATTGAACTAATATGTTTAGGGGGAGAAAAAAGAATGGAGTTCATTTCTGAATAACTAAATTTGAGTTTCTTTTTAATAATTAGAATATGACACATAGGAAAAAACAAAGTTAATAATGTCTATTGTGCAGATTCTGATGTGCAAGTGGATGAATAACCAATAAGTACAGCACGTCAATATTGGTATCTTAGATGAGTTCCATACATAATGAATTGAGTCCAGAATTGAACAGGAAGATGAAAGGAGAATGTATTGCATTTGGAAGATTGGGCAGTGCTTTTGTTGACTCTTAGGTTTCTCTTTAAAACAACAATCTATTTTTAAAAATTTTTTAAGATTTTTATTTTTTCCTAAATCCATGTAAAAACAATTTTAGCTTTCTTTTCTTTCTTTTTTTTTTTTTTTACAATTTTAGATTCTAAATTCTCTTCTACCCTTCCTTGCCTCCCTCCAATTGATAATGAAAGCAATTTTAATCCATCTTTTTTCATATCAATATTCTTCCAGTGATGCTAAAGTCTCTAAAGTCTCTAAAGAATTAAAACTAGGAATTGCCCAAGAGATGGAAATATACATGAAGAAACTAAATAGGCTTTAACACATTACTAATTTTAAAGCTACATAGAAAAATTTGCATGAAGGCCATCCTTAGATAGATGTGTAATCAGAAAAGGAAGATTGGTTTTGAAGAGAGGAGTGATAACTGATAGACAAGCCATATGTTCATTTTAAAAACAATACAATGGCAAGACAAAGAAAGACTCACAGCATGTTGGGTAGATCCTTGGTAAAGAATTTACTAAAGACATAAGAAAAGAAGTGCACAGGATGAGAGGGCAGGGATACATTCCAGTGGGCATCATTGAAGGAAGTGAAATTGTAGACCCATTAAAGCAATGAAGTATTAAAAACATAATTTAATTATCTTTTGTATTATGTATTTAAGTCAAATTCAAGAATAAACCAAAACAGTGGACTGGAGTTTCACGTAAAATGACATAATACCTGCAAATCCTTATATGAGCAAGATATTTCTCAGCAAATGAAGCATGAAAGGAAATTGGAATAATACTAAGGGTAAAGGATAAAGAAGATAATTTTTTCTTCCTTTCTCTGAAAAATTAAATACTGTAATCACTACCACATATATAGTATTTTCTGTGGCATTATATTAGAAACTTGATACAAAAAGAAAGACCTGGGATCATAGACCAAGAACCAGGAAAGATATGAGATGCCATTTAGCTCAACTCTCTCTTTTTTACAGAGAGGAAACTGAGACCCAGGCAAGTAGAAAGACATAACTAAGCTCACCCAGATGAGAAGCATAAGAGTCAGCAGCCTTTCTTCTTTGTCATGAGCCTCATGTGGTGGAGTGTAGACTGCAAACCAGGTGGTTGGACAGGTACATTTCTCTGGCTGAGGAAGAGGGATATCTATCCTGGGCTTCTTATCCTGATATTTAAGTGGCTGCCCAGACTATTAACAGGTAAGTGTTCTTTTGAATAGCTGGCCCTGGACATTGGTAAGGGAAAATGAAAGAAACATTAGACTCTCCCTCATCATTCTCCCCCAAACTGTGACCTTGCTTTCATAGTCTTCTCATCCAGCGTCAGGCTAGTAAAGACAAAAACTTCTTCTTTGCATGTTATATTTTCTTTCTAACAAGGGCAGCAAGACACCACAGAATTATTTAAGAGCAAAGAGAAAGCAGATTATTGGAGACTACATTCATTGGCAGATATATTTATTTATTTATTTATGATACAGCTAAGTGGTACAGTGGATAGAGTGCCAAGCTTAAAAGTCAAGAAGACATGAATTCAAATTCTTGTTAGCTGTGTGATCCTAGGCAAGCCACAGTTTCCTCATCTGTAAAAAGGGGATAATAAAAGCGCCTGCCTTCTAGAGTTGTTGTGAGGATAAAATTAGGTAAAAATTATAAAATTATATATAACAATTATAAAATATAGATATAGATAATAATTATAAAATTATATATAACAATTATAAAATTATAAACAAATTAAATAATAATTATAAAGCACCTAGCACAATACTTGGCATATAGTAAATGGTATATGAAAGTTATTATATTATTAATATTATAGACCAATCTTGAGAAGCACAAAGAAAAGTAATTAGAGGGCCTTACTTTAAATTGACAACCACACTGATGTTCTGCCTTTTCATTTCTTTTCCCTTGCCTTCTTCATAAGATATTTTTGACCACTGACCAGCCTTTGCTTGGACACTTGGACATTTGGATGATGAAAAACACATTATTACGGGAGAAGTAGAGATCTCATTCAATTACATGAATAATTCTGGTTATTAGAATGGAATTCCTTATAACAGCATGGTTTTTTTTTATTAAAGCTTTTTATTTACAAAGCACATGCATGAGTAATTTTTCCAACACTGACCTTTGCATAACCTTTTGTTGTAAATTTTCCCCTTCTTCCCCCTTCCCCCTCCCCTAGCTGGCAAGTAGTCCAATACATGTTAAATCCAATATATGCATACATATTTATACAATTATCCTATTGTGCAAGAGAAATCAGATCAAGAAGGAAGGAAAAAAAAACTGAGAAAGAATACACAATGCAAGCAGATAACAGAGAGAGTGAGAATGCCCTGTTGTGTTCCACACTCTATTCCCATGATCCTCTCTCAGGGTATAGATGGCTCTCCTCGTCACTGCATAAGTAGAACTGGTTTGAATCATCTCAATATTGAAGATAACCGCTTCCATCAGAATTGATTATCATATTGTTTTGTTGCCATGTATGATGATTTCCTGGTTCTGCTCATTTCACTTAGCATCAGTTCATGTAAGTCTCTCCAATCCTCTCTATAATCATCCTGCTGGTCATTTCTTACAGAACAATAATAGTCCATAGAATTCATATACCATGATGTATTCAACCATTCTCCCAATTGATGGGCATCCATTCAGTTTCCAGTTTCTAGCCACTACAAAGAAGGATAGCACAAATATTTTTTAACATACAGATCCCTTTCCCTCCTTTAAGATCTCTTTGAGATATAATCCCAGTAGAAACACTGCTGGATCAAAGCATATGCACAGTCTAATAACTTTTTGAGCATAATTACAAATTGCTCTACAAAATGGTTGGATTTGTTCACTGCTCCACCAACAACGTATCAGTGTCCCAGTTTTCCCACATCCTCTCCAAGATTCATCATTATCTTTTCCTGTCATCTTAGCCAATCTGACATGTGTAGGGGTATCTCAGAGTTGTCTTAATTTGCATTTCTCTGATCAATAGTGATTTGAAGCATCTTTTCATTTGGCTAAAGATAGTTTCAATTTCTCCATCTGAAAATTGTCTATTCATATATATCCTTTGACTACTTATCACTTGGAGAATGGCTTGAACTGTTTTTGCTTTTGCTTTTCTCTTCATTAATTCCTTTGAAATTCTTGACCATTTGTTCTTCCAGATGAAATTTGTTGTTATTTTCTCTAGGTCAGTAAGATAGTTTCTTGGGAGTTTGATTGGTATAGCACTAAATAAATAGATTAGTTTAGGGAGTATTGACACCTTTATTATATTTGCTCAATCTATCCAAGAGCACTTAATATTCTTCCAATTGCTTAGATCTGACTTTATTTGTGTGATTTTGTAGTTTTGCTCATATAGTTCCTGACTTTCCCTTGGCACAATAAATTCCCAAATATTTTATATTATCAACAATTATTTTAAATGGAATTTCTTTTTGTATCTCTTGCTGTTTTTGGATTTTGTTACTGATGTATAAGAGCACTGATGATTTATGTGAATTTATTTTGTATCCTGCAACTTTGCTAAAGTTGTGGATTATTTCTAATAGCTTTTCAGTTGATTCTCTGGGGTTCTCTAAGTATATCATCAAATCATCTGCAAAGAGTGATAATCTGGTTTCCTCATTAAGCATTCTAATTCCTTTTGTCTCTTTTTCTTCTCTTATTGCCAAAACTATCATTTCTAATACAATACTAAATAGCAATGGTGATAGTGGGATCTTACTGAGAATGGTTCTGATTTATCCTCATTACATATGATGCATGCTGATGGTTTTAAATAGATGCAAGGTTGAGATCTCCCACTATTATAGTTTTGCTGTCTATTTCTTCTTGCAACTCTCTTAACTTCTCTTTTAGGAATTTAAATGCTACACTACTTGGTGCAGGTATGTTTAATATTAATATTGCTTCATTATCTTTTGCAAGATATATTTTCCTTTCTTATCTCTTTTAATTAGATCATTTTTTGCTTTTGCTTGATCTGAGATCAGTATGGCTATGCCTGCTTTTTTTTAAACTTCATCTGAAGCATAATGGATTCTGCTCCAGTCTTTTACCTTTACTCTGTATGTATCTCTCTGCTTTAAATGTGTTTCTTGTAAACAACATATTTTAGGATTCTGACTTTTAATCCAGTGTGCTATCTGCTTACATTTTGTGGGAGAGTTCACCCCATTCACATTTACAGTTAAAACTACTAATTCTATATTTCCTGCCATCTTACTATCCCCAAATTATACTTTTCTTTTTCTTTTTCCCCCTTCCCTCCTCCCTAGTATTTTACTTATGAGCACTACTTGCCTCAAGCAGTCCTTCTCCTTTAGAGAACTTCCCCCTTTCTTATATCTTTCCCCTAATATCTCTTTTCCCTTCTATTTAGCCTACCTCTTCCCTTATCCCCTTTCCCCTCCCACTTTTCTATAAGATGAGAGATGTTTCTTGGTGAAATCAAATATATCTAATATTCTTTCTTTGGGCCAAATCTAATGAGAGTAAAAGTCACATGATATTTGTCACCCTCCCTTCTTTCCCTCAATTATAATAGGTTTTCTTTGCCTCTTCCTGAGATGTAATTTCCCTCATTTTATCTCCACTTCCCCCTTTTTTCTGTTACAATCCCCTTTCCATCTCTAGTTTTTTTTTTTATATTATAACAGTAAAATCAGATTATACATGTACTCTCTATGTATACCCATAACAGAAATACTATTCTCAAGGGGTTTTTTTTTCCTTTTTACCTTTTTTTGCTTTTAGTTCTATATATATAGTTCTATATTTGGAGGTCAAATTTTTTGTTTAGCTCTGGTCTTTTCATCAGAAATAAATGGAATTCACCAGTTTCATTGAATGTTCATCTTCTTCCCTGAAAGAAAATGCTCAGTTTAACAAGGTAATTTATTCTTGGCTGTATTCCAAGTTCCTTTGATTTTTCAGAATATCAGATTACAGGCCATTTGATCCTTTAAAATGGAAGTTGCTAGGTCCTGAGTAATCCTTATTGTGGCTCCTCAGTATTTGAATTGTTTCTTTCTGGCTGCTTGTAATATTTTTTCCTTGGTCCAATGGTTCTCAAATTTAGCCACAATATTCCTTGGGATTTTAATTTTGGGGTCTCTTTGAGGAGGCATTTGGTGAATTCTTTCAATGGACATTTTAACCTTCTGTTTCTATGATATCCAGGCAGTCCTTTTTGATGATTTCCTGAATGTGTCTAGGCTCTTTTTTTTCATCATATATTTCAGGGAGTCCAATAATCCTTAGATTGTCTCTCCTAGATCTATTTTCCAGGTTGGTTGTTTTCCCAATTAGGTATTTTACAGTTTTTCTATTTTTCTTTCTTTCTTTCTTTCTTTTTTTCTTTTTCTTTTTTTTTTTTTTTGGTTTTGTTTGACTGATTCTTGTTGTCTCATTAACTCATTCATCTCCATTTGTTCAATTCTTAATTTTATTGAGTTATTTTCTTCATTTACTTTTTTTTTAACTTTTTTGTATTAGTCCAATTGAATTTTTAAATAAGTTGTTTTGTTCTATGGATTTTTTTCCATTTCACAAATTCTGTTTTTTAAGGAGTTATTTTCTTTTTCTGTTTCACAAATTCTGTTTTTCTGAGAGTCGCTATTTTTTTCAGTTTTATCAAATTTATCTTTTAATGAGTTATATGCTTTTCCCATTTCACTAAGTCTATTTTGTAGTGAATTTTCTTCAGATAGTTTCTGTGTTGCTTTTTCCAGACCCTCTTGCAAATTTACTATTTCCTTTCCCCATTTTTCTTCTAGCTCTCTTTAAGATCCTTTTTAATTTCTTCTAGGAGAGCCTTGTGTGATGGGGATTAAGTTATATTGTCTTTTGGGGCTTCATCTGGAGATAATCTGCCTTTAGTCTCCTCAGGGTTTGAAATCTTTTCTTCTCTTTCACCATAAAAACTGTCAATTGTTAGAGTATTCTTTACTTTTTTATTCTTTTTTTTTTTTTTTTTTTTTTTAATTAAGGTCTGCTTTTAGGGTGGGGAAGGTTTTCCAAGTAGCTACAGCTGGGTGGGTCAGTGCTGATTCACTCCCAGTTCTGGGTGGGTGTGGCCAAGTCCCATGAGATTCTGATGTTTCAGGTTCACTATTGATCTTTTGTGTTTGTGTTAGATGTTTTATAACTTTTCTCCTTATTTACTAGATTGCCACCAGGGCAGAGTGGTCAACACTGCTATAGATTCCTGTGGATTCTTCCCCATAGATTCTCTATCACACAGACTCAGCAACATTGGCAGAGTTAGCAATGCCCCAGGACTCTGTACTGTCTGTGCTGGCGTTTGTGGTCAGCTGTTAGTGTTGGACTGCTTCCCTCCCGTTTCAGACTGAAATAAACTTTTTCTCGTCTGTTCCCGCCCCCCCCCCCCCCACCCCGCAAGATTCTCTGTCACACAGAGTCTATACCACCACACTGAGACACTGAGATTGTACTGCCCTGGGACTCTGAGCTGCCTGCATTGCCATTTGTACTCAGTTGGTTGTGCTGGCTGCCTCCCTCCTGTTTCCAAGTGAAACAGACTTTTTCTGGTGATCTTTGAAATTATCTTCTGCTAGTAATTTGTTGCTCTCCCAATATTTGTGGGTTCTGCCTGTCCAGAGCTAATTCAGAGGCTGGATTTCATAATTATTTGAGGGTTGTAGAGAAGGTCAGAGAGAAATGTGTGTTGTCTCTGCCATCTTGGCTCAGCCCCCACAAGTGATAATAGTGTGTTTTTGAAAATGTAAATATAAAATAAAATAAAATAAATATAAAAATGAAAATATAAAAACATTTTAAAAATATAAAATCCTGCTTCCGTCTTTTCTACCCATTGCTGCCAGTTCTGACTCTTGGAGCAAAAAAAAAGAAATCCCTATTTTCCTTGTGTGGGCCCTTTTGTAAAATATTTTACATTATAAACAAGGAATAAAATAACATTAGAGTCTAACTAGAGGAAAGAAAAAGGCAAGGAAAGGAAGGGGAAGGAAAGCTAAAAGCCATTGAAGAAGGGAAGAACAGGCAATAAAATGGGAAGAGAGTTTCTTAGGTAAGATTACACATCTGGTGGCCTAAGTTTCTGCTCTTGGGTACCTTCTTCTCAGCCACTGTTGTGCCACAGTCTGTGCAAAAGACTGTGAATAAAGGAGAGATGACTTTCATGAAAGGGGAGAAATGCCAAGCACACACCTTGTTCACACTTTGTGAACAAATTCCAGGTCAGACTGACCCAAGCTTTCAAATGCTTGCTCTACAGAATGCCAGCACTCTGCTCTCCTAATTTCTGTTTAGACCAATTCTATACAACATGAAGAAAATAACTTTTGTTAACCCAAGTAGAATCAACACTGAGATTTCAATAAAACCATCCTTGTCACTTCAATAAACTTTTATGTTTAGCATTTTTATAAGGTCAATTGAGTTATTCTTTCAAAGAGTCCTGACAAGTCACTTGTATATTCTAGGTTTTAAAATGATGGAGAATGAGATGGAAGTAGGGAGAACCTATTTGTTTTTGAAAATTATACTTTCTGTGACTTGCATTTGAATGGACAATCATTTATTTAGTTCATTAATCACAGCAATTAGGCAGCCCATTGCCAGAAGACAGAGCAATTTATCCCACTAAGGATAGCTATGTACCTTCCTCTTCCCCAGCTCCACCCTAATTATCCCATTGCCCAGTTTCCTCTGGGCATAGTCTATCCACTAGACTCCAATACATTCATCTCTGCTGGAGGTACCTCAGAGCCCCATTTCATTTTAATCTTTAAACACACCATCCTCTTGGTTGAAGACCATCTAATTTAACTTTGCTTCATAAGGTCCTTAAACTGTTGCTATCTGCCCTATTTCTTTCCTTGCCAGAAGCCAAACTTAGCTTCATTCACTTTCCTACTCAGATGCCCTCAGTCTGTCCTCTTGAGTTCTCTACCCTTGATAGATATTCATAGTAGCTAGGTGCTCTGGGTACAAAGACACATGTTCATGAGTTCATATCTAGCCTCATATATGACCTGGACAAGTCACTTAACCCTATTTTCCTTAGTTCCTCATCTATAAAATGATCTGGAAAAGAAGTAGCAAATCACTCCAGTATTCTTGCCAAGAAAACCCAAAATGGAGTTCTAAAGAGTCAGACATGATGGAAGCAACTCAATAGCAACTAAACATTCTCTTTTCTCATACAAAGGCTACTGTGTTTTCAACATGGCATTATCCAGATATGTCTTCTAATAAGGATCTGACATCACTGTTCCAAAAAGCTTGAATAGTTTTATGGAAAGGACACCAGACATTCATTTTTACCAACTAAGAACCCAGGCTTAGTGAACTGGTTTCTAGCCATTCTTTAAAAATATTCCAAACCTCTTGTTTTGGCTTTGTTTTAATGGTTCTCTTTTTTTTCTCTACAAATCAAAGATCACACAGATTCCTACACAAAGTTCTTTAGAAAACTGCTGAGGATCCAAAAGGGATTTTAGGGATCCAGCATAGAGAACATCCTATATGTTATTTTAGAGTCTGGGAGGTTAATTAATAATGATATATACAGATGTGAGCCCTTCTCAAATCAGACTCAAAACCACTCTATTTTTGAAGATTTGTATAGCAGGGGCACCATGATTTCACTAGTATGAAAGTTCTCTGGACTGTTACAACTCAATCCATGCATGCCTTATTAAAATTATTTGGAAAATGTATAACTTCTTGCATCCTTTGTTCCCAAAAAATTCTGGATCTATTGACCTAGAGTTAGAAGGAATCTAAGAAACCATCAGGTCCACTCCCCCTTAATTTTACATACAAGGAAACTTGAAGGACAAGAAGATTAAATGTTCTAATCAGTGTCAAATAATAAGTGTCAGAGATGGGATTTAAACACAGGTCCTTTGTCTCCAAAGAGCCTTTTGGCCCTCAAAGCAGCAGCATCAAAGAATTTCTGAGCTTCAGAAGTATATTTGGTGGTATATAGAGAACTAATTGCAGCAAACTAATCAAAAGTTAATTTGTATATGGCTATTTGGAGCCCATGCCTTTCAGATCACAAAATCCTCCAGCTTTCCAGGGTAGATATGAGCCATGATATGAGCCATTTTTTATTCAGACTTCCTTATTGCATCCTTTGTATAACTTATACTATGCTTAGTAGTTCTAAAAGGTTGGTCTGTTATCTTGGATAAATGGAACCTAAACCGTGCCCTCAATTCCCCAGAGCAAGCATTCTTAAAACTTTTATGTGTCATGGATGCATTTGGAAATCTTGACAAAACTTATGGACCCCTTCTCAGAACAATGTTTTTAAATATATTAAATAAAGCACATAGGAATAAAAAGGAAACAAAAGATTAGTGAAAATAAAGATATACTTTTTTCTCAACCAATTCATGGACTCCTTGAAATCTATCTATAGATCTTATGGGGCTCCACAGATCTCAAGTGAAGACTCCCTACTCTATGAGGTAGTATCAATATCCATGAGACCCAAGAATGGGAATTTTTAAAAACTTTTCCAACTTTTTTTTGATGAAGTCTACAATCTGATACCAACAGTTATTATTATATCAAGAGGAAGTCAGTCAGGATGGTCAGAGAAATGAAAACAGTAGCATGCATGGGTGTATTGAAGGGACTGATGAGTTTTAATCTGGAAAAGAAAAAAAATTTATGGAAGAATGGTTAATGTATTTGAAAGTTTGCAGAAGATGAAATATACTTGTTCTGCCTGTCTTTCAAGGGCAGAGCTAAGAAAATTGGGTGGAGCAATTTTCAGAGGCAGGTTTTGACAAGATATGAAGAAAACTTTCTTAATAATTAGCCCAAAAATGGAAAGGACTGCCCAGGAGATAAGTTCCTTATCACTGGAGGTCTTCAAGAAGAGATTGGAGGACCATTTATCAGAAATTTCATAGAGATCATTCCTTTGGAGATATTGGTCAGAATAAATGATTTCTGAAGATCTCCAACTTTGAGACTGAATAATCCTCAATAAAACTCAAATTTTACCAGTCAACTTACTGTTGCTTTAGATTTCTTGTTAAGTAAAATATAGTCCTAAGCAACAATTAATTTATTTAATTTATTGGGCAAAGCATGTGAAATTCCTGCATAAGGCTGTTGTTGTTTTTCAAAAGTTAGTATTATTTATGTCTCAATAATAAAGGATCTGTGTGTGAACATGCCTTCTGGCAAGCCATAGTTTTGGGCAGTGACCCAAAATTCTCACCCATAGCCTTGGCAGTGGCTTTGTTCTGGCCCAGCCCTCTATGTAATCCCTAAATCAGTGACCTCAGTTTGACCCCTTCATCCTTTTAATCAGAAAAAGCAGTATCCATGTGTGAGATGCTATAAATACCCTCTTTTACCCAACTGATGGCCTAGCAGAAAATGAAATCTTTTGAAAATGTGGTCCATCCCTATCGCTATATTGTTCCCCTGGAGTAAGAGCTCTCTCCCCATCCCCTAGTTTTAACTTCTTCATTGGTTCATCCTGAAGATAGCAGATATAAACTTTTAAACAGTGGACAAAACTAATATGAACAGAATAGTTGATTCTGATTTAGTATAGATAACATCAAGGAAACAAAAAATCCCCTGAAACCGGATCTTTTTTTTTCTGCCATTTTCTTATGGGGAATAGGAGAGCCTTCATAGTTTCTAAATTGTTCCTAAATTTAGATTACAAAAAATGTAGGTCCCCATTTGGAAGAGGCCAAAATGAGGCAGAAATATAGGATATAATAAAACTTACTTAAGACTCTATGATATTGAGCAATTTATTTTTACTTTCCTGGGTCTCCATTTCCTCATCTACAAAATGAAGGGGTTGGAATATGACCTGCAAAGTCTTTTCCTGTTTTCAATACATAATCCTAGACCCTGGAGAATGGCTGTCATGTCTGACCTTCACTTTTCATAAGAGCTTTCATTTTAAACCACAAGTCTAGTTTTTCTCCTTGGGGAAATGATTCTGTTCTTTGTTTGTGTAGCTTGGTAAACTCAGTCTTGGGAAAATCATCCTCTAGTCAAATAGCAAGACCCAGCAGACCAAGTCAAGTATCATTTCCACCCATTAATCTCTGGTCACAAGTCTTTGATTTTCACTATACTCCAGCACTTGGAATTTACCAATATGTCAATGGAGGCAGAATCTCCTGAAGGAAGAAATATTGTCTAACTTATTATATAAAGCAAATGTTTGATTCTATAAGCCTGGAACTTCAATATAATCAAGTTGATTAAAATAAGCTTGGCTGCAGACTTTCAATAAAAATAAAAGAATGCTATCATCTATTGAAATGATATTTTATACTATATTAGTAGTAATATAAAGATAGGGATTGGACCTGTAATTCCATTCTAATAGGAAATTCTCACTACCAAAGCAATTTAGGTCCTAGGGCACTTTCCTATGGGCAGAAAGTCAGAGATTTAAACTCAATTCTTTTTCACTTCAAAGCCATCCTTTTATATGCTATGCCATAGTGGCTCTCTAATAATAATTTGTGATCTCAAAAAACATTGCATATATTACCTCAATCAAGCATCACAACAATTGTCTTAGGCAAGTAATACAAATATCATTCTTACATTTTTTGTCAGATAAGCAAACTGAGGCACAGAGAGATAAGAAACAAATTACCCAAATATAATATCTTTATTACATGCATAGACTCTGAGTTATTAATAATGCTTAACACTTATATGAAATAAATATATAGCTAAAATTTTTGAGATGCCAAAGATTCTGGATCTCATCAACCATGTTGGAAGAAAAAATAGAAAAGTCATCACAAGCTACAAACAGGACCCAAATTACCTGGAAACATAGTTTGAACACTATAGGCTCAATTTTGACTGAAAGTATGGGTGACATCTGACCTGCAGGAATTAAGTATGGAATAAAGAATGGGCATCCAGAAACAGTTTCTCTCACAAGCTAACTCAATTCCTCTGAAGAGGAGATTTACTTGAGAGTGAAGCCAAAACTCAGTTGCTATGAGGTCCCTGAGAGGGAGTCTGCTAAGGTATCAGTGATTGCCAATGACATTTTCTCAGGCAAAATCATTGACAAGATGTACAAAATTTGAAGTTCTTTTAAGAAAAACACTGCTTCAGAATCTGGGCTTATCTGAGGTCATATACCTAAAGATAAGGCAGAAGGAGATATTTTGCTCCCTCCCATAAAACATGTGCCTATCCATGGTTTATTTCCCACTGGACTTTGAGACATATGGAGGAGCTTTTGTAGCTTCAGACTTGATTTCTTAAGAGATGCCAAAAGGCTGGTTCTGGGAACCCAGAGTAAATGTGTGTAGAGGAAATTTTGGAACTGAATTTCATTTATTCTTAAAGAGCATGATTTTTCTTTTCCAAGGCAATTATGTTTTATCCTGCTGAGTGTGTTTCTGGTCTAACAAATACTGTAGGTGTGTGGGAGGAGTGAGGTTTGAGAGAAGAGAAGGGATTTAACTAGTTAGAGTTTCAGAAACTGGTTACTGGTCTGTGTGGAGACTTTAGGCCAAGGCCAATCCCTTCATCCATGATTGAGGATGCTGCCTATTTTTGAAAGGAAATTCTACTTACTGATATAGAAAGCAAGGAAATTTGATTCCTTTTCACATTCCATTCTATACAATTGAATAATTAAGTCCTTTGCTTCTCCAGAAGTTGCCTTGTTGGGCAGTGAAAATCTAGAAAGGAAATATTGGATGCATTCAATCTAAGTGATTCTTTTTGAGCAAGCCCAATTTTTATAAATGCAATCAATTAACTATTGAAGTGCTTTTAATTTTTTTTTTTGAAAAGGCTTGGAGGAGTGTCTGGATTAATCTCTTCTTTGATGATGATGATAAGGAGGAAACTGAGGTTCTAGACAGGTTGGTTACTTATCCAAGATGAGCTAGAAAATTACAAAGGTATGATTCAAATCCCAATTCTCTGATTCTGGACAAAAAGATGTTGCAGTGGATAGAGTACCCAGTCTAGAGTCAGGAAGACTCATTTTCCTCTGATGTTTCCTAGCTGTGTGATCCTGGGCAATTCACTTACCCCTGTTCTCCTCAGTTTCCTCATCTACAAAATGAATTGCAGAAGAAAATGGCAAACCACTCCAGTATCTTTGTTAAGAAACCCCAAATAGAGTCATGAAGAGTTGTAAATGATTGAAATAATGAAACATTACCATGCTCTCTCTACTATATTACAATAAGCCTTTACAAGTTGTATTTTTTATGTTTTTATCTAATTAAAAAAATCCTACAATATTATTAAGCTAAAATTTATTTAGGTTTTTTGTTTGTTTGTTTTACATAAAATGTAGAACAGCTAGGGGCAGCGAGGTGGCGCAGTGGATAGAGCACCAGTCCTGAAGTCAGAAGGACCTGAGTCCACATCTAGTTTCAGATACTTAACACTTCCCAGCTGTCTGACCTTGGGCAAATCAGTTAACCCCAATTGCCTCATGGGGGAAAAAAGAGTGGGACAGCTAGGTGGAGAATATAAATAACAAATAGAACATCTAGAAAGATTGATTTTGAATTCAAGATACATGCTATTGGCCAGGTTACTCTTATCTTGCAAATTCATTTTCATAATATTTTGAAGCTTGAGTGCTTTTTTCTTTTACAGATGGATTATACCCAGTCAGACCTTAGTTATCTAATAGCTATTAATCAGATAAAATTCAGCTAGATAAATGCCAAATGACCTGCTACATGATGAGCCTCCAAGCAAACAGCAGCCTGCATGTTGAATAGCAATATTGCCTTTGAGAAATGGAGGGGCAGAAAAATTGGAAAGACTTCACTGAAAAAACATGTGAAAATATCTAAATACTAATAATACATTGACTTAATGAAATGGAATTTCATCAAGCAAGAATCCAGAAAAAATATCATGTTCTCAATAGGAATCGATTTGTGTATTTTGAATAGCAAAAGAACTCTCATTTTTCCTTGGGTGGATGGGGAATGGGGGAAGGGGAGGTTGAGAGAAAGGGCTCATATAAAAAGCGATAGCAGAATTGACCCAAACATCACCTATGAAAATAATTCACATCCAAAGGCCTTCAAATGGGAATGTCAGAGGTGATATCCTTCCTTGTTGAATTTCAATAAATTTATACATTATGTTAAGAAATTGCTATGTCTCAGAGAATAGTTCTTTTTTTCTGACATTTAAACTGGAGTAGACATGAGTGGGTTTAATTACATCCCCTTATCATTTTTGAAGAGCAGGTTTCCATTTCCAGCTAGCATGCTGGAAGATGGTGGACTAGTTCTGAGCTTCTGTCAGATGTAATCACACTCCCAGGATGCTTTAGGCCTGTGCCAGTTACAGTTTTAATCCTCATGAGCTTTCTGCCGGCGTGTTCCCAGAAAGGGTATAGAACACAAACGTTATTTACAATTTCAAATTCATGTTTTAATTAAGAGTGCATGGAAGTTTCTCTGAGGTTATAGGCCTGATAAGCAAAATCTGTTGGATTGTGGTTTTTGATTGTTGGGTTTTTTTTTCAAATTTTATGAGTTTTTATTATCAAAAGGAAAAAAGAAAAAGGATTAGTTAACCTGGACCAGCTGCTCTGTCAGAGGCTGAGAGCTCATCTGTTCACCATTCCTCTCTTCATTAATTACAGTAACTTGATTTTTGCAAAAAGGCCAAGAAGGCTGGTTTGTTTTTATTCATTGACAGCAAATGTGAGAGTGGTGGCAAGTCAAAGTCATGGGCAAGAGAGCTTTCAAAAAAATTTTTTAAATAACTTTATGGAAAGGTTTTCAAAGGAAGAAGAAATATGAGCAAAGAGACAGAACTAAGTATTAAGACTAGTATGAAAATTTTTCTTGTTTAATTTCTTTTTGAATCTACAGCTACTACCACTATATTGTGCTGAAAAATAGAGCTACCAAGCAGGAATGGCTGTTTTGTGGTCTGTTTTGTGCCTGCAAGTAAGTTTTTCAATGATAACCTGTTATGAATATTCCCTCTTCCAATTACATGTTTTTCTTCATACAAATTCTTCAGTCTGTCATTTAAGAATCTTTACCAGCTGACTCCCACATTTTGACATGATTGATGGGAATAGATACCTCAAGTTGAATTGATCAGAAAGGCCATTTCATCCAAAATTTTATAGATTTATCTGCCTGTTTTATGGATGGGGAAACTAAAGTTCAAGGACAATAACTTCTCTAATGTTACATAGGACTTCTCTAATGTCACATAGGTAATAATCATCAGATGTGAGACTTGAACCCAGACCATCAAACTCTAGGAGACAGTGAAAGAATGAAAGAAATAAGCATTTTTAATGTGTTTACTCAGCTCTGTACTGAGTGCATTACAAATAGTAATCTCATTTATTCTTGGGAGTTGGGTACTATTATTATCCCCAAACAAAATGGAACACTAGCTTGTCCCTAAGTTCTAGCCATTTTCTGCTCCAGCCATTCATACATATTGTCCTATGAGTCTCAAACACATTCCCTCTTCCTCACTGTCAAAATCCTCTTCTTATCTTCAGGGCTCAGCTCAGGTGGTTCCTCTATTATGAAGTCATCACTAGTCTATCATTCTTTCCCTCCTAAAATTTTTTGTTTGCATTTTGTTTGGAATCTCTTCTTCATTTCTATCACATACATCCATATGTTAATTTTTTGTAACCCTTTCTACAGGCCATCAAATCATGCCTCCATATTAACTCTTAAAGGGCAGAGACTGTGTCAGTTGCCATCTTTGTTGCTCTAGAAAACTAGTCCAGTGTTTTGTACATAGTAGGTGCTTAATTGAGGTTTGCTGAATTGAATCATAGAATTGCAGAATTACAAGGAACCTTAGAATGGGAGTCAATTAGCTTTTCTCCTTCAAAATTTGTTAGTGGTAGAATGAAAGTTTTGGATTGAATCACAGAATCATAGATTAGGAACGGCCTCATTCTGAAAATGTTATTTGCCCTTCATTCTCAAAGACCAATGGTATCATGTGGAAAGGGGAAAATGATTTGTTTAAGGTTGCACAAATAGTAACTGGCAGAGCTGGAGTTCAAATATAGGTACTCTGACTCAAAAACTCATGTAAATCACAAGATTCTTGACTATGAAATACTTAGAAATTATCAAGACAATGACCTAAAACAATTTCAAAGGACCCATAATGAAATATGCTATCCATATTTCATCCAAAGAGATATCTAGTTAACTCTGAGTATAGACTGAATCATACTTTTTATAGTTTTTTTTTTCTTTCTTGGGGGGGTTGCTTATTTTTTCTGTTGCAAAATAGCTAATATGGAAATACATTTTGCATGACTTCACATATGTAATTTATATTAAATTGCTTGCCTTCTCAAGAAAGACAGAGGAGTGGGTGAAAGAAGGGATTTAGAGCTCAAAATATTTTTAAATAGTCATTAAAATTTTTTTAGATGTAATTAGGAAATATTTAACAAAATAAGTAAAAGGACATTTTTAAAGTCACGTGATTCTCATGATTTCTATTTCACTCAGTCCTATCCCTTCTCAAAATATGAAATACAACATCCCTAGCAAATAGCCATTCAACTCCTTCTTCAGAATCTCCACTAAGCAGGAACCCTGCCTCCTAAAGCATCACATCTCATTTGAGACATCTCTAATTGTTAGGATTTTTTCCTTTTACTGAGACTGATTCTTTATTCCTGTAACTTAATCCTAGCAATCCTATTTTAGCTCTTTGGAGCCAAGCAGAGCAAATCAAAACTCTCCTTGTGTGTCTCTTTGTCTCTGTCTCTGTCTCTCTTTCTCTCCTTCTTCCTCTTCTCTTTTCCTCTCCCTCTTCCTCCTCTTTCTCCACCTACTTCTCACCCCCTGCTATCCCAGCCCCCACTATGATATCAGACTATAATATCAAAAAATGCATATCAAACTATATGATAGAAATCCCTGAAGGCTGATAACAGCACTCTAGGAGTTTTGCTGGAGAGGAAGAACCACAAATTTGACACCTCTGTAACTACTTACGCTTATCATTATGTTAATGAAAGTTTTTTAAAAATACATTTTAATTTGTAGTGAAGAGGAATGAAAGATGCAATTAAAGAGATATTTTATAGAAAGGGAAGATGGGTTAGTCATGTTACTATATATATATATATATATATATGTGTGTGTGTGTATATGTATAAGCATGTAGATATACAATGAGGGAGTAAGGGGGGAGGCACATACACACAGAGACAGAGAGACAGAGAGAGACAGAGACAGAAAGGTTGTGGAGTCATCCTATGGAGCATTTATGGCATATCCCCAAATGTACAATGACCCCTGCTACAAGTGAAATGGGAGTAGAGGTGGATAATCACTTGGTCTCTAAGATCCTTTCTAGTTCTAATGTTTTATAATTCTCTGATCCTCTGACACCTAAGGCAATGTGCCTGATAGGGTGGACAATGATTGCATCACTCTTGAAAAATATCTGGACAGGTTTGGGCAAAGCATTTTGACTCCAGTCTCTATCAAGAAATTTGAGAAAAGAAATGTGCTTGCATACATCACAGAGGTTAATTTAAAACTCAATCTATTTTGCCATCAACATTAATAATCATTCCATCTACCTGATTCATCGAACTTATAATAGTAACCTTATTTTAAAGATGGAAGAACAGAAAAGTTAAGTGACTAAGCCAAGGTCATATAGCAAAACATTGGTGGAAATAAGAAAAATTTTTTCATGATTCTAATTATTGGGCATTTACTCCATCAACTATTTTCTTTTCCCCTGTCTCTAACTTGAAGAAAAATGGTTTTATAGATAACTTATTCTACATGGGGGAAACACAGCATTTAAAAAAAAAAATTTGCAAGGGTGAATGTTGAAAACTATCTTTGCATGTATTTGGAAAAATAAAAAGCTATTATTAAAAAAAAAATCCTACTTTTTTAAACATGTTTGCCCTGAAGGATTTAATTGCTACACAAGATTGTAAGGAAAGATAGGAATAAGGAATGTTTAGATTATTGCTAATACTTTAACTTGCTTGTAGACATCTACCTTCTCATCAAAGGCCTGGAGCGAATCAGGATTAGGCTGTTACTGGAGACATCAAGACTGACTTATCTCCACAGAACCTTGCCTACCATGCAACACAAATTCCTTCACTCTTAAAGGTCGCTCCACACTAGAACTATTTCCATACCGAAAGTACCCCGAAAGTACCCCATTCTCTACCCTGCTGTGGTCTGGACTCCCTCTGATTGCTTGATTCTTCCTAGAACGTCTAATTAAGGGAGAAACGAATACCAAACACTTCTTTATTCCTAAAAAAAAAAAAAAAAAAAAAAAAAAATTGTGTACCTTGTCCTTCACCTTTTATTTCTTCCTCATCCTAATGTAAGTTCCCTGAGCACAGGAGCTGTCTTTCTATTGTATATTTTATTCCCAGCTTTTAGCACAGTGCCTAACTTATGGTAAGCACTTAATAAACATCACTTTGCTAATCAATGGGTATGTTGATACTCAATTTGTGTTCTGAGATGTTATGTAAGAGTGTTATGCTATTAAAACCTTATTAGCCTCTCAAAAAAGTCCTGAGGGCACGTCCTGTGCCATTCTTTATGAAGTCAAAAATTAGATTTCATCTTTGTATTTCTCCCAGAAACTATTTAGTTCTTTGTACCCCAATGTGAAATTTAATGTTTAAATCACAAACATTATACTTCAATGAATCTTATTATTATGATAGTCTCTCCATTGGTATAAATGACAGCTTATCCATGCCTCTCTGTGATTTGTATCTATCTATAAGTCTTTCATAGAGGACCCACCCAATATGCTAAAGGTCCTTTATTTGAAAGTAAGCAATACCTTTCTTGAGTTTAGAAAGATTCTGAAGAATATACATATTTTCTCATTCTTAGCCTAATGCCAGTCATATTTATATGAATAAAAGTGTCTAATTCACTGAGGAGGTTCAGCTAAAACCACCCCCAAGAAATCAGAATTCTTTGGCTGTTCATATTTGATTTAATTTTTAAAATAGCATTTTATTTTCAAAATGTATGCAAAGATAGTTTTCAACACTCATCCTTGCAAAACAAAACAAAACAAAACTTGTGTTCCAATTTTTTCTTTCCCCATCCCCGTCCCCTCCCCTAAACAACAAGTAATCCAATATAATTCATATTTGATTTGAAAATAAGATTAAACACTTCTTAAAAGTAAATCAAACTAAATATTGTTATCAGTTTTGTCATGGAAGCAATGGAGTACTTAGTGTTCTTCTTTCCTTTCTAATTGCATCTTTGCCAGTCAATGTTCTCTCTCTCTCTCTCTCTCTCTCTCTCTTTCTTTCTCTCTCTGGAAAGGCACCTTGGAATAGATTGGGTTTTGTTATTTTTCTTACTGCTTTTCTTATTTTTTTTCCAATATAATTTTTTTTCAAATGAAGATTACACTTCTCTGTCTCATTCACTTTCTCTGTCCTTCCTACTCCCTAACCCCCATTGAGAAAGTAAGAAAAATAAGACCCTTGTTTCAAAAATGTCTAGTCAACAAAACCATTTCCCAAGCTGGCCTTCTATTCCCTCAAAAATTATTTCAATCCACTCCCTAAATCCATCATCTATCAGGAAATTGGGCAGCATGTTTCATTATGAATGCTTTTGGAATTGTGATTGGTCAAGAACAATGATATCTCTTTTTTAATATTTTGTTTTTCTGATTATATGAAAAAAACATTTTAACATTTTTAACTCTCCCCCTTCATTGAGAAGGTATGCAATTTGATATAGGTTATATATGAAGCATAATGATCTCTTTATCCTATGCTGCAAGTAAATAGTACCCATGCAAATATATCCATATCTATGTATATGGATGCCAATTTTTGCTGGGGTAGCATGTGCATTGGCAGAATCTGACATCACTCAACAGAGTGATTTCAACATACTCAGAAAGTCTTGTTGGCCATTCCAGAACAAAAATAAATCCTTCCTTTATCTATTAACTAATGCCTGAAATTTTAATTTTAGATTTCATTGCTTAAAGTGTTGATTCATTAAAATAGATAACTCCTGTCAAGGAAGAGCATCTTAAGCTGTTATCATCTATTTGCCCCCCTAGCAGTTTTTGATAAAAGAGTAAGAGAGAGGGTAGAGTGAAGAAAAAAGTCAGGTAATGAGATAAGGAACAACTGAGAAGCAATGAAAGGAGATGGCAGACTTGATAGACAAATGGTTCACAATTAATTTTCTATACAAGTATATCCTTTTATATCTTCACTATCTTCTGTAAATAAAAACAGAGTGATTTTCAAAGATGAGAAAGTGATTGTTTGGTGGAAAATGACCATTGTGGATATGATGAGCACAGATCCAACTCTGCAAATGGCATGTAGGTGGAAGGAACTAGGTGAGTTCCCCTGCCCTCTCCCACCCCCACCACAAGAAAAGGAATGACATTTGTTTTGGAATCTCAAAATTTTGTCTTTTATTCTAAATCTGGGAAAACTTCCCAGAGAAATTTAATGTATTTCTTTCATGTTCTAAAGATTTTGTGCCTGGAATGCTGGAGGAAAAAAAAAAAAAAAGAGGGGGAGGAGGAGGGAAGATAAAGTAGATGGTGCAATGCTACTTAAAAGAGCTGATGGATTGTACATCTAGCCCACATGTAAAAGGCTTTAAGCTGCCAGCTGTTTTCCCTCTAAACCAGCTAGACGGGAGACTCATTCTGTGTCATAAACAGCTCTTTGCTTTGACTTGGTATTTCAAAAATAGATTTTGTTACTAAAGCATTTCTGCCTCCTAAGCATCTGGAGAGAATATTAAATATTCAACATAAGCACACATGGTCATGTGTCCAAACTAGGTACTGGGTACTTAGATGTTAATCTCCAACATCTAACTGAAACATCTAACTGAAAGAGAAAGAGTTCCAGGCCTGGAATCAGGAAAACTCATCTTCCTGAGTTCAAATCCAGGCTCAGAGACTTACTGGCTGTGTGACCCTGGGCAAGTCAATTAACCCAGTTTGCCTCATTCCCTCATTTGTAAAATGAGTTGAAGAAGAAAATTAAAAAATATTAGAGTATCTTTGCCAAGAGAACCAAATGGGGTCATGAAGATTCAGATGTGACTAAAAAGACTGAACAACAAATGCATATCTAATTATCCACTCTTACATGGTCAAGTAAGTCAGTTCTATTAGAAAGACTGGACTACACAGCTGCCAAGGTCCCTTTTAACACTAAAATTCCTTGATTTCTTAATTCTAGCTGATTGTCTTTGTCCCCAGAAGGCCTGATGATGTATAGAAATAAGCATATTGACTCTATGGAGCACTAGATTAGAAGATCGATGCTAGATGACATAAGGGATAGAACTGGAGGCATGGAGTCCAGGAGACCTGATTTCAAATGGACCCTCAGACAGTTACCATTTGGATGCAATCTTGGTCATTTAATCCCTTTTGCCTTAATTATCTCAACTTTAAAATGAGAATCATAATAGCACCTGCATCCCAGGGTTGTTGTGAAGATCTAATGAATAGTTATAAAGTGCTTAGCATCGTTCTCAGCACATAGTGGGTACTAAGTAAATGTTATTTGTTGCTGTTGATGATGATGATGATGATGATGATGTCAGAGGACCTAGTTTTAGGACTAGCTCTAATAATGTCTAAGTGTTTGGCATTGGATAAGTAAATCATTTCATCACTCTGCCCTCAGTAGCCTCTTCTGTAAAGTGAAGGTTTGAATTAGAAAACCTTTAATATTCTATGGCTCTAAGATTCCAATGGACCCCATAAGTAAAGGTTCAGTGGAATATTTCAGCATTGCCATTGGACTCATGGTAATTTATAGTAGAGGTCTTTCCTGCTACTCTATCCACCAAGGAGAACTTAGATTACATTAAGAACATTTTTTATCAGAGAACCAGACATATAGCCTAGATGATAGATCCAAGAACTAAATCTCATATTTTAAAAATAGCTTCTTGATTACCTGAGGCATAATAAGATCAGAGGGCAGGAATCAATGACCTTCAAACTTGATCTTTGACATTTGTCTCATGACCATTAAATTCGCCTTGCCCGTCTAACCCTGATCCCCCTTAAAGCTGATCTTTTCCCTCTATTAATTACCTCCATTTTATCCTGTATGTATATTTGTAAACAGATGTTTTTATATTGTCTCCTACATTATACTGTGAAATCTTTGAGAATATCATCTGACTTTTGCCTTCCCAGAATTTAGCATATGATAAATGGTTTTTGTTTGACCAATTTGACTGACTCAGCACATCCTACTGGCCAAATGAGTTCTGAGAAGAAGGGGGGCTATGTTTACCTGAAACAGTTCTATATCTTTGATGAATATTATTTCCATGCTATGGCTAAGTAAATTTCTTTTGTCACTTGTTACATTGCTTGCAAATATCTCATTTCATTACAATCCTAAGCCTGAATCATTCCCTTCCAGGTCTAGATCAAAAGAGAATACAATGGAAGAGAATGATCAGAAAAGGAAGAAAAGAGCATGTAGCTACTCAAAGTAGTTGTCCTGGGCATTTAAATATTTACCTTTGCATTTTTGTCTATAGAAATCCAGGCTTTGATAAAGCCCACTGGGCTTCAAATGGAACTATTTGACCATGTGTTAAATCCAAAGCACTCTGGCTTTCACTGATTGGTCACCAATAGGTTTCTGTTTAAGACTTGGTCTGTGTTTGTGTTGTGAGTACAAATGGCAATTGCTTCTATTCTGACTAGAACCCCTCCTAGTCTGATTTTTTTTAAACAGGTAAAGGAGGCCATTTTTTTTTGCCTAATTTCTTACTGAGCATTACTCATTGAAAGAGTGTTGCCTCAGATAAACTGAGAACTGGGAAAGATCTTAGCATAAAAAGGACAAGGTTTGTTTGTCACTGCACCATGAGATTGAGTAAATTCCTGTTTATAAAAATTAGAGAAATAGATTTCATTTTGAATGAGCCTTCATTGTTATCTACTGTGTGTGTGTACATATATGAGATAGGGCCCCCTCTACTAGTTTTTAATTAAAAGGACACAAGAAGGAAGAAGCTATCTGTACCCAGGGAAAGAACTGCTAAATAGACATATATAGAGAATAATTTTACAAATATAGTGTCTGGTGACTACTTTCACGAGAGCCTTACTTTGTTAAATATCTTTTTCCTTACCTTCATTCTTAAACACAGTCACCCTGTAAGTCTTAGGATTTTCCCCATGTGAAGTAAAAACACACTAAATAAAGGCCTAATGCTTTTTAGCCTCATTAACTAATCTAAATCCTTTTGCAAACACCTCTTAAGTCTTCTCAAAAAAGACTAGGATGCCATACAGAATAGAATTTTTTTCTCTCCTACTGGACTGCGTGAGCTTCCTACGAGCAGAAACCAACCTTATTACAATGCTGATACACATAGTAGGTACTTAATAGATGCCCGCTTACTTGACTCCTCTCTACAAGGACTTCTTAAGTTCAAAGGACTATGAAATATCAGAGCTAAAATTCTTTAAAAAATTATCTAGTACAGAGGTTGGCAAACTACAATTCCTAGATCAATTTTTTTCATAAGCCCCAAGTTTTTATGTTTTTTTAAATAATGTATTTTTAAGTGTAAAAAGAATTCTTAACTCACTGTAGAGAAAGAGGCAGCAGGCTAGATTTGGCTCTTGAGTTACAGACCCCTAATTCAGTCCAATATCATTTTACAGATTAGAAAAATAAGGTCCAAAATTTCTTCTTTTCCTTTTCCCCCCTTACTTTTCCCTCTCCCCTTTGAACTAGAGATGGTTGTCATTAGACACAAATGCCTGTGTATATATGTATAAAATATGTATATGTATATGTATGGAATAAATCATTCTATACATATTTGTATTTAGTAATTTTCTCTATATGCAAATAGCTTTTTCCTTCATGTTTTCTTTGTAGTTAAAGACAACTCATATAGGAAGTCAGTCTAATATAAAAAAGATCAACTTAATGAATTTCATTGGGAAGAGCAGGTCCTTATTCAGATGTATCTGATATATATAGATTGAATGTGCTTATCTCTGCCAAAGTTCATACTATTAGAAAATGGCAGAGTCAAAATCCCACCCAGATCTTCAGACCTCAATTCTAACACTCTTTGCAGTTTAACATGCTTTTTCACATTTGATAGGAATGATACTAATCATACTTATATTATCTACCTTTCCAGGGTGGTTGTAAGGAAGATGCTTTGGAAATCTCAAAGTCCTATAGAAATATGAAATGGTAGTAGGAACAGGAGCAGGAACAGCAGTATATTATCAGAATTACCAGGAAACATTTATATTGGGTACCTTTAAAACCTTACTATATGCAGAACATATCATAAAGTTAGTTAAACATACAAGTCCCATATATACCTTGGAGATGCTTACAACTTCAAGCAGCAAATGAAATATCTCCAAAGATGAACTGACACAATAGCACTTTAATAATAATCAAATTCCCCAAATTCAGCTTTGCTTTCTTTTATTTGTATTGACCCAAGCTACTTTTATTTTTTTATATATAAATCATATTTTATGTTTCCAATTACATGTAAAGGTAATTTTTAACATTCCTTTTTATAAGATTTTGAATTTAAAATTTTTTCTCTCTCCCTCCCCAAGATGGCAAACAATCTGAAAAAACTTGTGCGTTTATGTAACACATATTCCAAAAAAAAAGCCAGAGTAATTTTTTGGATCAAAATATACCAAAACAATTTTCAGAGCCTGATAAACAGGTATGTACTATGGGAAATTATAGCTTCATAATGAACCGCATGTAATCATATTAATCTTTCTGATGTGTAACTAGACTGACCTGTATTTGACTCCCACAGTCACACGAGCAGCCTGTCAAAGCTGTACTAACACCCTAGTAGGGAAAAACATCCTCATGCAATTTAGTACTGATTTATTAACCTCTGAAAGGGAAAAACAATGGAAAGCTGTATAAGACCTCAATGAAAGGTCATTATGGCCTTCCTAGAATTCTACTGACTAGAATTCATCAGATGAACTATAATCAACCAAACATCCTAATTCTGTCTTGCTCTGGACTGAGAATTTACTTCTCTGAACTGGAGCAGCTCCAAAAGGACTGGCTTGTCCTCCTTTATCTCCAACTTGAAGATCCCAGGAAAACTTGAGAGTTTTCTTTCTCTTTTGGTTTATAACCCACATGTAGGAAAGAAACCTGCTTAAATTATTTGTATCCTTCAATACACTGATACTAACTTCTTATTGGATGGCCTTTTATTCACTAAAAAGAGGAAAGTTTTATTGGTGCTATGGGGAGGAGGCAGAAAAATATAAAGATTCATGAATAATCAATCATCTATATGTAAGTTTTTTAAAGAATTTATTTTATTTTGAACTTAAGAAATAAAACAAACATTTCCAAAACAGAAGAATAGGGGGTGGGGAGGAAAGAAGTTGATTAAAATCACAAACCTATTATGTATATTCCTTTTAGATATATATTAAATTTATCATGTAATTTTTTTCCTCTCTCCATCCTAAATATGGCTATCATTAAACAGAAACATGTGTGTATGTGTATAAATGTATATATGCATACACATACACATACATATATGTAAAATCATTCTATACATTCTTCCACTTATCAGTTCTTTCTCTGTATGCAGATAATGTCTTTATTCACGTATTCATTGTGCTTAATTTGGATATTTATAATTGTCAAAATTACTTAGTTGCTCAAAGCTGTTCTTAAAACAATATTGTTATTATAGTTACTACTGTATGCATGTTCTCTTGGTACTGCTCATTTTGTTCTTCATTGTTTCATGTAAATCTTTCCATGTTTTTCTAAAGTTTTTGAACTCTAATCTCATGGTCCAACTACCTTCCAGGCCCAGGCAAAGATCTTAAAAGTAGGGGAGGAGGGTAAATATCAACCTTATTATCTGAATATGCCCTTTGAATGAATTACCTCCCATTCAGCTCTCTTGCTGTTAGCAGAATAACAAATAACGAATATATTTTGTTAATTGGATGAATAACACAACTTCACCAAAATATCTCCCTCCTGTGCATACCCCACAAATGTTACATCCATCATGCAAATAAACTTTTGAAATATACTTTCAAATAGGCATAGGCTGTAACTCACTGGTGCATTCAAATGTCATAGAATTGACTATGTAACTGTGAGTAACCTATGGAAGCCAAATATGTGCCGTAGGAAGTATGACTACTACCAATTTGGTCTTCTTTAGCATGTTAATAAATTATTTTGCTTTCTGTTTAACTATTCATTTTATTTGGTTTCTTATCAGTAGATGTACTGGTAGGTAATACTCTTTTGAAGCTCTCAAGAAACACCCACAGAGAATTTCCCCAATATAGATTTCCCCTGATACTCTCCTCTGAGTATGTTATAGACTAGAACTCTTCAATTTAGACATACCAGCTATGGGTTTGAGTAGAACTTAATTGAGATTAAATGGTCCTCCCATAATAGGTTGATGAGGTAAATGGTCATTGGCCTTAGTCAATTCTTAATCCTGTAGGGCAGTAATGTGCTAAATAAAACCCAAGTTATCATAAAGAAAATAAATATATTTTATTATTAAGTAGTAAATATATAATTAATATCATCTTGGCATGTTGTTACATAAATAGCACAAAAGATTAAATTTATATAGCACTGATAATAGATTTTACCTACATTCTTAAACTGACTCTCACAACAATCCTGTGATATAGATAGAATAAGTATAATTATCCCCCTTTGACAAATAAGAAAACTAAAGCCTAGAAAGGGAAGACCACTGGTAAGTAGCCTAGGATTCACTAAAATATACCTATTAGCAACAAAACAAAATAAAAACATACTTTTAAAAAATTTAAATGATGGAGCATAAAATGATGACTCCTATATAATTCTAGGCTCATCTGGGGTATAGGATATTCAAAGAAGAATAGTATCTCTGTTATGAGTGCTGACCAATCCTTTTCAGTTCTGTTACATATTTGGTGTTCACCTGAATCAACTCCTCAAGACTCCAAGAAGTTGCAGCAAGCAGAGTTCCCTGACAAATTGTTTCGATTAAACTAAGCTGAAGGTAACCAAGGGGTCTCAAACACTTCAGTGAGTTACTGGGATGTCTACTGCAAGAATGTGAAGACTTTTCCCAGCAGAATGGACAGTTGAGAACAATTCATTTCAAAGGCCATGAAGGCAGCTGAAGCAGGCACTGTGGAGCACTTAAATCTTGGTTATCCTCTGCCTCCAGGTCCACCACCAGTCATCTTGATTTTTTTTCTGTTCCACTAAATTTTGATGACTCTGGAAGAGTGAGGCTAAGGACTTCCCACAACTCTGACTCACTTAAATCCAATTGGTACTCCAGTCAAAAGATATCACCATCTCATTTTACAATTTTTACCTACTTTAAAATCCTGTGGTAACAGACTAGTGACAAAGCAGCAGCTGTGGATATGCTAGAAGATGAAGTCACAATCCTACACACAGGTGGCCCAAGCAATAAGGTTGTCTTTTCATTGGACTAAAGCAGCAGTGTGGTTTGACAGCCCTCCTGGGTGTCTAAGCAAACTTTTTTTTTAAAAAGCATTTTATTTTTTCCAAATACATGCAAAGATAGTTTCCAATATTCACCTTTGCAAAACTTTGTGTTCCAATTTTTTCTACTTCCCTTCCCTCTACACTCTCGCCAAGACAGCAAGCAATCTGATACAGGTTAAACATGTAATTTTTCTGAAAATATTTCCATATTTGTCATGCTGTACAAGAAAAAGGACTTCAAAAGGTAAAAAATACAGGAGAAGAAAAAAAAACAAGCCAACAAACAATAACAAAGGTGAACATGTTATGCTTTGTTCCACATTCAGTCTCCATAGTTCTCTCTTTGGATGTGGATGGCACTTTTCATCCCAAGTCTATTGGAATTTGAGTAGTCTTTTTCTAAGGACTGGACTGCTCACCTCCTAGCATGAGGAAGAGGCTAGAAAAAGTACCTTAAATTTTTTTTTTTTTGCTTCTTCAAACACAGGTCTGCTTGCCACAGAAGGTGGGAATCCCATCCTGCAATAAAAAAAAAAAAAAGTGTACAAAAACGTTTGTGAAGATTATTCCATTCCCCACCAGTACATGGAATATGTGCATGCTTGTGGACAATATAGAATTCAGTAGAATTGAAAAACAAACAGCTCTTCTTGCAAGAGAACTTGGAGAACTTATTAGGTATCCCATCCAAATAGCAGACTGAGTGAAACAAGCCTGGCAAATGAAGGCCAACTTAACCAAGTCAGAGTTAGATACCTATTTTTATTCAGTAGCTATAGTAATGGGGAACATTATGAAGCTATGTAGATTTTACAATCAAAACTAATTTAGTAAACAAATTTGTATGCCTACCAAAAGGAGTGAATCACAGACTCATGAAAATGAGATTCCCACTTGAAGGAAAGCACTATGCTATCATCAATTCATATGCTCCCACCATAATGTACTCTAATGAGATCAAAGAAAATAATTTTAAAGATGTGGAAAACCTTATCATCAACATACACAAAGAGGACAAACTTATAATTCTGGGTGACTTTAATGCCAGAGATAACACAGACTATCAGACATGGCAGAGAGCCCTTGGGAGGAATGGAGTTGGAAACAGCAACAGCACTGGTCACCTACTACTAAAGACTTGTGTACTTCATTACCTCATCAGCAACACTGTCTTCCACTTACCTAAATGCAATAAACTTTGTAGATGCACCTTCATGGCAAACATTGGCATTTAATAGATTATGTCATCATAAGAAAAGATAGATAGGATGTGAAATCTAACAAGGAGATGTGTGTGGAGGAGTGCCGGACCTGTCATAAACTTCTCTCCAAGCTAAACATCTGCATTTATTAGAAGCAGTGTCCTCAAGGCAAGACGACTACCAGAAAACAGTCAACAGATTAGACAACTTCTTTCCTTGCTAACTTGGAGGAAAAGTTGAGCCAATTACACAGTTGTCAACAATGGAGCAAAAAAGAAGTGGGCAGCTTTCAGAAATTTGGTGTCCAGCACCACATTTACTCATCTGATCCAGAAGAGTCCCAAATATCAAGATTGATTTGAGAATAATGATGGGGAAATTCAGAAGTTGCTAAATAAAAACAAGAACTCCACTGGGTTTTACCAGGATAGTTCATACATAAGAACTCTAAGAAGGCAGCATTTAATTCTTTCAAAAGTAAAGTGCAATTGTTCTATATTATCTAATTTGACTGCAAATGTTCCACATGCTGTTATGTGAATACTCATAAAGTCTATACTTACATGAAATGTGTTTTAAAAGAAAAAAAAAAGATGAAAAGTGCAAGCAAAATTTAGAGATATGCAAAGTTCTTGGCTTAATATGAAGGCAGATAAAATTCAGTTTTATATTGATAGTTACAATTCAAGGTATTTTATGATGTCCTGAAATCTATTCATGGGCCAAGGACCTTTGCTGCATCAGTGATGATGGAGCCAAATTGATTAGTAATAAGGATATGATTTTGGAGAGATGGGTTGGAGGCTTCCACACCAATCAATAGACTATTATCAACCAATGCTTAAGCTATCAACCATATTGACCATGTTGACCATTGACCACTTTGAAGCCAATTCTTCTTTGGCCAAACTCCAAAGAGTTTGGCTCTATTCAAAAAGATTTAGAATACCATTGTAATTCAATTCAAATTCACTGTAGCAAAACATCTGTTACTAATTCTATTCCAACTGAGATTTACAAGGGAGAGGTTTTACCACTACTCATACAAAAACCTAATGAAATTATCCAAATTAAGAGCAAGAGGAGATTATTCCCCAGGAGTTCAGCGATGTCCATTATCCATCTCTATAAAGGAAAGGGAAATAAGTTGTCCTGTGATAATCAGAGGGAAGATGGGAAGAGGGGAGTCTCTTTCTCTAAATCAATTCCAGCAATTTTCTTGGCAGAGTCCTCCTTAACAAGCTGATCCTTCACTTGGAAGATGATCATCTACCTAAGAATCAATGTGACCTCAGAAAAGGAGTGAGGGATGGTCAAAATGATGTTTTCTACTTGACAACTTCAAGAAAAATGAAGGAGCAGAACAGAAGTCTGTATGCAATGTTTATAGATCTAAAAGCCTGTGACACTGTTAAATGAAGAGGATTCATGGAAAATTATGGCAAAATTTGGTTGCCTGGAGAAATTCTGGAGATTGGATGATGATCTTGAACTTTCCCAATCACCAGAGGAGTCAAGTGGTACTTGCTTGCTTCTATGCTTTTTAGCATGGTGTTTTTGGCAGTGCTGTTGGACATCTTCGATGAGGATAAAAATGGCATGAAGATCAGCTATTGTACTGATGGTAAATAATTTAATTTGGACATGCTACAATCTAAAACTGAAGTGGAGGGAGAATTGGCATGACTTTTTTTTTTTTTTTTTTTTTTTTTTTTTTTTTTGCAGATGATTGTGTAATCAGTGAAGCTTTTGAGGCTGAGATGCAACAAAGTGTGGATCAATTCTTGTGCTAATTTTGCCCTAACAACAGCAAGAAAGCAGAGGTTTTCTATCAACCATCACTGTACCGTCCATATGTAGAATTATCAGTTACAGCAAATGGAAAAATTTTAAATGCTGTGAATAAGTTCACTTACCTTGACAGGATAGTTTCCAGGGATGTCCATATAGATGATGTTGACATATGTGTGGCCAAAGCTAGCTCAGTGTTTGAGAAGCTATGAAGGAAAGTATTAGAGAGAAGTATCAGATTTTTAACCAAATTGAAGGTATATAGAGATATTATGCTGACCTCATGCCTATGAAACCTGGACAGTATACCAGTGCCATGCCAGGGAACTGAATAATTTCCATTTTAATTGCCTTAAGAGATTCTGAAGATCACCTGGCAAGATAACATAGCAGGCACTGAGGGTTTTTCGCAAGCTGAATTGCCAGTCATTTAAACTTTACTGCAGAGAGTACACAACTCTAACAGGCTGGTCATGTTGTTGTTCAAATGCCAATAGTATATTTGCCTAAAAGACTATTTCATGGAGAATTCACATAAGGCAAGCACTAATAAGAAGGTCAAAAGAAGCAATACAAGAGCACTCCCAAGGTCTCTGAAGAACTTTGGGATTGATTCTGAAACACAGTAGTTTGTGCCTCTTATATGAGAAGAAATGTGAGATGCAAAAATTTAGAGACATATCCACTTCAAAGTTCCTATTGATCTGGTCAGTCATAATTGGACACATTGTATTTTGACCCTAACGTTATGATATAATTTTGTTCTCTTCGAAAACAAAGGCCAGCAACCAGTATTTTTATTCTAGGAATTTACTAGAGTAGTACAGAAGTATTCCATCTGGAATAAAGATATATACTGCATTCCAATGAGAAGCTTATAAATGTGGATCTTCCCTCCAAAGAGGCAGATTGCAGTTCATCCATGCTTGTTCACTCTGTAGGACTGTTGTCCATATCCTCTTAAAAATTAGCCACAAGGGCTCTCTTCAGCATGATAGAAGTCTTCCTTGCTATCTATTGATTTCATCAGGGTGCAATAAAACACAAGAGTTAGCCATCAATCATCTCCTGCTCTCACTATATGAGGAACTTCTTTTGCTAACTATAACCTTTATTCTGACTTTTAGTAATTCCTTATTGGTTACATGTTTTAGCCTGGCCAAATCTACCATAAACTGAAGACTCAGAAAGATACTCATTTGTAAGTCTTTGGAGAATAATGGGGTCCTTTAGTTTAGTCAACCATAGCACCAATAGAATGTTCTTATTAAAAAAATGTTCTTATAAAATGTTCTGAGAGGAGATTTGAGTTTTTAAGACCGTACTACCATTTCCTCCTCAATTCAGTCCTCTTTTCTATTTAATTCTGGGCCCAATTAGTAGTCGTTTGCACTTTTTGTCCCAAGACATATAAACACACACACACACACACACACATACACACATTAGTATACTATTCTTCTTTGTATACACAAAGACTATATGTATAATACATTAGATAATAACACATTTAAATTTATTAATACATTCATGTTATAATTAAAATGTCATTTATATTGCATAAATATAATATATTTTCAGGTGAATAATTGAAAAAAGTTTTTGAGTGGCATTTCTTCCAGAGCCTCTGCAATGTTCTGAGGCTTGATTTAACTATCAACAAGAGTTTATTAACATTTACTTTTAATAAAACTATTTTAATAAAAATATGTGTTAACATTTGCTAGATATTAAGAATACATGACCCTTGACCTCAAGATATCATATTCTAAAAGGAAGACAACATATAAATAAAAGTGAATATACAAGATATATACAATATAAGTGGAAGGTAGTTTCAGAAGAAAGTCACTAGCAGTAAAGAGGTTTAGGAAAAAGGAAAAATTTGAGCAAGACTTAAAGGAAATCAAGGAAGCTGGAAGCTAGAAATAAGGAAGAAGAACATTCTAAGCATGAAAAGACATCCCATCAAACTGTATGATGCCAGGAGATGGACTGTCTTCTGGGGGTAAAGAAGCATTCCTGGATCATACAATATGTGAACGGGAATAAAATGTTAGAAAATTGGGAAAGTAGGAAGGTTATGAAGAACTTTAAAAACCAAAGAGAAGTTTTATATTTGATCCTGGAGATAATAGGGAATCACTGATGTCTATTGAATGGGAAGGAGGTTAGACCTGAGTTTAAGAAACATTACTTTTATTGTTGAGAGTAGAATGGACTGGATTAAAGAGAAACTTGAAGAGAAAAGACCAAGCAGAAGACAGTAATCTAGGTATGAAATGATAAAGGCAGAATAGTGGCTTCTTGAGAAGAGAAAAAAAGGATACAGATATAGATGTAGCTATACAGATATAGATGTAGATATAGATAGATAGTTTTGAGATATTTATACATAAAAAAGAACAAGGCTGGCAACTATTTGGATATGAAAGGTAAGAAAGGGTGAGAAGTTAAGGATGCTATTTAGATTTTGAGTCTAAGTAACTAGGAAGATAATGATACCCTCAAAAGTAATAAGAATGTTAGGAAAAAGGGAAGGTTTCAAGAGAAACCTTTTTTGAAACCAGTTTTGAATATGCTGCATGTAAGAGGTCCATGAGATAATTGTCCATGAGGGCAATAAACCACTGGAGATGCTAAACTAAAGGTCACTGAAAAGTCAGGAATAGATAAGTTGATTTGAGAATAATCTGCAAAGAGATAATAATTGAATTTGTGGAAGATTATGAGATCATCAAAAATAGTATACAGATAGAAGAAAATAAGACCCAGGATAGAACCTTAAGTAATAAATATAGTTTACATAAAGATCTAGCAAAGGAAACTGAGACAAAACAGTCTCCTGAATGAGCATCCCATTACCAATAAAGAATTGCACAAATGAAAGTACAAAGAATTTCTCAGGATGGTGTATAATTGGAAAAGAAAGTGACTTGCTATGATCAAAAGACAAATGATGAACAGCCTATAACTCCATGTGTATACACATAATTCAAAAGAAATTAGAGGAAGGGTACCTACATGATAGGTAGGCCTTCTGTCAACAAGTAGGAGGAGAACCAAGAAAGAGCAGTAGTGTGAAAATTTAGAAAGAAGTTGATCAACAATTTTAAAGACTGAAAAAAGGTCAAGGAGGATGAGGGTTGAGAAAAGGGAGTTAAGAGCTCAATAGTAACTCTGGAGAGTTACTTACTTGATCCATTATTCCCACTAGCTATAATCATATATCTCTCCTCTCTTTTATGACTAAACTCCTTGAGGAAGGTATTTATAATCATTGCCTCTACTTCCTTTCCTCTATCTTTATGCATCTAGCTTCCAAACCTCATTATTCCACTTAAATCACTCTCTCCAGAGTTACTAATGATCTCTTAACTTCCTTTTCTCAACCCTCATCCTCCTTGACCTTTCTTCAGTCTTTAAAATTGTTGATCAACTTCTTCTTTCTAAATTTTCACACTACTGATCTTTCTTGGTTCTCCTCCTATTTGTTCATAGGTACTATTTTAGATTGGTACTATTTATAATTTTAAGAAAAGCTCCATTTATTCTTATGCTTTTTAGCATTTTAAATAGGTATAGGTATTGTATTCTGCAAAACTTTTTTTCTGTATATATTGGCATAATCCTATGATTTTTGTTGGTTTTGTTATCCATATGGTCAATTTTGCTGATAGTTTTCCTAATATTGAACAAGCTTTTCATTCATTTCTTTATACAATTCTATCTAAGTTAATTTATTTATACAATGCCATAACAATAAACTACCAAGGAATTATTTTATGGAACTAGAAAAAAAAACATCATAGCAAAATTCATCTAGAAGAATAAAAGGTCAAGAACCTTAAGGGATCAATGAAAAAATATCATAAGAAAGGTTGCGGTATTAGATGAGAAATATCAGATTTCAAACTATAATAAAAAGCCATAACCATCAAAACAATCTGGCACCAGTTTAGAAATAAAATAGTGGATTAGTACAATAATTTAGGTAAACAACAAAGTTAGTAAATGACCATAGTAATCTATGATAAACCCAAAGATCCAAGCATTGGAGATGAGAACTCATCATTAAATTTCTGGAAAGACTGAAAAGTAGTTTAGGATAAACTAGGTATGCATAAACATCTCATACTGTATACCAAGATGAGATCAAAATGGATAAATAATTTAGACTTAAAGGGTGATATTATAAGTAAATTAAAAGAGTAAGGAAAATGAACTTGTCACACGTGGATAAAAGTTTATGATGAAACAAGAGATAGAGAGGGTCACAAGGAAGTGAAACACAGAATTTTGATTATATGAACTTAAAAAGGTTTTGCACAAACAAAACTAATACAGCCAAAATAGAAGGAAAATAGAAAGCTGGGGAGAAGGGTAGATTTTAAAAACAAATATTTCTCATAAGGGCCTAATTTCTCAAATATATAGGGAACTGAGCCAAGCTTATAAAAATAAGAACTATTCCCCAATTGATATATGGTGAAAGTATATAAACAAGCTGTTTCAAAACAAAAAAGTCAAAGTTATCAACAGTCACATAAAAAATGTTCACAGATTAGAGAAAAGCCAATTAAAACAATTCTAAAATATGAACTCATATCTATAAAATTGGCTAACATGGTAGAAAAGGAAAATGGAGAGAATGTAGAAAATTGGGACATTAATGTCCAACCATTCTGGAGAGCAATTTGAAACTATATCTGAAGGATTATAAAACTGTGACCCATAAATACTATTATGAAGTCTATATCCCAAAGAGATAAAAGAAAATGGAAAAGGCCCTATTTGTACAAAAGTCCTTATAGGAGCTCTTTTTGTGATGGCAAAGAATTAGAAATTGAATGAATGCCTACCAATTGGGGAATGGCTGGACAAGTTACAATCACAATAAAATACTACTGGGCAATAAGAAACTATGGGCAGAATGGTTTAAAAAAAACTAGGAAGATTTACATGAACTCATGCAAAGGGAAGTGGGCTGAACCAGGAAAACATTGTGCACAGTAAAAACAAAATTATATAATGATTAATTGTGAATGACTTAGCTACTCTGTTTAAGACAATGATCCAAGACAATTCTCAAGGATTCATATTGGAAAAAATATCTTTCTGTTTTCAAAGAGAAAACTGATAAACACTTCTTTATTATTTTTTTCTAAATTTTTCTAATTTTTATTTTTTTAAATATTTATAAAGATAGTTTCCAATATTCATTTTTGTAAGACTTTGTGCTCCAAATTTTTCACCTTCCCTCCCTTACTCCTCCCTTACTTCTCCCCCCACCCAAGACAGCAAGTAATCTGATAAAAATTAAATATGTGCAATTCTTTTAAACATATTTCCATATTTGTCATGTTATAAAAATCAGATAAAAAAGGGGGAAAACCATGAGAAGGAAACAAAGTGAAAATAGTAGGCTTTGATGCATATTCAGTTTAGATGTGTTGGCATTTTCCTGCCTAAGTCCATTGGAATTGTCTTGAATCACCACACTGTTGAGAAAAACCAAAGCCATTATGGTTGATCATAATCATAACAACACAATCATGTTATTAATGTATATAATGTTCTCTTGGTCTGTTTGCTTCATTCAGCATGAGTTCATGTAAGTCTTTCTAGGCTTTTCTGGAATCAGCCTGTATATCATTTTGTATAACAAGATAATATTCCATTACATTCATATACCATAACTTAGACATTTCCCAACTGATGGGCATCCACTCAATTTCCAGTTAAAAATCAAGAAAAGAAAATATGAGAATAATTGGACTGCCTGAAAGCTGTGACCAAAAAAATAACCTTGACCCAATAATGCAGAAAATAATTCTAGAAAATTGTTGTGGAAGGGAAAGTAGAAAAAATCCACCTAACATGACCTCAAACAGATCCTTTGTGGAGAACACACAAGATTGCAAAATTTTGTAACACCCAGCTCAAAGAGAAAATTTTGCAAGAAACAAGAAAAAAACAATTCAAATATGCTGAAGCTACAATTAGCTTCCATAGGTCCTGGAATCATATCTACCAGCAATCAAAAGAACTAGGCCTGCAGTCAAAAATATCACATCCAGCAAAATTATCCCTAATGATGAACAAGAAAAAAAATGGACATTCAACAAACTTGTAGATTTTCAGGACTTTTTATCAACAAATACGAATTTATTAGAAAATTTTACATATATAAGAGCCAATATCAAAGATCAGTTTCAAGAAACTCCACATGGACAAATGGTCTATGGTTTTCTTTTTACATGGGAAATGTACACTATATATTTAGGATTCATATCAACAATAGGGTAGCTCAAAAGAAAAGTTGGCAGAGTTAAAGTAGAAATAGTAATTATATTTTAGAAATGAGGTACAGAGGAAGAATAAACACAGAGGCATTAGAGGGAGGAGGGGAGATCACAGTTTTGAAAATCTACTCATTTGAGAATGGGTTTAGTGGAAAACATTACATACACACTATGAAGGGTATAGCACCCTCCAAAATCTATAAAGAAATAAGGGGGGGGGGGGAAATAAATGGATAGGGAAGCAGAAGGTGTGGGAGGAAGACAAGAAAGGGATCCATGGGTGGAGGGAGGTTAAGTAATAGCAAGGAAAGTTAAGGAATAGAATGAAAGCAACGTCAGCAGGGACAGGAAAAGATATGTCCTGTGTAGATGGGATGTGTGTGTGTGTGGACATGTGTGAGTGTATCTGTGTACATATTGATATAAAAATATATTTTTTTCTTAACTATACCTTGCTTAGGGGTGAGAAGGGATTGAAAGGGAGAAAAAGAATCAAGTAAATAAGTTGTGCAGTAAAGTACAAGTAAAGAAACAATGGACATTCATGAATATAATTTCTTCTACATATATATAATTTCTTGAATTGGTAAGTTCTTGTTATATATTTTGAATCCTCTCTGATGTTCTATTGGGCATATGACAATGTTCTCTTTTCTTTCATTTTATTTTGTCTTGTATTCCTTTTCTGTTTTTCTTATTCTACTTGTTTTTAAATAGAATTTTAAAATGAAAAAAAAAAAGGAATTGTGCTATTTTTTACCCTCTCTGACCCATTTGCTATTACCACTCTGCTTCCATCACTATAGAAGTAAAAGGAAACTACACAGGATGAAAGAATTTTCTATTTTCTTTGTGTTTCTGGGTTACAATATTTTAAGAATTCATCAAGTAGCCATTATCCATATTTAGTTATGCATGTTGAACAAGCCCTCATCACTTCATGCTTAGACTACTGCAAAAGGCTACTGATGGGTCTGCCTCCCTGAAGTCTTTCCCTATTTCTGTCCAACTTTCAATCAGCCTCCAAAGTAATATTCCTTCCCCTCCCAGTAGTATTTTATTTTTCCAATTACATGCAAACAATCTGATATAGGTTGTACGTGTACAATCATTTTCAACATTTCCATATTTGTCATATTGTGGAAGAAAAATCAGAACAAAAAAGAAAAATAAGAAAGAAAAATAAAAAATAAAAAATAAACAAAAAGTGAAAATACTATGTTTCAATCCACATTCAGTCTCCATAGTACTCTCTTTGGAAACAGATGGCATTTTCCATCCCAAGTTTATTTGAATCATCTTGGATGACCACGTTGTTGAGAGGAGCTAAGTCCACCACATAATCTTCTTGTTATTGTGTACAGTGTTCTCATGGTTCTGCTTACTTCACTTAGCATCAGTTCATGTATGTCTTTCCAGGATTTTCTGAAATCAGCCTGCTCATCATTTTTATAGAATAATTACATTCCATTATACACATATATCATAACTTAGTTATTCCCCAATGGTTGGGCATCCACTCAATTTCTACTTTCTTACCACCACAAAAAGAGCTTTTACAAACAAATATATGTCCTTTTCTTCCTTTTATGATCTCTTTTAGTTATGGACCCAGTAGAGACACTGCTGGATCAAAGGGTATGCACTTTGATAGCCCTTTGGGAATGATTCCAAATTGCTTTCCAGATCAGTTCACAATTCCATAAACAATGCGATATGTCCCAATTTTCACACATCCCCTCCAATATTTATCATTATCAAAATAATATTCCTAAAGCACAAGTCTGACCTTGTCAACAATAAACTCTAATGGCTCTCTATCACATCCAGAATCAAATAAAAAATCTTCAGTTTAGCATTCAAAGTCCTTCATAATTTAACATACATGCAGAATAAAGTACTTTTTAATTTCATTTCATTTTTTGTTTTCATATATATGGTTTTGTTCTAATGTGGCTAATATGGAAATATATTTTGCATGACTGAATATATACAATTAATATCATATCTCTTGCCTTTCAAAATATGGATTGAAAGAAGAGAGAATATTAAATTTAAAAAATTTAATTGTAATTTTAAAATGCCTAATAAAATAAGTAAAAATATATTGAAGAAAAAAAAAAAAAGAAAGAACTTCCTAATAATGACAACTCTCCAAAATGGGGTAGGCTCCTTTGGAAATACTGAATGACCATTTGATTAGGATATTGTGGATAGGAATATCTTGTTCGGGATAGGTTGAATTAAATATTATCTGTAGTTTCTTCCAACTTCAGTATTCTGCAATTCAAAGAGCTGCTCCAGGAGACAGTGAAGTTTTTTCTTCTCCTCAAAAACTCCCTAAAGTACCACAGAATCCCTAAAGGATCCTGTAACTAATGACTTTGCTTTTCTTAAGAATCCTCCAGACATCAAGAACCAACTCAAGGACAAAGTGAACAGCTAAAATGCCTGAGTAGTTCAAAATTCTTTCCCCACTCTTCCCCAGAGCCTGCTCCAGGAGTATCCTGGGGTTTGAAAACCTGGCAAGTAGTGAGCCAACTCCAGGGCAACAGTAGTGCTCTCTATAATATGATATACCATGTTTTGCTATTATACACACACACACACACACACACACACACACACATAGTTTTCTGGTTTTCATTCACCTTATTCCTTGCTAGGTATTCTTTAATCCAGTGACTGCTATTCTATAACCAAGATACTCTATAGCTCAGCCTTGGAAAATTTCTCTGGTTGTTTGCCATCCTTGGAATGTTCTCCCTCATCATTTTTGCTTTCTTGAATTCCTTCAAGTCCCAGCTAAATCCCATCTAGTCAAAACTTTTCTAATCCCTCTTAGTTCAAGTTCATCCCCTCTGATAATTTCCTAATTATCTTGAATATTCTTTGGTTTTCTTATTTATTTGCTTAGATTGTGAAGTTCTAGAGGGGAAGTATTGCTGTTTGCCTCTTTTCGTATTCTCAGTACTTAATATAGTCCCTGGCATATTTTAAGTACTTAATAAATGTTTGTTGAATGACAATCTTCCAAAAACAGATTCAATCTGTTTCTATGGTGGTGGGCAAAAATCTTTTCAATATGGTGGAACCTATCAGGACTTTTGTTTCATTGATCTTCAAGAATCCAAGAACATCTCCACACCATGAGGAGATATTAAAGTAAAACTTTGTGAAATTTCAGATACACATATGTACAATTCAAACCTCTTTGTATTTCTGAGCTATTCAGTTTTTTGCTCATAGAATCTTAGAACTAGTCGAGACCTTACAGTACATCTGGTTAACTTCCAACCGGAGGTAGGAATACCTTATCCAATATCTGTGACAAATGATCATCTAGTAAACATTTCCAATGAAAAAGGACTCATTACTGTGGGAAAGATATTGGGCCATTTATAGGAGGCCCAATTTAATCTTTTGATTAAAGTAATAAAACATAATTAACTGAGTTGAAATGGGTAAATTGGGTACTTTATTTTGGATAATAAATACAACCCTTTCAATCTGCTCCAAAATTTGGAACTCCTAAAGTACCAAATGATATTTAGGTGACCTTAGATAATGACACTTCAATCATTCAAAACCTAATAGTATTTACATGAAGAAGTTGGCCAGTATCTGTTTCCGGAAAGAGAGAAAACAGATTGAGTCTGCCTTCTGCTTTTTTCTCTCTTCACTCTCTCTCCTAACTTCCCTTCCCACTCCCATCAGCTTCTCTTATTTTTTGTAAGTTTGGTGTGAAATTGGAATTAGTTTTAACACACACACACACAAAAAAAAAAATCAGAAAAGAAGTACTAGGCTTATCTACAAAGGTCTGAGTAGAGAAACACAAGCTGAAGGAAATGAGAGCATGGGGTGAAAGGGGAGGAAAGTCAGATCCTTGATCTTTGAAGTAAGTGAATGAATTGATGCTTTAGAGCCAAACTTATGTGGCCAATTTATCCCATATGTTTGTTGTTTCCTATATAGAGAACCCAAAACATGTTATGGTGACCTGGGAAAAAAAATTAAACAAGTTCACACAGATGTTCACCCGCAACAGAAAGATAAAGGGAGAGAGAGGTCAATGATGAATACAAGGTCATTGTTTTTAGAATATTCATTTATCGATGTATGGACTAGGGTTTGTTTACTGTAATGTATGTGCAAGTCTTGGTCCTCATCCAAGGATTTCAATGAACTTTATAAACAAGGAAATTATGTCTCTACCTTGCAGACAAGGAAGTCAAAGTCCCAACAACTTTAAAAGTCTGCCAAAGGTCACAGACCAGTAAGGAGCTCTGTCTGATACCCAGTTAATTTATTCATGTATTTATTTACTTAATCAATCAGTCATTCAACAAATATTAAAAGACCAGAAGAGCAGAATAAGTACTAGGTATTGAGGAAGATGCAAAATTTGGATCAGATGTGCCAGGTGGGAGGAGGCTAGAAATAGCAAGTTTGAATGAGATAACCCCTGCTCTAAAGAAATAGTCTAGTAAAGGCTTAAGACACAAAGAAGGTATGATCTCGAGCCAAAAAATAAATAACTATGCCTAATATTTTATGTCTGTTTTTTACTAGAGTAATACATGCTTTCTGCACTTAAAAATAAAATAATGCTGCCAGAGTAAATGAGATTCTTTATAAAACAATGACATTTTGAGTTTTTTAAAAGAAAGCTGATAGAGAGATGAAAGACAAAGTAGAGATAGAGAGGGAGGTAGAGAGCTAGAGCGAGAGAAAGAGAGAGCGAGAGAGCGAGAGAGAGAGAGAGAGAGAGAGAGAGAGAGAGAGAGAGAGAGAGAGAGAGTGTGTGAGTAGGGGAGAAGGGGAAAGGGGAAGAGGAGAAAGGGGTAGAAGAAAAAATAAAAGAGAATGAGAAAGGGGGAAAGAAGGAGGGGAGGAGAGAGAAGGAGGAAGGAAGGAGAAGGGAAGAGGGGGAGAAAGGAGAAAAGGAGGGGAGGAAAGAATGAGTGGTGGAGAAAGAAGAAAGGGGGGTAAGAGGGACTGAGATAGAGACTGATGCAGAGACTGAGTGGAGAGGTAGAAATCGAGAGCAAGAGTGAGAAAGAAAAAGAGAGGGGAGGGGAGAAAAGGAAAGGGGAAAGGAGGAGGGAAGAAGAGGGAGGAAGAGGGGAAGAAAGGAGGAGAGAAAGGGAGAGAGGGATGGACAGAGCAAGAGAAACAGCAACAGAACTATAAAGAAACTAAGTTAGAGAAGCAGAGACAGAATGAAGAGAGCAAAGGCAGAGATTAGTGGTATCTAGGACTTCAGTAGTAAAAGGAAGGATACCAAATCTCCACGTAAAGCCAGTCCAGAGGCATGTCTGTTCCCTTGCCTGTCTGACTCCTTTGTTGAATACACAAGTGCTCATTCCAATGATCTAATTCTCCATTTTGATCCTCTTCCCCCATCATTTCCTGTACATGGTGTAGCCTCTTCAAATTCTCCAAATTCTTCAAACTCTCTAAACTCTTTCTTCTAGTGATTCAAAGTGTTTTTGAATCCCATATCATTAATGAAATTCCTTTTTACCAAACAGAGAGGGTTTTGAGTCTCCTCCTTCTACCTACAGCCATCTTTTTTGAATATTCAAGCCATGTTTTGCTCATTCTCTATTCATATTAGAGATACTTACATATTGATTTCAGAGCCTTTATTTAAAACTGGTGGGGTGGGAGTATAGCTAAATGATACAATCATTAAGATATATTTCTTTGTCATAACATAAAAGCTTCATACTTTGAACAGATATGAACAGAAAGTTCCCTTTCTTCTCTGGGTTTTTATTCCCTCTGTAATGTATGAGAGAGGGTGACATCATGTTACAGTGGAAAGCTTTTTAGTTTGGAGTCGATGGAAGTAGATTCAAATTTTGACTGCTATTTATTCCCTTTGTGTCATCTAGAAATTTACCTGATCCTCTTGGACCCACCTTTCTCATCTGTAAAATAATATTGCTGGTCCAGATAAGATCTGAAGTCCTTCCCAGCTCTAAATATATGAGAATATAAAACTAAAGGGAGGAGGTTGGGTCTAGATAATCTCTAAAGTCCATCCATAATAAAACAAACAAATAAACAAACAAACCTTTGATTTTATAAATTCCTTCTATCCTATAATCCCAGACTGAATGGATCGGCATCAGTGAGGATATCTGCCTCTGCCCTGACCTGTTACCACTTGTTCTTTAGGGCTGCTTTTTGTTGCCTCCCACTTCCCTGGTTCTACTACTAAAGACTTGCTTTTTTATCTTTATGGTTTGAACTTTCCAGTTGTAATAGACATATGTGAATAAGTTAACATATTAACTTGGCAAAACCCTAAAATCTAAATATGCAAAATTACAATTAACTAATAATCATCATACCCAGTATTTAGGGTTCCTTGAGAACCTAGGTGATGCAGCGGATAGAGTACCAGGCCTGGAGTCAGGAAGACTCATCTTCCTGAGTTCTAATCAGGCCTCAGATACTTTCTAGCTGTAAACTCTGCACAAGTCTCAATCTAGTTTGCTTCAGTTTTCTTGTCTGTAAAATGATCTGGAGAAGAAAATGGCAAACCTCTCCCGTATCTTTGTTAAGAAAACCCCAATTGGGGTAAGGAAGAGTCAAATACGACTGCAGTGACTGAGCAACAAACAACAGAGTAAAGTCCAAGTGATGCTTGGATAGACTCCTACCTAGGACTACATTATACAACCAAGCGCAGTTCTGGGATTTGTGTAGAGAAGGTTGAAAGAGCAGAGATAGACTGATTATTACAAAAGTCAGTGTGTAATATGTTTCCCAGGCATTGTAAAGTGATGCTCTTTTTATTAACATTTCATTCACTTCATTGTATTCCATCCAAAAGGAAAATATTTTCTAGTTCTGGCTGTGTTGGGTATTTCTTCTTTTGGTTCTCAGTGCTAATATAGTGGAATTTACATTCATTTGTTTCTGTTTCACCTTCAATCTTCTTTTAATTCCTTGAGAAATCTGAGTATTTTAAAAGTGTATTTGTATAGAAGATAATGTATGAATGTCCTCTATCCTAATTAGAAAAAAATGTATCCTAATTCCTATATCAATCAGTTAATAACACTGGGATTTAGAGACATCAACCACATACTAATAATTGGTGTTCTCATTAGTATTAATTTAAGACAACCAAATATTTCAAATTCAAGTTTCTTTTTCTAAAATTAAAATTTTGTAGTATTTTCATTCAGTATTATATAGGTGCAATCTATATTTTCATAAATGGGTCATTTATAGTAATGGTAATAGCTCATGTTGTTGTTCAGTAATTTTAATTATGTTCAATTCTTTGTGAGTCCATTTTGGGTGTTTTCTTGGCAAAAATGCTGGAGTGATTTCTTTCTTCAGCATATTTTACAGATGAGGAAATTGAGGCAAATAGGGTTAAGTGACTTGTCCAGGATCACATAGTTACTAAGTGTTTGAGGTGAGATTTGAATTCAGGTCTTCCTGAATCCAGGTCCAACACACTCTATCCACTGCATGAATTGCTTATCCAATAGCCCTTATAGTGCTTTATTATTGAATAATGGGGTGTCCTACTATAAATTCTATAAGGGACAGAGTGAAAGTGTCATAATTCCTACTTTCTTAGATAACAAAGACCTCAGGGATTTGCTTTTGGTTAGTGAGTTATTATCAAAACTGACGTTTGAACCCGTCTTCTAACTCAAGTTCAGTATTTTTCCATTTTACAACTTTGCAAAGTTAATTCGTTTATGTGTTCCAAAGATTGCTGTGATTTTCTTTTTTTTTTTTTTTTAATTAAAGCTTTTTATTTACAAAACATATGCATGGGTAATTTTTCAACATTGACATTTGCAAAGACTTCTGTTCCAAATTATCCCTTTTCCCCCCACCCCCTCCCCTAGATGGCAGGTAGTCCAATACATGTTAAATATGTTAACATATATGTTAAATCCAATATATGCATACATAGCCATACAGTTATTTTGTGCACAAGAAAAATCAGATCAAGATTAAAAAAAAAAAAAAACTGGGAAAGAAAACAAATTGCAAGCAAACAACAAAGAGTGAGAATACTATGCTGTGGTCCACACTCAACTCCCACAGGCCTCTCTCTGGATGTAGATGGCTCTCTTCATCACTGACGAATTGGAATTGGTTTGAATCATCTCATTGTTGAAGAGAGCACTTCATCAGAACTGATTATTGTATAGCCTTCTTGTTTCTGTATATAAAGATCTCCTGGTTCTGCTCATTTCACTCAGCATCAATTCACGTAAGTCTCTCCAGACCTCTTTGAAATCATCCGGCTGGCTGTTTCTTACAGAACATTCATATTTCATATTCTATAACATTCATATACCATAACTTATTCAGCCATTTTCCAATTGATGGGCATCCATTCAGTTTCCAGTTTCTTGCCACTACAAAAAGGGCTGCCACAAACATTTTTTGCACATGTGGGTCCCTTTCCCTCCTTTAAGATCTCTTTGGGATATAGACCTAGTAGAAACATTGCTGGGTCAAAGGATATGTATGCAGTTAGATAGCTTTTTGAGCATAGTTCCAGATTGCTCTCCAGAATGTTGGATCTGTTCACAGTCCCACTAATGATGTATCAGTGTCCCAATTTTCCTACATCCCCTCCAACATTCATCATTATCTTTTCATGTCATCTTAGCCAATCTGAGAAGTATGTCACTACACATCTCAGAGTTGTCTTAATTTGCATTTCTCTGATCAATAGTGATTTGGAGCACCTTTTCATATGACTACAAATAATTTCAATTTCATCTGAAAATTGTCTGTTCATATCCTTTGATCATTTATCAATTGGAGGACTGTTGTGATTTTCCTAAATTTCCATATTGGATAAGCAGTCCATGCAGTGGATGGAGTGTGTTAAACCTGGATTCAGGAAGACCTGAATTCAAATTTCACCTCAGACACTTAGTAACTATGTGATCCTGGGCAAGTCATTTAACCCTGTTTGCCTCAGTTTCCTCATCTGTAAAATGTGCTGAAGAAAGAAATCACTCCAGCATTTTTGCCAAGAAAACACCCAAAGGGAAATCCATAATTTCAAAGAAAATCTCAGAAAATGACAAGAGGCTATCAACCCAAGTTTGTGACGGAGGGTTTAAGGTACTAATTCTTATTTAAATTAGCACAATAACATTTTTGCTGTCTTAAACAATATCAAAAGTGTTTGAAATAGTCACATTCAGACAAATTAGGGTAATTCAGAGAAACTTGAAGATTTGTATAAACTGATGAAGAATGAAATATGAAAAATCAAAAAGAACTCAATATAATTATAACAATGCAAATTAAAAACCACTAAAAAAAAAGAGTAAATTCTTGATAGCTGAAAAAAATTGGTAATGATTCTGAAAAGGAGATAGTGAAAAATATCTCTGTTTTTCAGCTGAGAGGTGAGAGATTAGGAGAACAAAATTTTCTAAAATCATTAGATATTGTCACTGTTTCCAGTCGCCAGTGCCCACTAGAAGGGAAGAGGAAAAAGCAGAAAAACATATCTAGAGATGACTGTGATACAATAACATTGTATCACATTTTAGTTCCTATGTGCCAAGCTTCATAAATATATCATTTGATCCTTGCAACTCTGTGAAATAGATACTATTATTAGCCCCATTTCATAATTGAGGAAACTGAGGCTTGCCTAGGGTTCAATACCCATTATCTGAAGTTAGATTTAAACTCAAGTCTTTCTAACTGCAGGTAAATGTTCACCCTTGGAAGATAAAAGAAAATTGAAATTAGAACAGAAAATATTATATATTATCTTTTAGTCCACAGTCCTCTGGTTATAATATTTGTTTACAAATGAGAAAACAGAGCTAAATACAAATAGAATTCTTATTTATTACATAGCTCACCTCTATTTTTATATATTTATTATTATATTATTATTTATTTATTATGCAGATCTTCCATAAGATCATAAATCTTTAATGCAAATTAAGACAACTCTGAGGTACCATCTCATACTTCTCAGATTGGCTAAGACAATAAGAAAAGATAATGATAAATATTGGAGGGAATGTGGGAAAACTGAAACATTAATACATTGTTGGTGGAGTTGTGAACTGATCCAACTATTCTGGAGAGCAATACGGAACTATGCCCAAAGGGCTATCAAACTGTGCATATAGCCTTTGATCCAGCTGTGTCTCTACTGTGTCTGTATCTTAAAGTGATCATAAGATGGAAAGGACCCACATGTGCAAGTGTTTGTATCAGTCCTTTTTGTAATGTCTAGGAACTGGAAATTGAATGAATGCAAAGCAATTGGGGAATAGCTGAATAAGTTATGGTATATGAATGTAATGGAACATTATTGTTTTATAAGAAACAATTAGTGGGCTGATTTCAGAAAAGCCTGGAAATACTTATATGAACTGATGCTGAGTGAAACAAACAGAACCAAGAGAACATTGTACACAGTAACAAGATTATGCGATCATCTGTAATAGGCTTGGTTTTTCTCAGCAATGTGGTGATTCAAGGGAATTCCAATAGACTTAGGATGGAAAATGCCATCCACATCCAGAGACTGAATATGAATCAAAGCATACTATTTTTACCTTTTTGTTTGTGTTTTTCTCAAGGTTTTTTTTTTTTTTTTTCCTTTTGTTTCAATTTTTCTTATACAACATGACGAATATGGAAATATGTTTATATCAGATTACTTGCTGTCTTAGGGAGAGGGTAGGTAAGAGAAGGAGGGTGAAAAATCTGGACCACAAAGTCTTACAAAAATGGGTGTTAAAAACTATTTTATATGTATTTGGAAAATAAACCATATCAAAAAAATTTTGAATATATTCATTCACTTGTTCATTCAATAAATATTTATCAAGTGACTACTAAATTATTCCTAGACTTACAAATATCGCAGGGATTATTGCTCTCAAATACTTTATTTTCACTTTTCATTCTCTGTATTCCATGAGAACTATTTATATCATCTTTAACTCTGCTATCTTCAATTGCTTTTCCAGGTATTTAGGTTGAGCAGGGAGGGGCATTACTTAGCACTCTATGGTGTCTTGGTTACCTTGCAAACAAACAAGCACCATGAATCCAAACAAGAACATTTTGCAACTGGCCTTAAAGATGTGTGTATATCATAATAATCCTCAGATTAGACATTTTTGTGTACTTTTAAACAGAAAACCACTTAAGTGTCCTAAGTACACACACACACACACACACACACACACACACATATATACACATTTATATATATATATATATATATATATATATATATATATATACTATTTGAAGATTCAGATCCTGAAACACTTAATTTTGGTAAAAGGAAATCCCAAAGGAAGTAACAATTAAATGTAAATGAACAAACAGATGTATCTTCACAACTTTTCTGTAAAGCAGACAAAATTTCATTTTGGGGATAGGAGCTCAGGACTAATTCAGTCTAATACTCAGTAAAAAGGCTATCAAGCCTTTGACTCAAGCATCCCATACATATATATACATATGTATAGGATGTATACACACACACACACACACATATACATACCTCCATGCCAACAGCCTATTTGCTATATTTAAATTTCAATACAGAAAGAAAGGAAGGAAGGAAGGAAGGAAGGAAGGAAGGAAGGAAGGAAGGAGGGAAGGAGGGAAGGAAGGAGGGAAGGAAGGAGGGAAAAAAGAAAGAAAAGAAAGAAAGAAAAGAAAGAAAAGAAAGAAAGAAAGAAAGAAAGAAAGAAAGAAAGAAAGAAAGAAAGAAAGAAGGGAAGGAAGGAGGGAAAAAAGAAAGAAAAGAAAGAAAGAAAGAAAGAAAGAAAGAAAGAAAGAAAGAAAGAAAGAAAGAAAGAAAGGAAGAAAGAGAGAGAGAAAGAAAGAAAGAAAAAGAGAGAAAGAATGAAAAGAGAGAAAAGAGAGAAAGAGAAAGAAAAAGAGAGAGAAAGAGAGAAAGAGAAAAAGAGAGAAAGAGAGAAAGAAAGAAAGAAAAAGAAAGAAGGAGGGAGGGAGGGAAGGAAGGAAGGAAGGAAGGAAGGAAGGAAGGAAGGAAGGAAGGAAGGAAGGAAGGCAAAACAATTTTGGAAAAAACTCACGTGGGTTTCACCCTTAAATTCTGGAATTCCATGGGAATTCAACTATTCATCACTGACAATAACTTTTGAACCTAATGAGGCAATCAAGAATCTTTTTTTCCTATTCTTCATTGATGAAAGAAAGTAATGAGTTGAGGGGGAAAAATGGGAAATCTGGAGAGTTTTCAATGGAGCTCTGGAATGACATGCAAGAAGAGGAGAGATATCAGAGTGTTTAAGGGACAGATAGATAATTACAACAAACAAAGCAAGACTATCTCTTTTACAAGGTTTCACAGAGTTCAAAAGTTCATTTTAAAAGAGCATCAAGTACAGGGGCCTGGATATAAAAATTATCACCTTTCCCCAAGACCAGGATCCTATCTTTTGTAATAAAAACCAGTTGTCTTGATGAGATTTGGCCTTTTCAGTCCTAGTGGAAACTAGAAAGAACAGGGACATAAACATACTCTCAAAAGCGGCCTGGTTATGTTCAAATGAGAGGAAGCCATGATTTGTTTTCCCTTTGAATTAGGGCCAGAGCTGAAAGTCTCCCCCCTACCTGAAGCAGGTCACTTATGCTCTGCAAGGCCTTCCCAAAGCCAGGTGCAGTTTGTTATGCTTTGTCACTATGGCCGGAGGACAAGGAAACCCTGAAGCACCAGCAATCCTAGGGAGGCTCTCCCTGTAATTAGAAAGGTGAAGATGTAATGAAGGAAATGGGTTAAGTGCCTGGGACTTGACAACGCCTCAGGCAACAGCTGCACCCAAGGACCTGGTGTTAATTTTAAACCCAAATTATAAGATCCCATAACACCGGAACAAAGAGCTTATGCTCTTGCCTGCAGAAAATGAACTGAAAGAAGGGAGGGACCTCCAGGCAAGTTCTGGGATGTCACAAACTGTAGACTTCTCTCCCAGCAGATAGTTAGATTCACATTTTGAAAACTGGCTAATGTTGAGAAGAAATTGTAGACAATAATATAGTAAGACACAAAGAAGGTATTTCTTGGGATTTATCAGCTATTACAAACCACAGTCAGTTTGGTTTTTGCTGACTATTTCCCCATGGCTGGAATGCTCTCCTACTTCACCTCCCCCTCATTTCCTTCAAGTCTCAGTGAAAATTCCTACCTTCTGCCAGAAACTCTTCCCTATTTCCTTAATTAATGTTAATTTTATTCCTTTTGAAATTACCTCCAAATTATTCTGAATCTATGTAATGGTGACTATTCTGGCTTCCATTGTCCAAAGACCAGATATGAAATCGGGACCTCTCCATTGGAGCTAGATTTCAGTTTACTCCCATCACATGAACTCATTCACTTTTGTGTATTTTATGGAATATTCTAATTTATACATCTTTTTGTATTCCTATTTGTTATTTGCTTGGATAAATAAATAAATAAAAATTCATTCGCTATTTACTACTCATGGTCTCTCTAGTAAAACCAGCATTTTATGGGAATACCATACCGACTCTTCCAGGGAAATGTCTGAGTCATAAAACCTCTCATCCTCTGAAGAATCAAAATTGCTTGTGACCCAAAGGGCAACAACGAGCCAAAATTATATATGTAAGCTACTGTATATTACCAGTGATGATTCAGGTTCAAAGTGATATAAAAGACTTCATCCAGGAAATGAATAATCAGCAAAGGGGGTAGGCTGGTCATGTAGCAAGAATGATGGTTGAGAAACAGATAGCTCCAGTGTTGTGTTGCTACCCATGGAATATTAAATGACTTAAATGAAGGTCCCAAACATATTGGATAGATCTTTGCTGGACAATTTATGGGAGGAGATGAAGAATTGCAAAATGAGAGTGGTAGAGAAGGTGTGATCTTTGTACTTGTGAAGGAGGAATACACATATCAATGAGATCATAAATCCATTGAAGTATTATGACAATAATAACATATTTCCATAGTGTTTGTAGTTTACAGAATATTTTCTTCACAATAACTGTGAAATAGGTAGAACACATATCCCCATTTTATAGATGAGAGGAGCAACTATTGCCTAATGGGTAAAAAGCAAACCTCAAAATCTGGGACAATGATGATACTTTAACTCTGGCACCTCTTATAACTCTAGATGAATCCTTAATTTAATTTACCTCAACTAAACTTAACATCTCAAATGCCTCTATGACTACAGAGAAGGTATCACTATACATTTTCATTTATTAATGGAAATCATTGGTTTTTAACCTTGTCTCTATTTTACAAATGAAAAAATTGAAGGCCAAGGAAGTTCCTTCATTTGTCCTAAGTGCAAGTCAGAATACAACAGGTTTTTAACTATAATTGTTTTACAAACTATAGTTTTTCTTTAGCACTAGAGATGTGCAAAATGTAGACTTTTTTTCATTCATGGAAACAGTTATTTAATAAATCATGTTAGTTTGTATTAATAATATAATATTTCTTAGATGTAATTATTTGGTTGGTTGGTTAGATTTTGACCAGTGTGGAAGCCCAAGTCAAAAAGTCAGTAGATATAAATCCCTATGTCTATTTGATGAATCTATAGTTAAGGAAATTGAAGAAAAAATATGTAATATTCTTTGATGTTAAGATATTCACTATGGCTGAACAACATTTAAAACACCAGGATTCATTAACAGTTCCTTTACCTAACTTAAATTGAAGAGTATGCTATCAAAAGACTTGATTCTTAATAATAAGGATATATTTGATGGTATTTAATATTAATACTTCCAAAGAAAAATAAAATTCTCCCAGATATTTAAAAATAAAAGAGGACTAGAAATCTGGTCAGCTTAATGATTAATATATCAAGCTCAAGGTTTCCTTGAGCTAAGAAATAAGGACTCAGATTGTTCCTGCTGCCTCAGTTCAAGATTCAAATTAAATCCTTCAATGCTGCAATCAGCCCTCTGGTGAGAGTTCCCCTGGGGGAACTGACTGAAAACTGTCACTTCAAAGCAGGCTCAGCAACAAAGTTAAATTAGGGGAATTTGGGTGAAAATCAAATGATGCAGCTTGAAATAGAATACCTGGGACTTGTCTCTAAGAGAAAATGAAAGAGTGGTTTAGTTTTAACACTAATGTGATGCATTACACTTAAAGAATCATGTGGGGTTTAAGTCAAGAGATATAAGCATCAGCATGTCTTCTGTTTCCAGCTGGTGGGGTTTCATAGATTCTTCTTATGGTTAGATAGTGAAGAGAAAAATTTTACAGATTTTCTGTAGATTTACTTCTGGGAAATTTGAGGTAGTTTATTCTCAAAGAAGTAAATTATTTTAAAATGATAATCATTATTCCTGATGACAATTCAATTCAACAAATAGCATGTAAAAAGAAAATCAAGATTCAAATCTCTAGAAGTTGATCCAAGTCTCTAATGTTTATTAATTGTGTAATCATAACATTTATTAATCTCAGTTATCTCATCTGAAAAATGGGGGTAATTATAGTAACTACCCTCAAGGGTTATTGAGTTTTTTAAATACCCCCCCTCAATTAATAAGAATTTATTTTCTTCTCCTCCCACTAACCCTGAATAGAAAAAATAGAAGGGAAAAAAAAACCTTTGTAAATATTACATGTAGACAAATTATATTGGCTATGCATAAAACTATATCATTTCCTTCAAAGTCATCTAAAATAACTCTCTGTCAGAAGATGGGCAGCATACTTCATCATCCATCTTCTGAAATCAATCAATTTATTAAGTGCCTGATATATGCCAGGCACTGTGCTAAGTGCTGGGGATACAAAAAGGGCACACAGAGGGTCCCTGCTCTCAGGGAGCTTACAATCTAATGGGAGAAACAACATGTAAACAAATATATACAAAGTAAGCTGGATACAGAATAAATTGGAAATGAGTAACAGAGGTAAGACACTGGATATCTAAGAGGGATTTAGAAAAGCTATAGAAGGTGGGATTTTAGTTGAGACAAAGGAAGTCAGGGAGGTCAGCAGTTGGAGCAAAGGGAGAATGTCACAGATATAAGGGACAGCCAAAGAAAATGCCTGGAACTGGCAGATGAAATGTTTTGTTCATGAACAGCTATGAAACCAGTTTCATTGGATGGAAGAGTATGTATAGGGAAGTGGGGTGTAAGATAGTAATGAAAAGGCAGGATGGATCTATAAAGGGATTTGAATGCCAAAAAAGTATGTAATATTTAATCCTGGAAACAAAAGAGAGCCAATGAAGTTTATTGAGTAGAGGGTGACATGTTCTGATCTGATTTTTAGGAAAAACAGTTTAGTGGTTGAATGAATGAAGTAGAGTGAGGAGATACTTAAAGAAAAGCAGATCCATTAGAAGACTATGGCTGTAATCTGGATGTGAGGTGATGATGGCTTGCCCTAGAATGGTAGAGAAGACAAGGGAACATTTAGGAGCATGGGTGCTTGCAAGGGTGAAATCAACAGGTAACAAATTGAATATTGGGGAATGGGAAGTGAGGGATAGTGAGGAGTCCAGGATGACTCCTAGGTTGAAAGCCAAAGGGATTGAAAGGATAGTATTGCCTTGTACAGCAATAGAGAAAGTAAAACTGGGGAGGATTTAGGAGGAAAGATGATGCGTGCCATATTGGACATAATTATTGTAGAAGGTCTACTGGATACCCAATTAGAGATGAATGAAAGGCACTTGGATATGGGAGATTGGAAATAGTCATTAAATCCAAAGGAGTTGAAGAGTTTACTAAGTGAAAGTATAAAGGGAGAAGAGAGCAGTTAGAGGGTATGATCTGGAAAAGGATACAGCAAAGGAGATGTGGAAGGTACAGTCTGATAGGAGGAAAATAAAGAGAACCATGTCTTGAAAAATCTAAAGAGCAGAGAATTTCAAGGAGGAGAGAATGATCAACATGGTTTGATCTTTGTACTGATCAGAGTTTTTAAGTCTTTCTAAGTTTCTTGTTTTACAATGTTAGTTATAATGGCTTTCCTCATCTTGCTCCCTTTATTCTGAATCAGTTCATTCAAATCTTCCAAGGATTCTCTCATCATTTCTTATAGCACAATAGTATTCCATTATACTCAACTACCATACTATGTTCAACCATTCCCTATTGGAGGGGCATACCTCTTAGTTTCCAGTTATTTTGGCACCAAAAAAATTACTATAAATATTTTTGTATTTATGGGTCACTTTCCTCTTTCTTTGCAGGTATTTTATAAAGTCTCACAACCTTTATGTAACTCCATTTCCATAAGCATTTCTTCTTGACTTTGACTCCATGGAAAACCACGCAACTCTTCTAGGTATCCCCTGGAAGTCTGACCCTCCTCACACATACACACATATACCCATCAGTGTGCTTAGAGGGCAGGGACTATCTTTGTCTTATTTATTTGTATCCCCAGCACTTAGCACAATTCCTGCCATAGGAGCTTAATAAATATTTATTGAATTTAATTAAGTTATAGGTCTAGAAATGCTACTGCTATATCACAAAGATATATATGCACAGTTGAGTAATTTGGGGCCATAGTTCCAGAACTTGCTTACCAGAAGTGGAAAGGCTTTAGGCTGGATCCTAAGAAGTTAACATAAGTATAAAATGGTGTCGTTTTTATAAAATACTTAGATTCATTAGATTTCTCTGACAATAAGGAACTACTGATGAGGGAGGACATTCAATCAATGCAGCTGCAATTCATTGTTTTAGAGAATTGTCTGGGGACACATGCACAGGGCCCACACACAGCTAGTACATATCAGAAGGACTTCTTGAACTTCTTAGACTTGAGGCTGACTCTTTTGCAGAGCTTAAAATGGTACAAAATATCAGCTTTTATCATTATTTTCTGAACTACAATCTTTTCTAAAACATTGCACTAGACCAGGAGAAAGAAGATACAAAGTTTAGATAAAGAGATAGAGTCTTCACCTCTAAGAAATTTAATACAGTTCTAGTATATGGTATTCGTAGAATACCCTCATAGATAGTAAGCATCATAGGTGGGCTTTGATCTTGTGTTCTCTAGTCTCAAGAGCCAATGCTCTTTCCACTGTGCTATAATAAAGAAGCCTCAAAAATGATTGGTTAAATTATTTGTTTATAAATTGGGATGCATTTTTTTCCATAAAAAAGCTAAATGATATGTAAATTCCCAAATCGCCTTTTCATTCACTTATCCACATTCTTCATTATTTAAAATTATAAAAGACCCATGAAAGATCAGAAATGATGGTCTGGTACTCACATTTTCAGTTTTTGTTTTTGTTTTTTTTACCCAGATCATTTGACTCATTCCACCCAAATGTTGTGCTCTTGATAACCTCTGGAGTCTTTGAGTCATATAGTCCAGATTTTGGCTTTTTTACTTACTAATTCATATTGTGACTGAATTGTTGCCTTAGTAGCAGGAGCCTGAGTCTGGATACTATGAGCAAGAAGAGAAGGATCAAACTTGAGGAAATGTGATAAAGAGTTTCTTCTCCTTTCCAAATAGATGAAGAATAGAGAAGATTTTATGCTACTCTTGGAGTCTTTGTTCAGGACACTAAGACATTCTACTTCTCCCTCTGTAACAAACACCAATCCTTGCTCCCTTGCACCCTCTAAGACTGACCCATACTCAAACAATAATTGTATTATTAAAATGTCCATTGCCTCAGCATAATTAGTCTTCGTCAGATACTAGGAGAAAATACACCCAATTGAATAAATTCCCACTAAGATAGGACTCACTGATATTTAATTCACTCTCTTTTTATCACTTTCTTTTCTTTCTCTACTTCTTTTTAAAAATTTTTATTTTTTAATTTTTATCTTTATTTTTTCTAATCTTTTATTCTTAATTTATGGAATAAAAAGAATTTTTATAACAGTATAATTAAAGATAATTTCAGATGAAACTGCAAATCTATTATATACAAAATATAAAAGTTATTGTGTAAATTTCTTTTTTCCTTCCCTCTCCCCTACCATAGCTAACATTACATACGAATAGGAATATATATAAAGCCATTCTATACATACTTCTATTTATCAGTTCTTTCTTTGGATGCAGATAGCAACTTCTTTTATATGTCCTTTGTAATTAATTTGGGTATTTATGATAGTCAAATGATTTAATTGCTCAAAATTATTCCTAAAACAGGACTTCTTAAACTTTTTCCACTCATGACCCAAGAAATTTTTACACGAACCCAGGTATTCAGATATATAAAATAGGCTTTCAAGTAAAACATTTATGGATAATAAATCATAATTTCACAACTCTCTCATTCAGTTACAAAACCCCATATGGGGTCATGACCCACAGTTTAAGAAACTGGGCTACTTGGTTCTGTTCATTTTTTTTTTCTCCTTTAGTTCATGCTTCTACTCCTGAATATACACAAATTCTCCAGTTTGTGTCCCCCACAGATACTAGAATCAATAGCCCTCCTGGGTAACACATATCTCACTCCTCCATTTTCCAGTTCCCCCATACTCCAAGGACTTTGGACTGATGACCTCCAGAATCTAAGGTTTTAAAGCAACAGCAAAGTCCCTCTAGTAACCAGAATTCTAACAGCCAGTAACAGCTAGCAGATGAGGAAATCCAAGGTAGCCACCAGGTTCTTGATGATCAGCGCTGAGCCAGGAGCTGTAAGTGATGTGGCAATGGTTTGGCTGACCCTAGAGCCCAGGCTGGCCTGCAAAAGATCTCTTCTATTTCCTCCCCTTCCCCTAGCATAGAATCAACCAGGGAAGCAATGCTCTGACTCACAACAGACTTCCTGCATTCAGGGAAATTGGTTGGAATACCTTGCAATGGGCAAACATCCAGGATTGTTAAGTGCTGACACGTATTAGGGGGCAGGGAGAGGATACATGCTAGGGATGGCTTCCTGTTCCCTACTCCTTGCGCCAATCGTAGAATAAGAAGAAAAAAAAATGAAGGGAGGTCTCCCACCTGCAGCTCAGGAGCAGGTGTTTCCGGCTAACCTTTATCTTTATTGACACAGGCTACATTGATTAATTAATCAAATGCTTCATAGACTGAGAACTCTTGCTTTTACCTTTAGGAGTCCCAGGGAATATTCATTTTCTACTCAGTTAAGTAAAAATGAAAGAGATAAGAAAGAGAATCAAGAAGGATACTTTTGGGCAGGAGTTAAATCTGGATCTCTGCCTCTTGAAGAAGCCATGTATAGACATATCCAGAATAGGCAGATGTCACTATGATTTAAGGGTCTCTGGAAGGAAAATCAAGGGTCATTTTCCCTTGTTTCTCCAATAAAAGAACACTTTCCCTTACTGACCTGTCATCGTTGTCTGAAATTCTAATATATGAGATTTATCCAAGCAGGTTCAATTAGAAGGAATGTTATCAGTTATTAACTACTTAAAAAGAATGAGTTAATAAGGTTGCTTTAATAATAATAATAATAGAGACTTTATTGCCTCCTCTGCCACTTACAATATTAGAGAATTTCTTGGAGCACTGAGAAATAAAGTGAATTTGACCAGAATTACTCATCTATCATGTAGAAGTTAGCATTTTGAACTCAGGTCTTCATGAGTTTGCCTAGGTGGTGCTATAGTTCACAGAATGCTAGGTCTGGAATCTGGATGGTTTACCTGAGTTCAAATCTATCCACAGATACTTACTAGCTGTATGATCCTGGGCAAGTCACTTAACCCAGTTTGCCTCAGTTTCTCCATCTGTAAAATGAGCTGGAGAAGGAAATGGCAAACTACTTCAGTATCTTTGCCAAGAAAACTCCAAAGGAGATCACAAAGAGTCAGATAGGACTGAAGTACAACAAAACTCTGTTAGTAGAGATAAGGAATAGTAATAATAACATTTATATTTTGCTTTATAAATCTTATATTATTTATAAATTTTATCTCACTACTACATAACAATGGCAATTCAGTTCAACAAAAACATAAAGCATAAAAGCATCATGGGCACAGAAAGATGGCACAGTAGAAAGAGTGTTGGACCTGGAATCAGAAAGGCCTGAATTCAAACCCAACCTGAGACATTTACCAGCTCTATGACCCTGGGAAAATCATTTATCTCTGTAAAATGAAATGGAGAGGGATATGGCAAACAACTCCAGTATTTTTGCCAAGAAAATCCAAGAATTGAAGATGCCTGAAAATAATTAACAACAAAAGAGGCATCCTGGTGTAGTTAATAGAGGAAACTGCATCAAAGCCAGAAAGGACTGGGTTCTAGATTTTCCTCTGGCCCATATTAGACATTTGACCCAAGGCAAATCATAATTCCTGGTGCTCAAGGCCATAAATATCTAATATGGAATCTGTAATTAGATAAAAATGTAATTGGGAAATATTTAAGAAAATAAATTAAAATACAATAAAAAACTCATTGTTTAGTTGGATGGACTTTCTTTGTGACTCTGTGATCCATATTGTCCATAGGATTTTCTTGGCAAAGATACTAGGATGGTTTGATTTCCTTCTCCAGTGGATTAAGGCACACAACTGTTAAGTGTTTCCCAGGCTCACACAGATGGTAGTAAGTATCTGAGGTCAAATTTGAATTCAGGCTTCCTGACTGTAGGCCCAGTGCTCTAGCCACTTAGCTGCTTCATACTAGAACACAAATATATATGAATATTAGTGTGTGATTTTCTTTTTTATATAATAATTGCTTTTTACTTTTCAAAATACATGCAAAGACAGTTTTTCAACATTTGCCCTTGTATTCCAAATTTTTCTCCCTCTCCCTCATTTCCTCTCTCCTCTAGACAACAAGTAATCCAATTTAGGTTTAACATGTGCAATTCTTCTAAACATATTTCCACATTTATCATGATGCACAAGAAAAATCAGATCAAAAGAGGGAAAATGAGAAAGAAAAGAACAAACAAGTAAACAACAACATAAGTGAAAATTTCTATGTTGTCGTCCACTTTGAGTTCCCATAGTCTTCTCTGTGGATGCAGATGACTCTCTCCATCACAAGTCTATTGGAATTTAATGTGTGAATTTCTAAATCAATATATCACCACAAAGATCCTAATGAACAGTTAAATGATTCCCATTTCTAGTTGAATTTCACATGACTTCTCTCGAGAACTCACTAAGTTCAAAGAGAAGCTGACAACTCATATAAGTAGAGCCAATTTCCTCACCCAGGAGGTATTTCTTCACCTGGGAGGTATCCATACTATGATATCACAAGTCCAGTCCCTGTCCCTGATATATGCCAAGTATTAAGGCTACTGGGAAAGGGTAGTACAGTAGAAAGAATTCTGACTCAGAAGTGAGAGTGCCATGGATAAAACTTGATCTTTGTCATTTACTAGTTATGTGACTTTGAACACACATAAGCACAATTGTCCCTTATGCTTCCCCCTCTCCCATCTACCTTTTTTCATGGTCATCAGCTTCATTGGAATATCTTTTCTTTCCTGTCACATCATGATCACAATTTTACTTTAATCCTCAGAGGCCTAGTTTATGTCTCTTGTCATTTTCAAAATTAAGGCTACTAGGAAAGGGTAGTACAGTACTCTTTGATTATATCAGGGAGAAGTAATGAGCTCATATTTATTTGTTTAAAACTTACAACAGAAGTATCAAACACAAATATTACCCAGAGGTATTAAATGCAGAGATCCTATGTAGCTGACCCAAACCAGATTGAGATATAATTGGGAAATGTTTAATAAAATAAAAAATAGAATGTTGTATTTTAAAACTAAGTCAATATGCAACCTACGGGAATCTTTATGTACAAACTAGTGGACTAAATTTCTATTTGAGTTTGATACTATTATCTAACAAGACAAGAGTGTTGTTTAATCATTTCAGTCATGTCCAACTCATCATGACTCCATTGGGGTTTTCTTGGCAAAGATACTGGAGTAATTTGACATTTCCTTTTCCAGCTCATTTTTCAGATGAGGCAGAGATAGTTAAATGATTTTCTCAGGATTATGTAGCTAATGAGTATCTGAGATCACATTCTGAACTGTCTTCCTGAATTCAGGCCTGGCATTCTATCCACCAAGACAGCCTATAGCTGCCCCATTGCCTTATATTATTCATAGTGTCTTCCTCAAAAAGACTAAGTTAGGTAGTATTGTTATTATCGTGACCATTTTCCAACTAGTCATGATACTGAGAGTTAGTATTAATATAACACTTTAAGATTTGCAAAATATTTCACAAATATTTGATCCTCACAACAATCCTGGGAGATAGGAACAGTTATTACTTCCACTTTATAGATGAGAAAAGTGAGAAAAATAGAAACTCAATGATTTGCTCAGTCACATAGCTCATTGGTATTTGTCAGTTTTTAATTATGAAAACATTCTGAATAAGCATAGGTATGGAAATTCAAATTAGAATTTCAACTGGAATCTTTAGGTTGAAAATAATGGATGTGTGCCAAAAAAGCATCTAGAGAGACAGATTTGAAATGACTACGTGAGAAAAGCTTTTAAATTTGTTCTTAAGGAAAAAAAAAACAAACTTGTCTCTAAAATTATATAAATCCCTTCATCAGCTCATGCAACAAATCATTTTTATGACATATTGTATAACATCTTCCCCTAGAGTCTTACTTCAATACCTTATTAGGGTGTGGCAGTAGAACTGGGCTTTCTCAATGTGGTATGGGAAACCTCCCATTGGTCCTAGAGAAAGGATAAGCCTGTTTTAAAATCCCTCTGAAAAAGAGAGGAAATATCAATGTTGGAATGATTGTGGAAAGGCAGGACCACTAATGCACTATTGTTGAAATATCTAACTGTATCAGTACAGAATTATAAGAAGAAATTAAGATGTTCATACCTTTTTAACACAAAGGCATATATCCCAAGGAAGGTAAGAAAAGTTCCATCTTCACCAAATATTTAAAGCAGCATTTTGTTTGTTTGTTTATGGCAGCAAATAACTGAAAACAAAAAATGATCAATGCTATCATTGATTAGGAAATGGATAAATAAATTCTGCTCTGAGAACACAATGGTATAATTAAGTAATATTAATTAATTATGATGATAAAAAATTCAAAGAAGCATGAAAAGACATATAAAAAGTGAAATAAACAGAACCAAATGAAACAATATGCAAAACAATGACATTTTGAACGGAAAGAACAACAACAATCAAAATGGAAACTGAACATTGTAATTATAATAAACATGTTTGGTCTTTAAAAAGTACCCATTTCTTACTTTGAAGAGATAGAAGATCATGGATGAGCAATATTGTATATGCTATCAGATTCAGTTGATAGTTTGGTTAATTTTCCTGTAGTACTTTTAAAGAAATTTCTTTTATTCTTTGTGACAAAAGTCAGCTTTCTAGGGAAGGAGAAAGAGGGGAAAAAGAAGGAGGGGAAGGAGGAGGGAGGAGAGGGAGGAGGAGAAGGAGGAGGAGAAAGAAGAAAAGGAAGAGGAGAAGGAGAAATGGAGGAAGAGGGACAAAGGGAGGAGGAAGAAGAAGAAAAATAAATTGAAAATAAAACAACCCCCTGCTTCTGATTTTTATTATTATTATGACTAAAGCAAACTATTTTGTCCCTCTGAGTTTCCATTTCCATATCTGGAAAAATGAAGACAATAATTCCTGTCATGCCTTCTTAATAGGATTATTTGAGGACCAAAAAAAATTTATGGATGAAGAATTATGTAAATCTTCAAGAAATATATGTCATATATATGTATATGTGAGTGTCACATTAATTGATTGTTATCCTTCATTCTCAAAGAGGAACAAAATAATATCACTAAATTAGTGTGTTTGATTGTGTCTGATCAGATCAATTGGAAGACTACCATAGGTCAGTTACAAATAGTCCATTTGAACATTTGGAGTTATAATGTCTCTAACTGCATTTCTTTTGAGTTACTGCAACTCTGATTTGTTTACTATGCCTTCTTCAGCACCATGCTGGGCAGTCATTTGCCTATGTCTCCCATTTCTCTCACTATCAATTGCAAAATTCTCCAGAGAAACTTTGAGAATCCTTGTTATCATTTCTTCTGACTTTTAGGTGGGAGTTGGCCTTGTGCGAGCTCTCTGTAAAATGGTATTTTATTCATATGTATGTTTGATATTTTGAACCATGTGGCCAGCCCATCAAGACATGTGCTCTCTGCATTAGAATTTGAATGCCTGGTATTTCAACTAGAGAAAAGACCTCCATGTTCAGTATCTTATCCTTCCAGGTGATTTTCAGAATTCTCCTAACACAATTCAAATGGAAATGATTCAGTTTCCTGGCATGGCAGTTACACTGTCCAGGTTTCACAGGCATACAACCATGAGATCAGCACAATGACTGAAAACCTTTGGTTTGGTGGACAGTCTAAGTTTTCTCCCATACTTTCCTTCAGAGCCTCCCCAACACTGAACCAGTTCTGGCATTGTATGCATCAACCTCATATCTCTGTGTACATTCCTGGAAAATATACTGCCAAGGTAAGTGATCTTATTCACAGCATTCAAAATTTCTCCATCTGCTGTAATTGATGGTTCCACATATGGATGCAGTGGTGCTGGCTAGTGGACAACTTCTGCCTACTTGCTTGTTAGCCCAAAATTAACTCAAGCAGCAGAGAATCAAACCATATTTGGTTGCACTTCAGTCATGTACCAGCTTTTCCTCCATTTTTATCTTTACTTGTAACTTTTTAAAATTAAATAACTTACCATCAGTGCCGTAGTTGATTTTGATGCCATTTTAGTCCTCATTGAAGGCATCCAACAACATTGCTAAAAAGCATGGGAGCAAGCCCACATCCCTGTTTCACTCTATTGATGACTGAGAGAGCTCAAGATCATCATCCATTATCCAGAACTCATGCAAGCATGCTACCATGAAACTGACATACAAAAAAACAATGAACTTTTCTGGGAAACCAAGTTTTTTTGTACCACATATATATCATATGTCACCTTTTTTTTTTTTTTTTTTTTTTTTTGTATATGGCACGTACACAAAAACAAATGTCTGCTATGGACATGTGCAAAGATATATGTCTATATGGCTATGCCAGTGTACTAAAAGCTTTGGCAGAACCAGAATGGATTATGGGTCTGTTCTCCAGTAACCAGTCTAATTCCACCCATGCTGCCTTAACACCAGAGGGTCAGACAATGAATATAAGAGCAAAGTTCATAAATAATTACTCTGGCATGGAAAAGTTAAAATCTGTGTCAATGGAAAAAATAACCATAGTAGTGAAATCACTTACTTTTTGTATCATATAAACTATTTATGTTTGTATTTGTTTAATCAAATCAAAATTTGCGTAAGATTAAAATTGATTTTTTTTATGTTGTGGTTATATAGTCCATAAATTTTTCATGTACTAGGGATCATGTGTTTTCCTAATTATTCCTTTAAAAGGTTCGTTAATTTGTCTCTATTTTCTCTCTATATGTGTGCATCATATCCCACTGAAAACTATTTTCAATAATTATTATATAATTATATAAGCTTAGTGTGCAAATTTACTTTCAATTTATGATTTCTAAGCTCCAGATTCTCCAAACAGAGAGCTTATAATGGTCACAAAGAGTAGGAATTGACTGAATAACAACAAATCCTTGGTCAAATGTTCATACTAAGTGATTATGTGCTCACCCAACACCCAAGGATATCCTAATAGAAGAATAAGTTCTCTATGATTCTCTGAGATATGGCTTCTTCCCTTGCTTAGTTCTGACTCTGCAACCCAGAGCGAGTGTGTGAATTTAGCCAGACTTTTGGTTCAATTATCCTATTTGCTAGAAGACCAAAATTCCACCCTTCTTCCTGTCCCTGCTACATATCAATAGTGTTTCCACATTACAAACATGGCATAGATGCTTAAGTCATGACAAATGTAAAAGGAATACACCTATATACTTAAGGCAACCTCCAAATCTCTTTCTCAGACCAAGTAACTCGAACTTTTTCTTCACAGCCAAAATCTAGTGGCAAATGAGCCAGTCATATTCAATATGTGGGAACTAAACTCAGAGGTCAGTCCTTCTCTCAATCCAATTAGCAGAGACTACTCCCAGGTTATTTACTCATGGACAAAACTGCTAAAGGGTCAATGTCCTTTCAAACAGAAGTGACTCAGAAACTGGTGACAATACAAATGGTGTTTGTATCTGTGAATTCCTGGAGACTTTGGACAATTCACATCAGATGCTGACTTCTCCATTGTGTCATCTCATCTCTCACCTACTAATTGGCTAACAGTGGATCATTCTAACTAATGATACTTCCAATTCCTTCTTATAGCATATATATATATATATATATATATATATAGACTCAGTCTAGATATTAAAACTTTATTACAGTCCTGAGTCCAGGCTGATGGCTACTTTGTCTCTCCAAGAACTTTTCCACAAATTGTGGACAACCTTGGCTTTGGTTTTTCCCAACATGCTTTGCATCAAAACTTTTGTGGGCAGGGTCCTAGGGCTGCCAATTATAGGCAGTAAAACTTAGGGCGATAGTCTCAGACCTGGATATTTATGACCTGAGAAACATCAAAAGAAATAACCTTAGAGGCCCCAAAGAAAATCTTCACGGTAGTTGATGCCAATTTAAAGTATCTTATGAATTATCACATCTGAATAAAGTGGATAACAGGGCTGCTCTCAGAGTGAAATCTTAGATCACTAGAACTAGAAGGATTTCAGAAGTTATCTAAAAAACAACAGACTTCAAACAATTTTTTTTTAAATTTTGCATACCAGTTAGTTTAAAAAAATGTTTCTGCATTCCCAATATGTATATATTCATATACCTATATTTGTATTATCATATACTTATATATACATATATGTACATAATGCACATATATACACACATAAATGTATATGTATATATAAAAGTATATAATTTCCATCTATAAAATATATATAAACTTTTATATATATTATATATATTTTATAGATGGAAATTATATTTATGTATGTGTCTACTATATATACTTACATATTTATAAAGTAAATATGTATTATGATACAATATGAATAATTACTTTTAATACACAAGAAATAGAAATTTTTAAAAATCACCTAAAGATAAAATAGGCACCTATGACAGTGGATAGAGTGGCAGGCCTGGAGGCAAGAAGACTCGTCTTTCTGAGTTCAAATCTGACCTGAGACACTTATTAGCTGACTGACTCTGGGCAAGTCACTTAACCCTGTTTGCCTCAGTTTCCTTATCTGTAAAATGATCTGGAGAAGAAAATGGCAAACTACTCTAGTACCAAGAAAACCCCAATTAGAGTCAGACTTGACTAAATAACAACAAAAACAAGATTTCTGTCAACTCTAATTCTCTCATGATAGAGTACTTAAAGAAAACAACCAATTTAAAGCAAAGTTCTGCTCATCAGATAGAAAAATTGAGTCACAGAATACTCCAATAGTTTGCCTGAATTTACAGAAAGAGCTTGTAACTGAATTTAGGACAAAATTCCCAGATCAGTGCATCATGTTCTAAACCAAACTACTTTTACTCTGAAAGATTTTAGTAAGATTCCTTTTCACTGAAATTTTTATCCAGTACACCTTCCTGGTTTCCTGAATAACAGTAGCTAGAAAGATTTCTCACAGTCTTTTGACTATGAAAGGTCACCTAGGTCTTTCCTCCTGTCCCAACATAGATAATTTTCCATATTATATCACATCACTAGGCCAAAATGGTCTGATTAATCATCCCTTATTTGCCCCTAGTTCAGCCTGACAGAATGATTAGCTTTCTCCATGGACTTTAGTCTTAAAATTTCAAATAGAAACAGTTTTGGGATATGTAATCAAATTACAGTGCATTCCATTTTAACCCAGAACCAAGGTCAATCCCTTCCAAACAGACTGACTCCCAGAATTACTGATAAATCCTTGCAAGTAGATTTACCTGTTATGGTATAGTCATTTGGGGGGACAGGTATAGTCATTGGGGGGGGGTTGGGAGTTTTTTTTCTGCTATTACCATTAAGGCATTAAAAAAAAAGAAAAAAAATTATTTATAGAAAAACCTTAGCTTTTTTTAGGCCCAGTGAGATTGATTGAGACTTATTTCCATTCCTCTCTTTCCTGTGTTTTATCTGCCACAGTCAAGCAGATATTGAGTTTAGGTGTACAGATAAACATGTTCAGATTCTTCTCATTATTAGTCATGGTCCCATATCTCAGAAATACAGTTCTTTCTACTGCTCTACTCTTACCTCACACCTTCCATTTAAAGATCAAAGCTGTTACCTTAGTCTCTAGAAAAGCAAGAATATTTCTCATTTGGGTCTAGACTCTTCCTTGTTAGCTTCTGTTAGAACAAAAAAAGTTTGCTCGTTTGTTTTAAACTTTTGTTGTTATTGCTATTAAGCCATTTCAGTTGTGAACCCATTTGGTGATTTCTTGGCAAAAATACTGGAGTAGTTTGCTACTTCCTTTTCCAGCTCATTTTATAGACAGGGAAACTGAGGCAAATAGGGTTACGTGGCATGCCCAGAGTCACACAGAAATAAATGTGTGAGGCCAGGTTTGAAGTCCAGAAGATGAGTTCTGACTTCAGGCCTGACACTATCCACTGTGTCATCTAGCTTGCCCAAAAGGGATAGGACCTTTGCTCTGGCTGAATGGAAGAAGGGAGAGCTGCTCGATCCATAATGTGCTTCTATTTTTGGAGAAAGTTCTTTACTCTGGACATGACAGAACAAAAATGACTAACAGAAAGTTAATCCCCAAGACAAATAGAGAGAACCTACCTGACCTGAATGAATTCAAGTCACCTGCCTAGATGAACTATGTCTTCCAAGCCTGAAAAAACCTGGCAGATGGAATTTCTGAGTCACTAGGAATCATATTTTAAAGGTCATAGAAAACAGGGAAGGCAAATAAAAGATCAGAGAAGGGCAAATGTTATTCTGATTTAAAAAAAAAAGTGAATAAAAGAGTCTGCCAACTATAGAATAGTCTGACTTCAACTACTAGAAAAATTCTAGAATGGCTAATCTAACTATCCTTCTCAATAAACTCCACTGGCTTCCAGTGCCTCCAGAAGCAAATTATCTTTTTTGGCATTCAAAGCCCATCATAGCCTGGGACCCTCCTACCTTTACAATTTTCTTACAAATTATTCCTGACATATTCTTTGGTTCAGTGTCACTGGCCTCCTGACTATTTCACAGACAAAATATTCCATCAATCAGGTTGAGACACTTTATCTAGCTGTCTCTTATTCCTGGATCACTTTTCCTCTTCCATTCTGATTACTGACTTCCCTGGCTTCCTCCAAGCCAGCTAAAGTACCACTTTATAGGAAGTCTTCTCCAAACCTTCTTAATTACTGGACCTTCCCTTAGCTAAATCTTTGCTATTTGTGCTGTATGTAGATTACTTTGTAGATATTCCTTTGCATGTTATCTCGCTTAGGCAGAGACTTGTCTTTTGTCACTTTTGTTAACTCAGTGTTTAGAATAATACCTGGAACATAGTAGACCTTTTACAAATATACATTTATTAATTGACAAACATCTAGAAAAGGATGCAATGATTACAAGGACAAATACAGCTTCATAATGAACAGGTCATGCCAGACTAACATTATTTCCTTTATTGACAGAAATAATAAACAAGTAGCTATGAAGAAAATGATGTGAATATGACCTATCTAGATTTTAACAAAGCTTTTATATAAAGCATCCCATTAAGTTTCTCATGAAGAGAATAGAAAAGTATGAATTAGATAAGAATGACTTCAGAACTAGTTCGATGACTAGATTCAAGGACTTGTTAATGGTCCAAAGTTAAATATGGCAAGAAGAGGTCTCCAGTGGAATACCCCAAGGATCTATACTTGATCCTGTATTATTTAACAATTTTACCATTGATGAGATAAAGACACCTGATACAAAGCAGAGAGCAATACCTAACAGTAAATGGTAGTCACAGTCTAAAAGGATTTTCACTGTTGGAATACTGAGTTTAATCTAATGAAAATGAAATGAAGTGGAAATAAATATAAAATCTTGCACTTAAGTACCAAAAAAAAAAAAAAAACTTCAAAAGTACAAGATGGGAAGACAATGTTTTTGACATCCATCTTTTGACAAAGATCTGTGGGTTTTAGTGGACTGCAAGTTCAGTATAATTCAGGAATCTGATTTAGTAGCCAAAACAAATTAATACTGTCTTGCAATGCATTTAGTACCATCCAAGAACAGAAAAGTGATAGTCCCACCATATTCTACTCCTATCAGAGCTCATCTGTAGCATTGCATATATTTCTGGGCACCATGGTTTAACTGACAAGGATAAAGACCAGAATGGTAAAAGTTCTTGAGTCTATGTCATCTGAATACTGGTTGAAAGAAATGGCATGTTAAGCATGAAAATGGAAAAGCCTGGATGAGGGGTATGGGGCATGAGAGTCCTCATGGACTCTGTTCAACTATTTGAAGGGCTATCCAAAGTGAGGATCTAAACCCAGAAGGAAGAATCAAGTCATGGGTAGAAGTTGGAAAAAAAATTTAGTTCAGACTTGATGCCAGAAAAAAATTCCAAATAATAGATCTATCTAATTGTGTATTGTGTACTGGCTGCCTTGAGAGGGGCTGAGCTGCCCACCATATTTGAGCAGATGCTGGATGTCCACTTTTGGAATATGTTATAGTGGGGACTCCTTTGTGCACAGTTTAGAAGAAAGGACCCCTTCCAACTCTCAAATTATGTCATTTTGTGCTACAGGAACTTCCCTCATCAACTCAAAATAGGTACTTTCCAACAGCATGGCAAAGAATCCTGTTCTCCCTCTGGCCTGTTTCCTAATCTGTTGGAATCTTTACTAAAGTATTAAGACATTTCTTTACAAAGTGTGAAGACATTGGAGTTGATTTGATCTAATTTTGGGCCAGAACTTGAAACAAGGTATTAGGTGGAACTGATTGAACAATGCTTGTGTTCACACCTTTAGAGAGCTCAAGTATCTAAGTACTCAATGGAGTTCACATGAGAGCCCAGGGCTAGTATGAGAGCTGAATTCACACCTCCCTTAGGACCAGAGAGCACTCTGGGAGATAACCCAGAATCCCTCTCCCTCCACAAGGCGGAGTTAACCTTTGGGAGATCACATAAATGAAGGAAGCTCTTGGAGCTAGGAGGAATTTTCTCCAGAACATCAACAGGGCTCTGAGACAGAACACTCTGGAAGAGAAGACTACTCACCACAGAGATTGAGAAGCCATGAGTCGGAGCTGGCTGGAGGCTAAAGAAAGCAGAGGCAGAGCCAAGGACAAAACTACAAGATCTCTTGGAGCCAGGCAGTGAGATAGGCCTCAACTAACCGGGCGGTTTTGTAAGGAGAAATAAACGTTTGCAATTTTTACCAGCTGGCTGCGATTTCGAAGTAATTATTTATTTCAACTAAGACTAAGGCTGGCCCCCAAGAAAACCTCCACACTAATCCTTATTCTTAGATCTTTTGTGATAGGACCAGGTTCTCTCTCTCTCACACACACACACACACACACACACACACACACACACACACATTCACAATGATTTGGGTTATATTTTCCCTAAAATAATAACAAAACTAGATTTGATTCATCTGGAAGTAGGGCAAATCTAAATATTTCCATCTTTGATATGTTGGCTGCATTGTATGGCTTCCTGGTCACCTAGAAGCATTAAGTCCCTAATTCTTCTAACTTCACTGATGTCCAAAGATACCCTTCCATGCTGACTAGACACAGTTCCACATGGAAGGGGTACTGCCTATAGAAGGGATACTGCCTATAGAAATTAAGTGCTACTATATCTTTATTGTATATCCTTACTCTGAGCTTAATAAAAAATCATTTTGTTAACTATTTAACTATTTAATTTAAAGATTGTTTATCAGTCTCCATTATGAATCAACACCTTCTCTTTTTCCTTTTCTCTCTCATATTTCTGAAAAAGTTTTTTTTTTTTTTTTTAATCTTCAGATAGGGTACTTTCTACATGCCATTTGATTGATGAAGAGAAGTCCGGAGAAGTGATATGATTTTACTCAGTGTCACACAGATGTCAAGAGAAAGGGCTAAGATTCAAATGTGACATCCCTAACTTGAAAACTCTCATTCCAACACTCAAATATTCACAGTATCATGATAACCTGTTATGATTCTTCTTTCTCTTGTATTCCTCTGTAGATAGACACCAGAAGCCATCTCTCAGACTCTTAGTGCATGGCATAAAGGTACCACAGATTTTTCCTTTGACTGGTTCTTCTCTCACCCTTTAAATCATCTGTGCTGGTAGCAGTAAGAATGTGGGAGTAGGAGCTTAGTCATAAAGCTTCCTCTCTGGGAGGAGTAATGGAAAGATAAGATTCCGAAAATACCTGCTTAGTTATCAGTTCTTTTATTTCAACAGTTCTCTGAGTATATCACACTGTGGTTTTTAATAACTGAGACAGTTCCATGGCAACTCAACTGGAAAAGGCTTCTAGTCTTGATTCTTTGCCTCTGAAGAGGTGTTAATATTTTGTGTTTCAATACCCTTTTCATTTTATTTATTTTTAGTAGCCACAGGAGATGTACAGTGTTTTCTAAACACATTCCAAAAACAGGGGGAATTTCAACTTACTATAGCTAGCTGAACTTGCCTGTGTTTAGAGTTTTTCAGATACTTCAAATAAAAATAATAATAATAGCAAACATCTACATAGCTAACTACTTTACTTGATTATATGGTCTTATTTGATCCTCATAACAACCCAGGGGGGTAGGTTTAACAGATTTTTACAGATTTTAGAGGATTTTTACAAATGGGAAAACAGAGCATAAGTGACTTGTTGCTTGAGAAATAGGAGGAAACAGGAAAGTTGGTTCTTCTTATCAGCGAGGAAGGTAAAAACATGAAAAAATTACCCTCTGCTGTTTTAAAGTAATCTGGCAAATAATAAAAACCTTTACTATATTAGTAATAGTCATTTTCCTCTGAAAAACTGGAAGCCAAAATTTATCAGCCATGAGTGAAAACTCCCCCATCCTAGTGCAGCTACGCAGATTTATATCCTTCAGTTGTGGTTGTCTTAAACTGAGTTGTAAATTTTAGTCCCTGCCACTTTTCTACTAGGATTATTCATATATTAACTTAGAGCAACAAAGTGTTCTGGTAGATGGGACACATAAGAGGAACTACAAGAAGAAATATGCTTATAGGGGAATTTGTTAGACTGAGAAGTGCCAAAATCTAGTGACACTCTGTCTTCTTTGCTGATAAGAAAAGTCCAGTATCCTGACACCCACAGCCTTCCCCTTATCTTGAAACTACCCTGTGTTCAAGGAGATTTTCCCAATGAACTAAAAATGTGGGCTTCTTCCTCCCTCTCTCTGTCTCTCTTTCTATTTTTCTCTGTCTCTTTGTCTCCCTGTTTTACTCTCTCCCTATCTCTCTCGTTGTCTGTCTGCTTCTGTCTGTCTACCTTTCTGTCTTTTTCTTTTTCTCTTCCTCCTTCCTTCTCTTTCTTCCTTCCTCCTTCCCCTCCCCTCTCTTTCTGTGTCTGATTTGCATGTGATTTGGATTTAACTGACACAGAGTTGCACAAAGTCATCAGCCTCATTCTTTCTTCCATAGTCATCAAAGTCCAGTGGCAGGCCAAAAATTAAGATGGCCCAGGATTCAGTGGATGACCTTGGTATCTTTGATGTCTGATAAAACTCTTCAACCACCTTCATTGGAAAGTGCAAATTGCTCTCATTTGCCCATTCCACTGAAGGAAGTCTTCACATGCTTAGGGTAGATAAACCCCAACTCATTAAAACTTGGTTTAGCCTATCACAAAGAGTTTTGTCAGTGTGGCTGCTATATATGATACAACTTCTTGGAGTTACAGGTGAGAGTTGGATGAGCATACTGAAAAGGGCTTAGCAAGGTTTTATACAATGGTGCTACTTTTCTCTTTGGACACCCCATATACTCCAAGAGGGAGAGTAGGATGGGTGTAAAGGTAATTTTTTTAAAAAGCAAAAGTAACTATGATATTAGAAAATAGAATGTGAAGAGGGGATTAAAAGGCTAGAGATAATATAAAATTAACAACAATAACTCTGAATATGAATGAGATGAATTAATTTATAAAATGAAAGAGGACATCAAAGTAGATTAGTATTCAGAATCCAAAAATATATCGCTTACTGTTATGGGCTAGAACTTGAAACAAGGTACTAAGTCAGTGGAATTGATAGAGACAATGGTTATTTAGCATGGTGCTTAACAGTTCTCTAGTTCAGTTACATGTACTTAGTACTTAATATAGGTCTACAAGATTCACACCTTTGATAAGAGACCATATAAACTCAGACAAACTTAGCCATAATCAGAATGAGGGAAGCCCAGAGAAGTGGTGGCAGGTTTATCCTCTTTTGCTTCTTCACTGAAACCAAGGAAGGCCTTCAGAAAAACTAGCCGAGCCCCAAGTGAAGGAGACAAGACTTTGGAAGAGACAATAAAGAATTTGGACTTTAATCCCTGGCTGCACTTGTGGTGATTACTGAACTGAAAGGAAAGCTGCCTCCAGAGACCCCAGAAAACCCCAACAAGAGAATATTACATTGTAGAGAGAATATTACAGCTTACAAATACAAAGCAAATGCTCTAGAAAAATTCTTCCATTATCCATTCACACTGGTAGACTAGGTACTTTAGGAATCTAGAAGGTAGCCTTGAGCAGTTGGAATGATTTTCTAATGCTGTAGCTTATGTATCCCTCTCCCTTATGATTATTTATTTGACATCAATGTGCCAATCAGACTCTGCTTTTAGGAAAAGATATTTAATTCATTAGCATAATAAGAACTGTTGATAGAAAACATCTTTCCAAAACTCTGTGACACACTTTTTTAATAGCACATACAGATTTCAGGAGAAAATGGCTGAAGCTTTGAGAACACATATGGCAAAAGTAAATCACACCTTCTAGTTGCTGGAAGTCCTGGTTCAGAAAAGAAAGTAGACAAGTCTTCCCCAGTGGGAACTGGAGAAAGGAGGACATAAATCGCTCAACCAATCATAACATAGGTCCTGTCAAAAACGTATCAGTTTATGAAATGATTTTCAAGTATTATTTTTATACTTAGAAGTCTGTGATTTATTAAAACACACTCACTTATTTATATTATCACTTATTTAAGGTAATAGCTAATCACTTTCCTTAAAGTGGGGTGACATAACTGAATCAATGACCCTACAATAAATATATTTGTAGAATAAAGATTTAGGCAGTTAAAACAAGGGGCTGGAGCAAAGTATAATATGCTTTAGGTGAACTTAAAAAAAAAAGTAGGATTAGTAATTATTATTTTAAGCAAAGCAAGAGTAAAAATATAAATAGTATAAAAAAGATGAACAGGGAAACTACATTATGTGTAAAACACTTTTTTTTGGTAAGGCAATTGCGATTAAGTGACTTATCTAGGGTCACACATCTAGTAAGTGTTAAGCATCTGAGGCCAGATTTGAACTCAGATCCTTGTGACTTCAGGGCCAGTCTAGAATTGAAATTTGCATGAATTATCTTTGTCCAGAAGATATAGCTAGGCCAACCTAAAATAGTCATAGAGATGTTTAGGGAGAATACATGACATAAAAGTACACTTCCAGCTTTTTTTTTTCCAGGACATACATAATAATAATTTTCTATATACTAGTGGTTCTAACAGGTCCTTCTTAACATTTGATGTGTAAGAAGTTAACAGTATTTGATGTGAAGGAAATATTCATTGTTAACATGAACTCAACAATAAGTTGAGACCCCAATTTGAAGCCACTATCATCCTTTCTCCCTTTGCCATTCTATCATAATACTGCCAGACAGCTTTCTGGTACGTCAATCTAATTCTGCTACTCCTCCCTTTTTTACCATTCAATTACTTCCTATTTTATACCATGTAAAGTCTAAACTATAAGGATCACTACAGTCTGGCTTTATCTCATACCCTTCTTCCATTTCTCTAAAAAAACTAAAGTACTATATACACATATTAGTATTATTAGATATCTATCTACAGATCTTTCACTCAAACTAGATTATGTACCAGCCCCCATATCTATGCCATATTATTTTACATGTATGCCTTTGTCAACATTAATCCTTCGAATAATCTTTCCTATATTCACTTCTTATTGAATCTTATCCTTTAATGCCTAATTCTAATGTCATTGATTCCATGAAGATTTTTTTGACTCAATAATGATTTCGTTTCCCCCCCAAAAAGTTTACATACCGTTTTCTTCCACTTCACTTACACATTTCTTTTGGGTTATTATATTATTGTTATTTGTATTTGTGCCATTTATTCATACCTGAAGGTAAACTTCATGAGGACAGGGATTCTGTCTTAGTTAAACTGTATATTTTCTAATATTTAGCACAATATTCTATGCAGATACACACACAAATTCAACAAATAATTTCTAACTATCTATATGTAAAATACTATGTTAGTTGATGGAATGTAAAGATTAAAAATAATCATTTCATTCAAGGAGTTAATAATATAATTGCAAAGTTAAGATAGCACAGAAATATGATAAAATTTAATTCATTAAGTGCAAAGGAGAGTTCTAGACAAGATAACATGAAAAATTCAAGGAAGAAAAGTTTCTGGAATATCAGAGATTTCATGCAGACGATAGCATCTGATCTTGGGCTTAAAGGACAATTTCACTAAGTGGAAATATTGAAGGGAATGTTTTTAGTAATGGTATATGACCTATAAAAGTGAGGAGAGACAGTAAAGAAAGTGAAACAGCAATATCCATTCAACTGAAATTAAAAGTACATAAAAAAGGAACAGAATGAAGTAAAACTGAAAGGATAAATTAGGATCTATATATAGGATCTATACTCTTAAGTGTCAGTCTAAGAAGTTTGTTCATTATTTTATTCTCATAAGACACTTTGAAGATTTTTAGCAAATGAATGTACTGGGGATCCATAAGAGTTAGATATGAAATTTTTCAAATAATTACTTAGGAGTTGTATTACCCCAACGAGATTTAAACTTTTTGCAGGGAAAAAACTGTATTTCTTAATTTACTGGACACTGCTTTCTCTATGTCACAACACTTCTTTCTCCTCCTTACCCCAAAGCAATGTTCACAAACACATACATATGCAATACACACACACACACACACACACACACCTATACACATATTGCTTAATAGAGCTGTCAATAAGTTTTCTTTGGCTTGCTTAGAACTGACATTGTTCAAACTGTCCAATGAACAAGAATTCTGGATTTTGTTTGTATCCCTATCAGTGCTTGCCAATGACTTGGCTATTTGACCTTCAGCTAGAACAAAAGAAGAGGGCAAGAAGCTGGTTTCATTTATGAATAAACAGGATATATTCTCTCCCCAGAGTTCTTAATATGGGTGTAACCTGAACAGCTTCTATGGAGCACAATGTGTCTTCTCCAATGAACATGTCTCTTTTGCCAACACTTTTCTTTCCTTACCAAGATTTTTGTTGACAAATTTTAAATATTTTTCATGGTGGCTTCCTTAGAAATGTAAGTATTGGATACCATTTTTAACAGCATGCTCACTTGTGGAATTATTATGAGCATCATGTATAGGCTTTCCTTTTAACAAGATTAAGAGTTCCTTGAAAGCAGGCAATGACTAATAGGGGTTGGGAGGAAAGTCTTGGAACCTCTGTATCTTTGGGATTATGTTTTATAATATGGTAATATGATGGTCTCCCCTGGAGTAGGAGCATGTTAGTTACACAGTAGTGGAGTAAGAAGTAGCAGAATAGTAATAAGGTTTTTTTTGTTTTTTTTTTTTTAATTTTTGGTATTACAGACCACTTTGGCAGTTTGGTGAAGGTACCTTCTTTTCTCAGAATATATTTTGTTTTTTATTTTTAATGTATAATTGAAAGAAATGCTAAATTTCAGTTAGAGGTTAATGAAAAATAAATTTTTCTCCATCCAATTTCATACACCCTGATTGATGATCCAATAGATTTTTTGGTGAGAGGAGTGAGATCAGTGGACACCAAGTTAAAACTCTTCTGGTTCTAAATTCTTTGAGCTCAAGAGGCCCAAAAGGCCCAGTATTGGCCAAGAGATTTCTGCTTGATTGAGAATAAGCCTAAAATTGAAATTGCATGAATTATCTTTGTCTAAAATAAGCCTAAAATTGTGTGGAGAGGTCTAGGGAGAATACATGACATAAAACTAAACCTCCAACTTATTGGTGAGTTATTTTCAAAGAATTTATGGGAGAAGCTACATGAACAATACAAAATGAGATGTTAGTCTATTTATCAGGGAGTGAGAGGTACAGATGGAATTTGTACACAGATGGGATCAGGGATCCATTGAAATAAAATAACGTGAAAAACAAAGAATGCCAATGGTATTCATGAGTATAAGCATGCAATTTGAGAATTTTATAGGACAATGAAAAAACTAGGCTATAGGATCATAAATTTAGAATTAGAAAGGGCTGCATAAGTCATCTAGTTCAATCACTTTTATTTTTTTAGATTTTTTAAAAATTATTTTATAGATATTCAAATTGAGACCCAGAGGAAAGCATCATACTGATAAAAAACAGCAACTGACTTTTGCTATCTCTTGTTTATTCTATTCAAATTTATTCAAGTAATGTGTTTCTTGTTTTTCCAATTTTCTTAAGACATCTCCCTTTATAGCTAGATTATATATGCATTTTGATCATATCTTGGTAAATAGTGTAATACCTCCAGAAAAAGAATTGACAAATAGAATAGACTATATATATATATATATATATATATATATACACACACACACACACACATATGCATATGCATGTATGTGTGTGTGTGTGTGTGTGTGTGTGTATAAAATTACGTCTAATGACAGTTTCTCTAGGGTGAGGTGGAAAGGAAGAGAGGGAGGGAGGAATTGAGAGAAAAAAATTGCACAACAGAGACCAAAAAAAAAAAAAAAAAACTTCAAGGAAGCACAGAAAAACAGGGTAGCTTTGAAAACAATGTATAATATTTATTACTTAAGGTTTTTTTTAAGTAAACAGTATGAAATAGAAATTCATGGTTTTATATTGAATCATTTTTTATGTTCTGCTATTTACACGGAAATAGTCTTTTTATTGTCTTTTTACATTTAAGTTCAACATAAATTTTAAAAAATAAAATAAAGTAACTACATAATAGACAAAGTAAACTTTTTTTTTCCCTTACAGACACCAGGGTCAAAAAACCTCACAGTCCTAATGTCTTTAAGATATAGATTGTGGGAGAGATTTTCTCAAAAACCAAGCTCCCCAGGCTATCATACAGATTCTTTCTTATCGCCTTTTTCTATCTGAAAGTGATCCTATGGAAAAGAAATAGTTGCAATTGTGGAGATAGTAGTTCCAGGGGTAATGTTATCATATGCAGAGCATGACCTTCAGGGACTCCTTCCAAGTCACAGAAAGACAGCCTGATGAGAAGAGGAGTATCTCATAAACAAAACTGGAGGAACAAAGTGGTTATTTATAATGTTGGACAAAGAACAAGGAGTAAAACTGTGGGATCAATAAAAAGGACCAACTAATGAATCCTAACATGCTTAACAAAAAAAATACATTTCACAGATGGGAAAAGAAATTAGTTTAGGACCATTTCTAAGGACCATATTTCATGGCAATATAGAATGACATTAAAATATTCTAGAGCCATAAGTGTATTGTAAACAAACAACCTTTTAAAATAATTTTTAAATTAGAAAGTATTTCTTTTCTCTATTTCATCTCCCTATTCCTTTGGACAAAGTAAAAGAAAAAAAAAATTCTTGTAACAAAGCAAAAAGGATTCCCTTGCTGGCCATGTCCTAAAATGTTTATCCCTATATCCCTACATGAGTATTATTTAGTACCAATTTAGGCTGATTTTAGTTTAGCAAGACTTAGCCATCAACATTTAATGGTTCACAAACTTTTTCACCATCACAATTCCTTCCACTCTTGCAGATTTAATTTTTTAAAATACAGTTCACCTTTTGCTTTTATTACATTGCCGTAGTTCCTATGCTTATTGTGAACCCTGACCCAACTTTTCTCTTATTTTCTCAGACTGAGGAAAAGAGAGGGTTTTTTTTTTTTTTTTAACTTTCTTCTGTGTCCAGATCATTATTGCTAATATTGAAATTTTCTTATGGAATTCCTCATTCACATCCCACAGATCACCAGGGTTTCAGAGAACAGAGTTTGAGAAACAATACATTATACAAAAGGAAATTATTATTATTGAAGTAAAAATGATCCATGTGGTAGATCACAGAGTAAGGCTTTTTATAAATGCATATTAGAATGAATTGAATAAATTTGTTCTTGCTCATTGCTGAATGAAATCAGAGTTAGCATTTAAATCTTTGCCTTTAAAAGAAGCAGTGAGATTATCTAAATGCTGAGTGTATCTAAAAAAGGGAAAGTTATATTTCTGAAGCCCATGTCTATATAATCTAGTAGATATAAAAATTTAAATAAATTCATTTTTATTTACATTTATTTACACAAAAGATATTAAAAAAAAAACTTGTTTTCAACACTAAATTAGTCATGTTGGGTGACCTATAGACAAATTGTTCAAATTTCATAATGACATTTAAAATAACCTGTTCTATTCAACCTGACCAAGCTTTGACTCTAAATAAGAGACATGAGAAGGTACTTCTTTACTTTATTTTATTTTTTGCAGAGGTGGAGGAAACTATTGCAGTGGAACACTATACAGTGTCAATTTTTATGAGCTCTTTTCTATTTTTTTTCCTCTTTTTTCATTCTTTGCTGAAAAGAATGGCTCTTTGAGAGAAGGAAAAGGGAAACATATAATGGAAACATAGGGAAAGACTAAAGAATTGACATTATAAAAACACAAAAATAAAGCATAAAGAAAAGAAAATGGACTTTTTCTGAAGTTTTACTTCATGATTCTCGAATGGCAGACCCAATAAAGACATGGTAAAAGAAGTAGCATCATTATTACCATTACAAAACTCCTAAGTTTACTCATTTTTTAAATTGCTCTGATGTTTTCTGGCTAGTATTTTTGCAAACTGACACATTTAAAAGTATTTCCTTTCAATATATCCCTGTCTTTAAGAAAACTTAATATAAGTATATTTCATAGGACAGCTAGGTGGCACAAGGGATAGTGCTCCGGAGTCAGAAAGATCTGAATTCAAATCCAGTTTCAGATATTTTTTAACTGTGTGACCCTGGACAAGTCACTTAAGCCTGTTTTTCTCAGTTTCCTCACCTGTAAAATGAGCTGGAAAAGGAAATAGCAAGCCATTCTAGTATCTTTGCCAAGAAAATTACAAATGGGATTAAAAAGAATCAGCCACAACTGAAAAATGACTGAACATAATTAACATTGTTAATAAAAAGAAAATGACAGGCAAGACATCATTCCACAAGTACAATGTTACAAAGAGATATTAGCCAAATAGTATTAATTAGTACAACAGCATTATAGTGGGGTTTCATGATATTTCAAGGCTATTGGATTATAATGTTTTAATTACCCCTTACAAAATTAAGGTCTCCATATCTTTGAAGTTGTTTCTATACTGCAACAAGCTCATTTACTCTGGAACAATATTACTAAGTGTTTTGAAATCTCAAGATGATTTGATTTTTTATTTCCCTGAAACCCAGACAGGATAGGGGAACATAAACTTTCATCGTCATATTTTACCACAGATATTTTTGCTAATGTTGAAGGCATCGTTAGAGTTGTGGTTGTTATGAAACCATCCCACACCCTCTGAAATATCTAAAGTACCTGCCCCTTATACACCAAGATATGGTTTATAATAGCCACACCTTCATTATACTGTTTCTTAACAACTCTCTAATCAACCTACAAAAGCTACCCTCTGATAAAAAGTTTTATTTAGCAGACATTTCCCTGTACTTCAGAAATGCACAGTCTCTTACTGAAAGTCATTGTTTGTCCTTTGTTCCAGGAGATGACCATGACATCAGGAACGTGACATCATGATATGCAAGTGAATTGGATTTAAGTGAAGGAAGGCTGTGCAAGGGGATCAGCCTCCCTTTATCCTCCATTTGGGTTCAATGGCCAGAAATAGATCAGGATGACTAGAGATGGGCCTGGATGAACCTTGGTCTTTTTAAGCTAAGGTCTTCAACAGGTCTCAGTTTGACTGAGGGTGCACTCATTCAGGAATTAAGACTAAGCATTCTTTGACTTGCATCAGGGATTTCCCAATCAAGATTACCCCAGTGACAAGATATTTGATATATCTTGAGTGTATCCACTACGAATCTTAGCTCCAAAGTCCCCAGCAATATTTCCTTCCTCTGATCAGTCAGAGGATGCTGTTAGCTCAAAACAAAAGTATTTAATGAAATGAAATAGCAGAGTAAGATCAGTAACAATAAAATATTTCATCCACAAACCTAGGCTCCTTTTCCTGTAGGATACACATCTGAAGAATATATGTAGTAGTAATAACTGGTGTCTTTGATGTTACAGAACCCTAATGTCTTATGGAGGGGGGGAATCATCATTCTTCTTCTTGATCTATTCCTTCCTGATGGTCTCACATAATGTGTAATTTATATTGGATTTACAATTTCTGCTGAGTATTGTTCCCTACCAGACTTACATGGTCACTATTCAGCACTATTTTATTACACATGTGGTAGTTATTGATTGAGTCATGTATGGCTTCAATGGGCCTGAGATTATGGTGTTTTCCCTCTACTTCCAGCTTCTGGGGTTCAACTGAAATCTACAGCTTGTGTGTTACCTCTTTTTCATAAGAGAATGAGTAAACTCTACCATTGCTCTTTTAGTCTAAAGACTTTTCTGTGATAATTCTTCCAGAAAGAGAAAAAGTCCTAACAGATCAAAAGAAAAAATCTTACAGTGGCTTTCTCCCATAAGAAAGTCTTTCTCTGCCATTTCCCAACTGATAAATGATGAAAAGATATGAACTATATCCAAAGGATATAGTTCTAAAATAATGCATATCCTTTCACCTAATAATACTATTACTGATATGAATCCAAAAGAGATTTTTAAAAAAGGAAAAGGACCTATATGTACAAAATATGCATAGTAGCTCTTTTCTCAGGGCAAAGAAATAGAAACCAAGGGGATATTCAGTATTTGGGGAGTGACTGAATAAATTGTGGCATGAAATTATGATGGAATAATTATTGTTCTATGGCAAATGATGATCAGTATGCACTCAGAAAAACCTGAAAAGTCCTTCATGAGATCAAGCAAAGTGCAATGTACTGGGTACAAGGAAATGGGAATGTTCTGGGTTGATCAGCTATAAAATAACTATGCTTTTCTCAGAAATACAATGATTCAAGCCTACTTTGAAGGACTGATGATGAAAAATGCTATCCATAGCCAGAGAAAGAACTAATTGTGTCTGGATGCATATTGAAGCACACTTTTTTTAACTCTACTTTTTTTGAGGGATTTTTTTTTTGGTGAAAGGGGAGAAATTTTATATATATTTTTCTCAATATGACTTTTATGGAAATATTTTGTACAACTTCATATGTGCCTTCTCAGTGTGGAGAGAGGGGAGAGGGAGGGAGAGAATATCTGAAACTCAAAGTTTTAAAAACAAATGCAAAAAAAAATTACATGTAATTGGGGAAAATAAAATATTAAAACAAAAAAAAATTTACTTTCTCTGTCTTCAAGCCTTGGATATAATGCATGTTCCTCTCTTGAAAGAGACTCTTGACCCTAAATCAATCTCTGGAACACAGAGTCATAGCTTGTAATGTAACTCAGTTGTCTCAGTCTTGAATTTGTCTTTTTTTCCAACTCTATTTCCTGATCACTGAGGATTACTTCTCTTTCAGAAGCCTCATGCTGACTGATGAACAGAAAGTCCCTAATATTTAAGTTTGTGGAGTTTAATGTCCACAGTCAGCTTCTTTTAAAGACTGTTCTTCCAATACTGGGAAATGAATGTAAACTGTTTGCATTTTTCTTTTGTCTTCCCGCGTATTTTTACCTTCTGAATCCAATTCTTGCTGTGCAACAAGAGAACTGTTCAGTTCTGCACACATATATTGTACTTAGGATATATTATGACATATTTAACATGTATAGGACTACTTGCCATCTGGGGGAGGGGGTGGATGCAGGGAGGGGAAAAGTCGGAACAGAAGTGAGTGCAAGGGATAATGTTGTAAAAAATTACCCAGGCATGGGTTCTGTCAATAAAAAGTTATAATTTAAAAAAAAAAAAAAAAAAAAGACTGTTCTTCCACAAAACTGACAAGGTCTCTTAGGGTTTGGAGCCTACCAGTTTCTTAATTACAGAACTTGTCCTTCCACACAAATGTGATATCTTAGATTCTTTAAAGCTCTAAGTTAATGATCTTATAAAAGATGGAAGAAGGAAAAAAGATAGGAATAATACTAACCCCAGGTGGAGAAGTCATAATTTACTCACAACTAGCTCCTTTCCTGACTTTTTCCACATGTCATTGAGTCATTTCAAGTGTGTTTGACTCTTTATGATTCTATCTGGGTTTTCTTGGCAAAGATACTAGAGTAATTTGTCATTCCCTCCTCCAGTCCATTTTACAAATGCAAATAGGAATCACACAGCTAGTAAGTATCTGAGTCCAGTTTTGAATTCATAAAGATAAGTCTTCTTGATTCCAAACCCAATGTTTTATCTAATGCACCACCTAGCAGTCTTTTCATGCATACATGACCCCAAATCCTTTCAAACAGTACTACAGTATAATATATATAATGTACTTAGAAATTATATACTAATAATACATCAATGTGAATTATTATCAGTGGGGAGAACAGCCTTCTATCAAAAAGCTAGGGATATATTAATCCCTAATTAATTATATTTTGTTTTTAACTGAGATGGTTGTAAAGCTTAAGTAAGAAGTAGATTTGGAGAATTATATTTGACAAGGAGAATTTACATTGAATGTGCTGTGCTTTCATTTTCTAGAAATTCTTTTTTCTTCCCAAAGGGAACTCTGAGAATGCTCTGCTGAATGTCAACATATGAGAGTAGAGACAAACAAAATTCATGAGATCCCCTGTAATGATAAAAGGCCATGGCAAAATGAAATGTTAACATCATTTCCATTTAAGTAGATATATAAATATCCAAGTGAAAATACACAAGAAGAATGGAGCTTCCATGCATGACTTTATGGACTTCTATAATCTGTTTTTTTGAGCCACCAGCAAAAGATAAATAAATTTAAATCTATCTTAGTGCTTATTATAAGTGAGGAAAAAATAAAATACTTTCTTTTCACATAAAGCAATTTGCTAAAAAGGACTTCTCTACCAAAGAGAGGCACTTTCTTTTAAAAAAGTAAAATCTCATTGGCAACCAGTGAAGAATGCTTAATAAATTCAGAGGCAGAGAGAGAAGGAGGGCTGCACAGGCTGCAGCAGCAAAAAGAAGTAACTCCATTTTGACATCAGTGAACGAGGACAGACAGCAAGTTGGGTGACTAACCATTTTTCATTTTGATTGATAAGGTCATGTCTGGATGTTTCTTGGACATGTAGAAAGTATGGGGGATAAACCCTTCATTTTCTACTTTATTTTGCTAAGTTTTTGCTTTGTCTTGGTCTTTATTCTATTCTACCTCGTGAATTATAATTATATTTGTTCATATTCAAATTTGGAATGAAAGGTTAGGATGGAGGAAACAGAAAACTCCAACTAGAGTCAGAATAGGACAAGATTCACTTTCAAACTCCCATACATATTAAGGGTGGCAGGTGAAAGATGAAATAACTGAGGAAACAAAGGTGCGAGTTTCCAAGCATATCTATTTATTAACCCATTTTGCCAACTGCCCAGTAAATTGGAACCTCAGCTTAGGGTTAGATCCTGCATATAGGGAAAGACAGGCTTTTATATATAATAAATTGGTCAAAGAAGACTAATTTTTTAAATTATAGCTTTTTATTCACAAGATATATGCATGGGTAATTTTTCAGCATTGGCAGCTGCAAAATCTTTTGTTCCAAGCAGGGCCAAGAGATCATTATATACTTCACAACAATACTATATGATGACCAATTCTGATGGACCTGGCCATCCTCAGCAATGAGATCAACTAAATTATTTCCAATGGAGCAGTAATGAACTGAACCAGCTATGCCCAGAGAAAGAACTCAGGGAGATGACTAAAAACCATTACAATGAATTCCCAATCCCTATATTTTTGCCCACCTGCATTTTTTATTTCCTTCACAGGCTAATTGTACAATATTTCAGAGTCCGATTCTTTTTGTGCAGCAAAATAATGGTTTGGTCATGTATACTTATTGTGTATCTAATTTATATTTTAATATATTTAACATCTACTGGTCATCCTGCCATCTGGAGGAGGGGGTGGGGGGAAAGAGGGGAAAAATTGGAACAAGAGGTTTGGCAATTGTCAATGCTGTAAAGTTATCCATACATATAACCTGTAAATAAAAGGCTATTAAATTAAAAAAAAAAAAACAAAAAACCTTTTGTTCCAATTTTTCCCCTCCTTCCCCCCATCCCCTCCCTCAGATGGCAGGTAGACCAGTACATGTTAAATATGTTAAAGTATATGTTAAATACAATATATGTATATATGTCCATATAGTTATTTTGCTGCACAAGAAGAATCGGACTTTAAAATATTGTACTATTAGCCTGTGAAGGAAATCAAAAATGCAGGTAGACAAAAATAGAGGGATTAGGAATTCTATGTAGTGGTTCACACTCATTTCCCTTAGTTCTTTCGCTGGGTATAGCTGGTTCAATTCATTACTGTTCAATTGGAACTGATTTGTTTCATCTCATTGTTGAAGATGGCCAAATCCATCAGAATTGATCATCATATAGTATTGTTGTTGAAGTATATAATGATCTCCTGGTCCTGCTCATTTCAGTCAACATCAGTTCATGTAAGGACTAATTAATTAAAAGGAAAGAGTACAACATTAAATAATCTGATTTCTAATTGGAGGAAAGATTAAGAACTTTCCAAGTCAGGAGGGGGTGAGTGAATAGGTGTAATTCCCTGAAATAAAAATCACTGAATGATCAGTTTATTTTCATTAAATTATTTAATTCATGTTTTATTAGTTTTTATTATTTTTATTATTATTATTATTTTATTATTTAATTCATGTTTTAATAAACATTAAACCATCAGTATATTGCATGAACCCCATGGGGCAATTTATGAGAAAATAGAGTTATGAGTCATACAGAATGGGCAGGTATGGATAGGTCACTATGTGCATCAGTAGAAACAATACCTATTTTGGTGAGGGCCAGATCTACTAGGATATTGAGACTATGGATGTCCTGGGGATTATTTAAAAAAAAAAAAAAAAAAAAAAAAATCCCTTTCCTGAAGAAGTTTGTACTATCATTGTAGGTAATATACATTGCCTGTCTGCTAGTTATCACCTTTTACCCCCCTTATATCCACTCTGAAGACATTGTGACAAAGCAGAAAGAACGATTAATTCAAAGTTCAGGAGACTAGATTCTGATTTTGGTTTTGCCATTAATCCTGACAAAAAGTCATTACCATCTTTAGGTGATAATGACTCTATAGAACACGAAATCCATAGAATCTAGAGATGGTAATGACTCTCATTCTTTAGAATGAATGAAGCAAAATGAAGGAAATGCTCCCTAACATCACTTTTAAGTTTTAACTATGATTATCAAGCATTTGCTCTAAGCTAATTAATCAATAGTCTAAAAGCAGATCAATGGCAACATAAAAGATTTATACTAGAAATGATGATTGTACTCAAAAAATGGATATTAACCTGCATATGCACAATTTAGCTCCTCAATATGCAAGAATTACTGTTGCCTTTACTAATATTTAACACCTATTATGTGCCCAGAACATGCTCAACATGAAATTTCCTGCTCTCAAGGAGATTCTATTTTCTTGGAGAAGGAAGATTTAAATGATAAAATAATATCTTAAAAAAGGACAATGCAAAATAGCAAAAAGTATTTTAATAAATAGAATCAAGATTCCAAAATCATAAAAGCCAGAATTTATGGGATAATCAAAAAATGCTACAAAAGGAAAGAACTTGATTTTGATTGAGTGATTAATAATTACTTTAAAACTGAGTTTAAAACCCAGTTTTTAACAGCTACTTGTCGCAGTGGATAGAGCACCAGCCCTGAAATCAGGAGGACCAGAATTCAAATCTGACCTCTGACACTTAACACTTTTTGGCTGTGGGGCCCTGGGCAAGTCACTTAACCCCAAATGCCTCAAAGGAAAAAAACTGAGGCAATTTTTTCCGTAATGAAGGCAGAACTCGACACAGGACTTAGTATTCTGCTGTTAAATGTTGTAGCTCTACAAGGAGAAAAAAACAACAACACAGGATGCATTCAAGTTTAATCTTCATTACTGGCATTTTTCGTCAATTTCTTGTCTAAATAAGCAACAAAACAATAAAAAAATAAATTGAGCCCTGATTTGTAGCATTTAACCAAATTCTGAGATATCAATTCTTCTACTGAACATTTAACAATTATCTCTCCGAAGCAAATTTAAGTTGGCTCCAGGACACTAGTAGTTATCCTTTTCTTTTCATGCACACTGTTGTAGGTATAAAAGTACAGCTTTCTATTTCTGTCTTTTTTATCACTGTATGTTATATAATGATTATTAAAAGGCAGCACAACATAGAGCAGTGGTGTTAAACCAAGTATAAATGGATCCCTGCAGCTACATGTAATCATAGAGAAGGACAAATTAACATTCCTATGTTGGGTTGGATTTTTATTTATTTTGTTAAGTGTCTCCTAACTACATTTTAAACTAGTTCTTACTAACTAGGGATTTTGTGATCTAGAGAGTTCTATCTTCACACCTATGCTTACTGTGAGAGGTTAGTCAATTTACTTACTGCCTCAGTGCCCCAGGCAACCCATTTAGACTATAAATTATCAAGCAGTTTTAAAGTCAGTAGAAGGAATTACTCACAAATAGAACTATATACAGATGAAATCATAGGTCTATTTAGACAATTTCTGAGTATCTGAATAATGCATTTGATATGCAGTTGTATCCAACTCTTCATGATCTCATTTGGGATTTTTCTTGGCAAAGATACTGGAGTGGTTTGCTATTTCCTTTTCCTTTTGCAAATGAGTAAACTGAGGCAAATAGGGTTAAATGATTTGCCCAGGGTCACATAGCATTTGAGGCTGGATTTGAACTCATGAAGATGAGTCTTCCTGACTGCAGCCGTAGCGCTTTGTGCACTATGGCATCACCTAGCTGCCCACTCACAGTATACACATCACTAGCTAAGAGCAGAGAACTTTTTAGTGTCTACTATTGCAACAGAGTATCTATGGGATTTGTTTTCCTGTAAGTGTAAAAGCCTTACTTTCTGTAAAACGGATGGGTTCATACAACCTAATGCTGTTCATAATCTTCAAAATAATCTGTTGTTATTTGGTTGTTTCAGTTATGTCTGATTCTCCATGACCCCATTTGGGGTTTTCTTGGTAAAGATACCATAGTGGATTGCCATCTCATTCTCCAGCTCACTTTACAGATGTGAAAACTGAGGCATACTGCCCCAAATAATATTAGATTGCATTTAGATGCTAAATAAAATAGTGACCACAGGACCTTAATAGAATGGATGGACAAAAACCATATACTGTATCCATGGTAGACTTAATTTAAAATAATTGTTAAAGACTCCAAACTCATAGGGCTTGCTATCTTGTTTTCAAAATAATAGCTCTTTCCAAACATTAACTGTTAGTGTTTGAACAGATCTTTTCTATTCCCCTACCCAGCACACCCTATAATTTCAGCTTGGTTACATCCTCTTTCAGTGAACTAATCACCTACCAAACCAAGTCATTCCATTCTGGGACAGCTATAAATCGGTTTGTTTTGGTTTTTTGCAAGGCAATTAGAATTAAGTAATTTACCCATGTAAGTGTTACATATCTGAGGTTGGATTTGAACTCAGATCCTCCTGACTCCAGGATGGGTACTTTATCTGTTGCACAATCTAGCTGTCTCTGACAGCTCTAATTGTTAAGTACTTTATGATTAGCCAAACTCTGCCTTTTACTAAGTGCCATTTACTGATCTAGTTCTTCCCTTAGGAAAAAGATTCTGTTGAATCCCTCTTCACAAAAGAAGCCATGTAAACTATTTGATATAGAAACACTCACATGTATGTATGTGTGTATGTATAGATGCATGCACCTGAAAATAGTAGGCTTCAATCTGCATTCAGATGCCATCAAATCTTTCTCCAGATGTGGTTAGCATTTTCCATCATGAGTCAAAGAATATTTTCAAAAGAAAGAGGAAAAGAAAATCAGTAAAAAGCACTGAACCTATCTCCCTGAAATAGAAAAAAATATACAATGTTCAATACCCATGAATCTTCCTCTTCTACAAAGAAATGGGAGGAGACATATCAAATCTTCTTTCAGACTAAGCTTGGTTTTCCATAATTTTATAACATTCACCTTTTATTGATTTGTGGTGGGTGGTTGCTATAGTCATTGAGCAAACTGTCACATACACAATTCCTACTCCCTTCACCTTCCCCCCCCCCCCCCCCCCAATAAACTTCAGTGCCTTCTTAATGCCTCCAGAATGAATACAACATGCTTTGCTTGATATTCTGAGCTATTCATAACCTAGCCCCTTCCCACTTTTCTAGTCTTATGTATTCTTTGGTCCAGTGACATTAAACTCATTGTTCCATGAACTAGATACTTTATCTCTCAGCTCTGAATATTTCCCCTTTCTGTACCCAATACCTGGAATTCTTTCCCTCTTCTACTCCCTCTACCGATCTTCCTGTCTTCCTTTCAGTCCCAACTAAAAATCTCACGTTCTACAGGAAGTCTTTCCCAACTCCTATTTTCTATGTGCTTTCCCTTTGTTAACTATTTTCTATTTATCCTGTATGTAGCTTACTTGTATAAATTGTATAAAATAAAATGTTATCTCCTCTTATTAGATTGTAAACGCAAACAAGACAAAGACTATTTTTTGACTCTTTTTGTTTCTCCAATGTTTAGCATAGTGCCTGGCACATAGTAGGTACTTAGTAAATGTATATTGATTTTCTTATCCCTGTATATTTTATTCTGCTTCAAATCATATACATATTTCTATGCTTCCCTGAATTCATGATAGCAGGTATTTTTTACAGCATAGTAATATTCTATTATATTTATGTGCCACAGTTTATTTAGCCTTTCTCCAATCAATGGGCATCTAATTTGTTATCAGTGATCTCTCTGAAGTATCCATTGCAGTGGAATGCTGCAACCAATTTGCATTAACTCAGGAAAGCCAATTTTTAAATTTGGTGAATGATTGTGATGGAATACTACTATGCTATAAGAAATGAAAGGACTTGCATGAAATAAGAAAGAACAAAGTGTGCAGAATCAATGTAGCAGCATTGTTGTTTTAAGAGCAACTTTGAAAAACTAAGTCATTTTGACTACCAAAAGTACACATTAAAAACAAAGGACATCTCAAGAAAGACACTATTTGCATCCAGAAAAAGAACTGATAAATAGAAGGATGTATAGAATAATTTTACATGTATATGTAATACACACACATACACACACACACACACACACACACACACTTTTTGTGTCTAATTACAGCCAACTCTAGAGCAGGGGAAGTGAGGAGGGAAGAAAAAAAAGGAGGAAAAATAAATTTATATGATAACTTTGTTGTATATTTGAAGGGAATAGCAATTTGTACATGATAGATTTGTGGTTACATTTGCAATTTTTAAAAATCATATTGTGTTATGGAAAAACTTGTTTTGTTCCATGAATTGAAAATGAAATAAATTTGTAATATCAAAAAATTTTTGATATGAATGCTTGCATCTCAGAAATCAGCAAATGTTATAAACCAAGGTTTGTTTATTGTGTATGGGTTTTCTAGACTTTGGGAAATAATGGAAAAATGTTCCTAATACAGATTAAATTAAAAAATATATCATTTGTACTTTTTTTTTTCACCAGAGTTGGTTGTTAAACATTTAGCAGCATATTTTTATGTAGATATCTAGGACTAGAATCTCTGAGTCAGAGAGAGTTTGGATATTTTAATTACTTTATTGTTCAGTTCAGAACTTAGCAAATATCCTGTTAAATTTAATCTTTTTTGCATTTGGTCAATTACTTTAGCTTGATAAGATCTTTGAGGTCTGAATTTTGCCATCCATCAGTATAGCATCAGGGCTTCTGAGTGAGCTGAAAGATTTCAGAAACTATGTCTTTTAACTTCACACGCCCCTAAACTGGAAGCAAGCTACTTTCAGCATATTCCCCAGGGACCTCAACCCTTCTGACTTCCAACTCAGAGGAAAGAAGGGAAAAGTATGGGAAAATAAGAGGAAAATAGAATTGTGCAGAAGTGTTAGCGCATGATCAGGAAAACTATGGGAATTTTGAGACTAGTACAAATTATAGATGGTCAGTTCTAATAGAAAAAGTCAACCATATTTTCAAAAGCTCTGACACATGGAGAATACAAAGGGAAAGAAAGGCAGGGAATCCCAGTGGGGGTATATGTGTTGTTTAACTTGGTCCTCCCCTTCAACCTTACAAAAACATTGCCTAGTAGAAATGGTTTGTAATGTGTTGGTATCTAATTCCAGAGTACATGCAAAATAAGCAAAACAATGCAAAATACACAAGCCCTCTAAAACAAAAGTAAAAATAACAGTTTGAGAAATGTAATGTGATCTGGTAGAATAGCTACTCCCTAGACAGAGTTCATCTTTCTCATGGATAAACCTGTGTTTTAACTCTTGACAGATATATTATTTACCTCCAAGCAGAGTATCTGCTTTTAAGACTCCTTTCCACTGAGTTTAAATTTCTCATGCAATGAAAATGAAATTATATGCCAGCACATTCCTTAAGTCTGCCCCTACATGCTATCTCCATCAACAGATCCTTCTGGCCAGAAGAAATCATAATAAATAGTCAATGTTCTTAAATACATAATTTCTGTAGGTTCTAACTTTTACCATTCCCCACCTAAGAGCCATAACTAGTGTATAATAGCTGAGGCTTTGTTCCAAGGTGCTGAAATATAGAGGACACTGAGAACAGTCATACTCCAGAAGCAAGTTGAAATAAGTAACATTGACATTTAACTAGTAAGAATTAATTGAATAGGAAATGATTATAAGATTTACTTCCTCAATTCACTTCCTCCTCCTTCCCTTCACAGGCATCCCAGATAAATTTCTCCCAAGGATTTGGTTTCACATTATGAGTCCTTGTGTTCCAGTATCTGAGATGGCTGTCTAAAGTCTCACCCACTTCTTTAATTGAAGTCCACCTTTAAAAAAATAGATTTGAGATTTTCTTTGCTTCCATCTCTAAATGCTAATATGCTACCATCCATGAAATAAGTTATACGATCAACTCATATTGGTCAAATTATAATGTAACTATATATATATATATATATATATATGTATATATATATATATATATATATATGTGTGTATATGTGTTCACATACATACACCAATGAGTCTCGTTTTAAAAGCAGACTGTAGGGAAAAAAGGCCCTGTTAAACTTAAATAAATAAATTTTAAATGGTAGAATTTCAGATATAATGGAATCATGCATGGGGAGAAGTATTTTTAGTTAGTTTCTCTAATATTCCTAAAAGCACATTACACACTCATAAACTCCATTTATACATAAAAATGATCCTATCTTCATAGGTCTTCATAGGCAGGTGAATGTCAGAAACTAATATCTTCATTTTCATTTTTCTGCTACAAAAGCAAAACAAAACAATTTAGAATCAACTAAGATTTTAAAATAGACTCATTCACAAAATGATGCTGAAATTTCTGGCTCCAATTTGATTTAAAAGCTGGAAGAGAAATGTCACTATGAAGATATGCTCTCCTTATGAAATCATTCAAAGTTTTCCTATATGATGGTTGGCACAGCAAAATTGCCGTAACTCTCCTGCTACTGAAGAATGCACCATTGTAGTCTGATTAGTTTGGGGAAACTGGAATTTTTTGAAGTATATTTCCAGAGAGAATTACCAAATGAGATCAAAAGCCTTTAGATTTGGAGGAGTTGAAAATTAATAATATTCAAGAGCCTCCAGAATTTTCCTTGCATTCAAAGTCTTTCACAATTTGTTAACACCTACTTTTTCTGTCTTATTTTATATTACTCTCTTCTACGCACTAACAGGAACTTTATCAAAGATATTGGTGGTGGAACTAGAGTTCTGCCTCCCTTAGGGGGACTGATCAGAGGAACCAGAATGTCAAGGATCTCTGAGTAAGAATACTGAAGTCCACAAGCACTTTGAATGTAGCCAAAACTGGGAAAATTAGAATTGGAGACAATCAAGGTCAGGACCAAAAAATGACCTGACCAGTTTATTCAAGAGTACAAGGAGAAAGGGGAGAATTTAGCCCTTTTCAGCACAAAGTCCCAAATCAGTAAATATTGTTCTAGAGAAGTCCAAGAAGCAAGCAAAGAAGGGAGTGACTCCACAATAGCTATAAGCCTTCAACAGAAGCCTAAGCAAGAAAGAAAAAAATAGTCATAAGAACAAAAAGATTACCTAGAAGAAATAAAGCAAGACTTAAAATTTGTGTGTGCATGTGTGTGTGTGTGTGTGTGTGTGTGAATTAAGAACTCTTAAAGAAAGAAATAGAAAAAGAATCAATAGCTTAGAATAGAAAATGAAAAATCTTACACAGGTAGTAGAAAAAAATAGAATAGAGAAAACAAATCAATGACTCCATTAGACAATAAGAAATATTGGGGGGGGGGGAAATCAAAACATTGAAAAAAAGAAAATAGTCTAAGTTATTTACTATCACTAACAATTAACCTGGAAAACATGTCAGCAAGATATCCGTGTTGTCTAACTTCCTGAAAATCATAACCAATGGGGGAAAACCTAGATACAAGTATTTTAATAAATAATACATGAAAACTGCATAGATAAATTAGTGTCATTGGAAAAGATGAAAATAGAAAGAATGCACACATCACCTTTGAAAACAAACTACAAAATTAAAACTCTTAGTAATATAAAACCTGAAATTTAAAACTTTCAAGTCAAAGGAAAAAGTATTTCAAGCAGCCAGTAAGAAAGAATTCATGTATGAAGTTAATTATAGTCATGGCCCCATAAGAATTAGCATCAATTAATAGAAAGGAGTAAAAATTTTGGAATATAATATTCCAAACAGCAAAAGATAAAGGTTTACAATCAAGAATAAATTACTCTGAATTATATAATCCTACAGGAGAAAAAACAAAGACCTATGATGAAATAAAGGTGAGACAGCTAGCTGGTACAATGGATAGAGTGTCAGATTTGGAGTCAGGAAGACTCATCTTCTTGATGAGTCTTACAAGCTGTCTTACCCTGCACAAGTCACTTGACCCTATTTGCCTCAGTTTCCTCATCTGTAAAATGGCAGATTACTACAGTAGCTTTGCCAAGAAAATGGAGTCACAAAGAGTTAGACACAGCTGAACTGAACAAAGGGAATAAAGAAATTTTAAAATACAAACACAGGAATCAAGGAAAACTAGAAAGATAAATACATTTGAGAAATTCCAGTGGGATAAATGATGTCTAAGTATTTACATTCTAGTTCAAGGAGAAGAGGCATGTGTCTCATCAGAATCCCATTATCTTCAAGGATCACAGAGAGAGTTAAGAAAAAAAAAAAAAAAAAAAACACTAGTCCTGGATATAGTTTTGTTCTGTTCTGATATTTTAAAGAAAGGAAATAGAAGGAAGGAAAGAAATATGCCAGGAGATATATTAGGAAAGAGGGGTGTTCCAAGTGCTTACATTATCTAGATAGAAAAGGCTATATCATTAAACAAATATGAGAAGGAGATACTTTTCAAAACAATGGATAGAGAGGGAAAAGTTCTTTTTTAAAAATAATATTCTTCCCACAATTAGATGTCAAGATAATTTTTAGCTTTCATTTTTATAAGATTTTGAGCTCTAAATTTTTCTCCCTCTTCCCTTTCTTCTTTTGAAAAATGGTAGACATTTTAATACAGTTTATACATGTCCTATCATGTAAAACATATTTTCATATTAGTCAAGGTTGTGAAAGAAGAAACAGATAAAAAAGACATGGAAAAAAATAAAGTGAAAGGAAATATTCTGTTTCTGGTATTCGGAGTCCATCAGTTCTTAATCTAGATGAAGATAACATTTTCCTTCAGAGGAAGAGTTCTTGACCAAACAAGAGATGGAGAGGGTCACAGAAGATAGGATGGACACAGAAGATAGGATGGATAATTTAATTACAGATGGATTTATAAGTGAATTATATTAAACATTCAAATTATTCCAATGTGAAATTAATTATTTATCAAAAAGCAGTATTCCTTCTATGATATAAATATGATTTTCATACCTAAACCAGTGAGAGAAAAAGCAGTGGAAATAAACTATAAATCATTATCATTTATGAATACTAGCATAAAAAGTTGAATAAATATTAGAAAAGAGTCTATAGCAATACATAAAATCTTATATACTATTATCAGGTTTATCTTATACCATGAATGCAGGATTGGTCAACATTAAGAAAAAAATAAAATGGAAGTTTTTAATTACATAAAATTGAAAAGTTTATCATGAATAAATTTAGAAGGAAACACTTAACTGCTAAAAAAAAAAAATCTTTGCCAACAAGTTTCTCTGATAGAAGTTGGATATCCAAGATAAATAGGAAAATAATTGAAACACATATGAAGAAGAACCTAATAGATTATTGGTAATATTATATGAACAGAAAATTATCAAAATAATAAAAGCAAACCATCAAACTACATTCTTATATTGCCCAAATCAATAATTAGTAAAACACAAATTGAAACAGCTAAGATTCTATAACTCTGAAATTTTCCATCAGATTTGGCAAACCAAAAAAGGAAAATGACAGGTGGTGGTGGGAATATATGAAAACAAGCACAATAATGCATTGTTTGTGAAGCTGTGAATTGATAGAGCTATTTGAAATTCAGCAAACTGCATGACTTTTGACTCAGCACAACCATTATTAGGCTTATGGCCCCAAAGAAATAAAAGAGAAATGGAAAAGATCTATATTTACAAAAATATTCATTGCAACATTCTTTCTTGTAACAAAGAACTAGAAACTAAGGAAGTGTCCATCAATTAGGCAATGGCTAAACAAATTCTAGTATGTGGATAGAATGTGTTATTAATTTACCATAAAAAATGATGAAAAGGGTGAATCAAGAAAACTTAAGAAATTTAGTATAAAGTAATGCAGAATAAAATGTGCAGAACCAAGGGAACAATTTTCATAATGATTACAGTATCAAAAAGCAAATCAATTTTGAAAAATTTAAATTGAATCAATGCAATGAAATGACCAAATGAGACTATAGAGGATGAATGATGAAAAATGCTTCCTAACTCTTGACAAAAAACTGATGTACATACAGAATGAGGCACACATTTTCAGATGTTGTACTGACTTGATTTATTTTTCTTGACTTCTTATTTATTAAAAGGGAGGGTATTTGGGGGAATAGGAGGAAATGGAATAGTGATATTAATACCGCCAAAAAAGGAAGAAAAAATGTGAATGAAGCATTTTTTAAAACATGCACCAAAATAGTAAGTTCAGAAGAAAACAGACCAAAATGGTATAGCTTTAGAAAGAAAATATTAATTCTAATTCACTAATAGCCCTATTAGGGCAGTTAGTTAATATAGTAGATAGAATGCCAATCTAGGAGTCAGAAAGACTCATCTTACTAAGTTCAAAGCCAGCCTCAAACACTTATGTGTGTAAACCAAGGCAAGACACTGGACTCCATTTGCCTCAGTTTACTCATTTATGAAATAAGCTGGAGAAAAAGATGATAAACTAGTCTAATATTTTGCCAAGAAAAACCCAAATGGGGTCACAGAGTCAGTTATGATTGAACAACTACTATGAAAAACAAGCTGAAGAAACTTAATACTTAACAAAAAGACTTTATTTTAAAGTTTTGTCCTCCAATTTATTTTTAGTATAAGAAATCCATTTCTCTAATAAGAAAACAAGCAAGTAGTGATTTCCTTTTCTTTTTTGTATACTTCATTTAATATTTTTATTTTCCCCACTTATATGTATAGCATTTTTTTACATTTGTTTTTAAAACTTTGAGTTCCAGAATGTCTCCCTTTCTCCCCATTCCCACCCCCCATTTAAGAAGGCACAAGTGAAATTATATAAAACATTTCCATAAAAGTCATATTGTGAAAGAAAACATAGATCTCACTCTCCCTCCCCAGAAAAACCCCTCAAGGAGTGTTTTTGTTTTTTTAATAATATGCTTCAATTTGTATGTAGACACAAATATTTCTTTCTCTGGGTATGGATACTATTTTTCATCATAAGAACTTCAGAGTAGTCAATGGATCATTATATTGCTGAGAATAGTGAACTCGTTTACAGCTGATCATCCCACAATATCGCTATTACTTTGTACATAGTTCATTTCACTTTGCTTGAGTTCATGGAGGACTTTCAAGTTTTTCTGAAAGCATCCTGCTCATCATTTCTCAGAATAGTAATATTCCATCATAAGCATTTTCCTTTTCTAAAGACATTTTCACCTGAGTCCAGGTTGGAAAGGAGGTGTTATTTTTTTTTCTTTCAAACAGAGAGTACCAAAGGCAAATAAATTAATCTAGGAATGCAATTTATTGGACTCCAGATCCAGCAACAAAACAAATGAATGAAAAAGGTCAAAAATGTGTTATGTTATGTAAACTATCAAGCAGTTATTTTTATATAAGTCTTTTCTTTGTATCTGAAAATGTCAGTATTTATTGATTTTTATCAATCAGATAAAAACACAAAAAGATTTCATTAAAAAAAAGAAAGATAAAAGCAAATTTTGTTGAATAATAGCAAATTATATTTGTGTGTGTGTGTAAAAATACATATAGTTTTATAGTTTATAATGTCTTTTCCATTTATAATGTTCTTTCCATCTATTTAATGTAGATATTGTTATCTGGCCATGAGTAACTTTTGCATAGGCAAAGGGAGAAAACAGAGGGCTCCTAGGAATCAAAGGGAACTACTGGATTTTGCTTCAAGAAAATCCCCAATGAATTCTCAGCCTTCTACTCAACAGATAAGGACCACAACAAGTCCTCTGCCAGGTTTCCTGTTGAAAAGCTGCCAGGATCTATTTCAAGAACCCATCGCTGAATGCAGAGCGCTCCCATTCAACTTTTATACCAGAGACAGGCTTTTGAGGGTCTCTAGTGATTATTAGCATGGTGATCTTCACTGGCCTTAATATGGTTTCACTGATTATGAATGAATTATGGAAAATTCAAAGGCTGTAGGTAAAAATGACCCATTAAAGCAATTTCTTACAAAGCATTTTTTAAATAGTTGTGCCTTCATATAAAGTCCTTTGAGATTTAAACTGGATGTGGCCCACAGCCCCTAGACACTCCCCAAAGGCACAAATCAAAGAGGTCCTCCTCCTTCCATTTCTTTTACATCTTCTAAGGTAATATTTGTATAAATTCTTCCTGAAAGCATTATGTGTGCTTTTTTTAAGGAAAATATGATGGACCTGGAACTACCAAATAACTCTATTATTGCCTTTCCCATGAAAAGTATAATCAGTGCCCTCAGTATACCCATTTTCTTCTCCATATTCTCTTTGGAGAAGATGATCTTCTGAAAGATTGTAAGTCTCTATTTTAAACATAAAAAATCCATTTCTCTTAGAAGAATAGTTGAAGAAAGGAATAATTGCATTTTCTAGCGATCTTTTGACCTGGGCCCAGGTTAGAAAGAGCATAGTATAATGTTCTTGGCAAATAGACCAATTGAAGAATGCAAGTTCCATGAACCAAAACAAATGAACCAAAAACAGTAAAAAAAAAAAAAAAAAAAAAAAAAAAAGCTAGTTATTTTTTTCTGTTCATTTTTTTATTAACATAAATCTATTTTCTCATTCAATCTAAGTCACTATTGATTAGAAAAATAAACATTAAGACAACCTCACACCTATTCAATTGGCTAAAATAAGAGGAAAAAATAATAACAAATGTCGGAAGAGTCTTCAGAAAACAGATTGAATCTATTGTTGTAACTGTGCTTGAAGTCTTTCTTATATGCATTCCCTTGAGAACCCAGGGTGCCCTTCATGCCTTGATAAAGCAAAAGAGGAGGATTTTTGTGGACCACTGGAAGTGTTCTATTTGATCTTCTAATCTTCTGTTTAAAAACCTTAGAAAATTTAAGTCCCACCAATTTTCCAGCCTTTTCTCATTTTAGTGCACTTCACACACCCTATATTCTTGCCCAATTGGACTACTATTTGCTTCTATTTTCTTCCCTCCATGCATTCTCTAAGCCATATCCCATGCTTAGAATCCATTCTACTCATTTTATAGTCATAGAGGGATCTGTTTCTGTTTGAGTTTGATTATTAATAGTTAACTCTCTACAATTATAAGTTGCAGAAAGAGGGAGCTACTTCTGCTCCTTCTGCTCACTTTGAAATTTTGGAAACATGGTGAGTCAGCATTTGGGCATTTCAAATAAGAAAAATACCATGGCTGCTTCTGACCATAAGATGGCCTCTCACTGAAATGACTTGTTACTTTGGTCAGACTTCAAAAATTCTGAGTGGCCCTTTGCAACCCCATGACAATGGAAAGGGAGTAGAACACGAGGTCAGTTCAGAGGAGAGACAGCTTCCCACTGGCTTTCCTTTCTTTTGACCTAACATTTCCAATGAGGCCAGAGAAGGTCTGATCCTCCATATTCTGTTTACTTTTCCCATATGACAGAAATCTATGGAAGAGGAGGCCTAAGTAGGCAAACTTGTGCCTGGGCATACTTGGGCCTAGTCAGGGAAAATAGAACTTATCCCAACATGTTTGGAGGCAATCTTGTGATTATGAGTTTGAGTAGAGCTGGCTAGCTGGAAGAAAAGCTTCTGCATCGTAAAGGAAGGGTCTCAGCAAGAGGATTGACTCTTTTTTAAGGAGAGCCAACCTTGGCTATTTCACCAGCAGTCGTATACCAGGTGTTGTTTGGATTGTGTAGTATCAAGATGAAATATATTAATAAAAAGATTAATTAGCAATTCTTCATTGCAAATTGCTTCATGTTCTTTTTTTTTTGATAGTGTGATTTTTTTATTGAACTAAATTTTAATAAGAAAAAACAGAACAGACAAAAGACAGAAAAGGAAAATTAAAAACAAAACAAAACATTGTCATGTGCACATCAGAACATTAGGAGAATTCAGAACATATAACAATAAATTTGTTATTTATAGAAAACATTTAATATTACAAGAAATTATATTCATATCTTTGCTTTCTTATAGATTTTTCTTTTGTTCTCAGCTGTGTATTTTTACTTTATTCTTTTTTTCCCCTTTCATTCTGTCCCACTACCCCAAGCAGGCTCCAGATAGATATATGTGTGTATATATATATATATGTGTGTATATATATATATATATATATACACACACATACACACACACACATAAATAGGTATGTTTTTTTACATGGAAATGTATACCATATATTTAAGATTGACATTAGTAACTTGCTAACTCAAAAGAAAAATTGGGGCAGAGTTGAGTATGATCTGATTCTTAAAAAAATCAAAACCGTGGGAAAAGGTAAAAATTATAATTATATTATACAAATGAGGTGCAGAAGAAGTGACATAGAGGCTTTGGGGGACAAGGAGTTGTGAATACAGCTTATAGTTTTGAAAACCTACTCATATTGGGAATGAATTAAATAGGGAGCACTACTTAAACACACACACACACACACACACACACACACTCACATCATGAAAGGTATAATGTCCTCCAAATTTTATAAAGAAATAAGGGGAAGGGAATAGGATAAGGTGGATTATAAAAGGATATATAAATTTATGGCAGTGGGATGAGGTATATAGATTAATGCGCAAGGGATAAAGGATAAGGTAGGGTATAGAAGGGTGTGAAGAGTTATGGCCAAGATGTATAGATTAAGGGAAAGGGACAAAAAGGGGGATGGAAATGTGGCATAGGATAAGATGGGATACAGAAGGGTGTTTAGATTAACTGAAGTGGGACAATTTAGATTAATGGGAATGGAAGGAAGAAGGAAGGAAAAGGAAGAGAAGATAAGAGAAGAATCAATGGATGGGGGGAAATTAAGTTAAAGAGTAGTTAAAAGAGTAGACAAATTAAAGTGTAGAATTAAAGTAGAAGAGTTAACAGGAATAAGAAATAAGAGATGTATACAAACACTACAAGGATAAGGAGTAGAATTTATTAGAAATAATTTTAGAGCTAATAATCATTGATCTTAGACAAAGTCAATTTAAAGATTCAATTGAGAAAGAAATTACATGTCAGTCATATTAATATTGTTTTAAATACATATTTACATATGGGTAAGTGCACATGTATATATATGTATCTGAGTATATGTAGGTATGTGTGTGTGTAGATAGTGTTCCCTACTTAACTCATTCCCAATACGAGTAGGTTTTCAGAACTAGAAGCCACATTCACAACTCCCTGCCAACCAAAAACTGTCAGTTTTTCTTCTGCAACTCATTTGTATAACATAATTACAATTTTTACCTTTTTCCACAGTTTTGCTTTTTTTAGAATCAGATCATACTCAATTCTGCCCCAATTTTTCTTTTGAGTTACCCAATTACTGATGTCAATCTTAAACATATGGCATATATTTCCATGTAAAAATCATTAATGATTTGTTTGTTTATTTCAAAGAATGTTGAGTTCCTTGAAATTAATCTTTGATATTACCTCTTAAAGTTAAATTTTCTATTAAGTTCCAGTTTGGTTAAGACAAAGTTCTGAAAATCTGCAAGTTTGTTAAATATTCTTTTTTTTCCATTGAATATTATGGATAATTTTGCTGCATATGATATTTTTTGGCCTCAGATCTAGTTCTTTTGGTTGCCAGAATATATTATTCCAGGACCGAAAGTCTTTTATTGTGGCTGCTAATAAATCCTGAACAATTCTAATTATAGCTATAGAGTATTTGAATTATTTTTTTCTTGTTTCTTGGAAAAATTTACTCTTTGATCTGGGGGTTTCAAATTTGATAATAATATTCCTGTGTGCTTTCCACAAAAAAATCTCTCTGAGATGATGATTGGTGGATTTTTTTCCCCCCTATTTCTACTTTCCCCTCATGTTCTATCAATCCAGTACAATTTTCTTGGATTATTTCTTGCATTATTGTTTCAAGGTTCTGTTTTTGGTCATAGCTTTCAAGTAGTCCAACTATTCTTATATTTTCTCTTTTTAATCTTTTCTCCAGATTGTTTTTCTTATAAGATATTTTACATTCTATTCCATTTTTCCATTCTTTATATTTTTTTTTATCTTGGTCTCTTAGCTTCACTGGCTTCCCATTGCCCAATTTTAATTTTCAAAGAATTATTTTTCTTCTTTAAGATTGTATCTTCTTTTCTATTTGGCTAGTTTTTTTTCATAATCTTTTTGATTTTTGTTGGATTTTTTTTTTTTTTTTTTTTTAGTTTTTCCTCAATCTCTTTCTTGGATTTTAAAGTCTTTTTCAACTTCATCTATAAATTCTGTCTGGGCAGGTAGCTATTTAATGTTATTCTTTGGGGTAAAAGAGGGTTTTTTTTAAATTTCAATGTCCTCCTCTGAATTCCAGTTTTCCTTATTCCCATAGTAAGTTTGCATGATTGGGTTTGTTCTTCTTTGCTGGTTCATAATTTTTTTACATGAGAAGTATGAGTATAATCACCTCTAATCATGGGGTAGGAGATGGTGTCTCTGGCTTCACTTCAGATCTCCCCTCTGATATGGAACCCCAAAACAAGCGCTCCCCACTCCTGCAGGTGCCCACAACCAGTGGTGTCCCTGCCCTACTGCAGGGTGGGCTGGTTCCTTCTGGCCTAGGGCTGTGTCTCTGTAGCACTGCTGGGCCAGGTGTTCCTAATCAGCCAGAGGTTCCCTCAGCCTTCTTGGACTCAGACTCCCAACTGTGCACATAGTCCAGAAGGTGAAAGTTTCTGTGGTTCCTGCTGAGGTTCCAGTCAAACCCAGCTGGCTCCAGGGGTCCTCACTTGGTGTTGCTAGGGAGCTAGCCTGGAGGTGCTTGTACTTCATATAAGTTAAACCCTGTCTTAGGGTCTTTCTTTGGGTCTATTCTGACCCAAGTCTTCTTTATTTTTCACCCATTTATGTTTACAGGCACAAATATGTTCTCTTTGTGGGGGAAAATCTAGAGAGCTTGAAATTTTCTGACCTAACTCTTCCATCTTTCCAAAATTCTCTTGACAATATGATATTTTTCTTTTTTTTTTTTTTTGAAACTTTTTGGATGCATATTTGATTTTGTGTATTTTAAAAATGTTTATTTATTTTATTCTCAATTTAAGAAATAAACGAGACATTTCCATAACATAGTAGAATATGTTCTAATGAGAATTAAGTATCACCTTCCTGAGAAAGCATAACTCTAGTTATACTATAGTTACTATTACGGTTACTGAATCCTATTTTAAGGCATACTGCCTTCCTTTGCAAAATGCTAAGATCTCCCACTGCATCCAGAGTCAATTTCAATAATCTTGATCTGTATCTTGCCACTGAATCCAGATAGCTCTAGAGGAGAAGCTGAGACTGGTGACTTTGCACAGTCCTCCCCCATTTAAATTCATTTCACTCACAGGTCTTGCTATCACCTCCCTGAGGTCATGGTTCTCTTTGAGAACAAAGGCTAACCAGCAGCAACCAGGGATAACAATAGAACCCACCTTCCAATTGTTGTGAGAATCACTTATATTGTAAAGTGCTTCACTGAGCACCTATCACACTGTAAGTGCTGTCTACAATTAGTATAAGAGGATTATTGTTATTGATGATGATAATGATGTTTTAGCATTTCTTCTACATGTGGGAAATATTTTCATAATATAAAATATAAATTGAATGACCTTCTAGTCTACCTTTTGGGGATCCCTAGACATGAATCTAAACTTAAATTGTAAATTCTTTAGGGTTTAATAAACCTAAGAGTGAGAAAAGAGAGCCTAGTACTGCCCCCATTTAGAGGCCAGATTTCATCAGGCCGCATAGCTGGATCCACATGGACCCTTGACTGGAAAAGTAACTAGACATAGTATTGCTGCCCCTACAGGCTCAGAAACAATTTCCTTATTGTTAGATATATGCAAAATAGCAAGTGGCTGAGATTGCAAGAGTTACAAGTCAGTGATAATAATAGATGCTGTTTTCATTGTGAGCTAAAATCTAGAAAATAAAAATACTTTTAAGGTCAATTTTATTTAAATTTTTAAAAATCTTTACTTTAGGAAAACTGTTTCCTTGTTAACCTTCTCTTTTCTTACTAGATAATGAAGAAAACAAACATATTTCAAGAGGAGCTGCTTCATTGGCTTTCCAAATTTTTTTTTTTCCTTTTGTGGCTACTGAAAAAAGCAGCACTGGATAAGTTGGTATGCAGGAAATGGAAGGTATGTTCCTTTATGGTTCTCTTTGCTCTTGTTATCTCTAGGGCTCCTTGTTTCACTAGCTGTGCCACTGATCTACCTCCCTTCTTCTGCCTAAAGTAGCTGTTTATCATCCCAAACCCTGCCTCCCACTACATGATTCAGTCATTTGGTGCTAATGTCCTAACAGTTACAGAAACACAGGCAGACAATGCAGGTCTGTCTTTTCAGAGAACAGGGATCTGCTTTAAGCTGCCTCATGCTTCATCTCCTGACTCTACATAGAAGTCTCCTGAGTTCCCTTTTTCATAGTCCTTCTCCAATTCCTCACTTTATCTTCACAGAATAATAGCCTCAGAGTTTGAAGTGACTTCACAGTTCACATAATCAACCAATATCTGAAAATTAATCCCCTCTACAACAAACACAAAAAAGGTCATTTAACCTTTTGTCTAGTGAAGGAGGACTCAGCAAGTCCCAAGATAGCCCTTGAGATGACATTTTTGGATAATATATATCAGGAAGTTGTTCCTGACATGAAGCTTAAATTGGTCTCTTTGTGATTTTCATCCACTGCTTCTGGTTACATAAAACAAGTCTAGTCTGTCCCTCACATGATAATATACTTAACACAGCTATCTTTCTTTCTCCAGGATGACACCTTGATCTTCTTTCAAACACCATATAAGTATACTTCAAAAAATATAGCAGGTTTGGGTTCTAGATCACCCACTATAAAGTGAATATTACAATAAAGACAGTCACAAGAATTTTAGTTTCCTTAGGGCTTATAAAAGCTAAACTGAAACTAAACTTCAGCCTATTAAAAATGCAATACTCCATGTCTTTAAAATCAATGTACATACCTTAATTAAAAAATACTTATGCCTTGTCCCACCCCCCAAAATGTTAATCATTCTCTGAGTCTTCAATGACTTATAATCTTTTTGCTGGTGGAGGATCTTGACAAGCCTGGATGTTGATGGCTGCTGAATCATGACCACTGAAAATTGGAGTGGCTTTCTCAATTTCTTAAAATAAGATAATGAAGATTGCTATATTGATGAACTCTTCTATTCACAAACGATTTTTTTGTAGCTTGGGATGCTATTTGATAGTAGAACTTGTTTCAAAATTGAAGTCAATCCTTTCAAATCCCGCTACTGCTTCATCAACTAAGTTTTTATATAGTATTTTTCAACATTGTTGTGTATCAGGGCATGGGGACATCTGAGGACACAGAGAGGGATCACAGAAGGGCATTAAAATGGAGCAGTCAGAACACACATAACACTTATTGATAAAGTTCATCATCTCATATGGTTACGGTGCCCTCCAAAAAAAATTTACAATAGTAATATCAAAGATCATAGATCATCATAATGGATATAATAATAATGAAAAAAGTTGGAAATGTTGCCAAATTACCAAAATATGACATAATGTGAGCCTATGCTGTTGGGAAAATGGCATCAATAGACTGCTCAATTTAGGGTTGCCACAGAAAAAACAAACAAAAAAATCCTACAATATATGCAAAGTTCAATAAAGAGAATCGCAATAAAATGAGGTATGCCTATATATCATAATTTCAAGTCCCTTTACCATCTTAGTCGTCTTCTGAACACTCTCTAGCTTATCAGTACTAGGTTACTAGTTAGTGCAATGGATAAAATGCCAGATCTGTTTCAGGAAAAACCTGAGTCAAAATCTGATTTCAAATACTTACTAGCTGTGTGAATCTGGACAAGTTACTTAACACCATTTGCCTCAATTTCCTTGTCTGTAAAATAGGAATAATAATGCCCAAACTCCCAGAGTCATTATGAGAATTAAATGAGATGTTATTTGTAAAAGTGATTAACATAGTACCTGACACATGGTAAGTGTTATATAAAGTGCCCAGAACTAAACACATTATTCCAACAAATGCTGATGAGGTCAGGATTACAGAATATAGTTGTAAGATAGATCCACTTATTTATTATAATAAAATATATAATATATATTGGCCATGGCTAATGTAGGAATTTGCTTTGCTTGACTACACACACACACACACACACACACACATATATATGTTGGAATACCTGGAAGAGCTGTTGGAATACAAGGGAGCCACCTGACAGTGGCTGCTGGAGATCCAACCCAGAATAGATCTCCTCTTATAAGAGGATGATACAAGGAGACTGAGAGGCAGTTGCTGTTCTCTGACCTCTCTGAGAAGCCTTTGCATTGTATGATGTCTCTCTTCTTTCCTCTGCCTCCAATTTATCTCATTCCCAGTCCGTAACACCTGTGTCAGCAGAGGCTGCCCTGCAACTCCTTCAGATGTTACAATCCACAGCTATGGAGGCATTGGGAGAATTGACCTGTCCCTTAACATATAAATATTACACACACACACACACACACACACACACACACATACATATACATATTTTAAAGAGATTTTGCTTTTCTTACTTTCTCAATAGGTAGAGAAGAGGTGGAAGAAAGAAGGGAGAGAATTCAGAACTGAAAACAAAAAAAACTGAATTAATTTTTAAATTAGTTGAAGTCCTCCATCATTAATATATCATAGCTCTGTGCCAGGTTTGTGATCTATTTTCTATATTCCTCATCTATTCTTTCTATGCAGGTAAATCTTTCATCTTTTCTGATAGCACAATAGTATTCCATTACATTCACAAGCCACCATTTGTTCAGCCATTTCCTAATCAATGGGCATTCCTTAGCTTTTATCTGATTGTCACCAGAAAAGACATGCTATAATCATTTTTTACACACGTTGATTCTACTCTTAAACTGGTTATTTTATTTGTCTGCTAGAATGGAGATAGATACAGTGAGGACTCTTGATTAATAATCAAGAAAATTTGGACTGAAATTTCACTTTTCTTATGTATTATTAATATAATCTTGGGCAATTCATATAAGGTTCCTGATTGTCTGGTTCCTCATTTGTAAAGTGAAAATATTTGACCAGGTAACTTCTGAAGTTCCAAAGTCTAACATTCTTATGGTGTAGGTTTTCTTTTATGAAAAAAATAAATAAATAAAAGAGAGAAGAAAAGAAAAAATGGCCCATTTTCTCACATCTATGCTTTTCAGAAATTTTTTTTAGTTTTATTCAGCAATTTAAAATATATTTTGCTTTGAAATTAAATAAAAATGTAGTGAAATATTTCGGATGATAGACTTTCTAAGTATATAAGAGACAGTAGTTGAATCCACATAATCTATAAAAGATCAGGTTTCAAAATTGATTCTATTTCTCCCTCCTTTGACTTTCACTTGAATAATCTCCAACATGTTTCCCTTTTGTGGTTACTAGATTTCCCTACATAAAGTCTTTACAATCCCCTCCCTGTCTTTTTAAAAACTATGCATTCACTTATCCATCATAGATTTCATCCCATTAAGTCTTAATGATACCTAGGATTTGCCCTCTTGTGTGAAGTGAACAGAACCAAAATAACATATAAAATAGCAAAAATACTGTAAAGACAAACAACTTTGACAGACTTAGAAACTCTGATCAACACAATAAAACCAACCATAGTTCCAGAGGGTTCATAATCAATCATATTATCTAATATCCACCTTGAGAGCTGAAAAATGCAAATAAAGACAACTCTCAAGTATCACTAAACACCTCTCAAATTGGCTAAAATGACAGGAAAAGACAATGATAAATGTTGGAGGGGATGTGGGAAACTGGAACACTAATATATTGTTGGTGGAGTTGTGAACTGATCCAACCATTCTGGAGAACAATTTGGCACTATGGCCAAAGTACTATCAAACTGTGCATCCCATGTGTGCAAAAATGTTTGTGGCAGCTCTTCTTGTAAGTGTCAAGGAACTGGAAACTGAGTGGATGCCTATCAATTGGGGAATGGCTGAATAAGTTATGATATATGAATGTAACGGAATATTGTTTTATAAGAAAGGCGTGAAAAGACGGAAATGATTTGATACTAAGTGAAGTGAGTAGAACCAAGAATATATAGCAACAACAAGATTATATGATGATTAACTCTGATGGACATAGCTCTTTTCAACAATGAGGTGATTCAAAGCAATTCCAATTTTACAATGAGGTGATTCAGGCCAATTCCAGTGGGCTTGGGATGGAGAGATCCATCTGCATCCAGAGAGAAGACATATACGTGTATAACCTATATTGGATTACTTTCAATCTAGGAGAGTAGGTAGGGGGAAGGAAGGGAGAAAAATTTAGAACACAAGTTTTTTCAAGGATGAATGTTAAAAACTATCTCTGCATGTATTTTGAAAATACAAAGCTATTATTTAAAAAAAGAAATAGAGAGCTGATAGGATGCAGATTGAAGCTTTTATTATTTATTTGTTTGTTTGCTTAGTTATCTGTTCATTCATTGTCTTATTTATTAAAATAAAATACATAATAATACTGGACATGGCTTATGTAGGAATTTGCTTTGCTTGACTATACAAATATAATGTATATATATATGCATATTTTAAGCAGATTTTGCTTTTCTTTATCAATTGGTAGGGAAGCAGAAGGAAGAAGGGAGAAAATTCAGAACTGAAACTATATACAACTGAATTGATTTTTTAATTATTTTTTTAAAATTTGCTTCCTTGTATAAGGATCTCTACTTTCTCTTGTTTGTTGATTTTGGACATTTATTTATAAACATTGGAGGCAATGGTCTTTATTAGTGGCTCTTGAGTTTTCTTGAGTTTTCTCTCCCTTGATTTTTCTGGATATCTCAGTTAATCTTCCTTTTGGGAAGCTATTTCCTATATTATTTGACTTTAAGGATATGCAGACAGCATTCTTCTTTTCCCCATTCTTTTTCACTTAAAGGCTTTTTGATTAGATTTGCAAGAAGAAGAAAAGGAAAGGATGTTAATAGCACATAGTTTAATAATGTCCATATGGTCACAAAATAATTTCCTCATCTCCCTGGGAGGCAGATATTATTAACCCCCTTTTACAGAAGAAGAAAAAAAGAATCAATTAAGTTACATGACAAGCTGATCATGAAACTAGTTAAGTGTCCAAAGTGAGTTCTTAAAGATCATGGAACCCAACTGCTTCAATTTGTTGATGACAAGACCACAACCTCAGAAGATAAATAGCACAAGATCACACAATTTTTAAGGAGAAGATTTTAAATTCAAACACAAATCTTCTTTTTTCTAAATTCAGCCCTTTATTTAAGACTTCATGAAAGATTTCAGTGTAACTGTTTAGCACAGTATCTAAAGGCAGTTTGTAATAAATAATGTGATGGTTTGTAGGAAATAGGTAAAAAACGAACAAACAAACAAAAAAAAACCTCAATATAGGTCACCAGAAAATGTGTGATGATGTAAGTTGCAATATAAGTGCTCCATTGTAGAAGAATAACTTTTAAAAAAGAAATTCACATTTTAGACTGCTTTTGTTGTACCTTAGAATGACTTTCATAATTATTTCACATTCACATGGCACTTTCAGTTTCGCAAAATGATTTTCTGATAATATAGTATATTAGAAAATATATTCACAGACCATTTATGTAAGGATATAAAATATGCTAGCACAGTGTGAGAAAGAATTTTACAAGTAGAATACTTTATCAGTTCCCATTACTTTATCAGTTCCTATCATACAGTAGTAAAGTACCTATTTGAGAATAAGGCAAAAGTGAATTGTTCAAAATGGTCTCCTTAACAAAAAGGAAGAATTTACATTTTTTTTTTTTAAAGAATAAGGTTATTGACAATACAATCCTACTAAGCAGAATCAGGAATTTATTGTATGCTGACATCCAGAACATAGGAAGTAGTTGTGATTTTAATCTAACCAATTTTTAAAAATCGCAGCATACTGTGTCTACTTTCCTGCTCAGAGTTGTGAAGAAATTGCTTTATGGACATAAAAGTTTTATAAAAATGTGAGTTCTTTCTTTTCCTTTTTTCTCATTCTTCTCTTTTCCTACCTAACTATAGAGAAGAGGTCACCAATAATTGGGCACTTGGTGATAAACTATTTGCCTACAACAACCCTTGAAACAAAGAAAAAAAAAATAAAATGGACCTAAGTATTATGCAGATTTCCTTCTGCCTCTGCAGGTTTTTTTTTTTGAGATAGAACTAATTAGCCAGGAAGAGAGAAAAGAGGCCCAAGTACTTTAAAACCAAAATGTATGTTCCATTCTAATTTTTTGCTTTGCCAGTAGCTAGCCCAGTGTTTTTTATATAATATTTACTTAATCAATAACTTTTTAATAAATGAAAAATACAAAGTTAGACTATCTGTAAAAAATTATTTTATCAATTGCCATTCTATATATTAGATCTTTGTGTGATGCTACAGAAATTGAGATGCTACAAGAAAAACATTTCATCAATCAATACTTTCTATCAAATCAGATGACAAAAATGTTGCATATAAAAATAAGTAAAGAAATTGGTTCCTAGTCCCACTTAATTAGCATCAGAAGTAAGATTTAAATCCAAGCCCTTTTGTTGTTCAGACATGTCTTGGTCTTCATGATCCCATTGGGAGTTTCTTGGTTTGCCATTTTCTTCTTTAACTCATTTTATAGATGAGGAAACTGAGGCAAATGGGGTAAGTGACTTTCCAAATTTTACACAACTAATAAAATGGATTTGAACTCAGGGAAAAGAGTTTTCCTGATTCTAGATCAGGCAATCTATCCTCTATGCCATCCAGCTGCCCCAAATTCAGACTTACTTGACTACAAGCCCAACACTGTATTCACTATTCCACTCTGCATCTACTTCTAGGCAGCTAAATTTCCAAGAGTCTAGACCTAGAGTCAGGAAGACCTGAGTTCAAATATCACTCCAGATGGATATCAGCTGGATTACTCTGGGCAACTGAATTAATTTCTGTATATGGTATAATATCCTTAACTTAAGAGAGAGAGAGAGAGAGAGAGAGAGAGAGATCATATGATGATGAGAGATGCTGATGCTCTCAGGTTGTTGTGAGGCTCAAATGAGATAATATTTGAAAAGGGTAGATATAGTGGTTTTTACATGGTAAGCAATTAACAAATATTTGTTCCCTTCTGTCCCCTTCTTTTCCTCTTTTCAAGGTATTAAAAGAATGGTCAAAAAAATACATATTATTTTACAGAAAAGGCAATCAAAAGAATATCAATAATTATAGACCCATATGCTTTCCCGTGTCTATCTAGGATATGGAGCAGCCAGTTGGCACAGTGGATAGAACACAAAGTCTGAAGTCAGGAAGATTTATCTTTCTGAGTTCAAATCCAGCCCTCAGACACTTACTTAGCTGGGTGACCTTAGGTAAGCTTGCCTCGGTTTCTTCATCTGTAAAATGAGCTGGAGAAGGAAACAGCAAACCACTCTAGTGGTAGAATAATCTATAATATAAGAAATCAAAGAGATAGAATAATCTATAATATAAAGAGGTAGAATAATATATAATATATAAAACATATAGAATAATACATAATATGGAAAATAATAAGAAAAGAAAAAAACCCAAAGAATTGGACATGACTAAAAACAAATGAACAGCAACAACAATCAAATCTAGAGTATGTTTAAAGGTATGAAAAGCTTTCAAAATGAGTTTCCACAGCTGATCACATATTTATAGTCATAAAATTGAGTGAAAAGTATAGAGAATAGATTCTGATTATGCTTTATTAAGAGTCTTTTGTCTTGGTAGAGCAAAATACTTCCTTAAAGACTCTTCCCCAGCAAAATGTTTCCCTGGCATATGTCAAAAATCATACAAGATTCCTTAAAAGATATGATGTGAGAGATAACTTTTATCTCACAATTCTCTAATTACTAACATCAAGCAAAGCATAAAATAGGGAGATAAGAGTGTTTACTGCTGTCAGGGGAGATTTTCATTATGAAGTTCAAATGGAAGAAGGATTCCTGCTAGAGACTGAAATCTTCCAGCTCTTCCTGTTTGTATATCAAGTTGATTTACATCAATCTTAAAAATACTGTATAACTTCACTGATATACATAACCCCTCAAAAAAAAAGTTTAATCTTTCAAAAAAAGGGAGGGGAGATGAAGAATGTTAGTGTTTCATATGATAAACTATTGAATGGGGGCAACTAGGTGGCACAGTGGATAGAGCACCAGTCCTGAAGTCAGGAGGACCTGAGTTCAAATGTGGTCTCAGATGCTTAACACTTCCTAGCTGTATGATCCTGGGCAAGTCACTTAACCCCAATTGCCTGAGCAAAAACAAACAAACAAATAAATAAATAAAAATAAGCTATTGAATGGTCAGTAGTCATTGATCTTTGGTCAAATGATCAAACTACAGAATTTATCCATATTAGTAACCAAAAAAATCATATGATTATATCAATAGATGCAGGAAAAGCGTTTGACAAAATTCTATACCCATTCCTATTAAAACAAACACCTAGATAGCAGTGGAATCAGTGGAACTTTTCTTAAAATAATAAGTAGTATCAATCTAAAATCAAGAGAAAGCATTATCTGTAGAAAACATAAATTAGAAGTCTTCCCAATAAGATCAGGGATTAAGCAAGGATGTTCATTATTTGATATTGTACTAGAAATGCTGGCCATACCAATAAGTTAAGAAAAAGAAATTAAACATGTATAAGACTGCTTGCCATCTGGGGGAGGGGGTAGAGAGAGGAAGGGGGAAAATTGGAACAGAAGTGAGTGCAAGGGATAATGTAAAAAATTACCCAGGCATGGGTTCTGTCAATAAAAAGTTATAATTATTAAAATAAATAAATAAAATATGGGTTCCTAACTTGAAAAAAAAGAAAAGAAAAAGAAATTTAAAAAAATAAGCGTAGATAATGAAAAAACAAAACTATCACTTTGTTCAAATAAATATAGGTATATTTAGAGAAGTAATTGAAACTATTAACAACTTCAGCAAAATTGCAGGATATAAAATAAACCCACACAAATCATGAGCATGTTTTAATTTTAACCAATAAATCCAGCAATCCAAAATAACTACAGAGAACCAGCAGAACATTGTCCACAATAACACCAATATTATACAACAAAAAACTGAATCATTTAGCTATTCTCAGAAATACAATGACTGAAGGCAATCCCATAAAATTAATGATGAAAACTGCTACCTGACTCCACAGAAAAACTGATGGCATCTGAATGCTGAAACATACTAGTTTTCACTTTTTTTTGTTCAAGTTTTCTTCCACAAAATGACTAACATGGAAATGTTTTACTTGATTGCACATGTACAAATCATATCAAATTGCACTAAGCAATTTGATATGTAAGTCTTCGGACAGGGGGAAGAAGGGAAGATTTAAAAAAGAGTTACAATTTGACAAAACTTTTTTAAAAAACATTAAAAAATTGTTTTTACAAGCAATTTGGGAGATGAAAAAATATTCTTTAAGATAAAATAACTACAGACAGCATAAAATATCTGGAAATCCACCTACTAATATACAGACAAGATCTATATGGATACAGTTACAAAACACTCTCCATACAAATAAAGACAGAGCTAAACAAATGGAGAATTATTAATTGCTTACAAGTGACCAAATTAATATAATTTAAAATGGTAATACTACCTAAATTATTATACTTATTCAAAGCCATGCCAATCAAACTATCAAAAATTACTTTACATAGAGAGAATACAAATAATAACAAAATTCATTTGAAACAACAACAAAAAAGTCAAAAATAACTAAGAAATTAGTATTAATAAATAAATGAATCAAACAAAGTACACCAGCAGTACCGAACCTCAAACTATACTAAAAGTAGTAATCGTTGAAATAGTTTGTACTGTTTAAATAAGAAGTTTGGATAAGAAACAGAGTTGTACAATGAACAGATTATGTATACCATATGCAGAAACAAATGACTACAGTTACATAGTGTTTGCTAATACAAAGATCTCACATTTTGAAGCAGAAACTCAGTATTCAATAAAAATTGCTGGGAAGATTGAAAAATAGTCTGGTAATCTGGTAAAAACTAGGCATAGACTAACATCTCATATTGTAGACCAAGATAAGCTCAAAATGAGTATATGCTTTATACATAGAGGATAATATAAGTAAATTATGGAAACATAGAAGAAAAAACTACCTGTCATATCTATGGATAGAGAAAAAGTTCATGACCAAGTAAGAGATAAAAAAGACTCTATTTTTACTAAATTAATTTAATTTTAATTTTTACTAAATTAAAAAGGTGTGCACAGACAAAACCAATGCAGCTAAAATTAGAAGGAAAGTAGAAAAAAGAGGAGGATGGAATTTACTGACAGTTTCTCTGGTAAATACCTAATTTCCTAAGTACATAGGGAACTGTGCCAAATTTTTTAAAAAATAAGAGCTATTTTCCAATTCATGAATGATAAAAAGATATGAATAAGCAGTTTTCAGAAGTAGCAATCAAAACTATCAATAGTCATATGAAAAATACTCTAAATCACTAATAACTAGAGAAAATGCAAATTAAAACCACCTCATACTTATAAGATTTACCAATATAAAAAGAAAGGAGCAGAACAGAAGATGAAAATAATAAATTTAGGATGAGATGTGGAAAAAATTGGTATAATTTTCTGTTGGTGGAGTTTCTGAAGTGGTTTCGGTATTCTGGAGGACAATTTGTAACTATGTCCAAAATATCACAAAACAGTGCATACCCTTTGACCCCACAAAGTGGGCTAATAGATCTATACCATTAAAGACATCAAATAAAAAGGGAAAGAACCCATTTGCACAAAAATATTTATAACAATTCTTTTGGTAGTGGGCAATAATTGGAAATTAAGAAGATGTCCATCAATTAAGGAATGGTTGAACAAGTTATGGTATATGATTGTTATGGAATACTATTGTGCTATAAAAAATGATGAACATGGTTTAAGAAAAACCAGGGAAGGCTTATATAAATTGATGCAAAGTGAAGTGAGTAAAAGCAGGAGAAACAGCAATGGTTTAACAAAAATCATTTGTGAAAGATAATGCTTCTGACTAATCAATGATTCACAATAATTCCTAAGTTTTCATGATGAAAAATGTTATTCCCCACTAGATTAAAAAAAAATTGATGAACTCTGAGTGCAGATTGAAGTATATTGTCTTTATTTTTTCTTGCTTATTTTTTCATAACATGGCTAATGTAGAAATATGCTTTGCATGGCTCCATATATGTAATGGATATTGTATATCTTGTTTTCTTAATACATAGGGAAGGGTGGGGAGAAAAATAGAATTTAGAACATTAAATTAAAATCTTTACACTAGTTGTAATCTCTTTTGGTGTCATGGGACCCTAATAAATGCTTTCAACCTCTTTTTGGAATAAAATTATTATTCCAAATTCTTCTTTTTGGAATAATAATTTTAAAGGCACAAAATATATGATTATAAGAAAAATGAAGATGGACAGTCATGAATATATAATCTCTTTGATTATTGTACATGCTTTCTTGAAATGGACATTTACTGAATCTTCTCTGATATTCTGCTGGGCCTGTGACAATGTTTTATTTTGGTTTTGCTTTTTTTATTTTCCTTTTCTATTTTGGTTTTTTCTTATTTTGTATTTAGTTTTAAATATTTTTTTAAAAAAGAAAGTTGATCAAATTGTGCATATCCTTTGACCCAGCAATGTTACTACTGGGCTTATATCCCAAAGAGATTTTAAAGAAGGGAAAGGGACCTGTATGTGCCAAAATGTTTGTGGCAGCCCTGTTTGTAGTGGCCAGAAACTGGAAACTGAGTGGATGCCCATCAATTGGAGAATGGCTGAATAAATTGTGGTATATGAATATTATGGAATATTATTGTTCTGTAAGAAATGACCAACAGGATGATTTCAGAAAGGCCTAGAGAGACTTACATGAACTGATGCTGAGTGAAATGAGCAGGGCCAAGAGATCATTATATACTTCAACAACAATACTATATGATGATTAATTCTGATGGACGTGGCCATCCTCAGCAATGAGATGAACCAATATGACTAACAATGTCATGTGCACATATGTGCACACATGCACACACACATACACAAACACAAACACACACATAATTTTTTTTGCTTTTTTGTTTGTTTTTGTTTGGGGTCTGGATTTACTTGAGTTTTCTCTGCATTTGGGAAGTTGAATTATGAATCAATAAATCTCTTTTCAGCATACCTCTGAGCCCCCATGTAGATATGAAAATCTGTCTCTTTCTCAGAGTACTGTACTATTCACTGGCCCCCCAAGGATACACAGAAATCAATACAATAAAACAACCCGCAGTCTGAAAGCAACTGGCAAAATACAAAGCAAATAGATTATTAACAAACAAGAATTTAGGCCAAGCAGAATCATCTCTCCCTAGAGATCTAAATAGAGAGCAGAGAAAAAGAAGAGAGATGCTATAGAATTTACTGATTTTTCTCTCTCCAACTCCAAAGGCACAGCAGTAGCTCTATATGACTTGGAATCTGCCTTGATCACATAGTCCCCAATTGCTAAACCTCAGAACCTTTCTTTTTTTGCTCCTTGTGGCATCAGGGATGCTGTTTGAAGATAATGTCAATGATGGATTAGGCAATATTCCCCATCTTCCCAGCTTTTCAGTTGCATTCCTTTTCTGCTGATTTGATTTGTTCATTGCTTCTAGAACTTTTCAGATTTTCCTATTTAGTTACTTGCTTATTTTTCAACTTCTGTGAGATTTCAGTTCTTCTCTCCCCTCCAGGATGAAAAGAAAGAGACTATCTTCTCATAAATAGTTCTTGAGTCAGAATATACTAGGGATTACTGTCCTGACCCTCAAACATCTATCTTCAGAGTTCAGTCCAACTCCTCAGTTATTTCAAAGAAGGTATTCCATTCAAATGGCATCTTAGTCCTGAAATGGGACACATTTCTTTCCTATATCCTATGCTCAGATTATCAGAGGGACCTGTTATCTAACTGATGTGAATGATGTGATGTGTTACTAGACATCATAACCCATCCCATCTTGCACATTTTAAATAATTTTTAAATAAGTTAATACATATAATATTTTTATGCTTTGTAAAAATTCCTTATATTTGATCCTCACAACAATGCTATGAAATAAGTGTTATTATTATTATTTGTTTCCACTTCACAAATAGGAAAATTGAAACTCAGTGAGGTAACCTAGAACCTAGGTACCACAGAGATGGCAACAGTCTGAGGCAGAATTTGATCTGTCTTCCCAACTCCAAATCCATCACTCCATCAGTGGAGTGATCCAATCCCTTCATCATTTAGCTAATTCTTTTCTGTGTCCTCTTATAAATTTAATACCAGGAATCTACCCAATGAGTTAGCCCTCAATGTGTGAAACTGACATTGTAAGGACAGAAACAAAGCATATCAGCACAACTCTCAGTTCATTATAGAATTGCCTATTCTCTTTACTTTTGCTCTGTTTCTCCTATTCTAAAACTCAATAAATTAGGAGCATTCTAGAATCACATGCCTAGAGGCCCTTTAAAGACCATTTAGTATAATAAAAACAAAGGCCCATAGATATAGAGATGGAAGAGACCAGGGAAGAAATTTAGTACAATCCACTCACTGTTCAGATAAGAAAATTGAAAAACTGAAAATAGCAAAAGTTACACAAGTAGTTATAGCCAAGATTTGTCTTCTGATAAGTGTGATGATCACAAATCAAGCCCTCTTTCTATTAAACTCAACTTTGCATGCCCAACATCTTCCCAAATCCCTCAGCCTTCTTTGTTCTCTGATTAGAAGAATGGAGAATGGGTTTCTAAACTCTTCCAAAAGCTTTCCATTATAGAGTGCTGAATCTGTACTTTTCATCTCCAGTTTTGTTTGCTTTGAACACTAAGAAACCTGATGGTCCTGCCCCTTTTCTTCCAGCTTCCTTTTGTGTCTAGTCTTCCTATAAGTTCCTTGAGGGAAGGGTTTGTCTTAATTCTGTCTTAATTGCAACCTCAACATTTGGCATGGTGCCTGGCCTACAGTAGGCATTTAATACATGTTGACATTAAATTGAATTGAATTCTTCCTCCCTCAATTGTTCATCTTGTAGAATACTTCCCAAGGCCAGAGAAGGTTAAAATTTGTTCTGCTTGGTCCCCAAGAATTTAAACTATGTTTGAGCCATGGGTAGAAGTTTAAAAGTGGCAAATTGAGAATTGACATTGGAGAAAATGCACCAACTATTTAGAGTTATCCAAAAATGGAATGGGTTTCTTTTGGGGTCATGTATTTACCCTCACTTGAAATTTAAGTGAAAGCTTGATGAACATTTATAAGATATGCTGTTGAAGGAATCCTTGTTCAGGTTTAGGTTAAACTGGATGGCTCCAGGGGATACTACCATTCTAGGATTCTCAGAATCCATGGGACTCTCTGATTCAATAGGTTTCCTTGAACCAGAAATGGCTAATCTGATTACAAACGCTTTTTGTTTGTTTGTTTTTATTTTGGGAACTCTAAAGCAGTTTTAAATTTGAGCCAAAGAATGGATTCAGTTTTTACTTTATCTAAACTAATTACAAGAGGAATGAAAAATAAGTTAATTCCATTTATAAATAAAAAGTAGATGCATTACAAAAACAAAGTTTAAAATGATCAAAGAGATAGAAGGGCAATCTCTCTGGTGACTGAAGGAAAATGTTCTCATGAAACAAAGGTACAGAACTGCAAGTAGCAAAGGGGTGCTGGATTAAGTTGGAGATGGAGTCTATTTTTGGTCTCAGCAAGATTTTCTCTGCACACAAAGAAGAGAAAAATGATTGTGAGTATGAGATGTGGAAGACTTATGGACATGAGTCCTGTATAATTATAATATAATTATGAGAATTTGATACTGAATTCAATGTGGGAACTGAAGGAGAGAGAGTCAAAGATGATAGAATCAGATCTATACTTGGAAGGAAGGTTTGTCTAGCCCAACCACCTTATTTTACAAATGAAAAAACTGAGGTCCAATGTCATGAATACCTAATCTTCAAAACCAGATTCTTTGCAAATAAAATTCTTTCTCTATCATATGCTGCTGCTGCTTGCAAGATATCAAGGCAAGTTGAATGCTTAGAAGTTAGTGCCATTAACCATATGATCATCTCAATAGATGCAGAAAAAGCATTTGATAAAATCCAACATCCATTCCTATTAAAAACACTTGAGAGTATAGGAATAAATGGACTTTTCCTTAAAATAATCAGCAGCATCTATTTAAAACCTTCAGTAAGCATCATATGTAATGGAGACAAACTGCAACCATTCCCAATAAGATCTGGAGTGAAACAAGGTTGCCCACTATCACCGTTACTATTTAATATTGTATTAGAAACGCTAGCTATAGCAATAAGAGCTGAGAAAGAGATTAAAGGAATAAGAATAGGCAATGAGGAAGCCAAATTATCACTCTTTGCCGATGACATGATGGTATACTTAGAGAATCCCAGAGATTCTGCTAAAAAGTTATTAGAAATAATCCACAACTTTAGCAAAGTTGCTGGTTATAAAATAAACCCACATAAGTCATCAGCATTCTTATATATCACTAACAAAATCCAACAGTCAGAGTTACAAAGAGAAATTCCATTTAAAGTAACTACTGATAATATAAAATATTTAGGAATCTATCTGCCAAGGGAAAATCAGAAACTTTATGAGCAAAATTACAGACCACTTTTCACACAAATTAAGTCTGATCTAACCAATTGGAAAAATATTAAATGCTCTTGGATAGGGCGAGCAAATATAATAAAGATGACAATATTACCTAAACTAATCTATTTATTTAGCGCTATACCAATCAGACTCCCAAAAAACTATTTTAATGACCTAGAAAAAATAACAACAAAGTTCATATGGAAAAACAAAAGGTCAAGAATTTCAAGGGAATTAATGAAAAAAAAAATCAAATGAAGGTGGCTTAGCTGTACCAGATCTAAAATTATATTATAGAGCAGCAGTTACCAAAACTATTTGGTATTGGCTAAGGAATAGATTAGTTGATCAGTGGAATAGGTTAGGTTCAAGGGATAAAACAGTCAACAAATATAGCAACCTAGTCTTTGACAAACCCAAAGACCCCCGCTTTTGGGATAAGAACTTACTGTTTGATAAAAATTGCTGGGAAAATTGGAAATTAATATGGCAGAAACTAGGCATTGATCCACACTTAACACCGTACACCAAGATAAGGTCAAAATGGGTTCATGACCTAGGCATAAAGAATGAAATTATTAATAAATTAGAGGAACATAGGATAGTTTACCTCTCAGACCTGTGGAAGGGGAAGGTCTTTATGACCAAAGCAGAACTAGAGATCATTACTGATCACAAAATAGAAAATTTCGATTATACCAAACTGAAAAGTTTTTGTACAAACAAAACTAATGCAGACAAGATTAGAAGGGAAGCAATAAACTGGGAAAATATTTTTACAGTCAAAGGTTCTGATAAAGGCCTCATTTCCAAAATATATAGAGAATTAACTCTAATTTATAAAAAATCAAGCCATTCTCCAATTGAAAAATGGTCAAAGGATATGAACAGACAATTCTCAGATGAAGAAATTGAAACTATTTCTAGTCATATGAAAAGATGCTCCAAGTCATTATTAATCAGAGAAATGCAAATTAAGACAACTCTAAGATACCACTACACACCTGTCAGATTGGCTAAGATGACAGGAAAAAATAATGATGATTGTTGGAGGGGATGCGGGAAAACTGGGACATTGATGCATTGTTGGTGGAGTTGTGAACGAATCCAACCATTTTGGAGAGTAGTTTGGAACTATGCTCAAAAAGTTATCAAACTGTGCATACCCTTTGATCCAGCAGTGTTACTACTGGGATTATATCCCAAAGAGATTATAAAGAAGGGAAAGGGACCTGTATGTGCACGAATGTTTGTGGCAGCCCTTTTTGTAGTGGCTAGAAACTGGAAACTGAATGGATGTCCATCAGTTGGAGAATGGCTGAATAAATTGTGGTATATGAAAATTATGGAATATTACTGTTCTGTAAGAAATGACCAACAGGATGATTTCAGAAAGGCCTGGAGAGACTTACACGAACTGATGCTGAGTGAAATGAGCAGGACCAGGAGATCATTATATACTTCAACAACAATACTAGATGATGACCAGTTCTGATGGATCAGGCCATCCTCAGCAACAAGATCAACCAAATCATTTCTAATGGAGCAGTAATGAACTGAACCAGCTATACCCAGAAAAAGAACTCTGGGAGATGACTAAAAACCATTACATTGAATTCCCAATCCCTATATTTATGCACACCTGCATTTTTGATTTCCTTCACAAGCTAATTGTACAATAATTCAGAGTCTGATTCTTTTTGTACAGCAAAATAATGTTTTGGTCATGTATACTTATTATGTATCTAAGTTATATTTTAATATATTTAACATCTACTGGTCATCCTGCCATTTAGGGGAGGGGGTGGGGGGGGTAAAGAGGTGAAAAATTGGAACAAGAGGTTTGGCAATTGTTAATGCTGTAAAGTTACCCATGTATATATCCTGTAAATAAAAGGCTATTAAATAAAAATAAATAAATAAATAAATAAATAAATAAATAAATAAAAAAGAAGTTAGTGCCATTAACAGAAACAAGATAGGGGCATGTTTGGGAAGATTTGCACAATTTCACCTCCTTGCCATTCACATCGTAATCACCCTTGTTTGGCTCCTCATTATCTGGGCCATTAACTCCCACAAATCAAGCATGTATATATAGAGAGATCAGAGAAAGCAACACTATTAAAGTCTCTCTGAAGAACTTTGGAATCAGTTGAGAGACATATAAAACACTGGCACAGAATCTCCCAGCGTAGTGGGCTCACATCCAAGAAGATGCTATGTCCTATGAAGAAAGCAGAATTACAGTAGTTCAAAAGAAAGATGAGGTGCACAAATTTAGAAACATTTTCACTCCAAATGTTCATATTGGATTATTTATGCCAACTTGTGGAAGAGCCTTCTGAGCTTATGTTGGTTTGATCAGCACAGTTGGACACACTGTATTCTGATCCTGACATTGATATCATTTTGGTCCTCCATGAGTATGAAAGGATAACAGTTATACCTGGATCATTCCATCATTTATTTGTATCCTTAGCACTTAGCACAATGCTTTGCAAAGAATAAATGCTTAATAACTACTTTTTCATTAATTCATTCACTTCTTTAGCCTTCTAACCCATTTTCCTGCTTCTAATCTTATCCCATTATAATATATCCTACACTTACCTGGTCATCAAAGTAATCATCTTAATGCACAAGTTTTATCACATAATTTATATGTTTAAAAACCAAAAGTGTTTTTCTACTACCTACCAGATCAGATACAGATTCAATTGTCTGGCATTCAAGGTGGTCTTCCATTATGAATTCTATCAGTCTTCTGGTTTTATCTTACCTTATTCTTCCTGAATTCAATAATCTAACCAAATGCTGAAATTAACATTTATGTTGGCTTTCTACTATGTCTTGAACATATTTCTCCTCATTACCTCTTTCTAAATCCTTATCTCCTTTCAAGACTTACTACTCTCCCAATGAAATCTTCCCTGATTTCCCATATCTGAAACATCCTTTCTCTTCAGAATTTCACAAAATATTTTAACAGGTTACATCCTTTGTTTCATTCTCCCCTTTTTAAATCTTGTTTATGTACCTGTAATATTCCCCACCCAGCAAAACATCTGGGAAATAACATTGATATAGGGAAAAGAGTACTCACTCAAGATTCAAGGGACCTGAATTCCAATCCTGTCTCTAATGCCTACTAATTGTGTGATTTTGAGCCAATCACAAAACTTGTCTCCTCCTAAGTTTCCGCATCTGAAAAATAAAGGTGGGGAACTAAGTGAGGTCCTTTTCATCTTTATCTAGATCTTTGACTCTATGAACTCTGTGAGGGCAGACTCACTTTATATATTATTTGTTTGTTTTGCTTTCTAAGTGCTTTAAGCATTGTTGAAATAAGGCTTGGTTCCACTTTCATTCCATCTATGAAGTCCAGGGCACACAACAACTTACAAGATTGAGATCTGGAAGGGACCTTAGAATTCATCTACTTCAGGCTCTTCATTTTACAGATAAGGACCTTGAATCCTAGAGAAAGGCAATAACTTAGCTAAAATCAAAGAGTAATGACAGAGTTGAGATTTGAACCCAACTCTCATGGTTATATTTCTAATAATCAGTATTTTGTAATCGACATATCCTCCAACAGAAAACAATCTACCCTTTCTATAGCCAGAGTACAGAATTTTATATGACTATTTAGTACTTGTCATGTTAAAATCCATTCTAATATGTATTATAGTTAAGTTGTCTATAGACATATATGTGTAGAGAGATATACCTCTATATGTATAATTGAAATAAAAGAAAATATCAATAAATGCACTTGAAAAGGGATCAGGGGGAACAAACAGTCTCATGTACATATGGAGATGTTGGAGGGCAGAAGTCCAGTTTGGCTGGGAATAAAAACATATATGAAAGGCAGTCAAATGAAATAAATTTAGAAAAGTAGGCTGGAGTAAAGTTGTGAAAGGCTTCAAAAATGATTTTATATATGTATATGTAAATATATATGTGTGGATACTCATATATATTATATCTATCTATTCACATTTACATCTGTATTGTATGTGCATATATGTATATGTTTATATATACATGTGTGTAAATAAGTCAAAATCCTAACATAACATATATTATATAAATATATGTTAATATCTATAACTATATTTTAGATCTATAAAGAAACTATAGTCCTTAATACATAATACATATTTATGAAATATATGTTAACATATATAACTATATATCTTATAAATAAGCCATAATCCTTTACATATAATTATATTATATAAATAAATATTTAGGACTATGATATATTTACACAATGGGGGTAGCATGTGTATTATATATACATATGGCTTCAGTCAAACTGAGATCTGTTGAAGACCTTAGCTTAAAAGAGCCAAACATCTCCCGTTACATCCAGAACCATCTCCAGTCATCCTGATCTATATCTGGTCACTGCACTCAGATGCCTCTGGAAGGAAAAGTGAGGCAGGCAACTTGCACAGTCATCCCTCACTTAAATCCAATTCACTTATGTAATGAACTGAGGCTTGAGTTGATGCACTGAGGCCCCAGGCATGTGAGGCTAAATAGTAATTGGACTATACTCTATTAATATACATGCTTGGATAAAGAATGGCCCCCACCCACTCTCTGTGCAAGTCCTGATGTGTTTGTTGTATAGGAAATGACGATTTTGGTGGGTGGAGGCAGAGAGAGACAGGAAGAGAAGCTGGGAGAGATTGGGCCTGGGTTCTATGCTCCTAGCTGCTGGTTGTGTGGCTGCTGGTCTAGCTAGCTTCTTGACTCAGCTACACACATTGCTATTGCCCATTCTCTTCCACCTCCGATCTTTCTTCACTGAGAATAAAGACTGATGATTTTCCTCTAACCTGAATTCCTGACTCCAGATGATTTTAAAATACACGGTCTTCACACACTTACATTTTATGGCATCCTCTTCTTGATGTCATAGTCTCCCTCTTCAAGAATGAAGAACAAATAACATATAAAACCATACATTTACTCCAAACTACTTTGGTAAATTGATTTCTTTTGACTGCCTTTAATATATGTTTATGCTACAGCATATATATGTGTGTGTGTATGTGTGAATGTATATATAATATACATATATAAATATATACATAAATATAATCATAGTTTATAAATAAAGATTATGGCTTATTCATCTTTGGTTTTGTCTTTGCCTTTGTTCCTTAAAATATCTTATACAAAATAGGTACTTTAAAATATTTGTCAAATTTCTATTTAAGATATAGTTGGTGGTTTTGGATGAATTCCTAAATAAATGACATTAGTAAAGGATTAATAATTTTTTATGGCTACCTCTAAAATATTATGTTGGTTCCTGAATTTGCACATTAGACTTCTTTATCTGCAACTGAGAGTCAGAAAGCCTTAGAAACACTTGAGATAAAAACCCTTCATTAAGGCCAAAAAGTATAATGGGAAGAGGGCTAGATGAGGAGTCTAGAAACCTTGATTCTAATTACTCCTCTATCATTATCTCCTCTGAGCATCAGTTTTCTCATCTGTAAATCTGGGTTGATTATATCTTCCATTGCTCACCTCCCAGGATTGGTAGAAGGATCAAATGAAATAACAATCAAGAAAGGGTTCTGGAAATCAAAAAGGAATGTGTTGTTATTATCATCAGTGATGCCAGTGGAGAAGGTGTGAGCAGTGATGATAGCCTTAATACAACTTTTACACTCACCTAAGTGTTAATAAACAGAACAACTCATTACGAGAAAGTATATTCAACCTAGAGTCATTCTGCACAGACTGAGCTAAAATATACAGGCAGAAAAAATAATAACGATTGCAGGTATGGTTGCCATGGTTACCAAATGCCCTCTTTGTGGTTTGGTTTCTTTCATTTAATCTAGAATTCAAGAGTAAAAGGAACAATATAATTTTAAAGGTTTTTTTCTGGTTAAATTCTTGTGTGGCCTCTATTTAAAAAGTGACCTGAGTTTCAGCAAAATGAAGGTCAAGTCTTAAGATTAGGAACACTACCAAAATTGAATGTCTTTTCAAAGCTGCTTGGCTAACCTTCAGATAAATGCTGGAGGCTGAACAGCAATTTTTGTGAACTTTGCAAAATCTACTCCTTTCTTTTGCAAGAAAAATTTCAAAGCATCAGAAAGCTTCCCTGCAATCATAAAAAGGCAAAGCTTTAGAATACATTCTGCAAGAATGAAGTGAGCAGAAGTAGGAAAGCCATGTACACAATAACAGTAATATTACAATTGTTAACTGTGAAAGTTACACTGATCAAGACAATGATTTAAGACAATTCTGAAGGACTCAGAATGAAAAATGCTACCTTCAGAGTGAGTTGATGAACTCAGAGCACAAATTAAGACAATTTTTCACTTTATTTTTCTTTTGCTTTTGCAGAAAAGCTAATGTAGAAATATATTTTGCATGATTTCACATGGATAATTGATATCATATTACTTGCTTTCTCAGTGAGCAAGTGAGGGATTGGAGGGAGAGAGAAAATTTGAAACCCAATTTTTTTTAATGAATGATAAAATTACAAATGAAATAAAAGTGAATATACTCTACAACAGTCCCAGGTAAGTTGGTGATTCTTAGAAGGCTGTTCTGTAGTAGTGCTATACCAATCAAATTCCCAAGAAACTATCTTACTGACCAGGAAAAAATAACATCAAAATTCATCTGAAAGAACAAAACATCAAGAATTTCAGGGGAACTAATGAAAAAAAATCAAATGAAGGTAGCCTGGCTGTACCAGATCTAAAATATATTATAAAGCAGCAGTCACCAAAACCATTTGGTACTGGTTAAGAAAAAGAATAGTTGATCAGTGGACTAGGTTAGGTTCACAGGACAAAATAGTCAATAACAATAGCAATCTAGTATTTGACAAATCCAAAGACCCCAACTTTTGAAATAAGAATTCACTATTTGACAAAAACTGCCTGGAGAATTGGAAACTAGTATGGCAGAAACTAGGCATTACCCACACTTAACACTGTATACCAAGATAAGGTGAAAATGGATTCATGATCTGGATATAAAGAATGAGATTATACATAAATTAGAACATAGGATAGTTTACCTCTCAGGCCTGTGGAGGAGGAAGGAATTTGTGACCAAAGAAGAACTAGAGATCATTATTGATCACAAAATGGAAAATTTTGAATATATTAAGTTTAAAAGTTTTTGTACAAATAAAACTAATGCAAACAAGATTAGAAGGGAAGTAATAAATCGGGAAACAATTTTTACATTCAAAAGTTCTGATAAAGGTCTCATTTGCAAAATATATAGAGAATTGACTCAAATTTATAAGAAATCAAGCCATTTCCCAATGGATAAATGATCAAGGGATATGAACAGACAATTTTCAGATGAAGAAATTGAAACTATTTGTAGCCACATGAAAAGGGGCTCCAAATCATTATTGATCAGAGAAATGCAAATTAAGACAACTCTGAGATACCACTACACACCTCTTAGATTGGTAAGGATAACAGGGAAAGATAAGCCAGAATGTTGGAGGGGATGTGGGAAAACTGGGATACTGATACATTGTTGGTGGAACTGTGAACGAACCCAATCATTCTGGAGAGCAACTTGGAACTATGCTCAAAAACTTATCAAATTGTACATACCTTTGATCCAGCAGTGTTACTACTGGGCTTATATCACGAAAAGATCTTAGAGAAGGGAAAGGGACCCACATGTGACAAAATGTTTATGGCAGCCCTTTTTGTAGTGGCTAGAAACTGGAAATTGAATGGATGCCCATCAATTGGACAATGGCTGAATAAATTGTGGCATATTAATGTTATGGAATATTATTGTTCTGTAAGAAATGAGCAGCAGGATGATTTTAGAGAAGCCTGGAGAGACTTACATGAATTGATGCTAAGTGAAATAAACAGAATTAGGATATCATTCATTATACACAGCAACAAGAAGATTATATGATGATCAACTCTGATGGTTGTGGCTCTCTTCAACAATGAGATGATTCAAACCAGTTCCAATTGTTCAGTAAAGAAGAGAATCAGCTACACCCAGAGAGAGAACTATGGGAAATGAGTGTGGACCACAACATAGCATTTCCACTTTTTCTGTTACTTGCTTGCATTTTTGTTTTCCTTCTCAGGTTTTTTTTTCTTTCTTTCTAGATTTGATTTTTCTTATATAGCAAGATAACTGTATAAATGTGTATACATAAATTGGATTTAACACATACTTTAACATATTTAACATGTATTGGATTACCTGACATCTAGGGGAGAGGGTGGGGGGGAAGGAGGGGAAAAGTTGGAACAGGTTTTGCAAGGGTCAATGTTGAAAAATTACCCATGCATATATTTTGTAAATAAAAAGCTATGATAGTAATAATAATAATAAAAAGAAGGCTATTCTACTCCACTGCAGCTGTGCTTATGTGTAGGTTTTATATTCTTTGTCTAATAGTTTCCATAGCTTTTAGGGCTATCTAGCTTTTCAAGTATTGGAACCTCTATTAGAGTTTTATTAGGTTTTTTCTTCAAAAAAAAAAAAATCTAGGCTAGTGTTAGATTTGGTGATAATATTCTATTCTTATCCAAAATGAGAGGGCAGATTTGAGCTCTGTAGAGATTCCATATGGTTGAAACCACAAATTTCTTTTTCAAAATGGAACTCATTTTCCCTCCCAAATCTGCTCTTCCTTCCAGATTCTACTGACGATACCACTTTCTTCTCAGTCATCCAAATTCACAGTCTAAAGATTAATTATGACTTTTCCCTTTCTACTCTTACTCTATCCAATCAATTACCACGTCCTTTTGTTTGTACATCTATAATATAAAAGCATATTTTGGGTAAATGTTCCATAACCAATTCTCCAAGTAGGCAACCTTTTAAAGTTAATCTTTACTATTAATATTTTCTCCATCACTTTCTCAAATCTAGACAATAAAAAAACCACTTTTTAAAAAGTTCTGATTTGTAACATTTGCTGATTTTGGAGGTGTAAACACTCATATCAAAAATTTAACAATCAGCTCTTAGAGCTCTAGGAGTTGATTCTCACAGATCCTTGATAATATATCTCTTAGTTGATCTCTTCTCTTTTCTCCATGTGACTATTGTTCAGGCCCTCAATATCCCTTATTAAACATATTATAACCATCTCTTAACTGCCTTCTCTGCCTCTGATCCATCCTTCCCACCCCTGCCAAAATAACATTTCTAATGCATTGATCTGATCTATAATTCCTTTCCAAAATCATTCAGTGGCTCCCCTTTGCTTAGGATAAAATACTAATTCTTTAACTTTGTCTTTGAAGCCCTCCACAGTTTTACCCCAACCTACTTTTTAAATTTTATTTCATTTGACTGCCTTTCATACATGTCTATGCACTAGTCAGACTAAATTGTGCACAATTTTCCAATCTCATTCTGCTCTCCTACACCCATCTGTATATATGTTGTATTCCTATGGGTATACAATAATTTTTTTTTTCATTTTTGACTCCCTTGTTTAATATTTTACATATAATAAGCCCCTTCCTCTTTTATTTTTTCTGGCAATCAGGGTTAAATGACTTACTTAGGGTCTTAAAGCTAGTAAATGCTTAAGGTCAGTTTTGAACTCAGGTTCTCCTGATTCTAAGGCCAATGCTCTTGCTATTAACCCACCTAAGCTATCCCTGAAAGCCCTTGATGAATTATTATTTGTTTCATATATTTGAAATATCCAAATATAGATGATAACCTCATTCCTCTTTAACAATGCAGCTGCCCAACCCCCACACCCCAGTAAAGCTTTCATCTATGTCTTATCACAGTTTATCACTGGGATATACTCAACATGGTTCCTTACTTTCTCTTGATATCAGAATTATGCCAATGGAAGACAAAGGCTATTCATCTTTTGGCCCTTATGCATGCCGTGTGACAGGCTTTTTGGCAATCATGTGTTTTGTTTTGTTATGTTGTGAGAATCACTCCTGTTTTTCTTCATTGTCCCTTATTTAACTGTTTACCAAATACTCCATAACCTTCTGATGGTCATAATTTGACTTCCTCAGAGACTGAGGCTTTCCTTAATATAGAACCATACAATAAAATTCCTCCACCAAAGTACTATATAAGAACTGGACCTATGATTTCACTATACTAGAGAACATCCTGAGAGGAAACTCCTCTTCTAATCCAAATTGGCTTTTTTTCTATAACTTAGAAAATAACCTAGATACAATGAGAGATGGCATTGTAGATAGAATCCTGGACTTGGAATCAGAAACTCATCTTAATTTCAAATCTGGTCTAACACACTACCTAGCAGCATTATCTTGAGCAAGTTGCTTTAACCCTAGTTGTCCCATTTCCTCATTTGTAAAATGATATGGACAAAGAAATGGCAAATCTTTCCATTTTTGCCCCCCCCCCAAAAAAAAAAAAATCCAAAAGAGGAATAATGGAAAGTTGAGCAACAAGAGTAATTTTGTTCAAAACCACATTATCAAGATACATCAGTGGCAAAATTTGAGCCCTAGTTTTCTTAGCTATATGGCTGCATCCCTCTCTATACCCATACTACTTCTTGATATTAAATGTTAGTAAAATATAAATCTTAACTTTAGAAAAATTTTCAGAGTCATATAAGCCGGGTATTAGTAATAAAGAGTTATTTTCTATATTGGGAGCAAGACAATGTTTCCACTTGGGGTTTCATTTTTTTCTATCACCATTACTACCATTTTTAGCAACAAAAATTCATCACTATTCTAAATAAAATGAAACCATTCTTTATTTGGAATATTTCTAACGTGTACTTTTCCTTTTTTGTTGTCATTGGGGAATTTTTTTCAACTAACCTCAACTATACTAGGTAGCTATGCTTTATTTTCATGATGGTTTCTGTCTTTTCTAAGCTGGCCTCTTGACTTACAAAGACAAAAGCCTGATCTTTTACAAAGAATTGTGAAATCCTTTGGAAAAAACAATTTAAAATTAAACTGAACTCATGAGCTTCTTAAAGGTAACCATGTTCAGAGGCCAAGATGTCAGCACAACCTTATTGAAAGTTAATAAACTTGTGTAAGCATATTGTCAGCAATCAGGATATAAAGCCTTCTAATTGTAATATATGATCACGAAGGTTTGTCTTTCTTTGTGCATTGAAATGTTTAAGTTTGCCAAATGCATGCACAGGTGAGTTCTAAATGGAAATGTTTCTAAATGGTCCCAGTCAAACTAAGATGTATGCTTTTGCAAAAATATTAGACCCACTGTCTTCTAAATTTTCTCTTTTGATATGTTTTTGAAATTCAAGAGGTAAGAGGTCAGCCAAAATGTTTTAGAAGTTTGGCTCTGAATAGAAAATGAGGATTCAAGTAGTTTATTTATCCAAATGCTCAAATGGGAATAGAAACCAGTAGTATCAACAAGTATTCAAAAAAGAACCACAGTGTATTTTTCAACAGAGTTATCAGTCAAAAAAGGAAGATCATGTGGTTTCAAAATTTATTGTTGACAGTTGTTGTTTTTTCCAAATATTCACACCCTGTGAAATGGAATATGTTGACAGAAATATAGAAGTAACTGTAGCCTGAACCCACCTGAGAACAAGAAGGTCTCAAGGGTTTTGTACCCCACTGTCACATTATAAAAAGAAAGACATGAAAATCCCCAAGTGCTTCAAGACAATAAAATTGATTAAGAATTGTGATTTTTTCTGAAGATTCACACACAGAAGACATTTAATAAATATTTGTTGAATTAAAGTTAAGATTTACTTCATCTTGATTTTTGATATGAAAGGTTTATTTCTAACCAGGAAGTAGTGTTTTCTGTAACACCCTTCTAATCAAATGAAATCCTTTTTAATTTCATTTGAACATCAATTAATAGGCAGTGGATAGACAAGAAGACCAGATAGGTTCATATGCAAAATTGAATATACTTTCAAAAGCACCTCTCCACCAAGACTTGGAGAAGGGATGCAAGAAAAAGGAAATCAAGATTTCAATAAACAAAGAAGCACCAAGCAAATATAAATATTCCAATTAGAAATCTGATTGTCCTATTTCATCACATGAGAAAGTCTAGAGAGAACTTTTTTTCCTGTGTAAGAATCTTCTTTGGGGTAAAACAAGGTAAGATACATGTTTTCATGACATTACCATATATAAGCAAAAAAAAAAAAAGCCAGGTTTTCAATTTTTGTCTTATTTTTATTAATGCCTTATTTTTATATCATATTCATTTCCAAATCTATTCTTCCTTCCTTCCTTAAAGAACTGCTCATCTTTTGCAACAAAGATTTTAAAAGAAACAACCCAACATATTGATTGTGTAACAGTACATTTTGATTATCCATCTTTGCAAATATTCTTCACTTTAGCAAAGAAAGAAGATAGATACATTTTTCTCAAGATTTACCTTCCATGCAGTTTCAATTTTTTTTTTTTATTTCCATTTACACAGCTGTAGTCATTGCATATATAAGTTTTCTGGTTCTTTGCATAACATCCATTTCTATTTTTTTTACTTCTCTGAGTTCTTAATATTCATAGTTTCTTATAGTACAGTAATATTCCATTACATTTATATCTCATATTTTAGTCATTTCTTCAAGGATGATCAACTAAGTTTATTTATATTTTTGTACTTAGTTTTACTTTTATACTATGAAAGTTACTAGAATATATTTTAGCATGTCAACTGATTTTCTCTACCTTTGGAACCTCAGCGAAAAGTATATATTTTAGTTGGCCAAACACCCTCTTTGGATGCTGGAATGAAAAACAAATACCTTTCTTTATAAGTAGTCTTTATTTTAATAATCCCAAGAAAAGAACAAGGATTTTATCCTTAAGCTAACCTAAAAACTTAAGATCTGTAAAAACACAGAATTTTCCCTTTTCTTGAAGAAGCATTTGCTGGTACTTGCCAAGTAGGAAATTGGGAAGCCTTCCTTTATTAAATGGTTCAATGAATATTCTCTATCCCTCCAATAAATCATTAGAAGTAGCTATGAATGACTAGTGACTGTTTGCCAACACAAATTTGATTTAGTCCCACAGCTCTCTTGAAAACTGAAGGGAAGCTGAAAGGTTTGGTAATTTCCCTCTTTGTTCTTATTTAATTTTTCATCCACTGAATATACTTCCTCTGTCATCATATTTTCCCAGAGAAAGAATGGCTGTGCCAGGTTTTCACACATTGAAGGAATAGGTTTCTTTGAAAAGGGGTTCCTGATTTTAGAGTGTGGTGGCAAAGTCGAAGAAATCTCTTTAAAGAAGTAGAATTTAATTTAGTTGAACAAACATTTATCAGGAAATCATAGTCAGACTTGTGACTTAGTAATATTAATTTGGAAGGATGGATTTGAAAATAGGAAGAATGGGCCTATAGAGAGCAGTTAGGAGGTTCAACCAGGTAAGGGTTGAAGGCCTGAAAGAGGATAGTCTCATGTAAGAGTAGAGAATTGTGAGAGATAGTTATGGAGGCAAAATCAACAAGATTGGGCAGGTAAGGGATGACAGAGTGTCAGGACACAAGGATTAGTCTGATGTTGCAAAGCTACCCAAATAAGTCAATGATATCTTGAACAGAATAAAAAAAAGTTTGGAGAAAGTATTTAGGGTGGAAAATATTGAGTTCTGTTTGGAACACCCTGAATTTGAAATGTCATCCAGGTGAAGATATCCAGTAGGCCATTGGTGACATATATTTTTTTTTAATTTAGGAGACAGATTTGCTGTTCTCGTTTCAGTCATCTCCAACTCTTTGTATTCCAATTTGGAGTTTTCTCGGCAAAAATACTGTAGTGGTTTGCCATCTCCTTCTCCAATTCATTTTATAGATGAGGAAACTGAGGCAAATAGAATTAAGTGACTTGCCCAAGGTCACATAGATCTTCCTGACTCCAGGCTCAGCACTCAATCCACTGAGCCAGTTAGCTGCCCCAGAAGACAAATTAGGTATGGATATTTTGATTTGAAACTACTACATCATCTGTCTTATAATCATAATTACACCTATAGGAACTAATGAAGTGAGTAAGAAAAAAGACTGTAGTAAGAAAAGAGAAAAGGGCCAAAGATAGAGATATAGAAAGACTCAAAATTAGTAGGCAGGATCATAAGTTCATAGAATTTGGTGGAACTCCAGAGACTCTCTGCACCAAGGATTCTTAACCTAGATAGATAGATAGGTAGATAGATGTAATTTAAAACTTAGTAAATTACTAAAGTAGTAAAATTAAAGATATATATTGTGTATGTGTGTACACATTCATGAATTTTATATGTGTGTAAATAACATGTATGAGTGTATATATACATGTATGCATATGAATGGATATATAAATAAATAGATATATAATTAACTTTCCATATAATTGCTTTACTTTTCAATCCCATGTATTTTATTTTATGCATTTAAAAACATGATTCTTAGAAGGGGCCCATAGGTTTCACCAGATTCACCAAAAAAAAAAAAAAAGGTTAATAACTCCTGATCTAGTCCTACTGCTTCATTTTACATATGAGTAAACTGAGAGTCCAGGAGGTTTAAGTGACTTATTCAGTGTTTATATATATATATATATTTATATTTATATTTATATATATCAGAGATGGGATTTTAATCCAAGATGCTTCATTTCAATCAATCAATTAAATCCGGGTAAGTACTCTTTCCTCTGTAACATGACAATCTGGCAAAGGAGACAGAAAATAAGCAATCAAACAAATGGGAGGAAATCAAGACATATAAATCAGTGTCATAAAAGTATAGTTAAAGAGAGTATCTAGGAGGAGAGTGTTTAACAGTGTGAAATTTGAAGGTTTTGATTGAGTAATGAGGAAGGGATCATGCCTTCTGTTGCAAATAAAATCCCAATATTGGCTTATATTATCTTTTAGCTTATCATGTGTTCTCAGAGTAATACTTGATACACAAATCTATAGAATTCTTTTTATAGTTTCTCACACAGTATCACCTACAAGTGCAGATGGTAGTGAGAATGAAAACTCTATACTTGCAAATGTAAAGAATAATTAGCTATAAAACATCATAGTTGGAGCGATAGATCGAATATAATGGTCATAGCCAAAAGTCCTATAAAAGCAAGGAATTCTGGGTCTCTCAGATACTAAGTCTAAGGAATATTGAGTGGTCGTGTGTGTGTGTGTGTGTACACATATGCGTATGTGTGTGTACACATGTTGTACATACATATATTAAAATTATATGTACATGTATTATATATATTATACATATATAGTTTTGTTTTTCATCTGTTTTCATTTGAGAACATGAAACATAATGAATAAAAAAAGCACAATAAAAATTTATCATGTGCCAGGCCCCGTGCAAACCCTGGGGTTATATGAATACAAGCAAATCAGATGGTTTCAGCTCTCAATGAGTTTACATTCTAATGGGAAAATAGGATCTATGAAAGAAGAGGACATGATTGGCATGCTGTAGTATGGTTTGGAAACGAGTAAGAAATAGTATGATAGTCTAATTCTGGGCCAAATAAGTCAAATAACTTCCCTATTAGAATCCAGAGTTTCCATTTAGAACCCAATTTTTAATGGGAGTGGAATGAGAAAGAAGGTGTCAGTGCAATTGGCATATTTTTAAATGGAAAAATGAATTGTATTCAAACGACATATGCTATCTAAATTTCCCCACCTACAAAATAAGGGGATTAGGTTAAATGATCTCAAGCAATCATTCCAGCTCTATTATTCTGTTGCTCTCAATTTTTAGAAACCATACCTGTGCTATGAACCTATAGCTAGGTGGCACAGTGGATAAAGTACTGGGATGAGGAAGACCTGAATTCAAATAAAGTCTCAGACACTTACTAGCTGTGTGACTATGGACAAATCACTTAACCCTGTTTGCCCTAGTTTCTTCATCTGTAAAATGAACTGAAGAAGAAAATGGCAAACTAGTATCCTTGTTAAGAAAACCCCAAATGAAGTCCTAAAGAGGTGGGCATTACTGAACAATATTTATTTCAACTTCTTAAATATTTGAATAGAGAGGTTCTTTTTAGCTTCATTTGTATCCTAGAAATTAGACTGCAACATTGTATAAGTGAAAGATATTATTTTCTTCTAAATTTATGTTCAAAGCTCAATACTGTTTTCCTCACCCATCCCCCAGCATTAATAACAGGAATGCCTACAAGAGCAAAGCAAGGAGTACTTAGCATGTTTATAAATACTTTTCAAACTTTCAACAAGAACATGTGCAAACATTTCTTAAGTGGAAGAAGTGGAAATATCAGAAAGTTTGTTTTTTAATAGATTGATGTCACCATTTTACCATTGTCCATTCTTTTCAAAATATGAAGTTCCAACAAAATGCAACTACTTTATTTCATAGTGATTGGAAGGTATTTATTTAAAATTGTAAAATATTATAAATACTTGTCACTAGGAGCTTGAAATAGCTTCAAAAGTACATTTTATGACTGTACATGTATAATCTATATCAGATTACTTGGTGTCTCAAGGAGAAGTAAGGGTAGGGATAAGGGGAGAAAAAACTGTGGAAGTCAAATTCTTGTAAAAATAAATATTGTGAACTATCTTTACATGTAAAATTGGAAAAATCTCTTCACGTAAGAAAGGCCTAAAGAGGACATTGAATTTAATGTAACCCTGAACCTCTACAGCATTCTTGTGAATTAGACATTGAACTTCCTTTTGAAGATCTAAAAAAAATGGAGTATTTACAACCTCCTGAATTAGCCTATTCCACTTTCAGATTGTTCTAAGTGAAGAGTTAGGAAAGTGTTTTGTTTTTTATCTTTACATAAAACCTTTAAAATACTTTAATAGAATCTTTGAGTCTTCCCAAATGTTCTCTTTTCCATATTAGGCAAACATCTTCTTATGGTAGTCTCCATTCTGATTAACCTCTTCTGTACCTAGTCTAGTTGGATGATGGAATGGGTTATAAATCTTTGATCTTTTCCATGCTAAGCATCTCTATTTTCTTCCAACACTCTTCCTATGGCATTATTTCCATCTTAATTGACCTCCCCTTGTGGTGGTTATTGTTCCATTGTCTTCAGTTCTATCTGACTTTTGATGGTCTCATCTGGGGTTTTCTTGACAAAGATAGTGAAGTGGTTTGCCTTTTCCTTCTCCAGTTCATTTTGAAGACGAGGCAAACAGGATTAAATGACTTGGCCAGTGTCACAGCTAGTAAGTATCTGAAACCAGATTTGAATTCATGAGTATGAGTCTTTCTGATTCCAAACCCAGTACTCTATTCACTGTGCCACCTAGTTACCTCCATTTTTCCCAGACTAACCAATCCAACTTATCAATGGGAAAAATGAGTTCAGAAGAAAATGGGATGAGATGGAAGGAGAGGAGATATAATATATGAGTCATTTTTGTGACTTCTAATCACCTACAGGATCAAATGTTCTGTTTGTCATTCAAAGTCTTTCATAATCTAATACTCTCCCAACTTTCCTGTTTTCTTACAATTTAAACCCCATCAGGTACTCTTCAATTCAGTAAAATTGGCCTCCTGGCTAATCCACAAACAAGATATCCATCTCTCAAACTTAATTTTCTCTTACTGTTCCCAAATGCCTAGAATGCTCCTCTTTCTCCTAACTTTCCTGGTATCTTTTAAGTCTCAACTAAAATCCTATATTTTGCAAGAAGCCTCCCTCAGCCCCTTTTAACTCTAATGTCTTTCTTCTGTTAATTATTTCCTATTTATCTTACATATTGCTAGCTTGTGCGTGTGCGTGTGTGTGTGTGTGTGTGTGTTTAATTATGTCTCCTCCATTAGATCATAAGACCCTTAAAAGAAAAAATGTCTTTTTCTTCTTTTTTTATTCCCCAAACTTAACCCAGTGTCTATTGAATTCGACTCTTCATGAGCCATTTTGGGATTTTCTTAGTGGAGTGATTTGTCATTTCTTTCAACAACTCATATTACAAATGAGGAAACTAAGACAATCAAGATTAAATGATTTACACAGTTAGTAAGTGTTTGAGACTAAATTTGAACTCAGGAAGATGAGCCTTCTAGACTCTAGGCCCAGCAATCTATCCAATGTACTATCTTGTCTCCTAATCTAAAGTATGTGCCTGATAAATGTTTATTGATTAGTTGATGGAAATATGACAGATTATATTCTATTAATAATTGCTGTCCTTTATACTCAGTTGCTGGAGAATAATGATCATAGAATAGAATAGAATATCAAACAAATACAGATGGGTTAGACTAGAAGCGCTCTTGAGAAGATCTCTAATCTCTCCTTTTGCCTTTAGACAGAACTACAATTAAAGAATTCCAGTATCTATGCCTTTAAAAGGATCTGAAAGAAAGGCATAATCATACTAATTCAAATCCAGCATTTTATGGCTTACAAAGCCCTTTCCTTATAATAGACCTGTAACTCGATGATAATAGTGTAAGTAATATTCCCACCACTTTACAGATTAAAACATACGCTTGGTTTCATAGCCCAGGCCTTCTGGCATCAGGTCCTGGGCTTTTTCCCTCACTGGGAGGTACACAGACTCCCCATCTTTTGAACACAACTTACAAATCTGACTTACAAACATACCATACAAAAAAATAGATGACCCACAGTACAGTGAGATGGGTCCCTTTCAGAGCACTGAGTAGATCTATCATCCAAATTATCATGATTGGATAACTGTCTCCTTGACTACAGTGAGAAGAGAAGTAAAAGAGGGAGAAAGAAAAGATGTGTTTTCACATCCCCTTACCTTTCTGCACTCTGATACATATTTCCTCCTGGAAACCATGGTATAAACAATGTTGATAGGATTGTGAGATTAGAGCTAGAGAGATTGTCTACCATCTCTTCTTACAAAGGAGGAATGTGAATCCCAAACAGGTCACAACTAGCTCAAGGTCACATTGCCAGAAAAACCAGGACCTGAACCCAATTATTTTCCCCCACTGGAAGAAAAGAAAGAAACAAGCATTTATTAAGTGCCTGCTGTGTGCCAAGCCCTGTGCTAAGTGCTTTACAAATATTATCTCATTCAATCCTTACAATAATTCTGTGATATAGGTGTAGTTATTATCCCAATTTTATAATTAAGGAAACTTCAGCAGACAGTGAATAAATGACTTGCCCAGGATCAAACAGCCCAATAAGTATCTGAGAATAGCTTCAGATCCAGTATTTTATCCACTTCACTATCTAACAGATTTAGGACACTAATAAATATGAATTAAGCAAGGCTTCAAAGAAAGGTACATAAGCTGAGACTGCAAATGAGGTCTCAGAGTTAAAAAGAAGAAGGAAATATGTTTCAGGTATAGTGGATGGTTCACGAGAATGTGATCAATGGATTGGATGTCACATTTGAGGAATAGCCAATTTAGTGGGAATACAGAGTATTGTATAAAATGGAGAACTGGGAGATTAACCTGGAAAGGTAGGTGAGAATAAATTGTTGAGAACCTTAAATGCAAGATTTAGGATTTAGTGCTTTAACCCAGAAGCCAAAGCATTTTTGAAGGCTTTCAAGCATATACAAACCTATGCCTTAGGAGTTTTGGGTTTTGTTTTTGTTTTTTGGTAGCTCTATAAAGGATAGTTTGGAGTGTGGGAAAGAAGCTAGAAGCAAAGAAATCAAACAGCATAGTCTTATCACCTAAAATAAAGTAGTATCCATATGAACTTTGAATCTTTCTTTTGATCTTAACTGTGGTTGTATCCAGACTTGTGTACAACATTCTTTGTAAATGAAATATCTTTATCTCCATTATTAAGATGTTGTTGTTGTTATTATTCAGTCTTTTTCAGTCATGTCCAACTCTTCATGACCCCATTTGGGATTTTCTTGGCAAAGATACTGGAGTGGTTTGCCAATTCCTTCTCCTGCTCATTTTATAAATGAGGTTTGAGTGAGGATTCAGTGTCACACAGCTAGTAAGTATCTGAGGCTGGCTAGGCCATTACCAATCATCTTGACTTATGTCTTGCTACTGGATCCAATCTCCTCTGGAGAGAGAGATTGGTGATTTTGCATAGCTCTTCCTCTCTTAAATCTAATTCACTTACAAGTCAAGATATCACCCTCCTGATATCATTGATCCTCTTTGAGAACCAAAAGACAAACAACAAAAATCTGAGGCTGGATTTGAACTTTGGTGTTCCTGACTCCAAGAAAGCTAAATTTTCCACTTAAATTCTCTTTGATCATTTTTTACGCTTCAAGAAATGATCTTGTACGGTCTTTTAAAAACCAAACAAACATTAAAGACTTTTTTTGTTGTTTAATTTCCCATCACAGTAGAGAGGTGAACCTGGATTCTAGACCACAAGTTTGGACGTGGCAATGCTCTAATGAGTCAAAGACTCACCCTGCTAAGCCTAATGAGTCTGACCACTAAAAAATTGGTCATCAGTTTATAACAGGTTTTTTTGGTCAAAGCAATTTACAAAAATGTCTTATAGAGAAGTTCTACAATTTGGTGTGTAGGAGTAACCATATTGCTGAAATCATGGATCTTTCAAAGTGTTGAAATAGTTGAAACAAAGGTAAAATAAAGTTTTGTAAGCTAGCTGATCTGGGAACCTAGCTACAATTTACAATAGACTTCTTGGAGAAAATATATTCTTAGTTTCAAATAACTAACTTCCATATGGTTCCATTTCTGGAACCTGGAATCTGTTCAGAGCAATGGAAAAGGGCAATGTATGTAAGAGGGAAGGGGATGAAGGCAAAATCATGGTGACCATTTCAAATCCTAACACTTCTTTACACAGGTTTCTAGTTATGGGATTCAGTGATATGGATAGATGTTCTCAAAGATCCATTATGGAAACATCCAACTGCACTCTTATTTGCAGTCTTATTCAAATTAAATTTTTATTAAGTATACACTGGGTAGAATACTTTGCTAGGTACTGGCAAATGTGAAAAACTTAGATAACCCAAGTCAATCCCTACCCTCAAAGAGCTTGTTGTTGAGTCATTTTCAGTTGTATGTGACTCTCTATCATCCCATTTGGGGTTTTCTTGGCAAAATTACTGGAGTGGTTTGTCATTTCTTTCTCCAATTCATTTTTACAAATAAGGAAACTGAGACAAACAGGTAAAGTGACTTACCCCAAGTCACACATTCAGAGTTTTCTTGACAAAGATACTGGAGTAGTTTGTTATTTCCTTCTCCAGCTCATTTAAAGATGAGAAATCTGAGGCAAGCAGAGTTAAGTGACTTGCCTAGAGTCACACCAGATTTGTATTCAGGAAGAAATCTTCCTGACTTCAGGCCTTGTACTACATCCCCTTCACTATCTAGCAGTCCCCTCAAAGAGCTTGTAGTCTAATAACAAAATAAAGTACAAATAAAACTATAACATGCAATATTACCTGCTGAATGCTTTATATAGGTGGAAGGGAGAAGAAGGATTTAGCTATATAAAGTCTGATAAGGAAAAGTTGTTACTATTTGGAAGGACTTGGGAAAGTTACATGAAGGAAGGGACATTTGAACTGGGCTTTAAAGTATAAACAGGAATTCAAGAAGCAAAGAAAAGTTTTCAGTATTAAAAAACTGAACCAGAATGTAGCAGGCAAAGAGCCTTCAATTATAACAAATTGTACCAGACCTCCCCACACTGCCTCTTTACTTCCTCTGACCCACAAATTATTCTTCTTGCCTATGCTACCCAGAATGACACCTAGTACTACAAAAGTTCTTAATACTCCAAATTACCACAATGACCCAATCCTGTTGATAGTCATTTATGGACATCTCCTTTAAAAATACCATAAAATTAACATGTCACATTACAGATAACTTTGTTTATTGGATATCCCTTCCACAGTACAGATTTGCTAATAGTTCCTCTTGAGGATTTGTTTCCTTGGATACATCTTCTACCCAACTTCTAACAATGTGCTGTACAAATACACAGACTGCCAGCATTTCAATCCCAGATGTGTATAATATGTATGCTTCTTTTGAAGATTGTTTGGGGAAGAGAGAGTTTTCTCTGAAAGATTCCTTAAATCCTTTGTTGCTTCATTTTAGAATATCCTGATTGAGCAATAGCAAAAGGGTTAGACCGTAGATAAAACAGATAGGAATGGCCAGACCAGCCTCTTATTTCTGCTGACAGTTGTGATTACTTCCTTAATATAAGCAACTTAAATGGATAGTTCTAAGCAATGGACTCAGTAAGAATGGAATGGCCAAAATGGGATTTAAGATTACAGCAGTAGTATTTCTGTTTTCCCAGTTTACCTGGCAACTTAACTACCCTAAGTAAGGACATCATGGGAATTCCTGCTGGTCTATTTTTGATGTGATCCATTTTTTCTCTCAAATTTGTCTCTTGAGGCTCCAATCTCCCCAACTTGTAAAGTTAACTTGTAAAAGTTAGAAAATATGGAGTATAAAAAGAGACATGCATCTGGGGAAATGGATATTGTATGAATTTGTTTTGCTTGACTATGTTTTATTCCAAGGGGTTCTCTCCACCCACCCCCTGCCCAGCCCTATCCCTGGAGAAAAGGGAAAAGAAGAATAGTGACTATAGACCAAAAATAAGAGAGCCATTGAAACATTGTTTAAAAATTCACCAGAAGAGAACAGATAGATAGAAGGAAGTACAGGCAAGCAGAACAGTTATGAAAGCAATGTGTAGAATTGTATAATTTTTTACATAAAAAGAGAAAGAAAGAACTAGAAAAGGGAAGAAAGAAAGAAAGGAAGGAAGAAAAGAAGGAAGGAAGGAAGGAAGGAAGGAAGGAAGGAAGGAAGGAAGGAAGGAAGGAAGGAAGAAGGAAAGAAGAAGGAAGGAAGAAAAAAAGAAAGGAAGGAAGGAAGGAAGAGAAGAAGGGATATGAAAGGAAGATTCACAATTTCCTAGATAATCCTCTTTTTATTTTTGATATGTGCATAGAATTTGTTTTAGTGAGGATGGTTTTTAAATACAGAATTTTAAAAGGTTGTTAAAAAAAAAAAAAGAACTCTATACGATAAAGATCTGGAGTATTATATTCAAATATTTTTCTGTTTTACTATAAGTAGGTAGATAATCCCTTTTAACTAGAACTCTTTAGTCAGGATAAAAATAATTTTTTAAAAAAGTTAAGAGAAACTGACCAGATATGAATAAGAAAAGAACCCATAATTACCTCTACTATCTTCTACTCATTCACACTCACTCTTTCACTTTTCAACATGTAGTTGCTTTTGTAGGGCTGTTTTTTTTTTTTTTTTAATTATAGCTTTTTATTTACAAGATATATGCATAGGTAATTTTTCAGCATTGACAGTTGCAAATCCTTTTGTTCCAACTTTTTCCCTCCTTCCCCCCACCCCTTCCTTCAGATGGCAGGTTGACCAATACATGTTAAATATGTTAAAGTATAAGTTAAATACAATATAAGTATACATGTCCAAACAGTTAATTTGCTGTATAAAAAGAGTCAGACTTTGTAATAGTGTACAATTAGCCTGTGAAGGAAATCAAAAATGCAGGCGGACAAAAATAGAGGAATTGGGAATTCTATGTAGTGGTTTATAGTCATCTCCCAGAGTTCTTTCGCTGGGTGTAGCTGGTTCAATTCATTACTGCTCTACTGGAACTGATTTGGTTCATTTTCATTGTTGAAGAGAACCAGATCCATCAGAATTGATCATCATATAGTATTGTTGTTGAAGTATATAATGATTTCTGGTCCTACTCATTTCACTCAGCATCAGTTCATGTAAGTCTCTCCAGGCCTTTCTGAAATCATCCTACTGATCATTTCTTACTGAACAATAATATTCCATAACATTCATATACCACAACTTATTCAGCCATTCTCCAATTGATGGGCATCCACTCAGTTTCCAGTTTCTGGCCACTACAAAGAGAGCTGTAGTGCTGGGGTTTTTGATGAACCTTTCTAGAGTTTTAGTTCCCAAAGAGGTGGCAGATCACAAAAAGTAGGTTCATTTGGGACAGAATGAAGAGAATCTGAGTCTGACTTTGATTTGCTGGTTGAGTTTTGAAATATTTTTATGAAATTATATTATTATTTTAACTTACTATACACCCACCTCTGGAGTGTTTCTATCTCAGAAGACAGTCTTTCATCTCTTATTTTTAATTAGGCCTTGATTTGAATTGAGAGCTACCAAAACTGGCCTAAGAGAGAAAAAAAAAGTTCTTAATTACCAAGGGCAAAGTATGGGATTATTGGTGCTGTGTGCTTCTCTTCTTCCTCTTCCTGGAAAGATATTGTGATATATTATAGAATGCTATCTCAAGAATCAGAGCACCTGGGTTCAAATGCTGTCTCTCTCCTTACAACCTATGTAAACTTAGACAAATCATTTTACCTCTCTAAACTTCAGCTTACTTATCTGTTAAATGGAAGGAATTGAATAGAAATGGTCCCTTCTGAGGACCACTATGCAATGGGACTTCTATGACCACTAGCAATACCTTTTTATCATATTTTTTATCTCCTTAACAACTGGTCTTTCAGGTCATAGTTTAAACGAATAGGAAAAAGGTAGTTCCTAGTAACCAGCAAAAGGCTTTTATTCCATTTCTCTCAGCTTTAAATAATAGTTTGCTAAATTGCAAAAGGAGTCATTTATATGTGGATTATAGCATCTCCATACTGATCTACAAAGGAATAAAGGTTAAGTATCAATTTGTAAGGGAAAGAGATTTGGATTTAGAGCTATAAATGCTGCATTAGAATACTGGCTTCTAATTTTTCATATTTATATTTGTATTACCCACAGGGCCTAATACATAGTCAATGTTTAATATATGATTGTCCATAAACTGATTGCCTTTGTGACTTTATGACTTTGAGTAAGTTTTTTTTTTCCCCCTCAAAGTTTCTGTTTCCTTATCTGTAAAATTAGAGAGCTGGAAAAAGTAACAATAAAATAAAAATGAACATGTCCAATCTTGGCCCCAAAAGAAAATTTTGAGGATATACATCTTTCTTTTTTTGTTGAAGTGGTAAGGAACTCTGGGTATGCACACATTATCAAAGAGGCTTGGTGCATTGTCTGGTTTTGCTTAGTTTTTTTTTTCTTATTACAGAGTAGAATTCATTTTGTTCTTTTGTTGGGAAAGAAGAGTTATATTTGGAAATGACTATAATGTAAAAAAGGCATCAATAAAAATGGGTTAATAAAATAAGTGAGTGGCTTACAGAAATGATGTCTAAGTTCTTTTTATTTCTGATAATAGGAGAAGATCGAGTAAAAGTCCAGAAAATAGAGAATCAGTCAGGAGGGAGAGAGAAAGAGCTTACTGGGGTGGTGCAGCAGGATGTACAAGGCAGTTTGAAAATACAGGAACTTAGGACATGAGTTCCAAAATGAGGTAAGGAGTGGGTGACAGGGTGCCAAGTATAGATAATCTATTTCACAATTTTGCCAAGAACTTTCCCTGAGTACAATTCATTTGCTCTCTAAATTTCATGAAATAGGTAAGAGGCTAATAAGTTAAGGTTATATTATTGTTGTCCTGACTTCTAGAAGAGAATCAATGACTTCAGGAGGGTAGTGCCGTGACTTTCAAGTGAATCAGATTTAAGCCAGGTAGAACAAGTCATCAACCACACTCTCTCCTGCAGGAGTCCAATGGCAAGACATAGGTCAGGATAAATAGATGTAGCTCTAACACCATACAGAGAAATTAGGAAATCTTTATTGTATTTGCTTTTGGAAAAACATTTAAAAATGAGATTACAAGAATCTGTCCAAGTAAATAACAATGCATAAATCTGGTTCAAGCAAGAATAGTAATTAATAGGATGGGTTGCTTCTATAGGGAATTTAATGATATTTCTAAGGAAATCTGTTTGCCATAGCTTATTTCAGCATAGTCTCCCTACTCCCTCTTCCCATCCTCAAATTTTAGTAAATATCTTGTCATTAAAAGGGAGTGAAAGGACATCAGAGATAGGATACACAGTCTCTAATTTCAATGATATAGGAAATTCCCTGTATGAGAAACTCCCTCTCCCTAAGCAATTATCTCCTTCTCTGCTTTAAGAACTTAAGCAATTTATTAATTTTGACACAGAATGTATCAGGGTCAATGACACAGGTCAATGTATCATTTAGTCTATGGCTTCTTGGCTCCAAGGTAAGCTCACTATACGCTCTATAAATAAATTATTGCCTCTTCAATTAGAAGAATTGCATTGTTGGACAATATAGAGTATTGAAGTAGAAGTCAAGGAGACCCAAGTTCCAATCCTGTCTCATACAATTTATCTGCTCTGCTCTCTAGTGCTGAGCAAATCACTTACAATTACAATTTCCTCAGCTGTAAAATCATGACAATAATATCCTTGCTCCTGCCTCTTGGGATTGTTATGAGGTTCAAATGAGATAATGTATAAAAAGTGCTTTGTAAAACTTAAAGTCTAAATAAATGTCATGTACAATAATTACATTATCTCTGGCAAAACCACTGAGGGCTTGGTGACAGCAATTGAATAGATACAAACAGAAGTCATTCATATTTCCTGTGGTCAAACTAGGTCTTTTCCATCTCTTCAGCTGCTCTTAACAGGTCTTTGGAAATCTACCACTGCTTACATGCCGGCAGATAGCCAAGAGATAAATTATGGTGAGGGTGGAAAATCTCATAATTTCTTTTCAAATTTGTATAAAGAAGGAAGGAAGGAAAGTAGCAAATGTGGCATTTGCTCCTTCCTTTGTTTTGGTTCACTCTTAAGACACATCCTTTCCCTTTTTTCATTGGTGAGTTTCTCCCAGAACCTCCATTTTGAGAAAGGGCCAACCATTCTTCATTCTGTCACCATACGCCAAAGTGAATACACTTCCTCCTACTCCATTTTTCAGCTTCTTTCACCACTCCCCATGTAAATGTAAGCTCCTTTAAGACAGGGACTATTTTTATTTTTGTTAGTGTTTCTATTTGTATTCCAATGTTTTTCACAGCTCCTGGCCTGTGAAGTGCTTAAAAAATGTTTGTTGAACAAGATTATGTGATGATCAACTGTGGTATACTTGGCTCTTTTCAACAATGAGTTAATTCAAGGCAATACTAATAGACTTGGGATAGAAAGTCATTAGCATCCAGAGAGAGGACTATGAAGACTGAATGTGGACCAAAGCATAGTATTTTCACCTTTTATATGTTGTTGCTGTTTTCTTTCTCTTGTTGTTTTCCATTTTGATGTGATTTTCTTGTGCAGCATAATGAATATGGAAATATATTTACAAGAATTGTACATATTTAACCTATATTAGATTGATTACTGTCTTGGAGAGGAGGGAGTAGGGAGAGAGAGAAAAAAAATTGGAATATAAGTTTTGCAAAGGCAAATGTTGAAAAAGTAAAATATTATTTTTTAAAAAGAAATAAAAATTTTACCTTTATTTAAAAAAATGTTTGTTGTCTTAAGTCCATTTGGTTCTTGATATGAATACCCCAAGGCCCAGTCTATGTGTGATTCTGACTATAGTCATCCAACAAGTATAAAAGGCAATATGGGGTACTAAATAAACTGCTGAATTTTGAATTAGGCAGACCTAAATTCAAATTCCACATTGAACATTTCCTAAGTGTTATCCTAGCAAAGTCATTTAAGCTTTTATCACCATAAATTCCTTCATGTTTAAATGCATTCTCAGGAAGACAGAATTCAAATCTGACCTCAATCACTTACAAGCTATACCACTTTGGACAAGTCACTTAACAGCTTACCTTGGTCTCTTCATCTGTAAAATGAGTTGGAGAAGAAAATGTTCCCTCCACCAAAGCAGATGATGACCCCTCTATTACTCAGTCAAGGGTCTTTGAGCACTGTTACAACTAAAAACAGATATGTTTTTTTTTTTAATTTTAACATTTCTATTTAAAGTTTTGAGTTCCAAATTCTATCCCTCCTTCTTTCCTTCCCTCCCTTCTTCCTGAGATAGTAAGCAATCAGATATAAATTATACATGTGCAATTATGTAAAACATTTCCATATTATTCATTTTGTATAAGAAGACTCAAAGGAAAAAATAAAAGAAAGTGAAAAATAGCATGCTTTAGCCGTATTCAAACAATGTCAGGTTTTTCTCTAGAGGTGGATGGTATGCTTCATCATTAGTCCTTTGGAACTGTCTTGGATCATTGTTTTGCTGAGAATAGCTAAGTCTTTCACAGTTTTTCATAGAATAATATTGCTGTTAACTATGTACAACTTTCTCCTGGTTTTATTCAGTTAATTTTGCATTAATTCATATGAGTTTTTCCAGGTTTTTCTGAAATCATCCTGCTTGTCATTTCTTACAGCATAATAATAATCCATTACAACATAGCTTGCTTGGCCATTTCCCAATTGATGGACACACTTCTATTTACAATTTTTAGCCACCACAAAAAAAAACTCCTATCAATATTTTTGTACAAATGGATCCTTTTGCTTTTATTGAAGGGGATGTTATTGGTGTATAATGGTAGCAGATCCTGGATCAAAGAATATGGGCAGTTTGGGTTTTATACCCTTTGGGCAGAGTTCCAAGTTGTTCTCAGAATGGTTGGATCACTCCTCAATTCCATCAATAATACATTAACCACTCTACTATCTTTGCCAAGAAAGCCCTAAATAGTACAAGGAAAAGTTGGATACAACTGAAACAACCAAACAACACAAGATTGTTTTGAAGTGGGGGGAAAAAGGAGAGACAGTATGTGTAAAATGTTTTGCAAACTTAGAAATGGTAAATGGATATATATATATATCCCATGCTTATTCATTAATGTGCCTGCTTCATGCTAGGTACTGGGGACATACAGACAAAATTCAATGTGAAACAATGAAAAAAGGACTAGATTTTGGATCAGAAGACAAGACTTCAGATCTAGGATCTCAGTCTGTGGACTTTGGCACATCTCTTAACCTCTCTATGACTAAATTTTCTCATTTATAAAATAAGAGGATTTTATCAAATAATCTCCAAGATTCCTCCCAATTCTTAAGTGTGTAATTCAATGAAAAATAGTCCCTGCCCTCAGAGGGTCACTTGTCTACCACAAATACTCTTAAAGAATTCAAGTTAAGTAAAACATGGTATAAAAATCCACATTTTAAAATAATTCCATTTCACAGTCTCTAATGGGAGCTCTAAACAAGCAGGAAGATTATTGCAACAAATATCAATAAAATGTATTATTTGTAATAATACAACTGTATCATTCATCATTCTCAGAGTATATTCAGCAATGTGATGTAAGTTGCAGTAACCAAAGGCAGCCCCAAATATTGCATCATCCATTAAAGGGCACTGTGTTTTAGAAAACAAGTTGGTTCTCTGGTTGTGAAGATTCCAAAACCTGTCTGTCTCAGGGACATTCTATACTTGCCAAAGAAAATTAAGTATAGGTTAATACTATTATTTTTCCTTATTTTTTCCTTAAATCATTTCTTGATTTCTATTTCCTTTAACTCTGCTAGTTACTTATCAATAATCCTAGTATTCGGCATATAATAGGTGCTAAAAAGGGTTTGTTGAATGATTCTTCCTTTAGTTTAAACTAAGTCTGAGTACACTTTTAATTTATCCCTGAAATACAAGAGAAAAATGAAGTTTCTTCTAAATAAGAGTGTTTTTAACTCAGAATACTCTATAGCACTTTAAATAGATTCTGTCTTTTTCCCATTATTGAAACAGGTCATGAGCCCCACCTCCATCTATAACACTTTAAATAGACACCGTTTTTTTCCCATCATTCAAACTGGTTATGACTCCCACCTCCATCAAGTCAAATGAAAGAATTGTTGGAAAAGAAGGGATTGGCTCTTCTCTAACAAGCTTTCTTCACTATTCTTGTCAATTTAACAGTTATTCTTGATCCTTAAAATGAGATTAACCCTTAGCTTGCAGATGATGCAAGTAACTATTGTCTATTCATACATAATTCAATATATGGAGAACCTGGCATCTATGCTCCCTCCACCAAAGCAGATGATGACCCCTCTATTACTCAGTTAAGGGTCTTTGAGCATTGTTCAACTAAAAGAACCTTCACCCTGTAGCTGATTTGGCACTCAAACTCAATGAACTTAACTCTTTAGAAGACAGAGTCTGTATAAAAGTCGAGATATGAAGCTTTTTTAGCTTCATAAAGGAGCAATGTGTCAAAATAGAAGGTTTATATTTGAATCCTAACTCTGACACTTACTAGTTGCACAAATATAAACATGCCATCAGCTTTCCTATCTGTATAATGGAAGTATTGGACTAGATGATCTCTAGGGATGCTTCCACTTCTATAACTATGATCCTATGAACTGCTAGAGTTTATATTCAATTATAGCCAAGTGGCAGAAAGGTGGTATAATGGATAGAGTGCCAGGCCTGCAATCAGGAATATTCATCTTCTTGTCTTTAAATTCAGCTTCAGACTCTTACCAGCTGTGTGATAGTGAGCAAGTCATTTACCCTGTTTCCCTCAGTTTTCTCATCTGAAAAATGAGCTGGAGAAGGAAATGACAAAACACTCCAGTATCTTTGCCAAGGAAATCCCAAATGCGGTCCCAGACAGGGACAGCAATAAACTCTAAGAAGTTGTGAAATACTTAATAAATGTTTGAGAGATGTTTGAGCAGCAATTTGATATAGATTGTCCTATCCTGCCAATTTGATTCAACTCAAGTATATTTTATTAAGCTCCTACAATCTTAACTTAGATACCAACCCGATGGATTTGTTGGGAGACTCAAATGAAATACTGTTCATAAAACACTTTGCAAACCTTGAAGCATTGTCAAAATGTCTGTTATCATTATCATCATCATTATACTCAAGCTTTTAAGCATCCTTAGTTGCCCAACATGGAGTTCTCTATGCTACTGTAATGCCGGAGAAAGTAAGTCAAGATAGAAATTAAAGAGCTTTTAATATTTTATTTGAAAGTGAGAGATTGTGTTGGGGGCATGATACCCCCAGGTCTGATGTCCAAAGTATCCAGCAACTAATGTGTGCTTCCCTTGAAGTATATATACACACCTGGTTCAGCTATAGGGGTAGACTGAGGCAGGGGTGGAATCAAACCCGGAGAGTGGGAACAGACTATTAATCTGGTTCTGACAGGGTGGGAGTTAGGACTATAAATTCTTGATGACTTAGAAGGAGTTAGGAGCCAGGAAGTCTGACCTTGAGTTCACACATTGACAATTTATAACCTTAGAGTAAGTAGCCCTGAGCTATATCAGTCTTAATGAACTGGAGAGGGGGGTTGCAACTAAGGGGACCCAGGCAGAACAATTGGGGAAACTGAGGCAGAACAATTTAAGGAAACTGAGGCACAACACAAACCTATTATGGGTTTCTTGATTAGTTGCTTTATATCTTTAAAAGTCATTTGACCCAGCTTTTTGGTCTCTTTCCACTATTCTCCTATTCGACTCCTAGCTGCTATACTCAGTGTGGACTCCATGAATTGAACAGGTAAGATTTGCCTAACTCTACTTTTTTTTTTTTTTTTTTTTTTTTTTCACCCAGGCTCTGAGAAATGCATCTGGGGAGTGTTTATTTCTTGCTCAATTTTAGGTGTCACTGGTAATCCTTATGAGATTGGCGTTTGAACCATAGTGACCTGGACCCAGAATTGCAAGGAGAGTGGTCCAACTGGCAGTGAAGCCACTAAGGAAGCCCTGAAAAACCCAGGTGTCCATACACAAGGGTTTTGGAACCTGGACCCAGAATTGTGCTTTAAGGAAATCAAGCTAAACTAGGAACATAACCCTTTTCCCCTCCAAGAGACTAAGAGTGATAGAAGAAGGAAGGCAGATGATGTTTCCCACATATTTAAGGTGGGGTTAGGGGAGAGTGTATATATAATTAGCCCTTCCACATCATGGGAGTTGGGGCACATGGCACCCTATGATCTGAAAAAAATCTGCATAAAATTTTCTGGCCCTTCCTACAGAAGAAGTCTGAATTTTTTCTTTTTCTTTTATGGGATATTTACAGTAATTTGTTGTAAAATTTGAGTTTAAGTATTTGGTCATAGGCTATATATAGCCTATGATCAAATACAAAACTCAAAACATAGACAATGTTAAGTAAAAATACTTTTTTTGGTATTGTCTACTGATCTTCACATGTTGTCTACAACTTCTGGAAAACTCCCCCAAAATCCCGTTTAATTTCTCATGCAAACTAATGAAACCACAAATGGGGAAAGCTGCAAGTATGCATGTGTGTGTATATATGCATTAATAATAATACAATAATAATAATATAATACTTACATAATTATTATAATTATACAATTATTATGTTTCTTTGTAAAAGCTTCCGTGTTTCTGTTTAGTGATATAAGATTCTTCATGACCCTGTGGACCATACTGTCCATGTGGTTTTCTTGACAAAGATTTGGAAGTGGTTTGTAATTTCCTTCTCTACTGAATTAAAGTAAGCAGAGGTTTAAATGGCTTACTCAGATTTATATAGCTACTAAGTTTCTGAGGCCAGATTTTAAATTCAGGTCTTCTTGACTCCAGGTCCTATCCACTGGTCCACCGATTGCCACAACAGTATTACATTGTTATCATTGCTTTTGTTGTTACTGGCATTATTCATTAAATTATCTCTTAAGGCAAAGAAGGGCTGCCTTCTATATCAGGAGAGATGGACCCACACTAATGAAGTCACAGATCCTTGAAGTATTGAAGCAAGTACTGATTGTACCCTTACATTATCTTTGTAAGTTTCCATTGTCTTTTCATTGTTGTGAAAACAGAGACCTCCCTACTGTTCCATTCACATCTGGTCACCACTCCAAAATAATATAACAAAAAAAGAATCACTGAGGACTGTGCTAAGAAGGAGGAAACCAACTTTCCCAGCTATTACTTAATTAGGATTCTGCTACTGTCTTCAGAAATCTTTAATCCTGTCATTATTAGTGTTGACAGATGTCTCTTTGAGTCTTTATTTGTATCTAAAATGAAACTTATTTTTTGAAGTCTTCTGTATACCTCACTCTTTTAGTAAATATTATCTGGAGGGAAGATGTGTTATAGAAGAATCTTAGATAAAATGAAAAATTAGAGCAATTCTTTTCTTTTTCTTGTGACAATTATATGGAAGGAAAAGGATTACAAAACAATAATTCAAATTTTAAACAATTTAAAATATTTCTATGGGTTTTATTTCTTTTTCTATTTTTAATTGATCCTTTCTTTACATTGCTGTCAATTCCCATTGATTCGACTCTACCACAGAGCCCTCTGTTATAATACAGAGCTTAGTAAAATGCTTACTTAGTACAGTGCTTGACACATAGTAGGTGCCTGGTAAATAATTATTGATTGACTAGCTAACATAAGTGCAGTCAAGGAAAACAGATGCAGTTATTGATTCTTTCTGAAAATGTATGCTTTATTTCTCACCCATGGTTCATCATCTCTCTCTGTTGAAATACAGAAATCCTGCTTCACCATCTATCTAAATGGACACTGCATTGATTAGCAATCTAGAATAGTTTCATGTTATTTTAATTCATATTATTGCAATCATCATGTAAGTAGTTCCTTTGCCTGTACTTACTTCATTCCACATCACTTCATAGGCCCTCTCAAGTTTCTCTGAAATCTTCATATTTATCATTTCTTATATCATTGCAGTTTGGTAGCTCAGAAAATAGTACATTTGACCTAGAGCCAAGAAGACCTGATTTTAAATCCAGCTTCAGACACTTATTAGCTTTGTGTCCCTGGGATAACCACTTAATCTCTATTTGCATAGTTGTTGTTCCTACTTCATTTTCTAAGAGGACCAGTGACTTCATAGGGTGATGATTAGTGTGAACTGGATTTAAGTGGATTAGAGTTGTTTAAATCATGTGTTTCACTCTTTATTTGAGTTATCCAAGTCCACTGAAAAGACAAAACTCAAATTGACCAGCAATGGCCAAGGATGCAGTGAATGACTGTGCCATCTTAGGTGTCTGATCAAGCTCTAAGCATTCTACAATGCATACTACAGCTACCTTGATGGTCAATGAAAAACTTGTTCTCATCTGCCCATTTTGCCAGCAGAAGTATTCACAAGCTTGGAACAGACACTCCTCTCCAATTCATCAATGGGTTTGAAGTCTGCCTGTTACCTTCAATCTGTTTTAGCCAGTCTGTTGAGACCATTTTACCAAGATGTAGCCACCGTGCATAACAGTTTCTTGGCATCACCTTAACTTCCTGGAGGAGAAAACAGCAAACCATTTCAGTTTCTTTGCAAGAAAACTCTATGTTTGTATTAGCATGTGGTGGCCCACAAGTCATTAAGAGTTGAACACTACTAAACAACTAAATAATAATAATAATTCATATGCCACAATTTATTCAGTCATTTCCCAATCAATGGACACCTACTTATTGTCCAATTCTTTGTTCTCTCTCTCTCTCTCTCTCTCTCTCTCTCTCTCTCTCTCTCTCTGTCTCACACACACACACATACACACACACAAAACAATGCTATAAATAATGTTGTCCATATGGGACCTTTCACACAGGGAAAATCTTTCCCAAGCAGAGAGAGATAATAAAAAGAGCTTTAAATTGAATGGGATTCTGGAGACCTATATTCTTATATTGGCTCCCCCACTAATTAGCTGTGTGAACCTGAGTAAGTCACCTAAGCAGCCTGATCGAAAGTTTTCCCACTTGTCAAATGAGACAAGTGGAGTAGAGATCATCAATTAAGTCCCTTCCATTTCTAAAATTCTATGAATCTATTGAGTTTAGATAAAAGTGAATTAGAAATTATTCTCAGATATGACTTTGTATTAATCACTTGTACTAAAGGTTGTGCTAAAAAAAAAAAAGCTTTTGTTTTGTATAATTTGACATGTATAGCATATACCAAGTTGCTTATCCTCTCAGGGAGGAAGGATGTAAGGGACAGAGAGAGAAAATTTGGAAATAAAAAAAAAATTAATGAATATTTAAAATTATCTTTATATGTAATTTTTAAAATATCATTTAAAAATCATCTTTTAAAAAAAATCTCATCATCAAAGATTGAAATTAAAAGGTTGATTTTCCTAAGAATCATTTATATTCTTAATCCACAGATAGTACATTCTTGACATTCCAAATATTGTTTTCTGCATGGCTTTCATAATGTTGATATGTCTGAATTTCTTGGAGTCTTGGGGTTACAGAAAAATAAGGAAAGAAAACCTTAACATTAATGTGTTCTTTTTCATTTGAATGGCTATATTTAGGAGAAGAGGAACAAGATCATTTTTTAAAAATTGGAGGATTAGAGCTAAAAGGCCCCGAAATCATCTGAGTCAATCTTCAGTGAATCATTGTGAGAAACAATTACTTGACGTTGAATTAGATAATTGAGATTTAAAGGATAGTTTCCCATCATTTTTTCTGCTATGATAAAAATTTGTTGATTATTTTGTTTGATTATTATTCTATACATTCTATATGATCATATATAGCCAAAAGTGCAAGCTCAAGATCCATAAGAATAGAAAGACAAATAATTATGACCTCCAGCTGCCAATTATACTGCTTTTCAATCACCCAGTAACTCAAGGTTCTTTCCAACCAGTGTCCTATGCTTTCAAGGTCTCAGTAGCAAACAGCAAACAGCTGGGTAGCTGTTAGTCTCCTCTATAGGCCTATCACTGAATAATAAGTATTGCTAGTAGCATCACCTATTTCTTTTGACAGCAAGAGGATGAAAAGCAGAAGTTAATCAAAAAGATGTCAGCCCTGTGGCTGAATAATTGGTGATAAACTGAAGTATTCCAAACTCAATGTACTGGATTTGGAATCAGGGATTTTGGGTACAAATTCTGATTTTGCCACTTCTTATTTGTCTGACCTTAAAAAAAAAAAAAAAAAAGCTCAGGGTCTTTGTTTTTTCACCTGAAATTTAATAAATATTATTCAGCACCAAATTGATATAAATCGCCATGATATGATTCAGAGATGACAAAAATAGTTCCTTCCCTCAAGAAGCTTACAAACTAGTAGAGATAATGAAACTTGGGTGACATTTTATAATACAAGTTAGACTTTTTTATTGGAAATCTTCTCTAATCTCTACTAATTCTGGTGCCTTCTCTCTATTAGTTGTCATTTCATCCTGTACATTAGCATTACATATTTTTTATCTTGTACATAGCTTGCTTTGTGTATATATACACACACACACACACACACACATATATATATATATATATATATATAAAGTCCAACATAAGCAAAGATGACAACACAAAGAAATTGAAGAAATGAAATATAACAGGATAAGAAAGGAATAAAGAGGATACTAAGGGGAGCAGTATAAAAAGAAACAAACTAATCTGATTTTTTTTTTCATTTTCTTGCTTTCCTTACTAAGTGTTGGCTAGAACTATGACTGATATGTACAACAATATAAATCTTAAATATGGTACCCTACAGATAACTGGACCAAGAGACAGAAGATAGAGGATCTTGAAGATAGAAAGAGCTAAGTGGCTTGCATTTTTTCCATAGGCAGTGGGAAAACATGGGAGATTTTTGAAAAGGGAAGTCATATGATCAGTACCATACATCAGTAGATTATTTTGGCAGCTGTTAACAAAGGGTGGTCTAGAGAATGGAGAGAAAAGTCAAGGAGAGTAGACAGAAATTTGTCATAATGTTTCTGGTTTTCACCAGGTTATGAAGCACAGAGCCAGGGTAGTAGTTATGTGAGTGGAAAAGTCAGAGCAGATGGGAGAGTTTGGAAGAAGGAAGTATAGTGTCCTAAAGATGTAGAAGAAAGCATAGGAAAAACTCTTCTGCCAAGAAAAGCTCCCTGAAGAGAAAACATCACTATAAAATTTGATCCCAACCTAGGATTCAGTCATTTTAATTGTTTTTTCAGTCTTGTCTGAGTCTTCATGACCTTATTTGGTGTTTTCTTGGCAAAGATACTAAAACTATTAGACATTTCCTTCCTCAGCCCATTTTACAGAGGAGGAAACTGAGGCAAACAGCATTAAGTAACTTGACCAGGGTCAAACATCTAGTAAACACCTAGTAAGCATCTGGGCCACCTAGAAGTCCCCAACTCGTGATTGTGTAAGCATAAAGTCACCTTCCCCATAATTGCTATTGTTGTTTGTCCTTCAATCACAAAGAGAACCATAGTCCATCATATCTAGCCAGTCCAAGCCCAAACAATACTCTACGTCCCATCTAGCCATTCACCTGACCATCTTATCATTATCCCCAATTATCTTATCATCCTACCTGCCTTATGAATCTTCCATCCCCAAACTTGCCAACTCTTGAATTGAAATCAATCCTACCATTGATTCTGAAAAGTCTATGTTAATGGGCTTCCTTATATAGTAATTCATCATCTCTGTGACTGGTCAGACCAATCTATATGTATTGCATCTTCCTATTGGAATATATTAAGCCCAATGAGATCAGGGACATCTCACATTTATATCTGGTTTTTATTACTTAAAGGCAGAATGCTGATAGATAGAAAGTTTTTTATATATGGTTTTTCATTTAGTCAGGCCTACAACACTCCTGCCTGCAAAAGATGTAATCAGCCTAAGCAAAAGTAGGTAAAGTGAACATTGCTGGGGTTTTATTAAATTATATTATTATTATATTTTGCAGGATTGAAAAAAAGATTCTGTATCACAACTCACTTTAAATGATGGACTTAAAATGCAGAAAAAAACATACTTTTTTTTTAGTTTCCCTCTCCCTACCGACTTTCACTATCTGCCACCCTCACCAAAAAAGAACCCTTGTAATAAATATGTATGGTCAACCAAAACATTCTCACATTTAAAAATACATGTATCATTCTATATTTTAAATGCATTAGAGACATACACTTTTGGACATGATCAATGGGATAATTTGTTTTGCTGACTGTATAAATATACTAAGGACTTTATTTTAATTTGTTTTTTATTTACTCAGTGGGGAGGAGGAAGGGCATTGGAATAGGCAGATTAATTAAAGAAAACAATGTACATAAGAATACAACAAAGGAGGAATCCGGGAAAATTTTCACATGGAATGGGCTATGAATTAGGGTTTGGACACATCTTGCTCAAACGAACATTCATTTTCTCTGCTTATTTCCTCCTTTTGAACATATTGTCAGAGAAGTGATGACATTTGTGTCCCCAAGTTTATGTGTATCTGTGTTTGTGCTGTCTGCAAACTATACTTAGAAACATACAGAGATGACAGTGGCCTTTTGCAGATGGACTTCTAACTGTTCTCCTTTACTTTTCCTTCAAATCTCCAATTCATCCTTCATATAACTGCCAAAGTAATCCCTTAATCCATTTGTTGTTGTTCAATTGTTTCAGTCATGTCCATCTCTTCCTGATTCCATTAGGGGGTTTTCTTGAGAAAGACACTAGAGTAGTTTACCATTTCCTTCTCCAGCTTCAGGCAAGTAGGGTCAAGTTTCTCGATCAAGGTCACACAGCTAATAAATGTCTAAGATCAGAAGATGTCTTCCTAACTCCAGGCTGAGCACCACTGTGCCACCTTGAAGCTTCTTAATGCATAGCCCTAATCACTGTCTTGCCTCTTCCTCCTTGAAGAAACTCTGAGTCATGCAACTTGACTATGAAATTATAGCAGAATTTTGGCCATGAAAGGAAGCTGGATCCTGTTGCAGTGATGTCATGGATAGCATTTGATGACTGATTGGATATTGTCATTGAAGAAAAGTGAAGAATAAAAGATAACTACAGGGTTTCAAGACTGAATAATTGGAAGAATGGCAGCACTATCAACAGAAATAGATGGTGTAGGAGGAAGAAAAGGCTTTTTGCAAGGTGAGCTTATGAATTCAAATTTGGACATGTCAGGTTTGAGCTACATCAAGACAGATGGAACTCTAAGTTTATTATATGGACACAGAAGTCATTGAAAAAGAAATGACAAGCAAAGACATTAGAATGGATGAGAGCATCAAGAGAGAAAGTGTAGAGAGAAAAAAAGATAGTTAGGGATATAATCTCAGAGAATACCCTGATTTAGGGAGAAAGAACATGAAGAAGAAATAGTTGTGGTGACCAGGGAAGAGCAATCAATATCTTCGAGGAGAACCAGAAAAGCATGATGTTGTAAAAGAAAAAAAAAAAAAAAAAAAAAGAGATAGTCTATTTCTAAAGCTGTAGATTCAAATCAAGAAGTATAAGTACCTACTACTTGTAAGATAATAACAAAATAATCCCCACATTGGAGGTAGTTATACTCTACTGGTATACAAGTAAATCAAGGAAAGAGAAAAAAATGATTTAAAAAAGCAGTATTATACAGTTTTGATAATTAAGGGATTGGGGACAATAACATATACTACATATTCATATCCTAGCTAGCCTGAATGATTGAATTAATAATCATTATCAGCTTATGAAAGAAACAATTCCCCAAAGTGTTTATTTGCCAATGAGGAAAAAATGGGAAAAAGAATTTAAAAGATGTTTTTGTTCCAAGAAAATGCAAAAAACTTTTGACTGAAAACATCTGATTTAGCAACACAGAAGATCAAATCAAGTGATCTATCAAAAGTAGACAAAATCTAAGTGCTGGTTATATCTAAGGGATGTTGAACTCCAGCCAAGTCCCAGGCAAAATTGTGGAAGAGTTTGCTATCAAACAAATAAAACATCTAGGTGACTAACTAACTTGCATGAATATTTTTGTACCATGCTGCCACCATCTGTGTTCCCCTTTTGATAAAATGAGAATAATGAGTCATAGTTCCACATCCCTAACAGAGATGTTATGTGGATGAGTGAGGCAGTCTGCAAGTTTTAAAGATAAGGTCTCTCTATGAGGAATTACCATTGTAAGACCAAAACTTCCTTTCATGTATCCATTTTAATGAAACATATTGCTACTTCCTGTAATAATGGTATACTTTGGAAACACTCCAGTTGTTCTTGCCTAGAATACCTTGGAATATCATATGTCCTGGTGAAAATGATATTTTCAGGATCAGAGGTGAGAAATTTGATAACTTTTTTAAACCAATATTCTGGTACCAACTGAGAATTCCTTTATTAACCTCTCTTCCCTGCCCCCAAAACCTTGTTCAAATGAACTATCACACTTTAAGAGTTATATCCAATGAGTTCTAACCCAAATGAAGACCTAACCATAAACACAGAGAAAATTATAACTACAAAACTGAAAATATGGGACACTATTTATAGCTCCAATGGTTCTAGAATTTCTTATTTTAACTTAATTTTACCACTTTAATGTATTTCTCCATCTTGTCTCTCATTCCTTTTTAGTTATTAGTAGATCCTGTAAACAAAATATAGAGTCGGCATTATTTGGCAATGGAGTTGAAAAATATTCAGGACTGTAAACCAATTTTTTTTCATGAAAAGGTTAATCCAGGTATGCATATAAAGGGCATATGAAATTGACCTAAATTCTGGCTATGGCTTCCCTCCCATGTACTCTAACATACAATGACACTGGCTGACTTGTTCTTTCTCCCACAAGATTCGCACTGGGTATTTTCACTGTCTGAGAATAGCATTTATTCTCATCTGTACCTCCTGCCTTCTCTGGCTTTTATCAAGTCTTCACTAAGATTTTATCTGCTACTAGAAGTCTTTCCTGATCCCCCTAAATATTAATCCCTTTTGATTGATTTGAATTTATCTTGTAGCCATGCTGTTTACACATAGTTGTTTTCAAGTTGTCTTGCCAATTAGACTTCTAAACAGATACTGTTTAACCTTGCTTTGTATTCGCAGTGCTTGGCACAGAATAGATATTTAAATGCTTTATGTAGAATTGTCATTTTTATCATATTAGCTCGGCCTACCCATGAGCAATATTTTTTAAATTGTTTAGAACTGGGGGAAAGGGCAGAGCCAAGACTGTGGAAAGTACACACATTTCTTTCTGATCTTCTTTTACTACCCCCACACTAATTATGAAATCCAGCCTCTGAATTAGCTGGCAGAATCCACAAATATATGAATGCATCAAATTGCCAGCAGAAGATAATTTCAAAGATCGTTAGAAAAGGTTTGTTTCAGTCAGGCATAGGAGGAGGTGGCCAAGTGCAGGATGCCAGCACAAGGTGTGCGGAGCCTGGCAGTGCATGGTCTCCATGGGTTGATGCAGACTCCATGTGGTGGAGAATCTATGGGGAGGAATCTACACCAGTATTGGCTGCTCTGACTTGGCTGCAAGCCAGTAGATTAGCAGAGAAGTTATAAAACATCCAACACAAACACAAAAGATAAATAGAGAACCCCAAAATGCTAGAGCCTCATGGGACTTGGCCACATCCATCAAGCACTGGGAGTGAATCAGCACTGACCCAGAGCAGCCGCTGCTGCCTGTAGAGGAAATTGGAAAACCTCCTTTGCCCTAAAAACGATCCTTTTTTTGTTTTTTTGTTTTTTTTTTAATGAGTAAAAAGGAAAAGAGAACTCTTGAGTATAGATAGTTTTTATGGTGAAAAGGAAGAACAGATTTCAAGCTCTGAGGAGACTAAAAGCAGATTGCCTTGAGATGAAGCACCAAAAGATTAGATATAACCTGGTTCCCATCACATAAGGCTCTCATAGAAGAAATTTTTAAGTATCTCAAAAGAGAGCTAGAAGAAAAATGGGGAAAGGAAAGGAAAGGAAACATTTGCAAGAGGATTCGGAAAAGGTATATAACTCAGTCAAAGATAGATTTGACAAAATGGAAAAAGAAAACAATGCCCTGAAAAACAGAATTTGTGAAATGGAAAAGGTAAATAACTCCTTACAAAACAAAATTTGTGAAGTGGAAAAAAATTCCATGGAACAAAACAACTCATTTAAAAATGCAATTGGACAAATAAAAAAGAAGGAAAAAAGTAAATGAAAAAAAAACAACTTACTAAAAATCAGAATTGAACAAATGGAAATGAATGACTCAAGACATCAAGAATCAGTCAAGCAAAACCAAAAAAATGAAAAAAATTTTTAAAAATGTAAAATACCTACTTGGGAAAACAACTGACCTGGAAAATAGATCTAGGAGAGATAATCTAAGGATTATTGGACTCCCTGAAAACCATGATGTTTTTAAAAAAGAGCCTAAACACTATTTTTCAGGAAATCATCAAAGAGAACTGCCCTGGTGTCATGGATCAGAAGGTAAAATAGCCATTGAAAAAATTCACCAAATACCACCTGAAAGAGACCCCAAAATTAAAACTTCAAGGAATATTGTGGCTAAATTTCAGAACTATCACACGAGGGAAAAATATTACAAATAGCCATAAAAAAAAAAATTCAAATAGCAAGGAACCACAAAAATGATCATCTAGGATCTAACAGCTTCTACCTTAAAGAAATGAAATGCCTGGAATTTGATATTCCGAAAGATAAAGGAACCTGGAAGGCAGCCAAGAATAAATTACCCTGCTAAATTGAAAAGGGAAGGGATAGGCTAAATAGAAGGGAAAACAGAAATAATAGGGGAAAGGTATAAGAAAGGGGGAGGGACTCTAAAGGGGGAGGACTGCTTAAGGTACATAGTGCTCAAGAAAAGAGAAAAATATAATTAGGGTTAATAAAATGGCAGGAAATACAGAATTAGTAGTTTTAACCATAAATGTGAATGGGGTGAACTCTCCCATAAGCAGATAACAGAGTGGATTAAAAAGCCAGAATCCGACAATATGTTGTTTACACAAGAAACACATTTAAAGCAGAGGGATACATGCAAAATAAAGGTTAAAAAGCTGGAGCAGAATCTATTATGCTTCAAGTGAAGTAAAAAAAAAAAGCAAGGGTAGCCCTCCTCATCTCAGATCAAGCAAAAGCAAAAATTGATGTAATTAAAAGAAGGAAACTATATCTTGCTAAAGGGTACTATAGATAATGAAGCAATATTAATATTAAATATATATACATCAAGTATTATACCATGGAAATTCCTAAAAGAGAAGTTAAGAGAGCTGCAAGAAGAAATAGACAGTAAAACTATAATAGTGAGAGATCTCAACATTGCTCTCTCAGAACTAGATAAATCAAACCACAAAATAAATAAGAAAGAAGTTAAAGAGGTAAATAGAATACTGGAAAAGTTAGGTATGATAGCTCTTTGGAGAAAATTGAATGGAGACAGAAAGGAAAATGTATTCCTCAGCAGTCCAAGGAACCTATACAAAAATTGACCATATATTAGGACATAAAGACCTCAAAATCAAATGCAGAAAGGCAGAAATAATAAATGCATTTTTATTCAGATCACAATGCAATAAAAATTACATTCAATAAAAAGCCAGGGGAAAATAGACCAAAGAGCAATTGGAAATTAAATAATCTCATCCTAAAGAATGAATGGGTGAAACAGCAAATCATAGACATAATAATTTCATCCAAGAGAATGACAATAATGAGACAACATACCAAAATTTGTGGGATGCAGCCAAAGCAGTAATAAGCAGAAATTTTGTATCTCTAGTGGCTAAATAAGCATAAAATAGAGAAAGAGAAGATCAATGAATTGGGCTTGCAACAACAACAAAAAAAAAGCTAGAAAAAGAGAAGACTAAAAATCCCCAGCCAAATACCAAACTTGAAATTCTAAAAATAAAAGGAAAGATTAATAAAAATGAAAGTAAAAAAAAAAACTATTGAATTAATAAATAAAACTAAGAGCTGATTTTATGGAAAAACAACAACAAAATAGATAAACCTTTAGTAAATTTGATTAGAAAAAGGAAAGAGGAAAATCAAATTGTTAGTCTTAAAAATGTAAAGGGAGAACTATCCACCAATGAAGAGAAAATCAGAGCAATAATTAAGAGTTACTTTGCCCAACTTTATGAAAATAAATTTGATAACCTAAGTGAAATGGAAGAATACTATAAAAATATAGGTTGCCCAGATTAACAGAGGAGGAAGTAAATTGCTTAAATAATCCCATTTTAGAAAAAGAAATAGAACAAACTATTAATTAACTTCCTAAGAAAAAAGCCCCAGGACCAGATGGATTTATAAAGAACAATTAACTCCCATACAATATAAACTAATTGAAAAAGTAGGGAATGAAGGAATACTAACAAATTCCTTTTATGACACAGACATGGTACTGATACCTAAACCAGGTAGGACAAAAACAGAGAAAGAAAATTATAGACCATTCTTCATAATGAATATTGATGTAAAAATCATGAATAAAATATTAGCAAAGAGATTACAGAAAATCATCCCCCAGATAATACACCATGACCAAGTAGGATTTATACCAGGAGTGCTGGGCTAGTTCAATATTAGGAAAACTATTAGCATAATTGATGATATCAATAACCAAATTAACAAAAACCATATGATTATCTTAATAGATGCAGAAAAAGCATTTGATAAAATCCAATACCCATTGCTATTAAAAACACTAGAGAATATAGATATAAATGGACTTTTCCTTAAAATAGTCAGTAGCATCTATTTAAAACCATCAGTATGTATCATATGTAATGAGGATAAACTGGAACCATTCCCAGTAAGATCAGGAGTGAAACAAGGTTGCCCATTATCACCGTTATTATTCAGTATTTTATTAGAAATGCTAGTCTTGGCAATAAGAGATGAAAAAGAGATTAAAGGAATTAGAGTAGGTAATGAGGAAACCAAATTATTGCTCTTTGTAGGTGATATAATGGTATACTTAAAGAATCCCAGAGAATCTACTAAAAAGCTATTAGAAATGATCAACAACGTTAACAAAGTTGCAAGATACAAAATAAAGCCACATAAATCCTCAGCATTTTTATACATCACTAACAAAATCCAACAGCAAGAGATACAAAGAGAAATTCCATTTAAAATAACTATCAATAGTATGAAATATTTGGGAATCTACCTGGAAAAGGAAAGTCCATAACTATATAAGCAAAACTACAAAAACACTTTCCACACAAATAAAGTCAGATCTAAACAATTGGGGAAATATAAAGTGCTCTTGGATAGATCAAGCAAATATAATAAAGATGACAATACTACCTAAACTAATCTATTTATTTAGTGCTAGACCAATCAAATTCCCAAGAAACTATTGTATTGACTTAGGAAGGCCAATTGGCATGGGTCTCAGTGGGGAAAGTGCCAGCTTTCTTAGAGTCTTTCAGACTGTCCTTGATCTCAGTGGGGGATGTGCAGAAGGACAGGCCAGTCACCACGAGGCTGATAAAGATGGAATGAATCTGGCCCTAGTTCCCTTCTGAATCTGTGTCTGGCCCTTCTGAGCCTCTCTCTGAGTCCTTCTGAGTCTGTCTCTGGCTCTGAAAGGCCTTGGTCTCAGTGGGGAAAGTGCAGGAGGCCAGTCCCCATGGTGGTGTGAGATGAAGTGAATGAATCTGTCTCTGAATCTGAGTCCCAGCTTATATGCTCTACCCTGAGTATAAACCAATTATTATATCACTAGGAAACCATTATTTGTTGTAAGATTAAATCAATCATACTGAACTTAGAGAACTATTAAGTACCATGCTAAACTACATAACCATTGTATTTATCAATTCCACTGACTTAACTAACACTTGGTAAAAATCCTGTTTCAGAGTTCTGGCTCATAACAGAAACTAGTATGGCAGAAACTAGACATGGACCCACACTTAACACCATATTCCAAGATAAGGTCAAAGTGGGTTCATGATCTAGACATAAAGAATGATATTATAAACAAATTAGAAGAATACAGGATAGTTTACCTCTCAAACCTGTGGAGGAGGAAGGAATTTTTTGACTATTTTAAGTTAAAAAGTTTTTGTACAAATAAAATTCATGCAGACAAGATCAGAAGAGAAGCAATAAACTGGGAAAACATTTTTACATTCAAAAGTACTGATAAAGGCCTCATTTCCAAAATATATAGAGAACTGACTCAAATTTATAATAAATCAAGCCATTCTCCAAATGATAAATGGACTAAGAATATGAACAGACAATTTTCAGAGGAAGAAATTGAAACTATTTCTACTCATATGAAAAGGTGCTTCAAATCACTATTGATCAGAGAAATACAAATTAAGATAACTCTGAGATACATTATACACCTCTCAGATTAGTTAAGAGGACAGGAAAAGATAATGAGGAATGCTGGAGGGGATATAGGAAAACTGGGACACTGATACATTGTGGGTGGAACTGTGAATGAATCCAACCATTCTGGAGAGCAATTTGGAACTATGCTCAAAAACTTACCAAACTGTGCATACCCTTTGACCCAGAAGTGTTACTACTGGGCTTATATCCCAAAGAGATCTTAAAGGAGGGAAAGGGACCCACAGGTGCAAAAATGTTTGTGACAGCCCTTTTTGTAGTGGCTAGAAACTGGAAACTGAATGAATGTTCATCAATTGGAGAATGGCTGAATAAATTATGGCATATGAAAGTTATGGAATACTATTGTTCTGTAAGAAAGGACCAGCACAATGATTTCAGAGAGGACTGGAGAGACTTACATAAACTGATGCTAAGTGAAATGAGCCAGTAGATCATTATACACTGCAACAACAAGACTTTATGATGATCAATTCTGATGGACATAGCTCTCTTCAACAATGAGATCATTCAAACGAGTTCCAGTTGTTCAATAATGAAGAGAGTCATCTACATCCAGAGAGAGGACTTTGGGAAATGAATGTGGACCACAACATAGAATTTTCATTCTTTCTGTTATTGTTTGCTTGCATTTTTTGTTTTCCTTCTCGGGTTTTTTTTTTTCTTTCTAGATCTGATTTTTGTTTTGCAGCAAGATAATTGTATAAATATGTATACATATATTGAATTTAACATATATTTTAATATATTTAACATGTATTGGACTACCTGTCATCTAAGAGAAAGGATGGGGAGGAAGGAGGGGAAAATTTGGAACAAAAGGTTTTGCAAAGGTCAGAGTTGAAAAAATGACCTATACATATGTTTTGTAAATAAAAAAAACTATAATAAAAAATGCAAAAAAAAATTGTTTAGATCTGACTTTGTGTAAAAAGTGTTTTCTAATTGGGTACATATAGTTCCTAGTTTTGTCTTGACAGGTAGACTCTCCAATATTTTATGCTCTCTATAGTTATTTTAAACGGGATTTCTCTTTCTATCTCTTGCTGCTGGGCTTTTTTGATAACATAGAGACATGCCAGTGATTTGTGTGGGTTTACTTTATATTCTGCCATTTTGCTAAAGTTGTTTATTGTTTCTAGCAGTTTTTTATTTGATTCTCTAGGATTCTCTAAATATACCATCATATCATCTGCAAAGAGTGATAGTTTTATTTCTTCATCATCTACTCTAAGTCTTCTCTTTTTGCTAAAACTAACATTTCTAATACAATATTGAATAATAGTGGTGATAATGGGCATACCTGTTTCACTCCTGATCTTATTGAGAATGCATCTAGCTTATCTCTATTACATATAATGCTTGCTGATGATTTTAGATAGATGCTATTTATTTTAAGAAAAACTCCATTAAATGCTTAATTAATTGATGGAAAGTTCTAAGATTACTGAAAATTTAACAACAGTCCTACTAGTTATTGCTACTAAAAGAAATGAATAAAATATGTTGTAGGGTTCCCTTCCCTCTCTATCCCACACACAAAAAAAAACTGAAAAGAAAAGTGTCAATTCATAACCAAAGGTGTTAAATTGAGTGAACTGCTTCAACAAAGAATGAAGAAGATAAAACATGCTATATACATATATCTAGATAAAGTGGTGATAGACTAAGAATATAAATTGAAGCATATTTTATTTTCCTTCTTCCTTCCTTTCTTTTTTCTTTCTTTGTTTCATTCATTCATTCTTCCTTTCTCCCTTCTTTCCTTCCTTCATCCCTTCCCTTCTCTTTCTTACCTCCTTCCCTCTTTTTTCTTTCTCTTTCCTATTTCTTGCTTTCCTTCATTCTTTCTTTTTCTTGTCACAGCAAATGAAGGAATTTGTTTTGCATGACTAATATATTTGTAATGGGCTTTGTTTTTCTTCTCTTCTCAAATGAGGATGGAAGAGAGACAATATGGAACCTAACTGAATTTTTTCTTAAAGAAAAAAAGGAATGAAGAGATTCCAGGAAAGATAAAGCAAAGAGGGAAAAATAGAACATTATCCCAATTCCCTGATTATTCTGAAGTTGTACAAGGTCAAGAAGTCATGTCTCAAACAAGTAATAAGAGAAAGAAAGGAGAGTCTGGCTCCCATTTATAATGCTTCAGTCCCATGCATTGCTGCTCCAATATACAGGATAAGAGACCTGAACTTTACTGATAAGAAAAGCTACATATTCAAAAGATACACTAGGGATAGTCCCATTGGAAACATGGGATTGGTCCTGAATAGACATTAATTCATAAACAAATCTTCTTAAGAAAAAGAGTTTATTGTAAAATATGCTGGAAAAGTAAAAAAACTTAAGTTAGTCTTATAGATGAGAGAGAAAGGAAGGAAGGAATGGTTAGAAGTAGGGGGAAGGGACATTAAAAAAAAAAAAAGAAGGGGAGAGGAGAAATATATAGAGGGTAAGGGGTAGAGAGACATAGACAGATAAAGAAACAGAAATTCAGAGAAGTATTAAAAAAAAAAATTACCACCCTGTTAAAGAAGAACTAATGGCAGAAATTTTACTTATACTTTAAAACAGCTATATTTATACAAAAACAAAGCAATTGAGCAATTTTTTTTTTAAAGAAGTCACTCTATTTGTTGTCCAAAATAGTCTGACATTCTTTTCCACAGATTTTTTTTCCCTTTATTAATGTGTGTATCACACAAGTATAGCCAATATTCCCACATCCAAAAAAGAAAAGAAAAAAATAAATAATGAGATCACTTGGGGAAGGATAAAAGCACCTAAAGAATAATAAGCAGGACAAAAAATACATGATAAGAACCAGATTCTCTCATTGCTCAGATGACTAAAGGTGTCAAGTCTACAGTGTTTGAGTGACTGAAAAGGCAGACAGAACATGAATGTGTTTTATTCATGATTGTGTTATTTTTCTTCCATTTAAAATCTGGTATTTACTAGCTGTGCGATTATAGGCAAATCATTGAACCTCCCTTAGATCCCTTAGATTAGAGACTTAGATTCCTTATTTATAAAATGGGGTCTATAAAAATCTTTCACAGGATTGTTCATCAGGTTCCAATCAAAAAACATAAATAAAACACTTTGCAAACTTTAAATTTTTATTCAATTCAGTTCAATTCAACAATCATTTATTCACTACTAGGTATATCTTTCTAGGTTCTGGAGATACAAAAAAATAATTAAATAGAACTAGTGCCTGTCCACAAGGATCGTGTGGTAGTAATGGTGGTAAAGGTGGTTTTGTCCTACATCCTTTAAGAGGACCAATGCCATCTTGGGGGTGATATCTTAACTTGCACAAGAATTGGATTTAGGTGAGACAGAGCTAGACCATCACTTCATTCTCTTTTCCTGAGCTGTTAAAGTACAGTGGCCAGACAAAATTTAAGATGACTGGTGATGGCCCAAAAAGAACAGGAAAAGAGAAAAACTGGAGAAGAAGAATGATAAACAAAAGTATACAGATGAGCAAATACAGAATAGGAAGTCATTTCTGGGAAGGGGAAACCATGAATGACTAAGGAAATCATGGAAAGATTCATGTAAAGTAAAGAAGAAAGGTAAGGGGAAGAGGCTTTCTAGGCACAAGGATTAACTTTTTCAGTGGCAACAGAAATGGGAGTTGGAATATTCTAAGGAGAAGGCACAAATAGTCCAGTTTGGCTGAAAAATAGAGTGTATGAAGGAAGTTATTGCATAATAAACCTAGAAAAAATAGAAAAATACCATCCAAATTATGAAGAATTTTACATATTAGACAATGAAATTTATATTCTATTCAAAGACTAATTGGAATAATTTTTTGAATAAAGATGTGACCTGTTCAAACCTGTGCTTAAGGAATATTAATTTGGCAGTTGTATGGAAGAAGGGTTGGAGAGGATGGATTATAAACAATGAGGAGAAGTAATTAATTAGAAAAATTGAAGTACTTCCCATACTAAAAACATGCATATAAAAACACTTATTGTCAATGAAGGGAATGAGAATATCAAGTAATGAGATCCCTAGGATGTCTAAAATATGTATATTAAGCATGAGGAGAAATTTTTGTTCTTTCTTTTGGCTTCATGGACTTAGTGGGATTGTCAGAATATAATCAATTCAGGGTTTGAAAATAATAACCACTCCGGTAATAACTCTGGCAAAAATAACATATATTTTAGTTGCATTACCCAGAGGTAAGGAACAAGCATCAAATGCTCTTCTGAAGGCTGGATGAAGGATGGAAAGCCAGGGCAATGGATTTTGTTTGTACACAGGCCTTCAGGGAAAGCTATTATTGCTGTGGATTTGGCAAAAAGAACAAGACTTCACAAAACACGCCAAACAGACACTGGGGATGGATCATATTACATTCGTTCCACACATTCCACAGGCTTCTATTTTCTTACAGTTGTCATCTAAGCTGGGCCTTGGTTACAAAGAAAATTCTCCATTTCCTTTCTTTCAGAGATCTTGCCTGTGAAGTGTCTGTAGTTAGTCTAAAAGAAAAGACTTAGAAATTAGGTTATCCATAGTCTATATAAAATTTATTGTTCCACTTTTAAACTTTTTAATATGAATAACTTAGACTACAATTATGAAGGAGACAATAGTCTTATAAAGGGAAATTTTCTTATCAATAGTGAGTATTTTTAATCCCTTTTTTTTTACAGTCATCACATTCTTTTTCTCTGTTTTATCTACATTCTCCTAGTGTGAGCTCTGTCAAAGCACAAGTAAGTAGAATGAAAAATAAAGGGGGATCAATAAGAGTATATGAATAAAGATTGTTGAAAAGGGATGAGTAGACCACAATCTGCACCAGTGGAGACCATCTCAATTTAAATCGGATCATAAGGATCTGTGCATTCATATCCTAAAATTCCCAATAGATTCCTTGAAGGAAGGTTCTCTGTATTATTTGAGTTTGTATCTCTACCCTCTGACACTTAGCACAGAGCCCTGAACATAGTGTATAGTTCGGTGACAAAAGTAATTTTTCAAAAGGATATGTATAAATGAAAACGTAGAACCCTGTTATCTAATATTCTCTGATTCTGATTCCCTTGGATAGGACTGAATTTCATGTAGAATGAATACCATTGCCCTTTTGATGTAAATAAAAATATGACTTAAGAAAAAGAAATGTATGATTGCTGCATTTCTCTAGCCTCATCCAGGTAAAACTCCTTGCTATGGCTAGCACATTGCTTGTGGATGAAAGTGATGATATGTTGATTGCCAACATTGTTGGTCCAGTGTTGGGCTCCCCAGAACAAATTTTTTGTTTCTTTTTTAAAAATTATTTACTCTACAAATCTGATCTATTACCAGATATCTCTGAAGTTAAACGATAGGATTAAAAAGTGATGTGCCCTAAGCAGAAGGTAATTTTAAATTTAAATATATAATTTTATAATCATAATAAATAAATATAACAAATACATAAATAATAAAATTTTATAAAATTTATGATATTAAATAAAGTAAGTACATTTTGTGGGGGAGGAAACCCCCCCCAAAATTTTTTTTTCTCTCCCTTATAAAGGAAACTAACATTCTCTTAGTTCAAGTTCTGCATTGGGTCAAAATGAGCCATTATCAAGATAAAATAAGACCCATTAATAAAAGCAAGTTTATTTTGTTTTTACACAGCAAGGATATAGTTGACACTTAGCTTCTCTGGAATTAAGTCCCTATACCTCCATATATAATCATCAGGGCAAAATATGATGGATATGGTGGTTCTCCAGCTTAGAAAGATGAGACTTTGTATGGATTAAGGTGTCCAAGAAGCTAGATCAGGATAGCAAGGGCCAATAAGATCCAGGGACACTTTCTTTTTTTAGGGAAACTAATCTTGTAGGAAGGACAGGGAGAAGTGGACTTCATCCATGTTATTGGGAAATGCTGGTAGATCTAGATATGAATATAGAATGCTGGGTAACCTAATGGATGTGAGAAGTAAGGAACAACTGAGTCAAATACCAACAAAATTTATCCTCTTTATTTCTCTAGAATCAAAAGTTTCAGAGAAAGTGCTAGTCTGCATGGAAAGAGGGAGTTTCTTCATCCTGGAGTTCCCTTCCTTTATCTCTTTCTGCTTACCTTTCTATATCTTTTTCTTGCTTATTTTTTTTATTTTTCCTTGGTTCTATATTCATTCCTTAGTTCTAAATTTTTTAAATTGCTCTTAATTTAAATCCAAGATGGGTTTTTAAAAAATTGGATACGAATACATCCAGTTTATTGACAACAAGTTCATGTCATCTGAACTGGACAAACCATAACCCTAGGTCCTGAAAAATTTTTGCAAATGTTATTTCTGACCTGCTTTATTGATTTTTGAGAAACTATGGTAAAAAGGAGAACTCATGAAGGAAGAAATGGCTTTATTTTTTAACAAGACAAAGTACAAATTTAGAGAGTTAATAAAATTTCGGATAGAATTCTAAAATAAATTATTAAAATAATAGTTTGTGAGTGCTTAAAAGAAAATGTGAACACTATGAGCCAATGAATACTGGGGCCCACACACTGACTTGGGCCTCTCTTGGCACTTTGAGAAACACCATTCTTGGTCTTACCATTTAAAAGGATTATGTACCACAAAGTCTCAGCAACAACTAGACAGCTCTCTAAGAATTTAAATTGCAGATAAGATACCCATCTGCACTGGAGGAAGGAATTGTTTCACAAAAGAATTCTCTATCCTATATACCATAATCACTATTCCCATTCTCTCCCCACAACTCTCCATCATGATCAAGAAACTACACTAAGCATTAGAGACATAAAAGACCAAATGAAAAACATTTCCTTCTTTTAGGGAGTTTGCATTTTTCCAAAATGACAAAATAAAAAGGGACCTCTTATGGAGGTCCTCCAATTTTTTTTTTATGTTCTTCCTAAGATGTGGCCTCCATAACTAAAAATTATGTTTTGGATGTAGTCTGAGCAAAGAAGAAAACAGACTTATCAGTTCTTTTCTGGACACTGATGTTTCTATTAATGAAGTAAAAGTTTGCATTTGAATTTTTAGTAGTTTTGTCACACTGTTGATTTCTTGAATTTGTGTTCACTAAAATTTTGATTGTACACAAAATGTTGTCTAGCCATGTTTTCCCTGTCCTCTACTTGCACAGTTGATTTTTCTGGACCTAAGTGAGGGATTTTATATTTAATCTATTAAATTCACCTTAAAAGATTTGGTCTTCATTTTTTGAAGGGGGATGGACAGGAATTCTGAATCTGTTACTCATAGTGTTAACTTTCCCTTCCAATTTTGTATCATCTGAATATTCCCTAAGCATATCATTTATGCCCACAAGACTAATGACAAATCCCTGAAGCACTCCACTGGGAAGGTCCTTCCAAACTGATGTTGATTCCTTAATCCCTACCCTTCAAGTCTAATAATTCAACCAGTTCCAAATGTTCCAAGAGAGAATAGTAATTTAAGCAAAAGCTAAAAGGATTTTTCATAGGCTTAGTGAAACTTTGGCCTTCAAAAGTTATGTTGTAGCACTGAATTTGGAGTCAGAAAGCCTGGATCCAAATCTTGACCTTTCTCTTTGTACAATTTTGGGCATGTTGTTTTATATCTGTAAGATGAGGGAGTTAGACTAAATAGTTTCTAACATGCCTTATAGGGATTTAGATGGCACAATAGTGTTTGGAGTTGGAAAGACTCATCTGTGTGAGTTCAAATTCAAACTCAAACACTTATTAGCAATGTGACACTGAGCAAGTCATTTAATACTGTTTGCCTCAGTTTCCTCATCTGTTAAAAAATGATCTGGATAAGGAAATAGCATAACAGTCTTGGTATTTTTGCCAAGAAGATCTCAACTGGGCTCATGACAAGTTAGACATGACTGTCCAACAAAATGTCTTTTAATTCTAAATTCTAAAAATTGCTATTACTTTAAATCAAAGAAAGATTTTTAAAAAGATATAAATATGCTTAGTTTTATTGTCAATGAGTTCATGTCACCTGAATTAAACAAATCATATCCCTGAGTCCTAAACAATTTGCAAATGTTATTTCTGACTCACTTTGTATGGTCTTTGAGAAACTATGGTAAAAAAGGAGAGATCATAAAGGAAGAAATACCCTTAATTTTTAAGTCAAATTATAATTTAATAAGTTAATAAAACTCCTGATAGAATTCTAAAGTGGATCATTAAAAGATTGGTTTGTGGGTGTTCAAAGGGAAATGTTAACAATATGAGCCAATGAGTACTGGGGCCCACACCCAGACTTGGAGAGTCAACATAGCTTTATTTAAAATATCTTTTGCCAGGATAAACACATTTCCTTTTTTTTTTTTTTTTTGGTCACCATGCCATGATCATTGTATATCTGGATATAACTGACTAAGACCCTCAAGTCATTTTTTAGAACAAGATAAAGAATTCTGAGCTGGATGGGAATATTTGTATGTAGATTTAGAATTGATTGAACAAATTAATCAATTAATAAACATTATTAAAAGTCTAAGATATGCCAGATAATGTGCTAAGACCTGGGATAAAAAAAGAAGCAAAGGACAGTTCCTGCCCTCAAGGAACTTATAATATAATGGGAGAAGGAACATGTAAATGAATATATAAAAAGTAAGCTACATACAAGATATAGGAGATATTTGAAAGAAGGAAAATACTGAAATTAATAAGGATTCAGGAAGACTTCTTGTTGAAGGGATTTTTGTTGAGACTATTATTGTTGAGTCATTTCAGTGGTTCCATGACCCCATTTGGGATTTTCTTGGCAAGTGGTTTGCCATTTCCTTCCCCAGCTCATTTTACAGATGAGGAAACTGAGGCAGAGTTAAATGACTTGCCCAGGGTCACACAGCTAATCAGTATCTGAGTTTGAATTTTAACTCAGGAAGATGAGTACCTTATCTACTGTGCCACCTAGCTGCCACTTTTTAAGACTTAAAGGAAGCCAAATAGAGATAATTAGTAAAGCAACATTAACTTGGGGAAATGAGAGGGAGGAGGAAGAACTGATTTACTAGTGGCAGGTCACATATATTTTTCAACAGACCTGTTCTAGTCTACATTATGACTTAGATGAAGGCATTGATATAACATCTATCACATGTGTAGTTGATCTGAAGCTAGAACAGTTAACTAAGGATGCCAAAAGAACTGAGACCCAAAAAGACCTAAAAGATAGGCTGAATCTAACATGATGAAATTGAATAGAAGTAAATATAAATGATTACTATGGATTTCTTTTTAATTTAATTTAATCTATTGTTTTGTTGCATTTTAAATTCTGAATTGTCTCCCCATCCCACACTAGAGAAGGTCACCATTTGACACAGATGTATACATGTATCTTATCTATATAGATAGATACACATAAACACTATATATATGTATATATATATTCATACATCTATGCAAAACCATATACTTCTATTTATCAGTTCTTTCTCTGGAGATGAATAGCATCTTCCTTCAAAGATCCTTTTATTTGGTTTGAATATTTATAAAACTCAGAATAGCTTAATCATTATTTACTATTCTTTGAACAATATTGCTGTTATTGTATACAACATTCTCTTGCTTTACTTCACTTTTCATCATTTCATGAAAGTTTTTCCATGTCTTTTTTTTCTAAAATCAGACAGCTCATTTCTTGCAAGTTAAGGCATATGATTGTGATGGAGTACTATGGAATTTACCAAAAAAAAAAAAAAAAAAAAAAAAAAAAAGACAATTATTCAAGGATAAGACTTATGCAAGATTCACATGAAAATATTTAGTTAGAGTTCTTGTAAATTTAGGTCAGTTAATCCAACTCCTATATTTTACAGAGCAATTTGAGGTCCAAGAAGGTCATGACCTTCCAGGGGCAGCTGGTGGAGCAATGGATAGAGCATTGAGCCAAAAATTAAATTCAGCCTCAGAAAATTACTAGCTATGAGAGTCTGAGCATGTCACTTAACCTCTCTTTGCTTTTAATTCCTCAAACTCTAAAATGGAGATATTATCAACACCTTTCTCACAGGGTTGCTGTGAGAATCAAATGAGATATTTGTAAAAAGTGGCTAGCAGAGTGTGATATAAATTCATGTTTCCCATCCTCCTTTCCCAAGGGTGATACAGATAACACGCTATCAGATGTAGGATGTGAACTTTGGTCTTCAGAGTCCAGGGACATTGCCTTTTTTTTAAATAGTTGTCATAAGTTTGCTAATAAACACCAAGAAGTGGATTTCAATAACTATTAAAGGGTACTTGTCTATGAGCAAAACTAACTGGTCTCTTTAAAGGCCAAGCTCAGGATCCTCATTAGCACCATTTGTAAATAATTAAGCTAAATAGATCAAACTGAATCTTAGATAATAATATAGTAGGTAATTTTGCTTCCAAAATCAGTGTCCTCTTGCTTTTTGGGAAAATACTATAATTTTTAGTCTTTTTTTTATGAGTTGGTTTCTTCTTATTTTACCTAAAAAAGCCACTTTTTTGTTAAGTACTCTACCAGTAACCTGCCTTCTTAATCCTCATGGTAACTATTCTAAATCTCTTCACAATTGTACCCTACACCCCCACAAAAAAAATGTATAGTAGGACTTTAAACTTCTACTTCACTAAGAAGATTGAGAGTATCATTTCCTCTATAAAAGAAAGTATAATTTTACTCCCCACTAAGGCTAATACTACTACCTGTATTCTTAAATCCATTCTCAACCACTTTTTCAAAGATTTTACTCTAGTAAAATCCCCCCATCTCATGCATCTTGAATTTCTTCTTATACAATCAACCTATAAGTATAGTCAGATTCCTCTTTCCAAAAATAACAACAACAACAATAAAAAACAGGAAAAAAAACTTTCCCTTAACTTTTATACCCTATTTATCCCCCATCTTTCTTCTCTTTTTAACTTTCAAATTTCTTGAAAGAATATACTGTCTGTGACATTGTTACTCTCTGAAATCCTCCCTCAAAGATCCCCAGGATAATAACAAAATTTTTCATCTTCTTTATCTATTTGTCACATTTACGACTATTAACTTGTCCCTCTTACTGAAGATTTCATGCCTTTTAGTCATCATACTACATTGATATTCCTACTTCTCTCAATATTTCCTTTAGTCTCTTCCTTTCCACTTTCTAACATCCAACTCAGATGATACCTCCTTCAGAAAGTCTTCACTGATAAATCCTTCAGACCTTGCATATTTGTTTTGCAATTTGTAAATCTCTGATGAATTTATCATACATAATTGTATAGTATAACTATGTATGTGCCATTCTCTTACTAAATTGTAATCTCCATAAGAACATGATTGTACCTGTATTTTACCCAATACTTAGCCCAGTGATCTGCACACAGTAGGTGATTAATAAATTGAGTTTTAAAATCATATTTTCTGACAAATATGGAAATATGTTTAAAAGGACTGTACATGTTTAACCTATATCAGATTGCTTGCTGTCTTGGAAAGGAGGGAAGTAAGGGAGGAAAGAAGAAAAAATTGGACAGAAAATATTACAAAAATGAATGCTGGAAACTATATTTATGTGTATTTGGGAAAATAAAATACTAATGAAGAAATAAAATAAAATTCTGTTTTCAATAATGGAAGTGTACCACATTCTTCTTGCATCTCTTCTCCTTTTACATGTGGAGATGAAATGGTCTCCATCTCTTACACAATTAATTGTTCTCTGAGGTAACTACAGATCTAAATCTCTGATCCTTTAATAAAGTTTAATTTCTTCACCTTTCTCTCAATTTCATAGAATACCAGTATTAAAATATAAGCTCACTAAGGGCAGGAACTGCTTCACTTTTGTTTTTGTATTTCTAATACTTAGCACAATTCCTCATATATAGTAAGCATTTAATAAATACTTGTAAATTGATGTATTTAGAGATGGAAGAAGCCTTTCATGACTTTGAGTTTCAAAGAAGTTGTGACTTGCCCAGGTTCAAGTGGCCAGTCCATGATTAGAACCTTGGATTCTTGATTCTTAGCCCATCGCCTCTTTTCCATGATACCATTCTACTTCTATGAAGTTCAACATAATTGATCTTAGGCCACAGAAAGAACTAGTAACAAAAAGAGAGAAAAGAGCAGACACCTCAATGTAGTATTGTAGTATTTAGAACTGGAAGGGGTCTTTAGAGATCAGTCCAACCTCATGAGGGAATTTTTAACTTGACTTGTCAAGATCACACAACCAGTAAATAAAAGAGCTAAATTTGAACCCAGGTCTCTTGAATTTAAATCCAGTGATCTTTCTACTCTATCATGCTTCTTCTCTCCCTTTTTACCTACTAAATTAAAATCATTTTTGCCTTGAATGTTTTTTTAATGCCATGAAATTGAATGCCATTGATTTTTTTGATCCCTTGATTTTTAATTTCTATGCTTCAATATCTTTCTATAACTATTTGTCTTTTCTTCCATCTAATGAAAGGCTATCGAATTTTGCTCTTCTATATTCTATATTCAGTATCCCCTTGTGTAAAGATTGCAATGATGGTTTTTTTAAAAATCTCCCATTTAAAATTATTACTTTTTCCATTAGATCAAGAAAGCAAAAATTCCCCTTTGGGGACACTCTGAGATAAAAGCACTACCAAGAAGTCTCATGAGACAATTTTATTGTACTCTTTTTCCTCCTCAATATGATGCCAAAGACAGGTCAATAGCAAATAGGGCACCTAGCTCTCAGAATGAGGAAAAAATCTAGAAATTGAGAGACTTGGAGAGAGTCTCAGCAAAATTATTAAGCAGGAAAAGTCAATGGCAGCCTTTCACTTTAAAGCATCTCTGTTTATTCTCCTCTAGCTAGCATAGTCCCTTCCCTTATATTTCCTGGATAATCACCAGTATGCTCATGAAGTTTTCTGACAGCCCAGGATACCATAAAGACCTGCCTTCTCCCATATAGCACCTTATGCTCTTGACCTCAGACTTGCCCTTTTTCCATATAAAAATCTCTTCCTAGGTAAATAAAACTTTGAAAGAGTCTGATTAAATAAATTTACTGGAAGTATTAATGGCTTATTATAAATTGAATTTTAGAGACTCTTGTCCCCCAAGTATCGTTTACCTTCCAATGCTAGGACTGACTCATATCCAATCAGATTCCTAAAACTCAGACCACTGAGGCACATGGGATTTTACTCCTAGATAATTAGGTAATTCAAGCAGCCAGAGAGTGGAGTCTTTAAAGGCAGCTAGATGGTGCCTAAGTACAAATTCAGCCTCAGCACCCCCTGGCTATGTGATCCTGGTCATCACTTTAACCTCTGTTTGCCTCAGTTTCCTCATCTAGAAAATGGAGATAATAATAGTACTTCACAGGATTATCATGAGGATCAAATGAAATAATAGTTATAAACTGCATGGCACATTGCCTGACACATAGTAATGAATAAGAATTTTTTGTGTTAGATACTCATTACTCCCAATTTTATTGATGAGTAAACTGAGGCAGGCAGAGATTAAGTGACTTGACCAGGTTTATCCAGCTAATAAGAGTCTGAAGGTATTGAATTCAGGCCTTCCTAACTCCAGACCCAGTGTTCTATCCACTGCTCCACCTAAATATTTCGTAGTATGTGCTTAATAAATATTTATTGCACCCCTTCCTACATCCCCACCCCGACTCTTACCTAGTCAAAGAAATAATGTGGAAAACTGTAATGGGCTGAGGTTTGAGTTGATGCACTGAGGTCCCAAGTACGTGAGGCTAAATAGTAATTGGGCTATACTCTATTAATATACACGATTGGATAAAGAATGGTCCCTGCCCACTCTCGGTGCAAGTCCTGATGTGTTGTATAGGAAATGACGATTTGGGTGGGGGGAGGCAGAGAGAGACAGGAAGAGAAGCTGGGAGAGATTGGGGCTGGGTTCGAGACTCCGAGATGTTGGTCGTGTGGCTGCTGGTCTAGCTAGCTTCTTGACTCAGCTGCACACATTGCTATCGCCGATTCTCTTCCACCTCCGATCCTTCTTCACTGAGAATAAAGACTGGCGATTTTCCCCTAACCTGAATTCCTGACTCCTGCTGATTTAAAAATACACGGTCTTCACAGAAAACTACAAGAGACTAACGTCTCCCAGAGCTTGGCTTTTATCAACACATGACTCCGCGGAGTATTCCTATAGTCAGGGTTATTTTATGCCACAAGGCATATAAAAAATAAACTATCTCTGTCTTTGTCTTTTTCCCTTCTATCTTTCCCTCTTTCTCCTTCCTTATTTCCCTCCTTCCCTCCATATCTTCCTGCTTCCCTTTCTCTCTGTTTTTGTCTGTTGATCTGTCTCTATCTCTATCTCTCTCCCTCTCTTCAATTGCAATCTAAACTCTCTGACTCTGTCCGTGTGCGAATGTATATAAAAATATGTGTGTGTGTATTTATATGTAGCATTCATTCTATCTTTGCAAGAGAAATTATCCCATTTCTCAGTCTTCCAATTCAATAACTGCAGCAGCTTGGGTTTGTTAGCCAACAAGTTATTCTTTGATAAATAATAACTAGTTAAGTATCATAAACATCAAATTAAATGAGGAAATCAAAATTTCCCAATCCAACAGACGCAGCCAGAAAGAGACAATAGGAAAAATGGAATATTTGACAGGCAAACAAGGAAACTTGGCTTCTTCCTAGATGAAGGGAAGAGAAGGGATGGGGAGAGGTAAAAGAGTATCATCTTGTCCTCCCATCTCATATTTGGCCAAAAATTTGGGTCCTGACTAATAAATACCAAAAAACAAAAAGTATTCTGAATAATTCTGGTCACTGCAGTTACACCATATTTGAATAACTCTCCATTAGGCTAGTTGCTTTTCCTGCAACTGCCCAGATTGGCATCTTCCATTTCTTTTCAGAACTTGTTCAAGTTCAGGAACAACAATAAAATCACATTAATGTAAAAATATTAGTTAAAGGCCATCTTGTTCCTCATCCCTGGAGGCAGCTACCTGGGCTTTTCAAGGCTTTCATCAAGGCTCCTATGGGTGTGGGTTGAAATGAGAAGTTATTTGTAAAGCACTTAGCACAATGCCCCTACTGTGGTATGGTAGTTAATAAATGATTATTCCCTCTTCTATTATTTTTTAAAAAGAATTAGAATTTTGTATTTTTATTGGGAGTTTGGTATAACCCAAAGGAATGACTGACTTTTTACTGGTAAAATAATCAAGCATTAATGTGAGGTCAATGGTGGCAGTAATTTTAAGCAAGGGATTCCTTGATTTCCCCCTTCAATGGTGCTGTTATGAAAAAAAAAAAATAAGAGAAGTTTTAGAGATTTCCCTCTTCTGTCTCTGCCAGGGACAGGATAAGCTGCACCACTGTTTTATGGAAGTCTTCCACATATTTCTATAAAATATCATTTATTAATATTGTTTGAATCTAGCACTATGTGGCTAGACATTGTTTAACCAAAATTGACTGCAAATATCATTATGACTTCTGAGATTCTCCAGGGTAACCTAAAATGACTATGAGAAATGCTTAGATCTTAGGTAAGATATAAATATTTCAATCAATGTATGATCTAAGTGATTATAGATTGTAACCCACCTGTGCCTACCCAACTTATGAAACTCTTATCTATGTATTCTTGAAAGTTTTCCATAGAAAATCTATCCAATATGAACAGACAATTTTCAGATGATGAAATTGAAACTATTTCTACTCATATGAAAAGGTGTTTGGAATCATTATTGATCAGAGAAATGCAAATCAAGACTACTTTAAGACACCACTACACACCTGTCAGATTTGCTAAAATGACAGGAAAAGACAGTGACAATTGTTGGAGGAGGATGTGGGAAAACTGGGACACTGATGCATTGTTGGTGGAAATGTGAAAAGATCCAACCATTCTGGAGAGTAGTTTGGAACTATGCTCAAAAAGTTATCAAACTGTGCATACCCTTTGATCCAGCAGTATCATTATTGAGTGTGTATCCCAAAGAGATATTAAAGAAGGGAAAGGGACCTGTATATAAAAAAATATGTGTGGCAGCCCTTTTTGTAGTGGCTAGAAACTAGAAATTGAATGGATGCCCATCAGTTGGAGAATGGCTGAGTAAATTATGGTATATGAATGCTATGGAATATCATTGTTCTGTAAGAAATGACCAGCAGGATGAATACAGAGAGGCTTGGAGAGACTTACATGAACTGATGCTGAGGGAAATGAGCAGGACCAGAAATCATTATACACTTCAACAACAATACTATAAGTGGATCAATTCTGATGGAAGTGGCCATCTTTGGCAATGAGAGGATCCAGTTCAGTACCAATTGATCAGTGATGAACAGAACCAGCTACACCCAGCAAAAGAAGACTGGAAAATGAGTATGGATTGCTTGCATTATTGTTTTTCTTCCCAGGTCATTTTTACCTTTCTAAATCTGATTTTTCTTGTACAACAAGAAAACTGTATAAATATGTCCACATATATTGTATTTAAGGTATACTTTATCATGTTTAACATGTATGAGATTGTTTGCCATCTAGAGGAGAGGGTGGAGGGAAGGAAAGGAAAAGTTGGAATAGACCAGATTGCAAGGGTCAATGTTGCAAAATTATAAAAAGCTATACTAATAAAAAGAAAAAAGAAAAAAAAGAAAATCTATCCCACTTGCTGGGGACTTTCTTTGCTTTCTCCTGATATCACATGAGTTCCACTTGTGGAACACTGGCTGTCCGCCTATCACAGCATGACCAGCCCATTGTTTCTTCCTGTTAGACATTTTTTTCATGACATCTTTCAGTGCTATTTCTCCAATGTCTATATGGAATATATTTTGCAGCCTACTCACACCCACCATACACTCCATTAATTTTCAGTTCTTCAAACATTGTCCTAAACCTTGCCACCATACAGCAGCTCTGGTAGAATGTTCCTATTAAAAAGAACAAGTTCACTAGATGACTAATACAGAGCTGGTAGCATGTAAACTCTATGTATTCAAATTCCCAGCCTAGAAATGTTCTGGGAAAGATAGTTATGTCTTTATGAATCCTGGATCTAGGTCTTTCCAAAACAGGGAGCCTCAGGAAGGCTTTCAAAACATTCCCACCCTCATATTTTGTCAATGTGTTGCTTGTCTTAAGACTCACTGAGTCTCTAGCCCAAATACTGAACTACTACAAAGAAAGACCATCACAGATGATCATCAAAAAATATTGTTGTTACTATGTACAATATTGTCTTGGTTCTGCTTATTTCACTTAGCATCAATTCATGTTAATTCAAGCTATGTTTTGAAGGTCCAGGCTTTCACTCCTATAACTCCCAGAGCTAGGTACCTCAAGAACTAAAATAACCAAAAGTTAAGTCCAAGATTTTCTTGGTTTCCCAGTTCCTAAAATATTAATACCTTCTTATTTTTTAATTAAATCAATCTCCCCCCTTCTCTCCCCCCCCCCTCCCAGTTCTCAGGAAGGGAATAGAAAGAGAGAAGTAGGGTTACTGCTGGTGGCCTCATACCACTACCAGAGGCAATAGGAATCTGGAACTGACCTCCCACCTTTTTATCTGGAACTAGCCCTGCTTCAAACACATTAAAGTTTTGGGACTAAGCGATCCCCAAAGTCCTTTCCAGCTTTATGATTTTTTTTTTTATTATAAGGGGGCAGCTAGGTGGTACCATAGTGCACAGAGTCCTGGACCTGGAGTCAGAAAAACTCACCTTCCTGGGACCTCAGACACTTACCTGGGCAAGTCCCTTAACCTTATTTCCCTCAGTTTCCTCAACTGTAAAATGAGCTGGAGAAGGGAATTGCAATACACTCCAGTATCTTTGCCAAGAGAACCCCAAATGGGGTCATGAAGAGTCAAATACCAACTGAAAATAACACTGAAGAGCATATATTTCAAGTGGTCAAAATATTGAAGATAATTCAGGAGGAACAACTACTCTATAGTCTATAAGAAGAGCAAGGAAAAAAAGATTTCTTATTTTCTTTCCAGATAACCCTTTCTATTAAGGTTTACTCAAGATCAGAGGAGGCCAAATTCAAACTCAGATCTCCTGGCTCTGATATGACACGATATGACAAATAAATAGTTTCTACACTGTAACACTGGGCAAAATATAGAATAATGGTTCTTGAACCTTCAAGTCTGGTAATAAAATCTACTAGGTTTTTGATTCTTCCAGTGGTATTGTGTTATCTATAGATTATACTCATGAGATGGGTCATCAAAAGAATCCAAATGTATTGCATCAGTTTGAGTCTTCTAAAGCTAAATAGCCATACAATACAGTATTCAGCAAACATTCCTTAAGTATTTGTTGTATGTAAAGTGCTGCAAAGTTGAAAAATGGCAGGGTTTCTGACTTCACAAGTCTACCTTTCCAACTTAATTTTACAGATTGTGCCCAAAGAAGAATGGCTACTACCTAGAGTTTAAGAGATAGGTGTGTGTGTGTGTGTGTGTGTGTGTGTGTGTGTGTGTGTGTGTGTGTGTATTTTTTACAGGTTTATTTTAATAGTATTTTATTTTTCCAAATACAAGCAAAGATGTTGTTCAACATTATTCTCTGCAAAACCTTGTGTTCCAGATTTTTCTTTTTCTCTTTCCTCTTCCCCCATCCCCAAAGTAGGAAGCAATCTGATATAGGTTAAATATGTGCAATTTTTCTAAACATATTTGTCATGCTGAGCAAAAAAAATAAAAATAAAAGATAAAAAATAACACAAGTAAACAAACACAAAAAAGGTTAAAATACTATGCTTTGATCCACACAGCCTTCATAGTTCTCTTTCTGGATGTGGACCACACTTTCCATCACAGTTCTATTGGAAATGCCTTAAATCACTTCATTGTTGAAAAGAGCCAAGTCCATCGCAACTGATCATCACATAATATTCTTTTTACTGTGTACAATGTTCTCTTGGTTCTGCTTATTTCACTTATCAGTTTGTATAAGTTCAAGATATATTTTGAAGGTCCAGCCTTCTACTCCTATAACTCATGAGCCCCTATCAATGTACTTATCAATAATCAGCCAGTAGACACAATTAGTTCTCAACAAAGGCTTATACTAAGATAGCATAGTTAGAATAGTAGCTAAAAACCATTCCTAGGAGGTACTTTCACAGGTACACCCAGAGTCCAAAGGAAGAATGGGCACAAATAAACATAGGGAATAATATATGGGCAAGGCAATTCACACTTCCAATACCTCAGAGATTCAAAGTTTTCTCTCACTATATAATCTTCTCTATGTCCCAACTCTTAACAATCAAGATATATTTCTCTCACTATATAATCTTCTCTATGTCCCAACTCTTAACTATCTTATAGTTAAATATAACTTAACTATCAAGTCCACAGGCCAGTTCATAGTCCACAGCCTTTAATTGACATAGGTCACATTCCTTGAAGTTGCTTTAAGAGACTGCTTCTCTGTATCTTGTCTTTCTCTAATGTGTCTCCCTCAAATGTGCCTTGAACTCTCTTAAACTTAATCTCCAACATTTTGATTGTCCAAGTGCACTTTCCAGTATACTTACCATGTTACAACTTTTCTCCTCTTTTTGGCATATTCTTATTAGGTATTTGAAGTTACTTTATTGAGGAGGGTGACGGGCAGTGTGTACGCACCCTATTGCCTATTTCAATTAAGCTCTCTATTCTTAATTTACTACTAAATCCTCCTTCATGTCTTTGTTTCAATAGACAATCCGTTGTGTTCTAACATGGAGGAACTCATATTCTGTTATATTGATAGCTCACATGCATGATGAAGGATAAAGAGTAAAAGAGAAAAACCCTCTTCCTCCCAAAAGAGATGAATAAATAGGTTCTTCATTAGTTGCTGGCTCCTCCCAAAGTGCATCAAACTAATTGTACTGGGTCTTTTATGGTCACTGGGTGTGTCCATATTCTAAAAGTCTCTCTAATTCAGTCAAAGGTTTCCCACTTCCTAAAGAAGTGTTAACACCTCCTTATTTTGAAATTAAATCAACTGTTATCAGGGAGGAGACAGAAAGGGGGAAGTGGGACCAAATTTCACCACTTTCCACTACTAAATCTAGTGGGTCCAGGAGGATGTCTGTGCAAACCCCAGTTCTTAAGATGAAATAGACTCAAAGCAAGAATTCATTCAGCCTGGACATTTAAAAATACCTAAACTATCCAAAACAGAAACAGGAACTATATGAACATAAACATAAAACACTTTTTTATACAAATAAACTCAGATCTAAATAACTGAAGTAATATTTACTTTTCATGGGTAGATAAAGCCAATATAACTTTTAAATGGCAATTTTCCCTAACCAATCTATTTATTCAATGTCATTCCAATTAAATTACTGAAAATTATTTTACTGAGGAAAAATAATAACAAAGTTCATTTGGAAAAGCAAAAGGTCGGGAACTTCAAAGAAGCCAGGGGGAAAAATATAAAAGAAGTAGACCTAGCAGCATCAGACCTTAAACCATATTATAAGGGAAAGCATTATTGAAGTGTAAAAAGGATAATTTTGATTATTTTGAATCAAAATTTCCATATATATAAAACTTATGTAGCCCAGAATAGAAGGAATGCAGAAAATTGGGAGGAAAAAACTTTCCTAGACAATCTCTCAAGTAAGATATCATTAAATTGGAAAATTGCTGTAGTATAGGAAATGATGAGTGAGTTGATTTAGAAAAAAACATGAAAAGACTTGGACTTATGAAGGAAGATGCTATCCACCTTCAGAAAAATATGAAAGTTGAAAATAAGCATAGGATATATTTTATGTGTATATATGTGTGTATACATATATACATATATGTGTTGTGTGTGTATAGATATATACATATATGTGTGTTGTGTGTGTAGATATCTATGTATATGTTTGTTAATATATATGTATGTGTGTATGTGTGTATGTATGTAGATATCTATGTATATATGTGTGTATATATACATATATAAATCCATGTTAATTGTAGCTTTCTTTAAGGTGGCCCCTGGGGGAACGGGGAAGAATAAAATAAAAAACACAAAGCAGAGGACAAAAGAAAATCAACAAAGAAGCAAAGAAAAACTGGGCAGCTTTGAAAACAATATGTAGTATTTATTATATAAATTTTCTCGAAATGGAAATTCATTGTTTTGTATTGAATCTTCTCTTATCTGCTGTGTAACAAGGCATTTTTTTTTCTTTTCACATTTTGTATTTAAGTTTAAAACAGAAAAAAATTACGCCCAAAAAATTCATTAAGCCCTTGCTTTGTAGGAGGCACAGAAGAATTCAATACTTGGTTAGACTGAAATCAGAAGATGTTTTCTCAATCCTGGAAGAAAGAGATAAAAGGTAAAATACCATAATTTCCAGGATATTTTACACCAACTTTTAAAAGCCATGTCATTAGCATCTCCACATTATTTTAACTGAAGGCAAAGGTCGATGGCTTCTATTCATTTTAATATTAAAGCCATGCTACATTGAAGGCCAAATTAAAGATTCCTATAATTAATTGGACCTGTAAAAAAAATTTTTTTTAGAGTACAAAATAGAATTCTTCTATCTAGTTCATTATTTCTTTGCCTTTGGCTCAAGACCACAAAAGCAGCCCTGAACGTATAAGACTTCCTTTAAAACAGAAAGTGAGAACGGGGCTGAAATTCGTACTCTCCACAAACAAGTATGTTAAAGCCTAGTCGAATGAAGCAAGATTGATGCCAAATATGGACAGAACATGTTCAAAATGTCTGTATTTTCATTGGTTATTAGCATTTCCCCAGAAAAAGAGCTGAGAGGTTTCAGCCTCCGCCCAGGAAGTCGAGCAACCACAAGAATGCTTATTAGGACTTTCTCCCCACTGTTCCTAGTGGGGATTGGGGAGCTGCTATTGGTTGCCACAGGAGCAGAGAGGTGGACCCCGTCTGTTTGTTCAGGTGGGGGTCGACAGTAGGATTTTGCTCAGAAGCAGCATACCAATGTGGGGAACTTGGAGATTGGAGAGCCCTATTTCATTCTTTCCACTATGCTTCCTTGCTCTGTTGCAAGTTCACCACCATATAGTCTAAAACTAAAAAATATATTAGTTGATTTAAAAAGGTAACTGAAACCACAGTTTATGTGAAAGGATGTAAGCAGGGACTCGTGTCAACGATGGCCTCAGGAGATAAAATGTTAAGACTGGTTTGGATTTTTTCAAAGTATTTGAAAACATTTGGTATTTATCCCCAGCCTTGTGTAAGATTTTCTTATCTGTAAGGCAAGCAGACATGCAGCTCTTTTTCTTTCTGGTGATCGGGGTCACAAGGCTCTTGCACAGCCAAGAAATGAGTTATGGGAAGAATGGATAAGATAAACTTATACCCTTCTTAGCCAGGAACCAGAAGTCTCCTTTAGAACACTGGGTTTGGGTTACTCAGCCTCTAGTCTTATCAGGCATCTAGACAATTTGCATTTCAAGGACATACTTTGACAAAGACTTCCCAGCTGCTTTATAAACATTAATTCATCCCCACCCAGCTTTGGGGAAGTAGGACCTCCTTTTTGATCTATCCCCCCAGGGGAAAAAGAGACAGTGATGAGAGTCACTGCCGGAGAGTCAGAAAGAAAAGCAGGAACTGTTCATTGCTCCCTCATCTCAAAGTCTAAAGTAAGGACAGTTTGTGAGATTCTCAGTGCAATACCTGCCTTAGTCTAAAATCCTTGTGTTCAAGCCTAGATTGACACATGGTGAGCCCCCTCCACCTCTCATCCCTCTTCTGATTTAGGGGAAAATTCTAAGACTAATTCTAAGACTAGAAGTTGAAGGCCATTTGCCAATCTGAACAAATGGAAAGAGTTTTTTCTCTATGAAAGTTACCAAAATAGATGAAAATTGGGTCCAGAAAATAAAAAGTTTATCCTAATAATTTTGTTTGGTTCAGAAAAGTTCGGTTACTCTACTAAAACAGCACTTGAGTGGTCATTTCCTTCTTTAGGAGCCCTGGAAAGTACCCCCTTGGTCCTTATTACATACTTCTCTCCTTGGTTCCTGAAATATTAGGCTAAATTAATCTGTCACTGTTTCAGTTAAGAAGCCATGTGACTGTTTACTGGTATTCAGTCAAGGCCACTTTGTGGATATATAATAAGGCTACACCATGAAAGTTATTGGACTAGATCATACAGGATGATGAATAAATTGTTTTACTTCTTTGGGCCTTCATTTTCTCAACTATAAAATAAAAGTATCAGATTAAATGATCTTGAAGGTCCTCTGCAACATTTTCTATCACCACTACCACCAACACCACCATTTCTTAGGTGCCTGCCATGAATTCATTTTAAAATCTATTATTTTCCAGAACCCACCGAAATGCAGTAACTCTTTCAAAAAGTGACTTTAAAGAGCACCTTTTCAAATTAAACCCACCCCATAACAATAGTCACATCCATCTCTCTATCTGAAAATGAGTCATCGTAATCATGAAATTATGTATTCCTACCAGGTTCATATTCTGGTAAAATGACAGTAAAGCAAGAGTAGACAACGACATAAAAAGCAAAACCCTCCTCTTCTCCTGTGTGCTATTTAAACTCTTTGGGGACCTTTCTCCTAGTTGATTGAAAGCTCACAGGAAAATCCTCAATTGCCAAATATGTGAGGAACCCTGAGACCAACATTCATTTGCTGATGTCCATTTGATTAAAAATGTACCAGGTTGATGAAAACTCTGTAAGAGAAAGCCTGGGGAATAGGCCTGGAGAGACTTACACGAACTGATGCTGAGTGAAATGAGCAGGACCAGGAAATCATTATATACTTCAACAACAATACTATATGATGACCAGTTCTGATGGACCTGGCCATCCTCAGCAACGAGATCAACCAAATCATTTCCAATGGAGCAGTAATGAACTGAACCAGCTACGCCCAGAGAAAGAACTCTGGAAGATGACTAAAAACCTTTACATTGAACTCCCAATCCCTATATTTATGCCCACCTGCATTTTTGATTTCCTTCACAAGCTAATTGTACAATATTTCAGTCTGATTCTTTTTGTACAGCAAAATAACGTTTTGGTCATATACACTTATTGTGTATCTAGTTTATATTTTAATGTATTTAACATCTACTGGTCATCCTGCCATCTGGGGGAGGGAGTGGGGAGTAAGAGGTGAAAAATTGGAACAAGAGGTTTGGCAATTGTTAATGCTGTAAAGTTACCCATGCATATATCCTGTAAATAAAAGGCTATTAAATTAAAAAAAAAAAAAAAAGAGAGAGAGAGAGAGAGAGAGAAAGCCTGGGAAATTCTAACAATTTGCCATCAAAGTAATATGACATCTAGCAGAGAAATTTTCCTGAATTATTATGTTGGCAGAAAGACAACAGGAAATGACAATAAAAGCCAGCATTTAGATAGTGCTTAAAAGTTTGCAAAGGGTTTTACAAAAATTATCTCATCTAATCTTCACAACAACTTGTGAGAGGTAAATGCTATTTATTACATAAATAACAATGTTTTGCAAATGAAGAAACTGAGACAGGAAGAAACTAAAGGTTACCCAAGGTTACCCAGATCCTAAGTATTGGCTATATTTGAACTCTGATCTTCCTGGCTCCAGGCCTGATGTTGTGTTCACTCCATCCACAATATCACCTAGCTGATAAAGAGTGCTAGCCTTAGAAGCTAAGAAGACCTGAACTTCTCAGGGTCCTAGAAAAGGTGTCTATCTGCATAGGTAGGAGAAATTAAATATATGTGTGTGTGTGTGTGTATGTGTGTATATATATATATATATATATATATATATATATATATACAGACATATATACATATATTTAATTTCTCCTATCTGTGCAGCTTTAAAGAAATGTGTGTGTGTGTGTGTGTGTGTGTACATATTTCTACCACAGAAATTCTTAACATTTGTTTTGTCATGACCCTGGTAGCAATCTAGTGAAATCTAGTGTTTAAATGCACAAAATACATGGGATTGCAAAGGAAATAAATTATATTATAGTACAGTTATCAAAAATATTTATCTAAAAAAAATATTCAGAGACACCAAATTGAAGATCCCTGTGTCACATTCCTTTGATGGTAAATTGTTAAAATTTCTCAGGCTTTCTCTTACAGATTTTTCTTCATGCTGTTACATTTTTAATCAAATGAACACCAATGAATGATTGTTGGTCTTACTGTTCTTCTCATATTTGGTAATTGAGGGTTTTCCTGTGAGCTTTCAATCAAATAAAAGACCTATAGATGAGAGCTGCCATTTAAAAATAAAAGAACAAGAAATTAGGTTAAATGCAGAAGCTCCTAAGAACCTATTTCCTGTCTTACTGCTTGTAATCTCTCACATGATACCTCCTGCACCAGGTCTTTTCTGACGTCCACATCCCTTTTGTTCCTCCCCATTCCAACCATGTCTTCTACGTGCATAGTGCAGAGAAATTCTGGTCCCCATCCTCTTTGTCTATGTATATGATATTTCCCTCTTCCCATACCCTCCATCTCTTTACCTCCTACAATATAAGCTGTTTTGAGGGCAAATGCACTTTCTAACTCCTGGCACAGGGCCTGTGAACCATGTGGCAGTGGCTCAATAAATGTCTATTAAACTTATTGAGATAAATATTATCCACAAAATGATAGTATTTTCACCTTTAACTGCACTATGTATCAACACAGAATTAGGGCTTAAATTCTAAAAGATGGAAAGTCACTTCTGGGGAGGAGGAACATGCATAAGGAGTGGCATTTTAAAAATTATTTTACATAAAAGTACACATTTAAATGCCATATAATCCCCCCTCTCCTCGGTAGAAAAATATGTATTGTTTGATAAGTCAATTGCAAGCTCAAGGCTTCTTCCAAGTTGGAGAATGGCATCATTTTCAAGTCTTTCTCAGGGTGTCCAGATGGTACCAGATGGTACCAGTTGGTTCACCTCTATAAGTAAACAGAAATCACCCAAATTTTACATAGAATCAAAGGATTAATCCTCTAGAAAGGGAAGGCCATCTAGTCAAACCCTTTCACTTTCCAGAAGAGGAAAGGCCCCAGAGGAATTAAATGATTTGCCTGAGGTCACCAAGCTTCTAGACAGAACTTGGAGTCAAGTTCCTTATTTGTGAAACTTTATGTGAATGCCCTTTCAATTGGACTGGGTGAAATGTTATTCTCTGATTCTCTCAAAAATTTCCAATTGTCCTTTAGACTGAAATCAGATGCAAGATCTTGGTTTTTAATAGGCCTTTTCCAGAAGCTGGAGATCAACTGATCCTACTTCTACTTTGCCAGAACCTAAGCAGAGTTATATGTCTTCTGGTTCAGTCTTAGAGAACTCAGGGCCACTCTCTTCACCATAAATGAAGAGATATTGAATAGGGTAGGAAATGGTCAGTTAATTGTACCAGATATCTTTAAAAATCCAATCTAACACCATTTATTATCCAAAGTGAAGAATACAAGCTCTGATTCCTAGGAGCAAGAAAATAGCATTTAGATGAAGGAAATACACAATATGCAATATCTCTTGTGAACTATATGAAACAGGAAATCTGTGTGGGTTTTCTTGCAAAGATATGGCATTCATGGTTTCAGTGCAACAGTCAGGTAGATTATGCAGCAGCAAACTTCCGTGTAAAATACCGGTTTAAGGCAGAGTTTTCTGCTTTACACCCATGCGGGTGTCATGTACATCAGACAGTGTCCTAGAGATTTTCAGGTCTTGGTTTTTGTCAGAATGAAAGTATCATTTGATGACTGCAATACATATTATGCCGAGGGGAAATCTTTGACTTAGTTTAAGATAAGTTTGAGCTTTTAGAAAGCTTTAGTAAGCATGCATAGTTTGCCTCTGTTGTTTTTCTTCAAGTATTTATTAAAGCCCTGAGAATAGAAAGACAAAAAACAAAATAGTCCCTGAGCTCAAAGAACTTATATTATATCAGGGAAAGGAAGAAAGAAAGAAAGAAAGAAAGAAAGAAAGAAAGAAAGAAAGAAAGAAAGAAAGAAAGAAAGAAAGAAAGAAGAGGAGGGAAGGAAGGATTAAAGAAAGAGAGGAGAGAAGGAAGGAAGAAAAGAGAAAAAGAAAGAGAAAAAAAGAGAGGCACTATCCTTATTATGTGACTAAAAACACTTCTGTCCCTTGCATCGTTTCAATGAATAACGGCTGTTAAGATTATGCCTCTTGAGCAAGAGGACTCTAAAATGATGGGGAAATCTCCAGCAAGATAGCACCATAGCTTGTCATATTGGTCAAGGGTTTGTGTAAATGGAATTCAATTTTAGCATTTGCATGCCTTACTATTATGTTTGGTCACTAAAAATCAAAATACTTTGCAATAAGAAGAATGGTCATAGAGTTTGAAATACATGATTCTTCCTCACTGTTTTTAAACCCAGACTTTGATATAAGTTCAGATTAATTAAACAAACGTTTATTAAGCTCCTACTTATGCTTATTATGTGTTAGACACTGTTAGATAACTAGACAAAAATGAAACAAAACCTGCCCTCGAGGAACTTATATTTTTATAATAGCTTTTTATTTTTCCAAATACACACAAAGATATTTTTCAATATTCACCCTTGCAAAACCTTGCGTTTCATATCTTTCTCACTCCCTCCCCAATGCCTCCCTCCCCTAGACAACAAGTGATCCAAAATAGGTTGCATATGTGCAATTCTTCCACACATATTTTCACATTTATCATGTTGCACAAGAAAAATGAGATCAAAAAGGAGAAAAAAAAAAAAACAAGCAAGTAAACAACAATAACAACAAAAAGGTGAAAATACTATGTTGTGATCCACATTCAGTCTTCATAGTTCTCTCAGCATGTTTATGACATTTTCCATTCCAAGTTTATTGGAATTGCCTTTAATCATCTCATTGTTGAAAAGAGCTAAGTCTATCACACTTGATCATCACATAATCTTGTTACTGTGTACAATGTTCTTTTGGTTCTACTCATCTCATTCACCACCAATTTATGTAAGTCTTTCCAGGCTTTTCTAAAAGCATCCTGCTCATCCTTTCTTATAGAACAATAATATTGCATAACATTCTGCTCATCCTTTCTTATAGAACAATAATATTCCATAACATTCATATACCATAACTTTTTCAGCCATTCCCCAACTGATGGGCATCGACTCAGTTTCTCATTCCTTACCACTACTAAAAAGGCTGCTGCATTTTTGTACATGTGGTATCCTTTTCATTTTTTTATGATCTCTTTTGATACAGACCTACAATTTGATAATCCTTTGGGCATAGTTCCAAAATGCTTTCCAGAATGATTGGATCAGGAACTCTCCTTCTAAAGGTCCATTTTTTTTATCATAGCTTTTTATTTACAAGATATATGCATGGGTAGTTTTCAGCAATGACAATTGCAAAACCTTTTGTTCCAATTTTTCCCCTCCTTCCCTCATCTCCTCTCCCAGATGGCAGGTAGACCAATAGTGTTAAATATGTTAAAGTATATGTTAAATACAATACATGTATACATATCCATACAATTATTTTGCTACACAAGAAGAATTGGACTTTAAAATAAAGTACAATTAACCTGTGGAGGAAATAAAAAATGCAGGCAGACAAAAATAGAGGGATTGGGGAATGTAGTGGTTCACAATCATTTCCCAGAGTTCTTTCACTGGGTATAGCTGGATGTATTCATTACTGCTCTATTGGAACTGATTTGGTTCATCTCATTGTTGAAGAGAGCCATGTCCATCAGAATTGATCATCATATTGTATTGTTGTTGAAGTATATAATGATCTCCTGGTTCTGCTCATTTCATTCAGCATCAGTTCATGTAAGTCTTTCCAAGTCTCTCTGTATTCATCCTGCTCGTCATTTCTTACAGAACAATAATATTCCATAACATTCATATACCACAATTTACCCAACTATTCTCCAACTGATGGGCATCCACTCAGTTTCCAGTTTCTGGCCACTATGAACAGGGCTGCCGCAAACATTTTTGCATATACAGGTCCCTTTCCCTTCTTTACTATCTCTTTGGAATATAAGCCCGGTAGTAACACTGCTGGACAAAGGGTATCCACAGTTTGCTAAGGGTCCATTTTTAAAAATGCTTGTAAAACTACTTCACAAAATCTTTGCATCTTAGAGTTGGAAAGGACTTCAGAAATAACCTTGCTCAACCCATACATCGGCCTCCAATTGAATACTGCCAATGAAAGATAACTCACCATGTGCCATTCTCTGTGACAATGAACAAGGGATAAGTAAAATTCACAAATAGTTTTTAAAAACTTGTTTTAATAATTCGTTTTAACTCTCTTCCTCACTGATTTTTTTTTTAATCAGAGTTGCTGACACAAAAGGCAAAAACAGACTTGAGTTTCTTCCCTCTTTTACTTCCTATTGTTGATGTTGTCATGTCCAACTATTCCTGAACCTATTTGGGGTTTTCTTGGCAAAGATACTGAAGTGCTTTGCCATGTCCTTTTCCAGCTCATTTTACAAATGAGAAAAGTGAGGTAAACTGGGTTAAGTGACTTGCCAAAGACTGCACGGCTAATAAGTGTCTGAAAATGAATTTGAACTCAGAAAAAGGCGTCATTCTAACCCGGGACCAACTCTCTTCACTGAACAACCTAGCTGCTTCTTCCTTTCATGTAGCTATTTTCAACTTCTCTATTTCCTAGAGTAAAAAATGGCCTCAAGTGAAGCCTGGGGTATGAGGAAGAGCAAGGAGGGTCAGAGAACCTGAATAATTAGTTCTCAAAAAAAATGAGAGTATCTATGATTGGAAGGAGGAATGGGGGAAAGAGTTTCTGGGAGTTAGGAAGATATGAACAATTTTTTAAAAGCCTTCTCTTTCCCTTCTTGCACTACTGAGCAGGAGTTGTCTTCTCAAAATCATCTTTGGTTGACTGTGGCATATTTTTCTGCAAAAGATTTCCTGTAGAAGGAAAAAAAAAAACAAAACTCTCCATCAGTGAAGAGGGATTTTTTTGGGTTAATGGTTGCTTTCAAATCTAGTCATTTGCTCTTTATCTCTTAGATCTTTTCAGGAAGATTCTGATTGATACATATGACCATTTTGTTGGGTAACAATGTTGCATGCATTTTTGCTGGAGATAGTCTGAAATATATAGAAATACTCATAATGTTTGATGGGGATTCACAAAGTTAGATTTGGAAAAAGGGACAACAATGGAGCAATAGAGTAAGACCAGAATTGAAAAAAAATCAGTCCTCTATCATAAAACATACTGTATTGGGTGAAGATGTTAAGTTCAGAGTCTTAATTAATCATCCTTGGGTAAAGGTAAAAGTGATAAGCTTTCCTGTATTTCATAAACACCCATGTAAGACCATTACTTATTGACTTTTAAATCTATTTTTAAAAAAAATTGAACCAAAACCAATGATTATTTAGTAAGTATGATCAAGGTCATAGATTGCTAAAGTTTAAATTAGGGAAGCTCTATTATTCACATAGATGTTGGAGCTGAAAGGTAACTTGGAGGTCACCTAATTCAATCCTTTCTTTCACAGAGGATTTAAATCAATTTAACATACACCTACTATATGCAAAAATGCAAGATAAGGGAAAAAAAGACAATTCCTTTCCTCAAGGATCTGAAAATCACAGAGGAGAAATAAGACATACACAAATAAATATGACAAAGCATGACAGTGATGCAAGCAAAGGAGAGATCCAAAATTCTCTAAGATAATTGGATGAGGAAAAAATATGTGATTTATTAAAACAAGCAAAGGATTTAGAATCAAGATTTCTGGGTTTTAGTTCCAGTTCTTATATCTACTAGCCATGTGGTCTTGGGGAAGTAACTTAATCCCTTCAAACCTCAATTTCCTTACCTGGGAAAAGGGCATGGTAACATTTTCCCTACCTACCTTACCAGGGTTTTTCATAAAGATTGAAATGAAGTAATGAATATATATATATATATATATTTATATTTATATATGTATGTATATATATTGAAAACAGAAAGAACTCTATCAATATAAGGTATTATTATAGATGGAAAAACTAAGACTTCAACAAGTTAGCTGACAGCACAACTAGATAGTAGTAAAAAATATGTTGGTTTATTTGTAGATTCAAAGCTGGAGAGTAACTTAAAAGCCATCTCATCCAACACCCTTTTTTAACAAGGAAGGTTACTAAGGTCCACAGGACTGAAGTCTTGCTTAAGGTCACAGAGATAAGTGGCAGAGCTAGGTAGATTTTATACCAGGTCCTCTGAATTCATTTCTAATCCTCTCTCCATATTATCTCAAGATCACAGAATGTAGTGTGAATTAGTGACAGAGACTGGCCAACTCCTAATACAATTATTTTTCTTCTGTTCTTCACTCAAGACCAGTGTGTTAGGTTTTCTTTACATGCATTCTCAAAGCAAATTCAGACACTGAACTATACTACCAGTCATATAGTTTCATAACTGGGAGAAGCAATAGCTCAGACACATAACCTGATAAATAAATTAAAAGAGGAGCTATCTATTGTTATTTGTTCAGCCTTTGTACATGTGTGTGCATGCATACATGTGTGCATATAAATACACATGAACACATTTGTGGCCTGTATTTAGGTGACTTGAGTTCAATTTGTCTCCTTTAACTAGCTCTCCTTTGGGAACATAAACACATTAGATATTAGACAAGATTTTTCAAGAGACTGAAAGAAATGAAATTTGGCCAAGATATCACAGCCATGTTTACACTCACTGAATAATCTCCCTGTGACAAAGTTTAGTTAAGCAGATTGTCTAAATATATGCATGAATATGTATTACATGTTATATGCAGCCTATATTTATGTGACAAGTTCCATTTGCTTCCCTCAACTAGCTCTCCTTTGGGGACAAAAATATATTGAACAGAATTGGGGACAGAAATTTACCAAATATCTCTTGTGTCTTTCTTCAAGGAAGTGAAAGAAGTGAAAGTTGACCATGAGATTACTGCCATATCAGTATTCACTGAATAATCTCTCTATGGAAATGTTTAGTTAAGCAGAGTAAATGTGTACACATAATATATAGACATAGATATATATGTGTATAGATATATACATACATATATATATATACATAGCAATATGATCTTGAGCATAAAATGTATGATCCTTAAAGGCAGAGACTATTCCTTTTTTAAATTAGTATCTTTAGTGCCTCCAATAGTGCCTGGTACAGAGTTGGCACAATAAATACTTGTTGATTGATTAAATAAGTCACTTAATTGAAGATAAATAAGTCACTTATTAATCCTTGGTATAAAAAGTGTTAAATTTATTGTAGAGGATCTGAACTGTGGGCCTCAGTTTCCTATCTGTAAAATAAACATTTGGGTTATATGATAATTTCAACACTAAATCTATATCATAAATGGAAATCATAATTTTTATAGTATCTACTTCTCTGAGAACTCTTGTGTAGAAAGAATTTAAAAACCTTTAAGCAGTTCTATATAATTGTGATTTATTAAGAACATAAGGATTTGTTTTAGAAGTCTATATTCAGATGTCTATGGTCACCTGAAGCTCTTGCTAGTTTGTAAAATTTGAACACATACACACATATATACACATTGACTCTCTTCCTCTCCCTCCTCCCACCAAACTTTCCTAGACATTACTCTGCATCATAGGAAATACATAAAACACATAATACTTATCTATAAATCAACTCTAGGAAAATGGAAGGTGTTTTTTAACAAAGTGAGGGGCTGGTAACTCTGACACCTTAAATTTTTTTTCTTTCTGAGATCTCAGGCATTTTATTTTGTACAGCAATCCTCCCAGCAGATGGTCCTAAATATCAGATTTCTGACCAAGTGCAGGGTATTTGAATTTGTTCATGACAATAGAAAAAAAAGAAGAAGAAGAAGAAGAAAAAGCCCTTGCAAAATGTCGGGTCCCATTCTCATCAAAACAAAAAAGAAAGTAGAGGGAGGGGAGGTGACAGGCACTTGCACATAGGCCTTCCCATCCAAAAGCTTTCTCTCTCTGGGTCTATAACTTCAATAAATTAATAAAGTCACACCATTTAAAAAGTTTAATGCTAATGCTTTTTGACGGAATGCTTCTATTTTCTAATCACAGAGTTACTTATGCAAGAACCATGTGTAAGAATTTGTGGCTTAGCCTCCTGAAAGACACTTCCTGCTCATGCATAAAAATACTTTGGGCTGAGAGCTATTTCTAAATTCTGGTCTTTTGCTTTTTCTGTTCCTTTTTTGCACCCCCACCCTTAGCTTTAACCTCCTTCTGATGAATCCATTTATCATCCTTTGAATGTCTTCATTTGGAGGCATCAGTTTATCTTTGTACCTTCCCAGACCACTAATTAGCCTATGTTCTCACAAAGCTAGCAAATACAACTATACTGAAATGCCTCCTGGCACAGACCCCTCCCCTAGCTGAAATGTTCCATCACAGCCTAAAGCACAACTGATGACATATAATCACACAGCTTCTTATAAACTAAGAGCTCTTTCCCAGTAAAAGCTATTGAGCAATTCTTTGGCAACATCTCCTATAATCAATAAATGCAAACTTCATTCTCTACCTTTAGGACCTGGATAAAAATAAAAAAAAAAATGAGGTGACATGATGAAGAACAGCAGAGAGGAATCCATTTCAGAATCAAAAGTCTCATTTAAAATGAAATGAGATTTTATGCATCCATGAAGTATAAACATATTGGCAGAATATCATTATTAGATTTGAGTCTTCATTTTCCACAGGCAACCCTTTCCAAATAGATTCAAATTAGTATCTTTTTTTAGTTTGCATTTTTTTTTTGTTGTTATTTGAATTTAAAAGGACTTTTGCATTGGATATACACAGAAATTGAGCACAAAAGGCAGAGATATATGAAGCTGCCTCTTTCAATTACTTTTCAGTAATGCAATTTGAGAGAGGTGGAAAAAATCAAATTAACTCTCAAGCAAATCCACTTGTGATTTGAATTTGAAAAAAATGAGAGAGAGAGAGAGAGAGAGAGAGAGAGAGAGAGAGAGAGAGAGAGAGCGCCATCTTTAAATATTTGAGGTTTATGTATCAGGAAAGATTTGCTTTGTGATTACAGACAAATCATTTATTTTCTTATCTCAGTTTCTCCACATCTCTAAAAGAGGATCAATAGTTGCTCTGCTTAAAATTATAGAATTTTTAGAGCTAAGAAAGGAGAAACCACAAAGACCATTCTATAGATGAGAATACTATATATCAGTCGCTAGGTTAGTTTATTTGCTTTGTTGTTTTCTTTGTTACAAGGGAACTCTTATTCATTGGGATAGAAGGGTGGTATATATCTGGAAGGGATATAATATGAGAACAAAAGGCATCAAAATGAATTAAAAAAAAAAGAAGAATTACCTTGTCCAACCTACCTAGTTTTATGGATGACAAATTTTGTAATTAATATGATTGTGAAGCAGCTCAGTGATACAGTGGATTGAGGCTGGGCCTACACCCAGAAAACTTGAGTTAAAATGTGGCCTCAGACACTAGCTGTATAACTCTGGGTAAGTCACAATCTCTGTTTACCTCAGTTTCCTCAACTGCAATATAGAGATAATAATAGCACTTACTTTCCAGGGTTGTTGTTGGGATCAAATGAGATAATAATTGTAAAATACTTAATAGTGGCACACCTAAAACAGTAGGTGATATATGTATACTAGTTATTATTAATCAATTTTATACATAAGATCCAGAGGGTTTAGATAGCTTACTCATGATCACATTACTATTAATGGCAGAACTGGAATGACAGTTCTGATTCTATACAATTCCTCTTCATCTCACTTTCTTAAATATGTTTTTTTATTTTAATTTATTATTTATCTATTTATTTGTTTTTAGCATGTCAAGTCATTTTATTGGAACAAACACTGAATTAACAATCAGGAACTCTTGTTGTGAGGATAAAATGAGGTAATGAAAGGGAAAGAACTTTGAAAACTATTATGTGCTATAACAAAGTATTGCAGAGCTATTTTGATTGCAAATATATATTACCTTATCTTATGGTCCCAGATTCAGATCCTTCCTGGCCCCCTCTGCAAAGTGGAAGACCAGAATACAACACTGCCCACCTCTAAGAGAAGCAGACAGGAAGGATTAAAGCCCTCTGATCCTTGTGCCAACACTTCTTAGAGAGTGAGTTTAATTATTTCTCTGCTGCTTCCCCTAAGGCTAATAATATCCTATCACCTTTATCTCTCTCAATCCCTGTATTAATCAATTACCATCAACATAGAAACAAAATTTCTCCATCTCCCACCTTTAGTTCCCCATCTCCATCCCTCTCAATTCTATCCCTCCCATGTCCCACTCTAAGATCACATCCCTTCCACTGTGCCCTCTGAAATTTCTATTCTGTAGTGAACAAACTTTCCTTCATTCTGGACCTCTTTCTCTCATACTATTTTCATCTATCAGCCCTGAGAAAAATCTGGCTCCCCCAGATGGCATTGAATCCCTGGACATACTTTATAATACTGGCTACACTTTCAAATCACACAATTCACTAATCCTGGAAGAGAAAAAGACAAAATATCCCTTACTTCCCAATGCCACTTTAATAGTCTTTCTTTATTGCCACAACTCGGCATTCTCTCCACCTTTGAAATTCACTCATTTAAAATTTTCTAACCAATCCAAATCATTGTGGCTATAGTGTACCAGCCCTAGATCAATCTTTCTCCTTTTTTTTTTTTTTTTTAAGCAGTTCAGCAAACAGCTGAATCCACAACTCCTTTTTATATTCTAATGGACTTCCATGCCCATACTGATGCTTTTCTAATCTCTCTACTCTCCCAGTTCTCTCCTCAAGTTCCTTAAATACCATGACCTACTCCTTAACTTTACCTTAACCATACACAAGGTTGGTTTGTCACACCTTAGATTTTACCAGTCAACTCATTTATTCCATTTCCTTAATTTAAAACTTTAAAGTTCTCTTTTCTGACCACAACCTCTTATCTTTTCATCTCTCTTTCCCATTTCATTTTCCCCATCCCCAGACCTATTTATCACATTTATCATGACCTTCAATCCCTCTATCTGACAGTATTTTCTCTGGTCATTGTTCTTGTTCTGATTTTAGTTTCCAAGATTTCCAATCTCAACTCTACAATTAATCAATTCAATTCTACACTGTCTTCAACTCTCAGGTTCTTCTTCTCCCCCTTTTACAATTCATCCTTGCCAAACCTTAACCCTGGATAACTCCCACTATCTGCTTCTACCATTCCTACTCACATAATGATAAATGGAAGGAAGTCACTCAATTATTAGGACTGGTTATATTATAAGTTCATTTTATCTAACTTCAACTAAGTTCTTGCAGCAATAAAGCTATTCTTTTATTTCTCTCTAATCGATTCTCTATCTTACTAGCATGGAAATTATTCCAGACTAATTTTTCTCTCCCCAAGCTTCCCATGTTTTCTTCTTTATCTTCTCTTTCAATTCAGCCTCAGACATTTATTAGTTATATTATCTTGAATGAGTCCCTTTATCTGTCAGCCTCAGTTTCACCATTTGTAAAATAAGGATCATAATTACCCCCTACCTTATAGCATTTTTGAAAAGACAACAAGAAATAATAATCATTGAATTCTTTGCATTGAGTTCTTAAATAGCTATATAAATGCTAGCTTTTAGTGTTATTACTTAAGAAAAAGAAGTTGAACTCATTTGGCATGAACTTCCAGAATTTTCCTTGCCTTTTCTCAAAATCCCTTAGTATTATCACCTATTCACCCTTCCTTTCCCTTAGCTTCTCCTCCTACCTGTTTAATTGTTTCTTCTCAGTCTCCTTTGCTGGCTCAGCATCTGTGTCACTTTATCACTCCTCCTAACTATAGGTTTCCTCAAATCCTGACCTCTAATCTGTTTTTATATTCTCTCTTTTAATAAGCAAATCAGATCCTATAGATTAGTTATTATTAGTCTGCAGATGAATCAAGATCACACTGTCTCTTCACCAATTGCCTCTTGGAAAAATAGTTGTCCTATAAGCATCTGAAATTTATGTCTAAAGCAAAACATTATTTCCCCCCAAAAAAATTTCACCTCTCCTGATTAAAGACAATTCTAATAAGCGTGAAATAGACAAGATGGAAAATGCCATCTGCATCCAGACAGAGAACTATGGAGACTGTGCATAAAAGCATAATATTTTCACTTTTTGTTGCTGTTGTTGCTTTTTGTTTGCTTGTTGTAATTTTCTTTCTTGTATTTTTTTCCCTTTTGATATGCTTTTTTTTGAGCAACATGTTGAATATGGAACAAAGTTTAGAAGAATTGCACATGTTTAATCTATACTGGATTGCTTGCTGTCTTTGGGGAGGGAAAGGGAGAGGGGGAAAAATTTTTGGAACCAAAGGTTTTGCAAAAATGAATGTTGAAAACTATCTTTGCAGGCATTTGGAAAAATAAAATATTATTTTAAAAAATAAAATAAAATTCACCTCTCTTCCAAATTTCTCAGTTTCTAGCTTTGGAATTATCATTCTTGTCTTCCAGTTTGTAACATCAATATTATGTTTGACTCTTCCCCCTGCTTCATCCCACAAATACAATTAATTCCTAAATCTTGCTATTTCTTGCTCCATTGCATTTATCATATCAAACCCTTTCTCTTTACTCATACACTCACCATTGTAATTCAAGCTTTTATCAGCAGTCCGCTAGATTATTGAAACAGTCTTTGAATTGAAATCCATGTTTCAATTCCCTCTCCCTTACCTCTGTCTCATAGAATTTCTCACATCCTTCAAGATCCTTTTGATCCCTCTATTTGCTTCCTTCCAAATAGCCTAAATACTTAACTAATTTTTATTTATTCTTTTTCTGTTGTCTTCTCCATTAGAATGAAAAGATGGCAAAAAAAATGTTTCATTCTTTGTGTTTACATTTCTACCACCTAACATGAAATGGTACTTAATAAGTATATGTTGATTGATTGTATTAAGAAATAGATGAATGACTGGGTGCTAGTTTGGTGCCCCTATGGCATTAAAATAATAGAGAGGAAAATCTCCAGTTCATTGGGTGGCTCCTATATGGGGAAATGATAGAAACAAATGGAAGATGAAAAACTACAGAGAGGTTTGTTTCTATTCTGTTTCAGTGGTGAGAATATATGCGTTTATAAAATCACAGACATGTCAATATATCCATCAAGGTAAGCTATTCTAATGTTTTATGTGGTCACACATGTATAATCCATAACAGATTGCCTACCTTCTTGAGGAGAGAGTGAGGAAGGGAGTTATGAATAGAATTTAGTGCTCTAAACTTTAAAAAAATGTTTAAAATTGTTTTTATATGTAATTGGGGAGAAATCTTTTTCCTAAAAAAATGGAAGCTATACTATTCAAGTTTTCAGTGAACAATATGAAGGAATAATTAAAATTTGATGGGCCCTGGTACTTTCTCTTGACTTGTATGAAAATGATGTTTCTGCCAATGAATATTGTGCTCACTATTTTGCCTTTTAAAATGTCTTCAAAGCTCCAAATGAATTATTTTGATATTACCAGACATTGCTTAAAATGTTTATATATCCTAATTTGCAAGACTTGAAAAAAACTATGGCTCAATAGAAAGATTTGAAGTTATGAAGGATACTTACTACTTTGGTGACCTAAGACAAACTCATTCAAACTCTCTCCAGCTTATTTCCTCATTTATAAAATTAAGAAGTTGGACTAAATGATCTCTATGTTCCCTTCTAGTTCTAAATCTATCATCCTATGATTCTATAACTACATTTCTCTAATCTGATTTTCCTTCTAAAAAAGTATAAGAATAAGCTGTCAGAGGCATTCTAGGAGGCTTCTAAATGCATGTTCTATTAACAGCCCAAACACAAAACAGTCAGACATGAGTGGCTATTGTACCCAAGCTTCAATCTTAGCTGGATTTTTAATATTGCAGAAGAATTTCATCTCTTCGGAGAGTAAAAACAAAGGAAAGCAATGAAACTAACAGATATGTTTCAAAATCTTCTAATATAAAACAGGGGGAAATGATAAAAATGAATAATATTTTTCAGTTCCAGTATCAAAGGCATGTGGTAGGTATTTAATTCCCCTTGGAAACATCTGTATAATCTCTGAAAAACTAGCTTGTTTTCCCCATCATCTGATGTTCTAATTGCTACATCCATCTTTAGTTTGTGTAACAACACATGTGAGTATCAAGCTGACACCTTCTCTGTTTAGAAATACATAAGATTTTGCTAACTTCTGGGAGTGGAAGGGGAGAAAAGAGCAGAGAGGATATATATATTATAGAAAAGATCTTTAGAATAGGAGCCCCATGCTAATAATTATATCTAATGCTACAATTCTAGCATCAAAGGAGCTCCTCAGGTACTTTAACTTCCTAGGCAGTAATGACAATACTTCAAAAATACTTCAAAAGCATCAACAATTAAATTACCCACAAGGAAAACTGTATAGTAATTTTCGTAAGCATTTGTGAAAGAGATAGCTTGGAGCCTTTAGTGTAGGTCCCATTGCCCCTCTTCATTCAGATGTAAACCACAGAAGGATATTGAATAGGAAGTGATATTGTATTAAGAAGATAAAGTCATTGATATGATAAATTGATTGGAAAGGAAAGACACTGGAGCCAAGAAGACTCAGGAATCTATTATGATAATCAAGAGTAGAGTGTGGAATGAGGAAGAAAGGATGACTGTACAAAATATTACAAAAGTACTATAGAAACAACAGAGAATATATTAAATGACAGAACTTTAGGGAGGAAGAGGAATATGAAAACAAAGATAAAAAGTAGTCAAAAGGAACAGTGTCATGGAAGCTAAAGGAGGCGAGACTATCAGAATGGAGGAGGGTGATAGACTATATCATATGCTACAGAAACATGAAGAAAGATGAGGACTGATCTTCCATATCCCCACTAGAACAGCTTTTCATTATCATTGTCATATTCTATCTCTTAACTTAAGAGCTGGGAATTCAAAGAATTTTGTATTTTGTATATACAGGTCCTAGCACAGTGCTAAATAATGTTTGATAATTGAGTGACTGGTGTTACTACTGGCCTTATATCCCAAAGAGATCTTAAAGAAGGGAAAGAGACCTGTATGTGCAAGAATGTTTGTGGCAGCCCTCTTTGTAAGCCAGAAACTGGAAACTGAGTGGATGCCCATCAATTGGAGAATGGTTGAATAAATTGTGGTTTATGAATATTATGGAATATTATTGTTCTATAAGAAATGACTAGCAGGATGATTTCAGAAAGGCCTGGAGAGACTTACATGATGCTGAGTGAAACGAGCAGGGCCAGGAGATCATTATATACTTCAACAACAATACTATATGATGACCAATTCTGATGGACCAGGCCATCCTCAACAATGAGATGAACCAAATCAGTTCCAATGGAGCAGTAATGAACTGAACCAGCTACACCCAGCAAAAGAACTCTGGGAGATGACTAAGAACCATTACATTGAATTCCCAATCCCTATATTTTTGTCCACCTGCATTTCTGATTTCCTTCACAGGCTAATAGTACACTATTTCAGAGTCTGATTCTTTTTGTACAGCAAAATTACGGTTTGGGCATATATACTTATTTTGTATTTAATTTATACTTTAACATATTTAACATGTATTGGTCATCCTGCCATCTAGAGGAGGGGTTGGGGGGAAGGAGGGGAAAAATTGGAACAAGAGGTTTGGCAATTGTCAATGCTGTAAAATTATCCATGCATATAACTTGTAAATAAAAAGCTATTAAAAAAAAAAAGATAATTGAGTGACTGATTTATTTGTGTTTACAAACTTCCAATACCTCATAATTTTATAAAAGCTTATGTCTCAACTCCTCATCCTGGAATTTAATGATCTCTCAAATCTGACTCCATCCTCCCAAGTCAACCTTATTTTCTGATATGACACAACAAGGTTAAACTTGAAACTTGAATATGCTATACTTATTTCCAACCTCTTAATTTTGCTTATGAGATTTTTTAAAAATTAGGTTTATCACATGATTATTGCAAGAAATAACTATAGATATTCTCTATTTTGCACTGGTATCCATTACATGACAAGAGAACTCAAGGAAAGCCCCCAGAATGTTGGGCAGACTCTCTGGCATGCTTTTACAGGAGAATATAAACAAAAATTATATGGGATGGCCAGACATGAATGGGATGAAATTTGCATCATGAGAAGATCACTGAGATCACCAATTTATGGGAATACTGACATTTTAGCATTTGATTTCCTCTTCTTCTACATCTACACATTTAAATCTTATCATCCCAAGCTCAGTTCAAATCTCATCTCTTCATGAAGTTTCCTTCAGGTTTTGCCAATTCCATGGTTCTCTTTCTATTTATGTCTCTGTCTCTGTCCATATTTATCTTTCTCTTTCACTCTCCTTTTTACTTTCCCATAGCATGTATTCATAATAATATACATTTTGGCATTTAATTTTTTTCATATACTGGTTTATATTGTCTTCTAATTGTACCTTGGAGCATGTAAACTCCCCTATGAAACTGTAAGCTTCTTGCAGGCAGGAACCATATTGTAAACTTTTTCTCCTCTTTATTCTGAACATAGCACACTACTAGGCCCATAGTTATGTAATTCAATTGATTCTTACTCTCTAGCATTTATAATGTAAGATTTGAGTTCCAATGCAAATTGTAAAAATCAGTTGCTGAAAGTGACATTTTACCACATTATAACTCAAAAGGCTATAGAAATTACTTAAAAGTTCAAGTTGTACTCCCAGCAGAAAATTACTATTTCTGACCTGCCTAATGCATTTGACTTTCCCACTGAAATTTCCCTCTAAAAAACATGCAAATTTTAGCTTCATTGTTAATTCTGCCCCATTGGTCTAAAACTGATCTAATTTCTCTCCCTATTTTGTGTATCTTGTCTGTAAATTTCCATATAATCATAGAATACTAGAGCTGAAAAGGGCCATAAAGATCCCCTAATCCAGCCCCTTGATTTTATAGAGGAGAAAAGTGAGACTTAGGTTTGCATTAAATGATTTACAAAATGAATGTTTAGAAGCAAGAGACCTAGGAGATATTTCATATCAATTAATCAATCAATTAGGATCTTTGTCAATAGTTGGGTTCAGAAGAGTTTGAGAGTCATTTGCATAAAAATATGGGAGCTGATGAGATACCATAGAAACAGAGAGTGTAGCAAGAGGAAATTGTGAAGACAGAGCCAAGGAGGATCCTTTCACTGCCAAATCAAGAGAACTGGGCTTGGGAGATAGAGAATTTAGAAGAGAGATTGGTTCTATCTTCACAGTCTGTCAAAGCAATTAATGTTGGCCAGAAGATCCTTCTCAGAAGTCCATAGGACTCCTAAAGAAGATCATAGAAGTCTTGCTTCCAATCTAGTTTCCTTCCTTTCCTTTGCCATATACAAGTCTATGTCAGTGGAGCTTTTTAAGATAATATCAAAATTATGGCTTTAACTAGTATTATTAACCATGTTTTATTACCCATAAGATTTACATCACAAGGAACATCAACTACAAAATTGATTTAAATTGTATTTTTAATAGGTGTTCAATGGCAATAGAACAAGGAGATGTATTTTTAATAGCCCAAATCGTCTCCCATATTTTTTATCATTACTCAAGATGATATTGTTAAGTCTTTTGGTTTTTTTGCACTCAAATTTCCAAATTTGTTGAAGTCATGAAGTACATGAAATAACTGTATCTCCCTCCAAATTCCTGCACTCTGGGTCAAAGGGTATGCACTGTTTGAACTTTTTGAGCATAGTTCCAAATTGCTCTCCAGAATGGTTGGATCTGTTCACAGTTCCACCAGCAATGTATCAATGTCTCACTTTTCCCACATCCCCTCCAACATTTGTCATTATCTTTTCCTGTCATCTTAGCCAATCTGACAGGTGTGTTGTGGTATCTCAGAGTTGCCTTAATTTGCATTTCTCTGATCAATAGTGATTTGGAGCACCTTTTCATATGAATAGAAATAGTTTCAGTTTCTTCATCTGAAAAAAAATTATTTATTCATATACTTTGACCATTTATCAATTGGAGAATGGCTTGATTTCTTATAAATTTGAATCAATTCACTATATATTTTGAAAATGAGGCCTTTATCAGAACCTTTGTATGTAAAAATATTTTCCCAGTTTATTGCTTCCCTTCTAATCTTGTCTGCATTAGTTTTGTTTGTACAAAAACTTTTTAACTTAATATAATCAAAATTATATATTTTGCGGTCAATAATGATCTCTAGTTCTTCTTTGGTCACAAATTCCTTCCTCCTCCACAGGTTTGAGAGGTAAACTATGCTATGTTCTACTAATTTGTTTATAATATCATTCTTTATGTCTATATCATGAACCCATTTTCCTTATCTTGGTATACAGTGTTAAATGTGGGTCCATGCCTAGTTTCTGCTATACTAGTTTTCAATTTCCCAGCAGTTTTTATCAAATAGCGAATTCTTACCCCCAAAGCTGGGGATTTGGGGTTTGCCAAACATTAGATTGCTATAGTTATTGACTATTTTGTCTTGTGAACCTAACCTATTCCATTGATCTACTAGTCTATTTCTTAGCCAGTACTAAATAGTTTTGATGACCACTGCTTTAGAATATAATTTTAGATCTGGTACAGCTAGGCCACCTTCATTTGCTTTTTTTTTTTTTTTTTTCATTAATTCCTTTGAAATTCTTGACCTTTTGTTCTTCCAGATGAATTTTGTTGTTATTTTTTCTAGGTCAGTAAAATAGTTTCTTGGGCATTTGATTGGTATAACACTAAATAAATGGATTAGTTTAGGTAGTATTATCATCTTTATTATATTCCCTTGACCTATCCAAAACTGTAACTAAGCTTACCACCAAATTATCTTTTCAGTCTCATCTTATAGTAATCTTATTGATATTTTTCCAATTGTTTAGATCTGACTGTCTTTGTGTGGAAAGTGTTTTGTAGTTTTGCTCATATAGTTCCTGACTTTTCCTTGGCGGATAGATTCCTAAATATTTTATCATATTAACAGTTATTTTAAATGGAATTTTTCTTTGTATCTCTTGCTGTTGGATTTTGTTAGTGATATATAAAAATGCTGATGATTTATGTGGATTTATTTTGTATCCTACAACTTTGCTAAAGTTGGAGATTATTTCAAATAGTTTTTTAGTTGATTCTCTAGGGTTCTCTAAGTATACCATCATATCATTTGAAAGAGGGATAATTTGGTTTTCTCATTGAGTACTCTAATTCCTAACAAAAACTCTTTTGATCTTTCCAGTTGGACTAATTTTTGCTTAAGGAGTTTTAAAGTTTTAAGATTTTAAGTGTTGAAACTTGAAAGGCTATGAATTCGAAGAATTTTTTTTAACAGTATCTGGCAGAACTATTTCTTTCTTCTCCATTTTTCTGATTTCTGAATCACTACTGACCCACTGCAGAAACCTTGCAGGGATCCTCAAACTTTTTAAATAGGGGACCAGTTCACTTTCCTTCAGACTGTTGGAGGGTCAGACTATAGTAAAAACAAAAACTTTGTTTTGTGGGCCTTTAAATAAAGAAACTTCCTATCCCTGGGTGAGGGGGATTATCGTCCTCAGCTGCCGCATCTGGCCCGCAGGCCACAGTTTGAGGACCCCTGCGTAGAGTTTAAATGAAAGTATACAACTGTGGAAAATGATATATAGATATTAATTAAAGACTGTGGGATGACTAGAGCAGTAAAATCAGGATTATTTGTCCTTCAATGCCTAAAATCAAATCAATAATAGCTAGCATTTATAAAGTGCTTTAAGACTGCATGTTTTCTTAGCTGCTCTCATAACCACTTTATGAGTTACATATTATGATTATCTCCATTTTTTGTTGTTGTTCAATCATTTGGTTGTTGTTCCTATTCTGTCTTGAAGAATGGGTAGAATTTTGATAGCAAAAGTAGGAGGGAAGGAATTTCAGGTATATTCATGAAGATAGGAAGACCCAGTGTACAATTTGGGAAATCACAAGTAGATTTGGTTGGAACATGAAGGAAGACTGAAAAAATAAGATTGATATAAAATGATACTAAAAGATAATTTGGTGGTAATAAGCTTAGTTACAGTTTTGAATAACAAACTGAGTATGACCTTTATTTCTATCATGGCTGACCCGCTATAACCTATTTGGGTTTTTTTTTTATTTGCAAAGATATTGCAGTGGTTTACCATCTACTTCTCCAGTGGACCCATTTTGTCAGATATTCAGAAATTAAGTGACTTGCCCAGGATCACACCAAGAACACTTCCTGACTCCAGACCCATTTTACATATAAAGAAATTGAGATTAAGAGATTAAGTGATTTGCAGTCACAGAACTATTAAATATTTGATGCAGAATCTGAAGTCCAGTCTTTCTGACTCCAAGATGATTCTTGTATACATTGTATCCACCTAGCTCATTCTCCCATATTTGTGGGTTTTTTGTTTTTTTTTAAGATTTATGAAGTTTTTTCTCAAACCAATCCTACATCTTTAAGTATTATCATCTCCATTTGACAGAGAAGATATGTTAAATGATGTCATATATTCCACTATCTAAATTTCTTTATTTGTCAAAGGGAAATGATAATATTTGGATATTGAACCTGGAATTAGGACAGTTGAGATCATATTATTGTATTCTAGCTTTGATGCTTACTAGCTATGTAGTCATAAGCAAGTCATTTTACTTCTCTGAAAATAGTTTGTAATATGGGTATGAAAATGTTTTCTCATATAAAATGGGTATGAAAATATTCACAATACCTAACATAGATCTGTTGTGAGGCACACATCTTGCAAACTTTAAAATATATACATAAGTGTGAGTTGTGATTTCTATTATTATGCTTAAAATCATTAAGTAATTTACCAATAGTCACATAGCAGAACCAGGTCACAAACTCATGTCTTTTTAGCCTATGCCCAAATATATATCCCAGAAGAATGAAGGAACTTTATAGCACATTTTCTGTGGTGCTCTTTTCTTAGATGTTCACACCCTGAGATGGAGTATCACACTTTTTGCTTTAGATTTCTTCTGGTTGTACTGGAAGGAGTAGACAGCTCTACAACAGAATCAGGAGTAGGACAAGATAATTGGAGTTTTGCTTAAGAATACTTAATTTTATGAAGGGCCACATTTAGAGGGTGGGGAACAACACTTTATAGTACAGAGACAACAGAATATAGCATCTAATTAGTAGGAATAATTAGGCAAATGATGTCCAGCTGAAATAACCTAAGTAACCCTGCCTTGGGCACCCCACCAAAATGTAGCAGTCTCTCCAGCAGTAGACTGGTTTCCTGATGCTATCCCAGGGTCTCTCTATCTCTTACAGGGTAATGATCTATTCCCTTTCCCTCCCTAAGAGAAAGTGAACTTTGCATCACTCGTCCAGACTCTGGTTTATGATATTTGAACTCGGCACAAAAATTCCTGAATATACCTCTGATACCAGCTAAACAGGATCCTATTAAACTGAAAATCAAAAAGAGAAATTAACTGATCAACAGTTTGTTAAATACCATGCCCAAAGTTTATTTTAAGAAGGTCAAAATACAGCTCTAAATCTATCTCATTTTCTCTATGCTATTTCCAGAAGATAAACTACAGGAATATAGCATACATCATATTTTCTTTCTCATGGTACCTGTAGAGTAATTTCTAAAAACACTGGAGATGCATCATAAATAATTCAGGAAGCCCAAATTGAATTTTCAGGAAACTTGATTCCTTAATACAAATGCTCCCTCCACACTACAATGGAAAACTGAGATTTTTAACTGGACTCCCACTGTCCCCAGTGACCTCCAGCTCTCAGGGAACCCATGTCAAATGGAACAGGATTGTCTAGGACTACTCAAAATTTCTAGTCAGTTGTTTCTCATGTAATTAATTCATTGTTTGGCAATCAACTGAATCTATTTTGAAGGCCCTTGCTAAGAAATAAGCATTAACACAAGTGGGCATGAGTGCAAGTCCACTTAATTTACACCCCAAACAGTCCAAGGTCAGAGAACTGTAGCATAATTTGAAAGAGCTTTACTTCCCAACATTTTGAAATTGGATTTGCTTTTTCCTTTTTAATTTTAGTTGTGGTTGTTGTAGGGGGTGATGCTTTTAGTAGTTCCTACTCCTTGTGGCTGCTTCCTTCTGTTATACTTTAACCCTTTCAGGAGCATGATTTAATCTCTGTAGTTACTTCCTCTACACTCTGGTAATAATTATAATAACTAACATTTATGCAGCATTTATGATGTGCTGTGCACAGACACTGTACTGTTTTACAAATATTTTATTTGACAATATTCCTGAGAGGTAGGTGTTATTATTATTGTGATTATTTTTATTTTACAGATGAAAAAATTGAGGCAAAGAGAGATTAAATAATTTGCCTAGAATCCTAGAACTATAAAGTGTCTAAGGATTTTTTTTGAATTCTCCACTTTCTATCAGCATCTCTGCTTGGTTTGGACTCCATCACAACCTATCCAGGATAAACTGATCACCTGAAATAGAAGAGACTAACTGAGTTTCTGATACTCAACACCTTCACCTGGAGGGTGAAGTACTAAAGTCATCCCAAAGCCTTTCTTCATAAAAAACTAAACTTTTAGAACTTTTCAGCTTCCTACTGTATGTTTTCCTCCTCATTAGCCTGTAAGCTCCTTGAAGGTAATTTTCTTTTCTTATTTGTATCCCCAATGCTTAGCATATTGGAGGCACTTCATTCATTCACTCAATAAACATTTATTAAGCAATAGACACAGCTGAAACGACGATTTAAAAAGCATCTACTATGTGTCAGGTATGATGCCAAGCATTTAGGATATAAAAAGAGTCAAAAGATAAGCCCTGCCCTAACAAAACTTACAATTGAATGAAGGAGACAACAGATAAGCAAATATATACAAAGTAAACTATATATAGGCATTTAATAAATGTTAATTGAATTGAATTAATGAAGATCTCTAGCCACTGTACGTCCTACCAGCACCATATAAGCCATTTTTATGAATTATTGTAACCAAGACTTACACAGGCCATCAGACAAAAAAAAAGTCTTTTCATTTGAAGTACATTTGAAGCCTTTTCAGTTTGCACTCCTATTAACCCAGGGTCATCACATCAAATGGGGAATGGTTAAACTGAGTCTTATAATAAAATATTCGTGTATAGTAAAAAAAAAAAAAAATGAGGAATTTAGTGAACATGAGATTTGTATGAACTGATAAAAGCCACCAAGCAAATAAACATTTAAGTACTTACTATGTGCAAAGCACTGCACTAGGCTCCATGGATACAAATGGTTGATGTTATCCTTGGTTATCAAAGAACACCAAAATGACACATTATGGTAGAGGCAACTTATGGTGTGTCTGACTGTGGCTGATCAGACCAATCAGACCAATGTCCTGCCAGAAGTCAGGAATAAATAGCCTATGTGAATTGGGGCTACAAATATTATGCAAAAAGAAAGATAATCCCTGCCCTCCAAGAGTCTACAATCTAACAAAACACCAAAAAAGAAGCTGAATGTACATTCAATTTCAAATCTAGAAAGTCAGGTTGGTTAGCCCCAAATCTTCCACAAAATGGAGAACCCAGAAAAGAATTTATCAATGAGAAAAAGGAGCTGACACAATTGGGGAACATTCCAAGTTAAATGGAGGAAAGGGACTGATAGATGTTCCAGCTAAGGCATGCTGTTGAAGTCTGAAAAGTCAGTTATAAATGAAAAAGCCAATCCAAGAAAACAGTAAAGAATATATATTCAATTCAACATATTTTTAACATGTTTAAGACTAGGGGAGGAGGTGGGGGGAAAGGGGGAAAATGTGGAGCCCACAGTTATGCAAGGGTCAATGTTGAAAAATTATCCATGCAAATTTTTTGAAAATAAAACGTTTAGTAAAAAAAAAAAAAAAAAAAAAAAAAGAAAGAAAGAAAGAAAGAAAAGAAAACATCATACATAATGAATACAACAATGGATCCTGAAAACTCTAGTTATTGAGAAAACAAAAGCAGTCTGGGAGAATAGATAGTGAAGACCGATTTTCTTTTTGATAGACAAACAAGGGGGCTAGTAGTATGCCCTGATGCAAGTCTTATTTGAGGAGAAAACAATATTGGTTGCCTTTGTTTATTTGTTTTTCACTGTTACAAGGCTGGTTTTGAATGAGGATGGAGAGGTTAGTGAGACTATCTCTAAAAATGACTTTAATATTAAAACAAAGACCTAGATAAAATTTCAAATGAACAAGAAAAAGAAACCAAGGTCACTTTCACAATTAGAGGCATCAAATTAAGATTTTAATGAAAGATTTCATTGTTATCTCAAGTTAAAACATTACAAGTACTTTTCCTCTCTCCTCTCCCTAAAACCCAGGATCCTTAAGCAGCTCTTCTGTACTCTGCACAATTTAACATATGCTAATTCTTTAAACATTTTGTAATTTATAAACAAGTAGAAAGAACTTGCAATCTGCATTTGAAATTGTGTTTAAGATTAAACTGTCCTTTAAAGGAGTTTTATTTTCAATTAATGAATACATGTTTAGTCAACATTTGTTATATTCATAGCATTACTGCAAGAGATATAGAAGTATAAGGCCTAATTAGCTTGTCTTTAAGAAGGTGACAGTTTAGTGTGTGAGAAATAACTAATATACTTAATATAATTATGCAAAAAAAAGTTCAGAGAAGTGATTGCAACAAATTTAGGAACTTAAATATATTTAATGTTTTTTCTACACACACAAAAATAGTGGGTATTGTTGAATTGTTCCAGTTGTATGTGATTCTTTGTAACACTATTTGGGATTTTCTTAGCTGAGATAGTGGAGTGCTTTCCCATTTATGAAGCAAACAAGGTCACACAGCTAGTACATGTTTGTAGCTGGATTTGAACTTGGGAAGATGAGTCTTCCTGACTCCAGGCCAGGCCAGGTCTATCCACTATGCTACTTAGCTGCCCCTTTGAGGAAGAGTACAAATATTGGCTCCATTTTATCAATAGGCTCAGATACCTTACAAGACTTGCCATTCCAGTATCACAGTATCTGTAATGTTCTTTATTCAGTTTTCTTGGGTCTCTGGGAGCAGCCTTCGTTTCAGTTCAGTAATCACCACAAGAGTAGCCAGGGGTTAAAGTCCAAATCCTTTATTGTCTCTTTTAAAGTCTTGTCTCTTTTCCTGGGGCTTCAGTTAGCTTTCTTAGAGACTTTCCAGACTCTTGGTTTCAGTGGAGAAACCAAGGAGGACAGCCCTGACACCAAGGTGTTGTGAGATGGGATGAATGAATATGAGTCCAAGGGCTTGTGCTTCAGCCTCCAGTCCACTTGTCTTCTCTAGCTCTCTGTCTCTTCTCTAGCTCTGAATGAACCTGGCTGAGGCTCCCAGCTTATATGTTCTACACTGAGTATAAACCAATCATTATATCACTAGGAAACCATTATTTGTTGTAAGATTAAATCAATCATACTGAACTTAGAGAACATCATGCTAAACTAGATAACCATTGTCTCATCAATGCCTTAGTTAGTACCTTGTAAGAATCCTTGTTTCAAGTTCTGGCCCATAACAAGTATTTTATACAGTATCAGAGCCAGGATTTAAATTCACCCATCTCCTACTTCCAGCATTCATCACAGTAGGAAGTTTCATAAAGTTGGTAGTGTTTCAGGTGAGCCTTGGAAAATGAGTAGATTTAGAAAGAAATTGGGGAATAGTTAATGTGGAAATGAGTATTATGAGTGGAGATCAGATCAGATAACTGATCTGAATGGAAAGAAGGATGTGTAGCAGAAAAAAGTGAGAAATAAAATTAGGTAACTAAAGTAGGACCACCATGGTATAACATATAAACAACAGTAAAGATTCGTTGAAATAAATCAAATGGAATTGAATTATAAAGGGTTATAAAAATCATTCCAGAAATTTGGGCTTAACCTGTACAGCAATAAGCAGACATAAAGGTTTTTTAAAATTTATTTTCTTTCCTTCTTCCTCTTTTCTTTCTTCAAGTGGGATATAATACATGTGAATTAGGGAGATAGAGGAGGGGAAACCTAAAGAAAAAGATTTGTTATGAAGGGTATTTCAAGGAGAGATTCCATGGAATTTGTGGACTGGTTGATTGTGAAGTCCAAGGGAGAAGTATAACAAACCTGGGAAATTGGAAGAACAATAACATTGGACAGAAGTGGGAAGGGTGGAAAGAGGAACAAATATTTTATACTTTGGGAAAGATGATGATTTATTTTGTATTTAAAGTGATAGTGGAATGTATTTATTTGTTTTGCTTGACTGAATTTATGTGTTATAAGAGAGATTTTCACTTGGGTAAGGAGTGAGGTAGGTAGTAGGTAGTAACAGAGATTTTTTTAAAAAAGAAAAAGAAAAAAAAAGAAAAAAATCAAGAAAATGGTAAACATACACGGAAAAAAAAAAGAAATTCAGAAAGGTAACTAAAAGGAGCAATTTTGTTACTATTATATTAAAGTTAATATATATTCTTGAAAAACAAGTTGTGTGTAACAAATTCATCTTCCTTTTTGTTAAAATGTCTATGGATGATTACATTCATGACAAAGGTACAAAATATAAAATAAAAGTGAAGATAGGAAATTCACGTGTAGATCCCATAAACAATTAAAAGCAGACTGGAAAAGGTGGCCACTAGAGAAGTAGACTATAGTGTCTCATTCATTGAGATCACAGTGGAAGATGAGTAAATAGGCATGTGAAAACACAAATATAAAGAAAAACCAGCAGACCTCAGACTATAAATATTACTTCTCTTTCTGAAGCTTTATCAACTTTGTTTTCTAATTCAAAATTTAGTGGGTCGTCCAGTTTAATCTATGTAGAAATGTAGATAACCTAATCAATGATAAGTCTGTTTTCCTTAAGCTAACATAAAATAACATTTAAAAATAAAAGGCAAAATATACAGAAAGAAGCAAAGAGTTTTGTTTCCCTTTTGGCTTTAGGTTAATCAGGAAAAAGCTTTCAAGGATGTTTGAGTAAGAAATTTAATATGGACATTAATTCAGTCCCAGATCATATTGGTCAATACACCAATGACCTCTTTTTTAATTAACAATTGCCTGGCCTTTGCCAAGTTAAATCCTGGTAACTAAGTTACTAAATTATATTACATTTGGTCTAATGTTTGATATTAATTTCACAATATTTTGAGCTCGGAAGATAGTTAAACATTAACACTGACTTAGTACTGTGGTTAGTTTGACTGTAACTTCAGATTACTCTCAAGATGGTCCTAAGAGAAATATCTTGGGTTGAGGTGGGGAGAAGGGAGGGGGAGCAAGGGAACATAGGGGAAGCATTTTAGAGATGGCTGTTTCTGCTCCAGGGAAGAAAGAATGAAGGATAAAGATAATGCCTTCTGTTGCTTTTCAATGACCCCCAGGGATTGTCATTGGAGTAGTATTAACAATCTTCACCAAGTCTGGCTACCTTCTTTAAGCCAGATGGGGAAAGCAAATGGTATACTTAGTGTATGGGGAGGGGAAAGAATGAGAAAGCCAGACCGGGGTTGTTATTATTATTATTTTTTTTTTTAGCAATCTCTTTAAGTGAAATTAATAAACAAATAATCAAAAGCAAACAAAAATAAAAAAAACAACCCATTTTCCCTTTTGATCTTTTCTTTTAAAAATTCTTTAAAAAAATGAAACAATATTGCCTGTTTCTAGCTAAGCTAGGGAGGTCAAACAATTTGCACACTGATATAACTTAAAGCAGTCCAGGAAGATAGTAAAAACTAATTTACTTTTAGTGCCCACTAAGAAGGTGATTTGCCAGATGGTCCTCTGGTGCTTCGAAGAAATGGGCTGGCTCCCTATCCCTGTTTTAATATGTAGTCACTGGAGAAGACCTTAGAATGAAAGTATAAACTGGAAATCAGTTTGAGGTTCTTTTCCAAGAATCATGATGGGAATGTAGTCCATTCAAAGAAGAGTTTTCCTTCCAGAATCTTGCAGATTTTTTAGTGGAGGAGAGCAAAGGGGAGACTTTGTGATTTCATCAGTCTACACTAAAGACTACAGTTTTTGAAATTTCTTCCATTGACACAGATCAGAAACTTAAACTCTTAGAGATTTGCCTGTAATACTGAGACGTTAAGTGACATGTATGTTCAGATAGCCACGATATGTATGTGACAGAGTGGATAGAATGCCAGGTCTAGGATTAGGAAAACTCATCTTCCTGGATTCAAATCAGGCCTCAGACACTTACTAGCTATGTGACTCCGGGCAAGTCACTCAATTCTGCCTCAGTTTCCTCATCTATAAAATAAGCTGGAGAAGAAAATGGCAAATCACTCTGTGATGACCACGTATTTTAAAATCAGCCGGAGTCAGGAATTCAGGTTAGGGGAAAATCGTCAATCTTTATTCTCAGTGAAGAAAGATCAGAGGTGGGAGAGAATTAGCAACAGCAATAGAAACCAGCAGCTACCAGAATAGAACCCAGGCTCAATCTCTCCCAGCCTCTCTTCCTGTCTCTCTGCCTCCACCCACCAAAATCATCATTTCCTATACAACACATCAGGACTTGCACAGAGAGTGGGCGGGGGCCATTGTTTATCCAAGCATGTATATTAATAGAGTATAGTCCAATTACTATTTAGCCTCACGTGCTTGGGACCTCAGTGCATCAACTCAAACCTCAGCCCTTTACATCACTCCAGTATCTTTACCAAGAAAACTGAATGGAGACACAAATGAACAACAAAAACAAATATATTAGAAGTCACACTTGAACCTTAACTTTCCAGATTCCCAAGGCAACCCTCCCCTTCATGTTACACTGCCTTTCTTCTTTATCAGATAAACTACAAATTATTAAAAATTTGGCTATAAATTTTGTCTATAAATCAACCACTAGATTTGCATCTTGATAGTTGCTTCCCTATTCATAGACATAAAAGTTATTGGGACCTGGTCCAATCCTAATTTTTTTTTAGCTTCTGCAACTTTAATTCTCTTCAAGCAACAATCTAAAACAAAGAAAAGAGATTGGACTAAAGATTTCATTCCCATGGGGAGCTTTCTACTAACTCTCCTACTAACAATTCAGTTGGACATAATCACTGCAACCTTGGCCTTAACCTGGAGTACCTGATTGTCTTTTTTAAAATATCAAGATAATTGCATTTAAAGGTAATTGTTTTCCTTTATTTTATGTATTTATAATATCATTCTGAGAACACCATAGGCTCCACTAGATTGCCAGAGGAGTTCATGAGTCAAAAGGGCAAAGAATTTCTCCCTTAGAGAGATGAAATAAACTTGCAATCAGATTGGAACATGATTGAAACCTTTCTGAAGCCAATTCTCTCCATTCACTGGGGTTGGGGTTTTCTTGGCAAATATACTAGAGTGGTTTGCTATTTCCTTCACCAGTTCACTTTACAAATATGGAAACTGAGGCAAGTAGTGTCTAAAGGCAGATTTGAACTCAGGTCTTTATTGCTCAAGGAATAAGTACTCTTTCCACTGTGTCACCTAGCTGCCCAATGAATTTAACGCAGAATTTACCGGATTTAATACAGACACTCAATTAACTTTAGCCCTCCTGCAGTTCTAAACTTCCCAACTCAAAGTGATTCATCTATCTCAGGCACCCCTCCCCCCAGTAGCAGAGCTTCTACGAGAGAGTCCTCAGACATGAGAATACAACAAGATTTTTAAAGAAGCTTTGAACAAAATAAAAGGAAGGGAAAAAAAAAAAAAAAAAAAAAAAAAAAAAAAGGTACAATGTCCAAGAGAAAACCACTTTGGGTTTTAGAAAAGAAAGTGAAATAACATACAATGATTCCCTTATCTGTCAGTGTGGTAGAGCTTATTAAAGCTCTCTGTTGACAATGAAAGGACTATCCTGGCTGGAAACTTTCAAAGAATGAAGAGACTTTCTTCCAAGAACAGGTTTCTAATCATTCTCAATTTTCTTTCAGTGGCAATCATCTCTCCATACATCACATTCTCTGTTGAGCTGCAAAAATAAAAAAAACAAAAGCAGGTTTTTAGTATGAACAGAAAGGAAAGATAGGTAGAAAAGTCAGTAGAAATAGTTCCAAGTGTTTGATAAATATATGGGTTGTATAGACATAATAAAGACCAGACATATTCCTAGCAAACATAATGTTGGAATACCACTACTCAATAATGCATTTATGACTCTTATGCCTAAATCATCTTTATTTATCTCTAGCCATATCATATATTTCTTGGATGCAAATAGTAATGATTCAAAATAGCAAAATATTGAATAAAGTATGGTGCAATGGAAAAATATTGGACTAGAAATTAGATGATGCTCAGGAGAATGGAGTACTGTCTTGTAATCAGGAAGACTCATCTTTATAAGCTCGAATCCAGCCTCAGATACTTACTAGCTGTGTAAGCATAGGCAAATCACTTAACCCTGTTTGCCTCCATTTTTTCACTTGTAAAATGAACTAGCGAGGGACACTGCAAATCATTCCAATGTCTTTGCCAAGAAAATCCCATTGGGGTCACAAAGAGTCTGACATAACCAAAATGGCAACAACAAGAACTAGTGAGAAAGGTATAGGAGTTGATCCTTGCTAAGCACCAATCCCTATTGTCAATAGGAAAGACTGAAAAGACCTAAATTCTGTTACTTAGTGATATTTTGTTATTTCTCTTCTCCAGACCTCAGTTTCTTAGTACATAAAAACCCCAAAGCTGACTAAATTACCCCAAAGACCTTCCCCAGCTCTAAATCTATAATTCTATGAGCCTGTGGTCCCCTTTAGCTCCTATAGATTAATGGATAATTCTGACCAGGAATGAACAAGTCTGCTAATGAAGAACAACTGGAACTAGGTAACAAGGAAGACTAATACTTTGGGATAAAATCCAACTACAAATCCCCTCTGTCAAGACAAGGACTTTAATTTCTCTGCTAAATATGTTGCTTACAGAATCAAAGAAAATTAGAGCTCGGGAAAACTTTAGAAATCTTTTAGGACATATTTGTCTTTTTAAAATAAATTTTTAGTTTTTAAAATTTCTTTTTTTTTTTCATTTATAAAGCATTTTGTTTTCTCCTCTCCCTTCCCTTACCTCCTTGTTTTTGTTTAATCCTTTCAGTTATGACCCCAGTTGGGGTTTTCTGGGAAAAGATACTGGAATGGCTTGCCATTTTCTTTTTCAGCTCATTTTATAGATGAGAAAATTGAGGCAAACAGGGTTAAGTGTCATACAGCCAGTGTCTGAGGCTGGATTTGGATTCAGGATGATGAGTCTTTCTGACTCCAAACCCTGTGTTCTATTTACTCTGCCGTCTAGCTGCTCCACCCCCATTTTTACCTCCTATGAATAAATCCCCTTTATATATAAAAGAAAAAAAAAAGCAAAACCCTTATAGCATATATACATAATCAAGCAAAACAAATTCCCATATATGCCCTGTCCAAAAATGTATTTCTCATTCTGCATATTGGAAGCCATGACTTCTCTGTCAAGAAGTGGTAATCTTTCCAAATAGTCCTCTGGAATCATGGTTTATTTTTGCATCAATTAGAGTTCTTAAATCTTTCAAAACTGGTCATCTTTTCATTGTTATAATAGAATAAATTATTTTCCTGGTTCAATGTACTTCATTTTGCATCAGTTCATACAAGTCTTTCCAGGTGTCTCTGAAACCATTCCTTTTCTTGTTTCCACAATGATATTCATAAACTGTAATTGGTTCAGCTACTATGCAATGGATGGACACCCTCTTGGTTTCAGTTCTTTGACTCTACAAAAAAAAAAAAAAGCTGTCAAAAATATTTTTATGCATGCAGGATTTTTTCCTGTTTCTTTAATGTCTTTGGGGACATAAGCCAAGTAAAGACATAGTTGGGTCAAAAGGTATTCACAAGTTAGTGGGCATAATTCCAAATTGCTTTCTAGAATGACTATGCCAATTTACTGCACCAACAGGGCATCAATATACCTGTTTTCCCAAAGGTCCCTCATACCACCTCAACAACTCTCTTTTTTAATAGCTGGGAGAACCGACACCCAACCCAAAGAGGTAATAAAGCTTGTCCAAGGCCACATTAATAGTTAGAGGAACCTGAATTCAGATCTTCTGATTCTAAACTCTTTGCTCTTTCTATTACGTCATAGTAAGTGATTTCTCTATGAACTCATGAATCATCTCTGTTTGAATCTGTTGCCACACATCATTAAAAACCTCCTAAAAGTTGAAAACTTGAAATTTCTGTAAGAAGGGGGAAAAAATTTCAGCTAATTTAGGGTCAAATTATTTTGTCTATTTCTTGATATTCCAACGAGAAGGTTGTATTTTTCTGGCTTGGAAACAATGGGTTTGGGGCTATTTTAAGGCTGTGACAGGACTAAACAGGAATAATTAAAATAGCAGTATTGTATTTTGCATTTCTTTTTTTTTTTTTTTTCATGGCTACTATTAGCAGTTTCCCCAGTATTACATCCTCTTTGACTTTTATATCTTTTGATTAGGGGTTCATTCTTCACATTAATGTCCTTGAAGACTAAACACAAAGCATCATTGTATAACAGAAATAGTGCTATTTTTAGGGTCAGAAGTCAAGGTGCCCCCATTCTAGGCACAGTTCTAGGTGGCACAGTGGATAGAATAATCCCAGATGGGCAGTCAGGAAGACTCACTCAGGTTCATATGCATCCCCAAACACTTACTAGCTGTATGATCCTGTGCAAGTGATTTGACTTTTGTCTACCTCAGTTTCTTCATCTGTAAAATGGGGATCATAAATAGCACCTCTCAGGGAAGTTCTGAGATAAATATAAAATGAGATATTTGTGAAGCACTTTGCAAATCTTTTTTTAATAAGTTTAAATTTATATTTATTATTCCATATATATATGTACTTAGAAAATATACTTTGCAAATCTTTTAAAGTAATTATAATCACTTTACCTATTATTTAACCAGCTTTTATTATTATGCAGCTATGACTAGCTGTCTAAGTGTAGGCAAGTCATGTAACCTCAGTTTCCTAAACTGAAAAAAAGGATAAAAATAGTTGTACTATTTACATTACATTACATTGTGGGGATAGAATCAAAGAATGTATACTAACACTAGCAGGGGTCCTCAAACTTTTTAAATAGGGGGCCAGTTCACTGTCCCTCAGACTGTTGGAGGGCCGGACTATAGTAAAAACAAAAACTTTGTTTTGTGGGCCTTTAAATAAAGAAACTTCATAGCCCTGGGTGAGGGGGATAATAGTCCTCAGCTGCCGCATCTGACCCAAGGGCTGTAGTTTGAAGACCCCTGAATTAAGAGATACTTATTTGCCTTTGTGTTTGTCTTTCCTTAACAGGTAATAAAAATGCTCATCTAACTCCTTATTACCAGTAACTACTAAATAATAGTAAAGCATTAATCCTGAACTGATTCTCCCCTGTCTAATTTTAGAGTATACAATAATAAAACTAAACACCTACCTACCTGGAAAATCATTTTACTATTATTAGACTAACAAGTATGTGAGTTCCTACCAGAGGATTCAGGTCTGTGTTAATCAGAGTAATATAAATCAAAGAATTTCAAAACATAGATGTAGTACTTAAGGAGCTCATATCATCTTTGTTGACATCTCATTCACTTCATTTCCCATTCAAGGTTGCCCTTGGGGTTCATTTGATCACATGTCACCTGTAAAAATGTTCACTTGGGAGGAAAAGGGATGCTTAAAATGTGATTTATGGAAACTCCCAAATGCCCCTAGCTTTAGGAACATTACCAGGGATAGTCCTGATTGTAAATATTTGTTGGGGTGCAAGCCAGGGATGTTGAGGAGACTTCACGAAGGAAGAACCAAAATCACATAACCCAAGATCAATAACAAACAGTAGATATTTTAAAAATATTTTATCCCCCTCACCCAGGACTATGAAGTTTCTTTATTTAAAGGCCCACAAAACAAAGTTTTTGTTTTTACTATAGTCCGGCCCTCCAACAGTCTGAGGGACAGTGAACTGGCCCCCTATTTAAAAAGTTTGAGTGTCCTAAGCTAAAAAGTACCATGTTTCAAGAATCATGAATGGCAGTCTTTTCTTAAAACTGCTGTAATATTCCTTTCTTATTACCAGTGCAACTTGGACATTCACCAGCAGGAAATCTGAGGTAGGCACCCTGCAGAAAGAGAAAAGTGCTTTTAGCTCCTGATCATTGCTTTTAATTAAGGGTCCAGCAGGGCAATCTGCTACTGTTCCAGGCAGATGCAGAGATTAGCCTGTTCAGAAACATGACATAATGAATACTAAACATTTATTTTTTATCAAGATGATTTTATCTATTCATAACATTTCAGTTTAAAAAAAAAAAAAAAAGATACATTGAACCCCAGAGACGTACTTTGTGACTCATGAGGAAGATGTACTCTAAATATCTGTTGCTCATAAAAATCCAATCTTTAACACACTGCCTAGAACATTTGAAGAACTTAATAAGTGCTTGTTTATGATGATAATAATTAGCAAGTTTTTAAAGTACCTATTGTTTATTACCTATTTAGTGTCAAGAACCATGCTAAGTACTGGGGATAAAAAGATGAGAAAAATGGAACAATTTCTGATCTCAGAGATCTGTCTGATCCTCTGATCTATCAGAGGAAACAATATGAAAAAGTATAAGTATAGAGTTATCCTTTCCCTATTGCAGTTTCAAAATATTGGGGTGGGCATAAGAAACTAAATGGGAATTTGTTGGGGGGGAGTTACAACAGAGCCTATGACCAAATACATAACCGAAATTTTATAATAAAGTATTGTAAACTTTACACCATAAAAGAAAAAGTTCAGACTTTTCTGTACAAAGGAAGGGTCAAAACATTTTACATGGATTTTCTAGATCAATTGCAGGCTTACTGTACCTCTAACCCCCCTCACTGTGGAAGAGGGTAATTCTATGCATAATATGTAAAAAACAAGATGATTATACATTAGTTTTATAATACAGCTCTACCCCCCAAAACAACGACTCCCCTTTATTATCTAATTTTATTAATCAATATATAGGGGACAATTTTTATCTTGACATTACCATAGGAAATAGTGTGGAAGGTCAAGTTTTATAGATAGGAAATATGAGGTATGAGAAAATGAAATTAAAATATTACTTGCCATCTCTTTCATGAATCTGGTTTTCTGTCCTGATAAATCAACATAGACAACCTTCCTTTTATTCCTTTAAAATTTGCAAAGCACTTTATAAATATTATCTCATTTTATCCTCACAACAGCCCTGGGAGTGGGTGCTACTGTTGTCTTCATTTTAAATATGAAGAAGCTGAAGCAGAGAGTTTAAATAATTTGTCCAGGGGTCCCCCAGCTAGTTAGTGTCTGAAGCTAGATTTGAGCTCAGGGATTTCCTGACTCTAAATCTGTCACTCTTTCCACTGTACCACCTAGCTTCAACCATCTAACTCTACCTATTTAAGCTCTGTGAGTTGTAGTTTCCTTTTTTGTTAAATAGGGCAAAGAATATTTGTACTACTTACTGTGGATGGTTAAAAGAAGTTAAGCATCCTGGACTGTTTTTAGCCTACTCTTTTCCTCATACTCAAGTTTTCATTGTCTGTCTAAGATGCCTCCTCAAGAGGCTACCTCAATAAACTACCCATCTAACTATGTCATAATTTGGGCAGTAATCATCCTTCATCCACTAAGTGAAGCATATTAAGGAAGGCTTTAAGAATGCTTCTACCTACTTTCTCCAGGACTCAATTTGCAAACTTATAATTTAAAAATACATGACTAGTTTCCTATGAGTGCTTTGTCCAGTTCCAAAAATCTAGAATTGTTTAACTTAGAAAGGAAACTTCTTTTATACACTCATGTATCCAGAAATACCTTTTTTGTTTTTCTGATGGAATATGTTGCTCCCTGATTATGACAAGAAGCCTATGGATATGTTTTTCCATTGAAACAATGTCATAAATGGTAAGGAAGTATCACTGAGCTAAATTACTATGCACCATATTCATATACCAAAGATCAAATGGATGTATCATCTCATTAATGTAGATATGTGCCAAAACATGCAAAAAAACATTCCATCAGAGATATTTATTACAAATTCCCCCCCACACACACTTTTCTGTTTATCTTTTCATTTTGGTTGCATTAATTTTGTTTGTGTAAAAACTTTTAATTTTATATAATGAAAATTATCCATTTTACATTTTATAATGTTTTCTATATTTTCTTTGGTCCTAAATTTTCCTTTATCCATAGATATGACAAATAAACTATATTATGCTCTCTTAACTTGCTTATGGAATCACCCTTTATTAGACATCTAAATCATGTACCCATTTTGACCTTAACTTGGAATACAGTGTGAGATGTTGGTCTATAGTTAGTTTCTACCATCATGTTTTCCAGTTTTCCTCGGAGTTTTTGTCAAATAATGTTTGGTTCCAAAAGGTTGAATCTTTGGATTTATCATATACCAAATTACAATGGTCATTTACCACAATGTAATGTGTACTTATTAATCTATTCCACTCTTTCTTAGCCAGTACCAGATTGTTTTGATGATTGCTACTTTGTAAGTTTGAGATCTGGTAGGGTTAGACCAATGCATACATGACCTATGCAATGATATAGGTTCACCACAGGGTTGAATAGTTTCAAATAAAGTTCCCAGTCTGCTAAAAGTCCAGGTCTCTTCAGAATGTCAATTAATAGGTTAGTTCTACTTAGAATGGCAGTTAAGTTATGAAGGAGTTATTTTCCTTAGAATTCAACAAATTAATTCAACAAAAAGAATTCTCATTCCTCTAGTAAAGTCCTCCAAATTCTCTATGAGCTTGGGTCTTAGCTTTCTGGAAGCCATCCATAACAAAGGTAGAAGAGAGATTGGATTGCTGTTGTTCAGTTATGTCTGATTCTTCTTAGCAAAGATGCTGGAATGGTTTCTCATTTCCGCTTCAATTTTTTCTACAGATAAGAAAACCGAGGCAAATAGTTTTAAGTGATGTGCCCTGAATCACATAACTGGTGAGTATCTGAGGCTGGATTTGAACTGAGATCTTCCTGTCTCTAGACCCAACATTCTATCATGCCAACTTGCTGCTCTCCGATGACTAGTATTTACCATGTACTTGGAGACAGATATAGGTCCCTGCATTAATTGTAATGTTATGAGGCAAGGAAAAAGGGGAAAACAAAAACAAAATAAAAAATGCCGAACAAAGAACAAAACCAAACCTAGAAGGAGCAAAGAAAAGTTTTGAAAATAATATACAGCATTTATTACATAGGCTTTCTTGAAATGGAAATTTATTGTTTTATATTGAATTCTCTTTTACATTTTTCCATGTACATGGAAATGTCTTTTTTTCTTTTTTCATTCTGTATTTGTTTTAAATGAATTTTAAAATCTATCCCCAAAAAAGTACATATAGATATAGATATGTGTATGCTTATTCTCTTAGCTACCTTATTTGATGATCTTTTAGGTCTCTTCCAGCACCAACATCCTATGAATTTATGAACAAATCATGTTAATCATTTTCATGTGCTTTTTCTTAGAATCCTAGTTTCTAAAAGCTGACAGAAATTTGGATTTGATATTATTTATTTAATATTCTATTTAGTGCAATTTTTAATAACAGCCTGTAAGATCCATGAGGACAGGAAGCATAATCTATCAAAACTTCTCTCCTAAAATTGAATGGAGATGGAAAGGAATATGCTTTCTTCTCAGCAGTTCATGGAACCTATTCAAAAATTGACCATATATTAGGACATAAAGACCTCAAAATTAAATGCAAGAAAGCAGAAATAGTAAATGCTTTCTTTTCAGATCATGATGCAATAAAAACTACATTCAACAAAAAGTTAGGGGTAAATAGACCAAAAAGTAATTGGAAACTAAACAATCTCATCTTAAAGAATGATTGGGTGAAGCAGCAAATTATAGATACAATTAATAATTTCACTCAAGATAATGACAATGGTGAGACATCATACCAAAATTTGTGGGATGCAGCCAAAGTGGTAATAAGAGGGAATTTTATATCCTTAGAGGCTTACTTGAATAAAACAGAGAAAGAAAAGATTAATGAATTGGGCTTGCAACTAAAAAAACAAAACAAAACAAAACAAAAAGACCAAATTAATAAAAACTTCTCTCCTAGCACTTAGCATAGTACTCTGCACAGAGTAAGTATTTTTAAAATATTTGTTGGCTAACCAACAGATAATATTAATGAGATGAGAAATCTGCATTGTCAATTTTCCCTTTGGGGATGACTGCAAATACTCAGAAAACGCACTGTTTACTTTATTATGGGTAGATCTTCTATAGAAAGCAAGAGAAAGGTTTCCCCTTTTCAATCATTTCACTCTCTCTTTCTTTATGAAGGTATAGCTTTCTTTTGACGCTCTGTACACTCTGCACCACTAATCTAGCATGAAAACAGTGAAGCCTTCTACTTGGAGCTTAACTCTCTGAAGTCTTTTTACTAGCTCGTATCTCAGGGGAATTTTGTGCCAAAGATATTCTCCCTCTCCCTCTTCCTTTCCTTCTCCCTCTCCCAAAACCCTCTCTCTCTCCCTCTTCCACATACACTCTCCCCAAACCCTCTCTTTCTCTTGCTCACTCTCCCCTCCACCCCCCCCTTTTCTGCCTCTGCCTTTCCCTCCCCTCCCTTCCCCTCCCCTTTCCTCCTCTCTCTCTCTCTCTCTCTCTCTCTCTCTCTCTCTCTCTCTCTCTCTCTCTATTCCATCTCAGTCAAATCTATAGTTCTTGTATCTTCAACCAGATTGCTCTGCAAGTTCCAAGCTGAATTTAAAAAAAAACAAAAACAAAAACAAAAAAAACCTGTCTTTAAAACCAGCCCTTTTTGAGTTTCCTTCCTTTCTTCTCAAACTCCTGCATGAATTCAAGTAGAATTGGCATAATTGCAGATACCTATCTGATGGTTAATGTAGTGCCACATGCTTAATGAAAAAAAAAAAAAAAACCAAACTAAAAATACTGCTGAAAGAAATAACAATTTTTGGGGGGACTAACCTCCCAACAACTAGTGGTCAAGGAGGAGGGGAAAAAAGAAACCAACAATGAATTTCGCTCAGTGAGAGAGACAGACAACATGGAATGGATAATGCCAGGTATATTAAGTCTCCATTCTCAGAAGAGTATAAAGGGAATAACTAACAATCTCACTAATAAATACTCATTTACACATGTCAAATAGGCAGAATTTTGATCATCTTTTCCAGATTGCTCTTTTTCTCTACTTCATGAGAGACTACAAACCACTCATCTCATGGCTTAACCCACATTGGAAAAGTTCTGGATCCTAGATTCAGCCTGTTATTCCCCTCCATCCTCAAGGTCAAAGTCTTTCACCGCTATGGAAGAATTACTGTCAACTTCTCCCAAGTCAGGGCCAGATTTTGACTCCTTCTGATCCCTTGGAAGAGTCATTATAGTTGAATAAATTAATGAATGGTTTTAAAAAAGAGAGGAAGGAAGGAAGGAAGGAAGGAAAGAAGGAAGGAAGGAAGGAAGGGAGGAAGGAAGGAAGGAAGGAAGGAAGGAAGGAAGGGAGAGAAAGAGAGAGGGAGAGAAAGAGGAAAGGATGAAAGGAGGGAGGGAGGGGGAGGGAGGGAGGGAGAGAGAGAGAGAGAGAAAGAAAGAAAGAAAGAAAGGGAGAAAGGGAGAGAAAGAGGAAAGGATGAAAGGAGGGAGGGAGGGGGAGGGAGGGAAGAAAGAAAGAAAGAAAGAAAGAAAGAAAGGGAGAAAGGGAGAAAGGGAGAGAAAGAGGAAAGGATGAAAGGAGGGAGGGAGGGGGAGGGAGGGAGGGAGAGAGAGAGAGAGAGAAAGAAAGAAAGAAAGAAAGGGAGAAAGGGAGAGAAAGAGGAAAGGATGAAAGGAGGGAGGGAGGGGGAGGGAGGGAGAGAGAGAGAGAGAGAGAGAGAGAGAGAGAGAGAGAGAGAAGAAGAAGAAGAAGGGAAGGAGGGAGGGAGGAAGGAAGGAAAGAAGAAAGAATAAGAAAGAGAAAGAAAGAAAAAAAGAAAGAGGCATATCAGCCAGACTTGCTTCATAAGCCACACAATAATGACTACTTTAAAGAAATGATTTGCGATCCTTTTTTTTTCTTTCTCATTGTACTGTTAAGGGAAAGTGATTTTTTTTTTCATTTACTAAAGGTTTTAATAGTCTTTTTATTTGAAGAAAGGGAATTGGGGGGAATCAAGCAACCACTACCAATCAACAAAAAGCAAACCCTAAAATCCACCCCCATAAATAACATTATTTAAAATACTAACTCACTTTCTCCTAAGCAAACCCATCAATCATCACTTTAACAAAACCCAGGATTTGTAGCTCAGGAATACATTGATGATGATTAGACCACATGGAATCGTAAGGAAGTTGGGTAATTTTAATCAAAACTAGCATTTACCATTAAGTGATGATCATGCAGCAGTACATGTAACTAAAGCAATCTATAAATTTGGTGGGAGGAAATACAGTACCTCATTTAGCAATCACACAAAACATGGAAAATGTTGCTTTTTATTTCAACCATTAGCATCTCTGGCATCCCAGAAAAACACATGTACAGCATATTTTCCAGCATTCACTCTTTGCTAACAACCATGCTTGAGTCTCATATGACTGTTTTTAAAATAAGCCATTTACATACCATAATAAAATGAGAAAAGAATGAGATCAGTTACTTTTCACAGTCATGGCTAAGGGAGATTTCTTAAACAAATAAGAGGCAGATCAGAAAAAGCAAAATAGATCAATTTTATTACATGGAATTGAAAAGCTTTTCTGTAAACAAAATCAATATAAGGATAAGAAAGGAAGTTATTGACTAGGAAAAATATTTACATTAAATATCACTAAATAAAAGTCCATGTTTGTATATATGACCATGTATATAGATTTCGAGCTTTAATAATGAATAAGCTTAAGTCTAAAATAAAGTCATAAAAGACTCTTCCTTCTCTCTTTTGCAGAAGTGGGGGACTGTATGGGTGTAAAACATTGCACACAATGTTGTAGCTAGTTTGGTTGAACTGTTTTTTTTCTTTCTTTCTTTCTTTCTTTTTTGTCTCAAGGGATGGCACTCTGGGTAGAAGAAGGGAGAAGGGAAATATCAAAGTTTTAAAAAGGATTTCAATAAAAAAAAATTTTAAGAAGAAAAAAGAAAATAAATATAACTTAAATTGTTCCAGGCTTCAGTTTAAACGAGCTCCTATTCCTTTAAAAAACAACAACAAAAAAAAGATTATTGTATAGCAGTTTTCAGCAGGACACTGAATATGCATTCCTATTGCCCGCTGGTGAGGAAAAACACTTTCATCTCACCTAAAAGGTCTTGAGCATTAATTCCCTTAAAAGGAGAGGTAGGAGCAGTTCATGTCCCTAAAAGCCATCTCTTTACTGAGTAAGAGATCAGTATAATTTATCGTCTAATTTCCTTAAAAGGGAATGATGAATTCAGATTATGTTCTTTAATCCCAGTGATTTTCTATACAAAGAGAGGCTCTTGTCTCACATTGCTGCCTGGATAATTCCCTCAACTAAGAACCACTTGGGAAAGTATAGAGACAAAAGTCTCAGTGGATTTCAGTTCTTACCTGATGAATTCTGAATGTTAAGGACTCCTTTACTAGAAACGCTTGATTTTTATAATTGTTATTATTGTTTATTCTTCATTTTCTAATAGGACCATAATGTCAGGGAGTCGATGGCATGACATGAGGGAGGGCTGTGCAAGGTTACCTGCCTCACTTTCCCTCCAGAGCAATGTGGGTGCAGTGGCCATATACAGATCAGGACGAATGGAGATGATCCTGAATGCAATGGGATTTATAACTAACTTTTTGAAAGCAGAAAAAATATGTTCTTTATCTGAAAAATAATCCACTTTGTTGTTGATTCTTACAATGTAGGTTAAAGAGTTGTTCGGTTGTATCCAATTCTTTGTGACCCCATTTGGGATTTTCCTAGCAAAGTTATTCGAGTGGTTTTGCCTTTTCCTTTTCCAATTCATTTTATAGATTAGGAAACTGACATAAACAAGGTTAAGTGATTTGCTCAGGCTCACACAGCTAATAGGTGTCTGAGGCCACATTTGAACTCAAAGAGATGTTTCCTGCATTCAATCAGCTGACCCACTAGAGCAGGGCACCTCAACTCAAAAAATCTATGTTTGAATCCTGACTAAACAAAAAACAAATAAAATGATTATGTTAAGCATTATAAACAGGGGTATGCCTGTGTCAGATTAAACTTGTGGCCTAATGGATTATTACATTTTAGTGTGAGATTCTCACCTCAAAATTTGACAATCACTACAAAGCAAAGCTTCATTTATTGCTTTGTTGATTGTCTAGACCCAAGAAAATGATGGAGAAAATATTGATAATGGAGATCACACTGGGTTCTTTTCTTTTCTAAGAGCTGATAATTTAACATTCACTAGCACACCTCTGGCTATGAGGCTACCTAATTTTATAGAGAAAATTGAAGTTCTTAGACTTTAATAATCACACAAGGTCACATTCATAATAAGAGATCTGGAAACAAAATCTGTGTCTTCTGACTTCAAATCCAATGCAGTTTTCACTGTGGCATGCCAATTTCCATTTTTTAATATTATAGAATGATCATTATGCCTTAATTTTTCTTAGCTGAGAAAACATTTTTTCCTTTCTTAGTTTACGCCAAGTGGGGGGAGGGGGGGAGAACTATTCATATTGACATTGTATCATATATGTAGATATAGATATATTTGTCACAAATATGTATACATATACATATATATATATATATTCTTTATTTTATAGTATTTAGGGCAGGAGAGATATCTTAGAGATCATGAAGTACAACTGAATTATTTTAATGATATGGTAACTGAGAACTACAGGAGCACAATGACTTGACCAAAAGCACTTAAGTTTTAAGGGACAGAATATAGACTTGAAGTTGGGTCCTCTGATTCAAATGTATTACCTTTTCCATTTCTGTCATCATTTAGTCTTGCATGATTCTGTGTGTCCCATTTGGGGCTTTCCTGGCAAAGATATTGTAGTGATTTGTCATTTCCTTTTCTAGCTCACTTTACAGATGAAGAAACTGAGGTAAATGGGGTTAAGTGACTTGCCCACACTAACCCAGTTAGTGTTTGAGATCAGATTTGAACCTGAGTTCAATCCTCCTGACTCCAAACCTTCTCCAGCTCATTTTACAAAGGGGCTAAATGACTTGGGTAGGGCCACATAGGTAGTAAGTGTCTGAGGTCAGCTTTGAACTCAGGAAGAAGAATCTGTGTCTTCTGACTTCAAATCCAATGCAGTTTTCACTGTGGCATGCCAATTTCCATTTTTTAATATTATAGAATGATCATTATGCCTTAATTTTTCTTAGCTGAGAAAACATTTTTTCCTTTCTTAGTTTACGCCAAGGGGGGAGGGGGGGAGAACTATTCAATTCCAGCCTCAGATACTTTTTTTTTTTTTAAATTTAATAGCCTTTTATTTACAGGATATATGCATGGGTAACTTTACAGCATTAACAATTGCCAAACCTCTTGTTCCAATTTTTCACCTCTTACCCCCCACCCCCTCCCCCAGATGTCAGGATGACCAGTAGATGTTAAATATATTAAAATATAAATTAGATACACAATAAATATACATGACCAAACCATTATTTTGCTGTACAAAAAGAATCAGACTCTGAAATATTGTACAATTAGCTTGTGAAGGAAATAAAAAATGCAGGTGGGCATAAATATAGGGATTGGGAATTCAATGTAATGGTTTTTAGTCATCACCCAGAGTTCTTTCTCTGGGTGTAGCTAGTTCAGTTCATTACTGCTCCATTGGAAATGATTTGGTTGATCTCCTTGTTGAGGATGGCCAGGTCCATCAGAACTGGTCATTATATAGTATTGTTGTTGAAGTATATAATGATCGCCTGGTCCTGCTCATTTCACTCAGCATCAGTCTCAGATACTTCTTAACTGTATGATTGTGGTCTAGTCAATTAACCTCTGTGCATTTTAATCCACTGGAAAAGAAAATGACAACTCATTGAAGTTTTTTTGCCAAGAAAACCCCTGGACAATATGGTCCACGGGGTCATGAAGAAGCATATACACCTTAACTTGACTGAGCAATTAAATATTTGGAACAATTGCATTTGAAAAAACAGAAAATTGGGGGGAAGTACACCTCATGTAGAAGATGCTGCTTGAGCTGAATTTTGATGGAAACTGAGGATTCTCTTAGAGGTAAAAAAAGAATGCATTCCAAGCAAAGAAACAAGTCAGTACAAAGTCACAAAGAAGCAAGATGAAGTGTTATATATGAGAAACTGAGAGAAGGCCATTTTGGCTAGATTTTATAATGCATGAGGAAGAGCAATCTACAATAGTGCTAGAAAGACCAGCTAAGGTCAGGCCATGAAAGGCTTTAAAAGCAAAATAGGAGTTTATAGCTTATCCTAGGGTCAATAGGAAGCTGCTGAGGTTTGTTGAGTAGGGAAATGCAATGGACAGCTCTATACTTGAGGAAAATTACTTTGCCATTGAAGAGAGGATTTAGAGGAAAGAGACCTGGAGCAAGATCAGTTAAGAGACTATGGCAATAATGTTGTGAAGAAATGATGAGAACCTGAAAGAAGAATTGTGGCCATGTGTGATTAAAGAAGGGGTCAGATACAAAAGAAGTACAGAAAAAGAAATGGCAAGACTTATTAACTTGTTGGGTGAAAGCGAGTGAAGAATGGACTATGGAGCCAAATTTATGAACTTGAGACACATTAAAAATGGTAGTGCCTTTCACAGAAAGAGGGAAGTTGGGAAGAAGGGTGATCTTGGAAACTAGATAATTATCATGTTTAATCTGTTTTGGAAATGTTGCCTTTGTGACATACCTGGGAGGTCCAGTTTAAATTGTTCTATGAGCAGGTGACAACACCATTGTGATAGTAGATTGCAGTTGGATGGATGAATCTGTAAATCAGTCAACTAGCATTTATTAAGCACCGACTAGGTACCAGGCACTGAGCTAAATATTATGGCTACAATGTAAGGCCAAAAAAATGAAGACCAGGCTGATTTCAGAAAAGCCTAAAAAGGCTTATATAAACTAATGTTGAGTAAAGCAAGAAGAACCAAGAGCACAGAATAAGATTATGTGTTGATCAATGGTGATAAACTTGGCTCTTCTCAACAATGTGGAGAATCAAGGCAATTTCAATAGATTTGAGATGGAAAATGCCATCTACATCCAGAGAAAGAACTATAGATATAGATCAAAGCATAGTATTTTCACCTTTTTGTTTTGTTTTCTTTCTCTTGGGTTTTTTCCCCTTTTGATCTTATTTGTTTTTTGCACAACATGATAAATATGGAAATATGTTTAAAAGAATTGCATATAATTAATCTACTGCTTGCTGTCCTGAGGAGGTGGGAAGGAAGAAAAAATTGGAACACAAAGTCTTATAAAAATGAATGTTGAAATAAGGTAATTCAAGGCAAGCCTAATAGACTTGGGATGGAAAGAGAGAATTATGAAGACTGAATGTGTATCAAAGTATAGTATCTTCATATTTTGTTTGTTGTTATTTATTTGCTTCTTTCTTTCCTTCTTTTCTTTTGATCTGATTTCTTTTTCTTGTACAGAATGACAAATATGGAAATATGTTTAGAAGAATCACATATGTTTAACTTACATCAGATTGCTTGCTGTCTTGAGGAGGGAGAAAAAAATTGGAACACAAGGTTTTGCAAAGGTGAATGTTGAAAACTATCTTTGCATGTATTTGGAAAAATAAAATATTATTGAAAAATTTTAAAAAGTAAGGCAAGCAACAGTTCCTGCTCTCAGGGAGTTAACAATCCAATGGGGGATACAACATGCAAATAACTATGTACAAATAAGATAACAGTTAAATTGGAGATAATCACCCAGGGAAAGTGTTAACCATAAGGGAAATTGGGGAAAGTTTCTTATAGAAGGTGGAACTTTAGCTAAAACTTGAAGGAAGATAAAGAAGGTAAGAGAAGGAGATAAGGAGGGAAGAGTTCCATGCATGGAAATATTCTGAACTGAAGATTCATCTTGTGTAAAGAATAGCAAGGAGGCCACTGAAGAATACAAAGGGACATAAGGGTTAAGAAGACTAGAAAGGTAAGAAAGTGCTAAATTGTGAAGAGTTTTAAGAGCCAAAAAGAGTATTTTAATAATATAAATTTCAAAATTATATATAATACATACACATACTCATACATAAGTAATATAATATAAATTATAAATAATTAGGAGTGAACAAGATGAAGTGAGATTTTTCAATACAGTTGTGAAAATTGAGTAAGGCTTCATCTATTTCAAAGTTTAAATAGGCCTGAAGGACTTTAAGTCTTAACTTAAGCCCCCTCCCTACTATCCTCCTGAGGGCATACTTAAGCCCCCTTCTTGTTATCCTCCCTATTTCAGTCAAATATGGGCAACTATGTACTTATTGGTCAAATTCAATTTCTTGGGTAGTTCCCGTGTAGAATGTAAGATCCTCAGCCAATAAGGATGAGGGTCAGTGGTGGGAGGGGAGTATTTGCATTAGGGATAAAAAGTGTTGACCCTGCCCTAGAAGGGTGCCGCCTCCCTTCGATTGTCTGCTCGATGGGTGGCACTCCCGATTCTCTAGCGAATGTATAATAAACTTTGCTTTGCTTCTAGAGATCTCTCCAGCTTTTTTTATTAAATGCTGTCTGAACCACACAGAAGTCACTAGAATTCAATGAATAGAGGAATCATATGACCGACATATTTCATGATGATCAATTTGACATCTGAGTGTTGTTCAATTCTGTCTGACGCTTATGACCTCAAGGTTTTCTCATCAAAGATACTAAAGTGGTTTGCCATTTCCTCATTCAAGTTCATTTTTACAGATGAGGAAACTGAAGCAAAGGGTTAAGTGACTTGCCAAGGGTCACACAGTGTACCCTTGTACAGTAGTGTACAAACACTACTCACACAGTTAGTTAGTGTCTGAGGCCATACTTGAACTCAGGTCCTCTTGACTCTAGTACTATCACTGGTATCCCCTGAGTCATCTGTCTCTTGGTAGCTGAGTAGAGGATGATAATTAAACCTAGGGGAATGGATGAAGGTTAAGTTCTTCACCTCACTTAAGCCCCAGAGGACATCCAATATTTATTTGTAAGGTTCCAGGTACAGTTCCAGAATTTCTGGTTGGTGTTCCCCACTTGTTATAGCCACTTCAACAATCCTATCTTCTTTTCACTTACACAGGAAAAGCAATTATATAAAAAATACCAAAAAATACTTGAAGGAAATACCAAAGTGAAGGGAATGTCAAACATCTTGCCTCTCTCGCAACTTTGCTTCAGGCACAGTTTTTATTATTTATTATAATAAAAATAGATTTCTTTCACAAACCCCAGTTAAGGACGTTGAAAAATTAACTACATGTAAATAAGTATCTTATGAAGTAAATGAGTATGTGGAAAAAATTCACAAACTATGTGTCCATTAAATTAGCACAAAAAATCCCCACTAAATCTCAAAGATATGAAATAATAGCATGTAAATATGATTTCCAGATTTTATTTTTTATAGTATAAATTCTTTAACAAGCAATCGGCAACTGATAGCTGCAGGTGTCAGCTTATATGCTGTCAGAGTTATTTTGTCCTGAAACTCCTTCATCTTTGTTCTTTTTCCCTTTTCACTTTTTTTTTCTTTCTTTTTTTTTTTTTTTTTTTTTTTTTTTTTTTTTTTTTTTTTTTTTTTTTTTTTTTTTTTTTTTTTTTTTTTTTTTTTTTTTTTTTTTTTTTTTTTTGCTTTCTAATAACATCTGAAAGTGTTTCCATGCCATTCCAGGAAGGGGGTCTAAAAAACTAAGCCCACTCAAAGGATAACTCTATGCTTGTCTTTAATCACCCATTAATACAGGTCACAACACTGGAGTTAGATTTACAAAATCAGTCCTTTTGATGTTGGGCATATTAATTCTACACGTTTACTTTGAATCTCTACAGTTACTCCCTTAAGTTTTAATGGATTTCTATTTATGCTCAGTTAGTAATCTGACTTTCTACTGTCCTTGTTATGCATCTTACTTACCTGTCAATATCTATTCTCCCTTCCTCCACATTCCTGGTACCAACTCATGATTGCCACTGGATCTTTCACATTTACTTTTAATTCATTTCACCCAGAGGCTATCCAGGCTCCATTCAAGTACTCAGTGCCACTATCTACTGATAGATAAAGTATCCAAACAATTGTATAAAAATGTTCTCTTGCTCCTCATATTTTCTTGGAGAAAGTTAGGTTATCTGGTGGCTAGAACATTGAACCTAGAGTCAGGAGAATCTGATTTCAAATCTGAATACAAAAGGCAGTTAATGAATACTTGTGAACAAATAATTGAAGTAATTTTTATTAAGGTATCTATGAGTCATAAACTAATGTTTTATTAATATCCTCAAGTATTTTTTAAGTAGCTTTTTGATAGAAAGTGTTTGAGTCACTTCTCCCCTAAGAAAAAATTCATTCAAAAAAGCATCAAAGGAGGGATCACTTTTAAAAAAATATTTAATTGATGCATTCTATATATTATCTCTATATAAATATATTTCTATTATATTATAATTATGTATTATATATACATATATAGGTAAATTGTCATTTATCACTGACTCACTCTCCACATCATAGATATTTCTCTTTAACAAGCATAGCCAATAAATTACTGAACTTCTTTCAGTTTCTTCATCTGTAAAAAGAGGTGATTGCTCTAGATAATTACTAAAACTTTTTTTATCTCCAGTATTCTGACTTTTAGAGAGTAGTCAGTAGGTTGTTGTTTACTAATTTTTAAGTATTCAATGATCACATTTCCAAACAGTCAATAAATATGATTCGACATTGCAAAAAAAAACAAAAACAAAAAAAAAAACACAACAAGCATAACAAAGCAAATTAAATCAATATACTGACAATGTCTGAAAAGGGATACATCATTCTGAATTCTTCAATCTTTCTACTAAGAGAGAATAGTCCTCTGAAGCAGGATTGTCACTCCACTAACCAGTATTCTGATATCTTTTGATGTTGTTTTCTTTTTTCATTATTTGGTCATTGTGTAAATTATTCTTCTAGTTCTACTTATTTTGCTCTACATCAATTCCTATGTTTTCCCCCCAAGTTTCTCTGAATTCTTCATCTTCTTAATTTTTTATGGCACAATAATATTCCATTACATTTGTATACCACAATTGGTATAACCATTTTCCAATTGAAAGATGCCCACTTTTTTTCAGTTCTTTTCTATACATAAAATGCTGTTACAAATATTTTTACATATAAGGGACCTTTCCCTTTGTCTTTGAGCTTTTGGGGGTGCTTCCCTCATAGCAATATTTGTGAATCAAAGATTTAAGACAATTTAGGGATTTTTTGGAATGAAGAGAGACCATTTTGAGGAGAAGTTTCATACATGAGGTAGCAACTGAACTATACTTTGAAGGAAAGGAAAGATTCTAATAGGTAAATACAAAAATGTCACTTCATCATCCAATTGCCAATTTATCACACTCCCTCCCACTGAAGGAATCTCTTTAGAACTGCTCTCCCTATCACCACAAATCTTGGCCTCCAAATAAAAGCTCTGAGACGAAAGCAGCCTCCAGCTAAGTTTCAGTCAGGTTTCTCAGGCTAAAAAAAGCTCAAACAGACTTGTAATTATGCATTATTAATTGGCTCCCCCACTGGTGCTATTCTGTTTCCAGCCAAACCCAGGCTCAGTCTCCCTGTCTTTTACTCACCACACAGACTCATGCCCATGAGGCTGGAGAATAATTCTGCAATAAAGCGGCATCTGATTGAAAGCATCCACTACCAAGGCAGCTGCCCAGGATCACAGCTGCACAGTATCAGATGCCCTGACTCAAAGAAGATGAGGGAGGTTTTCAGCCTTTCAAAGCCCCTAGAAAACTCTAGCTTTCAACCACAAGCCCTTATGAAATACAGTAATCTGAGCCCAATCCATGGGAGAATGATCATGATGAGGCATGTGGAATTGCCCAAATGCTGGATTTGGGTAAATGACCAGTTCAGCTGTTCTGAGTTAGTACTATCTCCAGATGTGGTCAAAAACTCAAGTGACATAGACATTGATATTTCACTAAACTTAGCAGAAATGAAGTTGTCTTAAGTCCAAAATGCTAAAGCCAAGCATTGCATTGAAACCACAAGACAAAAGAAGTATCTTCAAAAAATAAAATAAGCATTTCTTGAGCATGCACTATGTACAAAGTATCACCAAAAGTCCCTTCTATTAGAGTGACTATTATATTTTATTTTTTTCTTTCATTTTTCACTTAATAAGTACTTATTTTCTCACCTTTTCACCATTTAAAAGAAAAAAAAAAGGAAAGGAAAAATCTTCATGGTCAAACAAATTTCCACATTAGCCAAGTCCAAAAAATGTTCTCTCTCATTATTCTTCACCTGTCCAGCAGGAAATGGGAATCACAGTTTATCATCATTTGCTCAGGGTTATACAATTTATAAGTTTATGAGAACAACTTTTAACTCAGTTCTTCCTGACTCCAGGCTATCCACGACACTGCCTACCTGCCCAGTTCATGATTTCAGAGTTCATCATGAGTCTGCTGAAATTATAGCTGGTTGTCCGAGCTCTATCAAAGTTGTTTGTCTTTACTATGCTATTATTACTGTATAAATTGTTCTCTGGTTCTGCTCACTTCACTCTGCATCAGTTCATACAAGTCTTCCCAGGTGTCTCTGAAATAATCTCTTTTGACATTTCTTATAAGGTTGAGAATAATACCTAACATTTATATAGCGCATCTGCTATTCAGGCATTACAGTAATCCCTTTTACAAATACTTTTTATGGTTCCATTATATTCATATATCATAATTTATTAATCCCCAATTTATGAGCACTTTCTCCCCCCCTTAGGATTTCCAGTTCTTTACCATTACCAAAAGACCTACTATAAGCATTTTTTTATTTATGGGTCCTTCCCTTTTCCAGTTTCTTTGATTAAAGAGCTTAAATTTATAATGGATAAATCCATAGGAGCAACCCAAGCAAAGTGCAAAATGGAGTCTGAAGAGAAAAGGGCATTGCTGATTGAGGTACTGAGCATCAGTTAAAACTGAGCCACTTTTGTTTGAGTGCCTAGTTTTATAAAGAGCACTATCTTTGGAGAATAGGAATTGTGTCTCTTATATTTTCAGATGTTGACTACAAAATAAACAGATCTCCAGGGAAGAATGTACAGAAGCATATTCATACAAAGGTCTCAAAGCAGCTTACAAATACTAACTCCTTTGAGAGTCAATTAACTCATCTGCCTTCAAACCAGACCTGAACTTGATGACAGCAGAGATTTACAGGTGAGGCGGGTAAAGAACCCCATACTTGTAATCTTATATCAAGTCCTTCTTTGGATCTGGTACTTCTTTCTTCACACAATTATAGAATCATTGGATAATGTGACTAGGAGGACCTTAAAGATGATGTAGTCTAGCCCCCTCCAAGGGAGAAAAATAAGGCTTAGAAAGGCTGTGTCTCACTGAAAGTTACACAGCTTGTTTATCTATAATAACAGAAATAGGTTTAAATATGTTCAAATCTGTCCTCAGATATTAACTGTGTGACCCTGGGCTAGTCACTAAACCCTGTTTGCCTCAGTTTCTTCATCTGTAAAATGAGCTGAAAAAGGAAATGATAAACCATTCCAGTATCTTTGGGGGGGAAAAATGGGATCATGAAGAGGCAACACAGTTGAAAAGTGACTGGCTAACAGTTATGTATGTATATATGTGTGTGTGTATTATCATTTCTTCTATATATTCTCATGTACACAAATATATATATGTACATGCACACAAATATATATTTATAGAAACATATATAAACATGCACACACATTCATATATATGTATGTATATATCTATATCTTTCCCTACCCCACTACCACCTATTGGTTTCCTAAGAAAGAAAGATATGTTAGACAAAAATAAGCTATTGATGTTATCAAAGGTGATTTTTGAGCAAAAAGTAGTTATTTTTTTCCTTTCCTGGGTAAGTCACTTAATGTCTTCATGTCCCAGGCAACTCTCCAAGACAAAAAATTACCAATCTGCATTGGTAGAGAGAATTTGCTCACTGGGAGTTCTCTATAACAATAAAATAACAAGTCCTTTTTATTTTATTTTATTTAATAGCCTTTTATTTACAGGTTATATGCATGGGTAACTTTACAGCATTAACAATTGCCAAACCTCTTGTTCCAATTTTTCACCTCTTACCCCCCACCCCCTCCCCCAGACGGCAGGATGACCAGTAGATAAAATAACAAGTTCTTACCTGTCCTTCCCCCCCTCCCCCAATTAGATTATTAAAGAATAAATAGTCACTGAAAGTTGTTGAGAAAGCTGAGTGACAGAATAAATGTGAAAAACAATGATTGTAATAAAGTAAATGGGGAGAGAAGGGAAAGGCATTGCATGCTAGGAAAACAATGTCATCAAGGTTGGATTAAGAATAGTATCTTGCAAGATGATGTGATCCAACTGCTGCTTTTGATGAAATACCAATTCAATTCAACAAATATTTATTAAGATTAGATGATGACAATGATAATATATAATAAAAATATAAATTATAGCAGTTATATAAAGATTTAGGGTTTGCAAAATATGTTACAAATATTATCTCATTTTATCCTTGCAACAACCCTTTGAAGTATGTTCTGTTATGATCCCCATTTTATAAGTGAGAAAAATCTAATAGGCAGAGGTTAAGTGACTTAATAGTGAGTGTCTGAGCCTGGACTTGGACTCCAGTCTTCCTGATTACAAATCAAGTATTCTATCAATTGAGCTACTTAGTTTCCTAGAAACTGTAAGAAAAAAATATCAGTAAAGTATATTGCTTAGGAATTTTGTTGTTGTTCATGACCCCTCATGATCTCATTTGGTGTTTTCTGGCAAAGATACTGGAGTGGTTTGTCATTTCCTTCTCCAATACATTTTGCACATGAGAAAACTGAAGCAAACAAGATAAGTTGCTCAGGGTCACACAGCTAGTAAGTGTCTGAGGCTGGATTGAACTCAGGTCCAGGCTTCACATACTACCCACTATACCATCCAGTCACATTGTCAATTCATTCCAGAAACAATAACAAAATTTTATGCAGCTGGGTCTGAAACCTGTCTTAGACACTTTGATATGTGCCTTCTCAATGAGAGTAGTGGGAGGAAAGATGAGAATCTGCAACTCAACCTTTTAAAAACAAATGTAAAAAAGTTTTACATATAACTGGGAAAACAAAAATATTTTAAAAATAAATATTAAAATAAAAATATTAAAAGTATTACTGGGGAATTTAAAAATGTTTAAAAAATTTTTAAAAATATTAAAAAAACACTTAAGTTTACTGAAGCAGGACCTCTCTTGAGGTTTCCTTGACTATAAAAATAATTAAGTTTGGATGATATGACTTCTAAGGCCCCTTCCAGTTCTAAACCTATGGCCTCTTGTCAATTCTTTAAGAGATATGGAGGCAGACTGATACAGTGGAAAGAGCTTTGACTCTGGAATCAAATGACCTGCATCTAAATACCACCTCTGATACCTACTTCCTTTATAAATGTGCACAAGTCCCTGAGCTTTAGTCTCCTCACTTGTAAAATGAAGGGTTTATACTAAATTATTTCTGAGATCCCCTCTAGCTCAGTGATCCTATGGAGAATGATCTACAGAACAAAAACCTTAATTTAAGATTAAGAGTGAAGATATATATCAATGCCCATAGATAAGGAAGTAGTTCCACTCACTCATATCTATATCCAAAATGATCTTCACCTCATAGTAACATCCAGTAGATTTACTTTGTCTAGCCTGTTACCCTTTGTCTTTCCTGCTAGATACCTGAATTTAGGAGAGCAAACATATGGTAGAGCCTGCTTGATGTTGTCAAGGATAAAGGATAGGATACTTGACTACTGTTGCTAAGCTCTATGTTATGTGGGGGATGATGATGATAATGATGGATGTACATATTGTAAGGATATGAGCTTTGGGATTTTATTACTAATAGATTAAGGAATTTGCTCCATTTAACTAGTTTTGTTGTTGAGTCATTTCCAGTTGTGTAGATTCTTCATTTAGAGATAATGGAGTAGTTTGCCTTTTTCTTCACCAGTTCATTGTACAGATGAGGAAACTGAGGTAAACAGGATTAAGTGAGTTGTTCAAGATAACACAACTATTCATTGTCTAAGACCAGATTTGAACTCAGGAAGATAAGTCTTCTTGAATCAGCTCTGGCACTCCATCCACTGTACTACTTAGGGTTTAAACAAACTATTCCTGTTGCTAGTCTATATACCTGGAGATTCTTTTCCTCTCTCTGAATTTTTATACAGATTGTTTGTCATGCCTTGAAGGCACTTCCTCTTCAATTCAAGCCCTGGGAATTCCTGGTTTCCTTCAATACTAAGCATGGCTGTCATATATAGTCTTTTCCCATCTCTACCCACTGTTATTCCTCCCTCCCCCCAAAAAAATTACCTCATATTTATTCGGTTTTTTTATTTTTATTTTCCTTAGTTACATGTAAAAACATTTTTTTGGTTATACATGTACATTTTTTTTTAAACATATACTATGAATTATAGTGAAAGAGAAAAATCAGAACAAAAGGGGAAAACCACGAGAAAAAAAAAAAGAAAAAAATTGAATATTGATCTACATTCAGTCTCCATAGTTCTTTCTCTGGATGTGGATGGTGTTTTCCATCCAAAGTTTATTAGAATTGCCTTGGATCACTGAAGCACTAAGAAGAACCAAGTCTGTCATAGCTGATCATCACACAATCTTACTGTTATTATGTACAATGTTTTCCTAGTTCTACTTGTTTCACTTATATTTATTCTGTACATAATTGCACATATATAGGATGTCGTACTACAGAACACCATCTCCTTGAGGTAGACACTGTTCAATTTTGTCTTTTTATCCCAGCACGTAGCACAGAACCTGGTACACAGTATATGTTTAATAGTTACTTCTTGATTAGTAGACTAGCTCAGAAGAGCTCCTAACTGCAGAAAATACCTATTGCCTTATCTTAGTTCAGGATCCTTTAGGTCATAGGGTCTATAAACATGACAGCTTTTTAAAAATATATATTTTGTGCAAATGAAGACAACTCTGAGATACCACTACACATCTCTCAGACTGGCTAAGATGACAGGAAAAGACAAGGATGAATGTTAGAGGAGATGTAGAAAAACTGAGACACTGATACACTGTTGGTGGAATTGTGAACGGATCCAGCCATTCTGGAGAGCAAGTTGGAATTATGTTTAAAAAGCTATTAAACTGTGCATACCCTTTGACCCAGCAGTGTTTCTATTGGGCTTATATCCCAAAGAGATACTAAAAAAGGGAAAGGGACCTGTATGTGCCAAAATGTTTGTGTCAGCCCTGTTTGTAGTGGCCAGAAACTAAACTGAGGGGAGCCCATCAGTTGAAGAATGGCTGAATAAGTTATGGTATATGAATGTCATGGAATATTATTGTTCTACAAGAAACAATCAGCAGGACAGTATCAGAGAGGTCTGGAGACACTTACATGAACTGATGCTAAGTGAAATGAGCAGAATCAGGAGATCATTGTACACAGCAACAGCAAGATCATACAATGATCAATTCTGATGACTGTGACTCTTTCCAACAATGAGATGACTGTTGCCAATTCCAGTGATCCAGTGATGAAGAGAGCTGCATGTAGATCACAACATAACATTCTCACTTTTTTGGTTGTTGCTTGCTTGCATTTTGTTTTCTTACTCATGTACTTTATTTTTTTGATCTGATGTCTCTTGTGCAACAAGAGAATTGTATAAATATGTTCATACACATTAGATTTAACATATATTTTAACATGTTTAACATATCTTGAATTGCTTGCCATCTAGGCGAGAGAGTGAGGGGAAGGAGGAGAAAATCTGAAACACAAGGCTATACAAGAGTCAAATTATCCATGCATATGTTTTGAAAACAAAAAGCTTTATAAAAATATACATACATGTATACATATACATATATATATATATATAGGCAATTGCTTTACATTATATTGAGTATTTTTTGTGATTCTTTGTATTTAATTTTGTGCATTTAAAAATAGTATTCTGAGAAGGGATCAACATTAAAAGGGTCCCTCACACACACAAAAAAAAAATCAGAACTCTTACTCTAGGTTCAATCTAGGATTTTAAAATATAAAATAATAATTCATAATATTTCATATATCTGTCTCAACTTCAGTTCATTTTTGCTCAACTTTAAATTTTATTTTAGGAAAATCTCAAAAATACAATTTAGGTCTAGGCTTCTGTTTCATTTACTAAATCCTTAAATCTATCTCAGCCTTGTGTGACCCATTAGGAAATTACACTCATATTATACGTTAAGTACATTTTCTGAGAGAAAGAAGAGATAATAATACAGTATGAAGATTCCCCAAATGGCCACTTCATTGTTCAAGTTAAAAGGATCAGCCATCTCCTCCCCAATTTTTGTATTGCTTCTAGCTAATAGTTTAAAGTCCATATATTTATGTTTCCCAAATGAAGCACAGAAGTTTTTCAGTGTGGACACCTTCTTGCTCCCTTTGTCTTCATCCTCTACAATGAGATGAGCAAAAAAAGGAGCAGTGATAAGCTTTCACAACTTTGTATAACCGAATTTTTTTTGCCCAATCACTTTATCAATGAAAATTAGGTATGGTTCATTCCTGGTGGTCCCATATGGCTCTCTCTGCCCCACATCTATCCTGGAAAGAAGACTAATCTATCTTTTTTTAAGTGACATACTTTAATCAACAAGCATTCAAAATGTATATGTTTAAAACTTTAAAAATCTTTAAAATGTTTCAACATGTAATTGGGGGAAAATTATATGTACATATATAATGTGTGTATCCCATCACATTCTAAATCTGAGCCCTTTCTATCACTTCTTTGGTTCATAGAATCATAGACTGAAAAGCTAAAAGGAACATAAGAAGATATCCAGGGAGAACTAGAAAACCACACAAGAAGGTTCCAACTCTCTAGTTAAGAGTCACATAATAAAATTTAACTCTGTGCTAATCCATTCACAGCGGAAACTACAAGACATAGCCAAGACAATATTTGTCTGTTAAAGCTACTTAATATTACTACTGAAATCATAATTGTTTTAAGCCCTCAGGAGCAGAATAAACACAAAACTCTGGAAAGATCTGAAATAAAAGACTATGAAGAGTCTATGAAGCTTTCTGAGATAAGTAATGACTATGCAAAATTTATGTGCTAGATGACTTATGCTGATTTTAAAAGCATTGTAATCATGATTCTGTAAAAACTGTGTCACATTTTGTTGATTTACAACACCTTGAGATCATTTTGGCAATTGTCTACTAATAAGGCAAGAGACAGTAGAGTTGATTGGCCCTGGTTCCAATTTTTGTCTTTGTAAAACTAATAGTGTATTTTTAGATTCACAGTTAAAATTCTCTGCATTGAATCAAAAGAAATTTAGATTGTGGCCAGTTTCCATTTCTTTACTTATTTCTAGGGTCCTAATCCTAGTAGTTGCAATAAAAACACTGACAAATCTCAGTAGACTCTTAATCAGTGGTCTCTGTATCTTGGATATATAGTCAGTGAACACAGACTCTTCTATAAAATTAGCTGCCAAGACTCAAGTCAAAAAAAAAAAAAAAAAGACTAAAGCAAAAGGCCATTTTATAAGAGGGTGGCAATCTATAGGACTATGAAGATCAAATGATCTGGTGAATGTCAAGTACCTTATGAGTCTTAAAGCACTTTATAAATGTCAGTTATTATCATTATTACTGTCATATTATGGAATTGAGAAACAAAATAGGAGTAAGAATTTACTGGTAAATATCTAATTGTGCAAGAAATAAGGGCAAGAAATGCCCTTACCAGCTCATGCAAAAATTTTACTTATGCAAGTATCTTAGCAGTATCTGGCAGTCTCTGCCAATAAAGGTAAGGTTAGGTTGTTGGGGATTTCCCCTCTAAAAAAAAAAAAAAAAAAAAAAAAAAAAAAAACAGAGAAGCTGACCCTGAGGATTGATAGGTCCGTAGAACTAAGGACCAAGACTCAAGTCACTGATTGGCTTCCTATTTACTACAATTCTGCCATATTGGCTGAGCTAGTTTTTCCCTAAAAGGTAGGGAGGCTCTTTCAGACTAAATTAGTAAGGGACAAAGAGGCAAATCACTGACATGGCCCAGGAGGCTCATAAAGACTCACTACCCCTCACATTTCGCAGATGTTCCAATATCCCACAAGTTACCCATTCAAAACATCCTATTGACCAAATACATTTCTGGAAAAGAGGGAGAGCAAGTCTACTCAAACTAGCACTGTATCATTGCTTATTGTCTTTTCTTTTTTAAGGATAAGTAAACCAATTTAAATTAACTGTTAGATGGTACAAAATTTTTCAGATTTCACTCCAAACCTGAATCTGAAGCATTAAACTAATTTCGGTCATGTCAAGCCTACAAGACCATCCCACTTGGCAAAAATCATTATAGTAGTCATAGTAGTCATAGACCTTATTAGGAAAGAAAGGGGATGGGAATAACAGTTATATAGCACCTACTAAGCACTGCACTAAGCACTTTTTCAAATATTACCTCATTCAATACTCAAAACAGTGCTGTGAGGTAAGTGCTATTATATTTCACAATTAGATAGTCAATGAGCATTAACCAAATGCCTAGGTACTGTGCTATGTGCTAGAGATACAAAGATACAAGACAGTGTCCTTAAGGATTTAAGGAGCTCTCTATCCAATGTTTATCAATTAATTGTCTGATTAATTCTGCCTCTTATGTTAGTTCATCCCTCTCCTCAAAGCCCACTGATGAGACTCTCCTCATTAGTAGATAAAGTTCCATACCTGAATAGGAGCCAAAGTTGTTGAGAGCTTGAGAAAGAAAGGATCTGGTTGTCTGACTTCAGCTTCAAGAGAGAAGACATAAGATTCGAGATCTCTTCAGGTCTAGAAAGGGAGAGTAAGATTGAGAAGAAGCTGACTTGTAGAGGATTCCCTATCCCCAGTTTTCTACTCAAGGATTTTCCCCTGTGGAGAGATTTGAGACTATCTAGGTTGAGCTGAGTTATCTTGCTCCCAGTGGGAGACCTCATTCATTCTGTATTTATTGTCTGGCATATTCTCATATATCTAACTTCTCTGATTTCTGTTTTTCTATTGACATGTTTAAATGTGTTTATTAGCTGTTCATTACATATGTTCATTGCAAAACTAGCATTAAATGGGAAGAAAGCCAAGTCTTATTTAAAATAGTACTCTTTCCCCATTAAGAGACAGAGATCAGGAGGGCATCTTGATCTTAAAAAAATATTTCCCCCATACTACCAATGTCTAAGGGAGCAGATAGCTGTAATTCTTTTTCTTTTTTTTAAGTTTGTAATATTCAAGATAGTTACAATTGACCCAATAGGGAATGTGGACATAGAAAGAGAAAAAATCCTGGATTTTCCAAATATTAACAATTTGTTAGTAATCTTTTCCCCTAACAAGAAAACCCCAAATGGAGTCATAAACTGTTGGATACAAATGAAGAACAAACAAGGGGTGAGGTACTTAACCACTCCAAGCCTCAGCCAATTCTGCAATACTTTTCTACTATGTTATAAGAGGCTTGCCATTGCCACTAATTCTCAATCAATTAATCAACAAGTATTCATTAAGCTCCTATGTGCCAGATGCTATGCTAGGTGCTAGGGATATAAATATAAAGCATGAAACAATCTCTTTATTCAAATAGGAAAAAACCATTACATATGTACTTACATAGAATACATTTAAAGAGAATAAAAACAAATGTAAAGATATTAAAGTCAATATGTACTTAGTAAGCTTCTATAATGCTGAGGATAACCCTCCCCCCCCCCCAAAAAAAAAGGACATAATACAGTCTCTATTCTTCAAGGAGCTCAAAGAGGGAGTACTAATATTTGGGAAAATTAGGAAAGTCTTCAAATGATACTTGATTTTCATCATGGAGGAAGAAAAGGACTCTAAGGCAACAATGAGAAAGAAATGCATTATATTTGGAATGGAAAATCTCAGAAGGAAAATTTCAGAGACAGAGTGTGGAGTGTCTCAGGTAAGGAACAAAAGGAGGATCAATTGGGTTAAGTGTGAAAGCAAAGAAGAAGGAGTAATATACAAGAAGACTGGGAAGTTAATTTTAAGCCAGGTAGTGAAGGATTTTAAAAAATAATTTAAGATAGTAGAAGAGACATGATCAAAAATATGCTTAAAGAAAATGAATTTGCCATAAGAATGGAGGATTGATTGGAAAGAGATAAAGCAGAGGAGGCTATTACAATAGTTTAGTGGAGAAACGATGAAAGCTTTGTGGGAGAAAAAAGGGGTTGGATGTTAGTGATGTGTAATTAGAAATAGTAAGATTGGACAACCAGTTAGAGATACAGGGTGAGAACTAGTGAAGAATTGTGGAAAATTTCTTAATTGCTATGAACCTGAGAGATTTTATGAATGGTAGTGTCTTGAACAAAAATAGGTAACTTAGAGGAAAAAGATCAATCAGATCTGTGGAAAAGATAATGAAATCTGTTTTGGACAGAAAGAAAAAAAAGGAAGAAAAAATGCTAAGTTTAGGGAACAGCCAGTGGTCCAGTTTGCCAGAAACATATGGTGTGGATAGGGCAATGTAGAGTCTATGACATGGGGAAGAAAGATATAATAAGAAGTAATGTTCCAGACACAGTGTTCTTTCAAGAGGAAAGAGAGAGAAAAATTTGTTGCCAAGATATTTGAGCTTTGGAGAAATATTTTGATGTATCTTTTCCAAAAGTGGGGGGAGAGGGCAAGGACGAAGCTATTATTTTTACTTCTTTGTGTGTAGAAATTGCAGAATACAGAAAAATTGAAGTATCCCTATTTTATAATAATTTTACTAATTTCTCTATAATTAACTTTTTTAATCAAGAAGAGGAAATTGAGAAGCATAATTTAATTTTCAGCAGGAATTTTAACAGCCTAACAAAGTAAAGAGAGGAGAAAACAATACAGAGAGAGCTCTGACCCCTTGGCCATCAAACAATAAAGCAAGTGAAGGAGATTGGTGTTTTCCAAAAGTTGGCAAGCATCCATTTTTATCTTTGAAGCTGTTTGCCATCATTGTTGAACTACATCTTCAAAACAGGAAGCTGCTTAATTGTGATTTTAGAGCAACCTCGCCCTTTCTTGTGCACTAACAACCTTACTCCAAGCTACTGACTTTGATTGGAGCTGAACCATTATAGTGGTAGACATTAAGGCATTTCCTCTTTCCGTTTAAGGTCTAAATGCTTAGAAGTAGCTCTTAGATTACTCAGTCTTGTTGGTTAAGTCTGCAAGAGATATTCTTACAAATATGATTCTGCCTTTTCCCTAATGTCTCCATCCCCATTCAGACCCTCAGCTCCCACCTGGACCATTTTATAGCCTCTTGAGGATACATCCTGTCTCCAGTCTCTCCTTTTTTTCCAATCCTCATCCTCACTTCATTTCAACTATCCTTCACACTATTGTTGAAATTGGAGTAAGATTTAGAGCTGTCCTTTCATCAGTATATTTAACTTCACAGTGAGGAAATTTCTTCTACTAATACAGATTAGGACCTTCTCTGAAACAATATAATCTTTTTTTTTTTTCCTTTTTTTTTTTTTTTTTTTTTTAAATTTAATAGCCTTTTATTTACAGGATATATACATGGGTAACTTTACAGCATTAACAATTGCCAAACCTCTTGTTCCAATTTTTCACCTCTTACCCCCCCACACCCCCTCCCCTAAATGGCAGGATGACCAGTAGATGTTAAATATATTAAAATATAACTTAGATACACAATAAGTATACATGACCAAAACATTATTTTGCTGTACAAAAAGAATCAGACTCTGAATTATTGTACAATTAGCTTGTGAAGGAAATCAAAAATGCATTTGTGCATAAATATAGGGATTGGGAATTCAATGTAATGGTTTTTAGTCATCTCCCAGAGTTCTTTTTCTGGGTATAGCTGAAACAATATAATCTTAAGAGAATTCTGAAAGGCTAAGTGTCTGGCTTAGGGTCACACAGTCAGTCACTGTCAGAGCCTGAATACAAGTCTTTTTTGAATTAGAAGCCAGCTTTCTTGTTTCATAATTTTATGATCTTTTCTGAATAGGTGAATCCTACCCAATGGAACTGAACCTTCATCACCAAGAAAAACAATTAAGGAAATATAACCAATATATTGATCTCATCCAATAAGAAATCTGACTTCAAATCTGTTAACCAATCTTCAGGGATATTATTGCTTTCTTAATTATTCAGAGGTTGGTTTCTTTTTAGTGATCTGTTCATTTGCATTGTATTCATTTTGCATATTACTATCCTGCTTTTGCTTGTTTCATTCTATATCAGTTGGTACAATTCTTCCTATACTTTTCTGAGCTCCTCATATTGAACTTTCTTACTTCGGTATATCAATTGCAAACATAAGGATCCTTATGGATTTTGGAGAACTATCCCTGGCCTTTTGCACTGGAAGGGAACTTGAATATCTACCAATCAAAATAATCAAAAAGATATTTACTGAGGGCTTATTATATAGCTAGTGCTGTCAGGGATCCAAAAAAAGATCCCAAAAATCCCAAAGGGGAAATAAAACATACACACATGAGACATGTAAAGAATGAATTCAGCAAGATAAAAAGTGTGAAATGATGTGCTCCAGGGAATTAGAGAATGACTATGTATAATAAAGTGATAATTATAAAGCTCCTCAAGAAAAGTACAGCAATGAAAAATGATTAACAAATTTTGGCAGGTGAATATATTATATCACCATTGTACTATAGAGAATAATAATAAGGAAGAATTCACAGGAACAACAGGAGAGCTATGTGAAATGACATGGAATGCAGAAAGCAGGATCAACAAAGTATGAAGACATCAGTAAATCAAATAGAATTGAGATTACTGGTACCACATAATTAAAAACTGAACCCAGTCTTTCTTTCTGCTAATAAATCATAAATAATGAAAGTAGAAATTGCCATCAGTCATAAATGCCTTTTTAGGTGATTTTCCTTACATTGTTTACAATGTTTTTTGTGGAAAGTTTGTTTATATGGTTTTGGGAATGTGCCTGTTGAATTGAAACAAAATACGTCAACAGAATAAAAAATTTTAAAGACCAGGAGACGGGCAAAAAAAAAATCAATGCTAGCTCAAGCTTTTAATTTTAGCTTTCACACTTGTTATTATTGTTCAGTCTTTCAATTGTTGTCTGACTTTTTGTGACCCCATTTGAGTTTGTTTTTTTTGCAAAAATACCATTGTTGTTTGCCTTTTCCTTTTTTCAGTTCATTTTTCATATGAGGAAACTGAAGCAAACAGGAATAAGTGACTTGCATAGGATTGCACAGCCAATAAGTATCTGAAGCAAATTTTGAACTCATAAAAATGAATCTTTCTTATTACAAGCCCAGCACTCTATCCACTGTGCCACAAAGAATTCAATGAACTCTAAGGTCTCTTCCAGTCTATTAAATTGCTCATTGACATGTTTTTTTTTTTCTTCCATTGATACAATACTCCCATTATTCCTGGCACCCCAAGTTGTCAGTGTTTCCCATTGTTCTTCCAAAGTTAGCCAGTGTTTTACATTGGAGATATTTTATACTTACTTGTCTGTGTGTAAGCTATCCTTCTTCTTTCCTTCATTAGAATATAAGCTTTGTGAGAGCAAAAAAAAAAAAAAAAAAGAATTCATTTGCCCTGGGTTTAATGTCTGGGCTAGAATAGGTGATTAATAAATGTTGGACTGAACTGAATTTTCAATCAGAAGCTCTTTGAATGCATTTTAATGGAATGGGTTCCATACACCAAAATAGCCTAAATCAATTTCAGTCACATGTGTATAGCACTAGCCAATGATGAAGTGTCCATGAAGAAAAGGATAAAAATGTTCAGCTTCATAATGCACCATGGTGATACACTCCCTGAATACTGAAGAGGAAAAAGCAGACAGGTATTTTAAAAAACAACATATTGAATTTCTCTTTATCATGGTCACATGATAAATAGAGGTCAGGATGAAAGATGTGACAGAAATAGTTTTAAGTATGAATGGATATCATATCCATTATCTAGTAAAGATGGCAAAGGACAGAAGAACCATTCCAACTTACAGATTAATTTCATTGGGACCATAGAGGATAAAAACTTGGAGGGATAGAGCCAATGTGATGTTTGTTCTGAGAGAAATATAAAATTTGTTTATTCAGATACTTGGTAGATATGGCAGCACTTTTCTTGAAACATAAAAATAGACAGTACAAGGGCTTTCATTTCAGTCTTCAGCAGGGGCTCTTCACATAAGTCAACACAATTATCTGCCCCACTGGAGGGAAACAGCAATATAAAAAAAAAAATCTCAAAGTTCTTTATATTTGCCTAGATGTGCATCATATAAATATGTGAAAGAATGTCTTATAGAATTATAGAAACATACAATATTGAAGGAGGAAAGTATCTTAGAAATCACGTAGGTCTACCCCATCATCTAACAAATTGTTTTCTTTCCTGACCTTGCATCCATAGGGCAAATAAAAGAAAGAAAGCATCAGGAGCTGGGGTGGGAAGAAAGCTAACTTGGAATTTCAAACGGAGCAGCTTTGAAATCACTTCATGAGGAGTTGACTATATGTTGTCTTTGGGGGTTTGGGTTTTTTTTTTTTTAATAATGTCCCCTTAGTTGGTCCCATTCTTATCTGATATATAAGTATGTCCTATGGAATGCAGGGCTGGTTCAATATTAGGAAAACTATCAGTATAATTGGTCATATTAATAACCAAAGTAACAAAAACCATAAGATCATCTCAATAGATGCAGAAAAAGCATTTGATAAAATCCAACATCCATTCCTATTAAAAACACTTGAGAGTATAGGAATAAATAGACTTTTCCTTAAAATAATCAATAGCATCTATTTAAAACCAGCAGTAAGCATCATATGTAATGGAGACAAACTGCATTAATTCCCATCAAGATCAGGAGTGAAACAAGGTTGCCCACTCTCACCATTACTATTTAATGTTGTATTAGAAATGCTAGCTTTGGCAATAAGAGTTGAGAAAGAGATTAAAGGAATAAGAACAGGCAATGAGGAAACCAAAATATCACTCTTTGCCGATGATATGATGGTATACTTAGAGAACCCCAGAGATTCTATTAAAAAGTTATTAGAAATAATCCACAACTTTAGCAAAGTTGCTGGTTATAAAATAAACCCACATAAGTCATCAGCATTCTTATATATCACTAACAAAATCCAACAGTCAGAGTTACAAAGAGAAATTCCATTTAAAGTAACTACTGATAATATAAAATATTTAGGAATCTATCTGCCAAGGGAAAATCAGAAACTTTATGAGCAAAATTACAGACCACTTTTCACACAAATTAAGTCTGATCTAACCAATTGGAAAAATATTAAATGCTCTTGGATAGGGCGAGCAAATATAATAAAGATGACAATATTACCTAATCTATTTATTTAGCACTATACCAATCAGACTCCCAAAAAACTATTTTGATGACCTAGAAAAAATCTAGGTTCATATGGAAAAACAAAAGGTCAAGAATTTCAAGGGAATTAATGAAAAAAAAAAAATCAAATGAAGGTGGCCTAGCTGTACCAGATCTAAAATTATAAAGCAGCAGTTACTAAAACCATCTGGTATTGGCTAAGAAATAGACTAGCTGATCAATGGAATAGGTTAGGTTCAAAGGACAAAACAGCCAATAACTTTAATTATCTAGTGTTTGACAAACCCAAAGACCCCAGTTTTTGGGATAAGAATGCATTATTTGACAAAAATTGCTGGAAAAATTGGAAATTAGTATGGTAGAAACTAGGCATTGACTCACACTTAACACTGTACACCAAGATAAGGTCAAAATGGGTTCATGATCTAGGCATAAAAAATGAGATTATAAATAAATTGGAAGAGCATAGGATAGTTTACCTCTCAGACCTGTGGAAGAGGAAGGAATTTATGACCAAAGAAGAACTAAAGATCACTATGGACTACAAAATAGAAAATTTTGATTATATCAAATTGAAAAGTTTTTGTGCAAATAAAACTACTGCAGGCAAGATTAGAAGGGAAACAATAAACTGGGAAAACATTTTTATAGTCAAAGGTTCTGATAAAGGCCTCATTTCCAAAATATATAGAGAATTGACTCTAATTTATAAAAAATCAAACCATTCTCCAATTGATAAGTGGTCCAAGGATATGAACAGGCAATTCTCACATGAAGAAATCGAAACTATTTCTAGCCATATGAAAAGATGCTCCAAATCATTATTAATCAGAGAAATGCAAATTAAGACAACTCTGAGATACCACTATACACCTGTCAGATTGGCTAGAATGACAGGGAAAGATAACGAAGAATGTTGGAGGGAATGTGGGAAAACAGGGACACTGATACATTGTTGGTGGAATTGTGAACATATCCAGCCATTCTGGAGAGCAATTTGGAACTATGCCCAAAAAGTTATCAAACTGTGCATACGCTTTGATCCAGCAGTGTTACTACTGGGCTTATATCCCAAAGAGATACTAAAGAAGGGAAAGGGACCTGTATGTGCCAAAATGTTTGTGGCAGCCCTGTTTGTAGTGGCCAGAAGCTGGAAAATGAATGGATGCTCATCAATTAGAGAATGGTTGGGTAAATTGTGGTATATGAATGTTATGGAATATTATTGTTCTGTAAGAAATGACCAGCAGGATGTATACAGAGAGGCTTGGAGAGACTTACATGAACTGATGCTGAGTGAAATGAGCAGAACCAGGAGATCATTATATACGTCAACAACGATACTGTATGAGGATGTATTCTGATGGAAGTGGATTTCTTTGACAAAGAGAAGATCTAAGTCACTTTCTATTGATCAAGGACGTACAGAAGCAGCTACACCCAAAGAAAGAACACTAGGAAATGAATGTAAACTGTTTGCATTTTTGTTTTTCCTCCCAAGTTATTTATACCTTCTAAATCCAATTCTCCCTGAACAACAAGAGAACTGTTCGGTTCTGCATACATAGATTGTATCTAAGACATACTGTAACTTCTTTAACATGTATAGGACTGCTTGCCATCTGGGGGAGGGGGTAGAAGGAGGGAGGGGAAAATCGGAACAGAAGTGAGTGCAAGGGATAATGTTGTAAAAAAAAATTACCCTGGCATGGGTTCTGGCAATAAAAAGTTATTAAAAAAAAATATATATATATATATGTCCTATGACATGGGAGCTAAGGAATAGTTTTGCATTCATAATTCCCCCCTCCCCATGTTTACATTTGTCTAAATCCCCACAGGACTAATACAGGGTATCAGAACACCTTTAAAATGCCATTTCCTTAGAGTAAAATTGTTAAGTAATTAAGACTTAGGCAAATACTGAAATGAGGGAAAATATTAAGTATTTAATGGGTAGCAGCTAGGCAACATGGTGGATAGAATACCAGGCTTGTATTCTAGGAAGATTCATCTTCCTGAATTCAAATCTTCCCTCAGACACTTACAAGTTACTTCACTCTGTTTGCCTCAGTCCTCTCAGTTGTACAGTGAGCTGGAGAGGGAAATAACAAACCACTCCAGGATCTTTGCCAAGAAAATCCCAAATGGGATCAGTAAGAGTCAAACATCACTGAAATAACTGAATGACAAAAATTAATGAAAATATTCACAACTGAAATAGCCTTTCACAATACATTTTCGTTCATTATCTCATTTGATCATCACAGCAATCCTGTGAATTTAGTAAGACAGATGTTATTAGGCATCTATTACAGGGGAGAGATCACTGGGCCTGAATCTGGAAGACCCGACTACAAATTCAACCTTAGGCACTTACTATGTAACCCCTGGATACTTAATTGCTATCTGCCTCAATTTCCTCCAATAAAAATCAGGATAATAATATAATCTATCTCCCAGGATTGTTGTAAAGATCAAACCAGGTAACAGTTGTAAAGCACTTATCACACATAAAGACTTAAGGGAACTGAGATACTCCTTCCTTCCTTCCATACCAATTTTACAGAAGACAAAATAGACTATAATGGTTAATAAACCAAGCAATTAAACATCAAGCATTTCTTAAGTGACTACTGTATACCTGGCATGAAATTAGGTTCATCAAATACAAAATTGAAATATTCCCTTATCCCTTAAAGAACTTACATCCTATTAGAAGAAACAAATGTGCACTAAAAGTAAACACAAAACATAACCAAAGTAAAAACACAGCCATAATTCAAGAAACATTTATTAAGCACTATAATAGGAACTACCTTCATTTTACTTATAAATTGACTTCTGTTTTTGTTTTCTTCATTTTACAGACCAGGAATGTAATTTGCTATGACTGCTTGAAATACCTAAGTAAGACTAGTGCCCAGCTTCTTATTGCAAATTTACCCTTTAGTCTATCCAGAAATTCTCAAAGTATGATCCCGGGACCTGTGGGGATCCCTGAAATACTTTCATAGGATTCATAATAACAAAACTATTTTCATACTAACATTAAATCTGAAATATGTTGGATAAATGCTTTAAAACCAGCTCTCCTGGAAAATAATGTGCATAGGACATACTTAGAAGTTAAATCTGCATTATTAATATTTTCACCATCATTTTTCTCATCTAGACAATCAACAAAACAATAACTCAAACCCTAATTTGTAGCATTTGACAATTTCTTATGCTCACACTGAAAATTTAACTATCAGATCTCATGTTATGAGCTGGCTCTAGAACTTCTCTAAAAGATTTTTAAGGGTTTTTTAAAAATAGTATTTTATTTTTTCAAATACAAGTAAAGATAATTTTCAACATAGATTTTCGTAAAACTTTTATGTTTGAACTTTTTCTCCCTCCTTCCCTCACTTCCTCTCTCTCTAAGACAGCAAGCAATATGATATGGGTTAAATATGTGCAATCCCCTTAAACATATTTCCATATTTGTCATGTTGTACAAGAACAGTTAGACCAAAAGTAAAAAAAAAAAAAAAAAAAAAAAAAAAAAAAAAAAAAAAAAAAAAAAAAAAAAAAACCAAGAGAAAGAAAAAAAAAAACAAATAAAAAGGTGAAAATAGAGTGCTTCAATTCACATTCTGTCTCCATAATTTTCTCTTTGGATGCAAATGGCATTTTCCATTCCAATTCTATAGAAATTGCCTTGAATCATCGGATTGTTTAGAAGAGCCTGTCGTGCTGTTACTCAGTACAATGTTGTTTCAGTTCTGCTTACTTCTCTCAGCATCAATTCATGTAGGACTTTCCAGGCCTAAAAGATGTTTTAATTTCAAAACCACTAAATATCAATGGAAATAACCCATATAACAAACACTCTTTGAGGACCTCAATAATTTTTAAGAATGTAAAGGGAATTGCAAAACCAAAATGTTTGAGAACCACTAATTTAACCTATACCTCTTTTTCTTTTTTATTATTTCTTTTTTTTTATTAAAGATTTCTAATTTTCAAAAGATATGCATGAAAAAAAAACAAAAGATATGCATGGATAATTTTTCAACATTAATCTTTGCAAAACCTTATGTTCCAATTTCCCTCCTTTCCCCCACCTCCTCCCCTAGATGGCAAATAGTCCAACATATATTAAACATGGTTTAAAAAAAATATGTTAAATCCAATATATGCATACACTTGTCTTGCTGCACTAGAAAAATCAAATCAAAAAAAAAAAAGAGAGAGAAAGAAAATAAAATGCAACAACATAAACAACAATAAAAAAAGTGAAAATGCTATGTTGTGATCCATACTCAGTTCCCACCCACCATCCTCTCTCCAGGTATAGATGGCTCTCTTCATCACAAGATTATTGGAAATGGTCTGAATCATCTCATTGTTGAACAGAGCCACATCTATCAGAATTGATCATTGTATAATTTTGTTGTTGCAATTATACCTTTTTTTCTCCCCCCCAAAAAAAGATTTAAAATATCTAGATGTGAAGACATGAAATGAACAAGATCACACCAAAGGTAGAAGGACTATTAATCAGACTCCGAGGTACTTCATCTCTAAATTCTACATACCACATTTCCTTCCTAAAATAAATGTTTAAAAGCTTAAGTTCAATGTAGAAAATAAGACAACAAATATTTTTTAAAAACCACATACCAACATTTCAATATTTTATTAATCACCATGTGACCACAGTTTATTTTTATGTTGCAGATAAGCTGAGGATTTTTTCCCAGTCTTAACTAACTTGGAGTCTGTAGGACCCCAATGTCCTACAGTTTTCTATAGTCCTAATAGTTTTCTGATTTGTTTTTCAAAAAACAATCGTGAACAGGGACACTGATACATTGTTGGTGGAATTGTGAATACATCTAGCCATTCTGGAGAGCAATTTGGAACTGTGCTCAAAAAGTTATCAAACTGTGCATACCTTTTGATCCAGCAGTGTCTCTACTGGGCTTATACCCCAAAGAGATACTAAAAAAGGGAAAGGGACCTGTATGTGCCAAAATGTTTGTGGCAGCCCTCTTTGTAGTGGTCAGAAGCTGGAAAATGAATGGATACCCATCAATTGGAGAATGGTTGAGTAAATTGTGGTATATGAATGTTATGGAATATTATTGTTCTGTAAGAAACGACCAGCAGGATGAATACAGAGAGGATTGGCAAGATCTACATGAACTGATGCTGAGCGAAATGAGCAGAACCAGGAAATCATTATATACCTCAACAACGATACTGTATGAGGATGTATTCTGATGGAAGTGGATTTCTTCAACAAAGACAAGATCTGACTTAGTTTCAATTGATCAAGGATGGACAGAAGCAGCTACACCCAAAGAAAGAACACTAGGAAATGAATGTAAACTGCTTTCATTTTTGTTCTTCTTCCCGGGTTATTTATACCTTCTAAATCCAATTCTCCCTGAGCAACAAGAAAACTGTTTGGTTCTGCACACATATATTGTATCCAAGATCTACTGTAACCTATTTAACATGTATAGAACTGCTTGCCATCTGGGGGAGGGGGTGGAGGGAAGGAGGGGAAAAATCGGAACAGAAGTGAGTGCAAGGGATAATGTTGTAAAAAATTACCCTGGCATGGGTTATGTCAATAAAAAGTTATTTAATAAAAAAAAAATTTTTTTTAAAAAGTAGAAGAAAAAAAAAACAATCGTGAAATGGATTTAAAATAGATTTGAACATTTCAGATTTTCTTACTGTGCTATCTCAAAAAGGAGGATAAAAAGCTGGTATAAGGAGAATACAGGGTGCTTTGATTAGATTAAGGGGAAAAAAAGATAAAAAATACATTTTCAAATTCTGTGATATTTTGTAACTCTAACAACAACTTCAAAAGAAAAAAAAAGTCTTTTTCTTGGGAAATGTTAAAGGACTTTTGTACTAAATTATTTCCACAATATTTTCAGATTCCTTAAGGCTAAAAATATGTTTGATTTTTTTCTTCTAAAAAGGTGAAATATCTTCTTAGTCTTTTTGGGAGAAGAGAGGCAATTGGGGTTATGTGACTTGCCCAGGGTCACACAGCTAGTAAGTATTGGAGCCAAATTTGAACTCAGGTCCTCTTGATTCCTAGACCAAGTTTCAATCCACTACCTGCTTGCAATTTATCGTTCTAATTTAAATACTTACTTTTTTAAATGAATGCATGTTTTCTGCTTGTTTCTAATTTCTACAATTCTCTTTAGATTCATAACTTGACTTTTTTTACACACTGAGCATGCTTGCAAAGGTCACTTGTTTTACTCTAACACTATATCTTATAATATTGTGATGATTGTTCATTAATGTGACATTTTGCGAATGTAAACATGAGAAAACATTGAATTGTGTAATTAATGGGAATTTGTTCATGTGTTTTATACATTAGAGATGGGGACAAAGAACTCTCTGCTGAAATCTTGGATGAAACAAGAGAAATGTGTTTCTCCAAATGTACAATGTCCATAGTTTAATGCATCTTCACCTTATGCCTACCAAGGATATTATGGTGAAACAAGAAAAGAAAAGAAGCACTCTTCAGCAGAAAGAATTTGGACAGGAACTATTTGGGGTTTTGCCTTTGAATTCCCAGTCACTAATACAATGCCTGACACCTAATTTGTTTTTTAGTCATGTCTGACTCTTCATAACCCCATTTTGAGGTTTTCTTGGCAAAGATAGTATAATGGTTTGCCACTTCCTTCTCCCTCATTTTATAGATGAACAACTGAGGCAAACAGTTAAGTGATTTACCCAGTGAGTGGCACAAAGTTATTAAGTGGCTGAGGTCAGATTTGAACTTATGAAAATGAGTCTTCCTGATTCCAGACCTAGCTTTTGATCCAGCTGATTGACTAACTTTTGAATCTTACAACTATATAAATTGATTATCCTTCCTCTTTACTCATGATATAAATGAACTGCCTGTCTCCTTTTTCACTATCAACACTTTTAAATTCAGTGGTTTGGTAAAGCACTTAATTGCTTTTTCCTGATTTTAGCAGAAATTGGCTCCAATCTACTGGAAATACTCAAGTTTAAATTAGATAAACACACATTGAAAAAGCATAGAATGATAGATATTGGAGCTAGAAGAGATTTCAGGGATCTTTGAGCTAATCTCTTTATTTTACAAATAAGGAAACTGAGGCACTGAGAGATTAAAATGACTAGCCCTAAATCATGCAGCTAATATATGTCTGGGTGAAATTCAAACCCCCAAATCCAAATCCGACATTTTATCCAGAAGCAGCTAGATAAAAGGCTGGGCCTGGAGTCAATAAGAGCTGAATTTCAGTGTTGGACATCCATGTACTAGCTAGGCAAAGACTGGGCAAGCCATTTAATGTGTCTTGCTTTAGTTTCTTCACCTACGGGTTATAACAGCATCTACCTCTCAAGGTTGTTTTGAGGATCTGTTGAAATAATAACATTGGTGGAGCACTCAGGATACGACATGGTAGATGCTTAATAAATACTTATTCCCTTTCCCCCTATAACTTATACCACACTGTCTTTCATGTTATTGGTTGGACCTCTAGCCCTTCTCTCACTGAATTTCTGAGAGCAAGCCTGTGAAACTGAGGCTGCCAAAACTTGGTTCTGATCATTTCTCTGGGTATGTGCTTCTAGACTGAGGCTAAGTCTGGACACAAGGATGATTAACCAGTGAGAGCATACTATAAAGGAAGCCCAGATGGAGAAAGCTGTAGTGAACAAAAGGGGAATGATGAGAGAAGCAAAGAGTGATTTTTTTAGTGTCTATTGGGAACACTGATTTTTCTGCAGCTCTGTTTGACAGCATCAGACCCCGAATCAGGAAATACAGCCTATGCTCTCACAGGGGGTCCTCAAACTATGGCCCGCGGGCCAGATGCAGCAGCTGAGGACATTTATCCCCCTCACTCAGGGCTATGAAGTTTCTTTATTTAAAGGCCCACAAAACAAAGATTTTGTTTTTACTAATAGTCTGGCCCTCCAACAGTCTGAGGGACAGTGAACTGGCCCCCTATTTAAAAAGTTTGAGGACCCCTGCTAGAGCTTAATCCCTCCAGCTGGTCAAGGCTTTTTCCCAGTTTCCCATCCAAGCACCAACCCAACCCAACCACACAAGATTAAGGCTAATAGTGACTGGAGCACCAATAGATTCTTCTAAGTGAAGAAAGACAGATGGGAAAAAATTGAATGTTGATATAAGTTCCTAGTGTCCTGAATCTGTGATACTGTGTTGGTTCTTGATTCTGGCCCTGCTCCTAGGTCCTACCTCCTCCTTCCCCAGTGCCAATTCCAACTTCTCCTACCCTCCCCCCCCAAAAAAAAAACAAATAAAAGTTAAAGTAGGGGAGCCCTTGAAAAATCCTTACAAACATTTTAAAGTACTAACACCTAGGACCAACCTCAGTGGGTGGAACACCAACCACACCTTTTCCTGCTTATAAAGCTGAACTAAATAAATAAAATTCTTCAAGCCAAATTCATTCAGGTCCGGTGCCTTAATTTGACCTTGTTCTTTTGTAAATTCATTAATCATTTATTTAAGCACATAGGTGGCATATGGATAGAGCTCTGGGTTTGAAGTCTGGAAGAGTCCAAATCTGACCTCAGATCCTCACTACCTGGGACTCTGGGCAAGTCCCTTAAGCTTGTTTACCTCAGTTGCCTCATGTATAAAATGAACTACAGAAGGAAATGGCAAACCACTCCAGTCTTTGACAAGAAAACTCTTAATGGTTTCACTACTGAAACGATTGAACAACATGCAAGGAGGCACAGTGCTAATTGTTAGAGATAGAACTACAAAGAATGAAACAATCATGATGCTCACCTTTTAACTTCAGCTTTGTAACCAAAAGAGGCCCCACTTGACCTCAACTTTGTATCTCTACTGTGGACTACTCCACTTCATTCTGTCCAGTACCAATCCCCTCAGATCTATATTTTGCCTACCTCTGAAAGTGATGATATAATAGGTGTGACTTCCTAATCCAGTAGAAAAAGTAGAAATAACATTTGTCAAACTATAAATGGAAGAGGAACATACAAAAGGAAAAAAAAAAAAGGCAGACAAACTGAACATCTGGCAAGAGTGAAAGACAATTAAACTTACCATATAAAGTCAATAAAAGAGATTTCCAATTTGTTAGTCCTGTCTAAATAAGAGAATCAAGATCTTCCAGAGACCTTGAGAGACCACAAATCTAGCACTTGGCACAAGGCCTGGCACATAGTTGGTGCTTAATAAATGCTTGTTGACCAATGCAATGACTTCTTATTTCTCAGTTTTCAAATTTCTTATGAATTTCCCTACGATTCCAATAATAGTAATTTTGTAGCTGAGCTCTGGCCAGGCTGAATCCCTTTGAACAATGGATCAATGATTCTATCATCCCAGAGGAGAGCTTCCCAGATCAGATTTGCTTCATCCAGATCTACATCTTGCTACTGAACCCAGATGGGTCTGATGGACAAAGGGAGACTGGTGACTGCATAGCCCTCCCTCACTTCAATCCAATTTACTTGCAAGTTCATAGGATCATCTCCCTGATGTCATGGTCCTCTTCAAGAACCAAGGACAAGCAATAATATCAACTGGGAAGACTAGGTGACCCAATGGATACAGAAATCAAAAAGACCTGAGTTTAATATAAACTCAAGACAGTCCCTGCACAAATCTTATAACCTCTGTGTGCCTCAGTTTCCTCAACTGTAAAATGGATATCATAACCTACCTCAGAAGGTTATTGTGTAGATCAAATGAGATCACATTTTTAAAATCTCTGTTTAGCTAAGAGTATGTACTACATAAGTGCTAGCTATTACTGTTATGCTGATCTATTCCTACTTACCAAAAGAAAAATGCCCTCAAAGAAAGATGTTATAGAGAAGAAAACAAAAAGAGATTTCCCTGTCGAGCCTGCTAAGAATAAACTCAGAGAAATGAATACAGAAGGCTCCCAGAAATAATGTCTGACTCTGGCACTCAAGAATAAAATGCTTTACTTTGGCACAATACTCCCACCAACTTCTACAATTTAGGTAACTATGCTAGTTTACTTAACAGCTAGCTGTGTTTTTTAAAATGTCCTTTCCAAGCACTATTTTAGGATTTATTTACTATCTATGATGATGAAAAGGTCTAATTTTTTCAATATAATTTTTGAGGAGTTTATACAAATCGCATCCCTTCCAGATTTATGCAAATAACCCCCTCTGGCTTAAAACTATCAGCTTAGTTTAAGAGTTATTAGCCTTTTGAAAAATCTAACCTCCTCTGAAGAAGCAATCTCAATGTTTCTCTTGAATTACTGTTGTTTATTTTTCCAGAACAATTAAGGATTTTTTCCCCAGTACTAGAGCATCTGTGTAAACTTTCAACCCTAGGGTGGTCTCCGGGCTAATATCCTCTCTTTTGTTAACAGTTGCAAATTAGAAGCATTTCCGTTAGAGCTATTAACACACTTTGGACTTTAGTATTGCATTTATCTACCTTTTCCTGATGAGATAAATTTCATTTTTTATTTGTGGACTATTCCTCTAAGTCTTGACTGATGATGGTAACTACTAAGACACTCCAGGAAAACAAATTTAATTTCTGTTTATTCAACTAGAAAACAGAAAAATAACATGGCCTACCTTCCATTCCTTGGGTTATAGAATTTCAAGTCTCTAAAGTGGTAGAGTTAAGATTCAAACTCAGATTTCTGAAACCCTAGAATCTGCCTTCCCAATCCACTGGTTTTTGTTACTGTTCAGTCTTTTCAATCATTCTGACCCTTATGACCCCGTTTAGGGTTTTCTCGGCAAAAACACTAAAGTGATTTGTTATTTACTTTCTCCAGCTCATTTTGTAGATGAAGAAGCAAAGCAAACAAGGTTAAGTGACTTCTCCAGGGTCCCACAGTTAATAAATGTCTGAAGCCATATTTGAATTAAAGAACATGATTCCAAACCCAGTGCTTTCTGCACTTTGCCATCCCATTGCCCAGCAATTACTCTTTAGCGTCCAGCAAATAAAAGGATCAAGACTTAGAGGTATTTCTTCCAAATTTCTCATTTTACAGTGGAGGAGGTCCCGTGAAATTAAATGCCTTAGCCAAGATTACACAATTATTATAAAGCATATCTAGAATTTGAAATCAGTTCTGAATCCCAAACTACCATATTTCTATCATTCCAAAGAGATTGTAAAAATGTTTCTATACCACTTATACTTTATACAATTTTATGCTACATAAGCTGCTCAAATATTGATCCTCTTATAGAAAAGAAAACATCAGTAGGTTCACAAGAAGGTCAATACCATTAAATATAAATTAATCATGAACTAGTCCTCCAATTTCAGGGATTTAGGTTCACTGTTAGGATACAACCACCAACAAGGCATATTTTATATGTATGATGTAGGGGAAAGGATGAAGGGGTTCAGTCTTTCAGTCATTGACTATGCAACCTGTGAACTGAATTTCTTGGTTTCTTTCAACTCAAAATTTTATGAGTCCATATATTTTAAATGGCTTAAAAAAAAAAAAAATTAGGCACTAGATTTTAAAAGCCCTGCTAACTTGGCTTTGAGCTACTTTTTTTTTTTAATCTCTTTTGATTTTTACAGTCACTATCAAGACAAATTCTAGACATGGCAAAACAAATAGCTCCCACTCCCCTCCTCCTAAATTGCCCTTTGCACCCTGTTCTCCTTGGTCCCTCACCCTTCCCCCACAACCCTCAATCAGAAGCAATGGGAGCAGGAAATGAATTTTAACTCTCAAACTCTGATTTGGAAGCCCGCCAAAGGAGAGACTGAAATAAAAGGGCTCAAGGAAGGCCAGGCAGGAAGATTTCTGTTTCTTATGTGGGACATCCTCTAGTTATTGAAATTCTCATTTCAGCATACCAGACAGAAGAATTCGATGAAAGCAAGCTTTTGCTCTAGCAAAGGATGGAACAATGCCCCTGTTTCCCCCTCAGAGGCCACTGCACTCTGTTTCTTGTCCTGTTTTTCAGCTTTCTGAGAAAGTGTTTTCTTTGGGTGCTACTGAACTCTTTGTGGGCACCTGACTTGTGTTCTCCTCCAAACCAAATAAATGAATGGTTAGGACTTATTCCTCTGAAAGGATTCGAAGTTGTAAGTGAGGTAGGAATTAATAACATCATGTTATAAGGGGATATTTCTTAATAATTAGAGTTCTTAGGGAGCAAAAGTAGAATGAATTAAACTGATCTTCCAAAAGGGTTAGTATACCATAACCACCATATTCCCTTATTAAATTCAGTGATTCCCTAGTTTTGTTCAGTCAGTCTTGTCTGACTCTCAGTGGTCCTATTTGGGGGTAGAAAAAATACTGGAGTGATTTGCCATTTCCTTCTCTAGCTCATCTTACAGATGAGGCAACTGAGACAAACAGTGTTAAATGACTTGTCCAGAGTCACATAACTGGTAATTCTCTAAGCTAAATTTGAACTCAGATCTTTTTGATTCTAAACCCAACGGTAGATCCACTGAGCCACTGACCACTGATCTTCTTCTAATATCAGACAGATGGAGAGGATTAAGTCCTGCAAATGACATGTTGGCTGTGAGAAACAGGACAAAACATTTCATCCCTCTTATTCCACCATATTCTAAATTTTCCCTCTTGGATTACCTTCAATTTATCCTATATATATTTTGTTTGCATAGGCAGCTAGGTGATACAATAAATAGAGTGATAGCCTAGGAGTCAGGAAGACCTGAGTTCAAATTTGCCCTCAAACACTTAGTAAATGTGTGACCCTCCCGGAGTCACATAACCCTGTTTACCTCAGTTTCCTCATCTGTCAGATGAGCTGGAAAAGGAAATGGCAAACTATTCCAGTATCTCTGGAAACCTCAAAAGGGCAAAAAAAAGTTGGGAATAACTGAAAATGACTGAACAATAATATCTTGTTGTTCATAGTTGTCTTCCTCATTAGATTATGAGCTGCATAGAACAAGATCTGGTTTTTGCCATTTTTTTTATCTGAAGAATTGAATTTAGCTCATAACAAATATTTAATAAGTGCTTGTTGACTTAACTTGTCAAGGGGAAGTACTAAGATTAAGGATCTCAAGATGAAATTCTTTTCTAGGTATAGGCCAGACAAATGGCTTCTGAGGTCTCATACATACAATTCGAAATGCTTTGCAAAAATATTAAATTTAATTGAAATATTTCCTTTAAAGAATTAATTCCTATAGATCAGAGAATATTCAGTTTTTAAACTGGTTGTTACAAAATCTAAAGAAAGTAAAGGTTACCAAAATGAGTAAATTGGAAAGATTACATCATCCTTTGCAAATGTCACACTCCAAGTTATTCATCTTATTGTTTGTTCTCCAAACACTTTAAGTTGTGACTAGAAGGTGGAGAGAGTCCTAACTTTGGATTTGGATTCAGAGAAATCTGAGATCAAATGCTGCCTCAGACATTTCCTCCTCTATGATCTTGGGAGAGCTTTCCAACCTTTCAGTGATTCTAGCCAACTCTCTAAGGTAGCAAAGAAGGGGCCCACTTGAATTGGTAAAATTAGTCTCTTTATCTGAGGTCCCTACAATGATAAAAACCACTAATCCAATCTAGCCACAGGAACTGATACTTAACTTATCTCTAAGAAATTTACCATCTAGTCTGGGATCTGAGGCATAAAAACATGAAAAGATAACCAATAATGTAAAATGCTAGATGCTAAATGTCCCTTTGCCTAAAATCATAGAAATTTATTTCCAGCTTGTGACATCTCTGATGACCTTACATCTTAATATTCTCTTCAAGTTTACAGAATAGTGAATTTCATTCCATCTTGCTGTCAGTTGATGGAAATAATAAACAGTGCACAGGCTTAGGAGGGAAAGTTTTAACAGTTCTGAGTTATAACCTCTGTCTGTAAGAAACCTTAAGGATTATCTTCCATACATAGTCTTCTCTTAAAGCTTAATCAAATTGGAATGTGGACATCCAACTAAGTCAAATCAATGGTTGTTCAGTTGTTTCTGACTCTTTGTGACCCCATATGAGATTTTCTTGGCAAAGACACTACAATAATTTGCCATTTCCTTCTCCGGCTCATTTTACAGAGGAGGAAGTTGAGGCAAACAGGTTGAGCAACATACCCAGTAGCTAGTGAGTGTCTGAGAACAGATTTGAACTCAGGAAAATGAATTTTCCTGTCTCCAAACTTTATACACTGAACTATCCAGCTACCCCAAACTACAATTGACACTCAACAAGCTAAATTTTCACTCAGAACAAGGTCTGAGTCTCATAATCTCATAATCAAGGTCTCATAATCTAATGAGGAAGAAATTTTGGCAAAAATTAGAAGGAGCCAGAGATGCTTGATTATTGCTTAATACTAATACTTTATTATTATTATTTAGTATTTATTAATACTTAATACTTTATGATTTCACTTTACTGATTTCCACTTTTGAATTTTTAATGTTATTTGTTTTTATGCTTTAAAGATAGTTTTTGTTTTTAACAAGCTATTTGCTTCTTAATATATCCATTATTCCTTATAACAGAATTTTAAAAATATAAAACAGTTCTGCAAAACCAAGGATCTAACCATATCCAACAACAGTAATGCAGCAATCCATTTCCACAGCCTCTCACCTTTCCACACAAAAAGGAAAGGAGGTTTGGGGTATAGTGAACTCTATTTTGATCATTCTAAAACATTTGTTTGGGTTTACAGAAAGTTCTTGGGAAATTCCTGCTAATTTTTTTTTTTTTTTTTACCTAGAAGGTCAGGGCAGTACCAGTCTGGCATGCCTGGTTTCACTCCTTTCAAGCCAGATTCTTGTTCTTCATTTCCCTTTTTAACCTTCCCCTTCCCATAACATATTTAAAATAACCAAAAAATGGATAATGCCAGAGTAAAAATTAACCATTGCTTTATTTTTTTGTTTGCCTTAGGAAAGTCCTAAATTCATAATTGGATCTATATTTTTTTTTCCTAATTTGGTATGTAAATAAAGGTGGGGTGGAATATGTGTATTAGGTTTGGAGTGGGGAGGGAATTTGTCCTTTTGGAAGCAAAATCTGGAACTAAAGGACTAGTGTTGTCAATTTAATTAGCCCTAGAAGGTGCGGCAGTGAATTAGGGCTGCTATGCATTTCATTACATTGTTTTGTTGAAAGAGAATGGGGGAAATGGGTAGTTTCCTTGGAAATACCCTGTTTCCCAGATTCAGGTCACTACTTTTCTTGAGCTCATTTGCAAGCAATCAGTTGTCTGTCTTTTTCAAGTGGCTCTGAAATACTGACTGGGTTTTTTTGGGTGTGAGTTAGGATTTGAATTCCATTCATCTTTATTAAAATAATCTAAATGATATATATAATATATATTTTTTTTAACTTCCTAGGAGTCACAGATCTATCTTGCCTGGGTTGGATTTTTTTTTTAAAGGTGAAATCATTTACAATGCTTTTCTTTATTTTGGCTCAGATCACACTCTGACTTATTGAATTGACTGCATTTGTCATCTACAGAACTCTGAGGGTTGACTTTCTTAACCTTGGTCACTTAGAGAAGGACTTCCATTGGTTAAGGGGGGAAAAAAACAAAAAGGTATTTGAAGTGAGGAAATGAAGGGGTGGAGCCTTCTCCCCTTCCTGCCAACTTTTGCAATTTTTTCCCAGGCTGTGATCAGGCCTGAAACAGAATCAGTCCATTTTGATTCCCTTTGATTGATAGAGTAAGGCGTGATGCCTCTGACTATGAAAACCTGAGCAAACCACCTCATCTCTCAATGCCATGAGTGGCTAGGGGGACTAAATTTCACTAAAGATATTATAGAGAAAATTTTCTTTTGGGAAGTCCCTTATATCAATTAAATTACAGCTTCATTCTCTTTCCCTATCAGACCTCCCAACTATCTTTCTCCCAGTATTAAAATGAAAGTTTTTGCTTTTAGAGTCAGCCACTGTCCTAAGATTCTTTTATATTTTATTCATTTTTCAGACCACAATTACATTTCATTTATCTTCATATTTGAACACAAAATCTATCACCTAAAATGTATTGCCTATACCCTTAGTCAGTTTTTTTAAAGTGTAAAACCCACCCCTGGAAATGACAGCAGTCCCCTAAATTCAGAATGAATGGAAAACTCATTAGTTGCCTATTGAAAAATCTTCAGAAAAACAGGCATTTCCTCCAGCTGCATAAGCTTGGTGTCTTCATTCCTTTCTCCCTAGGTCAGAGCCAAATGGATGTACTAAATGTAAGAGGGGGAAAAAAGAGCCATTCTCACATTCTCTCTTTGAAATAAAAATACTTATTGAGAAAGAAAGGGCAAGAGAGAATAGGATGAGAAGCTGGGAGAAGGAAAGGGAAGTAGGGAGGGATGAATAAATGACAATGACAAAAGGAACATAGCCTGACAGCTAACTGTACTGAAGGTATGGCCTGGTAGAGGAACACTGATGCTAGGTCATCAGCCAGTGTAATAGCCAAAAAGTGTAAGAGATTTTCTTTTTCTTTTGTAGCGATTACTCATCATCATTTAGTGAATAAAAACCTGACCTTCAGACAGGAAAACGTGGATTCTGACACAAGCTGACTCTATAACCCTTGACAAGACAGTTAATGTTCCAAATCCCCTGCTACCTACAAGTTACAAGAGAAAGATGCCCATAAAAGGATCCTCCACTTTTTATTAAAATCACAGGTGTTGTTCGAAACAAACAAATAAAAAACCCAACCCTGCTTAGCACTAGTTAATCACATCCACTTACTTAAAAACACCGTAAATCATTTCCTATCACACTTTCCTTCCCTAACTATATGTACAGGTTCATTCATTATTCTTTGTGGGAGAAGTATCCAATTAAGGTAGACTGCCTCTATCCTGTCCTTTCTAAATTACAGTTGGCTCAGGTAGATAACTCTAAATATTTAGGATACGCCAACTAGAGTGAGAGGAGAAAAAATGGAAGCAACCTGTAAAGTAATAAAAATAATATCTCATTCAGAGAAAATTTTTTCTCCCCACTCTATCAGGTAGGCAGTGCAGATCTTATTTTCATTTTACACAGGAAACAAAAACTCAGAAAAGTTAAGCGATCTGAGATCTTTATTTGTTTTTGTTTTTAGCAAGGGAGAGTTCTAAAGCAGTCACTAAGTCAATAAGCATTTGCCAAGTATTCACTACTTTACTACTTGAAAATTCCCATGCTAGGGGCTGAAAATACAACAAAAGTCTTTGCTCTCAAGAAACTTACATTCTAATGAAGGAGACAACACACAAATGATGGTAAGTACAACATATATTTTTATGCACATGTATATTTATGTGTGTATGTGTATATATATATATATATATATGGGTATATATGTATATAGGTTCATATGTATATATAGGTACACATGTATATATAGGTACACATGTGTATATATATATATATATATATATATATATATATATACCTATATGTACCTATATATACATGAATTCGTGTACATATATGGGCATATGTGTATATACACCCATGGATTCCTATACATATATAGGTGTGTATATGCACATATGGGTTCATGTGTATACAGGTATATGGGCATATATACATGCATATATATATATAATATATAGTACATCTATTATATGTGTTATACATATACATATATATATATATATACAATACTAATATATAATACATGTATATATCTAATACACACATGCTAAATTGAAGATAGCCCTGAAGAGAAAGCTCTAGATGTGGTATAGACCTAGAAAAATCTTCCATAGAAGACAGGATTTGCATTTAATCTCAAAGGGATCCACTATTTAAGGACTCTATGCTAAGGAAGGAAAATATACCAGACATAAGGGATAGCCACCAAAAAGGTTCAGATTCAAGAGATGGAGCAAAGAAGATTAGTGTCACAGATCAAGGAGGATGTGGAGAGTAGTAAGGTATTAAAAAAGGCAAGAAAAGCAGGAAGACTTTTGAAAGGCTTTAAAAGCCTGAGGATTTTATATTTGAATCTCGAGATAATAGGGAGCTATTGGATTTTACTGAGTAGGATTTAATCAGATCAGTGCTTTAAGAAGGTCAAATTCAATAGTTAAGTGGAGTGTGGATAGAGCAGGTAGGTAGCAGTATAGTAGATAGAACACCTAGTCTAGAGTATTAAGATCAGAATTCAAATTCAGCCTCAAACACTTACTACCTGGATGACTCTAGGCAAGTCACTTCACCCTGTTTGCCTCAGTTTCCACATTGGTAAAATGAGCTGGAGAAGAAAATGGCAACCCATTCCAGTATTTTTGCCAAGAAAACCCCAAATGGGGGTCACAAAGAGTGAGATATGGATGAAAGGACTGAACCACAATAACAAAACATGGACTGGAGTGAGACCAACAAATGGACCAGAAGGTCACTGCAATAGTCCTGGTCTGAAGTAGTGAAAGCCTGCACCAAATTGGTAGCAATGTCAAGAACAGGATGTATACATAAGCAGTAAGAAGGCAGAAATGATAGCACTTCACAGCAAATTGCGGTAAGTGGGAGCAAGAAGTCAAGGATGATACTTATATTGGAAGACTTACTGATCGATAGGAGAATGGTAGTGACAATAGAGAAGATAGGAAGAGGAAAAAGTAGATACTGAGCAGAAGGAAAATAGATAATTCAGTTTGGGACATCCAGTTCAAGGGCAGTTGGTAATGAGGGAATGGAGCTCAGGAGAGTTGTCAGGGCTGAATAAATAGATCTGAGAATCATCTATATTGACTCCATTAGAACTAATGGGATTGAGAGGTGAAGAGGGCTAAGAATAGACCCATGTAAGACACCTGAAGTTAATGGTTACTGAACAAGAGAAAGGACTTTGAAAAGTGACCTGACAAGTAGCAGCAGAAGCAGGAGAGACCATAGTCACGAAAACCTAGAAATAAGAAATATTCCAAGAAGAGGATGACCAACAAAGCCAAAGTTTGCAATGGGTCAAGAAGGATGGGGATTGAGAGAAAGCCATTTATATCAGACAATTAAGAGAACAGTGGTAATTTTGGAGAGAATTTCAATTATTTCTTGTGAGATAAAAACCAGATTGCAGACCCCGCTCTGGGGAAGAGGATGAGGATAGGAGATAGAGGTCCAAATGAACATAGCTTTTTCAAGTAGTTTATGAAATAGAGGAGAAGTAAGATGATAATTTGCAGCAATGGTGAATCTTGGATGATGAAAGAGGAGATTTTTTATCTCAATTGCTACCTAGCCTTAATCACTGAATGGATTGGAGACCTGTTGAAGACTTTAACTTAAAAAGACTAAGGTCTCCCACTACATCAGGACCATCTGTATCTGGCCACTGAATCAGACTCTGGAGGGGAAAGTGAGGTAGGTGACCTTGTCCAATCCTCTCTCACTCAAATCCAATTCACTTCCATGCAATACCATCACCTCCCTAAAGTCATGGTCATTTTCGAGAATAAAGAACAAATAACGGGGAAGATAGGATTAAGTAAAAGGTTGTTTTTAAGGATGGGGAAGAAATGTAAAGCCCAAAAGTTGGGTAGAGATTGATGATTAGTCAGAGACTGGGGATGATAAAGGATCAATTAGATGGAGAATGAGATCAAGAATGCACTTGGAACATAATAAATATGGAGATATATTTAAAAGGATTGCACATATTTTACCTATATCAATTTGCTTCCTGTCTTGGGGAGGGGAGAGGTAAGAAACACAAAGTCTTACAGGAATTTATTGAGAGGTTTCCCTTAACAAGGAGCATCAAGTCTTCATGTGAGACCAAAATGAAGACGATGGAATGGGGAAATGATGTGATATGAGATGAGAAAAAGGGGAGAAGAGGGAACTCTTGGCCAAAAGCTTTTTTTTTTCCTAGTGAAATATGAGGCAAAGGTCTCAGCAGAGGGGGTAAGGGAGATGTGCCATGGGAATTAATTTTTAAGGAGGAATAAATAGGTTTCATACACCTGTTGTGATGAGTGGGGGAGTAAATAAATTAGGGAGAATTAAAGGGACCCAATTTTAGATAGTGTGAAATGTTTGTGATAGATCCACTCAGTAGGGTTTAGTTATATTCTTCAGTAAATGAAAAGAAGGCAGCAGATGTTAGAAGTGGTAAAAAAAAAATACGACTTGTCAAAGTGTGATCAGCAATAGAATGAGGAACTACTCAAATGTGGAGGATATTTGAGGGTTGAACTGGTTCACAAAGGGGTCAAAATAAAGGGAGGAAAGTGCCAATGGCTTGGGAAAAAAATTGTAGGCTAGAGGGATTGAAGATTATGGTGAAGATAAAGATAAGGGAGAGGGCTTCTTATGCAGAGGGAAAGATGCAACGATTTAAAAAAAAAATTGATCAGATAAAGGCATTTCAGAATTTGTAAACATGGAGATGGAATACTTGTGGCTAATGGCAGATTCAAGTATATGACCTTTGGTGCATAGTTGTGTGGAGTATCAGAGTAGGTCATAAAAAATGAATGAATGGAGGAACTAGAGACTAGAATACTTGAGCAAGTATCAATATATATATATATATATATATATATATATAAACATTCCTTACAGAGAAGGCAGGAATTGGAATGTAAAAAAAATCCATGAACCAAACTTGAAACTCATTGAAGAAAGAAACAGTATGTACTGGGGTTAGTAGATAACAGAAAGCAGAATCTACTTGTAATTAGGAGTTCTTGGGAAGCTTGTAAAGAATAAGCATTAATAAAACATGTATATGTAATTTTTAAGCAAGGATTCTTAATATGAAGTCTTTGAAACTTAAAAAAATCATAATTATTTCAGTATTATTGGTTTAATTTTAACCATATATTTTATTTTATGATTTAAAAACAGTATTCTGGGAAGAGAGTCATAGATTTCATCAGATTGCCAAGAGGGTCCATACCACACACCAAAAGGTTAAGATTTGCTGATGAAAGAAATGATATGTGATTGGCTTGTAAAACTACAATGAGTAAGTGTCATGACTGGGGTCCCAGGTCATGGGAAGTTATAGCAACATTTCTCACAGAAAAAAGTGGGAAGGATGATGAGGAGGAATGACTGATTTAAATTTTTTTGCCCTTTCTTGTTCTGGATGATCTGTGCTTCCATTGGTGTAATTTTATAATTTATTATCATAGACTTGACTTTCCTAAGTAATGTCCTGCCTGCCATCCCCATTAGTAAAAAGATTCTAAACAACCAACTCTTCTCCAACATATACACATATATGTACATGTGATGTATTGATTTAATTCATTTAAATAATAAAATATAAATATGTATACAAATTATAAATATATAAACACATATATTAAAAGATACATAAATAATAAAAATATTATCATATTGAATATTATTTATAAATGTTATATTTATTTATTTATAATAATTGGCCTAGCACAATAAGACTATATACTTTGCAGGCTTACCCACTTTTATGGGGGCAACTGTTTTGCTATTTCTTCTTAGCTGAGGTGGAACCAAGGATAGACAAAGTAGGATGTTGCCTATTGTACAGCATGAAAAGTATATTTATAATAATAATTTTTACAAATGTACATAGACCAGTAGGGAGAAACATTTATGTTAAAAAATTATTAGAAAATTAAAAAAAAATTTAAAAACAGAATACTGAAAAGAATATTTACTACTTCTGTTCTAAACTGTCCTCTCCCAAAAACTAACAGAACCTTTACAATGTAAATTATTCATCCCTCTATTGAAAACTTGCAGAATAAACAGAAGTTCTAAGTTTCCTGGAGAGAATTGGATAATGAAAGCATAGTCCATGGAGCTTTTGACCTTCCTGTAAATTATATTCAAGGCTTTCTTTTTTTTTTTTTTGGAAGTTGGAATTATTTTTTTATTGCTTTATTTTCTTCTGGTTATACATGTACATTCATTTTTAAAATGCACATTTCTTTATGAATCATGTTGGAAGAGAAAAATCAGAACAAAAGGAAAAAAATGAGGAAAAAAAAGTAAACATAGCATGTGTTGATTTAAATTCAGTCTCCATAGTTCTCTCTCTGGATGCAAATGGTGTTTTCTATCTAAAATTTATTGAGATTGCCTTAGATTACTAGACTGCTGAGAAGAACCAAGTCTTTCATAGCTAATCATTGCACAATCTTGCTGTTAGTGTATACGATGTATTCCTGGTTCTGCTTGTTTCGCTCAGCATCAGTTTGTGTAAATCTTTCCATATCTTTCTAAAATCTGCTTGTAAATTATTTTTTATAGAACAATAATATGTCACTACATTCATATACCATAATTTATTCAGCCATTATATATGTATATGTATATATATGTGTACCAAGCATTTACTGATAAATCATAATTTTGTGACACCTTCCCCCCCCATACACATTCAGTTATGAGACCCCATTTGGGGTCTCATAAGCTTAAGAAGCTTTCATATATTGTACAATACACTATTCCCTGCCTGGCTCCATGGAGATTTGGTGATCTTACTTCTCTTCATGAATGATTGAAGGACTAGAGGTATGGATTGACAGAGAATCTTCTGATTGGCTGAAAATTTAAAGGACCAATGACTCAGAGATCCTGAGTCAGAGATAAATCTGCATACAAAAAAAATTGAAGTCCCTTTCTCCTTGGAGTCCAGAAAGACAAACACCACTATAAGTTTCCAGGTGAGAGTATCAGCCATCCTCTCTCCTATGTGGACATCATGTGGCCATAAGCACATGGTACCTCCATTTAATCTTTCCTGATCTTAGATAAGACTTGAAAGAGTTGATAAGACCAGAAAATGCATATAAACTCTTAGCAAGCAACGCCCACAACAGACTCACCCAGCCCAAGGCAACAGCCACTGAGTACAGTGAAGAGCCAGTAGAGCAGCAAAGTCATTTGAGTGACCAGTCACAGCAGTGGATTGACCTCTTAGCCAAAATAACGCAGCAGGCAGGGAGCCAGCTTAGCTGAGCAAAGGAGTGATTCGTCCATCACTAATGTCAGGTCCCAAAGTTTTCACCCAGCTGGTGAAAACTCTTGCAAAGAAGAAAAGTATTTCTGGGCTAAGAATAATGAGGTACCAGTAGATCACATATTCCCTATGCATATGTCTCCATTACCTTTGGTTTTGATCCAACACTCCTCATTTTCCTTGTGCCTTCGTGTGTGTGTGTGTGTGTGTGTGTGTGTGTGTGTGTGTGTATGTGTGTTCTTTCCCCAGCCATCCAGGTTGAGGGGGATTGTTTTATAACTATTGTTATTGTTATATGTTCTCAGGTGATCCATTATACCACTTTGTATAATCTATCTGATGTCAACTGGTTAGTTGTTACTGAGGGGATGTGAATAGGGGCTCATGAGCACCTGAAATGGAAGCATCAACTCGCTAGAATTTTGCAGGGAGCAATAGTGTTTGCCATCTGGAACACCTAAGCTGCCGGTACATTCCAAGTTGGAAGAATGAGCCCAGATTGTGTCACATAAGACATTATCTGAGGAGAGAGAGAGACAGACAGACAGAGACAGAGACAGAAAGGGGAGGAGGGAGTGAGGAGGGAGGGAGAGACAGAAAGACAGACAGAGACAGAGATACAGAGACACAGAAAAAGAGAGAGAGGGCAAGAAGGGAAAATCCACATACCATAATTTGTTCAAGCATTCCCTCTTGGTTTCTAGTTCTTTGTTACCACAAAAAGAGTTACTAAAAAATATTTTTGTACATATAGGTCCTTTCCCTCAGAAAATAGTCATTGTAAAACTAGTATCTGTTGAGTTAGAAAGTCCCTCAGCTCCTAAAGAAGTGGGAAAATGCTTCTGCCTCTTACCGTTCCTTGTTCTTCCCTGGTATATCACCAAGGGGCTTTCTCAGTTGCACCCTAAGATGACCCTTTCCAAGTAAGAAAAGGGAACTACTCAGGACTCTCTGCATCAGTAATATGAACTGCTCTGCAGGGAGCACATCAAGCTTGATCTATCAGAGAAAGCAGCACAGTTTGATGTCAAAGTGATTTTCTTTCTTCAGGTTTCTTCCTGCCTTTGTTTCAGAGCTGTCAAGCACTATACCCTACTGGGTTTCATTTGTGAATGTTAGGGGGTGTGAAAGCTGTAAAAATAAGACCTTTTTTGTCTTAAATGTTAAGACATGAAGAAAACATACCAAGTTTATAGTTGAGCATTTGAATGTGTGAGATTTGAGAAGCCAAAGAAAGGAATAAGGCAAAAGGAAATAAAACAATAATGACTTTAACTGGGATATAAGTTTGGTTATTTCTATGGGGAATTATTTTTTTCTTTCTGGTTTACATTTGATCATAGAGGATTTAGAGCTACAAATGATCTCAGGGTTATCTGCTCCAACCAGATGAGGGAAATGAGATCTATCTGGTCCCATGTACTACAGTAAGGAGGGGGATTAGAACCTAGCTTCTCTAACTCTAAGTACAATACTCTTTCCACCAACTGATGGCATAGGAAAAACCCTCTTGGTTAGGAAGATCTTCTGTGAAGAATAGTCACTGAAACATTTCCCACTTCCATGAGCAAAGAATCTTTAAGGAGGTACCCCTTGGAAATCCACTGGGTCCATAAACTTGGAAAGGGGGAAATTGTATCTCATTTTCACTAAACTTTAACTGAAATTTAATGATTTCTTCAATTATTTAAAAATGTTGTTCTGAGAAGGGGTCCACAGGCTTCACCAAAAAGGGTCCATGGCACAGGAAAGATTAAAGAATCCTGTAAAATGTTAGAAGATATACTGATGAAGAAAGGGAAATAGAAAATTTCATTTTCAGACATGGTTAATATAATGGTTAGTTTTAGTTAACTGTTTCTCTTTATTACATGGCAGAAAAACATTATTAGAAATTATCAGTGATACAAAAAAAAAAACAACCCCATCAACAAATCTAAACACCCAGAAACATCAATAAAATAAAATATCATCTATTCTAACCCTTGTCATGGGGGGGCTAAGTGGCATGGTAAACAGGAGTATTGGGTTTGGAGTAAGGAAAACTCATCTTCCTGAATTCAAATCTGGACCTAGAGCCTTACTAGCTCTATCACCCTGGGCTAGTCATTAACCTGTTTGCCTCAGTTTCCTCATCTGTCAAATAAACTGGAGAAGTAAATGGAAAACCACTCCTATATCTTTGCCAAGAAAACCCCATATGAGGTTACTTAGAATCAGACATGACTGCAACAACTCAACAACAACAAAACCATGTTATTTCTCATCATTGCCTCTTATAATCCTATTTCCCTCTAAGTTCTGCTGAAATATCACTTCCTATATTAAGCTTTTTTTTGTCACTCTTTTACTCCAACTGATAGTGCCTCCCTCTAATACATTTTAATTGTTTCATAATATATTTTGCCCATATTTCTAAATGTACATGTTGTCTTCTCCAAAAGAATGTGAGCTTTTTAAAGACTAGGAATTCCCCCACCCCCATTTTTTTCATAGGAATATAACAGATAATTTAATAAATGCTTGTTGATTTATTCATTAATTTTGTAGGTAAGTAAACTGAAGTCTAAAGCGGTGATATAATCTGCTGAAGGTCATTCAACTCATTAGTAACAGGACTATGATGTCAAAGAGCAGACTTAATACAATTCATATATGTATATTTTCCCTACCGATGAATGAGCATCCTTTTTTTCAAAATGTGATTATGGTTACATCAATGCAGAAATGTTATGTCTTTTTTTATGACAACCTTATAGCTGACAACCTTTGAAACACTTTCCAGAATATTTTTAATGATCAAATGAAATAATAAATGTAAAATATGTTTCAAATTTTAAAGCATTGTATAACTATTAGCTACTTTAAAAAATTTTTGTGACTTTCTTCTTTTTTCTATCAGAGAAATGATACTAGTAGAGTGAAAGTCTTTTAAGTGTGATTGAGATTCTTCTAGGCCAGAACACACTATTTTTATTTATTCACATGAGGATGTTCTGGAGAAAATAGCTAAAAATTAGTTAAATAGCTACTTTGGTTTAATCTACATGCTATAATTAAGTGCATTTAACATTGGTAATTTATTCAAAAGCATTCCTTACCCAATGAATATAAAAAATTTTGAAAGAATGAGCAGAATTATATAATATGAAATGCTTTGTAAAGTTTTCTCTGTACATGTTGTATATTATGTATAAGGTTATTTATATATATATATATATATATATATATAGTATATATATGTATAATTATATACAATGTTGTATATTATGTATAATACTGTTTAAAAAATATCCCAGTTTACATCCCAAAGAGATCTTAAAGGGGGGAAAGGTACCCACATGTGCAAAAATGTTTGTGGCAGTCCTTTTCATAGTGGCAAGAAACTGGAACCTGAGTGGATGCCCATCAGTTGAAGAATGGCTAAATAAATTATGGTATGTGAATGTTATGGAATATTATAGTTCTATAAGAAACAATCAGCAGGATGATTTCAGAGAGACCTGGAGAGACTTCCATGAACTGATGCTGAGTGAAATGAGCAGAACTGGGAGATCATTGTACACAGCAACAACAAGCTTATATGATGATCAATTCTGTTGGACGTGGCTCTGTTCAACAACGAGATGATCCAGGTCAGTTCCAATGATCTTGTGATTAAAAAAAAGCCATCTGTACCCAGAGAGAGGTCTATGGGAACTGAGGGTAGATCACAACATAGCATTTTCAGTTTTTTTGTTGTTGTTTGCTTGGATTTTATTTTCTTTCTCATTTTTCCCTTTTTGATTTGATTTTTTCTTGTGCAGCAAGATAATTATATAAATATGTATGCATATATTGGATTTAACATATATTTTTTCCACGTTTAACATATATTGGATTGCTTGCCATCTGGGCGGGGGGGGGGGGGAGGTGGAAAGAAGGGGGGGAAATTGAAACAAAAGGTTTTGCAAGGGTTAATGTTGAAAAATTATCCATGCATATATATTTTGAAAATTAAAAAGCTTTAATTTTAAAAAATCATTAAAAAGTATCTCAGGCTTTAATCAGGTGGCAAATCAATAAAGTTTTAAAAATGAAAAAGATAAAGTCTCATACAATGACAACTATTCATGAAAATAAATAAAACATTGGAAGAAGGATTTGGAATGCTCATTTAAAAAAAAAAAAAGGAATGAGGTCTACAAAGTCATTGTTTAGAGTTATCATTCAAAATGGCAGGACTAGATGGCTCAGGAGATATAGCAACAGTCCAGAAATTAGAAGGACTTGAGTTCAAATTCAGCCTCAAAAAACTTCACACTTACTAGCTTCATGGTCCTGGGCAAGTCACTTAACCCTAATGGCCTTGCCAAAAAAAAAAAGTGACAGGGCTTTAAGGTTCTAAAATAATATATAGAACAATAATTAGTTATTTTAATAATACCATATTTATTTTTTAAAGTTCTCAGATTATAAAATCATATAGATTAAAGCTAAAATAGACCTTTGGAACCATCTAGTCCAACCTCCCCATTTTATGGGTAAGAAAACCGAGACCCAGATGGGTTGTAACTTGTCCAAAGTCACACACATAGTGTGATAAGGGCAGAATTTGAACCCAGGTTTTTTAGGTACAAAGCCAATGGTCTTTCTACTGTTCATTGTTCTTTAGTTTTTCCACTTATTAGAGAAGATCATATTAATATAGTCCTGGATTTGTGGCACAATCAAAAAAACACTGAATTTGGGGTCAAATTGTTCATTTCTTTTAACATCTTTGACACCTCAGTTTCTCCATGAGGAGGACTTAATGATTTCTAAGGTCCCTTCCAAGTATAAACCTATAATCCCATTTCTTGCCCATTGCTTCGTAATTACATCATTAACTCATTTCTATAAAAGCGTCTCATGCAGTCACAAATCTCCATTTATTAAGTGGTCTTTATGAATTATCCCTCCATCGCATGTCATCTATTTGACTTTTTTAGGAATTTAGTTAGGTGGACCAAGGCATAAATAGAGAAAAACATTATAAGAAATTCAGGCTTTCCCATAACAGACTATGTGACCTTTAGCAAACCGCTTAATTTCTGAGGGCCTCAATTTCCTCATTTGCATAATGATAGAGATTGGGATGTATAATTTCTAAGCTCCCCTCCACATGGGGTTACCCAAATCAAAAGTAAATCCCCAAACCCCAAAACAAATAAACAAAAAATAATAAGATGACTGTCAGTAAGCCCTGTTAGTGATGAAACAGGAGGTCCGAATATTCTAGTTCATGGCCTACCTCATTCTCAGCTCTCAATTTCTATGATTCTAGGAAAATGTCTCTCTCAGGATCTCAGGAAAAACGAGTGAGAACGAATGCACAAAACAGTTGTTAATATAATAACATTTAAGATTTGCAAGAGCAGCCAAGTAGTACAGTGGATAGAATGCCTGGCTTGGAGTCAGGAAGGCTCATCTTTGTGAGTTCATATCTAGCTTCAGACACTTATTACCTGTGTGGCGGTGAACAAGTCACTTAACCTAATTTACCTCAGTTTCCTTATCTGTAAAATGAGCTGGAGAAGGAAATGGCAAACCACTGCAGAATCTTTGCCAAGAAAACCCCAAAGAAGGTCATAAAGAGTTGAATATGATTTAAGTACAACAATAAAATTCTGTTAGTAGAGTTAGGAAATAGAAATAATAAATTTATATTTTGCTTTATAAATTTTATCTCACTACTCAGTCTTATCTGACTCTTAGTGATCCCATTTGGGGATTACTGAAAATGGTCACTTGATTTACCCAGGGACACATATTTAATAAGTTCCTGAGACAGGATTTGAACTCATGATGACGCCTAGCATTCTATCCACTGTGCTAGCTAGCTTGTTATCTTATTATGAAATTACTTAATTTGAAAATTTAGTGTCCCAAAAGACTTAGTGCAGTTTTAGGCCAGTAAAAGTATTACGACTTAGTATCCTATACAGTGTCTCTTAGTGCAGTTTTAAGCTATTAAAGCTATTACAGATTAAAGCTGTATTGTTTACTCTAGTATGTGGTATACTAAGCATGTTAGATGGGTTGCATTGATACACAATGTTAAATTTTCAATTAAAAGTTATAAAAAGAAAAAAAAAGAGATGAAGAGAAAGAAAGGAAGAAAGAAAGAAATCTCTCTCTCTCTCTAACTTTTATAACAACTTTTCTTTGGGGTTCTTTTTCCTAGGGTTCAAAGCAGAAGGACAGGAAGCAGAGCACTGATAAACAGATAAGAGCCTTAGTGTCTTTTTTTTTTTTTTTTTTTTTTTTTTTTTTTGATACTCAAATAAATGGCACTGATTGGAAATTTCTCCAAGTAAAACAAACATTCATTTTGGGAGCAATTTCTGCTCTTAAAATGAATAACCCACAAAACTCTATGCTATCTCCTCCCATTATTCTTACTTTTATTCATTACTGTTGGAGTGAAAATGAATAATTTCATCCAGGACTTTGTCCTGATGTCTCATGTCTGTGTCATTTATTGGATTGTAAATGTCTCATATTATGTCAACATAATACCTTTCGCTTAAGGGTGCCACCCAATGTCATTCTTGAATGTTTGTTGAGTTGTGTTTACTATTTCAGTTGGTAGTTTGAAAAAATAAGAAAATGAATTGGTAAAGTTGAGAGGATTAAATCACCTCCAATGTATTCCTTTACCTGTATGAACCATAACTGTTTGGAAATTTTTGTTTTCTTCTCAAATGATCCTGGACCATGAATGAAGGAAGCATTGAAGCATCAAAAGACTTTTTTTAAAGCTATTTTTATTTCTCTCTTGACTGTGAGAGAATGAAATTTTATCAACACCTCTAACACTATTCTGTACACTTAGATTGCTTTAAAAGCAGACAAAATTTGGGATTTTTTATGTTTCCTCCTTACTCTTCTAATTCCAACTAGTAAGTAAGCATTTGTATGTCCCAGAGCACAGTTCCAGCATCATACAGAAAGTAAGAATGGTATAATTCATGAGTTAATTAAAAATTAACTTCATTCTACTGTAAGGTCAGAGATTAGAAGGGATATTGCCAAAAACCTATGAAGCTATTCTTGTTTTTTTTTTTTTTTTAATAGTTGTTTTACTTTTCTAAATACATGCAAAAATAGTTTTCAATATTCACCTTTGCAAAACCTTATGTTCCAAATTTTTCTCCCTCCTTTTCCCCACCTCCTCCCATAGACAACAAGCAATCCAATATAGGTTAAACATGTGTAATTCTTCTAAACATATTTCCATAATGATCATGTTGAACAAGAAAAATCACATTAAAAGTGAAAGAAAAAAAAAAGCAAGAGAAAAAAAACCAAGCAAACAACAGCAGCAAAAGGTGAAAACTATACTTTGATCCACATTGAGTCTCCATAGTTTTCTCTGGATGGTGATGGCTCTTTCAATCACAAGACTATTGGAATTTCCTTAAATCACTACATTGTTGAAAAGAGCCAAGTCCATCACAGCTGATCATCACATAATCTCAGTAGTTCATACAAGTCTTTCCAGGCTTTTCTGAAATCGGCTTGCTTGTCATTTTTTCTAGAACAATAATATTCCATTACATTCATATACCATAATTTATTCAGCCATTCCCCTACTGTGAAGCCATTTTTTTATGAGAGTTATTGTAGTCACTTGGCCTATCAATGGATGGCCAATTCATGGAGAAAAAAAATGCAAATTTGTTTAGATTTTGAAATATTCCAAGGATAAGGACATATATATTATTCACTTGATAGTAAGATCCCACTGTGCTTTTTTCCCCAAGGAAGAGAAAAAGAAAATTTTGAAAAAATTTTAAATTTTAGTATTCTACAAGATAAAAAGGAAAGTAAAAAACATTAACCATAATTTAATTCTTTCTTCTTCCTTTACTTTCTTCCTTTTCTTTCTTTTCTTCCTTCTTCTCTTTCTCTTTTCTTCCTTTCTTCCTTTCTTTTTTCCTTTTTTCCTTCCTTCCTTCCTTCCTTCCTTCCTTTCTCTCTCTTTCTTTCTTTCTTTCACTCTCTCTCTTTCTTTTTTCTTTCTTTCTTTTTTCTTTTTTTTTCTTCCTTCCTTCTTTCTTATGTTAGACCATTCATACTGCTCCCTCTCCCATACAATTAAATAGGTTGAGAATTTGTTCTATTATTAGCTACATTCTATGAGTGGACTGCTAATTATTGATCTATGAAGATAGAATCACAAAAACAAAATGTTGAAAAATAAATTTGAACAGCACTTAAGAAATTAACTCCATTCTAATTAGGATATTACTACTATTGAAGCATAATAGTGGATTGGAAAAAACACTGGTTTTGGAGTCAGAGGACATCCTCTTCTGAAAATTATGACTTGTATAATCTTGGGCAAGTCTCTAAATCTCCACAGGCCTCACTTTTTAAGTTAAGTTGTTCAACTGAGTTCAGATACTTACTAACTGAGTGAGCTTGGGCAAGTCACTTAACTGTCTTTGCTTTAGTTTTCTTATCTGTAAAATGAGTTTGAAAAGGAAATGGTAAACCACTCCAGCGTCTTTACCAAGAAAGCTCTAAAAGGGATCACAAAGAGTTGGAAATGACTGAACAACAATAACTGGTATAGATGTAGATACCAAAAGAAATACTGTCTCTAACTAGTCGAAATGAATTTTGGGTAGACTTCCTCAGGCAGAGGGAAGTCTGTTGATTTTTTTGGTTTATTTTGTTTTTCTTTTCTGTTCCCATTTTGTTTGATTGTTCTGAGAATCTTGTTTTCTGGGGAAATTCAGAGTGAATCCTCTGTAAGGAACATCTATATTGCCTTAGGTTGCTCTAATGTTGAAAAATAGAAGGCAAAAGAGCAAAGAAAGAAGAGGGAGGAAAAATCATAGATTCACAATTAGAAAAGCCCTTAGAGTTCATTTCATTGACCTCCATGAAGTAACTAAAACCTGGAGAGGCTAAGGTGTTTATCCAAGATCAAAGAGGTTATTTATAGCATGAGTTTTTTGTTTTTGTTTTTTTGACAGGGCAATTGGAGTTAAGTGACTTGTAGAGGATCACACAGCTAGTCAGTGTTAAGTGTCTGGGGCCACATTTGAACTCAGGTAGTCCTGACTTCAGGGCTGGTGTTCTATTTACTATACTATCTAGGGGTCCCAATAGCATCTGTTTTAATTTGAACTCAGGTCCTTGGGCTCTAGAGCCAGTGATGATTCCCTAAGAAAGGTTTCATTTTTTTTTTCTCTTTTTGATCTGAGTTTTCTTGTGCACATGATAATTGTGGAATATTCATAAAAATATTGCACATGTTTAACATATATTGGATTACTTGCCCTCTAGGAGAGGGCATGGGAGAAAGGGATGAAGAAAAAAATTTGGAACACAAAGTTTTTTGCAAGAGTGAATGTTGAAAATTATCTTTGTAAATTTTTTGAAAAAAAAAAGTTTTAATATAAAAAATAAAAGAAAAAAAAAAGAATCCTTGTTATATTTTCTTATAAAAGCTTGATTTAAACCTGGAGATAGGGCATTGTTTTAGGTGAAGTGGGTGGAAAGGCAGAGTTTTAAGTTGGTCATGTAGCTATTTGAGAAATCTGAAAGAACAATTTGGTATTTTTTTTTTTTTTTTTTTGCTACTTTACAGGTAAGCCTTTAAGCAAACTAAAATGATCCCAGAAAGTATGGCTCTCATCAGCAAAGCTTAGTTTCTTGAGTACCTAGATATAGTCCTAAAAGTTTATCTGTTGTGATACGGGAGCTATCTGCCAGTGGCTGCTGAAGGTCTAACTCAGACCTGTAGAATAGATCTCTTCATGTGAGAGGATGATGATGATACAAGGAGACTGAAAGGCTCAGATTGTGGCATATTTTATATAATTTTGACTCTGAGCACTTTGAACTTATGCTTAGTTCATTGTTTTTGTAAATTCAGTGTCTAATACAGTGGCTAACTTGGAGAAAGTACTTAATAAAGTTATTGATTGACAGTAACATGGTACTCTAAAGTCCTTTTTAGTTTGAAAACCTAAGGATGTTCATTATTTGAAGTTTTTCAAAGATAGAGTATTTCTGTGATTTCCTACTATTTTGCTTGTATTTATACTCAGGGGAGCACCCAGCCTTCAGTCAGGAAGATTCATTTTTCTGAGTTCAAATCTGGCCTCAGACACTTAGCAGTGGTGGGACCTTGGGCAGGTCACTTAGTATTGTTCGTTTCGGTTTCCTTATCTGTAAAATGAGCTGAAGAAGGAAACAGAAAACCACTCTAGCACCTTTGCCAAGAAAACCCAAACAAGGTCACAAACATACAATAGAAATGACTAAACATCAAAAAAAAAAAAAAAAATGAATGATATTTAGTTTACAATCTTATAGAAACATTACCAGCAGTAGGTCTCATTATTGATGATCTAATATTTTTAATATATAATGAAACATTATATAGACTTTCCCCCTTAATTAGGAAACTCCTAAGATTTCCAAGATATTTCTATGATTATTTCATGAATACAACAATTATACCACCCTGATCTCCATAATATATTTACAGTGATTTGAACTGTATCTGACTCAGTCCAGTCCTTTGGTACTTTATGTCCAATAATGAAGTGAAATGAGATATTTAAGTCATAACAGTGAACAAAAGATTTCCTTTAATTGGAGAAAGGGAAGAATTGAACATGAAATTGATTCAGCCAAGGGAACCTCCCATCGTTTCCCACCCACAAGCCAAGCATTAGGGCCTTCTCAGAACTTATGACTCCTCTGTACACAAGTTGTTTTTGTTTGTTTGGGTTCCCAATGAACACCATGACACCAGGGAGATGATGCTATGACATGCAAGTGAATTGGGTTTAAGTGAGGGAGGGCTGGGCAAAGTCATCTGCCTCACTTTCCCTTCCAAAGGCATCTGAGTCCAGTGGCCAGATATAGATCAAGATGACTGGATATGGCTCTGGATGCAGTGGGAGACCTTGGTCTTTATAAGCTAAGCTCTTCAATAGGATTCAGTTTGACTGATTAAGGCTAGGTAACCATTGAGGCAAAGAATCTCCTCTTTTAGTCTAAGAAATCTGAATAAATAATAAATGAATGAATGAATGGGGAAGGGAAGATCCTCAGATTTCTGACCAAAGCAGAAATGACTACTTTTTACTTATTCTGAGTCAATCAGGAGCCAAATGGTGATGAACTGGGCCTAGGACCAATTGGTAGCCAATGAGAATCATATTGGTTTTGCTTTAAAGCATGATCCTTAAGAAAGAAATCCAGCCAGTAATCCCTAAGATATCTTGGAAGGGTTTTGGGGGAGCAAAAAAGAGAAAAAAAAAATGCTTTTTAAAGAATCTGTAGGTAAGGATATGAGACCCTATGTGGATAGAGGGGAAAAAAGAAAAGGAAGGAAGGAAGGAAAGAAGGAAGGAAGGAAGGGAGGAGGGAAGGAAGGAAGGAAGGAAGGAAGGAAGGAAGGAAGGAAGGAAGGAAGGAAGGAAGAAAAGAAGGAAGAGGGGATGGATTATTGGGGGAAAATGTGACATACATTTTTAAGCATGTCAAAAGTGTTGATTTATTTTGCCTTATTTGTTACAAGATTGAATTCTATTGCAATTGAAGCCATTGGGAAGTGACAGTTATAATAGACAAAAAGCAACAATAAAACATTTTTCTAAATGAAAGACACCATACTTTGGCTTTGAGAGTTCAGCTTGACTCAGGTTTTAGTTTTCCTGCAGAATCATGTGACTAGCAAATCTTTTGACCTTTCTAAGCCACAGTTTATTTATAAATTGGAGAGATTAAACTAAATGATCTCTGGATCCATAATTTTGTAACCTTTGACAATGAAGGGGGTGATGTCATGCAACTTAATTTTCTCTAAATACTGTCTGAAATGTCACTGCCAATAAAAACTGAGAATAAAATTTAAATAATAGACAATGTCTTTTTGCTTTTTTACATTAAGTCCCACAGTGTGAAACTGGCCTGTGGTTTTATGTTCAGTACTATCAGTCATGCCTTGCTCTTCTCACTCTATAAAACCAATTAATTTCCAAGTCTTGTCATTTTTTCTTTGACTATATCTTTTGTTTTGTTTTATCTTAACTTTATTCATTTTATTTTGACCTTAATAAAACAAGCATAGTACGATCTTACATTGATACATGCAATTGGATGTGATTATAAATATCTACATACGTATATATGTGTATACATGTATGTATATGTACATATGTTTTTGTGTATATGTAAATGTGTATGTGTACCCACATTTAATTGTAGCCCTCTTGGAGGTGGGGTAGAGAAAGGGAGAAAAAGGGAGAAAAATCATAACCTACTCCAATTTGTCCATTCAGCTACCAATGTTAAACTGACCATGATTATTAACTTTTGTCATTATTTCATGAATACAACAATTATACCATCCTAATCTCCATCATATATTTACAATGATTTGAACTGTATATGAGTCATGATTAACAGCTGACCAAGTTAAACATCCGACTCAATAGACTCCAATAGCTTTCTTGGTTATACAACCAAAATCCCCTTTCTACTTTTGCTTTTTTATACATTATTCCCCTTCATTTAGAACTACAGTTTACCCAAACTAGTTTTCTTGATGCTCCTTAAACTTGACATACCATCTCTCATCAGATGTTCTTCCTCAATTCCCTATTTTAGAACTCCTTATGAAATAAATTCAGACATTGTGTTCTATATGAAAACTTTTCTAATCTCCCTAGCTGTGAATGCATCCTATATGCATCTATCTGGCATCTACCAAAATCTATTAAAATGAGCACTGACATATGTTACTGATCAATTATTTCAGTCATATTTTTGCAACTCCATTTGCGATTTTCTTGGCATTTCGTCCTCCAATCTGACACATAATAGGTATTTAATAAATGCTAGTTGATTGTTTGACTACAGACATGTACACACAAACACACACATACACAAGAATACTGAAATCTATAGGCAGGATCTGGAATTTTCAGTTTAAATAATAAAAAGTAATAAGAATTCATATACCATGAATAGGATTAGTTCTCTAAGGAGCACATCCTAGCTATAATCCATCCATCTTTACTTGGAATCTATAGAGATAGCTTTATAATGAGATTAATAGACATCCCTCCATATTATCACAAAAGAGCCAGCCAAAAATTTAATCAATAAAAATAATGTATTTTACTTTTTGTATTGAAAAGCTACATGATATATAGATAAAAAGGAAGACCTGGTTTCAAATCCTATCTCTGCTCTTGGTGTCCACACTCAAGTTGGTCCCTTTTAGTCAATCTGAGCTTTAGTTTCCACAACTGTAACTGTAAACAACTGGGTGGTCCAGTGGATAGAGTGCCAGGTCTAGAGTCAGAAAGAATCATCATCCTAAATTCAAATCTAGCATCAGTCATTAGCTGCCTGGACAAGTCACTTAACTCTGATTGCCTCAGTTTCTTCATCTATAAAATGAGCTAGAGAAGGAAATGGTAAACCACTTCAGCAACTTTACCAAGAAAATCTTAAACGTGGTCACAAATAGTTGGTTAAGTTTGAACAAATAAAGATAAACAGTATCTTTTATTTCTCCTTTTCAGGGTTTGCTTAAATGAGATAATGTTTGGAGAGCAATTTGCAAGACTTTCAGTCATGTATAAACTCTCATTACTATTCATGTGTGATCTGCCTCTTATGATCAATATATATGTCAGTCAACAGATGTTCATTGAGAACTCAATGGGTTAGGTGTTATGATTGAAACAAAGTGATATGACAATGATAGACGACCTCAAAAGGGATAGAGAGGGAAGAGAAAAGGAAACACTCACCATAGCAATCCTAGTGGTAAGACAGTGCATAGTTCTTTGCCAAAGGAGTGGTATAGGCAATAGTCAATAAGCACCTTAAATTTAGAAAAGGGAAAGATCTCTTTGAGCTTGGAAGTATCCCTAGAAGGAGAAAGACTTAATCATGTCCTTAAAGAATGATTATTATATGAAGAAAAGGCAGGAAGGCATTTTGGGGGTGGGGATCTGGAAGAGATTAGGATATGTTATCAGCAAATATTGGAAGTCAGGAAAGTATGAAAAGAAGAGACCAAATGAGCTGGAGAAAAGGTATTAATTTAGAAGAATAGAAAAGGACAATTGCAGAATTCTTAAATGACAGTTGGAAAGCTTTAAATTTTATCCTGTAGTCAGGTAAGAGTCATAATGTTTCCAGGACTTCAAAATTTCTCTTTTTTTATGAGTGACTTATTTTTTTGGTAGGAGAAGGAGCTAATTTGTTCATATTTGTTTAAATTTTTTTCTGAAACTAGTAGTTAAATATGTTGGCTATTAACAAAATACATTCAAGTATTAGGAGCATTTTTTTTAAGATTAAAAAGTTATCATGATAAAAGTAGTTCAGAAAGACTAGAGATGACCATTAATAGATCTGATGACCTCTTAGGGACAAAATGGGCATAATACCACCTCTATTTACCTTACAAGGTTGTTTTAACAACCAAATGGAATAATCTATACAAAAATGCCTTAAAAGTTGTAATTGTAAATTGTAAAAGTAAAAATTGTAAAGTGCAATAAGTATGTAAGCTGTCATTATTATGATTATATTCAATGCCTCATATCTTCTGCCTGAAAGAGTTTCTTAAATTGATATCATTTCATTTTGTAAGCTGGGCATATTAAAAGTGTTTGCAGTAAAAGGTGTAATTGGAATGAAGCAAGTGATAAAAGTCTCAAGGTGGAGTGCGGCTCAAGAGATGGGCTTAGAGTCAGGAAGCTCTTGTATATCTCTTCCCCCTTTATCTATTGCAACATATATCCATTAAGGAATCCATCTTTAAGGAAGAGAAGAACAGTTATTTGGGAGAACCAAAAATGCTTCTTCCTCATGATAGCACAAGGTTCTGCAGTCCCTAAGCTGTTATGAAACATTGTTAAGAGCTCACAACAGGAAGTACAATCAGTAGCTAGTAAATAAGCCTTTCCTTCCTTTCTCTAGGTCTCTGAACTTCCTTATCCTCCAGTTCCAAATCTTTTTACAGATGTTACTGATGTTTACTTAGCTGCTATGTTTGGTTTTCTCTTGAGCTTTTGGGGGGTTCAAACAATGGGACCCCCTACCACTTGCCTCCTATTCTACTTACATTCTCGTTTTACCTGAAAAAAGATAAGCAAGCAGGAAATAGGATTTGTCTTTATTGTCCTCAGGGAAACCTTGGCTTCCAAGACTATATATATGACAACAAGGTTCTCTACCTTTTTATATTTACCTTCTCATTTAATAATAAAAAAAATCAGGACAGACAACTGTTTATCCCATTATATGCTGCTTAAAATTAAATTAAGGGACCTGTAAGGATTCTTTTGGGCTACATCTCATTCATCTCAGAGAAAAACAATAAAAACAAGTAGGACCCAGATTGTTAAATTAGTTCTGGAAACTCAACTAGGACATGTAAAATTCTAGTTAAGCAAATAGAGAAGAATGCTAATTTGATCGTTCCAGTTGAAAGTCAGTTAATACACATACAACTTTTCAAATTTGTATAGTTAGCATCCTTATTCTGGTAGTTACTGATAGGTAATTACTTGCTCATAGGGACAATAGGTAGATGTATATTTCTCTGAGACTATTTAATCATTCCATTTCTGCAAAGAGGATCTTTTAATATACTTCTCCTTACCAGTAATTGCCTAGATCATTAGTTCTTTTTCCTTTATAATCCTTTATATTTATGATTTAGTAGATTACTCTGTAGAGTATTCCCACTGCAGCCCAAAATTTACCCTTCAGAGTTCTTTTTTCCACAATTGTGTCCTTGGAATAACCAAGCCCTTATTGTCTTTGCTTTTAAAAGTACAAGTATTTAAGATATCAACATTTTGACCAGGCTGTATCAGCTCCAGTGAAAAGGCTGAGTGATCATAAGAACAGAGTACATTCTGGTAGAGATAATTATAGCTGATTGCTGGGCTACTGATTCTATTTATATGTGATCAGGAGAGCATAATTCTAGGGATCAGTATAAAGGAAAGGATTTTTCTCTAGTCCGTCTAGGGACCATCTAGTCTAATCCATACCTAAATACTCTTATCTCCTCACTTTTTAGGAGGGAAGGAAGGAAAGAGGGAAATAGAGGGATCCTCTTAATAAACAGGATAATAGAAACACAGATTGTAGAGTTGAAAGGTACTCTAGAGGTCAACCCCTTTATACAGATGAGGAAGTCAAATGATTTTCTCAGAGCCACACAAGTTAAAAGAAAGAGAATTTTGGAGTTAAACTCGCAATTTATCAACTTGAATAATTCATATAACTTTTCTGCACCTCAATTTCTCCATCTGTAAAATTACAGGATGTGATTAGATAATCCTTTTCTATCTCTTCCAGCTATGGTCCTAAGTAAGTGAGTTTATAATTTTATCAAACTCCTCATACTCACATTCACTACTCTTTCCTCTACACCATGCCGACTGAACTTTCCCCAAAACATTATGCTATATGGCTACATTATATATGAGTGAAGAGGGAAATTTGCAAAACACAAAAGCATTTCCAAGTCCTATCTGAAATCTTGGAGGTCACTCTTGCAGCTTGTTCTGACATCAAGGGGATATCCTGCATTCGGGAAGCATTGTTACACATTGTTTTACTGGGACACCATGAAATTCATTCTTCCCACAGGGGCTGAGGCAGCATTTAAGTCTATTAGCATGGCGACCATCTGGGGTTAGTGGTCATAAGGGAAAACATTGAAGCAAACAATATGTCTCATATCGTTCTATGTATCACCTGTTTAAGCTTGTAGGTGGGATGGGAGTGTAAGAAAAAGAACAACAAAATAAAGTAATGATTTTCTAGACTGTGTACAGGAACCATAGGGAATTTGAAGCTTGTTTTTTGTTGTTGTTTTGGTTTTTTTTTTTTTGGGGGGGGGGGGTCCCATCCTTAGGCTCCAAATCTAAACACAAAGGTACCATTTTGTGACTCTACAGTAAAAACAAAAGCAAAAACAAAATTCCTACTAACTAGTTGACTTGTACTTGACTTTCTTGTATTTCTGAATTCACATGGCAGAAAAAGGAATCTATATCTTTTCATCTTTACCAAAGTCACAGTTTAAAAATAACTGTAGAAGTCTAAATTGACCAGCTTAGGCTATCTACTTCTCAAAACTCAAATATTTCTCAGCTCCGAGTTTCCAACATCTGTGTAGAGCTGTTGAGGCACAGAAGCAACAATTTTCCCACTGAAGCAAGCCTATGAGAAGGGAGCTTCTGTTTATTGTGGAAATCCACAAATTATGTCTTGTCCATTTGTCTATTTATATTCTAACTCTAATAGGGTGAGATCAGGGCTAGTTCAACATCTGAATAACATCTAGCATAATGTCTGTTCTAAATACATTATTCAATGTTTTGTTAAAGGGTTACTAATGACCATTATTGTCAATAGGTAGGAAAACAATAACCAAACTGCTCATCCCATAAATTCAATTTGACCTCCCCCCCCCCATGCTTTTTCTTCTTCCCTCACACCCTTTTTTCTCTTCTATAATCTAGTACATCAATTAGCTATCTCTGCAGGCAACACCTACTACAATACATGGCACATAGAAAGCATTTAATTAATGCTTTTAGATGGATTTTCATTTAACTTTCTTTCTTAATGGGCAAACGGCCCAGTAGATGGAGGATTGGACTGGGAAACCTGTGTTCAAACCTTTCCTTTTACATGGGTAAAGAAAAAGATCATATCTTATTTTTCTTGTGCAACAAGAGAATTGTATAAATCTGTTTACACATATTGGATTTAACATATATTTTAACATGTATAACATGTATTGAATTGCTTGCCATCTAGGGGAGGGAGTGGGGGAAAGGAGTGGAAAATCTGAAACACAAGGCTCTGCAAGGGTTAATGTTGAAAAATCATCTGTGCATATGTTTTGAAAAGAAAAAGCTTAAAAAAAGAAAAAAAAGATCATGGGATTGTAGAGTCATAGGTTTAGAACTGAAAGAGCCTTTAGTGATCACTGAGTCAAACTTCTTTCATTTTACAGAAGAGAAAATTGAGGGAAAGAGAGAATAAGTAATTCATCCTAAGTGTCTGAGGCAGAATTTGAACTTAGGTCTTCCCCAACTCCAAATCTAGGGGTGTTATCTAGTATAATGTCTAGTATTTCCAATAGAATCAGATTCAAAGAACTGGAAGAACAGTCAAAAGGTATATCTTTCAATTCTTCATTTTCAACTTGTAGAAACTGAGACCCAGAGAAGTTGAGACTTTCCAGTCTCAGTTTCTTCAAGTGAATTAAAAATTAAATTAAAAAATTAAAAATTGAGTATTCTAATTATATAGCTCAACAATTGAATCAATGTCATTTGTTTTACAAATATTTTATTCATAATGAAAGATATAAATATGCAAAAACCTGATAACACATATACATGTTTTGAAGTTTTGCACTTCATAGACTATGTCAATAAAACATTTTTTACATATATGGTTTTTTCAATGAAGTAGAAAAAAATACAAGAAAATTTAAAAGTGTACATGGATTAAGACCAAAATGCACCTAACATTCCAGCTTAGGAAAAAAAAAATTGATTCTACTTTATGTATCTGTAGTACCTACATGATTGGAGAGAGTCAAATGAAATCATGAATGTAAAGTACTTGGCAAACTCTTGAATTGACGTAAAAATCAGTCATCATTAGAATAACTATTATATAAGTAGGAACTCAGGAAAGGGGAATATAGATGAACTATCCTGTGGAGGAGGAGTTGGTTTGGGGTCCCCCCCCCGAATAAATTAATAGTTTCTCTTCAAAAACAACTGGTTCATTTAGGCAGTAATTACCCTGTTTCTCTCATGTACCATTGCACATGTATCACTCTCTAGTCACTCACTGCCTTGAGAACACTGAAAAGTGCACAGCCAACACTGTAGGCAACACAGGGTCCCTCAGGCTGGCCAAAGGTCTACTATTAGCCCTCCTTGGAACTATGCAAGAGGTGCTTAGCTAGCCAGTCAAGAATCTTGAGTTCAAATCCTGACAATGGAACTGAGTGCTTCAGTATCTTTAAAACAAAATAATCCGATAATCTCCTCCCTCTCTCCCAGGAATAAGCTTAGTAGTTGTTCCATCCCAGAACTCTTGTTAATTTAGATTAGCCAGTCTGTTTCCCCTCAGATGCTGTCATAGAGAAGCTTTCTGATAAATGATTAGTGAATCTCAATTTCCTCACAATCCAAAACTTCTCCTTAATAAAGGGGGGAAAATAAATAGGGATAGAGCTTTCAGCTGTGGGTCTTAATTAGCTAGAAAGTGCCTAGCATCTGCAGGTAACTGAAGAGAATTTTCCAATAATTGTGACTAATTTCACCCACGACTGTCATAGGCTTTACTAAGCCTTAGGCAAGTAAGACTGAAAGGTGTTAACAAAAACACAGATAACCAGAGCCAGCCACTTCCCCTCCTTGTCTTAGCAAGCACAGGTTCAACAGAGTAAAGCTCCCCATTATATATTATGAAACCCTATGCAAGTTGGAACCGGTTTGAGGACTAAGCCTTTGTCTGTTTCGAAGCAGGGGGCATTCTGAAATTGCCCTTATTGCTTTTGTTTTCCTTACAAAAGAAACTAAAATTGCAAGAACATTTAAAGATTCAAAATCCATTTAAGCAAAATTTCAACAGAGTATGTTAGAGATGAATTGATTTTCCTTCTTGAAGTATCCAGCACCTTATGTAGTGCAAGGCCAACAAAGGCCTTTTTCCTCAACAAAAGTGATAATATAGACGAATAATAGTGTATATTTACTTGGAAATTATAGCTGGCTATGCCTCTGATTAGCTTTAAATTAGATCCCAATTCCAGCTTTTTCTACTTCCCTAGGAAGCCCAAGTCTAGTCGAGAACACAGCAAACCCCTTTGAGGCAGAGGGCTTTTTTCTTATGTTTTCTTTTCTTATTTTATGTTGTTTTATGTTCTTTTCTTATGTTATGTTGTTTTTCTTATGTTTTCTTAAATGTTGGTTTTGGTTTTTTGTTTTGTATCTTAAGGTATAGAGTGAGTCAGCCCAGCCCCAGGATTTGAACTCAGGAGTCCAGATTTGCAACCTCATAGGAAACAATTGCATTTTCCAAAATTCCTCCCTCTCTGCAATAATCCTTCTACTGTTCAAAGTTTAAAACATTCTGCTCCTCTAGGCCCCATAGTGTGGCTCATCCCCTTCCCTCCATCGGGCATAAAACTTCTTACAAGTACAAGAACCTTGTAATCTGGTCCCAACAACAGGATGAGTCAACCCCTAGCCTGAAGCATCTGTTTTTTGCCCAGATAATTACAAGTTTGATGTTATAATAAGAGTTTGGTATGAGCATTTTATAGCTTCTTCATGAAATGGGCTTTCCTCAGGACAGAGGATGGAATAAGACGGAGGATAAATGAAGGGGAAAACTCTATATTTCACTTTAAAGAATTTCCTTCCCTCCTTAAAAACAAACAAACAAACAATGATTGGTCAGTCAATCAAAAAGAGTTTATTAAATACACAATATTATGTTACACATACACAGTAATATGGGAACAGCAAAAACAGGTGTCTGCTCTTACAGAGTATATATTCTGCTGGGTGGAGTCAACATTATAGCAATATAATGTAAATGGCTGATAATCTCTGAGGGAAGGCACCAATAAAGCCTGGAGGAAATGGGATTTGAGTTCAACTCTTTAAAGGAAGGAGGGAAAATATTCTGAGAATGGGGGACATCTGTGAAATTACCAAGTCAGGAGATACTGTGTCATATTTGAGAAACAAGGAGTTAATTTATCTTTGGATCATAAAATACAAGTAGGAGAGTGAAATATAAAAAGATTGGAAAAGTAGGAGACAGCTAAGTAGTGAAGGGCTTTAAAAGATCGTGAGCCACTGTACTTTATTGAGTAGGGGGCTGCCTTGAAACTATCAGCAGGACATTAGACAGAAGAGGACATATAGGAAAGATGAAAAATAAAAACAAGATTTAGTAACAGATTAGATCAATGGATCAAGTTAGCAGAGAGGAGTTTCAGAGGATACCAATGTTGTGAGTTTTGGGAAGAATGGTGGGGCCTTTCTACAGAAATAAGAGAATTTGTCAGAAGAGAGAAAGACAAAGAACTCAATTTTGGACATGTTGAATATGAGATGTCTATGGATCAATACATTTTAAGATGTTTAATGATCGAGTATTAGAGAGACACTAGGACTAGATAAATAAATTTGAAAAGCATCTGAATAGAGATAATACTTGAATTCATCATAGTTTGGTGAGATCATCAAGCAAAATAGTATAGAAAAAGAAGAGAAAAGGGTCCTTATGAGATTGTGAGCCAGCCATGAATTGGAGAAGGTTACTTGGAGGAAGATCCAATCAAAGAGAATGAAGATGGATCTTATAGGTAGGAAGAAAACCAGCAGAGTGTGAAGAAAGCCTAGAGGAAATAGTCCAGGTAAAGATGTGATTGACAATCTCAGGGGTTACAGAGAAGTCAAGAAAGATGAGGATTAAGAGATCATTAAATTTGCTCATTAAAAGATGAATAATAGCTTTGGAGAGATGAATGATGGGCTTGGTAGCTAGACTGTAGAGGGTTTAGAATCAAGTGAGAGGAAATGAACTGGAGTCATTGATTGTAGATAGTCTTCACAAGAAGTTAAACTAAAAAAGAAAGGAGAGAACAATAGTAGGACATGACAGGATCAAGTGAAGGTGAAGTTTTTTAAGGATAAGGGAGACATAAGTATGTTTGCAATCAGCAGTGGGGCAGTCAGTAGATAGGGAGACACTGAAAATCAGTATAAAAGTGAATATAATAGAAGGGGAAATAGCTGGTGGTTGGAATGAGATCCAGAGTGCACATAGAGGGATTTGGCAAGAAAAAGGATATCCTTTCCATGTGAGATGGTGTATATATACTGGGGAAAGTATTTTTAAGTGATGTAAGATGAGAAAAAATAAGAGAGGGCTCTTAGAGAATGACTTTAATTTTAGTGGAAGTATAAAAGGAAAAAAAAAAAGATCCTCAGTTGAGAGAGTGGAGGAAAGGAGTGCTGTGGGAGGCCTGAGGAAGGATGAAAAGATTTGGAATAACTGCTATGGTGAGTGAGATTGGGTATAATATTGCCTCAGAATACAATCCCCATATTGTTTATAACTTTATCACAGTGCAGTATAAAAACTGGCGTGGATTAAAATGGATATAACAAGTTTATAGTGCTGAGCAAACAACAGATGAAAATTTGTTGATTGAGCAACTATTTTGCTCAGCTCCCAAATCACTGAGTAAGAACATATTAAACAGTTAAAAGAGGAATATTAACCCTTCATATTAATAGATAGTATTATTGCCATTGTTTGAAGATCTTAGTCTACATTTTATTGGTTTCTGAATGTTGTTGTTTTATCATTTTCAGTAGTCCAATTCTTCTTTATTTTGGGGGTTTTCTTGGAAAAGATATTGGGTTGCTATTTCCTTCTCCAGCTCCTTTTATAGATAATGAAACAGAGGCAGACAGGATTAGGTGACTTGCCCAGGGTCCTACAGCTTATATCTGAAATAAGATCTAAATTTACTTCCTTACTTCAGATCTGGCACTCTATCTATTGTGCCACCTAGGTGTCCAGAAATTTAAATTACTAAAATAAAAAGAATATTATTTGCTGTTATTTATTAACTCTTTATTGTGTCTTAATATCTTTCCTTCCATATCTGTCAGACTGTTTTACTTTTAACTCTAAGAGCAAAGGAAATGTCTATGTAGCTTGTTAATAATAAGATGTCTTAGGTTTCCTTCAATCCTTTATCATAAATGTTTTTTTTTTTGTTTGTTTTTTCTTGAACTTCTTAAAATAGTGGATGAGACCTTTAAAGTTGCTGGTCAAATAAAACCTCTGTCCCTTGTTTTTCCTTTGTCTGACTGTGCAGGAGAGTGGGGAGGATTCCAAGCTTTGTATTTATAATTTTCCCAGCAACTTAGTGTTGTTAGTAGTTAGACCTAAGATTCATATTGATCTGGATTTGCAAATGTGACATCTGAGACATTATTAAAACATGTTAAAAATATCTTTAAAAATTCAGGTTAACAGAGGATGAAAACAAATCCTAGAGTTCATTTGTAGCTTGGGGTAGGGGCAAAAAAATGCCATGAGATATTTGTGATTCTAAGATATAATCATAATCATTTTAGGAAAGTGTCTTTCTAATGTTGTTAACTATTTTTTTGACAAAGTAACTAGGGGCCAGTGAGGTGATGCAGTAGACTGGGCACTAAACCTTAGAGTCAGGAAGATCTGAATTCAAATACTGCCTCAGACACTTACCAGATATGTGACTCTGGACAAGTTACTTAATCCTGTTTGCCTCAGTTTTCTCATCATTGTTCCTCATCTCATCTGTAAAATGGTCTGGAAAAGAAACCCCAAATGAGGTCACAAAGAATTGGATGTAATTGAAGAACAACAATCAGTATTTTCAACTTGCTGGCTTTTCCTATATAAAGTATGGATATAGTATTGTTTCTGAAGTCTAAAAATCTGAGTTCAAATCCTGATTTTGTGATTTTGGACTTTCTTCATTTGTAATTTGAAGAGACTGGACTAGTTGGCACAAAGTCCCTTCTAGCTCTAGATCAGTAATCCTTTGAACCTTCTCTACCCCTTCCCCTTGAATGAATGAACTCCCAGGTATTCCATTTTGGGCCCTAAAAAAGAATACATTTTTTATTATTTAATAAACTTGCTTTGTGCTCTTTTTAGTTAAAGAAACTTATGTGTAAATAATCATGCCATGAACTCCTTGCCCAGATGATCATTTGTCAGCCAGGCCTCTAGATCAAAATAACCTTTCTTTTATGCCTAAGAACATTTTTTAAAAAATTGTTTGGAAATAGAGTGAGATCATTTTAATAGCTGGAGCCAAGATGGACAATTCTGTAACCATATTTATTTCATTTAGTGCTAAAACTGTTTCAGAAAATAAAGATAGCCACAACTCTTGACCTTTGTATTTTCACAATCATTGCCTTATATAGTAGCCCAATGAAGTCTTAGCTTTCAGAGTTCCACAAGATTTCATTTACCTCTAAGTATTATTAATATTTTCCATTTTCATTGACTAGGTCTCATTGGCAATCATGACATTCTTCTAGGGGGAAAAGGAGGCTCATGTGACTTCAAAGCTTTAGTAAATATTAATTTCTATCAGGGAATTCTTTTGAGCTTTGCAGCATGGTAGGGTTACAAACAGGTGAGTTACTAAGGTGTCCACATTGATATGCATCCTTTCGACATATTTTGATTTGCTCAGAAATACCAGACACACAGTGTCATAAATTGTTTATTTTTCTCTTTTTGGCAAATGGGCTTTTAAGAAGTAAAATCCAGTTGCTTAGAGGGAGGTGATGCTAATAGAAAGGGAGTCTGAATTGTTTTATTCTAAGCATTTCAACTTCACATGACTTCCCTATCTACCATTTCTACCTGAATGCATTTAAATTCAAAGCTGAAAGAATTTTCTACAAAATAATTAAAAGTGTTTTTTTAAAAATGGAGCATAAAAAGTTGAGAGCCAAGATAGCAGATAAATTTTGGAAAGGATATGGGAAAATTGGGATACCAGTACACTGTTGGTGGAGGTGTGAACTGATCCAACCACTCTGGAGAGCAAATGAGAACTATGCCCAAAAGGCAACCAAACTGTGCATATATCCTTTGACCCAATAATATCATTACTAGATCTTTGTCCTAAAGAGATCATAAAAAAAGGAAAAAGAACCTATATGTGCAAAAATACTTATAGCAGCTCTTTTTGTGGTGGCAAAATATGGAAATTGAGGGGATGTCCATCAATTAATGAATGCTGAACAAGTTGTGGTATATGAGTGAAATTAAATATTATAGTGCAATAAAAAATAATTTCAGATTTCAGAAAAACCTGGAAAGACTTATATGAATTAGTAGAAAATGAAATGAACGGAATGACAAAAACATTGTACACAGCATCAGCAACTATGTGTGATGATCAACTATGAATGACTTAGCTCTTCTCAGCAAAACAATGATCCAAGACAAATACAAAGGACCTACAAGAGAATCCAGTTAAAGAATAATGGACTCTGAATGCAAATCAAAGCATAATTTATTCTTTTTCATAGTTTTTTTCCCTTTTGAACTATTTTTTTCTTTCACAACTGTGACTAATATAGAAATACATTTTACATGATAACATATATAATCTATATCAAATTATCTGCCATTTTCAGAAGAGGGGGGAAAAGGAAGGAAAAGAGAAAAATTTGGAATTCAAACTCTTGTAGAAATGAATGCTAAAAATTGTCTTGACATTTAATTGGAAAAAAGTACTATTTTTTAAAAGTCTTGTAAATATGCATATCTCCTTTTCTTATTACAGTTTTTAAAAGATACAGGGCCCTAGTAACCTATGTAATAGGAATGACTGAGTGAGACCTTTGGGTACCATAGGAGGTGCTCCATTTAATATGGCCATAAAAGGGAGTAAAAGAGCAAAGAGACCTTACTAAAAGGGGAAAATTATTCTAGATCCTTTATGTATGGAATTCAGATTGTTCTGGAACAAATACTGAGCAAGCTGATTTCAGAAAAGCCTGGAAAGACTTCGATGAACTGATCCAGAGTAAAGTGAGCAGAACCAAGAGAATATTGTAAATAATAACAACAAGATTATGTGATCAACTATGGACATGTTGAATATGAGAATATGAGCTCTTCTCAGCAGTAGATCCAAGACAATTCCAATAGACTTGGGAGAGAAAATGCTATACACATTCAGAGAGAACCATGGAGACTGAATGCAGATAGAAGCATACTCTTTTCACCTTTGTTTGTTTGTTTTTTCGCTCGTGGTTGTCCCCTTTTGTTACGATTCTTTTTTCACAAGATGACTAATATAAAAATGTTTTAAATGATTGTACATGTATAACCTATATCATATTTCTTTTTTTCTCCCTGGGGAAATAAGGAAGGGAGAAAAAAATTTGGAATTCCAAATTTTACAAAAATGAATGTTAAAAATTTTCTTTACATTGGAAAAATAAAATAATATTGAAAATTTAAAAATAAATAAAACGACAAGAAAAAGAAGTCAGCTTTTATTCACAAAATTCTAGAATAGAAAGTCATCCCAAAAGATGAATGGATTTTATTTATTAGCAATTCAAAAGAATATATGTATCTATGTATGTATACATATATATATATATACACATATGTAAATGCATATATATAATACATACATATATTGTGTATGTATGCATCTATATATCTTTTCCCTTTTCGCATCTCACTACTATACTAATAAATTGAGGAACCAGTCAATGAACAAATATTTGCTCAGCAGCCCAGCACTGAGTATACAAAGAAGTAAAAGAGCAATTCATGTCCTCTCTTTCCTTTATAGTTGGACTAAACATGAAGGAATTAAATGACTTGCTTTTGGTCACATAGCTTAGAAATATTTAAGGTGGGATTCAAACTTGGGTTTTCCTGTCTCCAGGTTCAACATTCCAGCCACTGGGTCATGTAGCCTTTCAACAAATGAAAAATACTTCTGTAATTTAGGAAAAAGTAAAGTTAGTGTATGCTAAAATAATTACAAATTTTCTGATTGAGAAGGCACTTTTGAATTGGGCCTTGAATAGGACAGAATTTGAATTGATTGGAGAGAGAAGGGATAGTGATGAGATTAGGGAAAGAGAGGATACATAGAGGAAGATAGATAAGAACCCTTTTTGGAGTTTCTGAAAATTTTTTTTCCTTGGTCTACCTGCTGGTCATTTCTTTCATTTTGGAATAATGCTATACTTGTTAGGAATTCATTAAAAAAAAAAAAAGGAATGTTTAAATCATATATTTTTTCAATTACTTGTATAATTTTAAAATTCATTTTTTACATTTTTAAAAAAAAGAATGTTTTAATCATATATTTTCTCAATTACATGTACAATTTTTAACAGTTTTGAGTTCCAAATTCCCTTCATTTCTCCCCTCTTCCTTCCTTGAGAAAGTAAGCACTTTGATATAGATAATACTTGTGCAGTCATGCAGACCATATTTCCATATTAACCATGTTGCAAAAGAACACAGAGGAAAAAGAAAGTAATAAAAAGGTATGCTTTGATCTGCCTTCAGACTCCATCAGCTCTTTTTCTGGAGGTGGATACCATGTTCATCATCAGTCCTTTGAAATTGTCTTGTTTTGTTATAATTCATTTTTAAAGGAAATATATAGATAGCTCCTTTTCGTTTCCTTATTTAAACAATAAATAAATATTAAGCATTTATTCTATGCAAGACATTGAGCTAAATCCAGGGGAGACAAAGATCCTGCTTTTTCACTACTGCTTTACAATAAATAAAGGGAAATAAAACTACATCTAAACTGTACTAAGGAAGAAGATGTGCTGAGTACACAAAAGCACCTCCAATCATAATGAAATTTGAGGAGGAAGAGATAGCTTTAAATTGGGGGAGAAGAGATAACTGTATCAGAACAGACTTCATAGAGTAGGTAGCAAAGGCTCAAGAATATCCAGTGGTTTCCCCATCACCATTTTATGCTCAAATTTAACTCATCAGTCTTAACTCTCTGCTGGCCCATTCTTGTCTCATACCATCTCCTCTTCTGTAGTACAGCCTGGTACCATCATTTTATCAGCTTGCTCTGTTTGCTTGCTTGTTCAGTGTCTTTGACTTGTAACTATAGACAGACTACTTCTTGGAATTTCCTTATCCCTTCTGTCATTTGGAGTTATTTTCTGTCTTTTGTAATCAAAAAAGACCATGTCATCAGAGAGGTGATACCATACATGACATTCAAGTTGAGTTTGATTTAAGCGAGAGTGGGCTGTGCAAAGTCACCAGCTTCATTTGCTTTTCTAGAGCCATCTGGGTCCAGTGGCAAGATATGGATCAGGATGACTATCAATCCAGGTAGCTTTATATTCAAGATCCAGTTCCAGACCAATCTTCCCAAGGACTCTTTCCTGCTAAGGTCATACTTTTAAATTTAATCTGTATAATTAATATTTTATCCATCACTTTCTTAAGTCTATAGAGTAAACAAAATTAAAACTCAAGCCCTGATCTATGTCATTGCTAATTTTTGAGATATAAATGATTACTCTGCAAATTTTAATAATTGGTCAGTTGTGGATTAACCCTGTCCCCAAATGTATTGTAAGAGCTACCTATGCTAGCTCCTCATGCTCCTTGCTCCCATTACTGATGGGCCAGTTCCTATTGGACTTTTCTTATTGTAGCTCCTCTTGGGTCTAGAACTTGGGAAAGAAAACAGTTTGAGTAGGCAACTAAAGGCTTGTATCTTCAGATGGTATTTCTCCCTTTTGTGACCGACTGGGTTGCCTCAACCTATACAGGCCATTTCTGCCTTTCAGGATTCCTCACAGGAAGTCTGTTTCAAGTTATGCTGCTGGGGAAGCAGCCTGGACCTCTGGGCAGTGAGTCCTCTCAATCTCCTAGTGCTTAATTGCCCAAGCTCAGATCCATCCTTAAAATTATCTATGGCGCTCCAGTCAAGTATGGGTGTGCTGTGGTGAGAGTGGGGGAAGGATGAGAATGACAGTTTACCTGTCCACCTTTCTAGGGAGGAGTAAGTCCTTTCAACAACAAAGAGATCAAATTAGTCAATATTTAAAGAAATTAAATACTGAAGCTTAAGCTTAAATACTTTGGCCACTTAATGAGAAGATAGAACACACTGGAAAAGATTGTGATAATGGGAGAAAGTGACAGCAAAAAGAAAAAGGGATGGCAGAGGATGAGATGTATAGATAGTGTCATAGAAATGGTGATCATGAACTTGGCCAGACTTCGAGAGATAGTGGAGGATAGAAGGATCTGGCATGTGGGATCATGAAAAGTCGACTGAACAACACAGATAGAAAAAGTAGGAAAGGTTGCTAGCCTGCTGACCAGCTTGTCCTCCATTCTAATAGTTATAAATAAGCCCAATGGATTGCTTCCAGCGCACTTCTCTTCAGAGTCAAAAGCTCTAGGGAACAGATGACCAGAATCCAGGATGCTATCATTCTAAGATATTGAATCACCTATGGCTAAATGATTCTTATCTAAGAGTGCTTTAGTGCAGGGAAGAGGAAATTTATTTCCCCGTCCTGGCTGCTTGAGTGTTCACCTTTGGAGGACTTTTGAAGGATAGTTTGTCAAGGTAATTAAGCCTTGTTAGAAAGTGGTCACTGTGAGCACAAAGTTAAATGATATATGATTGTCAACTCCACATTCAAAATTTTGAGGAAGTTTAGGAGGAGGGAGGAAAGGGTTTTACTGTTGCTGTATCTACAAGCTCAGTTCCTTCCAAAAACGAGTCAAGCCAGTAGATGAAAAAAAAAGTTCTATGCAGGTTTTGCTAGTCGAAGATAGATCAGTTGTCTAGTATGACATAAGCAAGTGATGATAGAAAATTTATTCTTTTGACAGCATTAAAAAAAATTATATAGATATCCTCTGTGATTTTAGGCAAGATCTAAATACAATTGATTTTGAAGCTGTCAAAAATGTTTACACAAAAACACATTTTTCTCTCTCTCATTTTTTAACCAGAAGTGGAAAACTATGGATGTAAAGCTCTAAATATAAAGTCATATTTGGTAGATACATTGGTTAGTTTTGTTACTTCTTTTTACTCCTTTTTTTTTAAAATATTCTTTATTGTAAGAGATGGTTCTCTGGGTGGGAGAGGGGAGAAGGATGTATTGGGAAATGAAGGTGATGTAGAAACCAAATTGTTTATTTGTGTCTGAGTTTTCATAACCCTGTAGATCATACTATCCATGGATTTTCTATTTTCTTTTCCAGTGAATTAAGACAAACAGAGGTGACTTGCTTAAAATCACATTGCTAGTAATGCTGTATTTAAACTCAGGTCCTCCAGATTCCAGGCCCAGTGCTCTATCTACTATTGAATCATCTAGCTGCCAAAAATCAAAGATAGCAATAAAAATATTTGTGCCTAAGGAAATATAACTCTGCTCTATTGGCTTATGTATCCTAAAGAGATCATAAAAGAAGGGAAAGGACTCACAAGTGCAAATATGTTTGTAGCAAGTCTTTTGTAGTGGCAAAAAACTGGAAATTGAGTAAATGTACATCTGTTGAGGAGTAGTTTTGGTATATGAATGATATGGAATATTGTTGTTCTATAAGAAATGATCAGCAGGATAATTTCAGAAAGACCTGGAAAGACCTACAAGAACTGATGCTGAGTAAAGTGAGCGCAATCAAAAGAACATTGTATTTTGTAATACTAAGATTATGTTATAATCAGCTGTGATAGACGTGATTCTTTTCAACAATGTGGTGATTCAAGGCAATTCCAATAGACATGTGATGGAAAGTGCCATCACATCCAGAGAGAGAACTATGAAGACCAAATGTGGATCAAAGCATAATATTTCACTGGTTGTTGTTGGGGTTTTTTTGGTTTGCTTGTTTGTTTTTTCTTTCTCATGTTTTTTCCCCTTTTAATACGTTTTCTTTTGCACCGCGTGACAAATATGGGTGGGATATGTTTAGAAGAATTGCACATGTTTAAAACCTATTGCTTGCTGTCTTGGGGAGGGAGAAAGAGGGAGAAAAATTTGGAACACAAGGTTTTGCAAAAGTGAATGTTGAAAACTATCTTTGCATATATTTGGAAAAATAGAATAAAGGGTAGTTTCCTTTAGAGGACTGGATGTTTAATAAGCTCTATGGAGCTTATAGAAATGTAGAATTTTTCTATAGAATAATAAGCTCTATAGAATCAGATAAACTATAGCTAACCTACTAGGGATAGTAAGTAAAAATAGCAAATTGGGAAAAGTTGGAAACAGATAAAAATGATCAATATTTAATCCCATAAATGAAAGTTCTTAATAGTTTTGTATACAGGGAGAAGTATATCCTATGATGAGAGATACAGGCAGTGCATTGGATTCATTCATAAAACTCTTTGATGATGATATTTCCTTGGTCTTTCACTTATCATACTGTTCTCATTTTGTCTTTTGCTTTCTCACTTTCTCTCCTTTCTATTTATGATATTGTGAAAGGAGCTCTGAGAATCAGGAGATCAGGGTCCAAGATTATGGTTCTAGCCTATTTATGTTTTTTGAGTCTTATTTTCAGTATCTGTTTAAAAAAAAGAAAATGAAAAATGAAAAAAAAATAGGAAATTACAATATTTGCACACACATACTTGTGATAGGAATAATACCTTTTGGTTTTATATCATGTAACTAGGATGGTTTTGAAACCATCTGGGAAGCTTATTTCAAGAGATTAAAGCTCAATGAATGGTTGGATCAGTTCATAACTTCACCAAAAAAAATGTACCTTTTTTTTCAAGAGGTCGGAATTGTTAAGAAGTACCTTTTCTACCAACAGGGAAAAGGTAAAGCTATCCACCTAAACTTAATTATTTCAGGAGACTCAGGCTCAAGCTGCTTATATAGTTTTCTGGTGACCAATTATAAAAAGCCAACACATAGGAGTCAGGAGTTATATTGTGTATCTAATTTATATTTTAATATATTTACCATCTACTGGTCATCCTGCCATCTGGGGGAGGGGGTCGGGGGAAGAGGGGAAAAATTGAAACAAGAGGTTTGGCAATTGTCAATGCTGTAAAGTTACCCATACATATATCCTGTAAATAAAAGGCTGTTAAAAAAAAAAAGGAGTCAGGAGTTAAAAGGGGTACTCCTTCAACTGAGTTATATAAAAAGGTAAAGATTTGGTATCACCTTTGATTAGGCTTCTAGAGAAGTATTGTGAGTTTTTGTGATCAGTAAGTATATGTCTCAGCATCTCTCATTAACTAGGGTCATCCTAAATGATAGAGTATAGGTCTGCTGTTAGATGGCCAGTTCATCAGGATGGTTCATTCAAATTAGTAGATAAATGATTCCTTGCTGGCAGGTCGCATGGTTCAACTGACAACCCTTGCATTTGCTGTTGCCATTATAGTCACAAACCAGGTGCTGGTTTCTTTTTTTTTTTTCCAATATAATTTAATTTTTCCAAATACTATGATAGTTTCCAACACTCATTTTTGTAAGATTTTGTGTTGCGATTTTTTTCTCCCTCCTTTAAATTCCCCTATGACAACCACGCTAGCACCTAGGACACCCCAGAATCAGCCAGAGTCAGGATAACCAAAAGTCCTTATTCTTTATTCTTGGTCTTAGACTCAGGATAGAATAGGATGGAAGCAGAATCTCCACAACCGCCTTCTCCTCGTCTACCTCCGAAAGTGTGTCCCTGGCTAGCTTTACTCTACCCCCAGTCCTTCCTACAATCCTCTATACACCAATCATCAAACCAGCACAGGATAGTGGAAAGGCCTATTTTCCAAGCATATGCCCATAGAGTATTGTCCAATCGGTAGTTAGCCTCAAGTGCTCAGCAGTTCTGACCTCAATGCATTGATCCCATAGTTTCAGTCCTTTACATTCCCCCTCCCCAAAACAACAAGAAATCTGATATAGATTGAACATGTGCAATCATTTTAAATATATCTCCATATTTGTCATATTGTACAAGAAAAATCAGACTGAAAGGGAAAAAACACAAGAAAAAGAAAGCAAGCAAACAAAAGGTGAAAATATTATGCTTCGATTCACATTCAGTCTCCATAGTTCTCTCTCTGGATGCAGATAGCATTTCCCATCCTGAGTCTATTGGAATTGCCTTGAATAACTGCATTGCTGAGCAAAGTCCAATACAGTTGATCATTACATAATCTTGTTACTATGTACAATGTTCTCTTGTTCTGCTCACTTCATTTAGCATCAGCTCATATGAGTTTTTCCAGGTTTTTCTGAAATCAGGCTACTCATCATTTTTTATAAAACAATACCTTTACCTTCATATACCATAACTTATTCAGCCATTCTCCAGTTGATAAGCATCCACTCAGTCTCCAATCTGGTTTATTTTCTGTGATGAGAAGGTAACAAAAATTAGAAGAGAAGAGAGAGAGGAAAAGAAAAGAGAGAGAGAGAAATTATGTTGGAGGAATATTCAAATTAGCAGATGTCAGATCTACTCCCTCAAAACTCTTGATTGATATGTCTAAGAGGACTATGCATTTCCTCATTAGGGTGGTGAGGCTAATTCTAACCCCTGCTAGGAATAATTCCCTACATTAAGATGGCACACAGCCTCTTACATTTCTTGACATTTGAAATCTTCAATCTTAAAATTGAATCACTTAAAATTGAGACCAAGGATGAGTTGATTGTGTTCCACTTGAACCATGGAGATATTCACCTAATTCCTGATATGTGGAGTGATCCTATCTAGGTCAGTTCCCAACTCTCTGGTTAATCATCAAAGACCCCATTTTTGTCACCAATTTGTGAGCTGAGATTAAAAGATTCCTAAACTGAAATAATTTAGGAAGAAGCTTATTAAGTCATCCAGAAAGAGGAAGAGATGAAAAAAGAAGTGGCCCTTCCCCCCAGAGTGTCTCTAAGTTATGCGTTATAGAGTTCAAACAATAGAATAAGGAAACAGAAATTGTCCAAGAGGGAGGATAGTTTCCAGATAGGACAAATGGATTACTAGAGTGTCATACTTATCATACTCCTTGCATCAGTCTTCAGATTTGACTGGGTTTATAGTCAGCATAAGTCCTGAATTAAACATTAAGCAAATCTAGTCTTTAAGCAGCAGGTCTGATTTCTCAGTCACTCAGGTCTAGGTCCAAATAATGCTATAAAATTTTCCCACAGATTCTGGCATGGTATAGGGTAATTTTTTTTAGCTATCCTATTATAGATGACACTATCCTGAGATGGGGACCTTGACTATGCTGGATGTATGACCATTTGTTTTGTGACTGTGATGTTCCTAGAGCTGATTATCAGAATTTTACATCTGTTGATCCAATATGAACTGCAAAAGATTTCTTATCACCCAATACATGGACAGGTTGTGAAACCTAGTTTTTATTCTCCACCAAATTCTGTCTCTCCTTCAGGGGATTTTGTGTTGTTTATTATATTTTGTGCTTTATTTCTGTTTTTGTTTTTGGCTTATGCCATAATTTTCATCTTCCTGAAAGTATGGGTTGCTTAGTGATGGCCCTAAGGCCATTTGAGTGGTAGAAGTTCTTCTAGAAGACATTTAGGGGGAGAGAGGTGATACACACCTGTAATGAGACTTTATAGATTATTTATATAATATCATATATTATATATTTACTTATTAAATATAAATAATTTATTTATTAGTATATTTATATATTATTTATAGAGATTTATAGATTATTTGAGTTCAGGAATTCTGAGTTGTAGTAGTCATAAAAGCAGATTGAGCATCTTCACCACTTCTGGCATCTGTATGATGAGTCCCTATGAATGAGGGACCACCAGATTGTCTAAGGTAAACTGGCCCAAGTCAGAAACAGAGCAAGTGAAACTTTCCATGCCCAGTTAGCAGTAGGGCTGGACAAATGAGTAGTTGCCAAGCTTCTGCCTAGGTAAGATTAGGAGATTCAGTCTCAAAACAAAACCTTTAGGTCTTCCTGACTCCAAGTCCAGCACTTTATTCACTGACAAATCTAGCTTTTCTGTTTTCATTACACCATATATATCTCTCCTATGCATAATCTTCTCAAATACTGAAAGACTAAATTGTCCAGGGGATTAAAAGTCAAGCAAGTAATGTGACTGCCTTATGTATAAGGTATAAATAAGAAGAGCCCATTGGGTACACTAATACTTTCTTCCAACTCTAAATTCTTTTTCCCCCAGTTTATTTATTTATTTTTATTATTATAGCTTTTTATTTACAAAACATATGCATGGGTAATTTTTCAACATTGACCCTTGCAAAACCTTCTGTTCCAACTTTTGTCCCCCTTTCTCCCCACCCCCTCCCCTAGATGGCAGGTAGTCTAATACATGTTAAATATGTTAAAGTATATGTTAAATCCAATATATGTATACATATTTATATAGGTATCTTGCTATATAAGAAAAATCGGATCTAGAAAGGAAAAAAACAACCTGAGAAGGAAAATAAAAATGCAAGCAAACAATAACAGAAAGAGTGGAAATGCTATGTTGTGGTCCACACTCAGTTCCCACGGTTCTCTCTCTGGATGTAGCTGATTCTCTTCATTACTGAACAGTTGGAACTGATTTGAATCATGTCATTGTTGAGGAGAGTCATGTCCATCTTCATATAGTTTTGTTATTGATTTCCTTGTTCTAATCATTTCACTTAGCATCAATTTATGTAATTCTCTCCAAGCCTCTCTGAAATCATTCTGCTGGTCATTTCTTGCAGAGAAATAATATTCCATAACATTCATATATCACAATTTATTCAGCCTTTCTCCAATTGATGGGCATGCACTCAGTTTCCAGTTTCTTGCCACTACAAAGAGGTCTGCTGCATACAGTTTTACACATGTGGGTCCCTTTTTTTGGGATATCAGCCCAGTAGTAACACTGCTAGATAAAGGGGTATGCACAGTTTGATAACTTTTTGAGCATAGTTCCAAACTACTCTCCAAAATGGTTGCATCCATTCACAGTTCCACCAACAATGTATCAGTGTTCCAGTTTTCCCACATTCCCTCCAACATTCATCATTATCTTTCCCTGTCATCCTTGCCAATCTGAGAGGTGTGTAGTGGTATCTCAGAGTTGTCTTAATTTGCATTTCTCTGATCAATAATGATTTGGAGTGCCTTTTCATATAACTAGAAATAGTTTCAATTTCTTCATCTGAAAATTGTCTGTTCAGATCCTTTGACCATGGGAGAATGGCTTGATTTCTTATAAATTTGAGTCAATTCTCTATATATTTTAGAAAGTAGGCCTTTATCAGAACCTTTGAATGTAAAAATGTCTTCCCAGTTTATTGCTTCCCTTCTAATCTTGTCTGCATTAGTTTTATTTGTACAAAACCTTTTTAGTTTAATATAATCAAAATTTTCTATTTTGTGATCAATAATGATCTCTAGTTCTTCTTTGGTCACAAATTCCTTCCTCCTCCACAGGTCTGCCAACTCTAAATTCTATGGGTTTATACTGTATAACCTTCTGGTAGTGATATAAAGCCCACCAGAAGAACATGAAACCAAGAAATGTATGTTATCATAAAATTATTTTATTTTTTCTACTCTGAAATAAGTTTTAAACAAAAGATTACAGGAATTGGTATAGAGAGTAAGCAGTATTTGGGTGTAAATCTAAAGTTCTTAACCTTTTTTTAGGGTTATGGATTTCTTTAGCAGTCTGATGAAACTAATGGATCCCTTCCCAGAAAAATGTTTAATTTTTTTTTACTTGCAGTATTTTATTTTTCTGCTATGTAAAACAAAGTATGTTCAGCAACAAATTGACAATGACAACAATAATAAATGAAATAAGGTCTCTAATATTATCACAATGAAATAAAAAAAGTTTTTAAATGGATAAAAAAACAAGATTACAAAGGAAACCAGTTTTTATTGGGGAATAAAAGGATGCTACCTGAAATCTAACTATGGAACCTTTCAAAGTTTACAGTTTCAGAACCCCTGGTCTGAACCATCTTATTTGTCTAACAAGATGATTTAAGTTAAAATGACATTTGAACGTTTGTTAATTCCATGAGTTCATTGTCAATCCATCTGGAAGTGATTTAGTTAACCTTTTGAGCTGCTGATGATTTTTATTTGCATGTGTTTTTACATGGCTTACTTTCTGGATTTGCCTGGAAGAGGAAGCGGTGGACCATGAAGACACTTCTTTTATGTTACTTGTGAAATGACTGTAATTGCTTTTGGGAGCCTAGATACCATAAGCTGGAAAACCTCACTCAACCTCTGTGTCCTATCTTTTCTACCACTGATCATTGTAAAGATGGCTTGGCAATCACTGGAGCCTTCTCAATTCCATAATTTTTTGCTTTTATTGGCTATCCAGTGAACAGTTAAGTGAAATGGATATTCTTGATGCAAGCAAATTTAGGCATTTTCTTAGTATGAAGAATGTTGAAGTGTGTCTATGCAGAAGCTTCTGTTCACTATGGAAAAAAAGAGTAATAATGAAGAAGACAGAATGTTTCACTTCCTTTTTAACCTTCCTTGATCAGAGGGGAGCAGTTTGAAAGTGCTGTCTCTGGGGAGCAGAGTCATTTACTGACCACGTTTGGCAAAAATCACCCTGCTGCATGACACATCTTTATAATGAATCAGGAAACAGTTTATTATACTTTTCATGGAAACATTTGAACAATTTGGCTGTTTGATTTAATGTCCTTTCTCCAAAATCCAAAGGGTATTTCAAAGCCAAGAGGGCAAAGAGTAGCAGCTATTAAAATTTGCATTATAGGCCACTGTGCTTTAAAAGTACAACTTATAAAATCTAAAGCACCCATCTAGTTCTGAAGATAAAAATACTATTGGAAAACCCCCAACCAAGCAAAGAAAACAGGTCAGACACAGTCTTCTTCACAGTAAGTAGTTATGGAAATCAGCCAGACACTTGGTCATGCATGTCTTTAAAAGATTTTTAAAATATTAGAAAATCACAAGAAGCTTGTAGGATGTAGTAGAAGATCTACTGAACTGGGAATGAAGAGATGAGTTCAAATCTCAATTCTGGTTCTTAGTAGCTGTGTAGTCAAGTGTCTCAATGACTTTCTTAATCTATTTAATCTTAATTAGACTGATCTATTTTTAATGTGTAAAATAAGAATAACATCTTCCCCATGTACTGGACTGTTATAAATATATTTGTAAAAGCACTTTGCAAACTTTAGAGTGCTATATAGATGTCCGTGGTTATTAACATGTATTAATTATGAACAATGAGAGGCAGAGAAATATAGTGTGATAGAGAGCTAATTTTTGAGTCAATTTCTGGGTTCAAATCCTGCTTCAGATATATAAGGCTCCTCTCTCCATGGAAAATTCACTAAAGAGTTACTTTACTTGAGATTATAAATAAATTGGAAGAGCATAGGATAGTTTACCTCTCAGACCTGTGGAAGAGGAAGGAATTTATGACCAAAAAAAGAACTAGAGATCACTATTGATCACAAAATAGAAAATTTTGATTATATCAAATTGAAAAGTTTTTGTACAAACAAAAGTAATAATGCAGGCAAGATTAGAAGGGAAACAATAAACTGGGAAAACATTTTTATAGTCAAAGGTTCTGATAAAGGACTCATTTCCAAAATATATAGAGAATTGACTCTAATTTATAAGAAATCAAGCCATTCTCCAATTGATAAATGGTCAAAGGACATGAACAGACAATTCTCAGATGATGAAATTAAAACTATTACTACTCATATGAGTGTTCCAAATCACTATTGATTAGAGAAATGCAAATTAAGACAACTCTGAGATACCACTACACACCTGTCAGATTGGCCAGAATGACAGGGAAAGATAATGCAGAATGTTGGAGGGGATGTGGGAAAACAGGGACACTGATACATTGTTGGTGGAATTGTGAACACATCCAGCCATTCTGGAGAGCAATTTGGAACTATGCCCAAAAAGTTATCAAACTGTGCATACGCTTTGATCCAGCAGTGTTACTACTGGGCTTATATCCCAAAGAGATACTAAAGAAGGGAAAGGAACCTGTATGTGCCAAAATGTTTGTAGCAGCCCTGTTTGTAGTGGCCAGAAGCTGGAAAATGAATGGATGCTCATAAATTAGAGAATGGTTGGGTAAATTGTGGTATATGAATGTTATGGAATATTATTGTTCTGTAAGAAATGACCAGCAGGATGAATACAGAGAAGCTTGGAGAGAATTACATGAACTGATGCTAAGTGAAATGAGCAGAACCAGGAGATCATTATATACGTCAACAACAATACTGTATGAGGATATGTTCTGATGGACGTGGATTTCTTCAACAAAGAGAAGATTTAGCTCAGTTTCAATTGATCAAGGATGGACAGAAGCAGCTACACCCAAAGAAAGAACACTAGGAAATGAATGTAAACTGCTTGCATTTTTGTTTTTCTTCCCGGGTTATTTATACTTTCTAAATCCAATTCTCCTTGAGCAACAAGAGAACTGTTTGGTTCTGCACACATATATTGTATCTAAGATCTACTGTAGCCTCTTTAACATGTATAGGACTGCTTGCCATCTGGGGAATGGGGTGGAGGGAGGAAGGGAGGGAGGGGAAAAATTGGAACAGAAGTGAGTGCAAAGGATAATGTTGTTAAAAATTACCCTGGCATGGGTTGTGTCAATAAAATGTTATTAAAAAAAAAAAAAAAAGAGTTACTTTACTGACATTTATTCACTAAGAGGTGACCAGAGGACCCTAAAAGACTCATTAAGTCTATAAAATTACAAATCAGATCTTCATCCCCCAGTGGTATGCCAGTGAAATTATAGATTCAGTCTAAACAAGCAAATCAAAACCAATTTGAGATAAAAGCAACACAACAGAAGCTGATAGTAGAAGAATATAATACAATATAAATGCCCTCAAATATTTAAAATGTTATAGTCTTTTGCTTTATAAAAGAATGTCATAATAAAATGCTAAATCTTAGCTTCAGACAAGAATAAAGTTATTTATGTCTATTTGGGAGAGATTAAAATAAGTGACATATAAAAAAAGTATGTAAGAAATAATTTGCAAATCAGGGAACTCATTGGAAATCAAGGCAGAGAAAATTGAATAAATCCAAATAAAATCTGATGATAGCATGGGTCCAAATCCACTGCCCACTCTCATTCCTATTCCCTCTAAATAATCTGAAGAGGATATGAGATAAAAACATCTGGTAAAAATTGAGAAATTCTGCCAATTAAATGGTCATTCTGTCTACACTGAATCTATTGGATTTTTTTGTTTGGCTTTTATGTAGATCAGAGCAAAAATGTATTTGGATAGACTGGAAGGCAGAAATCATGTTGTGGACTTTTCTCCATTCACTAGAATACTAAGAAGATATCAAGTACAGCCAGCTAGAAGGAGTTGAAGTAGGTGAAGTTATCATGGTCATGCTTCCCAGAATCCTCCAGGCTTGTCAAATGATTAGTCAATTTCATTAAGCATTGATCAGTGAAATGAAAACAATTAACTTTCCTGATACTACAAGGAGATTGTCTGGGATCATGTAAAGCACAGTCATAGCAAAACCAGCCTTACACCTAAGACCTCTCGGTCATAATATTCCTTTATGTTCCCTTCCCCAAATGTAAACAAACCTATTAAAAATACATCAAAATCTACGCCTCTATCTCCATGATGCTAAACAGCTGGATGTTCAGAAACAACTAGATTCGTTATTGCATCCTTATTTATTCTGTGAATTTAAAGATAGAGCCTGGTGGATAGAAAGCTTGCTTCTGAACCAAGAAGACCTGGACTCAACTCCAGCCAATGACAGATACTACCTAAATGACCCTGGACAAGCCCACATAACCTCTCTCTGCTGCAGGGAATTCTCTTAGACAATGTTATAAAAAAGGTGCTGACCTGAATTGGTAAATTGGAGTTGAGCGTCTTGGAGTTCACTAAGCCAGTGAATTAGAAGTCTAAATACCTAGGTCCTTCACAGCTAGAAAGATAGAATTTGTTTTATAATTTTCATCCTTGCTCCTATCCCTTCCTCTTTCTTAAAAAAAAAAAAAAAATCTCTTTATCTTTTAAAAAAAAATTTTTTATTGGTTTCACTGGTCAAGAGCCTAGAGCTGTGTTCAACCAGATGATTCTAAAGTTTTATCATTTATTGACAATTGGAATTGTAACATATGTAGGCAAAAATTGCTGGATTTTGAGTCAGATAAACTAAATTCTTGAGGCTTACCTCTGCTGATTACTAGCTAGGTGACCTTAGACATATTACATAATATCCCTAAACTTCAGTTACTTCATCTGTAAAATGAGCATGCAGGGTTGCAGATATGCAGAATGAGAGTCCTAACAGACTAATTAGTCTAATTAATCAGCAAATAAACCAACAAACCAATCTTCAAGTAGATTTGATTCTTTCCTCCCAAGAAATCCATAAAATTGAATATTGAAAAATGCAAATATCACAAAGAGTACATGCAGTGCTTGTCCTAAAAGGTGGTATAATCCAGGCCCCAAACCTGACACAGCTACTCTCTTCAATAGAAAAGGAGATGGCTCACACACACATATATATATATAAACACATCCATGTACATAGACATGCATGTATGTACCTGTATTTAGAAATAATACATATAGATGTATATGAGTCTACTGTGCACACATATATGTGCATGTATGAATGTGTACTTTACAAAGTGCTTAGAAAGTATTTTATAGTTATGGTTTACAAAGTATTTTACTCCCAAAATTCCCTAAGATAGGCAGTGCAAATGTTATCCCCATTTTAAAGATGAAGAAACTAAAGGCTAGGGATGTTATCTATGTGAGTATGTGTGTAGGTGTATATTTACATATATATAGACATACATTCACAAATGTACCCATATCCACATATATGCACATCAACATATATGTATATAAAGTTATTTATATCTCTATATATACATATGCATGTATATGTTGCTATATATCTTCATGGTCACATATAAACATATACCATGTTATATATACATACATCTATATATAATCACACTCATGTGAGCTATTATTAGACACTTGTTTCATAATTTTACAAAACTATGATTTTGAAAAAAACAATAATTTTAGAATAAAAGCTTCATTTATTTTAATGTTATAAAGTCACAAAATACTTTTATATCTCCTTAGAATTACACAGCTCAGGTGGATATCACCACTATTGTCATCCTTTTTTTCAGATGAAGAAAAAAAACTAGAAAATGGCTTGTCCAAGATCATACAACTAGAAAGTAGCAGATATCAAACTGGAAGCCATTTCTGCAGTCTGCCTTATCAGTTCTTTTTCTATAATACAATTTTCTTTACAAAAGGCGGTGCCCGATTTTCTACTTTCCTATTGGGAACTACATTTTATTTAAAAAAAAAAATTATGATGTTGTACAAAAAGCAAATAAAAATTTTTTTTAAAGGTAGTTCCTTGATTAGTTTGAACTTTGGTTTCCTGAAGTGACAAAGCAAAATACTGGTTAGGCAGGTCAGGACAATTCTGAGCTTGTGGAATCTTACTTCTTATCTTTGCCCCTAAAGCCGTTATTGTTTGCATGCTCCCTATCTCTAATGACCGGCTGCTTGAAATAATCTCTCTTTCAGTCTCTGTCTTGATCTGTCTGTATCTTTCAATCTGCCTCTCTTAATCTGGCTGTCTTTCTCTCTCTCTGAATCTCTCTGTTTCTGTTTCTGACTCTGTCTCTCTGTCTCTCTGTGTGTGTGTATGTGTGTCTGTCTGTCTGTCTGTCTGTCTCTCTCTCTCTCTCAGAAAAGATATTTCAATGCTCAGATCTTCTCTCCCACTGTCCTTCAAGAAGATGAGCTGGAGAAGAATATGATAATATGCATGAACACAAAGCCTTTATTGTTTGAGTTTCTGTTCTATTGTATTTAATCATGAGATAACTCACAGTTATGTATTCTCTTTATATAAAGAAGTTTATAATCAGAGGAAACTGCTCCTTTTTTTCTCCCCAAGGACACTCTGGACTTTGGGGTTTGTTAGATTTACACCCACACCTCCTCCCCTCTCCCATGCCATTGAAGAGAGTGGTTTTGTTAAGACTTTATGGCCTGGATTATAAGTACCACCTTTTAGGACAGGCACTGCATGTACTTTTTGTGATACTTGCATTTTTCAGAGTGCGATTTTATGGCTTTCTTAGGAGGAATGGCGCAAATCTACTTGAATACATTTTTTTTCACCACTTAGTCTGTTAGGACGTTCCTCTCATTCTACTCATATGATATCTCAGAGGGGGGAAAAATGCAACTTTGATGACTCTAGCAATCAATTTTATAATGTAGGAATAGTTTAGTGAAGAACTTGATGATACCCTACTGCAAAGTAAATATTATTATGCCTTGAAAAGAAATAAATTGAGAAATATAATACTTATTAAGTACCTTCTTATTAAGGTTGTTTGTTAAAATAGATGATTCTAGGTGATTAGTAGAATAGGTCCTTGTAATAAAATTTTTATGCTGGATTTTTTCATCCATTTCCAGTTTTGCCAAGAATAACCATAAAATAAAAGTAATACACGTTCCATTGCTGATCAACTTGGCTTTCCCTTTGCCTGAGAACGAAAAATACAATATTGATCTTGTCCCTAAGAGGACTATTAGAAGTGTTCAGAGATTTAAGGTATGTCCCTATGTTTAAAAACCCATTAATATATATCTAAACCAGAGGAATAGGTAGTATTTTTAATTTGTCTTTAGTATTTCTATGTCATTACTTCAGTACTTTATTATGATTTCACCTTCATAATCACCTCTCCCATCAATAGAGTTCATAACTGTTCTGTGTCTTAGAAAATGTTTTTGTGAATTGCTTTGGCCAAAAAGGAAACATTACCCAATGTCTAACCACCTAGTGATGAACCTTTTTAAATTTAACTAGACTGGTCCTCATGTGATAATATATATTAGTGGGGCTTTATTTGAAGCCTTTTCTTCTTAGGTTTTCCTCCTTTCTAGCTTGTTAGAACCTAACAGCTTGTGATCTACTGGCAAAGCTTTTAAGAGCTCAGAGTTATGCTCATATTAATAAAAGATAGGACTTTAAGGGTCATTAAGTAATAATACATGCTTAATATGTTTTGCTATAACCCAAAATGTATTTGCCTCTAAAACCTAAGATTAAAGTTTTGTTTTAATTACTTAGTCTCAGAGTTAGGGTGCAAGTTCTCCCTACACAATGCTAATTAAAATGTTCTATCATTTAAAGCCTTGTGAGTGCTTGTAAAGTGATTAACTTTGGGAGAGGTAAATACTGAAATCCCTAATCTAAATCTGAGTGGGGGTTTTAAAAAAAATAAATGAGAGGTCTCTAAAATGTAATGAAAAAATTTCAGTTAGGTTATGAAGCTATGGAGAAAGGAGGTGAGATTGGGGGTGGGAGGGTGAACAATAGATCCAGAAGTCACAGCCTCTATCAAGGTTTGCATTGCTTGGGGAAACCCCCCCTCCAAATTGGAGAAACTGCAATTGGGGACTAATACTATACTTGCTCTGGTTGATTAACAATGAGTCTGCCTAGTTTTACATTACTTTGGAAGTAGTGGGATTCCCAGAAACTTTGATAAACAACATCAGATTTCTAACTGGTCATCATTTGGAACTGAGTAATGGTGATCTCCAACAGGTAGGTACCTGTTGTCTCAAGGAATTTCTTTGGGCCAGTTTTCCTGGATCTAATTCATGTTCCAACAATAAGAATGTGACCCCAGGACTTTGCTGCTCCCGTAATTCCCAGAACTGGGGGTGGGGAAGTGGGAGTAGGGAGACAGTAGGGGACTAGGGAAAGGAATTAAGAAATAGAGGTGGTTTATGATCTAGTCTTACTCAGGGGAGGGGTCCACAATATTCACCCAGAATCTTTTACTTGCCTCTAAGATCACAGTGATACTCAGCAAGCTCCAGTCTTAGCTCCTCACATATGATAGGGATGAGAGTAGCTTTCAGGGTTTGATCCTTCTTGTTTCATCTAGGGAAGTAGGAGACTACCCTTCCTACCTTGCCCCTAGTGCCCTGGAACTGATTAAAGTCAGTATTCAAGATGCTGTCTGAACTAGAAAATGAAGGGACAATTATGAATAGCCTCTTCAGATAATTCAGAAAGAAATGTCTGGGAATGAACACATCAGTTACAGTAGAATGGGACATGGGCATCCTAAAACCCCACAATCAATCAACCCACACTGCAGATCCTGCTGTCACAAAAAGGGTAACCCATCCATCCCAACCATTCCTGAAAGAGTCAGTGGCTTAGGTCCAATGTGATGGCTGATACCTGACCAAGTCTGAAACTTTGGAAATCAGTCAAAACTGTGGCAACTTGACAACCCTCCATTGACATGGATCCAGTCATAACAACCTCTGCCAAGATTTGCATTGCTCAAGGAAGGGCAGGCTGAGATTATACTTTCTGCCAATCAACTCCTACCCTATTATTCAAGGTCCAGCTCAAATACCAATCCCTCTATGAGCCTTCCCTGACTATCATCCTCTCTCTTTCCCATCCCCTAAGTCTTAAAAGGTATCTTCCTCTTCTAAAGTATAACACTTTCTTTATACCTCTCTTGGTCATTTACAACTATCAATTAAATAAATCAGTAATAAGCACTTATCAGATGCCTTGAGGTAAATATAAAAATGAAAGTTCTGGCCTTCAAGGAGCTTATATTCTACTGGACTTAAAGATATTTAATTTTTATATCTTTTCTTTCCTGATAAATTATGAGTCCCTGGAGTAGATTTTATTGAGCTTTATATGATTATAATTGGCCTCAAAATATGTTCCATGTGCAAATGTTCAATAAAGAAATGAGTGAATCACTAATTATGATAATTTAATAGATACTAAAAATGGAGGATTAGTGATTTCCTTTCCACTTGTGTGGTCCATTGAGAATTCTATTTAAAGGGAATATGTCACTTTCTCCACGTACTCAGATGAGGAATGTCCTTTTTTTTTTTTTTTTTTTTTTTTTTTTTTAAGAAAGTATTTGTTTTAATTCAGTGGAAAAACATAAAATTGAAGCATGAGGGCTATAAAAAGAAAGGACAGATATCAAGAATAGCACACTAACAATAGCAACAACAACAACAAAAGACTGAGAAATGGATCCCAGGCCAAGGTCCATTTTTTCAATGGTTGTAGAAAAAAAAAATCTCATCCAGGGAAGAATTGGAAGCAATCTGAATTGAGAAGCAATTCAACTCAACAAGTACTTGGGAAGTGGCTATCAGTTATTCTCTATTCTTCATCACCATAGAGGTTCATAAAAGGGCAAGTTAACACAGGAAAGACTCTTTCTGTCAATGAAAGGGTACATTCTAATCTGGAAGAGCTGCCATTTGTGAAAATTCAGGCTTGTTAAAGATGTTTATATAGTTTCATATGATGCCTTCTTGCTAAAAGGAATTAGTGTTCCTTAGATTTCAGAGTACTCTGATTACAAAGGGGAACCTCAGACACTAATGCAGTGGTTTTAATATAGAAATTGATTGGCCAAGAAGAGGCTAGGTGACTTGCACGGGTTCAAAAAAGATATCAGAGTGGGTATCATTTTCATTAATGAGAGAAAAAAAAACATTATCTTTTATTAAAATAGCAGTGTTTCAAAAGTTTATTAAAATGTAAAGTTATTAAAGCTTAATACTACATGAAAACTTTTGGGACACCCTATATATTATAACTTCACTCTTGACATAGTTTTTTTGACAGATAATTTAGCAAATACTAATAGAGGACCTGCATACATGTTGATACTTTAAAAACAAAACAAAAGAGGCCAAATCTAACTAATTCAAAATCAGAAGTAGCTGGACTCTGAGGGAATCTGGTTCAATCTGTTATACAGATGGCCTTAATAGATCATTTAGCTCACCTGACTAATGTTTCTTGCATACACTACCATAATTATTTAGTTAATATGGACAAGGCTGTTGTCAAGGATCTGTGAAATATAAATCATGAAATTATCAATGCTGGGAAGAGGGGAATTGAACCACAACCAAACAATACCAGAGAAGAAAAAATTGTGGGTTTAGAACAGAGATGATTACTTGTTGTGGAAAGACTGTTAAGACTGGGATAATAGGCATGAGTTAAAAACAGAGCATCCTGACCTCAACAAATCAGCATTGAAGAATTCTTCATTCCATTTTCCTGCTGAATTAGATATACATATGCACCCAGGGGAGGGAGATGGAGTAATATTAAAAGTCCCTTGAAATCTCTAGAAACATCATCATTTGGAGAAACAAAAAAATAGAAACCATTATAACCAGCTAAGTAAACCAGATATAGATTATAGGGTGTATAGATTCAGATGGAAATGGGGGTCTTTTTTTGGAGCCTTAGGTAAAAGTAGAAATACAAAGACTTATTTGTTTGGGGGTAAGAGGAGTGACACATAGGCAGGAAATAGGAAAAAGGGACCCATTCTCCACAGCAAATTCTGGATGAAAAAACAATGCATTCATAATATCAAGGTCATCCCATAACTGGTAGAAAACTATTATCAATACGCAATGTTAATAAGACTGTGCCTTTTGGTTCAGCCTCAATCTGGGCTGTCCATGCTATAGTAACAGACTTATTCCTTCTTTCAGTATTTATTTAATATTTCTTATTTAATAAGTTTCTTATTTATCACATGAAGGACCAGAGAAGGAAAATGAATTCATCAAAATCTATGATAATCACTAAAAAATCAATGTTCTCCATTGATCATGTTCTTCAGCAAATAGTATATTGAATCTAATATCAGGAAGATCTTAATTCAGATTTGGCCTCAGACACTAATAGAACCTGGGCAAATCACTAAACTGCTGTCTGCCTCAGTTTCCTCAACCATAAAATGAGGATAATACTAGTATCTACCTCATGGTTGCTGCAAGGATGAAATGAAATAATGTTTGTAAACCACTTAATATGATACCCAGTATACAAAAGTTGTTTAATATTCCTTCCTTCTTTCCTTATTTCTAGATAAAAAGGAGTATCCTATAAAGGAAGGATAGCAAAACATTAACCATCTTATTTTAGAATGCAATTTTTACTCTTATTTAACAAGTAGTTTATGTAGAATTCCTAGCTACTGTACTAATTATTTTAAATCTTCATTTTTTGCAACTTTGTTGATGCATGTTTATTTTTATGTACATATGTCTTATATATATATATATATATATATATATATATATATGTATAGGTCCAATATAGTTTAAGATATATGTGTATTTATTTGAATATGAAAAAACCCAACAAATTGGTCAACAAATCCTCGTTCAAGCCTTACTTAACCATTGGTTCAGAATGAATATATATATATTAATTGTTTCTGTTTTGAACAGAAACCCTGAGTTTTCCCCTCTCAGACTGATTTCATTTTATTTTTTTGACTAGATAAAAGAGACCTTTCTTTGCCTCATTTTTACCTAGACTCAATCACTGATTGGGTGTTGTTTCAAATAGAGACTTGGGAGGGACCCTAGATAAAAAACGTGCCAAGTCTCTCATTTCATCCAGGGCCATTTTTAGTCTTCCTAATCTATATCTGGCCATCAGACCCAGATGGCTCTGGAGGAGAAAGTGAGGCTGGTGATTTTGCACAACCCTCCTTTACTTAAAATCCAATTCATTTGCAAGTTATGGCATCAATTCCCTGATGTCATGATGCTCTTTGAGAAGGAAGGACAAACAACAATACACAAATACCTAATTTCCTTAGGGTATAGATTTCCTTAAGGGTAGAGAACTCCCAGGGTGAGAACTCCCTCCATTAGCAGCAGATCTAACCTAACTATGTTCATTATTAGGTATATAATGACTAGAGAATTATTATAGTAAATATAGGATAAGTGACATGTAGGGTTATGCAGCTCATACATTTCAAAGGCTGCATTCCACATCTTCCTGACTAAGCCTAAATGCAAGATCATACAGTTACTTAAGTTTTAATTCTGGTTCTTTATTTTATAGCTTTTCTTCAATGTTTTTTGCTAACTAAAATCTTTAATTAGGAATATTTCTGTCATTTGTATACAAAGATGATACCACTAACCTACTATATGTGCCCTAGTTATTTTTCTACTATCAATGATAGATTTGCATTGACCCACCCACTTTAACCCCTGTAGGATATATTTGCAAAGTAGCTAGTGGTACAGTTTGTGGTTCATACAATTGAAAAGAACTAATAGACTCATTTAAGACCTCAAATCCAAAACCTTAATTTCATTAGCCCCTGCATTCAACCAGCTGAGCAAATCAGGCAGATTGTCATGTATTAAACTATGCAATTAAGACCTTATTGTTATATATTTTTACCATGTTTAACATATATTGAATTATTTGCTATCTTGGGGAGGAGGTGGGGATAGGGGGGAAATTCGAAGACAAGGTATTGCAAGAGTTAATGTTGAAAAATTATACATGCATATGTTTTGAAAATAAAAAGCTTTAATAAAAAATTTTTTAAAAGACGTTGTTACCCAACCCAGAAACTGGCTTCAGAAATAACAGAATGATGATAATAATAGTATCCCATTGAAAAAAAGCCCTTCTTAATGTTTACACTGTTTTGCCTCTATACATTTAAATACACTTTTAAGAAGCAACGTAACATAGGACAGATCACTGGCCTTTGAGTGAAGACTTGGATTTGAATGCTACTCCTAACATACAAGTTGAATTTTCTTGTTCAGTAGTGTTCAACTCTTTTGGATTCCATAAGGGGTTTTCTTGGCAAAGATACTGGAGTTGTTTGCCATTTCCTTCTCCAGTTCATTTTACAGATAAAGTAACTGAGACAGAGTTAAGTGACTTGCCCAGGGTCTAACAGCTAGTGTCTGAGGTCAGATTTGAACTCAGAATGATGAAACTTCCTGATATCAGGCCTGGCACTCTAACCACTCTGCAACCTAGCTTCCCTATAAGTTGTATATTCATAATATTCATGAACAAGACAGTTAACCTCTCAGTGGCATGGACCTCTGATTTCATTGGCATTAGGGAATTTTTCTTGAAGAAAGCCCCTGCAACTTCTTTCTTCAGAGAAAATGGTAAAGAAGAGCATCTTTTTTAAAAGTATTCTTTTCAACTGATAGCATATATGATTTTTCCATGATCATAGTTTATCATTTTTTTTCTCAAAAATAAAAGAAGTATATTTTATTTGCAGATATTTGGAACCAGCATTGACCCTTGTATTTGATCCTGCATTGGCTTTCTATTTGACCTAAATTCTATTATATTTTAGTATTGTCCTCATTTACATTATTATCATCCTTGTATTTGTTGTTTTCTGGGTCTGTTTTTTTCACTGTATCACTTTGTAAGTCTTTCTAGATTTCTCTAAATTCATCATATTCCCTATTCCTTACAACATAGTATTATTTCATTATATAAATAGAACACAATTTGTTTAGCAATTCCCCTGTTTCTATCTAAGTTTAATACCACTATTGTAGACTTGCTTTGGAATATGAATCTATTAGTAGGATTATTATATCAAAAGTTATGAATATTTAATAACTTTCCTCACATAATTCCAAGTTGTTTTCCAGAAGAGTTGGACCAGTTTACAACTCCAACAAGAGTGTGCCTCTTGTCTCAGGAGCTCTTCAGCACTGATTATGACTATCTTTGACCATCTTTGCCATTTTGATGTATGTTAGATGATACCTCAAAGTTGTTTAGGCAATGACCAATAGTTGCTTTGATTTGCCTTTCTTTTATTACTAAAGAATTTGGAGCATTTTTTTCATATGTTGCTGCTAGTTGGATTCCTTTTGAAAACCATATTATTTAAGTATTCATCTATTAAAGATGTCTCTTTTTTTTTTCTTTTATTTAATAGTCTTTTATTTACAGGTTATATGCATGGGTAACTTTACAGCATTAACAATTGTCAAACCTCTTGTTCCAATTTTTCACCTCTTACCTCCCACCCCCTCCCCCAGATGGCAGGATGACCAGTAGATGTTAAATATATTAAAATATAAATTAGATACACAATAAGTATACATGACCAAACCGTTATTTTGCTGTACAAAAAGAATCAGACTCTGAAATATTGTACAGTTAGCTTGTGAAGGAAATCAAAAATGCAGGTGGGCATAAATATAGGGATTGGGAGTTCAATGTAATGGTTTTTAGTCATCACCCAGAGTTCTTTCTCTGGGCGTAGCTGGTTCAGTTCATTACTACTCCATTGGAAATGCTTTGGTTGATCTTGCGGAGGATGGCCAGGTCCATCAGAACTGGTCATCATATAGTATTGTTGTTGAAGTATATAATGATCTCCTGGTCCTGCTCATTTCACTCAGCATCAGTTCGTGTAAGTCTCTCCAGGCCTTTCTGAAATCATCTTGTTGGTCATTTCTTACAGAACAGTAATATTCCATAATATTCATATACCACAATTTATTCAGCCATTCTCCAACTGATGGGCATCCACTCAGTTTCTAGTTTCTAGCCACTACAAAGAGGGCTGCCACAAACATTCGTGCACATACAGGTCCCTTTCCCTTCTTTATGATCTCTTTGGGATATAAGCCCAGTAGTAACACTGCTGGATCAAAGGGTATGCACAGTTTGATAACTTTTTGAGCATAGTTCCAAACTACTCTCCAGAATGGTTGGATTCGTTCACAACTCCACCAACAATGCATCAATGTCCCAGTTTTCCCGCATCCCCTCCAACAATCATCATTATTTTTTCCTGTCATCTTAGCCAATCTGACAGGTGTGTAGTGGTATCTTAGAGGTTGTCTTAATTTGCATTTCTCTGATTAATAATGACTTGGAGCATCTTTTCATATGACTAGAAATAGTTTCAATTTCTTCATCTGAGAATTGTCTGTTCATATCCTTTGACCATTTTTCAATTGGAGAATGGCTTGATTTTTTATAAATTAGAGTTAATTCTCTATATATTTTGGAAATGAGGCCTTTATAAAGATGTCTCTTTTTAAAAAACTAGCTTTTTGTGTTCTTCTTAGAAAACATCCTACTAAAAGCATATTTTCCCTTAAGTAATTGTTCTTCAGTTACAAAGGATTCTTTATGACCCTATTTGGGGTTTTCTTGGCAAAGATACTAGAATGGTTAGCTTATTTCCTTCTCCAGCTCATTTTACAGAGAAGGAAACTGAGGCAAACAGGGTGAAGTGTGACTTGTCCAGGATTACACCGCTGGTAAGTGTCTGAAGCCACACATGAAATAAAAAAGATGAGTTTTCCTGACTCTAGACCCAGCACTCTCTCCACTGCACCATGTAGCTGCCTAACAAAAAGCAAAAGGAAATAGAGTACATGTGTCTGTTGTTTTTCATTGAATTTTAGGTATTTTTAGTTTAGTCATTTTAAAAGCATTTGAGTGTTGGCTTTAAAGCTCAAGTGGCACAAGGCATAATTGTTATGGACAAACACAAAAGAGTTGGGAGAAGAATTTTTTTCAGGTAGGAAATGGAAGAAGGCCAGATATCCATGGAGTTTGGCTTGCTATTTACTATTTACTGCTCTCACATGCTAAAGCCCAGAAGAGGAACATTACTGGAAAAACAGGTCATATTTCTTTAGGTCATTTTGAAACTTGGATACCTGAAGTCAGGCTCACATTTATAAATGTTCTGGACTGCTAGAAGCAGAAGATACCTGAACAGTCTTCATATCATGGGTGTCTAAGTATCTCAAAAATATGACTTGAATCATAAAGTTAAAGGATTGGAGAAGATATCAAAGGTCTCCTGGTCTAATTCCTACTAGAAGTATGACTGTCCAGCACAATATCCATCCAGCGATGACTCAGCGTATCCATCACAGCCAATCCATTTGAGATTGGTTTAGGGGATCAGCTTCCTTCCTTCTAAGACATCCCAATCTCTTTAGGATCAGTTTGGGGAATCAACTCCCTGTGTACCAAGGCAATCTAATTCACTTAGAATCAGTTTCAGGGATCAGCTTTCTACTTACCAAATCCATTTTGGATCAATTTGGGATTAGTTTCCTATTCACCAAGACAACCCAATCCATTTGGGATTAATTTTGGGTAAATAACCTACTTCCCTACCAAAGCAACTCAATCCATTTAGGATCATTTTTGGGATTAGTTCCTTACCTATGAAGGCAGTGCAATCCATTTGGGGAAGTTCTTCATATATAGTCAAAAAAGTGGGAAGACATTAACTATTTATTTTCTTTTTTGTGGATTATTATTTTTAAATAATAATAGCTTATTATATAATTATTTATATTATATTTTCATATCATATGATAAATAAAATTTCAAAATACAAGCAAAGATAGTTTTCAACATTCACCCTTGCAAAACCCTGTGTTCCAAATTTTTCTCCCTCCCTCCTTCCTCATTTCCTACCTCCTCTAGCCATCAAGTAATCCAATATAGATTAAACATATTTCCACATTTATCATGTTGCATTAAAAAATCTGATCAAAAAGGAAAAAAAAATTTAAAAAGCAAACAAATAACAACAACAAAGGTGAAAATATTATGTTGTGATCCACATTCAGTTTCTATAGTCCCCTCTCTGTAAATGGCTCTCTCCATCACAAGTCTATTGGAATTGGCCTGAATCACCTCAGTGTTGAAAAAAGCTAAGTTTATCACAGTTGATCATCACATAATCTTTATATTGCTATGTACAATGTTCTTTTGGTTCTACTCACTTTACTTAGCATAGAAATCTCCCCAGGTCTTTCTGAAATTAGCTTGCTCATCATTTCTTATAGAACAATAATGATCAACTTTATAGTTTTATTGCCACTCCATCATGACTCATCCCATGTAGATCAACTCTGACAGCAATATCCATTATTTATGTTTAGTTACTTTTAATGGTTTATACCAAAGGATTCTTAATCAATTTCTTTGTGTTGTGAACCTTTCTGGCAGTTTGAAGCCTCAGGTACCCCTTTCAGAATAATGTTTTAAATACATAAAATAAAGCACATAGAATCACAAAAGAAACCTATTATATTAAAATGCAGTTATCAAAATATACACTTAAAAATTCACTTACCTAAATTTACAATACCATCGAGCTGAGTGAAATGAATAGAACCAGGAGATCATTATACACGACAACAACAAGATTACAGGACAATCAACTCTGATGGACATGGCCCTCTTCAACAATGAAATGATTGAAAGCAGTTCCACTTGTTCAGTGATGAAGAGAATCAGCTACACCCAGAGAGAGGACTGTGGGAACAGAGTATGAACCATGTCATAGCATTCTCACTTTCTCTGATGTTATTTGCTTGTATTGTTTTCTTTCTCAGTTTTTCTTTTTCTGCCTTCTTGATTTGATTTTTCTTGTGCAACAAGATAACTATAAATATGTATACATCTATTGGATCTAACATGTATTTTGACATATTTAATATGTACTGGACTACCTGCCAGCTAGGGGAGGAGGTGAGGGGAAAAGGAGGGGAAAATTTGAAACAGAAGGTTTTGCAAGGATCAATGTTGGAAAAAATCACCCATGCATATGTTTTGTAAATAAAAAGCTTTAATTTAAAAAAAAAAAAAAAAAGAAAAGAAAAAATGCTAGGTGATTTATAACCGGTGAACAATGAATGCACTTCTACTGCTATTTTTCATACAATGTCAAGAAAATTGAATAAAGTGTCCACCATGTTAGGTGGAAGATTTGTATTAAGGTGGCTAATTAGAACCATGGAAAGAGCACTGGATTTGGGAATCTAGAAGAACTGAGTAAGAAGAAAAGTAAAATTTCCCCTACATTAGGGATACATTTTTCTTTCTACTACTACTTCAGGCCCCAGGAAAAGACTCAAACTTAAAAAACAATTTTTACAAAGAATTTATCCTTACTTTTTTTGTAATTCCTTTTTATTTTTCCAAATACATGCAAAGATACTTTTTAACATTCACCTTTGTGAAACCTTGTGTTCCAAATTTTTCTTCCTATCTTCTCCTTCAAGACAGCAATCAATCCATTACAGGTTAAACATGTGCAATTCTTCTAAAGCTATTTCTATGTCTATCATGCTGTTCAAGAAAAATAAGATCAAAAGGGAAAGAAAAAAAAATAACACAAAAAATAAAAATTAAAAAAAAAAAACAAGCAAATACCACCACCACCAAAAAAAAAAAAAAAAAAGTGAAAATACTATGATCCACATTTAGTCTTCATAGTTCTCTCTCTGGATACAGATGGCTCTATCTATCACAAGTCTATTAGAACTGGCCTGAATCATCTCATTCTTGAAAAGAGCCAAGTCCATCACAGTTGATCATCATATGATCTTCCTGTTGCTGTGTATATGTACTTTTGGCTCTACTTGCTTCACTTAGCATCAGTCATTGTAAGTCTTTCCAGTCTTTTCTGAAATCATCCTGCTGATCATTTCTTATAGAACAATAATATTCCATTACATTTATATACCATAGCTTATTCAGCCATTCTTCAACTGATGGGCATCCACTTAATTTCTAGTTCCTTGCACTACAAAAATGGCTGCTACAAACATTTCTCACATTTTTTAAAAAGACTTAAGTTGGATTTTCTTTTTAAAAATTGTATTAAAGCTGTTTATTTTCAAAACATGCACAGATGATTTTCAACATTCACCTTTGCAAAAGTTTGTGTTCCAAAATTTTTTCCTTCCCTTCCTCCTACACCCTCCCCTAGACTACAAGTAATCCAATATGTTAAACATGTGCAATTCTTCTATACATATTTCCACAATTATGGTGCATGACAAAAATCAGATCAAAAAGGAAAGAAAACAAAATGCAAGCAAACAACAATAAAAAAGGTGAAAATGCTATGTTGGATCCACACTCAGTCCCCACAATCTTCTTTCTGGATTTGTACATAAATTCAAAACATTTATCATAATAAACTGATTTTTAAAATTCAGCATAAGATCAAATTGAAATAAATATACCTTCCTTAAAGCTAATTGATGTTAATTGGGTGACACTGAGATGCTAATCATTAGAGATGGGCCCTCCCACCCTTCAGGGATACCCATAAAACCTCAGATGAGATATGCAGTCACCCTAGCCTTGGAAAGTTTCTAATGTACATGTAGATTGGGAGAGGAAGTCCAGAAATTCAGAGCTTATACTAGTAAAGATGACCTACTGACCAACTGCAACCATATATCCCTTTTTCTCATGTCCTTGATCTTTCCTCAGGCAGAATGCCTCCATAATTATAACCATCCTCCTTCCCTTTCCAATTTCTCCCTTCCAACTGGCTCCTTCTCTACTGCCAACATACATTACCAAGTCTCTCCCATTTGAGGTTTAAAAACCTCAAATGACCTTCCCATTTCCTCAAGGTATCATCTTCCAGTTTACCCTCCTTTCACAGAAAATCTCTTTTAAAGATTTATCTATACTCTTTTTCTTCTTCTCTTATTCACTTCTTAATCCTTTGCAAAAAGACTTTTGATTTTCTCATTCAGCTAAATTTTAAAATGAGCAGTTATTTCTTAATCCAGCTCTGTGACCTTTCCTCAATCCTTATCCTTCTTTAATCGTCCACTCCTCCTAATACTTTTTCCTCTGTGATTTTCATGGCACTGGTTTCCCTTAATTCTGTGTATAAACTTCTTGATTCTCTTACTTTTTTGCTCCTTTTCAGTTTCCTTTGTCCTTTTATTATCCATATTTCATTGCCCAGCTATGGGGACATCCCACCTCTGTCATGGGGTCTCTTCTCTCATTCTACACTTTGTTGGTAATTTCATTAGCTTCCATTCCAGAATCCATTTATCATCTCATGCAGATCACTTTGAATCTACATATAGCTCTATTCTCTTTCTCGAGTTCCAGGCTGATAATCAACTACTTTTTTTGGACATTTAGAATTGAAAGCCTAATAGATATCTCAAAGTCAATGTAACCAAAATAGAATACATTATCTTCTCCCCAAACTCATCTCTATTCTGAGTTTCCCTGTTTCTATCAAGGGCAACACGTGTATAGTATAGGAAAGTAGTCCTTGGGGAAAACATTGATTTTCAAGGGTTAATTTGTGTTCATTAGTATCCATCTCTAGCCTATTTAGATATAAATATACATGTTTACCTTCTCTTTAAAGTGTTATATTTCGTGCATTTGGCTAATGTACCCAATAGCTTCAAGAATATAATAAATAATTGACATTAATTTTAGCTTCCACTAAATGGAAGACTCATCTTCTATGAAGTCAAATCTAGCTAGCTGTATGATTCTGGACAAGTCATCAATCCTGTTTGCCTCAGTTTCCTCCCCTGTAAAATTAGATAGAGAAGTAAATAGCAAACCACTCCAATCTCTGCCAAGAAAACCCCAAATGGAAACATGAAAAGTCAGACATAACTGAACCAAGAATACAATTTCTTTCACTTTGAATGGTAGAGTCTGGGTCCACTTTTTTTTATTTTACTTTTTTTTTTTTTATCACAATGGAGAAAATAGGCAAGAGGGGAGGAGTCATGGTTAAAATAGCAGCTAAGATATTTGGGAGATAACATTTGCCCAAATTTCTTTCCCCAAAGAAGTACAAGTTGCTTAAAATGTTTTGCTTTAATCTAGATATGTTGTAAGAGAATAAAGTAACCCTCACTGCTTATGAACGTTGGTAGTAGTTGTTACGTTATTCACATTTACTAAGACACAAAACAAGGCTCCAAAGAGGAACATCTGTGGTGTGCAGAATCATAGCAGGAAGTAAAGACACAGATGGGATTGGTCAAACCAAATGCCCAGGAAGCTCCAAAAATAAATGGATCTCCAGCTTCCAGTAGAGAATGGCAGAGGAAATAACACGTGGGAATTTCAAAGAGTAAGCAGATCTAAACTTCAGAATCACCTTTTGTGGGACAGGTGGTTAAAAAAAAAAGCTCTTGACATATATTAATTTCTAAACTTATAAATTAATCTTTTCAGTTCAGGTTTGGGGACTTGGGATTTAATTAGGTTTGTTATTTCATCACTATTTTTTAACTTTAAAAAAAAACTTTTTACAGTAGTCATTTCCAAGTTCCAACTTCTTTCTTTAATACTTCAAATATTTTCCAGTTTTTTTGAACAATAGAAGTTGACATTCTCCAGGAGGGCAGAGGCTGTAGTTTCATTTTTTATCTTTGTATTTCCCTTTTCTCTTATGGTACATTGCAATCATATCACTATTTCATGGATCTGTGATCTCATCAATGCTGGTATTCCTTCCTGCAATGCACATAGCAGCCCATCTATTCCTTTTCATGCTATGTGATTCTTGGTCATTTTGTTTTTCCTGTTTGACTGTTCTCTTTTGTTAGTCATGGATCTTATTAAAGAGACCCTATAATATTTTGGATTTGGTATAATATACAGTGCAATGCAACATAAAAACAACAGCATAGGGAGGACCTTGCTCTCTAGTGGAAATCTCACTATATCTTCTTCACCATATTTTATGTCAATAGAGATCCAGAGAATGGTTATTTTTGTGTTTCTGCTGAGCAAGAAAGTGAAAAGGCATGCTTCAATCTTCAGAGAACTCATAAGTTCTTTCTTTGGAAATAAATAGTATTTTTCACCATGAGTCCTTTGGAATTGTTTTAGATCATTGTATATATCAAGATAGCCAAGTAATTCACAGTTGATCATCATACAGTATTACTATTACTGTGTACAATGTTTTTCTGGTTCTGCTCACTTCACTTTGTACCAATTCATATAAGTCTTTCCAAGTTTTCCTAAAACTATCTGAGAATAGGCTTCAAAGTTAGGAGAAAGGGCTCTGTGACCCTTACTAAAATGCTTTAACCTTCAATGCCTCAGTCAGTTCCCTCAGATTTTTAAATTGAATATTAGATGTGAATCTGCTCTGAGAGCTTCCTACAATGAAGAAATTACAAATCTAGTCCATTATATAGATACATATAGTTGGTCATAATCTTTTCATTCCTTTGGTGTCTTCCTTTTCCAAAGATATACTATAAAATCAAACCTTGATGGTTTCAAAATTTCAATCTGATCTGGCTGGTCTTCTCAAATAAGAGTCATTTTACTTCTTCACAGAACATCATGAATGAAAAGGTGGAGTCTAAGTTTCACTTCTGAAAATAGATGGTTATAAAAAGTCATACAAAACATGCCAATTTCTTGGTATTGCCTGTCAGTTTTATTTGTGAATGTTCTAGGTATGATGTGGTCCTGTTGAGTCTTGTAACAAAATTCCCATAGGTTTATTTTTATTTATTTTTACTTTATTGTTTTTTTGCTGTAGTATGAGGTAACACCACTCACAATCTTTCATCCTCTTCCATTACATTAACAAATGAGTTTTTATTCCATACTGGCAATGCCTTTGGCTGCCATGACTCCTCACTCAATGCAGACATTAGATGTTTGCCAACTAAAGCATTTTCAAGCTCTTTTGGCCTTTTTATTGTGGCAACCACTTTACGTTGGTTATATTTTTTGGAGTGATTATCAAATTTAATGCCTTCCCCATTTCTCATTTTTTAATATCAAAGGTTTATTTTAAAGTTTTATTTGGTATTTAAAGCCGAAGAAAAAAGTAGCATTTGTAGCAAAGAATGAGGATGTACATAAAACTGAGACTATTATATGTAGCTTGCTTTTCTTTTCATAATAATGAATTCAATATATAACTTTCAAATCGCTTCTTGTGCTTATCTGTAAGTCATTCTGACTTTCCTTGTTTTCTTCTTTATATTTTAAAAATCTGTTTCAGTGACCACCTTATTTTCTTTCTTTCTTTTTTTTTGTCTACTCTCTCCTTCCTATCTCAGCAATTTGAAAAAAAAAAAAAAAGAAAAGAAAAGAAAAAGAAAGTCATTTCAACAAATGTATATAGTTAAGCAAAACAAATTCTTATAGTGGCTAGATACCAAAAATATTTTTATATGGTATCCTTTTTTAAGGAACTAAATGTTATACCTTGAGAGAGGCATCAATATAGTACACCATGAGCCCATTACTCCTCTATCAGAAAGCTGATATCATGTATCATCATTGGTTCTCTGGAATTGTGGTTGGTCATTAGATTGATCAGAATTCTTATGTCTTTGTAAATCCTTTTTCTTATCAACCTCGTGAGAGAAGTAATGGACAAAATATATAGAATAAGATGCACATTTTGGGACATGGTCAATGTGGGAATTAATTTATTTTTGCTTGACTAAGAATATTTATTACAAAATTTCCTTCTATCTTCCTTCCTTCCTTCTTTTTTTTCCCTAGTTTGTGTGGAGAAATGGGATGGAGAGAAAATAAATATTAACTGAAAAAAATTAATAAAAAAGAAAAAAGTCATTTTTCTCAAAGTCTCATTTGAATAGGTCATATTAAAGCTATCACAATTGTTCATGGTGTTGTCTTCTTGTCTTTATCCTTTTATCTATTGTTTATTTTTGACCTTTGCTCCAGCCAGTCTGTAAATTGATTCTATACAGGCAACTGAATCTGCTGATTCCTATATCAGTAACTATTTATTTCCTATATGTTAAAATATAGTCATTTTCATTTTGTGATATTCAGTGCTCATCATATTCAAGATTTCTTCTGGAAGAAACTATAAATTTATACACCTCAGGGTTTTCTACTGGGACCTTTCCTCTTCTCTGTTAGTCTCTCTGTCTCTGTATCTCTGTCCCTCTGTGTCTGTCTCTGTCTCTCTCTGACTGTGTTCTTATCTAATTTTTGATCTCTATGGAGATGATTCCCAAATCTACATAATCCAATTCTCATCTCCTTGCTGAGCCAGAGTTTCTACCAAATATCTCTATCTTGATATCTCAAAGCCACCCCAAATTCATCATGTCTAAAACAGAACTTATCCATCCCCCTCATTACACTTCTAACCTCCAAATCTATAACAGGTCAGTGCCATTCTTCTGATCACTCCTGCTCAAAACTTCAGAGACATATTCAGCTACTCACTCCTCCTTAGCCCATCTATCCTACATTTGGCAAACCTCATGGATTTTTCTCTTTCAGTATGTCCTCTTTCTATTTATACTACATCCATTCTGGTTCAGACACTCATCAACTCTCACCTGGATTATTGTAATAACTTCCTTATTGGTCATGCCTCATTTAGCCTCTTCTCATGGCAATCCATCCTCTCTCAACTACCCAAGTGATTTCCTCCAGCTCAGATCTAACTCACCTATTTGAAAAACTCTGGTGTCCCTCTGTCACTGACAGGATCAGTTACAGTTCTCTCTTTCAAGGGTAATGCCCTTAACAATCTTGCTTTAGCCTGTCTTTCCATGATAGTCCCAATATAACTCCTACCTCATACACTCTGTATTTGGTCTAAACCAACCAACTTAAAAATGCCTGAAATGTTTTCATTCCTCATTCATATCTTAATTCTGTTCAAAATTCAGCTCTCAAGTGTCCCCTCTGCTTGGACCAAACATTATTCCTACAACTGATCAAGCAAAAGCAATGAGTACAATTCCTTCATCTGTAGCTGTGACCAAATAGGTGCCATCTGCTCCTCCAAGATACCATACAACCAAGAGAACAAGAACATGGACACCAACAAGTACTGTTCTCCCCTCAACAGGCATTAATACTGCTCTGTCTCTGTTTCTTCCCCAAGCCTGTCTTTTTCAGAGTCTACTTATAATTGGTTCCTTCACTCTCTTTTTTATTGAAGCTTTTTATTTTCAAAACATATTCAAAGATAATTTTTTGCCATTGACCCTTGCAAAATCTTGTGTTCCAATTCCCCCCTCTTCTCCACCCCCTTTCCTAGACAGCAAGTAATCCAATATGTTAAACATGGTGAAAATATATGTAAATCCAATATAAGCATACATATTTATACAATTATCTTAAAGCACTCTCTCTTTAAAAAAAATTTCAATAGCATTTTATTTTTTCAAATATATGTAAATATAGTTTTTAACATTCATTTTTGTAAGACTTTATGTTCCAAATTTTTCTCCCTCCTTCCCTTTCCTCCCCCCAAAGGCAGATATATGTTAAATATGTGCAATTCTTTTAAACTTATTTCCATATTTGTCATGTTATGCAAGAAAAATCAACCCAAAGGGGGGGAAAATGTGCGAAAGAAAACAAAAAGTGAAGATTCTATACTTCAATCCATATTTAATTTCTATATTTCTTTCTCTGCATGCAGGTGGCATTTTCCATCCCAAGTCTATTGATTAGTTGTTGTCCATCATTCTCAAGAGGACCAAAATTACATCACTATGTTAGAATCAATTTATAGTGTGTCTGACTGCAACTGATTAGACCAATACAAGCACAGAATGTTCTGCTGCAGATCGGACACAAATAGTCCCTATGAAATTTGGGGTGGCTTCTCTAACTGGGCAGAATTGCCTTGAATCACTCCATTGTTGAGAAAAACCAAGTAAATCATCACATAATCTTAGTGTTACTGTGTACAATGTTCTCCTGGTTTTGCTCACTTCACTCAGCATCAGTTCATGTAAGTCTTTCCTGGCTTTTCTAAAATCGGCCTGCTCATCATTTCTTACACAACAATGATATTCCATTACATTCACATACCATAACTTATTCAGCCATTCCCCAATTGGTAGACATCCCAGTCAATTTCCAGTTCCTTAAAGCATTGTCTTGAAAGGTAAAAACAAATCAATAAAAGTAAGTTTTTGAAGACAGGGAATGTTTCCTTCTTGTCCTTGCATCTATCACAATGTTGTACACATATTAAGCACTTAATAAAATATTTCTGGAATTGGATTGAACTGAACAAAAATGCTTTTGTTAAAAACACTTCATTTCTAGAAAAAAAGGTCAATTAAAAAAAAAAACTACATTTGAAACTCTAACTCAGCAGTTGTCAGGTTTAGATCTTGATTTACTTGAATATTCATAAATTATGCAGTTGCACTAAAGTAAAGGTCATGCAGCATAGTGTACAGTATAATATATTGGGAATTCAAAAAAAAAATTGAATTCTTAAAGGCTATCCCAACAGAGTACAAGCTGAGGCAGGCCTTGCTAAGTTGATGGGAAATGGCCTGCTTGTCATCAGATAAGCATCAGGTTGATGATGTTTTTTTTCCTAGCCAAAACAACTCCAAAAGACCAATTTCTGTGTACCAGAGGGGTTTCAGTCAGCTCTGGTGGAAGACTACCTACTTCCATTTAAGAAATCACAACTTTTTGTGTTATTTCTTGTGAATTTTAAAGTGCTATAAAAATATAAATTATCATACATAAACAAATGCTTGTGTGTTGTTTTCTTTCCAAAAGAGCAAGAAACATTCCTCATCACCTGGACTCATGTTTCTCAAACTGCATTCCATTCCTGTGGAGCAGAAGGGCCAAGAAGATCCACAAATTAAAAAAAAAAATCCAATATATGAGTGTACATATTCTTTCTACGTCACAGGAATTAGTGGCGTAGCTTATATGATGCATTTAGTAATAGGCATTTACAAAATATCCTTTTAAAAAATTTTACTGTAAGCATTTTGCTGAAGTGTTTTGTTTTTTTTTTTAAAGGATGGGGTTTAAATCAGTTCCAATAAAGCAGTAATGAATTGAACCAGCTACACCCAGCGCAAGAACTCTGGGAAATGACTATGAACCACTACATAGAATTCCCAATCCCTTTATTTTTACCTGCCTGCATTTTTTATTTCCTTCACAGACTAATTGTACACTTTTTCAAAGTCCAATTCTTTTTTGTACAGCAAAATAACTGTTAGGACATGTATACTTATATTGTATTTAATTTATACTTTAACATATTTAATAACATGTATTGGTCAACCTGTCATCTAAGGAAGGAGATGGGGGGAAGGAGGGGAAAAATTGGAACAAAAGGTTTGGCAATTGTCAATGCTGTAAAATTATCCATGCATATAACTTGTAAATAAAAAGCTATAATAAAAAAAAAATTAAAAGGATGGAGTTTGCAATTACAAAACAAACAAACAAAAACAAAACAACAACAACAACTCTAGAACCACTGATCCAGACTACAAACTCAGAATCAATAGCTGAGATCATCCAGTCCAAGCTTTGTATTTAACAATGAAGAAATGAAAATGTCACCAGATAGATGAACCGTGTCTTACCTGTTCACACAGGTAGCAAGGGGCAATGTTGGGATTTAAATGAAAGTCCTTTTGTTCCAAATCCAGCACTATTTCCTTATATAATGGCAATATTTGTTCAATACCGCCTATGCCTTTCATAGGCTATAATGATAAAGTTCTTAGCACAATCTGGGGCAGACAATTTTCAATAATAATATATAATTTCAAAAATAATAATAATAAGTAGAATTCACATAGCATTTTAAAGTTTATAAAGCTTTACAAATATCTCATTTGTTCCTTACAACTACTCTGGGAGGTTGGTCCTATTGTTTTCCTCATTTTATAGATAAGAAAACTGAGGCAGACAAGTTATATAAACTTCTCAGGATCACAGAGCTAATATTTGAAACTGTATTGAAGTCTTCCTGACTCCAGGATGAACTCTGCGTTACTTACCTCTGTCATACTTACTCCCTCTCTCCCTCTTATTTCCATCTCCCTCCTCTCCTCTCCCCTCCCCCTTCTCTCTCCTTCCTTCTCTTTCTCCCTTTCTTCTTTCCTCTCCTCTTCTCCCTGTTCTCTTTTCCTGTCTCTCTCTCTCCTTCCTTCCTTCTCTCTCTCTCTCCCTCCCTTTCTTCTTTCTTTTCCTCCTCTCTCCTCTTTCCTCTCTCCTTTCTTCTTCTCTTTCTTTTCCTCTCCTCTCTCTCCACCCTTGTGTATAATACTCTTGGTCCCTTAGTAGACTATACAATAAATGCTTCTTGACTTAGCCATTACACTAGTGATAAATGCATTAAAATAAGCAAAAACATTTTTGCCTTGAGTAAAATTCTGCTTTCTCTAAATGTTAGATATATTAGATATATACTAAATGTAGCAAAGAAAAATAGGATAGGGTAGGGAAGAAGTCAAAATTAAGCCAGAGATAAAGAAGAATGAATATAAGATAAAACAATAATCTCATCATGGTTGTAAATTTTGAAAAACTATAATCTGTAATAAATCAAAGTTGTGGGAAATTCAAAGATCACTGGAGAGACACGTGATGGGTACAAGTAGGCTGCAGCCTATTCCTTCAAAGAGAAATAAAGAGAAAGCAATGGGCAGGTCAAATAACAAAAAATGGGTTAATAGTTGGTCACTCCTAAATACTGCATAGGATCACATGATGAGATGTAGTCCACTAGACTATTAAAGTATTAAAAACAACAACAAAAACCAAATTATAAACCTTGCAAAGTCAAGCTTAGTAATTCATTTTGTCAATTTGACCTAGGCCTGAATAAGAAGGCAGCCTATACTAGTGAGATGTCATTTAAAAATATATGAATAATTCTGCTAGAAAAGTCTTTTGGTTACTCTTGGTTTATTGGGTGATTAGCCACATAGCAACTTCATATTTTTCATTATCTTCATAGTGAACATGTTAAATCATATGTAAAACCACCAAATCTCAAAGAACTGAAAACAATCATAATCCATTGCTTTATGATAACCTTTATTTAAACTAAATTGGGGGGGAGGGTGAATGTGGGGGGTGCAATAACAATTTTTATACTAAGGAAATTATTAGCCATAGTTTGGAAACTGCTCTCAGAGAAGCAGACAGACAGCTGGTTAGCTTGAGTATCACACTTTTGCAGGCCTCAGTGTAGAAATGAGGAAATGCATAATTTCCTGCTTACTGGTGATATGTGACTGTAATAGCTCAAACTGCCTTATGAATATAGTTCACAAACCAAAATTATTACCAGTGATCTCTGTTAAAACCTAAAGCCTGGTCACCCTAAAAACAATTGTAATGTGACAATTACTCAAATATTAAGTACTTTGTTTCATACTGCAATGGGTGTTATGAAGGAATAAGATGTATGAGACACAGTTCCTCTGTCCTTGAGTTATAGTTGATTATTTAAATAGTCCAGGGTAGAAGACAGGTTGAAGAAAGCCCATAGAATGTGGCAATAAGAAATGTTGTTCTGAAAATCTAGTAGTGGCTATGGTAGTCAGTAACTAACTCAAATAATAACATAGTTCCCTAAAATAATCATTTGTTAGATCTGTAAGAGATTTAGGAGATTATCTAATCCAACTTTTTCATTTTGCAACTGAGGAAATTGAGACTTAGAAAAGCCAAGAACAGAATATATATCTTTAGGGCCCTTTCCTCCCTATATTCTTTCTGAAGAGAAATGCCTCAATCCACAAATTCTATTTTGGGTCCTATGGGTGAGATGAATTTCTTGTACATTGCCTCACCCTCAGATATTTCTGTTGCCATTAAAATCTATGTCAGAGAAATAAATATGCTGGTAAATGTTATTTAACTGGTTCTCCAGAAGAAAAAAAAAATCACTATAATTTAAAGTTTAATCTGCATTTTCAATATTTTCTCTATCACTTCTTAAGGCTAATCAACAAAATAATAAATAAAGCCCTAATGAATGGCATTTGCCAGTTCCCACCAGACAATATAAAATAGCTTTAGTTAGCCAGAGTAGAGGATTTTTTTTTTTTTTTTGACTCTGGGCATTACATTTCAGGATTAACAAATTAGTACATATTCTCCCGTGTTGGTTGAATATGGTGATTACACATCTAAAAGTAATTACCTGAATTTTTTTTGAACATGTTTTTAAGGGGAAATTCCACAGTATTGTGACAGGCACATTTGGAATCATTAATGCTAAATTAAGGGGCTGGGGTAGGGGGAAGGAGTATAATTTTAAAACTTCTTTAAAAAAAAAAAAAAACTCAACCCACAAACAATTCTCTCACCCCTCCTTCCTCATCCTCACTCTCTCACCCCCAACCCAGCATACTGAAAATTTAAGTTCACTCTAAAATCAAAATGTCCCATTTAATTTTGGAGTTTTTCCATACTGAGCTAAAAAGGGGGGAGGGCATCTTTGAGTCAATATTATTGTTTAAAAATAGGTAATTATATGATGGTAAAGAATTTGAAAATGAAGGGATATACATCAATTGGGAAATGACTGAACTAATTGTTGTATATGATTGTGATGGAATACTATTGTGCTTTACAAAATAGATGACCAGGATGCTCTCAGAAAAACCTGGAAAGACGGATGCAAAGTGAAATGAGCAGAACCAGGAAAACACTAGATATAGTAATAGCAATATTGTACAGTGATCAGTGTGAATCTTAGGTAATTTCAGAATGATCCAAGACAATTTTGAAGGATTTATAATGAAAAATGCTATCTGTCTCCTGAGAAAGAACTGATGGAGTCTGAATGCAGATTGAAGCATACTTTTTCTTTGCTTTATATTTTTTATCTATTTTCTTTCACAACACATCTAATATAACATAAGTTTTGCATGACTGAACATGTATAATCTTTTCAAAGAGAGGGGGAAGGATAGGGAAAGGGAAGGATGGAAAATTTGGAACTCAAAATTTTTCAAAAATGATGAAAATTGTTTTTATGTGTAATGGGGGAAATGAAAATATTAAATAATTAAAAGTAGATATTAGCAGTAATCAATTCAAATGAGAGTAACAGTGATAAATAAATCTGTCAAGCAATATCAATAAATATTTATTAAGTGCCTACTATGTGCCAGGCCAAAATTTAAAAATATTAAGTATTTTTTAATACAAGTAATTTACTTTTGAGAAGCAGCGCAGCATATGTTTGATCTTAGAATGAGGAAAACCTGCAGTCTTGCCTCTAACACACTCTATTTGTATAACTATGGATAAAACATTTAGACTTTAGCTGCCTTGGGAAATTTTTAGTGAAAAGAATTTCCACACCATGACAAAGAAACCACAGGTCCAGTTCCTTGCCCCGATTATAGGTTTTTTAAAGTGTTTCTCTTTGTATTTAATAATTTTAAAATCTCTCCTTTTGTTGTTGAACAAAGTCTGACTTTGTGATCATATTTGGTATTTTCTTGGCAAAAATACAGAATGGTTTGCCATTTTCTTCTCTAATTCATTTTACAGATGAGGAAACTGAGGAAAATATGGTTAAGTGACTTGCCTAGAGTCGCAGTTAGGAAGAATCTAAGGCAGGATTTGAACTCAAAGAACTGACTTTTTTCCTCACTAGTACTGTTACTTTATTCACTTTACTTAGGTTCTCTAAACACTATAAGAATATCAAACCCACTTACTAGAATTCTTACTAAAAATGTTTTTACCTGTAGCAAAAAATAGTTGAGTTGGGGGAAAGGAAGGTGAAGGCATTAACAGCAAAAAATATAGTCTGTTGAATGTTGAAGTCTGGTTCAAAGAGGGAACTGATTTATTCTTTTCCCCATGGGGCACACTATGGAAACAGGATCTTAGTTGTGAGAGGAAAGAAATCCAGAGAGGGTGGGCTGTGTCTCATGGTCTAATGGAGGATATTGGACAAGATGCAGATATCCCTGTGCTTATCAGGGGAGAAGTGTATCTTAGATGGTAGCACCCCGAGCCGAAGTCCCATTTGTGTCAACCTAGTTAGAGCGAAAATAATGAAAGCAAATGCTGAAAGAGAATGCTGCTGCATTTGCCATCAGAGGAACAGGGTTATTGTGAGGATTTAATGAGATAGTAACTGTAGAGCACTTAGCTCAGTGCCTCATACATAGTAAGTGCTATACAAATATTAGCTATTATTATTGTTATTAGCCCCTTTTCATTTCTACATTTCAGTTGCTTAATACTAGAATTAATCCATCATCATTACCTATAAAGAAAATGAATTAGGAAGTTTTGCATTGGAAAGGATATATATATTCTTTTTAAAGTCATACTAGAAAACATGTCTTAAAAGTTGGAAATAGGTTTTTTGATATTGATTTCTAAATAGGAAAAAGGAAGTAAAGCTTATTAGGGAAGTAGTACTTTGTACATTCAACATTGTTTAAAAATAGCTTTCAAATATGCCTTTGCTCCAAGTATGCTTCAAAGAATGTATATGTGGGGGTGGAATGGGGTGGGAAATGGGCTATAATTTCAGATTAAAAATCAACTATTTTGATAGCATCAATGTAAACCTCATAAATCCATAAATAGGGCTATTATTAATTTTCCTTTTATACTTTGGAGAGGTAGTTGCTATGTTATAAATCAGTCAGTAAATAAACTGGGGACTGCATAAAATAAGTTGGGATGAAGCATGAGAAATATGATTTTAAGAAAATAAACATTGCTGTCTCAGATTGTCTTTATTGTTCAGACTACCTCCTCTTCTTCCTTCCTCTTTGTCCCGTTTTTGCTTTTAATTTTTCTTAATGAATTCAGAGTTGGTTAAGTCCTTAAGACTGAATCGTCTGACCTTAAGTTCTGCATTCCCCATTTATATGAGTAGTCTCCTAGCTGCTCCTACTCCTCTAAACCCAGTGAGTGCCAACATTACTAATCATTAATATCTTAGTTCTTCTAAGTCTAGTTGATTTTCCTACTAGTCAAATATTTTTACTTTATATCTGCAATCATATTAATTATTGTTATTTCTATTTCTTGTTTGTTATTAATACATAACAAAATCCCCCTCATCCTTTTAACACAGAACCCAACAATTTTTTTTTCTGTTTGTTTTATGGTGAAGCAATTGGAGTTAAGTTACTTGTTCACTGTCACACAGCTAGTAATTGTTAGGCATCTAAGGCTGAATTTGAACTCAGGTCCACCTATTTCAGAGCTGATGCTCTACCCATTGCACCATCTAGTTGCCTCTGGACCTGACAACTTTAAATATATATTGCAATAAATTTTGACATTGCCCTCCCCCTTTCCTTTAAAGGTCCTATATTTCATTACTAATCTCATGAATCATTCCCCTCCCCCATGCGATGCCAATTTTGCCTTCTGCAAAAAAATAAGAAAAAATTAATTTTGCTTTCTGCTTTTTAGGCATAAGTATACTTAAGATATGATCATGTAGCTAAATGTTAATACACACACACACAGATATATTTAAACATGTTTGGTCTTTTCATTGTTTCAAACTAGCCAGTATGAAGATCTTTTCATCTTAGCTATTCTTGTAAAGTGTGAGATTCCTTGTAAGCATTATTTCTTACTTGCACCACTGCAGACCAAACACATTCTAGACAAATCATTTTTTCTTTAAGTCTGCTTCATGTAATGGAACGTAGCAATCCAATCCTATACTTACTGGCTCATCTTTTACTTTACAAATGCTGTCACTTTGGGTTTTAATCACCTAGTGTATCCACCCTCCCACATTAATACCCTCTCACCCCATTTATCAAATTGTTTTTTTATAAAACCTAAAACCACAGCTCAATGGTTTCCTGTACCTTTTTCAAAGTCAGCGACTGAAGGAAATGAAATGCACCAATCCACATCCCCTCTTCTTCCACTACTTGCCTTAAGACTCAAAAGTTGTCTTCAGAAAAATCTAGAACCTATTACTGACCTTGCTTCCAAGGTTTATACAAACTTTTGCATTTGCCGTAGTTAAATAGACAATTAGAAAGCTGTTGCCCTTATGACCCCAATAAAAAATTTTTAAGATGGCCACACCCTAAAGATTTTATTTTCCTGAAAAAGTAGTTTTAATTTATGTTCCATTTCTGTTTTCCTAACAGATACCTGGAGGAAAGGGAGATTCTCCTAGAATTGCCTATGTGCTATTAAAGACAAAATTACACCGGAGACTAATTTAAGAACTCTAAACAAGAATAAAACGAGTGAAATTTTAATCTTATTATAAGCTAAAGAAATTAAATGTCACTCAAAATTGCCAGCTACTCTACTTTTAGTCCATCAAGGTTTATTATGCAAACAAATACAAGATGGTACAATGAACTTTTTTTTTTTTAACAGTGAACTTTCAAAATCAGAACTGTTATTTGGAAAAAAAGATTTTACCATTCAATAGAAATTAGGCCAACAATAAGGTGAAAGCACATGTATAACCCCTCTGTGACTAAATAGAAAATTCTCATCCAGGCTCTATTTGCACCAATGCAAATTGCAATGCAATTGATTAATTTTATGAAGTGCTATTTAAATTGCAAACTGATCTCCAGTGAGGTCATACAAAAAGAATCGCAAAATGTGGATATAGCAATTTCCTTCCACAATACTTTAACATGATCATCACAGGTAAATAAAGACAAATTCTAATAAAAGTAAATCTAAGAAAACAAAGTCATGAGTAACTGGTACATAATGCTAGTTACATATAGATATTTTACATAATCAGGATGAAAATTCTTATCTGCAATAGGATTTACCCAACATAGAAAAACCAATTTTGAGGAGTATTTATTGCTTTTTCCAAAGGAAGCCCCTACCATTGTGAAGTCACTGACAGACCCTCAAGGTTTCTTCTTGCAACATTGATCTTCCAAAGATTACACAGCAATACCAGCCAGATTTTAAAACTTTTTATTTGCATATTAAAAAAATTGTGCATTCCAATAATTAAAATCATTTGAACAAAAAAAAAAATGGCACTCTGATTAACTGCATTTTACAGCTTGCCAGGACCTTGGTACAGCTTTGCATTTTACTGTTAACTAGATTTACTGTAGTCCCACCCGAGTTCTTCTTTTCACCAACATGCAAGCTCTTTAAAAAAAAAAAAAAAAAATTTTTTTTTAAATGCCACCAGGACCCAAACTAGCCAGGACAGGCAGATGGAAAGAGGCAGCCGGCTGGGCCTTCATTTCAATTCAGTGTCAGTAGTTCTTTATTCTTTTGATGTTGAAAGGGGCAGCACAGTCATTTAAACTTTATCCAACCTCTTTGCATCTTACAAAGTTAAACAGCTAAAAGAAGTAAAATTAAGAAGGCAATGCTTGTGGAATGTACAGTGCATATTGGCAGGGCAGATTTCATTACGATTCACCCGCTTGCTTCTCCTGTTCAATTGCTAAAAAAAAAAAAAAAAAAATACAAAAAACACACAAACACACAAAAAAGAAAATCATTAGGAATCCAGTTAGAGAAAACAGGTTGAGACCTGATGAATAGGTTTTTTCCCCCATTTAAGATTCTCCTAAATAACCTAGTTCCCTTTGATGGCTCCGTTCTACTTGAACCCCCTTATAAAATCTCGAGAAATATTATGATTTTAATACTTTTATTTAAAGTCCTCTTATTTTAAGTGCGCAAATGTTTCCTGCCTTTCATTCTTCTCCCTCCTCCTTCAGCCCCTCCCCTCCCCTCCATCCACCCAGCCAGCCACAGCCCCTCCCGCCTAAGTCTTTTCTCCCAGTTGCAAGATCTGTGTGCTGGGGAATTGGGGGTTGGGGTTGGAGTTGGAGGGGGGGGGGGGGAAGGGGGAAAAAAGGCAGCTTACTTTCTTTTGAAGGCAGTGGATTTTTCTCTTGTGTTTCTGTCTTCTTCAATTTAGACTTATCGAATTTCTGAATCTCGGCCATATCTGGTTTGTCAGACATTTTTGCAGATTAAGCTGCATACAAAGGAAAACAGGCTTTTGGTGAGAAATCCACCACCCACCCACTCTCTTATAGCGTTCTTCCGCAGAGGCTCCAAGCCAGCAGTCATCTCCCCCCCCCCTTCCTCTTTTATTCGATGCAACGGAGTATCTTCCCCTTTCTTAGGAGACTAAACAGCCAACCCCTATTATTTCTAAGTTGGGTAGAGGTGGGGGGGAAAAAAGAGGGGGTATTATCAAGGGCACTTCCTTTAAAAGTGGGAGATTCAAATTACATAGTAAGAGCTCGAACAAATACTATCTGGTTAAGTGTATTAAAAAAAAAAATTTGTATTAAAAAACTATCCCAGATTTAAGAATAATTGGTAGAACTCTCCCTACGATAAAAAAAAGACCATCAAAAATTAATATTAAAAAAAAAAATAATGGCCATGCTTAAGGATTTTTTTTTAATTGCCTATGTTGCAGGGCGGGAGATGGTTGCACTCCGTTTGCAATCTCGGTTAAGATTTGGAAGGAGTCCTGCATTCTTCCCTCCCTCCCCCCCCTTCACAAAGAGCTGCAGTCAGAGGAAGCTCCAACCACCGCCCTTAACTGTTCACCACCCTCCTCCTCCTCCTCCTCCTCCTCCTCCCCGCTTTCTCCCGCTTAACAATGCAGTCAGAAAAGACACAACGTAGCCCGAATTTTAAAGACCCGGGAAGCGGTTTCCCTCCTCCCTCCCTCCCTCCCTCCTTCCCTCCTCCTCCTCCCGCCACCGCCCAGAACCATTCCGTCTCAGCCCCGCTGCTGCACATTAGCAAGGCAGCCTTCCCTTTCCTCGCTCTCGTTTGCAAGCGCTTAACCTTTACACAAGGAAGGAAGCATGCATCGGGCGAGTTCTAACCGCCTCGAAATACCAAGACCGCAGCCCAGGGTTTTAATTAAGCGCGTTCCAAGCGGCGCAGGAGCCCCAGGTTCCATCTAACCGAAACAAAGGAAGCAGGGGTGGGTCTGAGCACCCCTGCAAGCAGCGGCCACAAGGACCGGCTCCGGATCGCTCTCGCGGGGGTACATCGCGTGCGAAATTCTAAACTAGAAGGGAGCGGCTGAGAGCATCCCCAAGCAAAGGATGGACTCCATCCAAGAGTCTAATTTGGGGTTTTGTATTATTGTCTCCCGCCCAAATAAACAAACAAACAAACAAACAAATAAACAAACAACGACTTGCTTGTTAAGTCTAGAGATGCTCAAACAAGGGGAAGGGAAGAAAAGAGAAACGGGAGCGGGATCCTCACCAGTGACGGGCAGGGCGCACCAGTAAGTCAGCTCTCCAAGGCGGCAGCTCCGAACTGTAGCGTACGGAGCTCTGCGGAGCAGCTATATCCTCCCTCCCATGCAAATGAGGCTGATGTCATAGTGAGGCTGACTTAACTCTTTCTCTGCTTGCACTGCTTCCTTTCTCTAGATCAGCTTTGGAAAAAGAAGGGAAAAAAACCCAATACACACCCACACAGACAGACACCCATATAGATGCCCGGAAAATACTTAAAAAATACTGGAAGGCCGAGAGAGGGGAAAAGGAATGGAATTAAGCATCATTCTTTCTTTTTAGACCCAAACTGTCTCTATTTAAAGGCGCATTTATTGGGAACGTTATTGCCCACTTCCCAGATGTGCGTTGTCTGGAGGTCTGTAGTACCTGGGACGTGACATGCGACCATTCCCTTTGAAAATTGGCATTGTCTTTAGGCATAAATCCAGAAAAACCCATCCGCTGACGGGCCTCCCTAATACTGCGGAAAGCGGGATGTATGGGCTTTCTGTGACTCAGCTCCCATACCTCCAGAGTGGCGAGCACTAAGGCTTACCCCACCCATCCTCTTTCTTTGTCTTCTACTTAATTCTTACTCCGCTGACCTGAGCCGAACGGTGGGCACCCAAAAGAAGTAGCCAAGAGGGTCTCAGTTATTCTATTGGAATCACTTGCTTCTAATGGACTAAGAGAAGCTTGTAACTTAAACATACTTAACTTGGGTGTAGGTTTCTAGAGGGTAAAAACTGCAGTGAGTTGGGGAAAAACAGGAAGTTGCTTCATTTTTTTTAAAAATTAAATTTTGCCTCATTTTTCTACCTAAAAAAACTGCCTCGGTGGCCTTCTTGGGTATTAGATAAATACTGGATTTGAAATCCCAAATGAATGCAATTATTTTATCCCAATGGGTATTCTTGAACACGTGAGATTGAGAAAGATTTCTGTGAAGATTTTTTTAAATGAGCGTTATCTTTCAAAAAAGCCATATTTTCCACACTAAGCAGTCCGAGTGCTTTAATGCCTTCTATTTATTAGCAGTTCATAGTTCGACCTGAATTAATTTTGATTCTGGGAGCGTTTGGAACTTGAATTGTACAATTCACCCAATTTTGTGAGTACTACCTTCACCTTGAAATTGCAAATACCTGTTTTGTGAATCGTCCATTGTACTCAGTATCAGAATTCATTGATTATTTTTTCTAAAGACGTTTTTGTAGTTGGGGTTAATTTTTTTTTTTCTTAGAGAACGCAGAGCAGTTTTCAAAATATCCATTCATTATATACCCTCCATGTCCTGAATAGGAATGTTCTGAAATCAATTAAAAATTACATAAATTTAAGGTGTATCACTAAAATATGTTACACATGTGCCTTTGTGGATATATATATGTATGTATGTATGTATGCATCAACTAGAAGTCAATTTTATTTTATTTCATTATCTAATTGACTTCCTTTTTCCTAGGGAAGAAAGGGGAAGAAAGGAGCCAATTTCCTTCTTCTGTAATTATTGCTCTGTTTTACATATTACAGCCATGTTAGGTGCCTTCCCTGCCCCCTCTCCCCTTTCAAATGGTATCACTGTACCTTTTCTTTCTTTTTCTTTTTTTAAATTTGCTTTTATATAATTTTGAAAGGGTAATATCTTTATTTTCCTTCAAATAAAACACTCCAGGATTACATTTCTATAGTTTATGCTAGAAAGAATGTTAAAAACAAAAAGATCATATCCTGGAGGGTGGGATTTTCTGTAGCTTTCAGCTGACAGCAGTTAAAAGGACACTCTTACTTCCTTGGGCCCCAGTAATTTCATTTCCTCCAAGGAGGATCTGATCATTAAACATGTCTTTTCTTCCCAGGCGCTTAATTTCTTTTCCATTGGAGAAAAGAAGTTTGGGGACAAAAGAAATTCCACAAATTGGATTCCAGTTGAATCAGCACAGGGTTATTTCTGCCTTTTGTCTCTCAGGCTTTTTTTTTTTTTTTTTTTCTTTTCTCCTTCTGTTATATTAGTAGAGCAGAGACAGCATGTCTAGAAAAGAGAACAGGAAAAAGGCCAGAAATTTTGAAATGTCTTGAGACTTTTTCTGTTATTATCAACCAGCAGTTTTCACAGAGAGTCCCTGATCTTGGAAGAATTAAATATACGTATCTATGTATGTACACACAGAGACATACTTAGATTATTGCATATTTATGTGTAATACAGGGCAACATTCCTGAGGGAAAAATGTTTATATGCTTAACTGGACAACTGGTTAGGAGACTCTGAGACTTTGAAAAGGGAAGGGTTGGGCTAGCTGAAGCAGAAACAAAAGAAATAAAAAGAGCGTCCACAATATAGGATGGCTAAGATAAAAGAAAGAGAGGGAGAAATTGTTTCAGTCCCGAGCTGTCAAAGAGAAATATATTTAGGATTTTAAGATTAATATGGAAATGGAAATTTAATTGAAATTCATGATATTCATAGGTTTAGAATAACTTTGGTGGCCCATAATCTAAGTTTCAATTCATCTCTGATGCTAGATGGAATCAGGAAGACCTGAGTTCAAATATGAGCTGGGATACTAACAAGTCACTTAACCACTGCCTGGCTCAGTTTCCTCAACTGTAAAATGGGGATTTACAGTCTCATCTATTTCTCAGAGTTTTTATGAAAATCAATTGAGATTATGCTTGTAAAGCATCTTGCAGACCTTAAACCACTACTTAATCTTTCCAGTCCTTTAGTTTTCTGTAAAATGGAGGGGTTAAACTAGATGGTTTCTGAAGTCTCTTAATTCTATTGATAATGTCTAGTTCCCTTTATTTTACAAATTAAGGAATTGAAACCAAGAAAAGCAAAAAAGTAGCTTGTCCAAGGTCATGGAGGGGGCAAACAACAAAAATTTTAGGATTTGAACTCAGGCCCTCTGTTTGAAACAAGCATACTTGCTACTCCCCTGCCCCCTCTTTTACCAAGCAGTAATTATCCTACTATTTAGCACTAGTTAGTAGAGTTTTTGCTATGGTATTATTCTTTCAACAATCCTAGATATTTCAATATATGTAAATGATTTTTCAGATGTTGATGGGTATTCATGTTTAGTATTTTGTCAGTAGAAATCAGTGAAATAGATTGTAAATTTCTTGAGGGGAATGTCTTTTGCTTCTTTAATTCACTTACACGTGGTGATCCTCTTTTCTCTACCATAGCAGGTCTAAATTCCTAGGCTTGTTTTTTGGGTATTCTGTAATCTTGCCCTGCCTAACCTGTGTATTTTTATTTCGGACAATCCACCCTGGCATGCCATCCCTTTTCTGTAACGTAACTTAGACATGTTTTCAAAAGTCTTTCAAATATGTTATTTCACTGATTCCAGGCAAAGTAGCTAGGATAAATAGGTATATCCCCATTTTATAGAAAAGTAAACTGAGAATCAAAGTATAAAATGACTTTCTTAACATCTTATAGTTAGAGAAAGGTAGATCTGGTATTCTGACTTCATAGGAGACTTTGCAAAAGCAGATTTTTTTCAGAACTTGCATCCTAATTTGTTTTTCCCCAAAATTATAGTAGTTGTAACTATATTACAACTCCAGCCCACTTTGCTCTCTCCCTTCTCTGACCTTTTTTTGGACTTGTATTTTACACTATCCCAGTTTAATATTTTTATTTTTTTTTTTGCAGTTGTTTCATATGTTAGTTTTATCCCTTCAAAAAGGGATAAAAATCTCTGAAGGCAGAATTGTGACATATTTTTCTCATCTCTACAATGGGAATAATATTATTTGCATAATCTAATTCCCACCTGCCTCTCAGTGATAGTGTGAAAGCACTTTTATACAGTTCTCACAGTGTGGTTGAGTCCTTGAAACTGTCTTAGGAAATTTAGGAGGTTAAAACTATTTTCATAAAATACTAATATATATTTTTATTTCTTATGTGATAATTGTTGATAGATATAATAACCTATAAAAACAAAAGCTCTCTATGGAAGGGAGGTCCTCAATAATTTTTAAGAGACTAAAGGGATCCTGAACCTAAAAATTTTGAGATCTCTGCTCAAAGGCTAATAATTATACTGAATGTCATTATTATTATACTCTTTCAGGGAAGATGTGGATGAAATATATCTTAGCCTAATATTTGGAGAATACTGTCAAATAACTAATGTTGTTTCTCTGGGATAAAGCTATCAGTTCTCTTTTTATAAAAAACAGATTGATAAGGTGTTGATGGGACTAACTGGAATATATATATATATATATATATATATATATATATATATATGTTGCATTGATGGATCCTCCAAATTAAAGAACCTTTATATAAACTCATTTTTCTAGAAACAAGATTGGTCCTACCTACATGATGCAAACATGTGTGTTATTCTGCTGAAGAATGATCCATTCATTTTCAGAGATTCATTAACCAGGGAATACATATGGAAAATTTCCAGAAAAAAATTATTAATGCTTTTTTTATGAGTTTTGTCCCTTTTACTTCCAAGTAAATGCCTCTTATCTCTTAGAGTTCTCCCTTATGGCATAACAATTAGGCAAAAGAAACCTAGGCATCTACAATGCTTAAAAACATGTGTGTACCACTCTATATTTCTAGTTTATTGAGGGGAGGGATGTATGAGCATCTGTCCTTTGAAATAAAGATGGATTATTGCATGTAGATGAGTTTAGCTATTCAAAAAAGCATTTATTCATGTGCTAGACATTGTGCCAGATACCAGGGATAAAACAAAAATGAAATGGTCCCTTCCTTTGAGATGCTTACTTTCTCTTGGGAGGAATAAAACACATGAAGAAAATTAAATACCCCATTAAAAAATCATTTCTGAGGGCGAGAAAGCTGGATTGGCAATTGGAGAGATCAGGATTTGCTTTTAAGAAAGTGAGATATTCTACAAAGTGGAGGTAAGGAGAAGATATTGTTGTAGGTATAGGAAATAGCCTATTTTTAGAAATGGAAAATGAAATTTCAAAAAGTGAATTTAGTTATAGAGATAGGAGATGGGGGGGGGGGGCAGCTAGGCCGCCCAATGGATAGAACAACAGCCCTGAAACCAGGAGGAGCTGAATTAAAATCTGGTCTCAGACACTTAACACTTGCTAGCTGTGTGACCCTGGGCAAGTCACGTAACCCCATTGTCTCAAGGTGATGGAATGTGGTTAGTGAATTCATTACCTGCAGGTTGCAACCTTTTTGTCCTTCAATTTTCTCATCTTGGATGATCTCAATCCTATGATGCCATAAGATGCTGCCACCATTTTCAAGCTAGTTCCAGTAATGAAAAGACTACAGATATTCTAGTAATTTGTACTAAATTTAAATGTCATTGATTGTACTTTTCAGAGAGAACCAATGGCATCCCAAGAGATGTCTTGAATTGTATTTAAGTGAGGCACATTTGCACAGAGTTGTCAGCCCCATTCTCTCTTCCAGAGTCATTGAAGTCCAGTGGCAAGGAAAAAGTCAAGACAACTGGCAATGACCTGGGATTCCATGTCTTCGATATGTCAATCAATAAGCTCTACAGTGTCTGTTTCGTGGCCATTGAAACAAATTGTTCTCTTCCTCCCATTCTGCCAGAAGTCTTCCCATGCTTGAGGGAGACTTCCTTCTAACTCACCAACAACTACATTTACATATTTTAGATAAAGATTTTTAGTATTGTGGATTTTGGAGCTGACAGAAACTGTAGAGACCAACCTCTTTATTTACATTTGAGGAAATGAGGTCCAAAAATAAGTTTCAAAGCTGGGATCCAAATTTAGGTGCTCTAATTTCCAAAGGTTTTTTGCCCTATATTGTCTGCCTTAGACAATGAGCAAATAAAAGAATCAGCCAAATCGCTTTGGGATTTTGCTGAACAATCTGTGATTGATAAGGGATAGGAAAGAGTGGATCCATAGGCACTATGTTTCCCTAATCTACTTAAAGCCAATCATTTTAACTTCATCTTTCAGAACCAATAACAAATAAAAGGATGTAATAAGTTTGAATGTGTTCCCTTCTCACCCTCTACTGGAAGAGTTGATGAATAGAATAAAATGACAACAAAGCAAGAACTCAGAGAAAGAAAAAAAAAAAAAGGCCTAGATTATGACTGTCTAAGCCCTGAAATGACTGAAAGATGACGGTTTTATAAATTCAGTGTCATTTAATTCTCTGAGTACTGTATTTCTTGTCTACCTGAGTTCTAAACTCTACAGTTAAAGCTACCTAAAAAGACTGAGAAGGCACTGAAAGTAATCAAGGACTGGAATCCAAATTGGAAAAGGCAACATTAAAAAAAAAAAATCTTATAGATAGTCTCTTACCATTTTGTGTTTAATTAGTAATACTTGGCCAGCTAAGGTGGTACAGTGGTTAAAGCTCCAGACCGGGAGTCAGGAAGACCTGAGTTCAAAATTAGGGGTCTTGTAAGACCCAGTTTCCTGATTTATAAAATGAATTGGGGAAGGAAATAGCAAACCATTCTGTATTTCTGCCCAAGAAAACCCCAGATGGGGTCATGGAGAGTCAGATGCAACTCAACAACAAGTAATTCCTTTTGTGGTGCCATATATTATTTATATAGTGCTTTTAACTTTCTCAAAACATTCTCACTTCTATTATGTCATTTTTATCTTCACCAATTCTCTATTTGTTCCATTTTTACACATGAAAAAATGAAGGCATAAAAAGCCCTTTGCTAATAATAGCCATTTAATACGTTTTTGTTCTTTAAATGAGATTAGGTGATTTTCCCAAAATCACAAACACTAGCTATGTACAAGAACCAAGACTAAAATTTAGGTCATAACATCTGGAGTTACATGAGCCTTAGAACTTAGGCAGTTGGGTAATGCAGTGGTTGGACCATTGGGCTTGAAATCAGGAAGAAGAGTTGAATTTCAATTCTTGGTCAATGGAATGGCTTTTACATGAAAGGGACTCTGGAGTCCTGGATAGAGAGAGAGAGAAGCAACAGAATAAATGTTCAAGTCCTTTCTCAGACATTGGTTGTATGATGCTGGGCAAGTCACAATCTCTAAGTGTCCTCAAACAAATTTTTATTGGTTTTTATTGGTAGAGAAAGTTCTTCACCACAAGTTCCAGCATTGAAATTGCAATTCTGTTTTTTTTTTTTTTTTTTTTTTAATTCCAATTGTAGGGTCACTTAGAATGAACCAATCAGCCTTTGAATGACCTCACTCAGCTTCAAAGAGAGAATACAACTGTAGACAGGATTCCCCCTCAAATCCCACATTGGCATAGCTATCAGTGGAGTGCAGCTGTGTTCATTTGCAAACAATCATCATTTTCATTATCTGGTAATTCAATTCTCAAGCTTGAAACCACCAGCAACTGGTTGGTTGGTCAGTATCTAAATCTTATTCATTACCCTGGAGAAATTTTACTCTCACTTAACAATCACTGACTGAAAGAACTTTTTTCATTTTTTTTTTCTTATCCCTCCTTCTGTACATGCTGTCCCTTTGGGAGATGGATAGAGATAAATTAGATTTGAAATGAAAGTTATGTGCACAACATAATAAATATCTTGGGTTGCAAGGATATTTTGATATTTTAATTTTAAATTTTGCACCAGATGATATATGTGGGAAAATGCATTCCTTTTATGGACTTATGGGTTTCTACAAATACTGCCTCATATACTTGCTAGCTGTGTGATTCTAAGCAAGTAAATCACTTAACCTCATTTGTTCTTTAGGAATTGTTGTTCAGTCACGTTCAGTTCTCTGTGACCATAAGTTCTCATGTTGACCATGAGATTTTCTTGGTAAAGATACTTAAATGGTTTGCTATTTCTTTCTCTAGTGTGTCAGCATTTTACAAATGAGGAACTGAGGTAAATAGGGGTTGATTTGCCCATGGGTCATCTGATTTAAACTCAGATCTTTATGATCTTTTTGATTTGAGATTTGATGGTATATTCATTGCACCACCTAGCTGTACCCCAAATAGGAAGAATAATAGCATTGCCACATGAGATAACAGAGTGATTTGTAAACTTTTGCTATTTAAATGCTCCCTCTTGTGATGGTGAATAAAAAGATACTAGTAGAAGACCTTGATTTCCCACTCATGGATTCGTTTAATGCCATCTTCTCTATCAACTGGAGTAGTACATCTCTTATTTATGTTCTAGCAGTTAAACCCTAGTCCTAGAAAGTGCCAGAGATGGAATTTAAATTCATCTTTCTGACACTAAGACCAGCCTTCCATTTAGAAGTGGTTTTCCATTTCCTTCTCTGGTTCATTTTACAGATGAGGAAACTGAGGCAAACAGAGTTAAGTGACTTGCCCAGGATCACACAGCTACTAAGTAAGGCTAGATTTGAATTCAGGATGCTGTGAGTCAGTTACCTTGCCAACCAGGCTGTTCCTCTCTAGTCTCCAGGCATTTTCATTAGCTATCCTCCATGCCCAGAAAATTAAATTCCCACCTTCTGCAAGGCTTTCCTTATCCTTAGTGTCTTGTAGATTGTGAGTTTCTTGAGAGTAGGGATTACTTTTTAGTTAGTAGTTTGCCTTTTTTTTTTTTTTCCAATTTCTTTGATTTTGCTTTTCTTGGATCCCCAGAAATGAGTACAATGCTTGGCATCCAGTAGGTACTTAATAAATGCTTGTTGATTTGAAATAAAATAAACTTAGAACAACAGAATGCATCATTGTGATTCTCTTAATCCTGTATATAGCAAATCTTAAATAAACACTAGAGGGAGAATTAGCAAGAAATAGGGATGGAGTTGGTCATAGAAAAGATAAAGGGGGGACAGAGAATGAAATGATCATGGAATTACATTTTTATGTTCCTTAGAGTACTCTTAAAGAAGATAAGTTGATAAAGATAATTATTTTATTTATATATAAATTTGTTTATTAAAAAAGATTATATAAAGTTAACACTTGATTTCCTCAAAATTTAAAAAAAGGCACACTTCAGAGTACCATAGTGCTCCTCTTTAACATCTATTACACATCTTAGATATTATAAGGATTAGAAGATGTTTTGGTGGCAGTTATTTAATTTTATTCAATTAGTCAATAAACATTTATTTTATGATTACATGTGTATCCACATATGTATATGCATGTATAATTTATAAAAATATATGTGTGTATAAACATATGTCTATATAAAATATGGTCAGTGATCTTATTCTCACATAAATCATAAAACAGGGCTAATGAAGGTATGAAATTAGGAAGGGAGACCAACAGGGATATGTTCGAGTCACCTCTAACCTGCTCTCTATGATTCTTAAATTTTCAGCATTTACACCTCAAAAAGCTACAAATCATGGCTTGATTTGTTTTATTGACTGTCTAAACTTTTTTTTTTCTTTTTGCTGAGGCATTTGGGGTTAAATGACTTCCCCAGGGTCATACAACTGGAAGTATTAAGTGTCTGAGATCAGATGAACTCAGGTCCTCCTGGTTTCAGAGCTGGTGCTCTACCCATTACACCAACTAGCTGCCTCTTGACTGTCTAAACTTAAGTGATAAAGAAAAATCTTAATGTGAATTAAATTTAAAAATGTGTCCTGAGTATGTTTCCCGTCCCCCCTCCCCATGGAAAACTAGTTATTAGACATTTTCCAACATACCATTCTACACTATTAACATGTAGAGAATCAAATTCTGAAACAAAAAATTATGCTTTTACTATGTATGGAGAGTACTCCATTGTATGAATCCAAATTTTAATGAGGTATAGTTATGTAAATCCAAAGTAGTTCCTCTTTCAAAGGCTTGTGTTCTTTAGAGGCCTTGACTGTCACTCCTTCTGAATCTGCTTCTGATGCCTTTCTGAGCCCACGGCTGAATAGCCAACCACCTAATAGAATTCTGCCTTAGCCAAGTGTCTAAGATTCTGAAATAGAATGATGAAAAAAAAAAAAATAATGGTTGCCATCCTCCAAATCTCCTTAGGAGTCTTTCTTCTACTTAAATAGTGACTGAAAACAATTCTGTCTTATCTAAGTGTCTAATAAGTTTCTTGAGAAGAGGTCTTGAAAAAGTTATTTGTTAAATATATAATTATTTTCTATATACTAGCATATACTTGATCATCTATACATATATTTGTTATATCTTTATATATATTTGTTATAATCTATACATATATTTATTTTATAACTTAATGCTCTTTTTTTTTTCATTCCTCTAATAAGACAGAGAAGGAATGTGAATATGTAAAGGTATAAAAGGGGGACCATGAAACTGTGACATGAATCATTGGTCCATTAGGCCCTTCTCTCAGGCCTGCAGCTGAAATATCTTCTATCGGTTGTCTCCCCTTATTAGCATTTGAGATCCTTGATGCCAGAGAACTGTCTATTTTTTCCTAGTCCCAGATCTCTGCACAGTGCTTGGCACATAATAAGTGCTTAATTAGTCCTTTTCTTTCATTCTTCCACACATACGTTTAGAATTAGTCATAGCTATCTATGGTAATGATTTACTTTGCCCTGTCTACAACCCTAGTCTATCTCAGGACATGAAACAAGGACTCCTCTGATTTTTTTTTTTTTTGTACAGTTGTTTCTTGTAAGCTCTTTTATCCAAGAGGTTATTTGAGTAACATCCCAGGATTCAACCAGTGTACCAATAAAGAAAACAAAAAGGGAATAGATAGCACAGCCAATTCCTTTAAGAATTGTGATCTCTTGTTTATGGGAAGGAAGATGGAACCACAAATAGCCACACCTTTGTTGCCTGCATTTGCAAAGCTAAAAGCAGCTCCCTTTTGATTTCTACAAGTTTAGTTTTTAATCAGACTTTCTGGAAAAGTCAGGCCCAAAGGCTGAATCCAAGAAAAAGAAATAATGAGGAATGAGAAGAGATTAATCTAATGTCCTTTTGCTTGTTAAGCCATGTTCTTTTTAAAGATTCCTAATGAAATATTTGAACACATAGGATGAAGATGTCCGGTAACAAAAGTGGAAAGAGACTGAACCGTGAGAATCCAGAGAACTGATTGTCATTTGAGCCCCATACTAGCAGTGTGACATGGCTTTAGACGGTTGCCTTCATTTCTGATCCTTAATTTCCTCCTTTGTAAAATGAGGTAATGACACATTTCTGCTTTGGATATTACAAGGGTGGTTATAAGGATCAAATAAATTAATACATGTAAAACTGTAAACTAAGGCTGCCTATGTGAAAAGTCAGTTATTATTATTATTATTATTATTAATTGTAATTAATTGTACAATTAATTAATTGTAGATTAATTGCCAATTTACTTGCTAATGCGGGAATTGTATCATGGCACACATACATACACACACAGAGTAAAAATAAGGACAGAATTAGAACAGAAATTGTTCTAAAAATTAGAACAGAATTTGCTATTTCATCTGAGACAAAAAAAAAGTAAAGGATAGCAATCATGATCTCAGATAAAGCAAAAATAAAAATAGACCTAATTAAAAGAGATAATCAAAGAAACTACATTTTGCTAAAACATACCATAGACAAATAATATCAATATAAAACATATATGTACCCAAAAATATAACATACAAATACTTAAGGGAAGACTTAAATGTGTTACAAGAGGAAATAGACAGTAAAACTATACTTGGAGAACCTCAACTTTTTTCCCCTCAAAACTAGACAAATCTAACCATAACATAAACAAGAAAGGAGTTAAATATATGAATAGAATTATAGAAGTTAAATATAACAGAAATCTGGAAAAAGCTGAGTGGAAATAGAAAGGAATAGACCGTTTTCTCAGCTATAAATGGCACCTTCATAAAAGTTGACAATATATTAGAACATAAAAACCTCACAACCTAATGAAGAAAAGCATATATATTACATGCATTCTTTTCAGACCATAATGCAATAAAAATGACATTTAATAAAGGATCATGAAAAACAAAGATTAAAAATTAATTGGGAACTAATCCAATCCTATAGAATGCATGGGTCAAAGAATGAATCATAGAAACAATAATTTCATTAAAAAGAATAACAATGAGATAACATATCAAAATTTATAAGATAGAACCAAAGTAATACTTAAGAGGAATTTTAAGTCTCTAAATGCTTATATCAATGAAACAAAGAAAAGATCAATGAATTGGGCATGTAACTTTAAAAAGTAGAAAAAAATTAAAAATCTCCAATTAAACACCAAATTGGAAGTCCTAAAAAAATTAAAGGAGAGATGAATTAAATCCAAAATAAGAAAACCATTGAACTAATGCAAAACTACTTGCTGGTTTTATGAAAATAAAGAAAAAGCAACAATAAAATACATAAAGCATGGATTGATTTGATTTTTAAAAAAAGAAAGAAAACCAAATTACAAGTATCAAAAATAAAAAAGGCAAATTTACCAGTGAAGATGAAATTAAAACAATTATTAGGAACTATTTAACCCAATTATGTCCCAATAAACAAATTTAAGCGAAATGGATGAATATTTATTAAAAATTAGCCAGATTAACAGAAGAGAAAATAGTTATTGAAGCTCTTTATGTCTCAGTTTCTTCTTATATAAAATGGGAAAACTAATATCACTAACCTCAGGATACTTTGGAGAATACAATTTGATATTTTGAAAGAGTTTGCAAAGTTTAAATAACCCTGCCTTAGTAAAAAAAAATTGAATAAGCCATAAATGATCACCTTAGGACAAAATCTCCAGGATCAGATGAATTCACAAGTTGTTCTAAATCACTATTGATCAGAGAAATGCAAATTAAGACAACTCTGAGGTACCACCATACTTCTCAAATTGGCTAAGATGACAGGGAAAGATAATGACTAATGTTGAAGGGGATGTGGGAAAACTGGGACACTGATACATTGTTCATGGAATTGTGAATACATCCAGCCATTCTGAAGAGCAATTTGGAACTATACTCAAAAAGTTACCAAACTGGGCTTATATTCCAAAGAGATCTTAAAGAAGGGAAAGAGACCTGTATGTGCAAGAATATTTGTGGCAGCCATGGAAACTGAGTAGATGCCCATCAATTGGAGAATGGTTGGGTAAATTGTGTTATATGAATGTTATGGAATATTATTGCTCTGTAAGAAATGACCAGCAGGATGAATACAGAGAGGCTTGGAGAGACTTACATGAACTGATGCTAAGTGAAATGAGCAGAACCAGGAGATCATTATACATGGCAACAAAACTATACGACGATCAATTCTGATGGACATGGCTCTCTCCATCATTGAGATGATTCAAACCAGTTCCACTTGTTCAGTATAAAGAGAGCCATCTTCACCCAGAGAGAGAACTGTGGGAACTGAGTATGGAACACAACATAGTATTCTCACTCTCTCTGTTATTTGCTTGCATTTTGTTTTCTTTCCTAGGTTTTCTTTTTCTTCCTTCTTGATCTGATTTTTCTTGTGCAGCAAGATAACTGTATAAATATGTATAGATATATTGGATTTGATATGTATTTTAACATAGTTAACATATATTGGACTACTTGCCCGTTAGGGAAGAGTTGAGGGGGAGAAATTTGGAACAAAAGGTTTTGCAAGGGTCAATATTGGAAAAATTACCCATGCATATGCTTTGTAAATAAAAAGCTCTAATAAAAAAAAAAAAGCATATTTGACCATAATGATAACAAAAACAAGAATCAAAATATTCTTGTTCCACTCAGGGGCAGGCACATGGGCATTAATAAGAGAAAGGGTATTAAAATCAAGAAAGAGCTATCAATCTGTCAATCCTTTCCGTGTCCGGGCCGGGGGAGGTTTCCCATGTTGAGAAGGTAATCTGGAGAAGGAGTCTGTTCTGTCTGCTCTAAAGATATCATGAATCCCAAAAGACTGACCATTATATGTACTATAGCCTGAACTTAAAGATGAAAGAAAATGTGTTCAAGAATACTCAAAGAGAACATTCATAAATTGAAGGCAGACTAGGCTAGAAGAATCTCCTGATTGCTTGCTGGTCTAAGACTAAGGAAGCATGAAAGTATTGGCAAGAATTGATAAATGGTCAGAAGATATGAACAGACAATTTTCAGATGAAGAAATTAGAACCATTTCTAATCATACGAGAAGGTGCTCTAAATCACTATTGATCAGAGAAATGCAAATCAAGTCAATTCTGAGGTACCATCTCATACTTCTCAAATTGGCTAAGATGACAGGAAAAGATAATGATGAATATTGGAAGGGATGTGGGAAAACTGGGTCACTAATACATTGTTGGTGGAGTTGTGAACTGATCTAATTATTTTGGAGAGCAATATAGAACTGACATATACTCTGTGTTTCAGATAAATTTGTCTACTTGTAGTTTGTGTTTGTCTCCCAATACTATGCCTTTGCCCAAGCTGTCACTTTTGCCTGGAATATACTATGTCCTCACTTTTATATTCAAGAATCCTTGTCTTTCTTCAAGATTCAGTTCACCACTCTGCCTCAATATCTAATTCATTTGCAAGTCAAGACTGTTGATGTCATTTATCCCCAACAGCAGCTACCATTTCCTAAGAGACTTTTCTCTATCTCCTCCCTCACTTCTTCCACATCCAGATTACTTTATAGACGCTTTATTTGCATGTCTGTGTGCATATTACATTTCTGTTGAGAGTACTGATTGTTTCCTCTTTTATTAACAGTATTCAGTAAGTACTGTGCTTTTTACATCATTAATAATATTAATTATTGCCATCATTTTTATAACACTTCAAGATTTGCAAGTACTTTGTATGCTCTTTTTTTAAAGTTTATTACAATCCTGCTTTTAATCAGCCCCAACCATATGATTATCTTTACTATGATTGCAATCATTGTTTGAGCTGAACTTGATTTCATTCCCAAATGGGAATTTCCCAGTAGAAAAGCCATTTACAAATGCAGAGCATCTCAAAGTCTTAATGCAGTTTTAGATTTTAATGGTTGAAAACTACACTAAAGCATGCATAGAAGAAATGCAATAAACTTTTATTAAATATAATTTTATCATACTCATCATCAGGATTATTCTTCCCAATTCTGTTGGGTTCATAGGTTCTATTAACATACTTTCATTTGTGGAGAAGTGCCATTACCTGGCTTTGGTTAATGGTGGTTTCTAGGCATATCACCCAACCCTAGGGAGAAACCATCAGCCCTTTAGAAATCATCCCTGGAGGTTACAGTGCTCTCCAATCAACACATTTTTGGACAACGTGGGTGTGGTGACCTTGAAAAGTTCCTTCTCATACAATATCTCGTCATCATTGGAATATTGTTAGGAGCATTGATGTAATCCCTATGAAGAGAAGGAGTGTGGAGTGGAAGTGAAATCACAAAAAGATTTGCATGCTGGAAAACCTTGATTAAAAGTGAAAGACTTTCAGAGCAGATGGTTGGGGGACACAGCTGTTCACACACTGGGGGAGCTAATGCTTGGCCAGAGAAAGGAACTCACAGAATATGGACACATGGCTGGATGCTCCTTCAGCTGGTCTTACAAGATGGGGAAAGGATCCAGAGTGAGAAAGAAACAAAACCAGATTCACAGCAACTTTATAAGAAATTCAAGACCTAAGAAACTAGGAAAGGAAGAGATTACTCTTAATTCTTCTTCTCACTAGTATTTGAATGGTGGGGAGCTTCTCCATTTATTATAAACTCACAGACTATAGAATCAGAATTACTTATAGAATAGAATCACTTAGCATCAGAAGGTGTCTTTGGGATCAATTGTACCCTCCACCTCCATTTTACAAATGGATTTCAGAGAGGGTAAAAACCTCAAAACCATATAGATTACAGATACATGAAATCCTGGTCATTTGATTCAATGACAACCAGTCTTCTTTCCACTAAATTATATTTCCTTTTGAGAGATTTACAATAAGTTGAATAGCCCCTTTATTGAGAATTTGTGAGAGAAAATGCACAAAGTTTACACAGGTTGAAATATATTAATATTATCCTATAACACTGGAGGTAGTACCTTTCAATTAGATTGTGATGACATTTGATTTTTAGGGGTTATCCTAGAGAATGGCAAATCAGAGAGAATTTGGAAAAAAACAGAAGAATATTGATTTCTGATCCTTTTGCTCCCATACTGTATGATGGGAATAATGAGGATGTGACAACAGCCCTTCCCTTACCAACCTGGTTCCTTTCCATTTGGTCTGACTTTGGTCGCTTTGTAGCCTTCCATATGGATAAAGGCAAATGAAACTGGACAAATGGGGGTGGGGGAAAGAGGAGCAGTGGGGTAGGAAATCTAAAGACTGGGCAAGTAGGGATTTAAATGACTTCCTACCATCTCTTCATCTCTTATCTTCTAGGTATAACCACCCCTCCCTCCAAAGAAAATTAATTTTTTTTTGCCTTTAAAAAGAAAGGGACTCACTTTCATGATTATTATGTCAGTGGGCTTCTCATGAGGAGATGGATTATTGAAAAATTGTGTGCCATATTTGTGTGTGCCCCCTTTCTAGATGTTTTATCCTTTCTCCATCCTGACTACAAAGTCAATATATTTTTATTTTTCTTTTGTTTTTATTAAAGCTTTTTATTTTTAAAACATATGTATAGATAACTTTCAACATTCAGCCCTGCAAAATTTTGTGTTCCAAATTTTTCCCTCCCTTTCCCTTACCCTCTCCCCTAGATGGCAAGCAATCAATATATGTTAAACATTTGCAGTTCTTCTATATATATTTCCAGAGTTATCATGCTGCAAAGAAAAATCAGATCAAAAAGGGAAAAAAATGAGGAAGAAAACAAAATACAAACAAACAATAGCAAAAAAATGAAAATACTATGTTGCCATGCACATTGTCTCCATAATCCTTATTCTGGGTACAGATGGCACTTTCCCTCACATGATCATTGGAATTGGCCTGAATCACCTCATTGTTGAAGAGAGCCACATAGGTCAGAATTGATCATCATATAATCTTGCTGTTGCTATATACAATGATCTACTGACTCTGCTCATTTCACTTAACATCAGTTCATATAAGTCTCCCCAGGCCTCTCTACTGATCGTTTCCAGCCATTCCCCAACTAATGGACATCCACTCAATTTCCAGTTCTTTGCCACTATAAAAAAGGCTGCCATAAACATTTTTTGCACATGTGTGTCCTTTTCCCTTTAGTCAATCTATTTTTAGTCAATATACTTTTTGAGGTATCCACTATGGGGAAAAAATATTATTCAAGGCCTTGGAGGCAGGAGGAGGAGAGGGGAATTTAACTATTCTTGTAACTTTCCCTATCTGGTCTCATACCCAGGATCCTAACTACAGTTATGTGGAACTCCTCCCCCACCTCTTTTCCTGCATCCTTGAGACAGTGTTTCCAAAGTATTGTTAAAATAGCAAAAAGAATGGTTTTTGTGAGGCCATGGAGAACAAGTTAGAAGGGAGAATTTGGGAGGATTCTTGTATTCTTTACTGGGCAACTCAGATAAGCACCTTATTATCTGTAAATATAACCAAAGGAATAAAAATTTAAAGAAAATATGTTTCCAGGAAAATAATAAACCAGATGAAGAAATATTTTTTGCTTTTAGTCAGCATCAACCATGGGATTATCATTTCTATGATTGCTATCATTGTTTGAGCTGACCCCGATTTCATTCTCATATGGGAACTTCTATTGTAGAAATCCCATCCACAAATACTGAGTGTTTCATTCATTCATTAATGCCATTTTAAGTTTTGATAGTTGAAAACTACATTTAAGACTTTGGGGACATCTTGGAGAGATGGGGACTTGTAGGGTTAAGTGACTTGCCCATGATGACAGAGCTGCATGAGTCAGGAGCAGGATTTGAATTAAAGTCGTAGAATCATAGATTTGAATCTGAAAGGGACTTCTCAGAAGCTAAGGAAACTGGGGTCAAAGTGATTTGTTCATGGTCACTTCACTAATTGAAACCCAAATCTGGTCTTTGGGGACAAATCATATTACCTCTCTGACCCTAAGATTCTCTTCCTATAAAATGGGGACAGCCTGGAGTCAAGATTTCTTCCTGAGTTCAAATCTGGCTTCAGACACTTACTAACTGAGTAACCATGAGCAAGCCATTTAACCTTGTTTGTCATAGTTTCCTCATCTATCAAATGAGCTGGAGAAGGAAAAGGCTAATCACTGCAGTGTCTTTGCTAGGAAAATCCTGTGGGATCATGAAAAATCAAAACAACAATAACAAAAATAAGGCTAATAATACATATACTACCACCTCTTGGGATGGTGGGGCAAGTACAAATATGAAGCCAGATGCTGCCATCACGATCCCTTGCCTATGCAGATAGGCAATCTTTCCTTTCTTAAGGCCTACTTTTTCTATGACTCCCAGACACTCCCTCTGATAGAATAGATTAACCCTGAGCCACATCCAGTCCTGAACTGCTCTAATTACCAGTCTCTTAAATCCTCTTCATCCAGTCCATCTAATGGACTAAGAGCCTTCCTCTAAATCAGGGATTCTTACAGTGCTTTCTCTAGATGCTTCCAGGGGTTTTGACACAGTGTCAAAATCATTTCCATAATAAAACTAAGAAATTATTTGCTCATTAAATTTTGCCTTTTCCAACTACATATTTGTATGAGACTGTGTTTTCTTCATAGACTTCAACCCAAATCCACATTTTAATGGATTGAATGCAGAAACAGATAGGAGAATCCAGCTGTCATTTGTGAAGCCAGGTATTAAAAACATTTGCAAAAATATGTAAAACAGTCAGGAGAACCTGAGTGCAAATCTGCCCTTAGACACTTAACACTTCCTAATTGTGTGACCCTGGGGAGGGAGGGTTGAAGTAAAACAATCCCATTCTCGATAATCTTATTATTACTTTGGGGTTTTTTTTGTTTTTTTTTTTTCTTTTGGGGGCTTGTGGTTACTCTTTGGAGTAGGCGTACTTTTCTTACCGAACAATAATATTCCATAATATTCATATACCACAATTATTCAGCCATTTCTCCAATTGATGGGCATCCACTCAGTTTCCAGTTTCTGGCCACTACAAAGAGACCTGCCACAAACATTCTTGCACATACAGGTCCCTTTCCCTTCTTTCGTATCTCTTTGGGGTATAAGCCCAGTAGTAACACTGCTGTATCAAAGGGTATGCCCAGTTTGATAACTTTTTGAGCATAGTTCCAAATTGCTCTCTAGAATGGCTGGATGTATTCACAATTCCACCAACAATGTATTAGTGTCCCAGTTTTCCCACATCCCCTTCAACATTCTGCATTATCTTTCCCTGTCATTCTGGCCAATCTAACAGGTGTGTAGTGGTATCTCAGAGTTGTCTTAATTTGCATTTCTCTGATTAATAATGACTTGGAGCATCTTTTCATATGGCTAGAGCATATTGATATTTAAAGGTGAACCATTATTTTAGGGGAAAACATAACAGTCTTTAAAATTCCTGGACAAAACTTTCCAAATGAATTCTAGATTGCTTGTCTCCTCATATCCAAATTGATGCCAAAATTCACTGTCCGTTCTCTGTGTGGTGTCTCACTCATATCCTAATGGATATGGAGTAAGGAATTTATTTAACCATAAAAATTCATAAAGACCACTAGTTAAGGACAAGAGAATTGTAATTTGTTCAGATCATAGGTCCTTGAAATATTGAAATAAATATGGGTAGTGAGACTTTATTCCTACCCTCAAGGGGTTTATAATCTAACATTATTTTAGTATAAGCAGGAAAAGTCCCTGAGTGTAAAATTCTTTACATGTAAAAATCGGATTTAAGTGGCACAGTGGAGTGTGTCAGGTAGAATCAAATCTGGCCTCAGACACTTACTGTGTGACCTTGAGCAGATTATTGTTTACTTCACTAATTTTTTTTTGTTTTTACTGCCAAACCTAACTAGTGATTTAGTGATAGGCTACTTACTTTTTTAAAAGTTTGAAAAAAGACAAGTAAAGATTAGAAAGATTAAAACAAAAGTTATTTGTTCCCTTTTTTTTTTGGAAAGAAGGGAAGTTGATCAAGTTTTGATTTTGCTTTTCGTTAAATACTAATCCATCCATTTTCAGTATCTGTAATGTGGATGCTAAAAGGTCATTTTAAAAGTTTCAGTTCTAGTTTTTAAAAATAATCAAGGCTGTACAGAAGGTTTTAAAAAGCAATGAAGTAATAGCTGACAAAACATTTTTGGTGGATGTCTATCTGTGATTAACATAAGGGACACATGTCATATATAAATATATTTTTTATCATGTTTGTAAATTTCCATCTAGCTTTACTATTGCTCAGACTTGCAGTGGGATATATTCATGGAACAAGGAGATAATAGCTTACTTCTATGAGATCGAGTTTTCCATAAAGGTTACTAAAAGTTGAAACAACATGGTAAACAGGCAAGCCTCAACATATATCCTGAAAGGCCTTGCAATCCATTTAAGATATTGTCATAAGATTAGCCTGTTGAGCACAGAAGGCCATTACAAAAAGTCAATGAGGAGCAATTGGGGTTAAGTGACTTGCTCAAGGGCACATAGCTAGGAAGTGTCAAGTGTCTGGGATCAAATTTGAACTTAGGTCCGCCTGACTTCAGGGATGGTGCTCTATCCACTGGCCCCACCTAGCTGCCCCCTGTGCAAGCCTTTTAACCTAGCAAAAAAAAAAAGAAAGAAAAAAAAAATCAAAACAAAACAAAAAAACCCAACCCTACAAAAAAAAAGTCAGTGGGAAATTCCAATTTTGATTTGCCGTTCACACTCAGACAGAATTTCTTCAATTAGAAGAACACTTTTTACTCATTTTATTCTAAATAAGAAACCATAGTTCATGAAGTTTGAAATGGGGGAGTTTTCCACCCAAAGATTATTTTATTTATGATATTTATAATCCCAATGTCTAGGACAGTGACTGGCACGTAGTAGGTAGCTTTAAAAATGTTTGTTGATAAATTACACTTGGTTTTTTTTCCCCTCCATTCATTATGTCCCTTATTGGTAACTCTCAGCTGATAATAGTGTGACTCATAATCATACAAAATAAAACTCTTTAACCACTAGAACAACCTGTCTCTATAGGCGTTACCTTTTACTATTACTAGTTGTTGGAAACACAAGGATGACGTGAGTCAACAGACAGATGAGACTCCAGATTTCCAAATAAACAAATAAATTTCACTTTCAGGATTTTTTTTTTTTTTTTTTTGGTCTAAATACCAAGGCTCGTGGAAGTTGAAGAGCACTGATTGTCCGAGCAGAGAGCTGTTGCTGCCACCTCTAGGCTTATATTGGTAATGGCCAGTGAGTTAGAATCACTGATTTGAGGAGCTGCATCTTGTTAGCCTATAGTTAAAATTTGGAGGACAGAAAGGGTTTTCCTTGTGAATGTAACAGATGGATATAATAAAAGTATTAGGGAAAAAGTCTTCAATATTCCCTTTTATGTATCTGAAATCGACTTTAATTTTAAAATTTGAATTATAAAAAAATTAAATTTCTATTGAATTGAAAGCAATAGTCATGTTCAGGAAAGTATCATAATCTGAAATCACAGATCACATGAAATCCTAGACCTCAGTTTCCAAATATAGTATCTACCTTACAAGGTTGTTATAAGTATCAAACTTATTGAAGAAAAAAAAACATTATTTTTATTTTTAAAAATAAGATAATATTTGTAAGGAGAGTTGAGTTTGTTAGTATATAGTGCATCATGGTCAATATCAATATTATAAGAATGAGCAATTTTGAGAATTTTTATAAATAACAAAGAATGAAATTAAGCAAAATGGTTTTTTTTAAACTATAAAAATAAAGCACTTTGAAAGTTGTAAGAACTATGATCAATATAATGAATATTCATGATTTAAGGAGACTAAATAGGAACTGTGTCATTCATTACAGAGAAGTGATGGATTTAAAGTATAAGATGAGAAATATGTATTTTTATGTATAGTCACTGAAAAATTGTTTTTTTAGTATGTGTATTTGTTACCAAAAAACAGCTATGACAATATGAACATAATCCTATAAGAATATGGTGAAAAATTGGGGCAAAAATGAATTTATCAGCCATGAAGCAGAAAACCATGAGTTGGAAGAAAAAAATAGAATGAATCTGAGGATTCTATATGATATTGCCTGCCAGGCAACCAGGCCAGTAATATGAAACTAACATAAGAATTTCTAAATTTTTTAAAAAGCAAAAACAAAGAAGCCAAATTCCTTCTATTTACTAAGATTAAAAAACTTTTAAAAATCTTTTTAAAAAAAAATCTTTGAGGCTTCTGGAAGGAGACTTTAGCTTTTGGGGGCACTGACATTTGCTTATCAATATTAAAATTTGCTTAACTGTCTGGCGTACTTGTTGATTTTTCAGGAGAAATACAAGCAACTTCAATTTTTTCCCCATTCAACTATAATCACCTCACTTTCAGTGTTCCTGGTACCATCTTTTGTCTATAAGTCAACTTCTCAACTATAAAAGAAAAATTCTCTGAAAAACGCATTCTCAATGGCAGTTGTGTTGATGAGATGTGGGAAAAACCCCCATCAGGGCCAACAGAGTAGCAAAAATGAAGGCCTTCCTTAGCTCAGTGATAAATGGGATAGGGCAAAATAATTAGAGAATGAAGAGAAATGATTTCTCCATCTCCATGCCTTTAGAAAGCCTAGACCCATACTTGCCTCTTCCTCAAAGAATCCCTAGTTTTCTTCAAAGCTCAAATGTCCCCTTTTACAAGAGACCTTTCTTGATCTTACTAGCTGCTAATATCTTTCCTCCAATAAGTGTAAATATAAATAAATAAATAAAATAAATAAAAATAAAATATATTTTGTATATACTTGTATGTTTTTACCCTAACCTTGAGGGCAGAAACTATTTCATTTTTGCCTTTGTGTTCCTATGACCCTAGTACAGTGGCTTGTTGATTGATTGATTAATTGATTATTCTATCCCTAGATCCCTTAGGAGAGAAGCAGTCAGTTACTTTCTTAGAATCCCAACCTACTAGTGTCAGTGTGGGTTGGGTGAGTGAACCCAGAGAGGGAGCTGCACATATACTGCTATTAAATTTAATATTATAAGATTCAGCTTATTAGTCCAGTCTGGTAGGATCTTTTTAGATTCTGTTTGCCCATAGAAGTGCTTAATAAATGATGATTGACAGATTTATTAAGATCTTCCCAACATGTCTTTCACTATGTAAGTTATCCCTCCTAGCTTCATATCTGCAAATTTGATGAGGATGCCTCTGTATTTGAATACAAGTTATTGGTAAGTGTTGAACAGCACATGACCAAGGACAGAACTTTGAACTGTTCTATTATACTCCTCATTTTGAGTGGACACTAACCTATTTACAACTATGCTCTGGATCTGTTCATTTAGCTAGTTTAATATCCAACTAAGATAGCTAACCTTATCTCTCTCTTTTTTTTTTTTGTAAAGATAACATGATTGATTAAGAGTCACATCCAGAAAAGATAGGGTAGATACTAGGTATGGACCATGGATTATCTTTCTGCCCCTTTTATGGCTATATCTTGAATTAGCAAATTCTTTTTAATAGAATCAATATTAGTAAAAGGTTACCTGTATATACATTAATACACTATTGATGCTTATATTTACATTTTTTAAATGAATGTATAGTTTAGTATCTATCCCATCCTCTGACTATTAAAATTTTCCTTAGAAGAGGTGAACATAAATTCTTGATTACTTTTTAGAACTGTGACTGGCTGGATTTGTGTTATACAGATCAAAATATAGATCAGCACATTCTACATGCAAATGGGGAATTGATCTAGGGAGACCTAGACTATGAAGAGTATACTCTATCTACTGTTAGCTTCATAGTATAATCTGGGGAGTCTGGACCTGTAATGGAAGGGCTCTTTCTACTGCCAGATTCAGAATACATTTAGATTATTCTGTTTTCAGTCTGCTTACTTCATGGTCAAAGTGGGATTTTTTGGTTAACTGGTAAATAGACATTTAGTACATCTCTACTGGCCATCTTAAGTCCCTCCTTCAGGCTTAACTGGTTTTCCTGAAGAAGTTCGATGGGGAAGTAAAGAAGAGGGGAAAAAAAAGATTTCAGATCTTACTCTCAGGGGCCAAGATTTGGCCTTCTAATATAGACTTTTGTTCTTTGCCTCAGTGTTTTGTTCTTACTTTTAGGTAGAATGTTGGACTGGATTTTGATTTGACTTGCTTTCAAAAATTGGGAGATTAAGTCTCTAGAGTTGTGGGTGCTGGAATCTGTACCACATTTTATGGACAGCTGAGTCCATTGAGAAGTGAAATCCTTAGTTGGTTGACCCAATATAGCTGTGGATCAAAGGCAGCCAAGCAGGAGTAATGACATATACACTAGCTATGCTACATTTGGAAGTGAACTTCATGAAATAATCTAAAAAACCTAACATATAAGTCCACACCTGGATTTGAGCTCTGCTTTTTTGCAAGAATTATTTATGCCTTCACTTGGATCTTAAATTTAATTCTGACAGTTAGGTCTGTCAGTAGGTGTGCTAATTCTTTCTCTTCTAGCATTTATCCTCTTCACTTTTTAGATTTTGTGATGAACTAGAAAGGAAGTGCCTATGTGGGGATTTTCTAGTCTCCTGATATGATGATAACTTTTTGAGAGTTCTGAAACAGTAGTAACCAGGATTCAAAGTTGTAATTCATGTAGAAAATTGTTCATTGGGTGCATAACATACTTCAAAGAAAATTGTAAAATAGTTTATCTATATTGTACTTCTATTAAAAATTCCCTTAATTATAAATTTGTGGGTTTTTTGGCCATTAACTAGTCAGTCAGCTTAGAGGCTGAGTTAAATACTAGTCACAATAATTCAATCTGCATATAGTAGACTTTTTCTAGTAATAATTTTTAAGTTATAAATACACCATAAATGAACATATTTAGACAAAAACAAAAAAATTTTAGATGAAACTACAAACCTCCATTATTTAGAGTTTATTTTTGTTAGATCCCTATATTTAACAAAACAAGTACAAATATCCCAGTTGTTGCTAGGTTCCTTTCTGAATTTTAAAGTCTTCTCTGTGCAGTTTTCTGAATTGTGTTGCTATTTTAGTATTTGCATATTGATTGTCAGTGAGATATCCAAAGATAGAGATATAGTCATTGATATAAATGGAGATATAGATTGATTCTATTTTATTCACTCTACATCCTTTTATATCTTCCTTTTTATTTGAATTATCATCATTGTTTCTTATAGCACAATAATTATATTAATTCATTAATCAATCATTCAATGTTATAGAATGTTATTGTTCTCTAAGAAATGACTAACAGGATGATTTCAGAGAGGCCTGGAGAGACTTACTTGAACTGATGCTAAGTTAAATGAGCAGAACCAAGAGATCATTATACATGGCAACAACAAGATTATATGATGATCAATTCTGATAGAAGTGGTTCTCTTCAACAATGAGATGATTCAAACCAGTTCCAAATGTTGAGATGAAGAGAGCCATCTACACCCAGAAGGAGGACTGTGAGAACTGAGTGTAGTTCACAATATAGCATTTTTACTCTTTTTGTTGTTGTTTGCTTGCATTTTATTTTGCTTCTCTTTTTTCTTGTGCAGCACAATAGTTGTATAAATATGTATGCATACATTGGATTTATTATATATTTCTATCATGTTTAACATATATTGGACTACTTTCCATCTAGGGGAGGGTGTGGGGGAAAGGGGAGAAAATTAGAACACAGGGTTTTGCGATGGCTGATGCTGAAGAATTGTCCACACATATGTTTTGAAAAATAAAAAGTTTTAATCAATCATTTAATCAACACACTTATTAAATGCTTATATATATATATATATATATATATGAGCATTTTACTAAATGCTACAGATATAAAAACAAAAATAAAAATCTCTATCCCAAAGTAGTTTATGTTTATAAAACACATTTTTTGAGCCACTTATCAATTGTTGGTAATGGATCCACTAGATAAAATAATTTTGTAAATCATTGTATAACAGTAGATATTTTTAAAATAAAGTTTTCCTATTTATGGGTGTATATACCCTTGGTGAAAAATATTGGTGAATTTATGTTTTGCCAATTCACAAATTAAAATTCTTTTAATTTTGGGATCCATGATATAATTTTCCCACTGAATTAATGACTTTGAAGATATAAAGGGAACTAAAATTCCTCCCTCCCAAAAATGTTTCAGGAAACTCCCCATATAACTTAAATTATCCAGCTGTCCCAGAGGAATTATAATGGACTGTGACTATGAGGAAGAAATTGGGGTGCTTTTCTGAGCTTCTAGGCCCATAGGAGACATTAATACATGCGGGCGCTACCTTACTAGGGTGCTAAGAATGAAAGAACATCAGACAGTGCAATATTACCCTAAACCAACATGAAATAGGGAATAGAAATTTATTGTGAGATCCAAAGAGAAGCATATTCCTCATTCCTGTGTACAAGAAGAAACTTCAGAACCATAGCTAGCCAGGGCTCTGATATAGAAGACTAGGGACTCTAGAAGGAGGTGTTTAAAATACACTCAAGATTGAATGTAGTGCATTTAAAACCTAAAGCCCCAGTTCTGGCTTCATTTTGCCCATCAATAGTATGGGACATATGGATAGTGTGAGAACTTAGAATAATACCTAGGTACACCTACTACACACACAAGTTTCCTGAGCCAAAAAATCATACAGGTTCCTGGAAATATATAACAACAAGGATAACTTTATTTAAGGATTCTTTAATTATTTGTATAAAGTGAAGTATCAATCAGAGAAGTCTATGCTTGTCAAAATTGGTTGCCCCCAACAGGGAAAAAATTCAGCAGAACTCAAATTGAAACAAAAGGATGGCAATCCAATCTATGAATGACATTGTACTGATTATATCAAACCTTCGAATTCCTTTAGAAATGAAATCCAATATCAGCCTAATTATCTACCCAGGAAAAATCACCCATAGCATTTGTCTAATATGTATATGCATTTGAGTGTATATGTGTCCATCAGTATATATGTCTGTACACACTTATATGCACATTCATATATATACACATACACAGACATCCGCAAGATAGTTAGGTGATGCAGATGATGCAATGGATACAGTGCTGGGCTTGGAATCAGGAAGATGAGACTTCAAATTTTCAAATCTGGACTCAGACACACAAAGATTAAACTGGAGAACAGGCTGATTGCCTCTGAGAAGTCCTTTTAATAACTTCAGGATCTCCCTGAAACAAAGACCTTTTAAATATCAACCTTCTTCTAGTGAAGTCATAAGTACAGAAAACATGGGAATGGGATAGTGAGATGCTTTCTGTGTATAATCTACATGGTCCAAGAAGAGAATTATTATTTTTTTTCTTTTTTTTTCTTTTTTTATTTAATAGCCTTTTATTTACAGGATATATACATGGGTAACTTTACAGGATTAACAATTGCCAAACCTCTTGTTCCAATTTTTCACCTCTTACCCCCCCCACCCCCTCCCCTAAAATATAACTTAGATACACAATAAGTATACATGACCAAAACATTATTTTGCTGTACAAAAAGAATCAGACTCTGAAATATTGTACAATTAGCTTGTGAAGGAAATCAAAAAATGCATGTGTGCATAAATATAGGGATTGGGAATTCAATGTAATGGTTTTTAGTCATCTCCCAGAGTTCCAAGAAGAGAATTAAAGACCAGCTGATATGACTCAGTTTAAAGAGTATGTTTCTAAGGTAGAGAAAGTGCCTTTTTCAAGTTACCATAATTTTACCCAAAAAAATTCTAACCAGAGGAGTGCTGGAGTGAGTTCTACCAATTCTCAAGAAGATCATTATATTTTCAATGTGCATTTTTTACACTTTGGAAATTGACAGACTTCCTAAACTCAGGTTTGATTTATTTGTTGATTTCTAGAAAGAATTTAGAAAATGTTAATTCACATGAAGTTTAAAAATGTGCCATATAAACATTATTCTTCATCCCTCCCACCCTCTACCAAAAGCTGGTTGTTAAACATTCACTAGTGTACCAGTGCCCAAGACAATAAATTCCTTGGATTCTATATTCACTCAACAATCCCTTGTATCTAGATTCCACAATCCCTTCCAAAACTGACTTAATTTTTGTCATTTTTATCAATTTGCTGAGTATAAGGTAAAATCTTAGATTTTATTATACTTTTGATATAATCTGCATTTCTGTTTACTTTAATGGTTTGGAGCATGTTTGCATGTGGTTGCTTAGTTTTCAATTCTTTTGAAAATTATTTGTTCTTATTTATTGGGAAATGGCCTTTGATATTACATTTTTATGCCAATTTCCTGAATATCTTAGGCAGTAGACTTTTGCTGATGATATTTAGGGGAAATGTTTTGTCTTTTCTACAACTTCTACTTTTATTGATTTTATGCGGATTTTTTTGTTTAGATGTTTTTGTTTTTGTTTTTGTTTTGTCACATCTGACTTGTAATCCCATTTGGGTTTGTTTGTTTGTTTGGCAAAGCTTCTGGAATGATTTGCCATTTCTTTCTCCAGTTCATTTTACAGACAAGGAAACTGAGGCAAACAGAATTAAATGCCCTGAGCAAGTGCTCAGGGTAAGATAACTAGTAAATGTCTAAGGCAAGTTTTGAACTTAGACCACTGCCATTCTGTCCACTATACCACCTAGCTGCCCTATGTAGTGTGTAGGAAACATAAATTATTGAAGCTGCCTCTGCTGCCTATTTTTGTACAGCCCAAGAAATAGGAATGATTTTTACATTTTTTAAGAAAAATGTTTTGGTTTTTAAAATGTTAAGAACATTCTTAATTGCACATATTTAATCTATATTGGATACTTGCTCTCTAGGGGAGGAGCAAAGGAGGGAAGGAGAAAAATTTGGAACACAAGGTTATGCAAGAGTGAATGTTGAAAATTATCTTTGCATGTACTTTGAAAAATAAAAAGTTATTATTATTATTTTTAAAAAGAACATCCTTAGTTCATTCTTACTTTCACAGCTCAGTTACACCCCAGCAGGTGCTCTTAGGGCATTCCTCATCTCCTGACCATCCTCCCTCAATTTTGCCTTCCAGGAGGAGGAGGGGGAAGAGCAGTGATACCATCAGCACCACTTATGCAGCAACTTTGTCAACCCACTATGACAGGATTACAAAAGGCATTAGTTAAAACTAAAGAAGAAGGACAGGATACATCTGATTTGAGAATAGAAGCATACCCTGTGACTGAAGAGTTTGACTCTTCAGGTCAAACCAGGAGAAGATACATTCCTTTTAATCTGGAAATTATCAAGGACCTGAAAAAGGCTTGCACTCTTTATGAGTCTACATTATCTTATGTTAAGATGTTATTAGAGAATTTGGCTTTTGAAATTTTAACCCTTAATGATTGGAAATCGATAGCAAGGACATGTTTAGAACCTGGACAAAACTTGTTGTGGCTTTCTGATTATAGTGAACTCTGTAGAATAATTGTACTACTCAATTAATGGCCTTTAATAAGATTCTAGCCACAAGCACTGGGTAAGGAGTAAGGTTTTGTTCTGATTGTGCTGGGAGGTTCACCAACTCTATCACACTGTGTTCTTGATGAAGGACTGCTGTGGGTGCCTTTTGTGTAGCAAAAACTGATATTTTCAAGGGCTTCTGAGTAACTCTTTCAATCACATTGGAAAAAGCCAGTTCAACTTCTTTCAAAGCCTCTTGAGCTTCTTTTGTAAGCTGGCATGGTGAGTTGAAAGCACTGTCTCCCCTTAAAATGTCATATGATGGTTGTAATTGATAGGTAGTTAAGCCGAATACTGGACACATCCATTGGATATCTCCTATCAATTTCTAAAAGTCATTTAAAGTGTTCAGCTTCTCTGTTCTTAAAGGAAGTTTTTGTACTGTAAGCACCTTAGGATATACTTCATATCCTAAATATTGAAAAGGAGGGTGCCTTGAATTTTTCTGGAGCTATATGCAATTTGTAGTTCCTTAGTGTTTCTATGGTCTTTTGTAGACATGCTTCTAACATTTGCTCCTCAGGTGCACATCCCAATATATCATCCATGTAATATAACAACATAACTTTTAAGAAATGCTTTTTTTTACTGGAGTAAGAGCAGCAGCAACATATATTTGACACATAGTAGGACTATTTTTCATTCCTTGTGGCAAAACTGCCCATTAATATCTTTTATAAGGCTCAGCTAAGTTAAAGTTGGGCATTAAAAAAGCAAATCTTTTCATGTCCTCCTTATTTAGAGGGATAGAATAGGAACAATCCTTAATGTCTATAACCCAAAGAGGCCATTCTCTAGGCAATTGAGTAGGAGATAGAAGTCCAGTCTGAAGAGTTTCCATAGTTTTCCATCTGTTCATTTACTTTTCTTAAATCAGTCAACATCTTCCATTTTCCAGATTTCTTTTTTTTTTTTTTTTTTTTTTTACAATAAATACAGGGGAATTCCAAGGATTTAGAGAAGGTTGTAAGTGTCTTTGGTCAAGTTGCTCCTGTACTATATCTAATAAAACCTGAATTTTATCACTAGCTAAGGGCCACTATTCTACCCACACTGCTGTATCAGTTTTCTATTGAATGGGAACAGGTGAGAGTGTTGGCAGGCCTTCAACAGCAGCCCTGCCTAAAAAGCTGAAGTACTCCATTATAATCCTAACTGTTGTTAAGATGTCTCTTCCACATAGATTGATGGGGATTTTTCAACTACAAAAGGAATAAAAACTCCTGTTTCATCTTCAAATATCCATCTCAAAGGGATAGCACTAACTTCAGCTGCTATTGATCCTCCTGTGCTATACATATAGGTGTCTGCCTTAATCTTTGGCCAATGACTGGGCCAATTAGCATTTTTAATGACTATACTATCTGCACCCATGTCTACTAACCCTTTCAGTGGTATGACATTTACATAGACAGTGACTATAGGTCAGTCAGCTATAACAGCTACAGTCTAGAATATTCCTGGATTCTGTTGGGAGTCAAAATCTGGGTAAATATCACCAAATTGTCTATTAGGAGTATGAATCAGCAAACCTGATGCTACTACTTCTCCTGGGTGATAGATCACACATTGTCTACCTGTGTTAATGCCTGGCATATTAGCTATACATTCCCCAGTTTCCCACATCAGTGTATGGATGAACACTGTTTTGTAACTACTCTCAGGACGTGAAATGGTCAAGTCTACTGTGCCTGGAGGCAAAAGATCTATAGGCTATAAAGAGATTTCACCTCTCTAGGAGATGTCAGTAGTCCCAGCTGCATACAATTCTGTTCTCCCCAATTGTAATCCCTTTCTTCTATCAGGTTGCTTCTCAGCTGATTGATCATGTGAGAGTACTGAACTTCTAGAGACTTTCTGGGCATAACATTGGCTACTATCATGCCCCAAGTGTTTTTTGCCTGGAGCCCAGGAGTTGAACTCTGCTTCCTGTTTCCCTGAGTCAATCTATATTCTGATGCCCAATGGAAGCCTTTGTTGCATTTTGGACATGGAGTTTTGGGTCTTGTTTTCCCACCTGTTTTTTCACTCTATCTTTATGCCAACATTGAGCTTTCAAATGCCTTACTTTACCACATTGAAAGCATTGATGAGTCTCTCTGGAAGTTCCTTGCCAAAAGGGACCCTGTCTTACCATGTTCAGGTCTTGAAAAGTCTGCATCCTAGTATAATTCTTCTAAAACCTCATTAGCATTTTCTTTAGTAAGTTGTCTTATCATAATTTCTGTTGCTGCATTTTCACTAGCAGTTTGTGTGACAGCTGTCTGCAGATGTCCCACGAAATCAGCAAAGGGTTCATTTGGACCTTGTGCTATATTTTTGAAGGCTTCTGCTCTATCTTGTCTTCCTGGGAGGGTGCCCCGTGCTTTGATGCAGCAGAAGCAATTTGCTCAAAGAATAATCAGTCTTCACTAAAGTGTCTGCATAAGGACTTACACCTGTTAGTTGGTCAAAGGTGACTGGTATATTCACTCCAGGTTGCCTTTTTTGTTGATTGTATTCTACAGAGTTCACTATACTCAGAAAGCCACAACAAGTTTTGTCCAGGTTCTAAACATGATTTCCAATCATTAGGGGTTAAAACTTTTTTGCTTTTTAGCTTTAATTAGTACCTTTTGTAATCGTGTCATGGGGGTGGACAAAGCTGCTGCATCAGTGGTGCTGATGGGTGTCATTGCCCTTCCCCCACCTCCTACTTCTTCCACTCAGGAAGGCAAAATTGAGGGAGGATGGTTAGGAGATGGGGAATGCCCTAAGGGCACTTGCTCAGGTGTAACTGAGCTGTGAAAGTGAGAAGCACCACACCCCTTAAATTCATCAGAGCTGTACTTAATTCCTTTCTTGTCCAATTTTCCATGCTTTTCAACTGCTCTGTCAGTACCATTCCCCTCTTGCTCTTTCTCCTCATATTTCCTTTTCTGGCTGTCTACCTTAAAACCTTAGAATTTGTGGGATTCTTTAAAGCCAATTGTATCATATTGTACATAAGGAATGTTTCCTCAGGGATTGAATTAGGACCCATAGCTTCATAATATTCAATTAATTGCTCTCCCACTATTTCCCACATATCTGGCTCTAATTTTTCTTCCTTAGAGATCCAAGGGGATGTGTATTCTAATATATTTAAGAGTCAGTGATCTGCTTCCAAGTTACCAACAAACCTTGCTTCTTTATTAGCTTTACTATGCATTCTACATACTTCCATTGGGGTGGGAGAGACTCTTTTCTTACTATTTACCCCATTTCAAGTGAAAAAAACAAAAGTGACTAGTTTAGTCCTTACCAAAGTTTCCTGCTTGTCTATTTTTATACTCACCTATTTCTGGGTCACCGGGACTTCTCCACTGAACTTATGATTGTGTCAGTCGAACTGATTTGTGCCCTGCTTTACAAGGCCCTGCATTTCTGGGGCCCCACATTTAAGTGCCAAAATATAATATCCAGGCTAGCTTTCTGGAGAATCTCTGGATGAGCCTTGGTCTTTAGGTGGAGAAGTGATGAAAGCAGGAGAGCTACCACGAAGCAGGTCAAAGATGGAGTCAGGAATCTGGAATTTAGATTCTCGAGTCTTCTCTGTGTCTGTGGCTGAGAGACTCCTCTGTGTCTGAGACTCCCTTAAATACCTCAGTATGATTGCATCACTACAGCACACTGTTTAGGAGAGCCATTACATCACCATATCACATTAAATTTTAAATATGTTTAAAGAACCATTATCTCACACTGAGTAGGTGCTTAACTATAAGCACCCTGTTGCCCTGTATTCAAGTATACCTTTTCAGAGTTCTTGCCCTCTATAATTCCTTGTGGTACTAAAATAGATATGAAGTAGGATTTGATCCTTAGTCCAGGTGAATACAACTTACAATTTATACTATAATAACTCAAAATGGAATACAACATGGAATAAAAGGTCACATCATTTAAAAAATTGGAAATGAGGCCAGGTATCTTTTGAATATTAAGAATTGAAATTGAATTGAAAATAGAGGTTCACAAAAGGCACATGGGCAATTTAATTACATAAAAGATATATTTGTATATAGAGGCAGCTCTTATGTTCCAGTCATTTTGCTAAACATTGGGAATACAGATATTAGCAAATTAGTCAGTTGCTGCTCTCAAACAGCTTATATCCTATTAGAAAATGAAAATACAGAGAGGGAAATGGTATCACTTTGGACAAGCAAGTTGAAAATGTGGTGATTAGCTATTGAGCAACTGATGTATCATTTCCAGAAATAGTTGTTTTGTTATTATTGTTGTTCTCAGAATTAAAATTGGAATTAAAAAAGTTCTCAGAATTCCCGCGCCCCACCCCCCCCCAGAATGGGACGGGAAGGGGCACATGAGCAGTAACATTCCATAGGGCACGAAGATAGCTGAGAAATGTCATGGAGGGCCTGATTCTGGCAAGATAAAGTGATTGATCAGAAGTCCAGAATCCCAGATTAAAACTTGAGTGCTAAGTTAAACGTGAGGGCTGGAACACAGGAGCCTTGAAAGGATCAGATGGTCTTGAAATAGTGATTGGTCCATCATGGGGATCTTTTCGATTTAATTCCAAATATGCCATCTGTTTGTCTATCTCCTACTTAATAAGTGACCTCTTAATGGAAAAACCAATAGGTAAAATTAATTAGCAAGTGAATGCATCTAGAAGTATTTGCAACATTCTGCCCCAGGAGTACCTACTCTTTCTGTTGAATGGAGAAAGGTGCTTTCTCAACTCTTCTCCATCCTGAACACTTTAAAACACAATTTGGAACATAACACTATGCCTTTTATTTTTTTGGCTGAGGCAATTGGGATTAAGTGATTTGCCCAGGGTCACACAGCCAGAAAGTATTTAAGTGTCTGAGGTCATATATGAACTCAGGTCCATCTGACTTCAGGGTTGGTGCTCTATCCACTACCAGGGGTCCTCAAACTATGGCTCTCGAGCCAGATTTGGCAGCTGAGGACATTTATCCCCCTCACCCAGGGCTATGAAGTTTCTGTATTTAAAGGCCCACAAAACAAAGTTTTTGTTTTTAATATAGTCTGGCCCCATGAACTGGCCCCCTATTTAAAAAGTTTGAGGACCACCAACTAGCTGCCCCAACAATATACTTTTAAACAAATAGAGAAAGTTCATAAAATACAGTTCTCTGTGCTTGAAATAGTTTTATGGATAGCTTATGAAAAGCCCACATTGTAAAATGCAATAATTCATTCTAAAAGAATAAGGATAGATTAAATAACTTTAATATGAGTAATCCTCCCTACCACTTTAATAAATGTACCTCAAAGATTATAGCATATATCAATAAATCTAATACTGTGGCTGATAATAAGAATAATTTTCTTTGTCAGAAGGCTCATTGGTTTTATATATATATATATATATATATATATATATATATATATATATATATATATATATTTAAGAATTAGAAATTGTGACTTTCTTTCCTAGCTTCATTTTCTATCTGCGTATATGTTTATATTTTGCTTTCAAAGATATTAATTTCAACAAATTTGGTGATCTCTTGGCTTTTCTACTGCCTATCAAAGATTTACCACTGTGACTCGATTTCCCTCTGGGATCTTTTCACTGTGAAACATCCCTTACTTTTTCTTGCCCCCTTCTACCTTTGGAAACTTTTTCTTAGAACCTCCATTTTGGAGACAGGACCAGGGCTTCCATGCTTCCTTTCTCTCTGGATTCTGCTCCTAATTCAAGACTTCACCAACCTGCCTCAGTTTCCCTCTCACCCTGGAACTTCCCTAAACTCTTGGCGCTTTCTCATCCTGGACCATCCCTCCTTCACCCTTCAACTTTTGTATGTTGTTTTCCCTGTTAGATTATAGATTTTCTGATGATAGGGACTTTCTTTTTTGTTTGTATTTTTATACTTAGCTCTTGGCTCCATGCCTAACATATAGCAAGTGCTTAATAATAAGTACTTATTGCCTTGCTTTGCTTCTATAGAAGATCAGCCTACTATGTTTCATGTCCAGCTAGAGCATTATAAAAAATGAATGAAACAAATCCCTGTAGGGGAGGTAACCCAAATAATGCTAATACAAGAGAGAATATAATAATTTCTTGTGCTTGGAGAATATGCAACATAAGCACAAGAGAAAGAATAGTGGATCTGGGGGTCAAAGGCCCTTGGTTTGAATCTGCCTTTGTCACTTACAATTTATAAGACTTGGATGAATTACTTAACTTTCTTGACCTTCAGTCTTTTCCTCTGTGAAATAAAGAAATTGGACTAGGTACTGGACTAAAGCTTTAGATTCTTAGCCAGTTTATTTGCTTGAAGGAATTATAAATTAATAGAAGATCTCTGACTGATATTACTTTCTGAGGGAATATATTTTATAATCAGGTCATAGACAAATGTTAGAATTCAAACCAAAGGATTTTCAGAACCGTTTCCAGGATAAGAGTATAATAATTTGTGTAGAGTGCTAATTGTGTTGTAGGTTATATTTGTGTGGAAATACTGCACCCTAGTGGTAAAATCTATTTCCTTACTCCTTTGCAAAAAGTCATCTATTGATTTACAATCTCTCACTCTTTAAAAAGTCACCTCTTACTTTTAGTTGGTGGTCAAAAGTTAGGTGGGTGATCCCATTGATACAAAGATCCTAGCGGGGTAGGAATAGCTACCTCGTCCTTAGGGGATTATATAGACTTATACCTAGAACAATATGGCATTACCACCAGATTGGTGATAGATTTACTCCACCAATTCTGCTGTTCTTGTAACAGCTCCAACCTGGTTATTTAACATATGATGTCTGGTGGATACTGATCAACCCACAAAAAATTTGGATTGTGGGAGGCAATGGCAAAATTATTTCATTACTTCTGACTCCAAAGAGGAATTTCCAATTCTCAGCTATCTAGTCTTGGGCTCTCCAGAATACTTGGTCAAATCTATGTCCTTTGCCCAGAAATTAGCATAGATGAAGATTTTTTCCTGTTACCTAACATGTTAAACATGCAAACTGGAACTTGTCAGGATTCCTTATCTTTAGGGTTTATCCTGTTACCAGATTAGGACCTAGTGAAGTGCAGCTATGTGTGCTTTTTTCATATGGACAGAGCAATTAGTAAATCAGACAAAAAGTCATTTCTCAGGACCCACGTCCTTACAGATTGGAATTCATTGGGTCAATAGAACTGACAGGTTTCCAGGATCTGGACTGGAGACTGGTCTTTGGTACAATTTTTACCCATTTGTGTGTACTTTTTAATGTGATTTTGGTTTCTATTTGCAGAAAGGTGGACAGAGCACTGGGCCTAGAGTCAGTGGCAGCAAAAGAGACAGCCCGAGTGGTCACTGAATTCCTCACACAAGCATTTGCCATTATGGGTGTGCCACAAGCAATAAAAACAGACAATGGTTCTGCTTATACTTCAAAACATTTTGCACCCTTTTTGTCACAGATAAGATTTTACACCCACGGGATACCTTTTAATCCTCAAGGACAGGCAATAGTGGAAGGAGAAACAGATATTAAACGCTCCTCCAAAACAAAAGAAAGGGGAACAGGCCCCTAGAAACTTTAAATCTAACCCTTTATACTATTAACTTTTGATTTTTGACAAAGATGCACTGGTCCGGCAGTAGATTTTATAACCCACCAGAAGGTCAGTGTCCCTGAGCAGCTCCACTATCTTTGATAATCCCGGTGTGGGGGCCCAGAAAGTGGTGAATGGAAAGGACCAGATAGGCTAACTGTTTGGGAGAGGGTTTGCTTGATCTCTAAGGTGGAAAAGGAATGATGGTGCCAACGAGCCCTTTTGATTGTCCATGGAGAGAACAGACATACCCTTGAAACAAAGGGAACAACCAAGAAATATCAGGTGGTTCTGTTGCATTGTGCCACCATTGAAAAGCTGGGGTTATGGCATTTGACCATGGACACAAAGATTGTTGGTTTGAAAACCCTCGGAATCTTGGATTTCTGAGACATAAAGATTGTTGTGGACTTCCAAAACCCTGGAATCATTGGATTCTCTGAGACATGATAAGATTGTTGTAGGACATGAAAACCCCAGGAATCATTGGTTCTTGAGACGGGGATTGAAAACTAGGAATCATTGGATTTCTGAGGTAATAAGACTTTACGGACTTCAAAATCTGCTGGAACATTGGATTCCCTAACACATAAAAGACTTTTGGGACTTAAAAACTAGGGGATCATTGGATTCCCTGACATGTGAACAATGGACAATAGATTGGTTTGGACTATCTCTTGGTGCTGAAAATATGTGTACCTTGTTTAATACCCTCCTTCTAGGACTTCTGACAATCTTTTACAATACCATGTTGATTTATATTGTTTGTTATACCACTACTTGCATGTACAATTCATGTTTGTTACACCACATTGAGCCTGCACTGACTGAGAGGAGGGTCATCACTAATAGCCTCTATGTTATTGCTATGTGCTTGAATAATACCTCCCATGCTGATGGGTTTGTGCATAATAAGACCCTTCAGCCAAGAAACCCGTTAGCAACCCTCACTTCCCTTTAGTGCTTTTCATCTCCCTTCCTGAGATGTCAGGGAGGGCGTGATCATCTCCTTTTTAGTGCTTTCACCTCCCTTCTTGAGAAGTCAAGGAGGGTGTGATCACCTCCCCTTGGGGTCTCTGATCTCCCTGAGGAGTCAGGGATGGCACCTGTGTTCTAAAACAAAAGAAAACGGGAGATGTAATGGGCTGAAGCTTGAGTTGATGCACTGAGGTCCCAAGTACGTGAGGCTAAATAGTAATTGGACTATACTCTATTAATATATATGTTTGGAGAAAGAATGGCCCCCACCCACTCTCTGTGCAAGTCCTGATGTGTTGTATAGGAAATGACTGATTTTGGTGGGTGGAGGCAGAGAGAGGAAGAGGAAGAGAAGCTGGGAGAGATTGGGCCTGGGTTCCATACTCCTAGCTGCTGGTCGTGTGGCTGGTGATCTAGCTAGCTTCTTGACTCAGCTGCACACATTTCTATTGCCCATTCTCTTCCACCTCTGATCTTTCTTCACTGAGAGTAAAGATTGACAATTTTACCCTAACCTGAATTCCTGACTCTGGCTGATTTTAAAATACGCGGTCATCACAAGTGACTTCAGTAACACTGGGCAAATCATCTAACCTTTGCTTGTCTTAATCTACTGGAGAAGGGAATGGCAAATCATAAATCCCAAATGGGGTCACAAAGAGCCAGATACTACTGAAAATAACTGAACAACAAAATTTCCTTTTTTTTTTTTTTTTTTTTTTTTTTTGCTAGAGAGGGTGTCTTGCATTATTCAACCCATAATAGGTAATTCTAGACAAAGAAAAATAACATAACCCTAAATCATCTGCTTAATAGAAGATAGGCTTTGATAACAGGCAAGTAACTGCTTTTCAAAAGTAGCATAGTGAGTAGCTGCTAGAAAACTTGGGGACTCCATAAGTCTAATTTTTTTTATTCTAGCTCCCTCAATCCTGGAGAGACTTCTTGAAAACAGGATTTTCAGGGTCATAGAAACAGCTCAACAGCCTAGTGTAGAGCTTCCAAAGTGTAGCCTGTTCTGGGATTAATTGAAAGGGGGTAGACTTTCAGGTAATTTAGTAAATGGGGATGACTCAGGCAACAAGAGACCTGAGTGGGGAATATTAGGGTTATTCAAACCTAATAAATCTTCTGGCTTGCTTATTAGATCATGGAGAATCAAGTATCAATTCTCATTCCAGACTGTGCCTGTGCTTAGAATCCTTTGGGTTTTCCCAAAGTCATAGTATTCCTTAAAACTTGACTTAAGTAGATTGGACCTTAGATTTTCTTGGGATTGATTTCCCACCTTGTCCCTCATTTGGGTTACCATCTGATCTAATGCCTCTTGAGTTTGTGGTGCCCCATGGAAGGATGGTAAAGATGCATTGAACTTTTCCTCAGATACTAGTTGCCTTTTTCACAGGAAACATAGGGTTGTTGTAAGATGATCTGTTTTAATAAAATATTATTCCAGTTTCTTTCATATTCATCATTAAAGAAGAAATATTTTTCACCGCCTTGAAGACCCAATATGGTGTGGTGTAAATTACATGGAGTTCAGATAATTCTATGGTTTTCCATTTGGCCCTATTCATAGTAAAATGCACAAAGGTTTTTGAAAGAGCCCAAGATGTCTCTTTTCCTTCATGATCTTCCTTTTGTAGCATCCTCCAAATAAATCATATTGACTTTAGACTTTAGAGGTTGTCTCATAGTTTTCAAGTTCCCTGCATAGTTTTATTAGCACTCCCATTGATTGCTTTCTTAGCAATTGCATAGTTGAGAAATCACACACACAGCTCTCTTAGGGTCATTACCTTCTACTCACCTAACAGGGTACCATTTCTATAATTTGAAAAAAAATCATATACCTAATATTTGTCTAAGTCACAACTGTGTTAACTGTTGTAGATTGATTAGTCATTTCAGTTGTATGTCTTCATGACTCCATTTGAAATTTTCTTGGTAAAGACACTGGAATAGTTTGCCATTTTATTCTCCAGTTGATTTTACAGAGAAATAAGATTTAATGCCTTGGCCAAAGTTGCACAACTAGTGAGTGTTCTAGGCTGGCTTTGAACTCAGGAGGGTAACTCTTCCTGACTCTAAACCTGACACTATATTCATTGTACTACCTAACTCTCCCACACAAATATCACCAATTTGTCAACCGGCACTTATTTAGATTTGTGGTGGAGAAAACTATCAGCTAAAATCTGAAGCTTTCTGGAGAATTTCTACTCAGAAAGAAGATTCTAGTTGAGCTTGAATCAGACTGGTCAAAAAGTTATGTTATACCTAAATATAACCTTTCCAACCCCTTTTCTTTAAGAACTTCATCCCTTCCTTTGCAGATCCCCATCTTGTAACAGGCTTCAATGGGAATTCACCATTATGATAGCAGGTTAAGAGTATGATATCAGTCTCAACCTCCTGAGAAAGAGACAAAAGTCTAAATTTAGTTGATTCTATAAAAGTAAATTCTTAGAACATTCTTTCCTCTTCCAGTCCCAGTCACAGAAATCTGACAAGGAAGCATCAACATTGACTCCATTAGATCATGTCCCTAAGAGCCATTGTTCCATTCTCATGCAACCATCCTAGCTCCTTGTTGGAGAAGACCTAGACATTCCCTCTTCTCTCAGAAAAGCGAAACATCCTCTTCTTGAGAACATTAACAAAATTGTCCTAGGGAGATTTTTTTTTTTTTAACATTGATGAAAGTTCCCAAATTTTATCCTCACTTTTACTCTCATTCCCTATCTAATGGCTTTGTTCCCCATAATAACTGGAACCTCTTCTTCAGAGACCTATTTTCTATCGGTAGCCCCTTTACCTCTGTGACTTTTGTGACTTGGTTGCACACATCTGTATCCTACATCTCATCATCCCATCCTTCTTCCAACTTAACCATGACATGAGACAAGAGACTATATCAATATATTATTGCAATTATTGACTTTGCTAAATGCTAGGTACAGGTGTGATGCCAGAATTCTGCTAACTCAAATTCAGTGTTGAGAAGGAATGAGACACTTGTAAATCATTGCATAATTAACAAAAGGAGGTTTACTTTGCCCTAATATACAGCAAGGATATACAACAAATATGGCATTTAATTTATATAGATTTATATAGATATATAGAATTTATATAGATGTCTTTGTCTCCTTATGAAAAAGTATTTGATCATCAGATTACAAATATGAATCATGTGGTCTTCATACAAATAATAAATTGGAAGGCTCCCAACTCATGTAGGTGGGATTTTTTTTTTTATGTCTTTAATGTGTCCAAAAGAGGCAAGGATCAAACAGACTCTAAAGACAGATTTGTTGCTTCTGTGGTAACAAAACTAATGCTTCTTGTAGGGAAATAAGAGAATCCCAGTCCTATCATATCATTTGTTCATTGATAAACTATAAATAACAATGGTGATTTTGCAGTCCATGTAGCAGAAAATGCATGAAACACTCCTTTCTAAAACAAATGTGGTAAACTATGTCGTAAAGCCATACCAGGAAGTTGTACAACTATTTCTCTGCCTCCCATTCGGAATAGATCCATTTTTTATTGTTACTTAATGAATTTAACATACAAATTGTTGTATCTTGTATCATTGTCTGTTAAGACCACATTTTTAAGACTTTGCCAAAACAACTCTTCAGCCTTTGGATTATCAGGCCACTTGAGAACAGAGCTTTTACAAATCCGCCTCCTCAGTCTCAGATACTGGGAATGCTGCAACACTGGCTCCAGGAGGATGAAAATGATCACATCCATATTGTCATCCATAAGCCTCTGTAAGGCTAAGTAAAAAGCAGTTTTAAAATTCCAATTTTTTGCATATTTTTTGGTCAAAACAAATATTGTCTTTTTGCTTTGATTAATGCTCTGCATGAGATTATCAATAATAGCTATTCCAGGATCCCAATCTCTTTCTTCTAGACAAAGAAGAACCTTTTTTTCTTCATTTTCCTCTAACTGAAATCGAAGCTCATTTATTACCCAATCAGTAACACAAGTATCTTTGGTATCATAAGCAATAAAAGCATCATAAAATGTTTTAGATGTGGAAACAGACTTATAACCTTTTATTTTTGCTGAGCACAAGTGATAAATATACCATATGTCCCAATAGAACAAATGATGAAAAGTAGCTATTACCATAGAGCTCACTGTAATAATGAATGAAAAGAAAAAAAAGATGGCAGCAATAACATCTGAAATACAGGTATTTAACTCCAATTCCATAATACTTTTACCCATTTGATCTCCAGGGGTGGAACAAGTGACCTCTACCAATTTAGGAATTGTGACATTAAGATTTTCATCCATCCATTTACGAAAATCCCTAATTTCACAAGTACAATCAAAAGGATTTCCTCTTAACTCTAAAATCTTAAGATGATTTGAGGCCTTCATTTGAAATGTGGACTTGTTGATCATTTTTATGTGGTTATAACTTAAATCAAGTTGGTAAAGTCCCTTAGCCTTAGAAAGTAAGTCATCAGGGAGATGTGAAATTCTGTTTTTCCCCAGCAATAGTATCTTCAGTGAAGAATTAGACAGATCAAAATTTATAGTAGATAGTGAATTCGATTGTAGATCAAGCACTCTAAGGGAGTGAAAATATTGGAGTGATGTCCAATTAAAGATACTCAGGTGGTTATTGTTTAGTCTCAGTTCTTCAAGGCTATGGGGTAGGTTGAGAAATGCCTCATTTGGAATCCTGTGGAGCCTGTTGATAGATAGGTCAAGCAAAGTCAAGTTGGAGAGTTCTTTAAAAATTGCAAGGTAGCGTTTATCTTCTTTCTTCCACAAGATGTCTAGGCGGTTGCCTTTGAAAACTAATTCCTTCAGGGATTTACTTATCAGCTGATTCTCAGTTAAAGTGAAAATACCATTCTGGCTTAAATTTAAAACTTTTAATTGGGGTAAATTTTGAATAAACCCTAGGCGGTGGGTTACCCCTGCTATTCGGAAGTAATGTTCATTATTACTGAGGTCCAATACCTCTAACTCCCGTAATTCCTGAAAAGCACCATCATCATCAAAGTCCAGCCTATTGTGAGATAAGTCCAAATATTTGGTGCGGTTTATAGATGAAAATTCACTTCCATTTAAAACTTGTGCATTACCATTGGAAGACAAATTCAGACAGACTATGTCATGAAGACCTTCAAATAGGTTGTGATTAACAAAAAAAATACTATTTAAGCTAAGATCTAAGGCTTTACCATAAGATGTACACTCTGGCTTCATTAAAGGGTAAGTATGATGGTAAAAGTTTCTATGTGGATCTATCTCATAATGACCTAATGGCTCATTATCAGAATCTATTGAACGTTGATGAATTACATGATTAGTGAATGACAGAGAATTACTCTTTTCACCCAAGCTATTTGTTACCTGGGGTGATATTCTGTTTTCTGACAAATAAATCAGACTTAAATTATTAAACTCTTCAAATAATGTAAAATCAATGTGATTGATAAAGTTAATACCCAAGTTTATAGATTGTAGGTTTTGAAGCTTTGTTAGGGGTTGAAAATCTTCTTTCCTGAGTTCTTGGAACACATAACCTTTGAGGTGTAATGTCTTGAGAGAGACTAATTTAGAGAAATTACCAGAAATAACAATATATTGTGGATAACTATTTTTGAGATAGTTGTAAGAGAAGTCAAGAATTTCTAATTTGGGCAATTTTGTAAAAAAGTCCCCAGTGGCTATTTCTTTTACTAAGTAATTAAATTCAAGAAGCAACACCTCTAGATTTGTCATATTGCTGAACCAGGAAGCAGGTAGGCTTTTGAGAGAAGTGCTGGAGAGATTCAAATGAGTAAGTTGGCCCAGATTCTGAAAAGCATCAGGGTGTATCTGAATTGAAGCACTATTTTCACAGGGTGTACAGGGGTATGGATTATTGAAACACCGTGGACAGTTCCCACTAAGATCCAGAACTCTTAAATTTCCCAGATTTTTAAAATCATCTTGACTGATATTTTTGATCTTGTTATTGCTGAGGTAAAGTTCATTGAGAGATGGTGGAAGCTTGGTGGGCACATGAGAAAGGTTATTGAAAGATAATGATAACACAGTCAAATTGGCAAGATCTTCAAAGGCACCATCATCTATCAAAACATTTTTTTTACATTCATTACCATAGAAACAGTTCCAACCTAAATAGAGACTTTTCAACTGAATAAGTCCAGAAGTACAGTTTTTGGTGATGTGGTAGATATTATTCAGTACAAGGCTAATTGTTGTTAAGGAAGGTGGCAAATGAATAGGTATTTTCTGTAAATGATTGTCTTCTAGTAGTAGCTCCTTTAAATTTGTCAAGTTAAAGAAGGCCCCATCTGAAATTTTCATAAAATTCCTATCTTCCACTTGAGAATTTGTATTGCTGTTTAAGTTGATTTTAGTAAGATTGTTCAATCCCACAAATGATTCACTTGTTATATTCTTGATGAAATTGAAAGAAAGATCAATTTCTGTCACATTATGGTCCAGACTTTTAGGAACACTATGAAGTCGACAAGCTAGGCAGTTAGCAATAACAGAAGAATTCTGCCTTTTGATGCTGCAGGGATAATCCCTTAAATTAACTTTCTGATCTAGGAGTTCTGGACTGCAAATAACCAGAAAGCATAAACAGATGAAGTTTAAGGATTGGAGAATCATGGTTACCTGAGGGAAAAAGGAAAATGGAAAGGGTTTTAAAATAAGGGCTTTTCTTTTCTTTTCTTTTTTTTTAAATTGGGAGTATATGTGCATATATGTGTGAGGAAAGTAAGAGAGAGACCAGGTAGATTTTTATTAATTAAAAAAATTATATTAAGTTTAAAAATGAAAAGAATTTTCTTTCTTTCTTTCTTTCTTTTTTTAAAGTACCAGACTAGTGAAGTAATTGATAGTCTTTAATAGGTTTAATAACCATGTAGGTTAATCTCAGGTACCTCTCTTAAAGTAAATCTGTTTTTCAAGTTCAGTTAATTATGTCAAATTAGGTCTATAATGTTTCCCCTTAATTTTTACTTCACAGAACTCCTACATGTGAAAAATAGACTAAGATGAAAACTTATATGATACTGAAGTAATGGTAGTTTTCATTCACTCTGGAGTGACTACCAAAGCAATATGGTCTTTTCACACTCATTACTGACATAGCTGTATTGCTTTAGTGGTAAACTTTGTAATATCATTCATTCATTCATTCATTCATTTTTTAAAGAGAAAATATATGTAGAAAGGCAGTATTAGTGCATTGGAAAAGAATGCTAGCAACAAAGTCACAAACCTGGTTTCAAATTCTGTCTCTAATACTGAAAGTCTTATGTAAATTTAAGAAAATCACTTAGTCTTTGGGATTTACTTTCCTTATATTTAAAATGATAGTTTGGTTTAATTGACCTCTGGTCTACAATTTTCAATCTATGATCCTATATAAAATAAATTATTCAAGATTCTAAGGCTGAGAGAAGAAATAAAGATAAAAACAATTAATTTAGCTCTTTACATACATTATATCATTTGATAGTAAAAATAATACTATATTGGGGCAGTTAGATGGTACAGTGGATAGAAAACAGGCTTTGAAGTCAGGAAGTTTAGTGATATGGGAAGGGATAATTGTGGGGTCAAAAGACAAACTGAGTTTCTTGAGAAAAAAGTGGGAGATGATGTGAGATGTTAAATGCAAACAACTTTTTCTGAGAATTTTCTGAGAAAGAATGATCCAGGACAACAATAACAATAATAGATTTAGTGTTGAACAGGACCTCAAAGGCCACCTTATGCAACTTCTTATTTAACAAAACAAAGGCCACACAAGTAGAAAATGGCAAAGCTAAGATTTGAACTCTGGACATATAATGATAATATTAATATCAACATTAATTAATAATATTAATCAACAATATTATTAATAGCTAACATTTATATGGCACTTACTACCTCATTTGATTCTCACAACTACCTTGGAAGGTGAGTGCTATTGTTATCCCCATTTCACAAATGAGGAAACTGAGGCAAAAAGAAATTAATTATTTTACCAAGGATCACATAACTAGTAAGAGTCTGAAGTAGATTTGAACTCAGATTTTTCTTGGATTCAGGTTTGACATTCTATACACTGTGCCACCCCAAATACATTTATATAGGATAATGTAACATTTGTATATTATATAATGTATAATATAATTCATCATATATATATTACATATTATTTTATTTGTATATATATATATTTACATAGCACTTACTATGTGCCAGGCATTGTTAAGTCTTTTAGTTTCAGTTTCCAGTATAGATTCTTTCCTGAGAAAAGAAGCTTAAGAACAAAATAAAACAAGGGACAGCTAGGTGGTGCAGTAGATAAAATACCAGCCCTGGAATCAGGAGAACTTGTTCAAATGTGACCTCAAGCATTGTTGTGACCTCAGGCTAGCTGTTTGATCCTTAACTCCAATTGCCTTGCAAAAAAACAAAAAACAAACAAACAAAACATTTTCAACAAAACAAAAAAGTTAACCAGTTCTTTGATTTCCTAGTAGAGCTCTCTTTCCAATCAGCATGGAATTATAGATTATTAGAAGGTTCCCTCTAGTACCCAAAGCCATTAAATCTAGGTTTGATGGTGATGACATTTTGGAATCTGGAAAAACTGAAATAACTTGAAAATTCATTGATAAGCTCTAAGAACTTCCCAATTTGAAACCCCATGATTTGTAAGTATGTGGTATTTTTCTCTTAAAGAAATACCTTAAGGCAATGAGAGTAATAATTAGTTTGATTTAGCAGCCACTTGCTTCAGAGTAGGGTTTTTTTTTTTTCCAGAACGCAAAACAAAAATATAATAATAAAAAATAGTATTTATATTGTTCTGTAGGATTAATCTAGTTTCAGAATTCACATTCAACAGACATAGTCTTAAAGAAGATGGGTATAAGATTGTTACTACTCAGGACCTTGATTTAAACAAGATATAAGAAAAAAGAGGAAATAAAAAATGAAAGTAGTGTGCAATTAACAGACACGGTGATCTCCAAAACAATATAAGAAATAAACAGACAACATACATCTTCACTTTGAAGATGCTCCAACATCTAGATTTCAATAGCTGGGAGAACCCGAGTAACAGCTATCTGGAGTTTTGTTTTTTTTTTTTTTGCTGAGGCAATTGGGATTAAGTGATTTGCTGAGAGTCACACAGCCAGGAAGTGTTAAGTGTCTGAGGTCAAATTTGCACTACGGTCCTCCTGACTTCAGGGTTAGTGCTCTACCCTCTTTGCCACCTAACTGTCCCCCTATCCAATCTTGAATGGGAAATGGTATTAGGCAAGTGCTACCAATCCTCCTAACTGAATTCTCAAAGTCTTTTTCCACTGAGGGATTTTTATAGGCTGAGAACAAAGAAGGCACTTTGCTAAATAGTCTCATATTCTGTCCCTTGGGACAGAACAGCTCCCCCACTTTTCCTCCCCCTTAGGTACAGGGATGCTCCATTGCAAGAAGTCCATCAAAGGAAATATTTATTTATTCCATTAAGAGACATCCTTAATGTCCATTCCAGGAATTGGACAAGTTTCTGGATTAAGATTCAGCAGGCCTGCTATAAAGGATATCATTAATAAAAACTACAGGAAAATGGCCAATCCTCCTGATGCTTCCTAAGATTTATCAGATAGTTAGGAGTGTATTTCAAAGTTCTCAGCAAACAAATTTACACAAAGGCATGCTTGGGACTCCAGACTCTATGTGAAGTGCACTACAAATATCTTATTTTATCCTCAAAAAATCTCTGGGAGTTAAATGTGTTATTATTTTCTTCCTTTTACTATTGAGGAAACAAGGTAGAATAGAGAAGAAAAAAGGATCATTTCTTGACTACCTGTGTTAGTATCTTCCTGGGCTAATAAAAGGACAGTTCAATTTTCATGACTTACTTTTTCTTTAAAAAAAAAAAAAAGACTCAAAACAGATCTGTATATAACCATATTTTTAGAAAATAATTTAAATACAGAGAATTTAGTTAATCCAAGGAAAGATATAGTTTCTAGAATATAGACATATTCTATGGATATAGATATATAAACATTATATATATATATATATATATATATATATATCACATTCAAAAGACATGTTCCAGAAAGCTGTGAAAATTAAATTTTAAGTTGTTTTCTGTTAAAAGAAAATTTTATTTTAAAAAATTTACATAAGTAAGCTGAATGTGCCTATTGAACCTAGTGCCTATAATAATGTTGTGCATAGAGTAGGTGCCTAATAAGTGTTTGTTAAAATGAGCAATTAAACCTCCTTATAACTAATTCAAATATTAAATTTATATAACAAATATAATATATATTATATATTTATCATATAATTGTCATTCTATATATAGAACTCTTAGTAGTAATTTTTAAAAAATTTACAAATGGATTTTTAAATAAAATTGCATTGGGGAGTATTTTATCATGCATCTAAAATGGAGGGGTTTGAATTTCTGCCATAGTCAAGTGACTGCATTTTGTCCTTGAAGGGCAAGTTAATCTGCCTCCTAGAAAAGAAGAGTAAAGGGCTCTCCAGCCTCATTCCACCTCCTAGTTTACAGGGCTTTTTTCAGGTCCCAGCTAAAAGTCAGCCTTCCACAGGATGCCTTTCCTAATACTTCTTAATTCTAGTGACTTCCCTTTGTTGATTATTTCCAATTTATCCAATTTAGCTTGTTATTACACATTTGTTTGCATGTTGTCTCTCTTTTGAGACCATTAGTTCCTTAAGAACTATCTTTTTTGTATTCCCAAACCTTGCCTGGTTTATTAAATGACTGCCCCAGATGTGACAAGGGGGCAGTTGAGAAAGCTGATCAAGAAATTCACTGGTATATAATAGGCCTCTTACCTTCTAGTTGTTGGAATGCATTAGGGATTCTCAACTATTTTCTCTCTCTCATTTCTCACATTCATTCAGTGGCCAAACCTTTTCTTTATTTCCTCCTTAAATTAAAAAAAAAAAAAAAAAAAAAAAAAAAAACCTTTATTTAAAAAAAATTACTTTTTAATCTGTTCTATGCTTACTTTTATACAAGGTCAGAAAAGAAAATACTAACTACTTTTATGGCTTTAAAGCAGATTCCAGAAATATCATCAACATGACCCTTACTATCAAATATAGCCACCAAAACTGCATTCTTTTGCCCTCTATTTAAGTTGAAATAACTATCATTGAAAACTATGGAATCCAAAACTAACTTCATTTTGCTTGATTCTTTCCATTTTCTTGCTTTATTGTAAAATCATAATGTTTATAGGAATTTAAGATGTTGAGAGACTTCTGGAAAACCGGAATAATGGGGACTGACCATAACATGTTTTATATATGTTGTATTATATTTTTGTAATAACCATATAATATTTTAGGATATTCTAGAAATAATCACAAAATTTGTACAACTCTGGCCAATCATACAGAGAGAATGCCCACATTACCCAAGATTATGTAGTTGATTGCTTCCTTTTTTATCTATAAGAAAGCTTTATTAATTGCTAAATAGTATCCTCATGCCTATTGAGGGGCCTCGGATCCAATTTTTTGTGCAATTGCTCACTTTGCTATTAAAATCTGTATGCTCAGATTTTATTGTCTCAGTCCTAATCAATTTTATTTGTTACAAATGGCATGCAATAGGTCAAGAGAGGGGCCTTGGCCCTCAAGATAGCCTCTTAGAAGAACTCCCTAGAATGCTCTAATTCTCCATGACCCAGAGATCAGACTCTCTCTCAATCTCAATCTGAATTTTTCAAGCTAAGGTAAACTTGGGAAGGGGAATTTCTGATACTGTTAGGAGAGTCCTTTATGTAGAGATAGATAGATAGATAGAAGAATTCCTTCTTTCTATAAATAGAGGAATCCCTTCATTGTAAAGGTTTACAATGTAAGAATCCCTTAAGGGAATAAAACCAAGGGAAGGTGTTTAAAAGAATAAGATTCATTAGTAGCATACTTCAGGAACTCCCTTAGAGAAATTTCTCATGTCTTGGAATCAAGAAAACTTCTGGTTCAAATGGAAATGGCAAAAAAGTGTATCATTAAATTGAATGAATTTTTTTTTTTCTGAAATTGCAAGAGATTTATTTAATCAAATCATGTTGGCCAAAATTTGGCAATTTGATGATTGTTTATAAATAAATTGAGATTGGTTATTAAACAACCCCTATTAAAACTATTGGTTTGTTGGGATACCTTATCTGAGGGGCCATGCCTTCTGCTCCTTAAAAGGGCCCATTCTTATTTATCAAATTAAAGGTTTTGAGACTGTTTTGAGGAAAATGTGCTCACTTATTTTCCCATTAAACTTTCAACCGAAAATAAGAAGGAAAAATTTTGCAGCAAAAACAATTTTGTCTGTCCTCACATTTTTTGTGTAACTTCTTTCTATGGCCAAAAGAAAAAGAATGGTTTTTGGTTTTCCTGGGGAACTTTTAAGTCCTCCAAAAAGGAAAACCACCCCTCCTACCCCAACCAGCTCTCTCTCTTTGTTTTTCTTACTCTGATCTAGCCGGAAGGATAGAAAAAAGACTTAGATAAGAAGCAAGAGAATCTTTGTTCCCAGTCTGCAGGAATTTGTGCCATTGTAATCAAATTAAAAACTAAATTTGTGATTGTAATGAAAATTCTCTACTGTAAATTTATACATTTTATAAATGCTGAAATATCTTAATAATGTCTTTAAAGAATAAAACTCTGTGAAAGTGTTAGTAAAAGATGAGCAAAGTGATTTTACTGGTAAGAAACTGAAGTTCTAAAGTGAATGAGTTTACACTTTATTTTAGGAGAAATCAAAAAATGAGAAGTTAACGTACTTTGTTAATTCTTCTCTCAACCATAAAAAGAGATGCTTGATTAAAGCAGTGGGCGACTTGAAAAGTAATTAAAATGTAATGGTTTTTTCTTCTGTGAATGTTGGTATATAAGCTAAAGTCACCTAAAGAAATTGGAACGATGCATTTCTTGGAAACTAGGTGGCACCATTAGTGCATAGCCTGGAGGATAGTGCTAGGTCTGGAGTCAGGAAGGCTCATTTTCTTGTATTCAAATCTGACCTCAGACACTCGCTATGTGAGTCTGGCCAAATAACTTAATTTTGTTTGCTTGTTTCCTCATCTGTAGCATGAGCTGCCGAAGGAAATGGCAAACCACTGCAGTATCTTTGCCAAGAAACTCCCAAATGGAGTCATGAAGAATTAGATATGATTGAAAAATGACTGGACTACAAGAAGAAAGGCTCACAGCGAAAGATGGGATTTTAGTTGTGTGGTCTGAAGTGCTTTGAATTTGATATCCAGGCTATCCTCTATATATATTTTTATTCCTTCTCATCTCTGCCTGTTAGAATCCCTAGTTAAGAATTCAGCTCAGAAGTCACTCCTGCATGAATCCTTTCTTGATTCCTTGTAGTCTATTTTCTTTCCTCCTTCTCTTCACTTATGTTCATGCTTTAATATCATTAATAGAATGTAACTGCCTTGAAGGCAGATACTACTTAGTTTTTGTCTCTGTATCCCTGGTGCCTTAGTATGTGTGATGCTTTTGTTGTTGTTCAGCTATTTCAGTCTTATCCAATTCTTTCTGACCTGATTTGGGTTTTTTTGGTCATTATATTAGAATGGTTTGCCATTTCCTCCTCCAAAGAGAAGTATATTCTACAAATATTTTTTTACAAATGAGGAAATTAAGGAAAACAGAGTTAAGTGACTTATTCAGGTTCACATTTCACATTGCTAGCAAATGTTTGAGGTAGTATTTGAACTCAAGAAGAGATTTCTTCCTTGACTCTAGCCTAGCACTCTATTCACTGTGCCCAGCAGATGTAATAATTATCTATTTAATGGAGGTTGAATTGAATTGTGTATGAGGTAAAAGGAAGATGGGAGAGGAAGGACACAGAACACATGTAGACTTGTTCTAAAGTTTAATGGTTTCTAGGAGAGGGCATAAGGGAAGGGGAGGGAGGAAATTGGAACACGAGGTTTTACAAGGGCAAAAGAAGAAGGGTTGAAGAATTATCCACACATATATTTTGAAAAATAAAAAGCTTTAATAAAAAATTAATTAATTAATTAAAGAAAAAGTTTAATAGCTTTTCTTGGGACATTGTGGGATTTCCTGTCCTGAATATCTTCAAGCAGAAGTGGGATCATCATTCAAGCATGGATTAAATTGGATACTTCTAAGATATCTAAGTGCTGGACTTAGAGTCAGGAAGATCTGTGTTAAAATCTGACTTCAGATGCTTACTAGTTATATGACACTTTGCAAATCATTTAATGGCTGCCTGCCTCAGTTTACTCAACTGTAAACTGCAAAATGCTATTGTTATAATAGCATCTTCTTCCAAGACTTATTATGAGGATCAAATGAGATATTTATAATTTTTTTATCCCAGTGCCTGATATATAGTAGGCACTTAATAAAAGCTTATTTCCTTTTTTCCTTCCCTCCTTCCCTCCCTTCCCTTCCTCCCTCCTTCCTTCCTTTCTTCCTTTCCTCCCTCCTCTCCCTCCCTCTTTCCCTCCTTCCTTCCCTCTTTCCCTCCCTCCCTCTTTCTCTCCTTTCCTCCCTCCTTCCTTCCTTCTCTCCTTCCTTTTTCCCCCCTTTCTTCCTTCCCTTTTCCCCTCCTTCCTTCCTTCCCTCCTTCTTTGCTCCTCTCCCTCCTTCCTTCTTTCCTTCCTTCCTTCCTTCCTTCCTTCCTTCCTTCCTTCCTTCCTTCCTTCCTTCCTTCCTTCCTTCCTTTCTGCTCTAAGATTTGTGATTCTGAATGGCTCATTGGGATTCTTTTAGTTCTAATACAGAATAATTTATAAAGACTGTTTAGAGAAGGAGCCAGAACCACCAGGGAATCCTCTTTATGTTAATATACTCCAGAAGAAAACCTACTACTTCACTAGTGATCTAATATATCAGCTGGAAAATCAAAATTTTTATTGATCAGGCCTATCAAAGATTTGTTTTAATACATTAGGAACTATGAACTGAACCAGCTACACTCAGCAAAAGAACTCTGGGAGATGATTAAGAACCATTACATAGAATTCCCAATCTTTATATTTTTGACTGCCTGCATTTTTGATTTCCTTCACAGGCTAATTGTACAATATTTCAGAGTCTGATTCTTTTTGTACAGCAAAATAATGGTTTGGACATGTATACTTATTTTGTATTTAATTTATACTTAAACATTTAACATGTATTGGACCTTCTTTCCTTCCTTCCGTCCTTCTTTCCTCCTCTCCCTCCTTCCTTCCTTCCTTTCTCCCCTCCTTCCTTACTTCCCTTCTGGGGGGGGGGGGAAGAGGGGAAAAATTGGAACAAAAGGTTTGGCAATTGTCAATGCTGTAAAATTACCCATGCATATAACTTGTAAATAAAAAGCTATTTTAAAAAAATACATTAGGAACTGTCTTAGCATACACAGGAAAACATTTTTTTCCCCCAGAAATGATAATGTATACAAATATAACTTCTTTTAAAAACAGCTGTGCAGAACTACTACTAGTTACAAAAATAATTATTTCCCCATTTGAATTGCTTTATTTTTTCTCTTTCTTTTTCTTCTTTTTCTTTCTTTTTTCCTTCAATAATTTTCTTTAACTTTTCGTCAACATAAACAATTCTTTAAGAAACACTCTGACTTTGAAGTTAGGAAGACCCAGTTCGCTTCTAACTCCTCAACAAATACTCTCCAGCACCTCTATGTTATATAAGAGCAGCCAGTCTGTATTGGGAGCTATGGTAGATCCAATTGGTACAGAAGTAGCACACATTCCTCAGCACTGTTAGAGTTTACCTCTAACCCTGTGTTAGGACTTTTTATAGAGGAAAAAATAAGTCTGAAAGAAATCAAGTACCTTGTCCAAGATGATACAATTAGCCTACGTCTAAAGTAGTATTGGAACTCAGTCTTCCTGATTCCACATCCAGATTTCTATCTACAGTGTCATATGTCTCAATAGGATGCTAAATAAAAGTTTAACTCCTTCTCCTCCTCCCTGCTATTCCCCTTTTTGCTGTTGCCCAGTTGAATGTTAGGTATAATCTAGATAGCCACAAATTAATTACTGCTATTTGGCCTGTTACCCTAATCTATCAAACATGCAACTGATTCTCATGGGACATTTGATATATTATACAGATCACTGGAGATTCTAGGGAACATGCAGATCAGTTTAGCCATTTGGATGCTGGCATTTATCAGCGGGCATTTAAGAAGATATATATATCAAAGTTGGGGTATGATTAGAGTCCACTGGCAATACTGACATAAAAGTCGAACTACCTTTATATGGTGCTAAATTATTTAAATAGAGATTCATTAGTTGCCAGATTATTTGATCAATAAGAGGTAATGTGGAGTAATAGAAAAATTTCTGGATTTGGAATTAAGAAGGCCTAAATTCACATTTGCTTCTGCTATATATTCTCTCAATCTCTCAGTTCAATGCTAAATAATTATCTAAGACAATTAAGTTGTGGAAAAGTTCCTAATTTGCATAGCAGAAGGATTATTCAAACCAAGGGTTCCTTATACTGATGAAACAATAAGCTTAAAATACACTGTTTTTAAAGTTCATGGATAAAATAATGATTGTTTAAATAAAACAACCTGCAGTCTAGCATATGCAATCTAACAATCACAATCACTGATTCAGAATCATGGTACTCATCCATTTATATCCAGCATATTTAAAAATATATTTTATTTTCTTTAAATTCACAGATTTGTTTCACTACAAAATATATCTCTCAATTTGGTTTAAGAAATACTTGTAGTTTAATGTGTTTCTTTTAACATTAAATAGACCTTACTATGGAGAAAATTAGCCAGATAGCATTTAAGTAACTTACCCAAGATCATGTAGATAAAACATGTCTGAGGCTAGATTTGAATTCAGGTCTTTCTGAGACCAGGTTCTCTCTTCCCTCCCCCTACTTTCCTAAAGTGGTCTTTAAAACCCCTCATTTATGATGAAATCCCTATTTACTATGCATTTTAATGATCCAAAGAAAAGAAATATTTCATAAAACTCTTCTCTTTCATTGCTACTCTGTGGACTCCTTGTAATGCGTGTTAAGAAGCAATGGATAGAGTGTTGAATAGTGAGAATATTTTCTTTAGTGTTAGTTTAGTGATTGGAGGTAAAAGGCCAGGAAGGAAGGAAGGGAGGGAGGGAGGAATGAAGGAAAGAAAGGAGGAAGGAAGGAAAGGAGGAAAGGAAGGCTTAAATTCAAATCTAGCTTCAGACACATACTTACTATTTGTCTTGGACAGACCACTTAATCTCTATCTTCTTCAGTTTCTCCATCTATGAAATGAATATATTAATAGTTCCTATCTCCCAAAGATATTTTGAGGATTAAATGAGATGTTTTAAAAGCACCATATAAATGCATATCATTATTATGATGAAAAGAAGAGAGAAAATAGGGTACTTTTTTAAGTAAGAGAAAAACAGTAGATAATTAGTATGCAAGAGAAATCTATATAAATGAAGGCAATATGGGAAACAGATGTTGCTTGAACCTCATTCATCTAAACTGATCATAGAAGGGTAGAACAGACTCAAACATACATTCAATTAATCATAGAAATAACAGGGAAAAGGGAAAGGGAGGAATAAAAGGGAAGGAAGATTTATGGAAGAATTAGTTACAAAACAAATGAAAACCTAAACTCAGAAGGGAAATTAAAAAGAAGATCCTTAAGGGAAAGAAAGGGCAAATATCTATGATAAAAAGAGAGATGGAGAGCAAAGAGGAAAAAAATGTAAGAGATTAAATAAGATGGAGGAAAATAAAAAATTCATGATCATAACTGATTGTGAGTGGGATGAAAATACCAAAGGAAAGCAAAATGAATTAAAAAATAACATCAAGGAGCATATTATTTACAAGAAACATATTTAAAAATTAAAGACTCACACAGAGTTGAAATTAGGAGCTTGAGAAAACTCTATTATGCCTCAGATGAATTTTAAAAAGAGAGAGATAGTAATCATTACCTCCTCAGACCAAACAAAAGTAAAAATAAACTTGACTAAAAGTTATGAGGAAACTATATTTTATTTAAAGGTAACAGAAATGATGAATAATATCAAGATTTAACATATATGCATCAAATGAATAGTTTATAAATGGTGAATATTATCTCTAAATATTGACTTTTCTCCCTAGTTTCTAGCTACATGATCAGTCAAGGTTCCTCGATGTACTATTTGAGTCTCTGTAAGAGTAGAGAAAATTTTTCTTCTGTCATAAGGGCAACAACATCTCACCAGCTTGGTTCTGGAAGGGGTATTGTTATACTTTGTGAAACAAAAATAGGAGAAACAAGCTGAATTTCTTTACTGTAATTTTGAAAAAATCATAAAATCTCAGATTTTATGCTTTCCATTCTACTTTTGACTAGTTCTAACATCAGGAAAATTTTCCTTATATCAATTCTAAATCTACTTCTTCATAATTTCTCCTCACTTTTGTTTTTAGTTTTTGCCTTCTAGGATCAAAAACAAATGAAATCCATCTTTTAAGAGATAATTTCTTCAACACTTGATGACAGCTATCATCACATTCTCTCCTGTAGCCCCTTCCCCAGTTAGTCTCCTTTTATCTAGGCTGAACATCCTAGTTCATTCACACAGAGTTATTGAGAATTTTACTTTCTTCCTGATTTAAATAAACACTGTCATCAGCATTTCAAATTTCAAAATTTAGTCTCAGGATTATGTTACCTGATATAAATAAAGAGAATTTGTAGAAAGATCTTATGATAAGAGCAGAATTTGAACTGAAATCTTCTTAACTTTTCCTTACACCATTATTACAGATTGTTGCATTATGAAAGAAACATATTTTTGTTAAAAAAAATTACAATATGTATATTGTTAATGTTGAAATAAAGGAGGAGACTTACCATGTTGGGGTTTTTTTTCCCATTAATGTCCTTTACATGTTTTTATGTCTATGGAGCTTGTCTGATACTTGATGAAGGCTGCAGAAACACCAAGAGAAAGTAAACCAACTAACTTCCAGAAATTAGTTCCTTTGCAAGCAGCAGAATCAGTCTTGTTATTTGCAGAAGTTTACAAGGGAAGAAGGAAGTGGAAATTACTTAATTGTCACACACACAAAAAAAATCTTTATTGGCTGAACCAGTTTAAAAATAAATTTGAAAACTGGAATTATAAAAAAGACTGGGTTTAAAGTCATTTAAAATATACTCTTCCTCAGAATTTACTCTGAGTCAAAACTAAAATAATAATAATTTTTTAAAAGATTATGAATGTAATTTTAAAATAGAGGTGAGATTAAAAATGTGATCTACATAGTTTCTTTAAGAGGAAACATAGGTCTTTAGATGGCTTGTGGTCTAAGTGGTCTAAAAAGCCAACAAATTTTTAATACTTCTAGCCACTGGCTTGCAGAATGAGCATGAGGAGGTCATATTGTTTATATCTGGTTTTCTCAACTATAAAGTGAAGAAAACAAATAACCTTGACTTCCCAATAGTATGCTAAGAAATGAGTCATAAAAAAGCAATTGCCAAATTCCCTGCAGCTGGAGTATTTATGAATAACTGTCAGCACAGCAAGAAAGGTAGAACCTAGCTGGCTCCATCCCTAGTTTAAACAACAACCATAGTCTGTTCATCTTAGTATCATAAATTGTGGTTGAATAACAGCTCAGGTTGTAAATGTCTGCTTTTAACTCATTTTTTCAACCATGGGAAAGCTGTAAAAGTTTAATATTTGTTTCCCTTCATTACAATCAAATAAAATAAATATCTGATGATAATGTGAGTTCATTAATGTAAGATACTCCCAATGTGGGAACGGTCTCCAGCGTAGAGGCACAATGGAAAGAATACTAGCTGTAGAGTGAGTTAA